>NW_027518684.1:13498333-14872916 GCF_043159265.1 Tasmannia lanceolata
TCGGTTGTAGTTGATGAGGCTTTCATTATATTAGCATCTAAACCATCTTTGATTGCTAAAGGAATATTTGAAACAACTAGATTGTGGTCTTGTCATTTGGGGTTAACTGATGTGTTAATTTACCTTTAACATCTGTAATGACTTTTGGTTGTTCTTATTGTAGGGCCAATGCTCAGCAACCAAAGCTGTTTGTGGGTATGATTCTTATCCTCATCTTTGCTGAAGCGCTCGACCTCTGCGGCCTCATCGTAGATATCATTCTCTCGGCTCGAGCAGGCCAATCCCGAGCAGATTAAGGAAGCAAGCCATACCTTTCTGGAGGCTCTTGCTATGTTTAAATGGAATTTCAAACCTTGTGGAGCAAAGGTTATGTTTAGTTTTCTGATTCTATTTTCTGATTAATTAGGGACTCGTTTGTTGGTGAATCTCAATATGTTTGCTATTTGTGCCTTCAGAGACATTTTCCCAATTTTCTATTACTCCAAAGAGGTGGTCAATGCTCTTACCATTTTGTTATATTCTTAAATGATGGAAATACTCTTCTATTCTCTCCCTTGATTTGTGTGATTTTATTGGACCTTCATTGAACTACGGTCTCATTTTAGAAGCTCTACGTTACTCTTTTGACCTTTTCTCAATGAATACAAATAACCAATTAGACATTACTTCTTTATTAAAGAAAAGGAAAGAAAAAGTTACAGCGTAATTAGAGGTAACTTCATATGTAGCTTTTCTTTAAAGAAGTATGGGTTTCCTGCAAAACAAATACAAGAAGAAAGCCCAGAGGTTTATGATCTTCAACAGAGGCTGATAGGATTCCTGAGTCATTGAGCCAGTAAAGGAGTTTCAGAAGGACCAGATTTGAAGAAGTTGCTGAGATTCAAGAGGTGCTCCTTCGAGTTTCCGGGGCAAATTCCAGAGAGAAACTGGATCCTAGCGGTGCCCTCTGTTGCCGAGCGACCTGACAAGGACGCCGCTGTCTTTCGGCCTCTTAGATTCTGTAAGAGATTAGATATTGATCACATGCATCAAGCCAATACACAACCCACAGAAAGATGAGAGGTTTTCTTTTGTAGTAGATGGATGGAGATGGTAGTCTGGCCTTAGATTCTTCGTCCATGAACATAAATCTTCCTCCTAAGTTGCATTTAATTGTAGGGAGGTGATTTCTGCCTTATCTCTTGTTTTGATAATGGCACTCCTCTGTTATCTTGCACTTCTGGGAACTATGACAGCCTCTTTAACAATTTTTTTTTGAAAGGTGACGATTTTATTAAATCCTTACTATTCTAAAAGCCTAAACCTTCAAATTTCGTCAACCAACTTTTGCCGTAATGACCTGCCCCTGCTTTGCTATTTCTTCCCGGTATATCCAATTTCTTCAGGTCATTTTCGCCATTTCAACTCTTCTTCGATGCATGCAAAAAACCGCCACTTGTAATCTCCTTTTCCAGGCCACGCGTTTTCAATTGCATGTCTTGTGTGTTTTTCCTATCTTGGTTTCTCCGTCACTAGAACACGCGTCCCTTTTTCAGAAAAAAAAACCTCTTTTATCTGTGTGCAGTTCATTTTCTCCTCTTTGGCGGATTCTTTGCTTGGAAATCCTAGCCCCAATATCTCTTCGACGAGAAGAACCCTAGGTATATCTTTTGTTTCCTTCTCCATGTCTCATTTCCGATATTACCTTCTCCTCCACTGGTTTCAAAAAGAATTCCTTTGCTTCTTCTTCCAAGCATATGTTCAATATAGATCAAAGAATTTCAGGTACGGAATCAGAAATCTTTTGTGAGTTTCTTCTTTCTTTTTTTCAAATTTGTTCCCTCAAGTTCCAAAATGAAATCCTGTGATTTTCCTAACCTGAGGATTATTTACTGGCAGTTCTGAAAAATAAAGTCTCACATGCTCACCAACATGCTTTTATCAAGGAGAATTGTCAGGGCTTTGGAAAATATTCAGCAATACTCGGTTGGTTGGTAAGTTGCTTCATGCTTAATATCTATCGTATTCCTTCTTTTTTGGTCGAAGCCTGGAACAATTGAAATACACTTTCCCTGTCTTACTGGTTTTAAGCTCAAATATGCCTCCAATAACTTGAACACTTTCAATCATAATGAGTTATACACATTTGGCATGGTTCCACAGGCCTTGCTTGGACTGAAATATTGCATTGTCAGTTGCCAACCATAATAATGATTATCCAATGCTGCCTTAATGGAAGAAGTCCGGAGAATCTTCAATTTTTAGTACCTACATTTATAATAGCAATCAACAATTGATTTCTGCACAGGGTCAATATTTTTGGAAAAAGGTGAATCATCAAAACTAGAAATACATTTAATATGTGAATCTAGAGGGTGACTCTGAACATTTGCCTCCGATTATTACTATCTATTTTTACTATTATTGATGTTGTTGCTGTTATTATTTATGTTTCTCATCTTTTAGGTTAGTGATAAGTGCAAGTCTTATTAACTTTGGTCTAACTTGCAGCTTATGAGAAATGTGGCCTCCTGAAAATGATCTATTGGATCAACTGCCTTTAATTAGAGAAATGGTAAAGAGAGGTGAGACTCTAGCAAAATTCAAGGTTTCTTTAGATTTATTTCCTTAAAAATTTGATTGGAAATACAGCACGTATTCATGTTACCTTTTTACGTGCCGTAACTCATTACTTGGTGTAAAATAATTGCTTTTTTGGATATATTTAATTATTTATGATGCCCAACTCTCTCTCTCTCTCTCTCTCTCTCTCTCTCTCTCTCTCTCTCTCTCTCTCTCTCTCTCTCTCTCAGTAGTAGGTATAGTATTTAAACAAGTGAACAATGGGCACTCATGAATATTTTCAAATTCACTCCCGCCTCTAAAAACCTAATTCAAGTTAGACCTTAAAACTAGCATAGTTATTAGACATAGAGTTTGTTCCCCTGTAAGAACCATTTGCTTCAAGATGTGAGTAATCTGGTTAATAGCATCGAGTGGACTTATGAGCTGCCTAGACCAATGATTAATCCACTTAATTACATAAATAAAGGTGTTGAGAAGATGGGACCTAAAGGTGAACTTTTCCTATGTAGATTTAGTTGGTAAATCTGCTAGGGGGTTTCTTATTTTGTTAATTGGAACTTCTAAGAAGTGGTTCTTTATATTTATCACACATTTCTCCATTCTTGTTCCTTGATACAGAACTGGCAGCAAGGATAACTTTTTCCACTGTGATAAGCGTGATAAGCTAATTTAATCATATGCTTATCTAAATGTCAGCTTTGCCCTCTTGTTTTCTGTAGACTAACTACTGTTGGGGTTTCCAATTCATGCATCCGGATGTTGCTATGGAAAGCGATTGAAGGATTTCCACCGTTGTGTGGAAAGAGCAATGCACCATAACTACCCAGTCTGTTTCGAGTTAAAATACCTGCCTCTCACTTTAATCATAGGAGCTATGGCATGATATGTTTATACCTATTTCTATCAATATATGAGCTTCAATTATCCAATGGATGGCTTTGCTCTTTATTGGCAAGTAGCACATCGCATAATTTGATATCTATTAATCCAAAGGAAGGATACAATAACATGTTAATTTAGAAGCAGAACCTATAATGTCTTTCAGAAATTTACAAGAAGCACATTACATCATTTGAGATCATCAAAACCAAAGGATCCAATAAGGAGTTAATTTAATAGTTGAACCTATAATGCCTTTTAGAAATTCAGCCGTCCATTTGACATGGTTCTCCTGACACAAAATTCTATAATTCTCCCCGAGATGTACACCAGGAAGATGAAGAGGGTGCTAAGGCGCCTGCCACTAGAATGGCATTTCATATTTCTTTGATTATAATTTTTTTCCTGTTACGGGAGGCCCTCCAGATTCTCTTGCACCAAACAATACCTGATTTTCAGTGATTCTGCTCTTAACCACAGCAGAGAACTGGTTAGTGTTGGCTTTCCTTGTCATGATCATGGATATTGCCATGGTGAGCCACTAGCATATTTCTATTTTCATCTTTTCTTTTTTATTTGCTTAACATTTCTGTTATCACATAAATACATGCTCGCTATTGGAAGCAACAAACATAGTGGTTGTTGGATGAGCAACTTGTATAATAGTGAATGAGGATTCATGGGATTTTTGTTGGGTCTTCATTTTTATGATCTAAGTGATAAACACCTATACCCACTAACTGGTTTTCTTCTGTCATTATCAAAACATTATGCTATTGCACTATAGGAATTTTTCTTCTTTTCTTTTTTATTTGCTTAACATTTCTGTTATCACATAAATACATGCTCGCTATTGGAAGCAACAAACATAGTGGTTGTTGGATGAGCAACTTGTATTATAGTGAATGAGGATTCATGGAATTTTTGTTGGGTCTTCATTTTTATGATCTAAGTGATAAACACCTATACCCACTAACTGGTTTTCTTCTGTCATTATCAAAACATTATGCTATTTCACTATAGGAATTGTGAGTCCTCAATGTATGGCTTCTGGTAACCACAACTTCGTCTTTGGAGACATGTTTTGTTGACATCCCTTCTTGCGTAGTGCCATTTTCTTACGAGATCAATTGCTCACCTTGAGATGGTGTTTAGGCTTACTTTTAGCTTACTAAGGTTTTGCTTGGCCCTTCTTCTATGGAACCTTATTTAAAATTGTGCGAAGCTTGGGTATATTTTGTTACTACTTGAGAAGCCTGGGCTAGATCCGATAGAAATATATTTTCAATGACAGAAAAAAAAAAGTATATAACAAAAATGAATGTTCCCAGCTGACTCAAACGTACCTTTTCCCTTCCCTTTTATCAATTGACATTAGGAGCTTCTTCATGTCCTAAAAATATTATGCACTAAGAAATGTGAAGTTAAGGATTTAGCCTTTAGCTCAATGATCAAGGCTTTGTTCTTCAACACCCAGCTTGCCCACCATAAAAAAAGAAATGTGAAGTTTTTGCACACAAGATATTGTAACAAAGAGTATTTCAAATAAATGAAAAACAAAGAAAAGGGAAAATGATCTGGAAATTGTGAAAAAACTTTTGAAATTGTCAGTGGACTATGTTCATATAGAGTGATCATTACTTTATGTGAATTTTTTTTTTCATAATTGCCAAACATGTCCAAAGTAAATGCATATTTCTTGTGTTTGGGAACTTGGGAGTATAGGAATTGTTCTCTTAGTTGTGGTGTGTGTGATTTAATGTGATCACACATAGCTTTCAATGTCATTTGGATACTTTGAGGTATTGGATACTCCATGTTCTCTGCCTATATTCATGCCTTTTTTTTTTGAAGGGTATTCATGCATATTTTCAGCTAATTGTTGGTAACATTGGATTTTCCATTTCTATAACTACTTGAAATTAGCTGGTAAATCGTTCATTTTTTTACTTTTAAAACTATGTCAAATTGACAAGTGCTTGAAGCTCTAGCAAAAAAAGTTCATGTCATCTTTGACAGTGGAATCCGACAGCGTACGATTGTCTTCATAGCCTTAGCGCTTGATGTCCAAGCTTTTTTTGGCAAGCCTTTTGTTTTTAGATGTTTTGTTCTTCGTTTTTCATGATTAAAATCTTTCTGAAATTTATGAAAAGTGATTAATTTAAAATAAGTACAGTTTCAAGTATATAACGGATTTTTGATGCATCTATAGAGGCCCTAAACTTTTCATGTTCTCTGCCTATATTCATGCGTATTTTCAGTTAACTGTGGTTGCTAATATTGGCTTTTCCATCACTATAACTATGTCAAATTTGCATGTAGTTCTCTGACTTTTGCAATTCCTTTTGTATTTTTTGAGGTTTTGAATATATTTGTCTTCTATGTAATTCTGAAATTTTGTATATATCATTGTCTGCTCTTTAAGTGATTCCAGATTCTAACTATAACTGTCTTTTGAATTCTATATTTTTTTCTTCTTGATGTGCTTTATGAGAGCCTCCTATTTTTTCAAAGACCTCCATATAGTGGGAGGTTCCAAAACTTGAACAAGAGAGTAACATTTCCCAAGATTGGACCTTGGTAAGTGCACAAGCGAAGCAGGAGATGGTATTGATCTATAGAGGCATTATGCGATTGTTCATGTGGACATTTTGAATGCTTCCTTTTTCATGACCATTACTAATGTTATACCTCAAATCCCCTAATGTGTCATCCTCCCCTCTATAATATCGTGGCACCTGTATTGAGGAATGTGCCATTTGTATATTGGAGTGAGTCCTCCCATGTATAATATCGTGGCACCTTTATTGAGGAATGTGCCATTTGTATAATGGAGGGGGATGGAAGATGCCCCTATTAGTAAGAGAGCTAGGTGCTCTTGTGGTTTACGAGAAGGAACAATTCAAATAAAAACTTAAGGAACAATGGAGAGAGGAGGAGTGTGACCTTTTTTGTTCCTTCAGATAACTTCAATCTTCAGGATCAAGAAGACTCTCCAAATTCTGGATAGGAAAAAATGGTTTGGATGTTTGTTTGTCAGTCTATTGTATTTCTTACAACTTGAGCTCCTGCATGTTTGATTTAGGGTAGCAATAGATTTAAAAATAAAAAAAATTAAATCCTCTGAAGTATTGTGATACAGGAAGCTTATAGGTCTTACAATTCCTTTTTAGCATCCAGGTCTTGCAATTTTTCGGTCGTATAGATTGGTTCTCATCACCAAGCTTCTACAAGCTCCGAATCAAAAAATACAATTGTGTTATGTGGTTCTTCTTTTCCTGCTGATTGTATCTCTCCAGAAAAGTTGCAAGTTCAATCCAAGATATGGTAGATTTTTTGGGGTCAATCCTTTGTTTCTACTTGATCTTTCCATCATTGTCAACTGATTGCCATTTTGTGTTGTATATTGGTTGTTTCATTCTTCATTTTTATTAACATATCTCACATTCTACGCTACTATACAGATTAAGGGAAGAATTGCATTGCTCTCTGGTGGTCGTGGTTTAATGGGTAGGGAATATTGCCCTGTTCTAAATAAATTGCTATAATATTGCTAAAGGTTAGCATAATAATAATAATAATAAATAGTGTAGTAGAAAGAAATATATAAATCTTTCTTCCATACTACTATTATAATACTAATTCCATTCCCCTCATTTCATTTAAAAATTGGAATTTGAATTTCTTTCATTTATTTTATTGAATCATTAAAAGGAACTGATCAATCAAGTTTCATTCAAATTAGATCTAATGAATATTTCAATGATCTGATTCCCTGTTCATATTTTGAATCTCCCTAAAGAGAAAATAGAGAGACTTGTTCCTTTATTGTTTAAGCTTCCCCGGTTTGGTTGGTTTGGGGGATTAACTGATTGGATACCCGAGACAGTTAATGCTTACTGCCGACAGGTTTGGGGTATGGTGCACCTTAACGAGCCATGTCTATCGGAGAAGCTTAAAGGAATTCACATAGCTTATGGTGTCATATTTTGCATGCGTTGTTTATTAATATTCACTAAATATGAATTACGGCCTTTCAAGGTCACTAATATGGAATACGGCCGTTCAGGTTACAGAGATTTCCGACGACACAATGGAGTATAGGTCAACCGTTGAAGATGGGAAAACATTTGAAGCAGATGCTGCAATCAATGCTGTCTAGGTTGGAGTTCTGAACGCAGTCGTAGACTGTTTTTTTTTATTATTACTTTTTTTTGAGCTAAAGATAGATATATTAATAGAGACGAGATTACAAATGCACGTCGTCAAAGTTTGCCCGACATACAAGGAATCCTTCAGCGCTTCAGATTTGGCCAATCGATCTGCAAGATCGTTAGCACTTCTAGGAATATGGATAAAAGAAATAAACCCATCACCATACATCGTAGAAATTTCATCCAAAAACCTAGATAATCTCCAGGGACCTACGATCTTACCTTGAACCTACATTAGATGAATCACTTTCCACCTCTATTTTACCTTCCATCTCTTCCCTAAATATGCTTATGCCAAGATGGATAGCCTGAGTCGGTGGAGTCTAGTTAAACCAATTGGCCCTGAAAACACAAAAATGATGATGCCATTGATGCCATTTACCATCAACATTTAGTTTGAGAGTATTGGCTGGAGGAGGTTTACACAAAGCTGATTTTTTCTTCTTCCCAATGGTGCCTGACGAGTCATAGACTGTGCAATTGGACCATAGAACAAGATTGCATTGCACTTTGACATGGTTTTCTAGCCGAGTGTGTAGCTTTCTGGGCTGTTGTAGCCGCATCTTACGAATATCTTATGAATGCAGCTATTTCTTGAATCTTTAGAAGCTAACTCGTCATCCCGTCTTTGTTCAATGCGTGGTTGGCCCATGACAGTGAGAAGGAATAGATGAACTGAAGCTTTATTTTGTAAAATAAACATGTTTTTTTAAAAAATTATCAATCTTCTGAAAAATTCTTGGACAATATTCATATAAACTATTTTATTCAGTCCTCTGTTGTAGTGAAAGTGCTTGTGATCAGTTCTGATGTCCCAAGATGTACCTACTATAACTATTGAAAGTGCTTGTGATCAGTTCTGATGTCCCAAGATGTACCTACTATAACTATTGAAAGTGCTTGTGATCAGTTCTGATGTCCCAAGATGTACCTACTATATGATTGGAAACAAAAACTATTGATGATTATAGTTTTCTTTTGGAATCACAGGTGTGAATTAATAATTGTATTCTCTCTTTATTAGTGTTCTCTAATATGGATTATGAATTTTTAAGGTGACAGACATTGCTGGATGACATGATGGAATAAAAATAGTTGAAGATGTTAAAACATTTGGAGCAGATGCTGCCTAAATGGAAAGAAACAGCAGTCATGGACTGCGCAATTGGAATTGAGAACTAGAAGATTGCATTGCACTTTAACAATATTTTATGGCCTAATTTGGAGTTGTTGCAGCCACATCTTATGAATGTAGTTATCTCCATCAATGTTTAAATGCCTACCAGCTGGGGAAGATGGAAGCTTTACATTGTAAAATAAACTTGTTTTTTGCAGTTATATGTTGTAAAATACCGTAGTAGTTCCACGTGCAACGCACGTGCACTTTTACTAGTAGAAGTAAAGCAGCAGGGTTGAGGAGGACACCAAGACTAGATCCCTGTTACTGCCTCTTAACATCCTATTGGGAAAGTAAAAACAGAGGAGTGACATTCATGAAAACAAGAGGTTTCCATTTCCTTGGAACTGGAAAGTATGAAAGTAGGCACCGTCTCCATTCTTCGACGAATCAAGAGATTAAGCTGACAACTTATGTCATCAGCCAATCAGAGTAGAGCTTTCCTCTAAAGCCCCACTAAATCTCTTCTATTCAGAAAAACATCTAATAAGCTTCCGAAGATAATACAAGTTTAAATATATTTTAGGAAATGATAGAGTTTATAACCCACCTGGAACCCAACAACCATCATAGGACGTGTGGCATAGAATTCTGGAAAAGTGTTGTTTGGTTGTCATGTAAATGGGCAAATAGAATTATGTAAAAGTAGAAGATGATGCATTTACTAGTGGTTGGGTTTTTGTTTTTTTTTGGATAGGTAAGTTGGTATTGAACCCTTGACCTCAAGACCTCAAGGTTGAAGGCCAAAGCCTTTACCATTAAGCATGAGTGTTGGGTTTATTTTTTTTTCTTTTTTTAAAATGTTATGAAGCCCAGAGTAAGTTATGAGAGAACTTATATGATGCCCGACCGTCAGGTTATAAAGGGCGGAGAGAGAAAACCATCTCTCCCTAGGTTATAAAGGGCGGAGAGAGAAAACCATCTCTCCCTTGATTTTTAATCCAAGAGAAAGCCTTTTTTCTGACTTTTTTTTCGTTCAAAAACCAAGGCAGCAGGTTTTGGCTCTGCCGGCCCTTTACATTCTCACGGTCGGGCATCATATAATTTTTCATGTTATGAAGCCCAGTGTTTTAGGACGAAAAGAATCCTTTTTTAAAGTTTTGCTAATGGTTTGGTAAAGATTAAGATGGTTGTCTTTGGGTCGAATGTGTAAGTTGTCTCCTAGTAATTGTGCTGTTTGTTTGGCAATCAAACACCTGTAGTAGCCAATGTAGCACCCCAAAATCAAGAATAACACCTAGTAATGCCAAGCTTTTATGCTGTCATCGATGTAAACCATTTGTTTTGTTTTGTTTTTTTTTCCTTCTCTTATTGCTTTCCCCTGTCTTTGCCACAATACTCATTCTTAGAAATTAGCATTCCTGCAAACCAGTGTTTCAAAACGTGGATGAGGTTGGCACGGTCATAACTTAGTCATAGAAATTTCAATTGATTTTATAGGGCAAAATGTGGCCGTAGATGGAGTTTCAATTAATTTTGTAGGGCAAAATGTGGACTCGGACAAAAACACAACCAAGGTAAAAGGGAGTCAACTTGCCAGAGTTGAGTCATGTAATTTGGGAACAACAAAGATATCTAGTGGTAAAAGAGGAAGATATGTTGAGTCATGTAATTTGCTGTTTTCCTAACAACAAAATTCTTACAATAACAGTTCTAACTTTCTACCATCATACAATGCAAAGTTCAATCCTTCTTTTTTAAAGACGACCAAGTCCCCAAATTTCCTAACTTGACCAATTTACCCTGCAAAATGCCAAAATACTCCTTAATTTTCCACTCCTCCACGGTCTTCTCTATCGTGAGCCACCTCCGCATCTCCAACCTTAACCTTACCCCCACAACACCCATGCCCCTTATCATGCGCACCAAACCCTAACCCTAACCTCCTTTCCACAAACTCAGAATTCTCCTTCCAAACCTCCCCATTCTCATAAACCTCCTTCTTCCATATCGGAACCGAACCCTTTATCTCATCAATTATATACTTACAAGCGTCCAACGCGTCAGACCGGTGCACCGCCGACACGGCCACGAACACGCTCGATTCTCCAACCGGTACCGTTCCGAGCCGGTGGGCCACAGCGATTGAGTCCAGATTCCAATCGGATCGGGCCGAAGAACAGATGGATTTTAATTGTCGGATCGCCATTGGGACGTAGGCCTCGTAACGGAGCTCCACAACACGCTTCCCTTCGAAGGTGTCGCGTGTTGTTCCGTCGAAGGTTGCTATGGCTCCAGATTGAGGGTTCCGGACGTAATTCATGTATTTGTTGAGGTCTATTAGGGAAGAATCCTCTAGGATTTCGATTAGGGTTTTCTCCTCATCGGCCATTAGAGAGAGAGAGAGAGAGGGAAAGTGGGTCTCGCTTTAGCGGGGAAGGGAAAGTGGTTTTAAAATGGATTTTAAAAAGACTTCCAAATAGGGGTATTTTGGTCTTTTGGGTATTAGGGTTTCCGTCATGGAGTGCCGGCAGTAGTCTTTTGATATGAACTTACAAACAGCAAGTGGTCTTTCATTAATTTTCAGAGTAGAGGTAGTTTAAGAATAAGCCCTACTCTAAAACCAGAGTATGGATGGCTTTGGAAAAGGTAGTCAAAGTAGACTAAAACCAGAGTTTGGTTTGTCCACTCAACACCATGACGTGTTGCGACTCGGTATGTACAAGTAAATGAAGCCAAAATGGAAACGAAATTGGTAAGTAAATGAAGCCAAATTGCCAAATTGGTGATACAAATTACAAATTGTTTCTGCATAAAAACATTTTCTATACAAAGCATTTGTTTTTTAGGATGAGTGGGTGAAAAGGACTCATCTACTTTCAACGGTGTAGACTATGAAAGGTCTTCAAGCTTTTCTCTGTGGTTCATGAAAATGACTCATCTACAGTAACAGGGTAGACCATGAAAGCTCTTTCAGATTTTCTTCTTTTAATTCTCTCTCTTTTATGTTGATTGATAACTCGGAGATGTAATTAAGGGCCCCTCTTCTTCCTACGGCACCTTCTCTACTGTATTTATGACTACCCATGTAGACTACAAGAGGGGTGGCCCGATCTAAATTATTCGTTTGTAGAACTTTAACATGGATATGCCGTGCCCTCATTGTGGCTGTGTTTGCTTACCCCAAGAATTTATATGGGTGCAGCCTTCAAGTCCGTGTTTTCAAAATGTACGGTGGGGCTCACTTCATGAGATGATCAAAACCATTTATTTGTTGGGCCAGAACTTAAATAGGCCCCGAAAGTAATTTCCATAGGATGATCCTAACCTTCTGTACATCATGAAAACCTTCCTATAGAGATGATTTATGGGGTACAACCTATTTCCAACAAATAACTGATTGGATCATCATATGAAGTGGGCCACACTACTTTTTGATAAATACTGGAATTTAAGGCCACACACCATATAAAATCTCTCTTACACTTACATACTCAATCTTCGTATGGTTGAGAAAAGTCAAAGATTTTATATGGCGTGTGGCCCTATGGTCAAGTAGTTTTCAAAAAGTACACTATCCACTTCATATGATGATCCGAACCATTCATTTGTTGGGCCACGGTGTAAATAGACTGTACCACGAAAATCGTTTCCATAAGTTGTTCCTAACCCTCCGATCTCTAGAGGGACTCTACATTGTGGAATCCTCTGGATGGGCCCTGGAAATGATTTATGAGGGACATCTTATTTAGCTTATTTATGTCGTGGTCCGATAAGGAGTGGTTGGATCATCCTATGAAGTGGGCCCCACTAATCTTTTTGAAAAATACTAGACTTTATACCCTCACCCCATGTAAAAATCACAAGAAGCTTTGCTAGGGGTGCAACTCAGGTTAGGCGGGTCGTGTTTTACAAAACCCAACCCTACCAAAGGCTGAGTGTTATTTTTCTTTAAGCACAGCCCTAGCCATGACTGAGTTGGCTTTCCAATTTAAAACCCGACCCTACCAAAAGGCTCATGATTTCATTCTAAACCCGACCCATTTATTTTTGGGCAGTGATAAATCGACTCCCTTAATTTTACCCCGACCCAAGTTGCAGTCCGGATGGTTTTGCAGAGTATAAACTCCAAGCGTCACCATCCCATCCGTACACGTGGCAATCATAAAATGGAGAACTATGAACAGTCAAAGGTCAAATTATATAGTCACGAGTCACGAGATACTTGGGTGGACGGAAAAGGACAAAACATGTTCGCCGTCCATCTGACTATAACAAGCTATGTAGGCCCCACCTCTCACTCTCTCACGTGCACTTAGGAAGCCAAGATTTCGTCCTTGACCGCTGAAATTTCCGAGAAACAAATTTAATACATGTATAGTAATATGTGAAGGTACGAAAGTAGGAATATTTGAAGATTATCTCTTCTAATCAATGCTATCAATAACTAATGCCCACTTAATCTTTTTCTTTTTCATAATCAATGCCACCGCTTCTCAGACTCGTTCAATCTTTAATAATAATGAAATCTGTGTTTGTATTTCAAGTGCTCACAAAATAGGAAATAAGTTAAGTTGGGTAGAGATAAACACAGTTAAGTTGATAGATAAACACAGTTAGGTTAGATTTTTATTATGTCCATAAATTAAGGAGAGAGTAAGAATAGAAGAGGCAAAAAGGTGTTTGAATTTCAAATGGGTTGTCAGGTTAGATATCGTATCCTAACAGGAACCTTAAATTCTCTAACCGCTATAAAAATCTACTGTTCCGCAACAAAACTTACTGTTTCGTCGTGATGGATGCGAAACAACCGAATTTTTGGAAAGTTAAAAACAAAGGTCTCATGTCGGTGAAGGAAAAGTGTACAAATCGTGACAAAATTGCCTTATTTGGAAAAATATTTCCGATGGGAATTTTTTTTCTTTTTTGCTCCGTCTGGATGCCAGAATTATTATTTTGGTTATTGGGACTTTTGTGGAACAAAATACTTCCGGGAGATTGGTGGGAAAAAAAACTCCCTGGAAGTATCCCGGTAAAATAAAAAATCCCATGTTTTGGTTGACCGGACTATGGTGAGAAAAAAAAATTCCGGTAAAATAAAAATCCTTGCATGAAAGACAGGATGGATTCTGAGCCATGAAGGGAGTTGGACCCGGAAGGAGACGTTACCAACACGCTCAAGGATGGGAAGGGGTCCTTCATACTTTCGAACTAAGCCTTTATGCACTTTGCGGATAAACTTGAGCTGGTTAGAGTTCAATTTGACTAACACTAAGTCATCAGGTGCTTTGTTTGGTTGCTTGAATTGTTTGGAAGAAAAAAGTTCCTCTTTTGGTTATTTTGGATCCTCGGATTTCGTGCGGGATTATTTTGGTTCCTGGGATTTTTTTTTTCAGCTTTGGACTTCGTGCGGGGTTATTTTGGTTTGTGGGATTCTTTTTTGCCCACTATATAAACTGAAGGATCACTACGTAAAAAATGATTAGGCTTGGTTAAACTTATCTCTATCTTATGCAAAAAAAGTAACATTTAGAAATATTATTCCTTCCCAAAATTTTTATTCCCTGCAATCCAAACAGTGATATTTTCTTGTTTTTGATGGGCTCTTTAAATAGTAAAACACAAAATACGTTAGTGTAATTATCAAATTATTTGCCTATTTTCTTTCTGATCAGAAATATCATTTTACCTTGAAAAATCCTTTCCTTACCAAACCAGTGTAATTAAAGATGGGAAAAGTAATTATTTTCCATCACTATCCTGACAACGAAAGAGTCCCGACGAAAAAGGAAACCTCTGCTCTCTCTCTGCAAGAAAGAACTCCCTATAAAAAGTTAAAAAGCAAAGATATCGACAAAACATCACTCCTCACATGACCTTCGGAAACAACACGCCACATCACTTACCCTCATCACACTAACCCTAAATCCTCATGGACGAACTCCGGCCTCTACATCCTCACATTTGGAAAGCCTGTGCCGGTAGCTCCGTTCAAATCCCCACCGTTAATTCTAGGGTTTACTACTTCCCTGAAGGCCATGCCCATCACTCATTATCTCCCGTTGATTTCTCCTCCCTCCTCTCTAAAAAACCCCTCGTTCTCTGCCGAATAATCTCCATCAAATTCCTCGCTCATCAAGAAACTGATGAGGTTTTCGCCAAGATCCGTCTCGAGCCGATCGCTCCCGGCGTTCATTCTCCGGCGCCGGCGGGATCTTTTTCCGACGAGGATGATAAGATCCTCTCCTTCGCGAAGATTCTCACGCAGAGCGATGCGAACAACGGTGGCGGATTCTCCGTCCCGAGATTCTGCGCAGATTCGATTTTCCCACCGTTGAATTACCAGGCTGATCCTCCGGTGCAGAATATCTCCGTACGGGACGTTCACGGGAATGTGTATGAATTCCGGCATATATACCGGGGAACGCCTCGCCGGCATCTTTTAACTACGGGGTGGAGTAAATTCGTGAATAAGAAGATGCTTGTGGCAGGAGATTCGGTGGTTTTTATGAAGAATCGGAGTGGGGAGCTTTTTGTAGGGATTCGAAGGAGTGAGAGAATGAGCGAGGTGCCGGATTCCGGGCGGTGGAGTTATCAGATTCCGGTGGTGGTGGAAGAAGGGTTTAGTGTTGGGGAGGGGTTTTCGAGGATTGGAAAGGGTAAGGTTCCGGCGGAATCGGTGGTGGAGGCGGCTGAGCTGGCAGGAGCTGGAAGAGTGTTTGAGATTGTTTATTATCCGAAAGCGGGGTCTTCGGATTTTGTGGTGAGTGCTGAGAAGGTTGAAGAAGCAATGAAGGTGGGTTGGGTTTCAGGAATGAGGGTGAAGATGGCTGTTGAGACAGAGGATTCTTCTAGGATGACTTGGTTTCAGGGGACTGTTTCGTCTACTGTGTTTCAGGATCTTGGGCCTTTGGGAGGCTCGCCATGGCGAATGCTTCAGGTGATTCTTGGTGTTTTTTTGTTTTTTTGTTTTTTTTTTTGTCTTTTCTAATTTTTATGATGATGGTGATCTGTTCTGATTCTAAAAATCTTGGATTCTTGCACAAAGACATGTATTCTGGCTTACCTTAGGAGTTAGGATGCCCTACTGTTTTAAGTCAAAGTTATTGCAATTGATTGGATTGAATATTTGTACTGTCGTTTGTTCTGATTTAGTGGTTATTTTCTCCTTTATTGGGTGCCTCATCTGGGTTACTTATCTTTTGCTGTGGTTTCATGCTCCATAATCATCTTCATGGTTTACAAGAAAATAACAGGAACTGTGTGTGATTTATGCAAAAAACTGTTTGCTTTTATGATTTTTTAGGTAACAATAGAGAGATTGATTTTTTGGTTACTCAAATGATTGTCATTAAGATATGATCCTAATGATTAACCTTGAGTCTCATATTACGCGCACGATCAAGACTATTGATCTAGTGGATCCCCACGAGACGACCTGCGTGGCTTGGTCCCATGCCACAAGGACATTACTCCCCATTTGCACTATGCCTAGAAAAATCAACGGTTTAGATTACCAGGGCAGGTCCTGAAATTTGTCTTATTTGATAAAGGTTTCTAAATTTGTCTTATTTGATCTAGAACCTTGTCTTTTTAGTCGAAGTGATTTAGGAACCCGCCCTGATAAATTTGTCTAAGTGTGATGCTTCATTTTAGGTTAAGTGATTGTCTAAGTGTGATGCCCTGATTTAGAACCTTGTCTTTTTAGTCGAAGTAATTTAGGAACCTGCCCTGATAAGACAAACTCCGGCATTGAATATGGTCTCGAAATTTGTCTTATATATATATATATATATATATATAGAGAGAGAGAGAGAGAGAGAGAGAGAGAGAGAGAGAGAGAGAGAAGTGTATCTACTCGATCGAGTATATAACTTATCTACTCCATCGGCTTAAAATACATTGGGGGCCCACATTGTTTGGGTGATGGAAACCATTCATTTGATGGGCCCTCACATAGATAGGGTGTGCCCAAAAAATCAGCTCCATAGGATCATCCCAACCCTTCGATTTGTGATGGTTAAAATGGATGGATATAAACCTTCACAAATCTGACCATTTTTTTACCTCCACAGCGATAGATGAGAGTTGCATTCATTATCTAACGATGATTGACGATTTTAACAGCACGTGACTCTCGCTCACGTTACTCAAAGATTCATAGAGCAATCATTATTCTTCAGAATTGGTTATGTCAAACGATGGCCCGTGAACATTATATGGGGATCAAGAGGGTAACACACGTTTTCGAAAACGCCTAGAAGAGGAAAATGGTTTGACATAGTTAGTAGGAGATTCAGGTGATGACAACAGTCACCGATATTATTAATTAGACCCCTGTCGAATTTTTACTACTTACTCAAGGATGCCCTAGCAAATGTCTATAGACCTAAGGAAGTGGAGGACCCAATTTCTTTCCTCCTAAGCTGGCACGTTACAAGCAATACCTCAAAGGCAGACCTTGTGATCACACCACTTCAAATTTAGAACACAATTGCCTTAAGTTTCATGTGTAGGAAATACTTTTATTCCACTGGAAGGGCCAACCGTTTGCAGATTGCATGAGGAGTAGAGCCGACAAACTCCCACCTGCGATGCCAATTATTGTTTTTGACGGTGTTGAATGTTATAAAGTGGAGGAGTATGATGGGGGGCCATCTAAGATACCATGGAGAATGAAGGAGTTAAGAAGATGGAGCCTATTGCTAATGTTAAAAGAGTTTTATTTAGTATTTAGAGTATTATTTAAGTAGTTTAAGTCATAGGGGAGTAGTAGAGTCCTTTTCCATCAAAATCACTTAGGGCCAGTTTGGTTTGTAGGAGAGGTCTTTCCACCCTAGAAAAGCTTTCCTGGAAATCCTTTTCTTTTCCTTTTATTTTCAAGGAAATCCTTTTCGTCATTTGGTAAACTAAGCATGAAAGAGAAAGCTTTTTCCTCTTTTTCCTAGAAAGAGGAAAAGGTGTCATGGAAACTGAATTTTAGAAGAAACTTCTTTGAGAGGGGGATAGATTAGATGGCGAGCCTGCTGCAGACACTAGATTCATTTTTCATAAAAAGGTCTGGTGAGGATAAAATGGTTTGGACTTGATGCTCGTCCGGTATTTTTCAATGCCAAATCATTCTATCATCAGCTTGTCCCTAACCCTGAACCTTCGCCCATCTTCAGAGTACGGGAGATTCCAGCTTTGGCGAGAGTATGTGTTTTTGGGTAGACGGCCTTCCTTCCTCGACATGATTCTCACAATGAACCATCTTCAAAGCTGCAACATGCTAATTGTAGATCATTGCGCCGTTTGTATTGAGGCAGGGGAGGCTGTGAATTGCATGTTCATCCACTGCAAGATGGCTAGAGAGATATGGAGCAAGTATTGAGCAGGTTGTTTGGTGTGGGTATTTCCGTCCAAGCTATCTAATTTACTGGATTATTTGCTCTTCATCCCAGAGAGGAAACAAGGTAAGATTCTTCGGAAAGTGGTCTTGTTAGCCAAACTATGGGTCCTATGGAAGGAAAGGAATGCTAGGGTCTTCGGGGGAATGTTAAGACTTAGAGTACAAAATTTATCTTTATAAAGGCACTAGCTCTAACTATCGCATGGGTCAAGATCCTCCCTAGTTCCAGATTTGTATCAGCCAATAATTTGTGGTACCGCTGGAGTGAGATTTGTTATAGTAGTGTGTAGACAATGAATCCATACCTTGCATGGGAACTGCCTTGAGCGGCGTGGTTAAAGTTTAATTTTGATGGCTCTAGTTTGGGCAATCCAGGGCCATTTGGTATAGGAAGTTTACTGAGGAATGAGGAAGAAGCAACATCATGGGCCTTTTCAGGCTCGATTGGGAGTATTGGCTCCAACAAGGCATAAGTTAGAGCAGTCTATCAAGGGCTGAGGTTCATGGATAAAAATACCTTTGATAGATTAATTGTCGAAGGGGGTTCCTTAAATGTAATAAGATCGTTAAAGGACAACTGTTCCATCGCTTGGAGGTTTATGGATATGTTTGATGAAATCCAAGGCGGGAACATCCATATCCTTCCACCATGTAAGGCGGTCAGCCAACAGTGAGGCAGATAGGCTAGCAAGGGAGGGGGCTGTCAATGAAGGTCTCGAGTTCTTTGATTTCCTTCCCTCCTTGAGGGGAGGTATCTTGTAGTGTTGTGTTCATCCTTTTATCCGTTCTTAACACCTTTCATGGTCTTCCTTGGACGTGAGGTGGCTGTTGTACTATATTTCTTTTTATATATTTTCTCATCATTAAAAAAAAAAAACATGTTTCCTAAGACCTTTCTCAATACATTTATCATACGATTTTCTACGTCTTTCTCGTTGCTTGTTTTCCCTCTATTTTTCTCACATTTTTTTTCTTTTGTTTCATGTGTCATTTTTCAAATTTGTTTCCCGACTTGGTAACTATGCTCTAGATAGAGGAGCACTCAAATATAGTGGAGTAGTTCAATGAGGATCATCTTAGTCCCCTTGATGGCGCTTCTAAATGTTCCATCAGATCAAGTAGATTCTCTCACAATTAAGGTTGAAAATTTTGCAGTATTTTGGCATTTATTTTATAAGAAGTAAAACCATAAACTATATATGACCGTAGTTATTGTAAACTTCCTAGTTGGATGGGAAGCTTGCTTCGAACACTAAGTTTTTTTCATTCCCAAGTTTAGGAGAAGCACAGTTCCCACACTTCTTACACGTTCTCTCTTAATTAAGAGTATGTTTCAGTGATTATTATTTTTCCTAATAGAGTGTTTTCTCCTTTTGATAATGCCTGATGAGCTTATTTAAAAAAAGAGTATATTTAAAACTTAAAAACTCATCTCAAGTTTCAAATGAAACTGCAGTGGACCCTTTTCCAAAACTTAATATCAAATATACATGAATAAACATGTGAAACTATAAATCCCTCAATCTTGTAATTCTAATTAGTCGTGAAGTCCCCTTTTTTTTTTTTTAAATGTAGCAGATTTCATTCATAAAAGATGACTAAGGGGGACATTCCCACAGTACATGGGAGAAACGAAAAATAAAAGAAAACAAATAGGAATATACAAAAAGCCTAATATCAAGGCAAAAAATCAAACAACACCAGCCCTTGCTTGTCGACACCTTCCCTAGCTAGACGATCTGCCACAGAATTAGTCGTGAAGTCCTCTTTACTACTTGTAAATGTAATCCTTACCTACATGAACCATTCCTCCCTAACCTTCTATAATCCTACTCATTTTATACACTTCTTTTTCCCTTCAATGATGCTTATTAAATGTTTCATGTTGACGTTTATTTGATGTTTCCCTTACGTTTCCTCTTTTTACTTTATTTATGTCTTTTCGCTTCCCAAATTTTCTCTTTTCTAAAACACTCGCTTCTCTACTCGCTTCCTACTCTGGCAACCATGGTTATAACATCATCGAATCCCACAACCAATATGTATTGGGGAATAATTTTTTTCCTTTTGTGTTCTCTTTTCTTTGGTTGTGTGCGTGTGTTTTTGGAGAGAGAGAGGGTGTCTTTAAGTTCAAGGAATCATAATAATAATAATAATAAATGAATAAATAACAGAAATATATATACGTAAACACTATATTTATAAAATAACTGAAATACATATGTTTCTTAGGTTGTTGGCTATCAACACTCTAAAAACATGACAATATGACTAACTCGTTGTCAATTACCTACGAAAAATTAACTTTTTCACTTAGTTTAAGATTCTAGTTTGTGTCTCACTCTTTGTAATATTGCCCAAACATTTCGAAGGGGTGCTTAATAGCTTATTACTTTATTATGACACCCATTTTCAACATGTATTGGGCTCTGGTAGTCTAGCACTTTGCGTGCCCATCTTTACGTGGGTTATGTGAATGGTACTTGCATTATGTAGATTTTAGATGAGTGTAGCATGATACTACTAATGTTAGGCCCCGTAAAATAAATATTAATCTTTTGCTTTATCATTTTCTATATTCTCCTTATCTTTGATTTTTTAACACCTTAAAATTTTGGGTGCATCCTTTCCAAATTGGAAAAAAAAAATGGGTGGAACATAAAAACATTCCATTCCAACAGACAAATCTAACACCCAATGCTATAGCTTTGACTGCTTGTAATGTTGCCCAAGCATTTCAAATGGTTGTAATTTTCACACCCATGTTCAACATTTCTTGGACTCATAATCTAGTACTTTCTAGGACATTTTTGTCCACGTATTTATATGGATTATGAGGGTGGTTCTTACCCCATGTTTGTTTTAGATGGATGTACCATGATACCAATGGATGTTAGGCCCAGGAAATAAACACGCATTTTGTAATCTTTTAAATTGTTTAACGTCTTAAATATTTTGTTGGAATTTCTCCAAAAAATGAACATAAAAAAGGAATAAGCAATGAACGGAATTGGAAACCATCATTAAAAATTTAAACAATTTTAAACTTATCAATTGCATTAGTACTCAATTTAGTATCTTAAGAATTTATATAATCTAAGCTTCTAAGTTTTAACCACTAAGTACACTATTAAACTAATATGGAAGTACACAAAACTAAAAATGTGAAATGTTAAACATTTTCACATGTAACATTTAAAACCTGTTTAGATAGTAAGTTGAGGTAAAATAAACACCCCTTCTTTTATAGGGATCGTTGAGTATATGCATATGTATTTATGTATTACATGACACGTGGACAAGGTACCTATGCGACATTATTTTGTGCATATATTTTAACATTTTGAAAGTTTTTAATGTTGTTTTACTAATGGTTCTGCATAATTAGATGTAACTCTACATAAATTATAATTTTGTAATGTGAAAGTGTTATAGTGATTAAAAATTGGTCATTGTTCATTAGCCAGTGTTGTAAGTAGACTCTGGCTCTAACTATGTAAAGCCCAGCTCTATAACAAGTATTAGAATATTAACTCAAAAAACTAATTAGTTTGTAAATGTGAACAAATAACCAAGCTACTTACCTAAGAACTAGTAAGTATATAAATCATGTTTTCTACCATCTAAAAAAAGTACAGTTATAAATTATGTTCAAAACAGAAAACTAATAAGAACAAAATGAAAGAACGGAGTGCCAAGTTACTAAACCCCAATGTTGCCCATAGAGATTGGGCAGGTTACATGCAGGCTCCCGCCATTGTGGGGTCTGGGGAGGGCTAGATGTACGCAGCCTTACCCCTGCTTTGCAGAGAGGCTGTTTCCGTGACTCGAACCCGAGATCAACTCAATATGTAATGGGTGATAAATGACATATTCAATCCATGATTTAAAATCATGACTTGTAATTATCTAACAAGCAAATGTAATATTTTACCTTGCCAAAATACATGGATATTTTTTGGTAATCGATTCGATTGCTAACATGCTTTGCATTCCATTTGATCAAAGAAAATATACAAGACAAAAAAAGAGTATAACAAGTGATTCTTCTTCAAATTCTCATTTTAATTTCCTAGATGCCCTTCTGTTTCCCTTCAAAGAAGACTCTCCCTATCAAAACCTATTAGGCTATTCCATCACCTTGCAATGTCTTTTGCTAGAAGCAAGCAACCAAATGTCTTTGTTTGTTCTTTAATAAGTGTATTTGCTAGTTCAAGGGAAAAAAGGTCTTTGCTACCAAAGGGAGCAATTCTCTTATAGCAGCTCTTTCAAGCAACAAGACTTGGTGTAAAATGTTGTATCACAATCATGCTCGGGGAAAAGAAAAAAGAATAGGCAAAGCAAGGAAGGATGCTCCATATATTGTGATCTCCTGTCTACTTTTAAAATACAAATTAGAAATTCACGGTTTTTGCATCCAAATTAAAACTACAACACGAGCTGTATCATGAATAGTGAGACTTCCATAATTAGCACAATAAACTCTAGGAAAATGAGAATAAAACATAGTTTCATTGATTAGCTTTTTTATGGAAAATAGAGTTGGCTTTCAAGTAGTCTCATGGCACCAAGAGAGTAGGCCACTTGATAAAAGCTAAAGTGACCATGAATTCAACCTATGAGAGACAAAATTACCTTGCACTTCTTTTAAACTCACCCGGTGGAATTGTGTCATCCGCAGTGTAATAAACCTAACCTTATTCCTATAATTCTTCATTGAATCAAGATATTCATAATTTTTTTTATTTGTGCATATGTAAATATGGGCACTTGAGAGACCCATGTGAAGGAACTCGGCAAAATGACCCCGTAACTTCGGGAGGGGTGCTTTCCTATCTTTTGATTAGGAAAGTGGCACATACCACGGGGTGGCGACTGTTTATTAACAACACATGACTCTAATAAGTGGTAACACAATGTAAAGAGTCTGATACCTAGCCAGTACTGAAGGTTAGAAGGAGAAGTATGATAAGCTGTGAATGGAAGCCCCCGTAAACGTTGAGAATAACTCTAAGGCTGTACAATAACTTTAAGACAGAACGAGTTCGACACCATTTCAGCTTACAGATCTGAGCTAAACTGTTCACTGAATCAAAACACTCGATCTCTTGTCCATAATAGGCTGTGTTTGGTTGCCAATATTGCATTGAACTCCTCGGAGACTCCTTGGGATGTCTCCAGGGTAGTTATTGCTTGTCTACTGGGGCGGGCTTGACCCTTCCTTATATTTTGAAAACAAATTACACAAAAGGTGGAATTTGGCTTGAAAAATCTTGGGAATGGTGCTTTTTCTCTTTATCTCTCTTCACTCTCTCTCTTCTCCCTATATTGGTAATGACACCCAATACTTATTCCCCTACTCTCCGAGTCTATGCCACGCAACCAAACATTACTTACTACTATTCTCTGAGATAATTCCAGGGAAATCCAATGCTTGTCTCCTCTCTATGGACTACTTACTCCACTACTCTCCGAGTCTATGCTGTGCATCCGACTAGACCCAACTGTCCTAAGGTAGCAAAACTCCTTGTCACATAAGTAGTGGCCCGCACGACTGGTAGAACGACCGCCGATGGGCCAATTGTCCCTGACTTCTCCATGATCTCCCAAATTCTAATGGCATAATAAGTTTGTAGAAGATAAGTAACATACTAATTGTTCCCCATGGGGAAATTTTGAATACCCATCATGACAGTCTTGCAATTATTTTTTTATATAGCATATGGCTTTCTTGCGATCGCTGATTCTGATTAAATATCTTTGGTTGACCAAGCTGTTCTTGAATTCACTTGTGCATAATTCCACCCTACTTACGATATTTTCATCTGAACACATCTTGATTCAATGAAGAATTATAGGAATAAGATTAGGTTTACAACATTGGGGATAATAAGAAATCTCATTCAGTGATTTTAAAAGAAGTGCAAGCCAATTTTGTTTTCCCACTGGTTGAATTTGTGGTTACTTTATCTTTTATCAAGTGGCCTGCTCTCTTGGTGCTGTGGTACTCCTTGATAGTCAACTCCATACTTTTTGAATTGCTAAGGGCAAAATATTATTAGAAATAAAAGAGGAGGCTAAAGATCAAGATGGTCGTGGCTACAACGAAAAGTAATACACCAAAAAAATAAGAACACTAACATCATGGCGGAAAAAAATAAAAAATTTCCTATGCTACCCTACCGATGCCGGCACGGGCCAGCCTATCTGCATTGCTGTTGGCTGATCCTTTCCCATGCTGAAACCTTACATGAAAGTCAGCTATCTTCTCCTAAATCTCATGTATCAACTTAGCAAATCTCCAGGGGTGAGGATGACCATCATCCATCCTAGCATTTAAAAACGTAGGTGCAGCACGGAACTCGGCCGAAGAAAATCCTAGTTGACTCGGCACGACACGGTTGGTACTCGGTTGACGTGGCTGAGTACTCGATTGATGCGGTCATAATTTGAGAGAGTCAAAGGAGTTTTCATTGAGCGAGTCCAAGGTAAAAGGGAGTCTACTCGGGGGAGTCGACGTGGATGTGGGGGAGTTTTAAATCTATGATCCATTCACCTGATCACATTAAGTGAGTCTCCTTCAACTATCAGTCTACTTATGATACCTTCATGTGAGATTTTGATACCTTGTAAGACTGCTCTTAATTCAGCTTCGTTAGACTTTGTAACTCCAATTGGCCTAGAGAAAGCCCACCTGGTCAGGACTCCCCCAACTCTAGCCAACCCTAGATTACCCAAACTCAAGCCATCAAAAATGAGTTTTAAGAGGCCTTGAACATAACGAACCCATTTAAGAGAGGCGACTTCCTTCTTATCACCGCTACCACAAATCTCTAACCTGCATCTCCAAAAAATAGAGCTAGAAGTGAATATGAAACGAAGGAGAATCTTTAACCCACGATATGGAGAGGGAAATGACTTTGATGAATAGATAATGCGAGATTTTAGTTAGGCCTCTAAAACTCTATTATTTATTTTCTTTCAAATTACCCATAACGACGCCAATCAAATGAGCTGGGATTCTGGGAAGACCCCTGAATTTCAAATCTCACCAAAATTCGATACCAAATCTCTTTGGACACCCTGCAATGTATAAAGATGTGGTTCGCCGACTCTCCTGCCTGAATGCATAGGGAGCAATGATCAATGAACATTTCTCTGTTACGAAGGAAGTCCACCGTATGTATCTTATTTTGGAAAGTTGTCCAACCAAATGTGCAAACTCTAGGAGGAGCTGGGACTCTACACTTTGGAAAATTGAGGAGAAATGTTATTATGGACAAGATTCTGGTAAAAGGATTTAACGGTGAAAGTCCCTGACAATATACAGATCCAAACCCTGTTGTCTTTTCTTGATCTCTTGATATAGCGGGATTCCAATATGTTTAGCAATCGAACCATGCTATCAAACCCATTGTCCATATTGGTTGATCTAACAGTTCACATGTATCTCTCCTATGATTAGGTGAGACTTCCATAATTGGCACAATAAACTCTAGGAAAACGAGTGTAAATATAGTTTTGTTGATTATTTTCACTCTGGAAAATAGAGTTGACTAGGTTGCCCAAGTTGTATTAAGAAAACTCTAAAATACCTTCAAATTCTATAAAGCAGATTCAAAGTTATAGTAAAGATTTATGTTTTGGGGAAATATCAAGTTTGATGGTTTAAATATTATTTTAATGAAATAAAGAATATTGAACGGAGATTTCAGGGCATCACACCACTAAACGAGTGAATCACTTTCACAAACGATCAAGTCTAAAACAAGATTTTAAATTTCGGTTTCAACCAGTGTTTAAAAAAGCGGATGTGACGTGGAACACGGCCAAGAAAAATCCTTGTTGACTCGGCATGGAAGCGGCCAAGAACGTGGTTCATGCGGTCATAACTCAAGAGAGTCAAAGGAATTTTTATTGACTCTGTAGGGCAAAACGCGGAATGCCGATGCGGTGCAACGCGGCATGCGGCCAAGGTAAAAAGGTGTCGACTCGGACGAATCCCGAGTCGAGTCAATGAGTTTTTAAACTTTGGTTTCAACAGCCACAAAACGAAAATGTCTTGGTTTTGGTTGGAAATTTTGGTGGAAATCCTATAAAATTGTGGAAATGTATAGAAACGTATTCAAATGATTGAATTTTAAGATGAAACGTTAGGAAATGGTAGAATAAACATAAATACACACTTAGAAACCAATTCATCAACAAGACAACCATCCATAATGGTTTAACAACATAGAACACCTATGACATGCGTTGTTGCACATGTTTGATAGTTCAGTACATAGCACAATTCACATGTAATTTATATAAATACTTATAGATGATTCTTGCATCGCATTTTACATGCAACTCATATAAATATAATTATGTAACACAACTGTATGGTATATGACTAATGCACTTACGGTTTTGGTTTCGGTAATCATTTTGGTTTCGGTATGAATTTCGTTGGCGCTGGAAACATAAACATTTTGGTTGTTTTGTGTCGGTTTCGATGGAAATTTAAAACCATGATCTAAAGTAAGAATTCTCTTCTTCAAAAGCTGCAATCTCTGTGTTTTTTTTCATTCAACTGTTCACTGTAAAAGAATGGCCAAGGCCTGCATTATATGGAGGTGTGGGAATAGCTCTAGAGAATTCCAGACCCTTTGTCCAAGCAACCAAAAAGATAAAATTTTCATTTTTCTAGAAAATCCTCCCCCCCTTCCCCCATTAAAAAAATCCCGTTATGTATGGGTAATGTCCACTCAAAACACTCTTAAGTAACTTTTGTGAATAAGTGGAAAAGACTAGTACTTCTGGCTTAAAACTTCATAAGACACTCTCTAATCATTCATTTATCTCCCTTATGGGGCACATTTCTTCAGTGACACTCCAAAAGAACTTTCCCCTTGTACAATCCCATAATGCATGGTTAATGTTCATTTGAAATATGCTTAAATTCAAGTTACCTATGTGGTTAAGACTACTACTATGACTTTATAAACTTCAGAAAACACTCTTTAATCATTCATTTAACTCCCTAATGTGGCACATTTCTTCAGTGGCACTCCAAAAAAAACTTGGGGTTAACATCTTTGACCTTGGGATTGGAAATGATTCTTTTGCCCCCTCGTTTTTGTGAGGACGGCCCTCCAGGATGGCCCTCCATCAAGATTCAAGAGGGTTTCTGTTTCGTGTGTTGTTTTTTTTTAATCACATTTAAGCTAAAATAATAGGTTGTCCACATTTGAGCTGTAATAATAGAGACACGAAGCACGCCACATTCATTTCTATCATTTGAAGAAGGAAGCCAATTTGGTTGCTGACAAATTTGCTAATGAGGTTGTCTCTATTAGAGATCTTTTTTTTATTTTGGAAATTATGCCTGATTTTCATAGAACTTAGTAGGTTTTTGGTAGGAGTTAGCCTTACGGGTAGTGTTTCTTTTGTTTTCGTTTTGGGCTGATCATCTCGATTAGGTCTTACTATGTTGCATTTGCATTGGTATGGGCATGAGTGTCGGAATCCGACACGTGTATCGAGAGGATTTGGCAAACCTCAAAAAGAACAATTCGTGGATTAACAAATTATTTTAATGAATTCTCAAATTTTAATTTTTTACCTAATAATATAGTTATAACAAGTAATGTATTAAATTTTTAATAGGTTAAGTAAATATAATGTTTTATTTCCATTTAAGAAACTCACTATTAGGATGGGTAACACTCAAAACCTGCGATAATTGTAACGAGAAGAAACAAATAAAAGAGGTATAAAAGTGTCTTACAAATCCTAAAGTAATGGAATCCGAGACGTGTCTGGCATGGGTACGTTGCCCATTTAGTCCATGTAACAGGAGGCCGTATCTATGTTTTGTATCTCTTTATCAATGAACATTCCATTACCTTTCTAAAGATGGCAACTTAGGCTTCATTCGAGTCCTTCGCGAAGCTTGTGCTTGTTCCATGATGCATTTTCCCTCTTAAACATATTTTACATAATTTGAGCTACCAATTAAGTCGACTGTGTAGGTGCTTGAGATAATTTACCCTTTCTCTTCTCTTTAATGATATTTCCCTGCCATTTCAAAAAAAAAAAAAAAAACAAGTTCACATGGGTTATTGATGAACAACAATATGAACCTGGTGCATGTAAGAAGATTACATGTTTTAAAAGGTATACTAAATTAAAGAACTGCTAGGAAGATGAGCCCGTGTTAGCAATGTTTCAAACAGAACCCCTCCCCCCCACCCCACAAAAAAATAAAAAAATAAAAAATAAAAATAAAACCACGCACACCCTATTATGCCACATGTACAACTATACTTTATTATATATTTTCATGACCCACCACTACCACCCTATTATGCCACACATACAACAATACTTTATTATATATTTTCATGACAAAAATGCCCCATTGTTGTTATTTGAAGAGTTGTTTGGGATAATCACGACAATCATGCATCTTGCTGTTTTGATTAAATTATATTCCTTCTTACTGTAAATAATTCCTTTAACACACATATTAACATTTGTAATCTAAATATCTATTTGAATACCATATTGGCATAAATATTTGGTCAACTTACATTGTAAATTACAGTCGAGATATCTAAAAGTAATGTAGGTTAATCGCTTTAATTCTTTTTGCATAATGGTTAACTTGATATGGTCCTCCTGCTCAATATTCTTCTCTCATGTATCATCTTTGCTGAATAACATGTAAGGGTAATTTAGGTATTACTTGTAGTACTAGGGGTATTGTAGTCATTGTACACATGATGCCCTATTTGGGGCTTATATATTCATCATTTACATGAGGAGCTCCCTATTGGAGACTCTCCATATCTCTACTTCTCTTCTTCTTCCTCTCTTCTAACCCTTATTCCATTTCTAACATGGTATCAGAGCCAAAAGGCTGATCCTTAAAGAAGGAAAGAAGAAGAGTATCCTACTCCACGCCATCTCTTCTTTCTCTCTCGCGTGTATCTCTCTCCCAAATCTGGGTGTGCCGTAACCCTATTATCTTTTTCTCACTCCGGCGTTTCTGTTTTTCCGTGAAACCCTCTCTCTCTCTCTCTTATATTTGTCTGGCTGTAACTTACTCCTCTTAATCGCAAGTTGTTTTTGTGCGATTAACTCTATGCGATTACTTAATCGCAAGTTGTTGTAGTTTTCCTCTCTGCCATTATTAATCGCAAGTCTCCTCATTCCCATGCGATTAACAGTTTGCGATTAATAATCGCATGTTGTTCTTAGTTCTTGCGATTAATAATCGCATTCTCATACCTTGCGATTAAGTAGATCCTATTTGCATTTGATTACTTAATCGCATACTATGCCTTGCGATTACTTCTGTGTTTTGTGTTGTGCGATTACTTCTTGTCCTGCTGTTCCGCCTTTCTCAAACCCACTTCTGGTTGCCGTAACCTATGTTTTTTGGCTTATTCCTTCTTTCTCCTTAACCTAATCTCCATCCAAAGCCCCCCCCAATCTCCACTCACAGTCCCTTATTTTCTCCTTTTTTATATTTTTTTTGGGCTTGTATGGCCTTTCTCTTCTCCAAGTTTCACCCCAAGTGTTTGATGAAATGTCTTAAAGGGGTTTTGTGCCTTGAAAGTCTTCTTTTCACTTCAAGTTGAAGGCCTTTGGCCTCAACTTGAGGGGAAGTATTGTCTTGTAGTGTTTTCTTGCGGTTCTCTTGTTCTTGTCTTGTTGTCATCTCTTTGTTTTCTCTTTCTGGGCTTTCATAGTCTTTTGGTTGTTCTTCAAGGCGCACACGACGTGTTCGATGAAATGTCCAAGAGAGGTGTGGTGTCTTGATTGTCTTGTTTTCGTTGCAAGTTGAAGGGATTTGACCTTCAACTTGAGGGGGAGTGTTGTCATGTAGTTCTTCTTTTGTTGTCTTATCTGAGGAGGAGTGTTAGTGTTGCCTTCTTGTCGACTTTTCATGTGTTGTCATCTCCGGGCTCATGTCTCGCCCGAGGGGGAGTGGTATTATTGGTGATTATGTTCTTTGTCTTCTTCATGTTGTTTTCTCCTTTATGTATTTCACCATTCTTTAGTTGTTTGGTTTTTTCTTTTCTGTATTGTCAGCGGTTCTTTTCATTGTTCATTGTTTCTTCTTCATGCTCTTCGTATTCTTGGCTTAGTTTTACGCATTATCCGGCTTTATGCTTTATCTTCACCGGGTGATGGTTTCCCCATTGTTGGTTGGTTTAGAGGTGACGATGTCCCCATCGACCTAGTCTCACCGGGTGACGGTTTCCCCATTGTTAGTCGGTTCTCCAGGCGATCATATCCCCATCGTTGGTCGGCTCTCTTCAGCTGACGATGTTCATGCCGTCGACCTTCTTTCCAGATGATGGTATCCCCATTGTTGGTTGGCCTTCTTCAGGCGATGATTTCCCCATGGACCTCTCTTCAGGCGAAGATGTTCATACCGTCGACCTTCTTTCCAGATGATGGTGTCCCCATCTTTGGTTGGCTCTCTTGACGATTTCCCCGTCGACCTTTCTTCAGGCGACGATGTTCATGCCGTCGACCTTGTCACCCGACGATGGCTTCCCCATCCTTGGTTGGTTTTCTTCTCCCATTCTTCTCTTCAGGTGAAACAGTTTTTCTGTCAACCTTTTCTCCGATGGTTTCCCCATCGGTGGTTGTCTTCTCTTCGCGTTGTGCTACTCAGGTGATGTCTTTGCCAGCCAGTGCTACTTCGCCGATGTTCACTGTGCGCCTTTGGTGCCTATTTTGCTCGTTTGACTGTTGTTGGTTCCTGCCATGGTGCCTCTATTGCTCGTTGATATGCAGATTTGTTCACCGTGCTCTCACTCAGGGGGAGGCCCTGTTTGATCGCTCTCGCCGTTGTACTACTTCAGGGGAGCTGCCTTTTTTATGGCTGTTGATCTCGATGCTGTTCACTGTGGCCATTTCTACTTTTTATTATGCTTTTCATTATGTATTCACAACACCAGCTTGAGGAGTGTTCTACCAAGCTGGATGTGTGCATGAGCTTATTGTACTTTTTTGTTATTTTTAATTGGTTGTTGTAGTCTCCTTTGTAGCAAGCTGGAGTTCCATAGTATATACACTCCAACTTGAGGGGGAGTGTTGAATAACATGTAAGGGTAGTTTAGGTATTACTTGTAGTATTATGGCTCATTGTACACATGATGCCCTATTTGGGGTCTATATACACATCATTTACATGAGGGGCTCCCTAGTGGAGACTCTCCATATCTCTACTCTTCTAACCCTAATTCCATTTCTAACAGTCTTTCTTTCTCTCATCTGATCTCCATTATTTCTGTTTTATGGAGATTGGTTGCTTAACTATCATGACTTATATATATTGTCTTGAACTTCAAGCTATTCGAGTTTGGGAGTTGAGGATATACAGATAAATTATGGTTTGTTTATCAGAGATTTTATATAATGTGCGTACGTACTTGTATGCATTTTTTCAAATGTATAGAGGGGCCCATCATGTTTGAAGACCAAACCAGTCATTTGGATTTCCCCAACATAAATGGGTTGGGCTCCAAAATTCATTTCCAAAAGGTGATCTTAACTCTCTGATTGGTAGGACGGCACATTATAGAAAGACTACAGAACGGAGAGTTAGGATCATCCTTTGGAGATGAACATAAATAGGTTGGGCTCCAAAATTCATTTACAAAAGGTGATCTTAACTCTCTGATTGGTAGGACGGCACATTATAGGAAGACTACAAAATGGAGGGTTAGGATCATCCTTTGGAGATGATCTTTGGGGCCCAACCTACTTCCATTTGGTGATTCAAAATAAAATAAAATTTTATCATATTTTGTTCCAATTCTCAACGATCCACTATACTTTCAATTGGGGGAAAAATCAATTTCCTACCTATTTATTGGAAAAACCCCATTAGACTCCAAATTTTTATGCTATTCTTACAAGTTTGTTATTAAGTTCATAGTTCATACATTGTTTATTTGTGTGGTACATAAAAGTTGCACTAATTCATTAGTTTGCTGATTTTGTTAATTAGGTCACCTGGGATGATGTTGAAGCTCTGCAGAACGTAAAAAGAGTTAGCCCTTGGCAGGTGGAATTGGTATTGGCCACACCACATTTTCAAAACCCATACCCCCCCACCAAAAAAATCCGACTTTCTCAGGGTCCTGAGTTGACTGATGGAGGAGAAGGCACCATGTTCTTCCCAATGGCGGGATTAACTAATGCAATGATGGAGCACTTGGGCCCATCAATGTGCAACTATAACACTTTTCCTGCTGGCATGCAGGGAGCCAGGCATGATCCAACCTATGTATCCACTTTATCCAATTTCATACCTAATAACCAGAACTGCTTATATTCTGATAACATTTATATGAGTAACATTTCGCCGACGTTAAGTTGTGTGTCCACGGAATTGAACAATGGGCATACATTGCCGTCGGAGAACTCATCACCACCAAGCCAAGACAACTTCACTTTATTCGGCACAAAGCTTTTTGGACACCCTAATTGCAACCCAATGCCAAAAGCTGTGAGCAGTTCTTTTCAGTTGTTTGGCAAGACGATCCAGACAAAACAGACTATTGAAGATGGCTTCAACAACAATGGACACAAAGGCGATGGGGTTAGCAAAGGGTACAATGAGACTGAAAGTGTCGTGGGACCGCTTGATTCTTCCCTCGCTTCCCCATACAAGCAGTTGTGCAACCAGCTTGATGTACAGAGTCAAAGAGTCTCAGCTTTGGAAGCGGGTTCCTTATAAAGCAAATGAGTAGCTGTACAGGTATGGTGTTATCTGATTTTTATGTACTTGATTGCAATGTGTTAGAATTTAATGATTTAATGGATGGCCAGGATTAGGCAAACTTTGACATCATTTGCAATTCTTAATGATTTGTTATATATAATTTTAGGGAGCTTTCATCGGTGCCCCCACATTTTGATGAATCTGCCTCTCTTATGATTGTTTATTTCTTGAATGATTTTTTCCTATTAAAATGACGATGCCCAAAAGGTTACGAATTGATTTACAAGTACTCCAACCCCAATGTCCTGATTTTGAGCAACAATGCATCGTACGATGTGTACATGTGGGATGAGCTAAATCCTCATGCAATTTCATTTTCTCGCCGGGGGGGGGGGGGCGCACCAGTTATGTTGCATCAGAAAATCAGATAGCAGATGTTTTTAATAGGAAGTAGAGGGAAAGGGAATAGAGGCAAACAAGCTCTCCATACCGTCATTAGTATGTAATGTCTATTGTTAAAAAGGATTATTTGTTCTATTTCTACTTATTTTCCCTAGGGTATTTTGGAATTATATAGGTTTTAAGGGTAGGAGGACTTTATGTATATTTGATTCAAGGCTTACACGCACTAATGATGGCATGATGAACTTGTGCTTCTTGAACTGGTTCTAATTTCTGGTGAATATCATGGCATCAAAGCCAATTGGTTGTACGTTGAGATCACAGCTCAGCCCCTTCTAAGGGCCCAACTCTTGAATCAAGTTCTTTTTTATTTAAGCTACGAGCGGGCGGGCGCGGAGGTGGGGGAGGATGGTAAAATATGGTTTTTTCTTTGTAGTAAATATCAAGGGAGTTGTTTTTGTCTTTCTTGTGCCTTTTTACTTGAGTCCTTTGTATCTTTTACTTGAATATTTTTTGTTGCCTCAAGGCTCCTATCATCATCACGAAGTTCAATATGTGATTGTTTGTTCATGCATAGTGGTTTTTGTTGTCTGTAGTTTTAACAATGGAGTCCTCATATCTTCTTCAATCCAACTTGTATGGACCCTAGTATGTTTATTTCTACTTGCTTAAATGGAGAAAACTATACTTGTGGGCATTCCTCTAGATTTATTTATTTGCCATATAATTAAATGAGGTTCTGTTGATTGCTTAATTCAATGCCTATGTCACTGTGGATTTGGTATCTATGAATATGAGCATTGTTGTTAAATTACTAACCCACTTTTCTAGAGTGAAAGACATGTGATTTTATGAAGAAAGTCTATAGCTTGATAAATCATACTTGTTTTAGTGATGAAATGGGATTAATGTCAATGAGACAAGGTATCAGGCAATTCAATAGTTCTGTGTGGTCTTACCATGGATTGAAATGGCTTTGGCTGAGCCGTCTTCTCCTACAATTGTTATCAAGATTCACCTAAATAACTGTGCCCTAAATTATTCCTAACTTGCTACAAGTCATCTCCAAAACTTCTGTTGAAATCAAGTTTGATGCAATTTGGGGGAGGGGGGGATGGAATCCTTTAGTTACGATTCTACCTGGACAAATGATACTAGAATCAATCAGTTTCTAATCCTGAACCTCTCCAACCAAAAGACCTCCAAATTCTATTCTTACCATCACATAATCGATATTGGAGATCTTGATGTCAATAGTCAACAAACCAATCTCCTTGCTCATACAATTAGAAGTTCTTTGATTCCTTTCAATTCAAGAGTTCTTTTTGGTCTTACAGTGGATGGAATGGCTTTGGCTAAGCCATCTTTTCCTCTTAATGCTCTCAAGATTCACCTAAATAATTTTCTGCTAAATGATTACTAAGAGTCATCTAAATAATTTTTCCTAAATGATTCCTAACCAGGTACGAGTCATTTGTAGAACTTTAGTTGAATAGAGTTTGGTGCAATTTGAGGGGAGGGGGAATGTGTTGGTGGGTGGGTGTGTGTGTGTGTGTGTGGGGGGGGGGGGGGGGGGGGGGTGGTTAGAATCATTTAGTCATGATTCTACCTGGACAATTCATAGAAGCAATCAGTTTCCGACCCTGAAAACTTTTCCAACTGGAAGACCCCAAAATTCTTTTCTTACCATCTCCTAATTGATAATGCAGAGCTTGATGTTTAAAGTTAACAGACCAATCTTCTTGCTCGTATTATCGGAAGTTCTTTGATTTTTTTTTCCCATTTGAAACACCCTGTAAAACGGCATTTGGGTTTATTTGCTAAATTATCTTGCCTTTATCTCCAAATTGACCTCTCTGCCATCCTGTAAAGATATTTACTATCGATTGTGAAACTCCCAAGCCATTCCAAACACTTGAGGATGCTTATCCAAATCTTGTGGGCTGATTTTCAATGGTAAAAGGATGGTTTTTGCCTTTCTCCTCCATGCACATCACATCTACTAGCAACATGAAATTTCACTCTCATGCATATCTGATATCTCATGCATATCTCAGGTGTTCAGCACTTGAGCTTTCCCTCTATTGCCAGCCAGCAAAAGCTTCCACCTGTAGGTATATTGGAGTACCCCAAAGTTCTTACTGAAATATAGCATTGAGAGTCTGAATGCAAATCCTTGGACGGGGCTTACAAGAATACACACACAGCATTCTATTAGGATCAAGCAAGTATCAAGCAGAAAATAGGGAATAAGGATATGGTAGTTTGAAGTGGTTAAGCCCATGTTACTGCAGTGGAAAAACTCCATAATCTCTATACAAAGTTTATTGAATTCCATTGATATCGGTGCAAGAAATTTCAGAACACTTTTATGACTGGCATTTGGGTATTTCGTTCATACTCAAATGAATTGGATGGTTGGCCCTGGCAGTCTGCCACCATTCTGGAGATATTTAAGCAGTACATTTAGTTGTTTCGATGGATTGGATAATCACATTGTAATCCATGCCATTTTGTGAGATTTTTACCCACCCCAATTAGTCGATAATAATCAGGGTCTTGGAGTGTGCTCTCAGGAACACTTGTGTGAAAACACAAGAGGGTGCTCTATGGAACAGAATAGATGTAAACGGGTAAAACATGAGATCAATGGAGTCGTGTTTTCATTTTTGCTCCATATGCAAATGTGGACAAAATTAGTAGAGTATTGAGAATTGTTGAAAACCTGTGTATATTTGGAATCTCATTCTTCGAGGCTTCGTGGGAGAATTGCACTTCTTGGGCAGCATCTTTTGCATTAGGTTTGGATGAATAATGCATGAAGTAGCCACATTGGTCTGTCTGATTATTTTGTTTCTATTGTCTTTCTTGAGAGCGCTGGTTCTTCATTCTATATTTTTTCCTTACTTTCACTTTCGATGGAAAATAAAATGGAAGGGGAAATGGGCATAAAAGAAATATTTGTCAATTGTTTCACTTAAATTTATGAAATCTTATATTAATGTTTTCACTATTACCCTAGTTAGGCTGACAAGTTCATGATAAATTTACCTGTAAGAGTTGTTCGATTGAAGTATCTAGTTATTTGTTGCTTTTAATTGTTACTTGCATGGTTCGTTTATTAGTATCTAACAATCTAACATAAGGCTGTGAATAACTCTGAATAAAGTATTTGAATTTCTTATGTCTATATAATAGCAGACCATACCTTCACAAAATTACACCCCATTATATGGCAAATGGGTTTTTTTACTGCTTTGGGTGCTTTCCATATGTTGGTTGAACTTAAGAAGCAATTGTGTCTCTCTTTGGGGTGAATTTCCTTTTTGAATGTTTTGTTTTCTACCAACTCTTGGGTAATATTTTGTTCTGTTCTTTGCAGGTACAGATAGGATCGTAGGACAGGAGGCTCTTTCTCTGACTTTAGTAGTAACTTGGCCTCTCTATGGGTTTAGTCGTTGTTGTTGAACTCCTAGTCTAACTGGTGACCATAGGGAAACCGGAATATTGACTTTGCTTAGATTTTCATGAGGAATTTTACTTGCTTTACATTTCTAGCTTGTGACAGTAGGTAAAACCGGAAAATTGACTTTGGTTTGTTGATAATCTAGATTTTCATGAGGGATTACAATTCTAACCTAGACCGTAGGTAAACCGTAATATTGACTTTGCATTGTGATAATCTAGATTTCCGTGAAGAATTACTTGCTTTACATTTCTAACTTGTGATAGTAGGTAAACCTGAATCTTGACTATGCATTGTGATAATCTAGATTTTCATGATAGAAGTACTTGCTTTACATTTCTAAATTGTGACCATAGGTAAACCGGAATATTAACTTTGGTTTGTGATAATCTAGATTTTCATGAGGAATTACTTGCTTAATCGGAGCAAATGAAAGGTTTTATCCTTTCCAACCCATGTCTTTCATGTAGTAGGTAATCCCCATTTCCTTTCACGTCCGGTGGTGGTGTTTTGCAAGGGTGCCCTTTATTTTAGCATTCCTACATATTTAATAGCTATAAGGAAATTTACATTGACAGCGTATTTAATAATTAAAAAAATTCCTTACATTTACAAGGCCTTAAATAACCTTGGGGCCACACAACCTTTCCCATTGCATATAGCATAGATTCCATGGATTAACTATTGATAGCTCGTAAACACCTAATAAGTCTCAATAAAGTGAGGTTACCAATATTCAAACAAGGGAGTGCTGATATCATCTATCTTATTTTTTTTTTCATTTTGAAAAAGATTAACTATATGTGTGGTTCCATCCATAAGTACATGTCTAGTTTTATTAATTTGTCTGGGCTTGACCCTATTTTCATTACTTATATGATAAACTCAACTCAACTAAGCCTTTGTCCCAAACCAGTTGGGTTCGGCTAATGAATCCCTTTAGAAAATTTTCATGATGAAGGTCATTACTTTATGATATGGATAAAAAGGCTTTCGTACTTGTTGAAAGAGTGCTGTTTGTTATAGATGAAGAAGATACATGCACGAGACAAGAGTCTTGTCATGAGACCTTTCCTCGAATAGAAGGAAATGAAAAAAAGGTGAAAGTTGCATACTAAAGGCAAGGCATCATGATCATAGATTGAATGGACGTGCACCCTCCACGAGAGGTGAGGTGCAAGTGTTTGACGAAATTCCCCCAAAAAGCAACCACTTACTTAAAGGAAAAGCATTTCTTTCAGGTTCATAGGATCTATGTTCCAAAAGGGTTCTCTTTTCTTTATAGTTCTTCTCTTCACATTAGTTACACTGTCGGAACACACGCGTTTGTTGTCCCAGTAATGGAAAACCATCTCATGGCTAAATATGGGGCACTTGTGTGCTTTTTGTTGAGTGCCACACACGGCCATTTGGAGATGTTGGTGTAGCAATCTAGGCCTTTCCTTTTGAGAACTCTTATTTTTTGGGTTTCTCATGTGTAGTCAGTTTTCTATACCCCCATTTTGTAGCTTTTTTGGGTACATGGGGGTCCAAACACTTGTGTACGACATGTCACCCATAGTGTTTGGCTGGCACTATAGAATTAATTAAGACCTACTATTAGTTGAGTGTCTTAATGGTAGCTCATTTCTTAGAATATGGTAGCTCATTTTTTTTTTTTTTGGGTGGTTGTAATGTGCTTGGTGGAAGGCTAAAAGTTCAGTCTCACATAAAAAAAAAATAGTAGAGAGGGGTTTACAAGTATTCCTCTAATAAAAGATATTTCTTTCAAAACATGTCTTTTGCAATTGTTGGGCCATAGGGTGGTGGTTGCACACACCCACACCAACACCCACACGTGGAATACAGTCAATGGGTTGTATAGCCATAGAGGTGTAGAGTGGAGCAGTATTACCGACCATAGATTTGCAATCAGTCGTGATCTAATGGTCAAGTAACTACCCCAGTTTAATCCGAACTATAAACTTGTGTATAGATGCGATTTGAATGTGATCTCGATCAAAGAAACACGATCAGGTGAGATTCAACAGTCAAATTTTAGTCTGCATTGATCAGGTGCGATCAAGTGGTGCAGTTCAACTTGAAAATGCACGTTGGTCTATAAAATGATGAGGCACAATTAGGCACAAGTAGGTCTATAAAAGGCACAAGTGGTTCGATCAAGCGGTGCAGTTCATCAATTACATCAATGTATAAGTATACATTGAGATTATAATTCTCTAGTTTTTCCAACAATAAAATTTACACACACACACACTCTCTCTCTCTCTCTCTCTCTCTGATATTATGTTAGGTGCAAAAAAATCTATAAATCAAAAGATGTTCGGGTTTATTTTTATTCGTGCATAATGTCAACAGACATCAATCTATCGACTTTCATTGTATAGATAAGTTTTCAAAAAACTAATGCACATTAGCTCATCAATTGGTGGGGGATGAATATTGTCATATGAAAAGTGATTTACATTTTCTTTGCCATGCTACATCCCATTTTCTTTAACCAGAGAGAGGCCAAAGAAAATTTTTGGCGTCATACAGGCGCATGCAAGGTGAAATCAAGGCCATTGATCTTGAAGAGTTACATTGTTAAACAATCCAAGTGTGCAAAATAGAAAAAAGATGCAACTCTTCTCACACTCCCCCTTCTCAAATAATGTTCACACGACACAAGTGGGGAGTGTGAGTGGGGGAGTGTCTCTTTCTCTACACTTCGCTCCTCTTTGTCAGAGTTCTTATCCAACTTCTCCTGCCCCTCACTCCCTCCACCTTGCTGCCCACATGGCAAACGTTAGCCTTGCTGGACCTCTTCCACCGGATGAGTTGGAACACGTGGCCAATCCTCTTTCGCCACCTCAACGCCACATGTGACTTCGAATGCTCCACTACACTCTTAGCCCCTCTTCCTTCTTTCTTTACCTTGTAATTGCAACCCACGTCCAACGTATCCACGGGGGGCTTAAAAATTGTATCACTATCCCAAGAAGCGCAGCCGTTGTCCTCGAACTTGATCGATTTGAACGAATCTGTAAAATAAATACTAACACTTCCAATTATTATCTACAAAGAGCCCTTGTTTGATCCCAATGATATCAAAAGAAGATTTCATATTCGTTAATAAAATGATGCTTATCCTGTAAAATTTGTGTTTGCTTATAACATAATTGGGTTTTACAGTCAAAATCGTAAAATCCGCCTGTGGAGGTTATATTGGCGGATTCACGTCAATTAGGACATGTTTTCCCATGAAAAATTATTCCGTTGAATATTTGTAGGCCCAATGTTAAAAGAAGAGCTGAGAAGGAGAGTGGAGAGTCTTGAGAGGGCAGAGTGTAGAGACTAGAGAGCATGGAGAGAGGTTAAGAAATCTCTAAAAAACAGATAAAAATAATACGCTACTTCAAATTGGACTTTTGTTTTTCCTGTTTTTCTTGGGCTTTTCATTCTCCCTCAGTCCCTCCCACCCTCGCAAGTCTCTCCCTCATCCCATCTCTCACAAGTGGCCCTACTAATATTCTATGAAATATTTTTTTCATGATTGCCAAACATGAAAAAATATTTCATGTTTTTTTTTCATGGTTGCCAAACATAGAGGGCGAGCCTTGGCGCAACGGTAAGGTTGCTCCATTGTGACCTGGTGGTCACAAGTTCGAGTCACGGAAACAGCCTCTTTGCAAATTAGGGGTAAGGCTGCGTACAACTAGTTCTCCTCAGACCCCGCATTGGCGGGAGCCTCGTGCACTTGGCCGTCCTTTTATGGTTGCCAAACATGCCTTTAATGTGGAGAAGGATAGTTCAATTCAAGAAATTCTCAAGCTTATTCATATCCCAACTGCAATCTCCAAAACTAGAAGAAAATGGAACAAGAAAAAACAAGAGAATGATGGAGTGGATTCATACCTTCATCGCTGGCGAGTCTATCTTGATCATCATGGTCATCGGATTTCTGGCGTCGGAATTCTAGCCGATGAAGGAGGGAGCTGAGAGCAAAGAACTTAGGAAGGGTGATGAAGAGCTTCCTGTGTAGGATTCTTTGAGGTCTATGGGTATCCTTTGCTAAGGGAAGGTGCCCTTGTTCTGAGGCCAAAATGAGAAGCCTCTCTTTCAAGCAAAGTGCACATATCCCTACAATCACCTCTTTCGGATGGAAAAAGCAGCAATATGGGTTCTCTTCTCCACAGTCATTCATGTTGTTAGGAGCGTAGCCAATGATATGGGAAGAAGAGGAAAAGAAACTAAATGGAGGCAAATGCAAGAAAATCAAGATATGGGTTTGCATATATATTATTTTATTCATATATAAATTTTTATTTTTTGGATGAGGGCTGTTTATGAAAGGGAGTTAGAACCATGCACAAGAGAAAAGTTGATGAAACAATGTGACTACTCATGGTCTCATGAAATTACAGGAAAGCCATTCTAGATTTTTTATTCTTTAATAATGTAATAATTATAAGCAGAAAGAAAAGTGGAGTGTATTGTTGACCAAAATCATGCATAAAAGGGACGGGAACAGGAAGAAGAATTGGACTTCGTTGAGATAAAGACATCTTTTTGTGGCCAGAATTTCACATTAGAGGAAGTCTAAACTGAAGGGAGCCCATGTAAAAAAGAGGTGAAAGGATTTTTTGAAGTGTCTTCAAAAGTTAATTTCATGAGGTGACATTGCAGCGAAGGATTTTTTGTGTTGTAGCTTCTCAAGAATGGAAAAGAAGTTTCATGTACCGCTGGGAAAAGTGATGGGAACAGACGAAGGGATGCTCACATGGGGGAGGGCCATTTATCCCTTTGGGTTGGATTTAATTCATGTTCACATCAGGCACCAAAGTGGCATGTGGGTCTCTCACTGGCCCATGTCCATGTCTAGTCTTCTCCACCTTAGCCCCCTTCCCCTCTCCCAACACTAGCAAAAACCTTGCCAGATCCATCTGTAAGGACCTAAATTTCATGCACCATGGGGGAGTTGTGTGAGAAGTGACATTTAATAACAAGTACTATTTGCCTGGCTTTGTGTAATACTAAGGACATGGACTATGACACGCTTATTAATAAGACCCTTTCACTTGGTGACGATCTGAAATGATTCCACATCCAAGAAAGAACCAGCCCTAACAATTGAGAATTTCTGATACATTTTAAGGGAGATGATATTTCCACCCCCTGCAGTACGCATTCGCCCCATTATAACGTGAACAGCTATATCGCTTTTTGAAATTAAATCACATTAAAAGGGGGGCGAATGCATACTGCAGTGGGGGTGAAAATATCATCGCCCTATTTTAATTACCCTTATGAATGTGCTTGTTGCAAGCCCGGACTATCCTCTTCTACAGTTCTACTATACTTCCTCTAAGGCTATGTTAACTTGTTTTTCCGGAAAAGGAAAAGAAAAGGTTTCCCGGGAATCTGATGTGGCATTAGGAAAAGAAATCCAGGGAAACTGTATAGGAATAGGTTTCCCGTGCCTGTTCACTTGCGCAAGAATTGTGCAAGAAAAGGTTTCCCGAGAAACTGCTTGCCCACCTTTTTTCACTAGTTCTCCCGAGAAAGCAAATTCGACCAAAATAGTGGGATTTAGTTTCCCACACTTGTGAGAAAAGAGACATTTCCACATTATTTTTGGCAATTTCCATGTCATTAAATGACATTTTCTACCTAGGCTTGTTACTTTCTTAGGAAAGCAAGTGAACACGAGAATTCTGTCTTGTCAAGAAAAAAAGAGGCTGTTTTCCAGGAATTTACTTTCCCGGGAACGCAAGTGAACAGAGCCTAAAGGCAAGGCATCATTATCATAGATTGAATGGACCTCTACCCTCCACGAGAGGTGAGATGTAAGGGTTTGACGAAATTCCCCCAAAAAGGAACCACTTACTAAAAGAAAAAGCATTTCTTTCAGGTTCTAAGGATCTATGTTGCAAAAGGGTTCTCTTTTCTCTTTTAGTTTTTTTTTTTTTTTTGATCGGTTTCTTTTTTTTAGTTATTCTCTTCACATCAGTTACACTGTCGGAACACACGTGTTTGTCCCAGTAATGGAAAACCATCTCATGGCTAAATATGGGGCACTTGTGTGCTTTTTGTTGAGTGCCACACACGGCCATTTGGAGATGTTGGTGTAGCAATCTAGGCCTTTCCTTTTCAGAACTCTTATTTTTTTGGGTTTCTCATATGTAGTCAGTTTCCTATACCCCATTTTGCAGCTTTTTTGGGTACATGGGGGTCCAAACACTAGTGTACGACATGTCACACATAGTGTTTGGCTGGCACTATAGAATTAATTAAGACCTACTATTAGTTGAGTGTGTCTTAATGGTAGCTCATTTCTTAGACTATAGTCTTAAACAGAGACTAAGATAGAGATAATTTAATTATGGAGTCCCATTGCCCATTAAAAAAAAAAAAAAAAAAAAAATTAATTAATTATGGAGTCCCATTGGACATGGCTATGTAAATTCTCTTTTTTGAGGCTCATGTTATATAGGCTGTTTCTCCTCGGTTGCCCAAACTCACCCAAACTCAGCCATTTACTTCTTTGTGAAGAGCTGAGTTTTTAATCTCAGCCCTTCACAAAGAAGTGAATGGGTGAGTTCTCAGGCCCCCATATTAAAATTATAATAGAAAGCGTTATTTTGATGATTGCAAATATATATTAGAGACGTTAGACATTTTTAAAATAAAAGAATTTTCAATATAGTTTTAAAAGTAATTTTTTTTTGAGTGGTTGTAATGTGCTTGGGGGAAGACTAAAAGTTTAGTCCCACATTAAAAAAATTTAGTAGAGAGGGGTTTACAAGTACTCCTCTAATAAAAGATATTTCTTTCAAAACATGTCTTTTGCAATTGGTGCGGCATAGGACGGTGGTTGCACAATCTGCACACACCCACACCCACACCCACACCCACACGTGGAATAGAGGCCATGGGTTGTATGGCCATAGAGGTATAGAGTGGCGCAGTATTAGAGACCATAGATTTGCGATCAGTCGTGATCTAATGGTCAAGTAACTACCCCAGTTGTGACCATAGATTCCACCAATAGAATCATCAGCACCATTTCAGAGGGTATTAGAAACATGGATTGTAGCCATTCTCCTCTCAAGGAACCAAACTTGTTAGAGGTTCTTTCTCTGTCCCAGCTTGGCATTTCTCCTTGCCATTTCTCCTTGCCATCCAAGGATTCAAAGGGATTGTTGGATTCTATGGAAGAGACCCCTAAAGGAACTCTTAAGCTCAACATAGATGGAGCTTCGAAGGGGAACCTTAGAGAAGCAGGTGGAGGAGGAGTTATTCGAAATGAAAAATCAACGGTTATCTTAGCTTTCTCTCTTTACTACGAGAAAGGCACTAACATGGTTGCAGAAACTCGGGCGCTCTTGGACGGGCTCTGCTGCTGCAAGGCCTTTAATATGAGTAAGATGATCATGGAATCAGATAGCAAAGTTCTAATCGATCTCATCGACGGGAAAAGGGCAAATCCCTTGGGCAATCCAATATCTTTGGAAAGAGATTCAACCACTCCTTTGCATTTTGTCTCCCACTTGCAATCACCAATTCAGAGAGGGAAACTCAGTTGCAGATGCCCTTGTAAACTTCGGTTGCTCATCAAGATCCAATTTGTTCTATCCCTGCTGGGCCTCTATGCCTCGCCTGGCAAGAGAGGCAGCAAGATGTGATGCACTTGGCCTTCCCAACATCAGAAGCAAGATCAACTAAGGGCACTCTCCCTATTAAGCATTGAATGTTGTCTTTTTCCTATGGCTTTTGCTTGCTATTTTGTCGAGTTAGAGGCTTCCCCTCCTCCTTACTCTATTTCTAGGGCTACGGCTTTCTGTCTTGATGGCTAGGAGGTTTCCCCTCCTCTTGTATGGTCCCAACTTTTATATAAATTTGCTGATCCGCCCCGGGGTCGTTATCTTTCCAGGTAAAAAAAAAAAAAAAAAAAACTACCCCAGTTTAATCCGAACTATAAACTTGTGTATGGATGTGATCTGAATGTGATCTCGATCAAAGAAACACGATCAGGTGTGATTCAACAGTGAAATTTTAGCCTGCATTGATCAGGTGCGATCAAGTGGTGCAGTTCAACTTGAAAAGGCACAAGTAGGTCTATAAAATGATAAGGCACAAGTAGGCATAAGTAGGTCTATAAAAGGCACAAGTGGTGCGATCAAGCGGTGCAGTTCATCAATTACAACATTGTATAAATATACATTGAGATTATAATTCTCTAGTTTTTCCAACAATAAAATTTACACTGAGATTATAATTCTCTAGTTTTTCCAACAATAAAATTTACTCTCTCTCTCTCTCTCTCTCTCTCTCTCTCTCTCTCTCTCTCTCTCTCTCTCTCTGTGATATTATGTTAGGTGCAAAAAAAGCTATAAATCAATTGGTGGGGGATGAACTAATGCACATTAGCTCATCAATTGGTGGGGGATGAATATTGTCATATGAAAAGTGATTAAAGTGACTCCTTGAAGCATTTTCTTTTATATCTCCACCAAATCTGCCATCCTACATCCCATTTTCTTTAACCAGAGAGAGGCCAAAGAAAATTTTCGGGGTCATACAGGGGCATGCAAGGTGAAATCAAGGCCATATATTGATCTTGTAGAGTTACATGGTTAAAAAATCCAAGTGAGCAAAGTAGAAAAAAAATAGAAAAAAGATGGAACTCTTCTCACACTCCCCCTTCTCAAATAATGTTCACACCACACAAGTGGGGAGTGTGAGTGGGGGAGTGTCTCTTTCTCGACACTTCCCTTTATTCCATGCTCCTCTTTGTCAGAGTTCTTATCCAACTTCTCCTGCCCCTCACTCCCTCCACCTTGCTGCCCACATGGCAAACGTTAGCCTTGCTGGACCTCTTCCACCGGACGAGTTGGAACACGTGGCCAATCCTCTTTCGCCACCTCAACGCCACATGTGACTTCGAATGCTCCACTACACTCTTAGCCCCTCTTCCTTCTTTCTTTACCTTGTAATTGCAAGCCACGTCCAACGTATCCAAAGGGGGCTTAAAAACTGTACCACTATCCCAAGAAGCACAACCGTTGATCTCAAACTTGACCGATATGAACGAATCTGTAACATGAATACTAACACTTCAAATTATCATCTACAAAGAGCACTTGCTTGATCCCAATGATATCAAAAGAAGATTTCATATTTGTTAATAAAATGATGCTTATCCTGTAAAATTTATGTTTGTATATAAAGTAACTGAGTTCTATGGTAAAAATTCTAATATCCGCCTGTAGAGGTTTTATTGTCGGATTACGGTCAATTAGGACATGTTTGCAACCATGGAAAATCATTCCATGGAATATTTGTAGGCCCAATTGTAAAAGAAGAGCTGAAAAGGAGCGTAGAGAGACTTGAGAGGGCACGAGTGTAGAGACTAGAGAGCATGGTGAGAGGGTAAGAAATTTCTAAAAGACAGTGAAAAATAATACGCTATTTCATATTGGGCTTTTGTTTTTCCTGTTTTAGGGAGCTTTTCATTCCCCCTCCCACCCTCTCAAGTCTCTCCCTCATCCCGGCCATCTCTCACAAGTGGCCCTACTAATAATCTATGTAATATTTTTTCATGGTGGCCAAACATGAAAAAAATATTTCATGTTTTTTTTTGCAAGGTTGCCAAACATAGAGAGTGAGCCTTGGCGCAAACGGTAAGGTTGCTCCATTGTGACATGGTGGTCACAGATTCGAGTCACGGAAATAACCTCTTTGCAAAGCAGGCATAAGGCTGCATACATCTAGCCCTCCCTAGACCCCGTAATTGCGGGAGCCTTGTGCACTGGGCCGTCCTTTTATGGTTGCCAAACATGCCCTTAACGTGGATCAGTACTTGAAGAACTACAACAAATTTTCAAGCTTATTCATATCCCAATTGCAATCTCCAAAACTTGAAGAAAATGGAACAAGAAAAAACCAGAGAATGTTGGAGTGGAGTCATACCTTCATGGCTGGCGAGTGTCTCTTGATCATCATGGTCATTGGATTTCTGGCGTCGGAATTCTAGCCGATGAAGGAGCGAGCTGAGAGCAAAGACCTTAGGAAGGGTGATGAAGAGCTTTCTGTGTAAGATCCTTTGAGGTCTATGGGTATCCTTGGCTAAGGGAAGGTGCCCTTGTTCTGAGGCCAAAATGAGAAGCCTCTCTTTCAAGCAAAGTGCACATATCCCTACAATCACCTCTTTCGGATGGAAACAGCAGCAATATGGGTTCTCTTGTGCACAGTCATTCATGTTGTTAGGAGAGTGGCCAGAGATATGGGGAGAAGAGGAATTTATATATAAATTTTATATTTTTTTATGAGGGCTGTTTATGAAAGGGAGTTAGAACCATTGTTTTAAATTTCGACCGAACCGAAATTTCGGTGGAGACCGACACCGAAATCGATAAAAACCGAAACGGTCATTTATTTCGGCCAAAATTTCGGTTTTTCAGAAATTTGACTCAAAAAATCTGTTTTTCTAATATTAATTTAATATTTCACAGAAATTTCGGCCGAAATTTAATATTGAGTAAAATATTAGTTTCAGGTTTTGTACCATATTTGGACCGAAATTTCAAATTTTCAAAATTTCAAGGTCCGAAACCAGTACCGAAACCGAAATTTTAAACCTTGGTTAGAACCATGCACACGAGAAAAGTTGATGAAACAATGTGACTACTCATTGTGCTCATGAAATTACAGGAAAGCCATTCTAGATTTTTTTATTCTTTAATAATGTAATAGTTGTAAGTAGAAAGAAAAGAGGAGCGTATTGTTGACCAAAATCACGCATAAAAAGGACGGGAACAGGAAGAAAAATTGGACTATATTGAGATAAAAACATCTTTTTGTGGTCAAATTTCACATTAATATCAAACCATGGTTTTAAAATAAGGGCCAGCTCTTACATCCTAAGCGTCACGGCATGAGGCCCGACTCAAGATGACAGGGTATGATATCATGCTGTATCCATACTGAGGTCAATCAATTGATGTCTAAGGGCATGCTTGGTAACATCGAAAAAATATTCCATGGAATATTAGTGGGGCTAGTTGTCAAAGATGAGCAGAGGGGGAGAGATTTGGGGAACAAGGAAAAGAAACCCAATTTGAAGTAGTGTAGTTTATTCACTGTTTTTACTCTCTCTCTCTCTCTCTCTCTCTCTCTCTCTCTCTCTCCAGTAATACATAAAACTTCATGGTTGGTCCCTTGCGGATCATTGGTCATCAACAAGAAAGGAAATTCTTCCTTTACGTAGAGAGATATACCTTGTGCCATTGTCGCTTTTGAATTTCTTCAATCTGATGAAGAATCTTTGCACTTTCCCGAGCTCGAAGACAACCCGGAAACGCCCCTTGCTCTTCTCTTCCTTCTATTCTCCTTGGTCAATGGGAGACCTTTGCCTTTGATGTGAATTCTCTCTTGCAAGAGAAGCAAAACATGCCAGAGTAAGGAAGGGACCAAGGGCCTTAATAGGAGAAGAAAGCTCACATTAAACTTTCTATTCTCAGCTAATTTCAGCCACTTACTGCAGCAAAACCTTAAGTCCAAGAAGCTTCCAAAATCATGTCCAAGCTTGCCAAACAAGAATTGCCTAATGCAAAGCCACCTAAGTTTAGAAAGTTCTAACACATCTACGATTAGAAACTTTTAACACTCCACTCAGTGCCCTCTCAAGTTCCGTTATCCCTCAACCAAGTAAAAGCCTAAAGCACTTTCACCTTCAAAATATTTGTGTTACCATATAGCTGTATGTTCTATTTGAAGTGTCTTCAAAAGTTCATTTCAAGAAGTGACATTGCAGGGAAGGATTTTATGTGTTATAGCTTCTCATTAAATGGAGGGTATTAATTCGTGGGTAGAACTCTAAATGATTTTTTGGATTTTTCTAGTAAATCTTCCAAACCACAAAAATGAGGGAGTTTCATGTATGCCTGGGAAAAGTGATGGGAACATACAAAGGGATGCTCACATGGGGGAGGGCCATTTATCCCTGTGGGTTGGATTTAAGTCATTTTAACATCAGGCACCAAAGTGGCAAGTGGGCCTCTCACTGGCGCATGTCTATGTCTAGTCTTCTCCACCTTAGCCCCTCTCCCTCTCCCAACAGTACCATCAACCCTGCCAAATCCATCTGTAAGGGCCTAAATTTCATGCACCATAGGGGAGTTGTGTGAGTCAAGTGACATCTAATAACAAGTACTATTGGCACACTTATTAATAAGACCCTTTTACATGGGGACGATCTAAAACGATTCCACATCCAAGAAAAAACGGACCGAACGATTGATAACTTGTGATATATTTTAATTACCCTAATAAATATGCTTGTTGCAAGCCTAGACGATCCTCTTCTACTATACTTCCATGTGACACACTTGCCAGTTACTTATCATCAGTGAGAACCAGTAAGCAGAGTGATATGGTTGGTGGCTCTATTTCAACAAAAGAATCAAAGTATTGTTCGCTAGATGAATAGATCGATGAGAGTGAGAAATAATGGAAATCTTCACTAATGTTGGATGGATTACACAGAGCCCTAATGCGTCTTGATACAGAACACTCAAGGGAAAAACATAGAAAGATCTAGAAAGTTCTTAAGATAAATATATTAAAAATAGCTAAATAAAGATTATCCTAATCCAAACTAATATTCTAGAAGAGGATAGTCCGGCATCAACAACTTGTCAGGTTTGACCTTGAAATCATCACATTGGGCTGATGACGAGCGAAGGATGCTAATTTTAATCACTTTCCTTCAAATAGGCATTTATGCCCGGCCAATAGAGAATATAAGGAAAATACGAGTTTTTATATGGTGTGAGCCCAGTATTTCTCAAAAGGAACTGTACGGCTTACACCATAGGGTGATCGAGACCGTCCATTTTATGGGCCACAACGTGAATACATTGGGCCCCAAAAATCATTTCCATAGGATGATCCCTAACCTCCGATCTGTAGAGGTTTTCATAACATGCACTTCCTTTTTAGTTCGAGGGCTAGGGTCATCTCATGGAAATGATTTATAAAAAATCTCAGAAAATACTACCAATAACAGCATGCCCCTGGTTGGGAATAACCGAAATGAAGAGTTCTAGTAGATGAATGTGGCATAATTTGTATAAGTACCTTTTAAAACAAAATACTGGACTATACTCCTACACCATATAAAATCTCAGGAAAATACTACGAATAACAGCATGCCCCTGGTTGGGAATAGCCAAGATGTAGAGTTCTAGTAGAAGAATGAGGCATAATTTGTATAAATCCTTTCGTTACGGGGATATGATTTTTCATAATGTTCATAATGTTCTTCGAGGATTGTCTCCATTGGGTATAAGTCCCATTGGCACATGAGACAATCGATTGCTGGAATAAATAAGGTTGGGAATAACTAACCAAGATGAAGAGTTCTGGTAGAAGAATGTGGCAAATATGTTTGTATAATCCTTTTAGTTGTGCCTTGACCCAATCTTCTTTGGAGATCTGATTTTTCATTACGTTCTAAAACATTGCCTCCGTAGGGTAGGTGACATAGTGAAGTCTCATTAGCACATGAGACGATCTTTCATCCTTAATGGGATAAATGTCATCTAAGATCGGAATATCTATTTGTTCTATGCTAAGTCCCAAACATAGGGTGTCTCCACATGTTATGATATGACCCATTAGGCCATTATGTGGAACTCGAATATAATGACCGGCTTGCAATTTTTCAATTTTAGGCTGTTCTGTTCCAGAGGAACAGAGGATCATGTAGCGTACATGCTGTCCTTCCATGGTTTCTTTTAACCCGGAAAGTATAGCAGCCCAGGGGCCGACGGCGAAATGTGTCATGGACTTAAGGACATGCTACCTAGGGGCAGAGCCAAGAATTTAAACTTGCGGCTACCAGACTAACTTACACTTGCCCGCATTGGTCATTTTGGGTGGGGGCATGGCCACTAAACTAGCTAAGGATGCATGTACAGCCATGCACCGTAAAAGAGATTTTGCAAATCATTGGGGGGCATGGCCCCCCTCATGCTATATGTGCCTCGACGTAGCCTATGGGATCCGAAATGCAGATCTTAGAATATTGCATACACAGAGGTGGTAGAATGAACCAAAACAATGGACCCGAATCTATTTACATGGAAGGTTAGGAAATCCAAGAGCATCACATCATGCTGCCCCTCGAGCTTGGTGAGGCATAGCGGACCAATCTTTGTGAATAGAATTGCTTATGGATGAGCACCCAAAATTAGCAATTGCATCTACGACAATTTTACCTTCTCTGAATTGGTGATAGAATATAGGTCTAATTTCGAGAACTAGTGCCTGAATTTTCCTTCCATAAGTATTGGATTGCCCATGGGACTTGCCCCTTGCAATTAGATCAATAAGCACTTTGCTGTTTGATTCCACAAGCAAGTTATCCACCTGGTAAACCTCGCAACATCTACCAACTAGAAGCGCTTGAGATTCAGCGATCATATTTGTTCCCTTCGCCTAGAAGTAGGTGAAGGCTAAGAGGATTTTGGCCTTAATAGAAATATACATTGAGATTATAACTTAGTATAAATTGACAATCCAACTTAGTATATACATCGAATGTTAGTATATACATTGAGATTATAACTTAGCCCATATAGGGCAGTGATAAATCGACCCCCATATATCTTAAATCGACCTCCATATAGGGCAGTGTAGAGAGAGAGAGAGAGAGATGTGGGTCGATTTAAGATATTAGGGGGTCGATTTATAGCTGCCCTAAATATACATTGAGATTATAACTCTGGTGTTTCCAACAATAAAATTTTCTTTTTATTTCTCTCTTTCTCATATTATGTTAGGTTCATAAAAAAGCAATACATTACGTCAAAAGATGTCGGGATCTGTTTTATTTGTGCAGACATCATTATATTGACTGAGATTTATTGAATCTTGGAGGCAAATTCACAAAAGTCTGGTAGACATGAGCTCATTAATTGGGCCAGGGATGAATATTATCTTATGAAAAGAGATTGAAGTAACACGCCTTAAGCATTTTCTTTCATATCCCCACCAAATCTACCATCCTACATCCCATTTTCTTTAGAGAGGGCCAAAAGCCAAAGTTGAAAACTTTTGGTGTCATACAGGGGCATGCAGGTGAAATCAAGATCGTTGATCTTGTAGAACATCAGGATGGAACCCACATGTTCATTCCCCATTTTTTAAAATCTACATTGCTAAACAATCCAAGTAAGCAAAAGAGAAGAAAAAAAAGATCGGGAACTCCTTTCACACTCCCCCATGTCAATAATGTTCACACAACACTATTCGGGGTGTCTCTCTTTCTCTACACTTTCCTGTATTCCATGTTCCTCCTTGTCATAGCTCTTATCCAACTCCTCCTTCCCCTCACTCCCTCCACCTTGCTGCCCAAATGGAAAACGTTAGCCTTGTTGGACCTCTTCCACCGGATGAACTGGAACACGTGGCCAATCACCTTCTGCCACCTCAACGTCCAACGTGGTTTCAAATACTCCACCACACTACTCTTAGGCTAGCTGTGTCCAACGCATCCAAGAGAGGCTTAAAAATTGTACCACTATCCCAAGAAGCGCAACCGTTGTCCTCAAACTTGATCGATCTGAATGGATCTGTAAAATAAATACCAACACTTCCAATTATCATCTACAAAGAGTCCTATTTTGACTCCAATGATATCAAAAGGCAGTTTTTCATATTTGTTAATAAAATGGTGCTTACTCTCTAAAAGCTAAATTTGCTTACAACAAAATTGGATTTTACCCGTGGTCAAAACTAGGGGTGCAAGTTTGGCCCTGTCAGCCCCGACCCGCCCTGAGCCCGAACAGGGTCAGGGCTGGATTTTCCAACCCTGAGGGCGGGTTCTGGGTTAATGCCTTGGGTACCCTGACCCGGCCCGACCCTAAGTTTTCTATTATAGAATTGAACCATCTGTGCATGTTTCTTTTGCTAATGTTTTCTATAATCTTGGATTGATATGTTTCTTTAGATTATTATTATTAATTGTCTCTGTTGCCCGTCATGTTGTTGAATTCATATTGTCTTATTTTGTTCCCTTTCTCTGTTTATTGATCATTTTGTTCTATATGATAAGTGGTTGCTTTATTTTTGGCACTCTTAAAGGTATTTGCACTAGGGTCAATTCGGGCCGGCCCGGCCCTGCCCAATCAAGGCCAATAAGGGCGGGCCAGGGCCAGCACTGAGCCCTGTAGGGTGGGCAATGGGTTGAGGTTTTTCGGCCCTGACTCAGGGTCAGGGCCGAGATAATGGGTTCCAGGGTTGGGCTAGGGTTTTGAAAAACCCGACCCAACCCGATCCTGTTGCAGCCCTAGTCAAAACTGCCGGTAAAAAGTCCTAAAATCCACCAGTGGAGGGCATGTTTGCAATCATGAAAATTATTCCATGGAATATTCACGGGCCCAATTGTAAAAGTAGAGCTGACGAGTGAGGGAGAGGTACTTTAGGGGGATGAATTTAGAGACTAGAGAGAATGGAGAGAGAATGAGAAATCTCTAAAAAACAGTGAAAGATAACACGCTACTTCAAATTGGACTCTTGTTTTTCCTCTTTCTCACCAGCTTTTCATGCTCCTCTCACTCCCACGCTCTCTCAAGTCTCTCCCTCAGCCCATCTCTCACAACTGGCACTACTAATATTCTATGGAATATTTTTTTCATGGTTGCCAAACATGCCCTTAATGGAAGTGAAGTAATACTGATTCATAACCCAATTGCAATCTCAAAAACTTGAAGAATGGACCAAAAAAAGAGAATGATGGAGTAGAGTAATACCTTCATCACTGGTGAATGTATTTTGATCATAGTCGTTGGATTTCTGGCCGGCGTCGGAATTCGAGATGATGAAGGAGGGAGCTGAGAGCAAAGATCTTAGAAAGGTTGATGGAGAGCTTCTTGTGCATCTATGTGTGTTCTTGGCTAAGGGAAGGTGCCCTTGTTTTGAGGCCAAAATGCAAAGCCTCTCTTTCAAGCAAAGTGAACATATCCCTACAATCACCTCTTTGGGATGTAAATAGCAGCAAGATGGTTTATTTTCTCCATAGTAATTCATGTTGTTATGAGAGTAGCGTATGGAAAGAAAGCAAATTAATGGAGGCAAATGCAAGCAAATCAAGATATGGGTTTATGTCTTATATATGCACATATATTACTCTATTCATGAATCTTTTTTTTTTTTGGGATAAGAGCCGTTTATGAAAGGGAGTTAGAAGTTAGAACCATGAACAATAGAGAGGTGGAAACAATTGGACTACTCATTGGTCTCTCGAGCCCCCTTTTCAATTAAAAATAGGTGTAAAATTTCTTCTTCTTGTATCACTTTGAAAATAATTGTGTTACCATATATAGTTGTATACACTATTAGAAGTTTCTTCAAAGGTTCATTTCGAGAAGTGACATTGCAGCGAAGGATTTCATGTGTTATAATTAATTTCTCATTAAATGCAGGGTATTAAGTGGTGGGTAGAACTCTAAATGCTTTTGGGGATTTCTCTAATAAGGAATTTGCTAGGGACCATCCTAGAAGGCATTTCGCAGCTGGGCTGCTGCATGTAGGAGCAGCCACCTCAGCTGAATTAAATTAATAGGACAAAATTTGAGGCTGCATGTGTGGCAGCATGTGAAGCTGCTCTCACATGCAACAGCCCAGCCGCGAAATGCCTTCTAGATAGGATAGTCCCTAGCAAATCATTTAGTTCATCACAGGGACCAAAAGGCATTTGGCGGCTGGGTTATTGCATGTGGGGGCACGCATGCTCAGATTTTGTCCAATTCATTTAATTCATGTTAGGAGTTTAATGGACCATGGGAAAGTGATGGGAATAGAAAGGGCTGCACACGTGGGGGAGGGCCATTTATCCCCTTGCGTTGGATTTAAGTCGGGTTAACATCAGGCACCAAAGTGGCATGAGGGTCTCTCGCTGGCACCATTTCCATGTCTATTCTTCTCCACATTAGCCCATTTCCCTCTCCCAACACTACCGACAACCCTGCCAAATCTATCTTTAAGGGCCTAAATTTCATGCACCAGTGGACGGGAGTGGTGTGAGTCAAGTGAAATTTAATAACAAGCATTATTGGCTTGACATTGTGTGATGCTACATTGGCGAAACTTTCCCCTTTGAGGCGAAAAATTGGTAAAGGTTAGGCAAGGACAATGACATGCACTTATTCATAAACTAGTGATTAGTCACATATGACCACAGTTATGTAATCCACGAGTTATAAGCTTTAAAAACCTCCCCATTTCATTTATGTGGCCTCTCTAGTAAGGAAGTGGCCGGAGTTTACTAGTAAGAACCTAGCTGTCACTTAGGGACGATCTAAAATGATTCACCATTAAAAAGAAAACCAGACCAAATAATTGAGAACTTGTGATATATTTTACCCTTATGAATATGCTTGTTGCAAGCCCCGACAATCCTCTTCTACTATACTTCCAAACCTTTCATCAAGCTACTGAGCTTAGACATGCCGAGACCAACTCTGAATCCACTCTCGTGATTAGACAAGCATCACGAGTACATCGAACTTCAGACCTTGAAGCTCAATGCAAAGTCCATAAAGTACGAGGCATGACGACGCCACACACAAATCTGCTAAGCATAAAAGCTTGGTCATCCAAGAAGCAAGATGTCCCATGGACTGATCCACAAGGTGTACTCCACGCGACGGCAACCGAGGTTGCCCCGGCACGAACTCATGGAAGACATAGAGATTAGCCTACCCACAAGACGTACCGCAGTGCAAAAATAGCTAGCCCCCTGCACCAGTCCATACGCGCAATGCATGTGAGAACCCAACCCAACATGCATTGTCTTTGGCCCCATCCTCAACCAAAGAAACTGGAGCATCCCTGTGGATAACTCACGGTCCGCACCCAAAGCTCCCTTAGGGCACACACATGAGTTGTAGTAGGATTTCCTGCCGGGTGTCTCACATGCACAAGCAAGTCCTCTTGCAACCCACAAGCAAACCACCAAGGTTCCGGCCACCTACTAGGCCTATCGGGGGGAGGAGCCAGCATGTCACGGGGCCAACTCCTCCTAAGGAGTTTTGCCAACCAACCCTCTCAACCAGGAGTGCCTACCAAAAGTTCTATTAGAGACTACCCCTGAAGAATTTACTAGACATTGATAGCCCAAAATTCCAACTGCGTCCCTGTGACACGGAGCACGCTGCGAAGACTGGATTGCCCCCAACTACTTCCCCGTGACACTATTCCGTTTTGGTGAAGAGAAGGAAGCTCTGTGAAGGAAGATCATTTACAGTAAATGTGGGGGATTTAGGGACGGATGGAAGGTGGGTAGAATAGGTAGAGGTTGAGGTTCGTGAGCATGGAAGTCTATTTCCCCATTGTTGGAGTATTTAAACCAAATGATCAAGTTTAAGGTGGGGGATGGGAAGAAAGTGGGGTTTTAATATGAGTCTGTCTTTTATCCATTGCTTTCTCTAGTCTCTATAGGATTGCAACCAATAAAAATGCCAGTGTATAAATGCTATAAAAGGTTGGAGGAAGACTAGTTTGGGATATTGGTTTCAATAGGAATCTTAGAGGGCATGATGTTGATTGCTTTATTAACCTACTTTCAGCTTTGGAAGAATATTGTTTCATTCCAAAGGATAAAAATGATCGTTGGATTTGGACCCCTTATTCGAGAGGCCTATTCTCGGTCTGATCACTTGTCCTGTTTATTGGCTGCCTTTTTTCTTCTCCATTCCTAATCTTAAGGTTTGGAATTCCCTAGTGCCAACTAGGATTCAATCTTGATATTTGACGGTAGTGTTGAATAAAAGCAATACGATGGACATACTCAAGAGCGGCAATATTTCGTTGGTAAACAAGTGTATCCTTTGTTCTATTGATGAAGAATCTATAAACCACATATTCATCCTTGCAAAGAGGCGCACCGCATATGATCTCAGGTGTACAATTACTTTGGCATTCAGTGGGTGGCATCCATGGTTTTAAATTTCGACCGAAAATTTGGGCCAAAATTTAAGGAATTTCACCCAAAAAACTCGATTTTTTCCATTATTTGATACTTTCCCAAAATTTTGGGCTGAAATTTTGTATGGAATAAATATTATTTGATTTCGTCGGATTACGGCCGAAATTTCGGTTTTGGTGAGGACCGAAACACTTTCCGAAACTGAAATTTGAAACCATGGCGGAACATGACATGTCTTGGCTCTTTGGGTAAAACACTTTGGTGTCTTACCCCCTTTCCGGTAATGTGGGAGATTTAGTTGGGAAGGAATGCTCAGACTTTCAAGGAAAAGTCTTCATCTTCCCTTACAATAACTTGAAAGATCAGATTCAATGTGGGCTCGCCAAAACGGTACTTTTTAGGATTACTCCATATATATTGCATTTTAAGGAATTGGAAGACGGTCATGATCAGATCCATTCCAAAAAATAAAAAAGAAGTTAGTGATTTAGATACCCCATCACCTAATGTTCTCAAGCTTAACATCAATGGTTGCTCCCTTGGCAACCCCGACAAAGCAGGAATCAGAGGGATGTTTAATGGCACAGTCAGCTACATCTTTTGTGGGCCGGTTGGAATAACGGACTCTACTGAAGCAGAGGTTTGTGCTCTTCACTACGGTATGAACTTATTTAGGAATCAAATGGAAGGGAAGCTGGAGGTTGAAGGGGATTCTTAAATTGTCATTTCTTGGGTTCAAGGAACGAGCGTTGGACCATGGAATGAGATTAGTTCTATGATTAACAATAGTTCCCTTGTTTTGTTCATATCCCTTGATGTGTCAATGATATACTGGATCGATTGGCTAAATCTGAGGCTTTGAGAGAATCAATTTACTCCGGGTCCCCTCTCTCCCCATGAATTTGTTATCCTGTGGGCACCAAAGACCTTCAACTTAACTGTTTATACTTCACTTACCCTTCAGAAAGTAGTTCAGAAAAAGTTTCAAAGACTCCATTGCAACAAAAGAATCGAACTATTGTTCACTAGATAAATAGATCGATGAAAGTGGGAAATAATGAAAATACTCAATAATCTTGGATGGATTACAAAGAGGCCTAATGAGTGTTTATATAGAACACTCGGGCTAATTGTAGAGAGATTTTAAGAAGAGTATGAAAATAATTAAATAAAGATTATTCTAATCAAAACTAGTATCCTACAAGAGGATAGTCGGGCACCAACAACTACTTATTTACCTTGAAACCATCACATTGGGCTGATGACAAGCTTACGAGGGATGCTAATTTGGGTCCCTTTCATTAAGTAGGCATTTATGCCCAGTAGAGGATATAAGGAAAATACTACCAATTAGAGGTGGACATGGTTCGGTTCGGTTCGGTTTTGGGGCATACCCAGAACCGAACCATATATAATCGGTTCCCTAAAATTGGAACCAGAACCGAACCATATAAGTTTGGAACCGAACCGAACCAGAACCATATATAATCGGTTCGGTTCGGGGTTTACCCAACCGAACTACAAACAGCCAAACAGGTATATATGGACTACAACCAGGCCCTATAAAACAGGCCTTATCAAATTATATGTGAACAGGTATATATGAACTACAAACAGGTATATATACCTGCTTATCAAAGTTTTGGGCAATTCCTAATATACATTATCCAATGCATATCAAAGTTGGGATAACATTTATGTATGGACTACAAACAGGCCCTATCAAATTATATATGAAGTTATGAACTACAAATTTGGGCAATTCCTAATATCCATTATCAATCCATTATCAAATTTGGGATAACATTTATATATGGACTACAAACATGCCCTAATATCCATTATCCAATGCAAAAATCAAATTAAACTAATTCCTCAAGTAAGTAGGGTCGGTTCTCGGTTCCGGGATCCCAAACCCAAAACCGAACCGAATATCCACCGGTTCCAAATTTTCCGAACAGGAAACGAACCATATATAGCTGGAACCAAACCGAACCGAACCAAATGTGTCGGTTCGGTTCGGTTCGAACCCGAACCATGTCCACCCCTACTACCAATAAACAGCATGCCCCTGGTTGCGAATATATAACCAAGCTGAAGAGTTCTGGTAAAATAATGTGGCACATATATTTTTATAATTTCTTTCCTAACGCCTCAATCCAATCTTCTTTGGGGTTATGATTTTTCTTAATGTTCTTCGAGGATTGCCTGCATAGAGTAACGTAGTGAAGTCCCATTGGCACATAAGACAATCTTTCATCCTTGCTGGAATACATGTCAGTGTTGAACCCATTGGCCTACACGTGGCACATGTGGGCCCACCTTTGAGTTCATCAATGTAGATTTTTAAGATCAAGGAGTTTTGAACCCACGACTTCTGCTACGATACCATGTGAAACAACCAGTTACTCCAAAAGCTTAAGCGTTATTTAATCTTTTCTATTTTTTCCTCACCCAGACTTCCAGTCATTCCTCTCTCTCTCTATTATTAGTTGCCATGCATTCATCTTCCATCACTGCTACTTACGAACTTACCATTAGTAGAAAATAAATACAACGCCAGAGAGAGCCAGAGAGAGCCAGAGAGAGAGAGAAGGAACTAAAACACATTCAATTACTCCACACATTTCAACACGATGAATATAAAAAATAATATTGCACCATTCAAATTAAATAACAAACAAATTATAAAAAAAAAGAATCATTTCATTGTATTTTCAACCAAATACCCTCACTAGGAACACCAGCATGCACAACAAAAAGCAAGTAATACCCAGGCGGCGCAATCGTAGCCGTAGGTGGCCCCATCACCACTACTTCATAAGTAAACGCCGATATCTGCAAAAGCTGGCCCACCTTCAACATCATCAATCTCTGATTCATTGCCAACCCGTGTGTCGTAAATGACGGCGTTAGCAACGTCACCCCAAATCCAAGCCTTGGCACAAACGTCGTCAAGTAGAAATTAACGGTAAACGTTTGCCGATACGTCAAGAAGTCATTCGGCGATGCAAATAAAATCCTCGGCCGAATCGCCGCGTATTGATCGGACAGATAAGGTGGTGAGAACGCCTCTAAACTCAACTCCGTTGGATATAAAACCCCCGTAAAATTATAAAACACGTGCGGATTACTGCCTCCCACTAAAATGCGCCCATCAGGTGATAATACCGATGCCGAGTGGTAGAGCCGAGGAATCGGCGAGGGATTCAAAACCAGGAACCGGTGGTTTGTAAGCTCGTAGAGAACCGGGTTCAGAACCGGCTCACGTGCCAACTCCCACCCGGCCGTACCGTTCATTGCACCGTTAATAATAAGAACATCACCAGTCGGAAGGAGCAACATATCCCCCATCACACGTGCCACAGGCATATCCTCCATCTCCCATTTAGGGTCCGAATCCGTGACCCGGATCCTCCCGCACGTGTCAACAGCATGTACAAACGTCCCATTCCCCGCTCGTTGAAACGACCCCTGTGGCGCGCCCCCACAGACCATCACCTCGGCCGAGTCAGACTCAGTATCTTCATCGAGTCGAATCGGGAGGAGCACCGAAGAGCCCGAGCTCGGATAATTCCGCGGGTCACGGTTAGGAATCTCTGGGTACTCCCTCAAAACCCTATTTGCCACGTAATCAAATAAGATCGAACGTGTATTTGCGAAAATAAAGAGATTCCCATCAGGCAAAAGGTGCAAGAATGGATAAAGATTGTTCTCGGATTGGTCTCTTGTCTCTTGCAAGAAATCTAACCGGTAATTTGATGACTGGCCGGAAAGTTCTTTCGGGAAGAACTCGTAGCTGAACTGCCGGCGGCCTCCGATGATTATAATCCGACCGTCGGGGAGGATCTGATTAGTGGCGTACCAACGGCGGACGGAGAGATAGCTGGGGATTTCAGTCCAGTCGCAATCTTGACCGTCGGATGGATCGCAAGGGGAGATTATACGGACGACACGATCGCCGTCGTTGTAACCGCCGGTTTGGATTAGGGTTCCGTTAGGGAGGACGGCACCGGAGGAGCACCAGGTGTCGGTTTGGACGGTGAGGGGGGAGAAGGTGTTGGAGGGAATGTGGTAGAGGAGGGAATGGGCCGTGCAATCGTACTTTAGGGCGAGTTCGGTTGGGTCCGAACGGCAGTGGCCAGCTGGGAGAGAGAGGTTGGAGGGTCCGAAATCGGTCCGGTCGAAGATAACGAGCATGTTGTTGTGGAGGAGTTGCATGTGCATTGCGGAGATGCCTATGCTTGAGTGGAGGAGAGTCCACTCGCCGCCGGCCGGTGGGTTGGTTGCCGCCGGCGGGAAGAGGAGGAAGAAGATTAAGAAGAAGAAGAAGAAGAACGGGTTTGGGTTAGGCATTGGGGGGTAAGAAGGTTTTTTTAATTTGTTTTGTTTCTTGGTTTTCTTGGTTTGGGGTTGATAGAGAGAAGGGAATGAAGTAGGGGAGAATCTGGATAAGAGATTGGTTGGAAGAAATTAGAGGCAAAATCACGGGATTTTTGTAGTATTGATTTACGAAAATGGCCTTGATTTACTTGGTGTGGTTTAACGTAAAATTTGTGGGGAAATGATATTTCAACCTCCCTTTGTTTGTCTTTTCTTGAAAAGACAAGCATAAAAAAGATAAATAGGGAGGTGTTATCACTTATCAGTACAACCAAGTTTTGATATTTGCACAAATCCAGCTCTCTTTTCTTCTTTCATTGGTTCTTGAGAGCTTTTTGGAAAATGTAACAACGTTTTGACGGCTCTTTAAATACTAAAAGACAAGATGGGTTAGTGAAAATATCAAAATATGGTTGTGCTGATATCATTTCCCTAAAAATAGTGGAAATAAGGTATTTTGTGTACGCCTGTATAGTCCTGTATTTCATAAAAAGTACTGTACAGCCCACACCATAAGATATACGGGATTTTATATGGTGTAAGCCCGTATAGTCCTGTATTTTTCAAAATGTACAGTACAACCCACACCATAGGATGATCCAAACCGTCCATTTGATGGGCTACAATGTAAAGAGGTTGTAGCTCAAAAATCATTTCACTAGGATGATCCCAACCCTCTGATCTATAAAAGTATCCATAATATGCAATTCCTCTGGATCAGAGGGCTAGGATCATCCTAAGGAAATATTTTTTTGGACACCAACTATTTACGTTTTGACCCATCAAATGGACAGTTTGGATCATCCTGTGGTGTGGCCCATGCAGTACATTTTGAAAAATACTGGATTATACGGCTTACACATTTCTGGTCTGTGAAAAGTTATGTTATGGCTCTGGGTTCTGTATATTACCGCGATGACTTTAAGAATGTTTAGGGGTATTATGGTCCCTAAGTTTGTTCATGTTTATTTTGGCAGCTTTTATGTTCAGAAATTAGGACACGGAATTCTGACTGTCTGAACTACGTACATTCAAAGCCCGCTGAATAAATGGCTGAGATTTCCCAATTAGAGTCTTTTTCAGGCTATATCATACCAGATCAACTAGGCAGAAAGTCACTTTTATCATCAATGGTAAAAGGCAATTTCTGGGTCCTACTAGGGGTGATGTATGTGAGATCAAGACCGCGGATCTTGTAGAACATCAAAAGACAACCATATGGTCTTGGTCCCATCCCAAACGAACATCCAATGCCCAAGATAAAGCACAAAAAAAAATCGACGGTACAGCTTGGCAGAACCATAACAAGGCTGATGGATCAAGGGTCATAATCATCCGATCAAGGTGTTCTTGACAACATCCGGCTGTCGTTATGGGTGTCATTTCAATCAATGGATCTGATAAAGTAAACAAATCTGAAGTGGGGCCCGATTAGTGTCTTTTAGAAAGGACCTTAAAAGAATAATTCATCATCTACATGGTGGGGCAATGGAATCACGGGTCAGAATAATGTTAACATCATGTGACTATCCCCCAGAAGTGATTCTCACAGTAGCGTTCTCTTAGCTAGGCCACGTTCCTTCTGGATTTTGAGTCCAAAACTGATTATTGGACTCAAAATGTATTTAATTTTGGGTTGTAAATAATTTTGGGCTCAAAATTCAAAATAGACAAGGCATAAGGGAGATGATATTTTCACTCCCCCCTAAGTACACATTCACTCCCCTTATAACATGAACAGTGGGCTACTTTAACGCTTTTTGACGTCAAATCCAGTTAAAAGGGGAGCGAATGGGTACCGGAGGGTGTACAGTCTAATAATGAGCTTTGGACTCAAAATGAATTCTCAAATTCCAAAACGAGCAAGGCCTTGGCAGTCCAAAACTTATTATTGGAATCAAAATTAAACCTAATTTTGAGTCCAATAAATTGAAAGAAGAGAATTCCCTTTCCTTCACAATCAACTGTAGTTGCTACATTAAATGGAAAGAAGCTAATCCCTTTCTAATGTAATGTTCTCTGTCTGCATATATATAGAGCCAAATGAATTGCTTCACGTGTTGTAGTAAAATCCTTATAAATTTTAGTTCTCGTCAGTTGAAAACAATTACATGCTGGTAAGAAACTACAATGCTGATCACAAAGGATGCGATTGAACAAGCCACACCTCAATTGCCTTGACCATATACATCAAAGTAGAGTTTGTGTTGCGGTCCTAAGTGGGAGCCTATCTAGGTATGGGACTAGATGGGACCCAGTCTAGTATGAGACAGGTTTAAAGGGCCTAGCCTGACGTGTTCCATCAGATTTCGAGCTTTTGGCGTATTAATAAGATACCTAACATTTGGCATTAAAGCTAAAAATGGAACGAAATGATCAGCTTGGTTCCTCGTTTGAAAAATAGCTCAAATGGGAGCTGTCCTTGTAAGAGTCTAGAGTAGTTGAGCTACTTGTGACGAGGGATGACATACCTAACGAATTCACATAGGCTCTGTTCACTTGTGTTCACGGGAAAACAAATCTCTGAAAACAACCTCTTTTTTCCTTGACAAGACCTTGGCAAGACAGAATTCTGGTGTTCACTTGCTTTCCTGAGAAAGTAACAAGCCTAGGTGGAAAATGTCAAATAATGACATGGAAATTGCCAAAAATGATGTGGAAATGTCTCTTTTCTCACAAGTGTGGGAAACCAAATCCCACTATTTTGGTAGGATTTGCTTTCCCGGGAAAACTAGTGAAAAAAGGTGGGCAAGCATTTCCTGCACAGTTCCTGCGCCAGTGAACAGGCACAGAAAACCTTTTACTACACAGTTTCCCTGGATTTCTTTTCCTAACGCCACGTCAGATTCCCGAGAAGCCTTTTCTTTTCCTTTCCCGGGAAAACAAGTGAACAGAGCCATAGTCTAAAAAGACTTGGGATTTGATACCAAAGATGACACTGGGAACATGGGGTTTGAAATTCTAGTATATTATTTAGCTCCTGGTTATTCATTTGGTCTGTAAGGTCACTAAAATGGAGGACTGACAAAGAAACTCGATATGCTAATTTTGAAAAGATTTCTTGGCCCACATGTGATAAAAAGTTTGGATAATTAAAGTTAATGATGGACCAGTCTTGATTGAAACCCTTAGAATTTTGTCTCAAATATGACAAGACAATGAGAAAGATATGAACAAGGTGTGGATTATCTTCTTGGCAGGCAGCATAAAGAGGGCAAGTGACTAATTATTTATGCCTATACTAGTGAGTCTATCTGTGGTTAAAAGTCTATTAAGTACTGTTTTCCAAGCAATGACTCATTTTAGGAGGGCACGGGCTCTTCCAGATCTAGTTTCAGATTTCAGGGTTCTGGGATTCATCGTCATTTTTATGTTCAGATTGCTTCCTGTAAGTGGATTTAACTAAGAGTTTTCTGGACGGAGAAAGTGCCCGAATGATGTTTAGATCATCCTATGGTGTGGCCCATACCGTACAGGTAGAAAGCCACCGGAGCCGATTACATAATATCCACTGTTCCGAACAAAAAACCTATGAACAAACTGAAAAGGAAAAAGCTCTTTAAGCCAACAAAAGACATATACATCAGACGAGCCATTCACTGAAAGAACCAGAAAAACGCACTTCTCGCTTGAGTCACCTTCCGCCACCCGTTCCGTTACAAGCACCAGAAGGAGCTATAAGCGGACGACATTCAGAGACTTTCTCTACAAGAGGTAGAAAGGACTCAATCATCGGCTTGTCCCCCAGACCGATCCTCTCCATCGGTGCCTTCACCGTCCTACTCCAGACGAAGCCTAAGATCCTCGATCAAATCATCTTTGGCCTCCAGTTGTCCAGCCTCCCTCCCTCTCTCTCTCTCTCTCTCTCTCTCTCTCTCTCTCTCTCTCTCTCCAACTCAGTAATCCTAGCCTTAAGGCTATGGACTTCGTCTCCAAGCTCCAATAGGAGAGAAATCGCCTCTCTATGTTGGAACTCTCCCTACAAGGAAGAAAATATTGAGAACCTTGTATTAAAGTTGAAACTGAGCAGAAGGAAAGTGATAAAGAAGAAGAGAAAATAACCTCCTGGAGGTAGAGCCGATAACCCTCAACAAAATGCCCTAGAAGGCTCTTCTCCAAATCTTTCATTTGGAGTGGAGGAGGCCAGCTGGAAGCTTCTGCTTCCTCCTTCCCCGCCCTTCTCATTCTGGTTCTCCTTGCCACCGGCTCCGGTTCCGGTACCGGCCGCGTCTCCTCGCTTCCTGCCCTCGAGCTTAGCTCGATAGCACCTTTGCCACAAACATAAGAATGAGACTCCATGGAAACTTTCAGAAAATACAGCAAAGCTTACACAAAAGAAGTAAAGGGAAAGGAAAAGACGCCTAAGGGCCTGTTCACTTGCGCTCCTGCGGTGAGAAAAGAAAGGAATATAGCGTTTTTTTTTCCGAGAAACCTACAATTGGATGTTCACTTGCTCTCTCAAGAAAACATATTTATCTAGGTGGTAATGTGAAAAGAAATACGTGGAATTTCTATTTTCTCGCTAACACGAGACTTCGTTTCCTCCCAAATAGGCGCGATTTCATTTCCTTTCCCGCGGAGGAAAATACATCGGGCACAACTTCTTCACAAGCAGAAACCCAAACCCAACCCTCTGCCATTCTCATCTTCTCCGGTGAGAAGAGAGACTCCGGCAACCTCCTTCCTGTCCGGCAAGGTACCTCTCTCTCCCTCCAATCTCGCTCTCTCTCTCTCTCTCTCTCTCTCTCTCTCTCTCTCTCTCTCTCTCTCTCTCTCTCTCTCGTAGCTTTTTTTTCGGTTTTAGATCCATCTGTGTCTCGCCTCCGACGAACTCTATGAGCGGAAAGGTGTCATTTTCCGGCTAGGTAACCCTCTCTCCCTTCTCCCTCTCTCTGTCTCTCTCTCTCTTTAGGGTTGTATTTTTTTTTTACTGTTTTTATCTCAAAATTAGCAGATCTGTAGGGTTTTGGGTTTGGTTTTGAACCATTTTTGGTTCAGATCTCATCTCGAAATCGGATTTGGGTTTTTCCCTTTCATTTTGTCGGATTTGAAGAGACTGTGGGTTTTCCATTTTTTCGTGTTTTTGGGTTTCTATTTCATCTTTTCTATGTGGTTGTGGGTGTTTATGATATGTAGGTGTTTTGGAGGTGTTGATGATATGTGGTTGGGCCTCCATTACTGTTGAAATGGGTCTCCATCTTCGGATTTTTTTTTTTGCAAAAACCCTCTTCGATCTTGTTTGCAAAAACCCTCTTTGAGGTGGTTGTGGGTGTGGGTGTTTTGTTTCATTGGTACTTGTGGGTGTTGATCTTATTTAACTGATTTGAAGTTTTTTTTGGTCTTTTTCTACATTTGGGTTCGGATTTTTTGGGGTATTTGCAATGGGGTTGCAGATTTTGGGGTTAATTCTCTGATTTTGGTTTTAGTTCTTGGATAGGTGTTGTACATTTTTGTGGGTGGCTTGGTTGTTGGGTTATGATATAATGGCTTGGTTGTGAGTGGATGGGTGTTGGTGATATGTGGGTGAATGGGTGTTGTACATTTCTATGGGTGGCTTCGTTGTTGGGTTCTGATATAATGACTTGGTTGTGGGTGGATGGGTGTTGGTGATATGTGGGTGGATGGGTGTTGTATATTTGGTTGGGATCCACAGCTGAAGAAAATATCCGTTGAAGAGCAAGTGAAGAATGACTATTTGACGGTAAGTATAAGTCGTCATAATTCCTTCATTACTTGAAGACACAATTTCGTCATAATCCTTACAATGCCTCGTTTTGTTTTCAGAGGAATCCTGAGCATTTACGCTTCTTTAATAACCGTTGGGAGCTATATGAGGAGATGAAAGTAGTGTTCGGGGAAGATTATGCCACTGGAGAGTTCGCTAGGGACAGACATGCCCCTTCTCAGGACACACAGGATGTTGAGGGGCTTTTCTCATCGAGCCAGGCAATAGGGCTCGATGATATGTTCGACGGTACGACCCCTGCTTTTACTCCTCCACCAGCTCCTCGTGCTTCCAGATCACGTCATTCACCCCCAGTTAGAGACACCAGCATGGGCTTTAGTGACTCATCGCCACTAAAAACCCCAGCATCAGGTGGTAAGGGGAAGAGGAAGAGGCGAACAAGTGGTGGACAACTTTCATCTGATATGACTTACTTGTCAGATAGTGTTAGGATGGTTGCTGAGGCCATCATTACGACTGGTGAGGTCCATAGCCTTGCTGAATTGAAAGCCGCTGTGATGAGCACCTCTGGTTTCACCATGTTGGAGCTGCTTAGAGCCTATACGTACCTGCACAAAAATCACAAGGATGCTGAAGTCTTCCTTTCCCTTTCCAAGGAAGAGCGAGTGGCTGTGATGAGCGATATTGTGGCGCGTTTGGCGTAGGTTGCTATGGTTTGGGGACCTTTTTTTGGGAATCATACGATCGTATTATATGATCATAGTATGAGTCTGCTAGTTTTCTGCATCTTTATTTTGGACTTGTTATGTTATTGTTGGACTTGTTTTGATGTGGTTTTTTTCTTCGGCTTTATTGTAATGTTGTTTACTTTGTTGGACCGCTTATTGTTCTTGGTTTATAGTTCTTGGGTCTTGGAATTATTTTCTTGGACTTGTATATGTTGTTACTTTTTAATACTTTATGTTGTTACTTTTTTATTTGCATTTCTGTAGGTTAATGGCAAAAAACAAGTTTTATGTAGTTTTTAAGGGAAGGCAGGTGGGCGTATATGACAGTTGGCAATACTGTCATCTTCAAGTTAACGGGTTTAGTGGAGCGTGTTTCCGTTCGTATGGGAGTAGGGAGGAGGCAGAAGCTGAACTTACTGTGTTTTTACATGCCATTAGTGGGCCCAACAAAGATAGGAAAGAAGAGACCAACATTCCTACGCCCCAAGCTTCAACAAGCTCTTCTGTGACGTGTTAGCTGGCTTATATTTAGTCTAGAAGTATTGTCTTAGTAAATTGATATTCTCACTCCCTTTGTTTTAATATTGACATTACCATATTCTAATGTTTAAACTTGTTTCAATACTATCTTTTGCTTTTAATTCTAATGTGTATTTTTTTCATATGGTTAGCAGTTACCATTGTATTCAACGTTTTTTTTTCTTTTGCTTTTAATTCCCTATGACTGAATGGAATTGGGTGGTGGAGCTTATTAAGTACTTACGTAATGTGTGATTGATTGCTTGAAATTAATATTAGTTGTATCACTTAATTTGATCAATATTAGATTCTAGACCCACCCTTAATGTGACTTTTCTGTTTAGTTTTCCGAGTACAGTTTACTTGGCAAGTGAACAGGCTTAGGAAACCTTTTCTCTGGATTTCTCAGATTTTCCTGCGCAAGTGAACAGGCACAGGATTCCTTTTCCTGCACAGTTTCCTTTCCTTTCCTTTCCTTTCTGCCACGTCAGATTCCTTTCCTTTCCTTTCCCGAGAAAACAAGTGAACGGACCCTAAAAGGTTGAATAAAAAAAAGACCAATTTGTCCTTTAAATAGAAGATTTGGTAACAAGCGGGAATCCCGTCTCTTAAAAACCCACAACCATCTGGACGTGTGGCACCATAGGAAATGTGATTGGACTAAAATCTATTATGACAATGACGTTTCCCATCTCCGCATCAAATACCTACAGCCGACGTTTCGAATTCCTATGACAGTGTTAATGATTTCACTCGCTGACTTACAACCTTTGAGCTCCTTCTAATGACGCTTTAGATCCTCGAACAAAGAGATGCGGATTCTTCACCGATATAATAATGAAGAAGCGCGGAAAGAATAATCAGTTCCTAAGCTCTTTTTAGTTAGATGAGATTTTAGTAGAAGTAGTAGTCAACATGGAGGTGACAAGGCTGGGATATGTGTAGACTTGTCTAGAGAAGATTAGAGGAAATTTTGGGAAATTTTGGTAGTGTTTTTGGTTAGATGTCAAAGCATGTGGGAGAATGGAGGGGTGTCATTAACAAAATAAGTGGTAGAAGAGAGAGAAAGAGAGAAAAAAGTAATGAGTAGAAGGAAAGTGATAAAAAAGAAGAGAAAATACCTCCTTGAGGTAGAGCCGATAACCCTCAACAAAATACGATAGCACCTTCGCCACAAACATAAGAATGAGACTCCATGGAAACTTTCAGAAAATACAGAAAAGCTTACACAAAAGAAGAAAAGGGGAAAGGAAAAGACGCCAAAAGGTTGAATAAAAAAGAAGACCAATTTGTCCTTTAAATAGAAGATTTGGTAACAAGCGGGAATCCCGTCTCTTAAAAACCCACAACCATCTGGACATGTGGCACCATAGGAAATGTGATTGGACTAAAATCTATTATGACAATGATGTTTCCCATCTCTGCCATCAAATACCTACAGCCGACGTTTCGAATTCCTATGACACTGTTAATGATTTCACTCACTGACTTACAACCTTTGAGCTCCTTGAGCTCCTTCTAATGACGCTTTAGATCCTCGAACAAAGAGATGCGGATTCTTCACCGAAATAATAATGAAGAAGCGCAGAAAGAATAATCAGTTCCTAACCTATCTCGTAAAGCGAAAGGTTTCCCTAGTCCTTAGTATGCCGCGTATTGAATTTCTTCCCGTAAGCTACTTCCCCAACCCATGCAAGGGCTGAGGAAGTAGGGGCAATATGTTAGGGGTAAAATCGGAATCCACCTTTTAGATCTGGATACTTATCATAGGACCATCGAACGGCCCTTAATATACCTTTCACTTTTCCTTTATAATGGACTCCACGTTCCAATTCGCCACATCAGCTAAAGTTGTTAGAGATCGGATCTCACGATCTTGTGATTAAGACATTAGGCTTCAACTAATGTATACACCGTATATAGTTCTGTTAACTTCCGGACCAATAAGGAAGAGACACGTAGGCCCTATACCAGACTAATATGCATGATCCCCTTTAAAAGAGGACTCTCCAGCGCAAACATTCTCCAGGGTTCTAAAGGTGGAACCAAAGCTTTCTCCGGCATAAGCTCGCGTCTTTTCATCGTCATCTTTTTCTCCAGGTGATATCTGATCGGTAAAAGGTTTACATTACTCGCTTAATTTCTACTTCTAGTCATCTTTCCAGTCTTAGCTTTCTTTTGTGAACATTGATTCCTATCTAGAGGATAGTTGCGATCTTTCAGAGCTAGATCTCCGGGATCTTTCACCTTCTTCTATGAGTGCAGGAAATTACTGGCAGAACTCTCCAACCACACGATCATCAAGACGGAAATTAGTGTTAACAGTACTCGTGTGCTTCATTTGCACATCGCAATGCATATCTCACTTGCTATTAACATGCCACATCTGAGTTGTTAACTTATAATTCTGTATTTAATATAAAATTTCAAATGGGAAGAAATCGGTGCCCAACACCTTTCAGTTTTGTAACCTACGGTGAATCCAATCTAAAATCGCAAGCCATGGTTTGTGGAGTCACCATGTCTTGAGCCCTAGGTGTCTACTCAGGTGGGTCTCTTTGTCAAAATTCTAAGAAGTTAAAACTTTCTATTTTTCAACGAAATGAGGCACCCTCTACTTCAACTTAAAAGAAAAAGAGAACCAGGAGGAGCCCCTCATCCTTATGGCTATGCTTGGATTGAAAGAAAAACAATTTTGACTGACATTTCTTTCTTGAAATTTTTATCTCTTTCAAAGATTTAGATGAATGGCTTAGATCACTCAATGATGTGAGCATGTGGCCCTCTAGCAGTGCCACTTGTTAAAGACATTAGAACGGCTAACAGAAATTAAGTTACTTTCACGATCAATGATGAAGGACAATATTTGGGTCCTACATGCCGTCATAGAGAGGAATGTATGGGAAGTCAAGACCTTTGATCCCGTAGAACGGAATGGGGCAAGCCACATGATCTTGCTCCCGTCCCGAACGTACATGGCATGCCTAAAATAAAGAGTACAGAAATCACAGGTTTATCCTTTCATAGTAAAACTCTAAAGGAGGCTTGATGAATCAACGGCGTAGGATCATCTAGTCATTTTTTTTAAAAATATGCTGTGGAACTAGGCTTAATGGATCAATGGCCTAGGAATGTCTCTTTTTATTTAGTCCTTTTTTTTTGGCTTGGGCTCCATTTCTTTACGCCCATTTCTACACTAAAAAATAGCATAAAATCCATTTTATGCCCAAAAACAAAAAAAACAAAAAAAACTGACCGTTAGTAAGGGTCTTGAAGTGTTTGGAGAGAGAGAGAGAGTGGGTATAGCCGTATAGGTACTAGGGGTGGACATGGTTCCGGTTCAAACCGAGGAACCGAACCGAACCGGCACATTTGGTTCGGTTCGGTTCGGTTCCATTTCTATATGGTTCGGTTCCGGTTCAGAAATCCGGGAACCGGTGCAAATTCGGTTCGGTTCTGGGTTTGGGATCCCGGAACCGAGAACCGAATTGGTTTAATGTAATCTTTGCTTTGGATATTAGGGCCTTATTATTTTCCAAATTTGTAGTTCATGGCTTCATGCATTGCCAAAATTTGTGCATTATTATCCCATCTGTTTGTACTTCTTCATACTTCATATAAGTTTTGCATTCCCAAATTTGTGCATGTTACTATTACTGTTAGTACTTGTAATTCATATATAAACAGGGCCATTGGTGAAGGTTGGGTAAACCCAGAACCGAACCGATTATATATGGTTCTGGTCCGGTTCGGTTCCACACATACATGGTTCGGTTTTGGTTCCAATTTCAGGGAACTGATTATATATGGTTCGGTTCTGAGTTTAGCCCAAAAGCAAACCGAACCGAACCATGTCCACTCCTAATAGGTACCCGGTTACATGACGTTAAAAGGGTGATAAAGGACTCAAAGAGGGCAAATTTATCAGCCCTAAAAAAGGGGATGTAAATAATAAAAGGGCGGTACCATTTGTTGGTTGGACCCACTTATCTTCAATTGAGGGTGGATGTATAAAAAAAAAAAAAAGTGGGCCCTGCCATTTGCTGGTTGGACCCGCCACATCAGCCTGTTGAAGGGGGATTATCATCCTTTTTCTCCAACTTTCTTTGAAACTCTTGTTTCAAGAAGGCTAACAAAATGAGTTATGCTCAGAATGTAGCTTATTACGGGCAGCTTTAAGGCCGAGAGAGAGAGAGAGAGAGAGAGAGAGAGAGAGAGAGAGCGTCCTGTGAGGTTGGTCAATCTCAATCCTAACTACATATTTATGAATTCTCCAACAAAGACTATCCTTATGGAATATCTGTAGTGCAGGCTTTTGTTTTTAATACTTTGTTGGGACTCTAACACATGCATCTGCAGTGTGCAGCAAATGGGCACGCTTTGGTTCATGCTCTTACACCTAATAAAAACAATGATGGTCTTAGAGCAGGTACATAAATAGAGAGAGTTTTTACTCTTTCCTCTGTTTTAAGCGTAAATTTTATTTGTTAAACATTTTAACCAAAACGGGGATGTAGCTCACATGGTAGAGCGCTCGCTTTGCATGCGAGAGGTACGGGGTTCGATACCCCGCATCTCCACTCCTCCCTACATTACATAACATGAGTTTATTAATGGAACTTTTTCTTTTAATTTTTATCCATAGAAAACAATGGATAAAAGAAGTATTTAAAAAATAAATAAAAGGCATGCCTCTATGCTGATAAGGGCTATTGATCTATGAATCCGGGCTATCTATGGGGATCATAACTCCTCCTTTGTGAAATCCAATGGTCAGGATAATTCCTAGTCTCACCTGGCAAAATGTAAATCATCTCTATGAATGGTTTGGAACATCGAACTATATGATACTGTTTTATTTTCTATATATTTATTTTATTTTGTGAGTATGATGGTGAACAAACTTGCCCATTGTTGATTAAACAGGCCACAACAAGCATTGGGATTAGGGGGTTAAGGGGTAATTAACCCCTTGGTTGAGGAAATTTCTGATTGGGTGATGGATTCATCTGCCTCCTTCGTGCATGTTAGGAGGTCAGCCAATTGTGAAGCTGATGTTTTGGCAAAGGCTAGTATTGATAGAGTTGTTCTAGAATGGTTTGATTACATGCCTCCTTAATTGTATTTTTTCTTCCTTTTTTTTGTTTCTCTTATCTTTTCCTGTTCTTGTATTCTTTGGAGACCTTCTCGGTTCCTTATTTAATATATAGCCATTTCAAAACAAAACAAAAAAACCCCTTGTTTAGGACATTTCTCTTTTTTTTTCCTTCATTTTTCATTAGCATTGAATCTCAACGGTTTTATCAGAGAAAACAAATGTATGCCATGGTGTCAACGTTTTCCAAATTTTTTGTTATCTTATAGAAGATTTGATTACCAAAGATTTCAAATTTTTTCAGTAGCATATGTACTGTACTATGATTTTTCTTAGCGTCATAACAGAGTTATGTTAGAGCATGAATCGAGTGTAAGCTTTTAAAAGCTTGTGGAATTTTTTGTTGCTCTATGGAATCCCATTTGTTATTAAAAAAAAAAAAACCGAAAACCTTGCTAAGTATGGCTTTTCTGCTTCTCTGTGGAACCTTGCTAAGTGTGGAATTTTTTTTTGCTTGACAAGAAATTTTTGCAAATCATTTAACTTTCCTCTGACTAGGATCTGTTTAATCATCAAGCTTTGAGGTTTCTACATTAGCAATTGGGCATTTTGTTTGCGTATATTTTGTTAGCTAGCAACAATTGTATGGTTTGCAAATTCCTTCTTACATTTTACTATTGGGTTGGACTGTTTTTCTTCTTGAGGGTTTATGGTTACCCTCCATTTTCTGTTAGTTGGAAATAAAGTGTTCAATTGGGATACTGAAATCCTCTCTAAGACTATCCATGCCACAAGTCTGATTTTTCTACGCATGTTCCCTTTGGTTTCTACTGAATGTACATACAAATGAGCGAGTGGGGACATAGGTTACATTACTGCATTATAAGGGAAAAAATGGAACCTTTTTTTTCCAGTTTAAGTCCTTTTTTTACGATTGCACAATGAAGATTTGATCTCCTTCCACCACCTCTTGCTTCATAAATAATGGAATTATAATTGGTTTATTGGATGCAGCCTTAATGCCTCTTTCAATTCCTATCTGGGTCTAGAAAGGGAAAGAGTAGAAATATATCATAAGAAAGGGTGGAAATATTAACTCAACACATAAGAAAAACGAAAAGGAAAACACTTTGAAAACGGATTCCGTGTGGAAAATAAAAACGGGAGTGTGGAATATAAAGACGGGAGTGACATGACCGTTGTGTTCTAGTTCTCGGCAGGGAACTCCGGCTTGAAAGTGCTTCACCCGAAAAAGTAGTGTACTCGCAAAAGGGAGATCATTTACGAGAGATGATCCATCTGTATCTAACGTATCAATTCAAAATATTGGGCCTAAAAAGATGAATTCAATACAACTTTATTGTTTTATATCACATAGAACTTTAATTTGATCCAAACCATCCGTTTGACGGGCACACGATAGTTTGATCCAATCGTCCATTAGGTGGGGCACACCGTAAGATGAACCAAAACATCCAATTGATGGGCCACAACGTAAATAGATTGGAGCCCGAAAATCAATTCCATAGGATGATTCCGACCCTCAGATCTATAGAGATTTCCATAATATGCAATTCCTCTATAGATCACAGGGTTGGGATTAACCTATGGAAATGAGTTTTGGGCCACAACATATTTATGATGTGCCGGATCAAATGGACAATTTGGATCATCCTAAGGTGTGCCCATCAAATGGACGGTTTGATCATACCACGGTGTGCCCATCAATGGTTTAAATCATTCTACGGTGTGGCAAGTATAGTACTTTCTGAAAATTAATATACCACAGCGACATACACTATATAAATCTCATAAGAGAGATGTTGCCTTTATTGGTGAAGTGAGAGATTTTAGGGATTTCTAAATTATCTATATTAATGAGGCTTACAGTAAAACTGCCAAAATTTTGTCTACTGGGGCTCTTGCTTGAAGCAACTATTGGGTTTTGTATGTCTCTTAGGGCTCTTGCTTAAAGCAACTATTGGGTTTAATTATGATAATTACCCCTTTGACCGCGTGGCCTTTTCATCTTCTCCCACTTCTTCTGACTGCAAAGTTTTCACCATTGAGGAACTGAATTTTCACAATGTTATTATCTTCACGTGTTCTCCTAGGGCTAACACTTGGACTAATATTGTCCTTAAGAATCATCAATGGTTTTTTATGTCTCAATGTAACCCGGTTTTCTATAACGGGGTTTTCTATGTACTAGGAAAGGATGGAAGTTTGGGTGTTTTTTATCCCATGAAGCCTACTTGGTCTGTTCTTAGGATGATCACTTCGGAGAAAAATATTGCACAAATCCCTTGGAAAGACTTCACTTCTAAGAATTACTTGGTAGAGTCCGGCGAAAAGCTCTTGTGTGTATCTATTAATGTTTTACGAAGTGCAATTCAGATTTTCTCCTTCAATCATTGTAAGATGGACTGGGAAAAAATCCACAGTTTGGAAGACCGAACATTGTTTCTTAAGTTATCGCACTTCTGTTTTGACAACCCTTCCGATGATGGGAATGCAAAATAAAATTATTTTATCTGAATATAGCAATTGGTGGAGAGTCTACTCTATTAAGGAAACTAGGTTCGGAAGAATGATCAATTGGAATCCGAATGAGGATTTCTCCAATTTTGCATATCATATCACTTGGCTTGAACTTAGATGGTACCCAAGAAGATCACTAGTGAGTCGTTTGATGCCATGTTTATATGGAGAATTTTGATTTTCTTTTATTTTTTGAAGTTCTTGTTATTAGTTGTATTGAATTAAAGTTCTATTTGATATTTACTAGCCGTTCTTCATAATTCTTCTTTTCCCTTTTTTTGTATGTGTGGAGTTAATATTTCAACCCTTTCTTATGATATATTCATCACCTTTTAGACCCCGATAAGAATTCAAGAAGGCATCAAGGCAGCATCCAATAAAATTCCATATCCAATAAAGCAAATATAATTCCATTATTTATGAAGTAAGATGTGGTGCAAGGAGATCAAATCCTTCAGTCTGTAATCTTAAAATGGCACTTAAATTGAACAAAAGGTTCCATTTTCCCCTTCTAATGTAGTAATGTACATGTGCACATGCTCTCACAGTCTCATGCAACACAAGTCCCCACTCGTGCATTTGTGCCTACATTCAGTAGGAACCCAAGGGAAAAATCAAACATGGTATGGACAGTATCTGTTAGAGAGGATTTAAGTATCTTAATTGAACACTTTATTTCAAACTAATAGAAAATGCAGGGTCACCTTAAGAAGAAAAATGATCCAACCCAAAGTTTAAAATGTCAAAAGGAATTTGCAACCCATACAATTGTTGCTAGTCAACAAAATATACGCAAACAAAATGCCCAATTGCTTTTTTTTTCTTTTTTTTTGATGGGTAAGCTGGGGTTCCACGGGACCCCTACCAATTTATTAGATAAAGAAAAAGATGATACAATAAGATCACAAACCAACCCTAACTCGAACTAGCGAGAGGGAGAACCAAGGCTCTTAAAAAATGAGCATCAAGCACTAAGCCTAAGAGAACAAAAAGAGATCAATACTTCTGAATTGAATAATCATCTAATTTTGAAGGGGTGTTGGGCTCTTTGTGAGCGTTTTAGCCAGATTTTCTTTGGAACTTCCTGCCAATTTGATTCTCCAAGATCTGGGGTCTCCTCTTCGCCGTTATCCTCATGTTCGACTTGAATCAAGTGAACTTGATTGCGTTCGTCCGCCCAAGGTACTTTCTTTTTTGGAGAGACTCTGGAACCTTTTATGCATGAGGGAATCTCTTCAGGGTCAGAGTAGTCCTCTGATCCAGTATCTTCTTCACTCTCTTCGTCTTCCGTCGTTTCCTCTGAATCTTGGTTCATGGTGGAAAGATTTTCTTGTTCTTCCTCATTTTCCTCCGTTGCTCCAAGGACTTTCTCTATCTCCTTCTTCCCTTTGCGACTCCGTTTGTTCTGTTTCTGCAAATTCTAGAGTGGAGAATTTATTCAGAGTCTCTATCGTAGTCACCTGATTCTCCTTGTGAGCCTGACTTTTAGTGTCGTTATGAATTCTAGGAGGGGTCTTCTCTGTCATCACTTTTCCTTGGGCCTGGGTCCTTGAAGGTGCGAGCAAGGGATTACTTTACTCCACACCTTGCTTCTGGATGTTTTTCGAGATTGGCCTCCATTCCTGCTTTGAGGAGTTTGTGGGGACCTTCTTCATTGTGTTCAGCGGGCATGAGTTTGCAGAGTGGCTGAATGTCTTGCATATCTGACATGAGCTGGGTTTCCAGTCATATTCAACGGCCTGGGTGATGCATTCCGTGGAGGTCTTGATCTCAATGCTATCTGGGAGGACGGTGTCTGCTTCAACTTCAACGCACAATCTCGCAAAGTTTAGCCTGATTGCATCTGCTGTATGGCTATCCCTGTATAGCGGTTTGCCAAACCCGCTGGCAATCTTACTGAGGATTGTGTTAGTCCAGAACTTTAGATGCAGGTTTGGGAGCCTGATCCATATGGGGGTACGCTTGAGATTTGATTTTTCTATGAGAATATCCTTTGACCACTTTCTTAGGATGAGAGGTCTTCCTCCGTAACTATGTGCAAGTGCTTCAAGAACCAGCGAGCAATCCTCAGGGATCTAATTAAATGCCCAATTGCTAACATAGAAAACTTAAAGCTTGTGGATTAAAATGATCATAGTTGCAGAAAAGCACAATTAGATTTCCAAGATGGATCTAATTAAATGATTTATAAAAATTTCTTGCCAAGCAAAGAATTTTCTGCAATTAGCAAGGTTCCACAAAAAAATTGTTATGTGGAAAGATAGAGAAGCAAAAAAACCCCACAGTTAGCAAGGTTTTTCGGCACCCCCTTTTTTTAAACATCAAATGGATTCCATAGAGCAACCTGAGATCAACGAAAAATTTCCCAAGTTTTAAAAAGCATACACTCGGTTCATGCTCTATCATAACAACTATGTTATGATGCTAAGAAAATCATAGTATACAGACTGCAGAAAATATTGAAGGAAAACACAGAGAGATGAAAATCTTTGAAATTTTTCATAATCAAATCCTCTATTTGAATGAGTCATCATAGTCATCTGTGAAAGCGCCAGAATCCGGGTTCGCTATCGTGCGGTGGGTAGAGAGCCTCCGCTGGGGTCTGTAATCACAAACAAAGGAGTTAGGAAGATCTGGGGTGGGTCTCGGACGACCACTTCGACACCCAAGTCAGATTCTGGACCAACAATATAATGAACAACAAGAAACGGCGGAAGTATAATCAGGTTTACCAGGACCAATGCACGGGTTATTTCTCTGATATCTATGTGAGTGATTTGGGGGCAGTGCATAGGAGAAGGGATAGGGCGTCCAACACCTCTTCCCCCTCTTGCTTAGAGTAGGAAAACCTTAATATAGGTCTTTTGCTCCCTTTTTTTCGTCCCCCCTTTCATGGGACTTAATGGTGTATTTATATTTTTTTCTTGCATGCAAATTCTCTTAGTAGGGCGTCGCGTGGATCCTTTTCATCATTTCGGAGAGAAAATCTTCTTTTGTTGGATTGGGCTGCCCCCTGGTTCAACGGTGCGCGTGGCTTTTATTGTGTAATTTTGCCTATAATCGTGATGATGGAGGTTTTTCTTGGTGGCGGGGAGATGACGCGTGGCGAAATCTCGTGGTCTTGCCGTTTTCTAGCATCTTTCTTAATCATGATTAGATTCTCCTTCCGCATGGGCGACACGTGGTGACATCTAACAGTCCCACCGTATTTATGCCTTATCAATTTGGAAGCGGCTGAACAGGCACTCAGCAAAGTGAAGATTAGGGTCCCCTACAAGCTTTCTAACAAGATAAGGAAAGGTTTATCAAAATTGTGAGAATCCCCATCTTATTGCTGTTATATATACTAGTAACTTAGTAAGAACCCTTGTGCAATGCACAGAGAAAATGAAGTGGGGCATTGCAAAAAGCTACCATGGGCTTTAGTGTTTTTGAATCACAGAGAATTAAATTAAAGACGAAAAAATACATGGGCAAGACCCAGCAATCGAGATAATCAATACAAGACAAAAGAAAACAACAACAAAGAGCACACAATACAAAGACACATAAAGGGGGAGAAGGGTAATTGTGCACATCCGTATGGAATAGTCCCGCCCTAAAATTTAGGCTGGAGATACCCTATGTCATAAAAAATTAGAAAAAGAAAGTGTGTCCCCCTTAATCCTAATTCCTTTCAAACTGGCAAATCAAGTGGATTGTTTCTTATAGCTGCCTAATCTTGATCGGACGGTTCCAAGCATGTATTGGCAACTATGAAATTAATTTTCCCCCCATAGAATATTAGTTTAATCAATTGGTGAGAGAGACGGGTAGGAGAGACTTGAGACGAGATGAGTGATGAATGAGGAGGGGGTGAGAAGTGACCAAAACAACAGGGAAATAATCAATATTTTGAGTGGAGCTTTATTTTTTATTGTATGTCATCATTTTCTTACTCTGTTCACTCCTCTCACCTCTCCCTCTCCTCCGCTCTCTCACAATTGGGTAAGCTTATATTCCATGGAAGAATAGTTATGGATGCCAAACATAGCCTATGAGATTATTTTCCAAGAAATTTCTTGAATTTTGAGTATGGTACTAGCTACAGAGTTAGTTTCTCCACTCACATTGGCTGAACGGATAGGGATAAGTTAAGGGTGTATGTAAATAAAAAAACGGGGGCCTACCATTTGTTGGTTGGACCCACTTGTCTTCAGTTGTGGGTGGATGTATAAAAAAAAAGGGGCCCTACCATTTGTTGGTTGGGCCTAGACCTGGCAAAATGTGACCTGGACCCACGGGTCCACCCAGCCCACCATTAATTTATAGGTTTGATTAGTGACCCGTTGAAATTTGACCTTGCCCAGCCCAACCATTCAAAATTTGGCCAGGCTGGGTAAACCCAAGTTTTTGCGTATGAACTCATTTTCCTGTGATGCTTTGAAAACCCAAACAGTTTTAGTGTGTCCTTGTCCAGAGTATATATTAAGCTTCATTTTCTTAAAAATTAAATATGCTAAAAATTGGACATACTAATTAATGACATATGCATGTATTAATGGTTTATGAATAACTAGAATACTGATTGAACTAGAATCAGTATTAATACTGATTGCACAACTAGAATCTATGATTTTAACATTTAATGTACTTGGAATGTGTCTTTGATTAAAAAATTGAGTGACCCCCGGGTCCACCAGCCCATATGGGTGGGGTCTGGGTTCACAAAGTAGTGACCCGTAAGATTCCTGGTCATTTGTGACCCGGCCGATACCACCCAGACCCGTAAGGGTTGGGTGAAACCCAGCCTGGCCCACCCGTTTGCCAGGTCTAGTTGGGCCTACCACATCAGCCTATCGAAGGTGGATTGTCATCCTTTTTCTCCAATTTCCTTAGGAACTCGTGTTTCAAGAAGGCTAACAACATAAGTTCTGTGTGGAATGCAGCTTTTTATAGGCAGCTTAAGGCCTCAAAGAGAAAGATTAAGGAGAAAAAGTGAGGTTGGTCAATCCTAACTTCGATATAAATTCTCCAACAAAGAGTATCCTCACTTGCTTTTCAGTCTCTATAAAGAATATATCTGTCGAGCAGGCTTTTTTTTGCATATGGTCTGCATTTCATTTTCCCTTTATTGGGAGCCTAACACATCACACATTCAACTGCAGTGTGCAGCAAATGAGCACGCCATGCCTTACGTCCTTACCCTTACAACACCTACATGCTCTGAGAGATTGAGACTGAACCGCTCTTTGCTCAAATGATGGAAATCTAAACATTGTTTAAAAGAAGTTATAATAGATTCAAGAAGCAAATGGGGATGTAGCTCACATGGTAGAGCGCTCGCTTTGCATGCGAGAGGTACGGGGTTCGATACCCCGCATCTCCACTGCTACATACGTTGTTATGACTTAATGTAGCTTTTGCTTTTTATTTTTAATTTACTATCTTTCAGAAAAATGCATTGGGGCCCACACGGTTCAATGATCAAAACCATTCATCTGTTCGATCGTGACTTATTTAAGTCACGCCTTCAAAAATCATCCCCATAGGATGATCCTAACCCTTTGATCACTAGAAAAACAAAACATTATAAAAACCGAGAATTTATACGGTGGAGCCCTAAAAAATAGAAAGCCCCACATTGTTTGGGTGATCTAAACTGTTCATTTGTTGGGCCCTGGTGTATAAGGTGTGCCCTAAAAATCTTATCCTTAGGATGTTCCTAACCCTTTCATCTGTGGAGTTTTAAAAAAGATGGCACAATATAAAAACCTTCAGAAGATTTTCTGGCGAATTCCTATCTGTATCCAGGCCCAACAAATGGACGGTTTAGATCACTCAAAAAATGTGGGCCTTCCGCCATACAATTACTTTGTAAAAAAGTAAAACTTAGGAAGTGAAATATTCGTCTCTAATGTATCTACGACTACTCTTTTATACTACAAGGAGGTGTCCCGAGCAGGAACAGGGGAGAATATATCATTTCCCTAAAACCTTCGAGAAATTTAAAATGCACCCATTTCTCCAATTTCCCGCCAACGGAACCCGGGGAATTTGGTAGTCAATAGTAATAGGGTTCCCACTAAGCACGACATACCTCGGGAAATTATAATCGTACTCCTTTGTTTTGATAATGGAACTCCTCGCTTTTCAGAGCACTTTTCTGCACTTTTTCATTGGATGTTGATGAGAATTGCAAGAACCTTTTACTAGTTAGTGTAAAACGAAGTAAAGGGTGCCATTATTAAGAAAAATAAAATTAGTGCGGATATCAATTACCTTAGAAAATTTACCATAATTTTCATGACTAAATGATAATTGCAGTAAATAGCCGTTTCTCCACACCTTCATCTCTACATTTCAAATCTAACAGAAATTACTGCCGTATTACCATTTATAACCCCATTAATCACGATAATAAAACATTTCAATTTAAGCAATTCAATAAAGAAACTTACCATTTCAATTTCCTTCTCCAAATTTACAGAAACAACAAGGGTATTTTATTCTCTCTATTGTGCTTTCCTTAACCCAATATAAAAACAATATAATGGATCTGCAGGCAAAAAAGCATCTAAGGGCGTTTTAGTCTTTACACTAACTGTACTGTTTTGATTAATTATCTCATAATCTATTGGATTAATGGTTAGATTCTTGTGCAATTCCATGAGATCTTACAAGAGTGTAACTTCACAAAAGGTAGCTCAACATCTCTTATTTATAATTTTTCGGCATCTCTTCTGAAAGCAACCCACCATTCATCTCTATCCAATGGCAGAAACTAAAGAACTGAGAAAACCCATGAAAAAAAACCACCACCACCATCACCAAAAAGAAGAAAAACCACCATCTTGGGCTGTTGTGAGGAACCTTTTCACGTGTAAAAATCACCACACGAGAGATCAAATGGAGGAAAACAAGAAAATTTCCAAAAAAATTGGGTGTTCTGTTTCTCTTTGTAACTTGAGAGACAACAATAGGGTCATGGACAGGCCTGAAGGATCTTGTCTTGAATCTCGCAAGAAATTTGTTTCTAATGCTTCAAGTAGATCAATGAAAGCTCCTTTGAATGAGATTAATGGGGCTATTTCTTCTTCTTCTTCATCATCTGCTTCTTCTAATGGGTCTTTTAGAGGAATGCATTTGCGGCGGCTTTCGGGTTGTTATGAGTGTCATATGGTTGTAGATCCAAGCAATGGAGTTTCAAGGAATTCTTCTTTAATGGCTACTATATGTGTTTGTCCTGACTGTGGGGAGGTTTTCACAAAATCTGAGACTTTGGAGATTCATCAAGCTGTTAGACATGCAGGTAGATTCAATGCCTTAATCTTTCTAGATATGCTTCTTAATTAATTGAAATTTTTTAATCTATTGATCATATGATCTCTTGTATTTCTTGGATCTATTGTTTATGTTTCTGCATTTTCATTTTTTTTAGTTGAGTTTCATAATGTTTCATTGATCTACTGTTCTTTGTTTTGGTTTTTATGATTTGAGGTTGAGATTTAAAAGGGGAAACTTGGGTTCCAAAGGTCCTTTTTTATTATCCTTCTGGTTTTAGATATTGGATATCTGATTTTACTTGAGATTTGAGTTAGAAATGAATGTGGTATCTGAGAATACTAAACTTGGTAGCTAGGTTTTCCCTGAAGTTTGGAACCAAAATCAGGGAAATCACAAGACCTAAAGCAAATACAGAACCAAAGAAATTTGTTCATGCCTCAGATTTTCAGATGATTACAAACATAACTAGAACTTTCACCATCAGCTTAACACAAACTTCAAAGATTTTCTTGTCAGCTTCACTTCCCCAACTAATTGGTAGTCTCCTCTGTTTCCAGGCTTGGATTATGAGTAGTATATTAAAACTTGAGTCCAAATTAAGAAGAACTTGGTGAGGTTTCATCTTTTATTCAGTGAAAAGAAAAGACCTGATTTGTGATCACAAATATTTGATCTGAACTTGTGATCTATATTATACATAAGTTTGTAACCCAATTCTCACTTATTTCACTGTTTTTTTTTTTTTTTTTTTTTTGCACTTATTATTCTCAAGTTAGCCGACCCCAACTAGTTAGGGACAAAGGCTTAAATTCTCAAGTGCTATATTACAAAACCCATGACCCAAATCTCATCTTGTCTACCTGATTCTTGGAGTATTTATTTACAATTTCATTAACTTTTATCCCAATCTCCATCTTGTTCGTCCAAATTCTTGCAAAAAATTTCTTGGATATATATATCCAAGAAATTCTGCTGGTAGGAAGGCAAGCAAGACTAATTTCAATCTGATTCCTCTTATTTTTGCTGAAATCCAGTGTCTGAATTGGGACCTGAAGACACTAGTAGAAATATAGTTGAGATAATATTCCAATCAAGTTGGTTGAAGAAACAAACCCCAGTATGCAAGATAGACAGGATCCTCAAAGTCCACAACAGTAAAAAAACCATCACCAAATTCGAAGATTACAGAGACTCCATAAAATTGAAAGCAAACAAGTTTCCAAAGAAGCACCCAAGATGCATTGCAGATGGGAATGAACTCCTAAGGTTCCACTGCACGACTTTCATATGTTCTATCGGTTTGGACGGATCCTCAAATCTCTGCAACTCAATACCAAATTGTAACGTTTGTAGCATAATAAGAAATGGGTTCAAGTGTGATGAAACTAAAGGAATTTGTACCACTGCCACTAGTGGAAAAGCACATGATAGCGCTCAAATTTCACCGGACGAAGAGAAACGAGCAATGTTGGTCTGTCGGGTGATCGCTGGGAGAGTGAAGAAGACTCAAGACATGACAGAAGAGTTTGATTCGATCTCTGGCCCGGCAGGAATTTACTCAAATTTGGATGAATTATTTGTGTTTAACCCCAAGGCTATATTGCCTTGTTTTGTTGTAATCTACAGAGGTTTCTAGTTTGGTTTCTGAAGTTTTATTTTCTAATTTGATTTTACATGTGGGTTTTGTTTAGAAATATCTCTTTATGCCAATTCCAATTAACACAATTTCTCATGTAATCTTGTGTTATTTCTTACAGGTTTCCACATGTGTTCTTAACTTCTTATTATGTAATTTGTTCCAACTCCTAGTTTTTTTTTTATACATATGGGTTTTTGTTGCATCATCTTATTCTATTTCTAACTTTATATAACTGTATAGCACATGGGTTCTGTTATGTAAATTAGAGTCTCTGAATTGACCTTAGAATTTCTGTTATGAAGTGCTGTTTTTAATAATTGTGACAAGAAGAATATCTTGGGAAAAAGTTTCAAAACTTGTTTATAGGTGTCTAGACAAACAGAGTGTTTGTTACCTTTCATAGGGAAAAGAAAGAACCGAGTGTAAAGGAAAAATAGAGAGTTACAGCTAAGTGATGCTGAAAGCAATGTAGCATTAGAAAAATGCCAAGAGACAGCTGCTGATGGTCACCCCTTCATTTAAGGGTCAGCTCTGCATTGGTAGGAGAGTACTTGGTAGGGTTTGTGGTCCCTACCTACTTTTGCAGGATAGCCAATTGGCTGTGCCCCACATCATACTTAACGTGGGGTACACTGGTTAACAGATGGGGACATTTCAGGCCTAAGTTCAGGGATGGGTGCCTCCATTAATTTGGGACCAGGTTACCCTTCTTCTAAGGGTATTTATCTACAGGGAAATGATATCTGCACTCCCTTGTTTTGATAATGGCACTCTCTACTTTATCAAACACATCTTTTATTGGTTGCTTGCTGAGCATCTTGGTAATTGTAGCATCATTTACAAGCTCATTAGAAAAGTGTAAATAGTGGAGTGCCAATATTAAAAAATGGAGTGAAGATATCAATTCCCTATCCACATTGGGTTCATTTCCATAGGACAATGCATTGTCCTGATCCACCATCTGCGGGAAAATCAGATCTTATTCTGTGGGGCTCATTCCTCCACAGCAATTGATGGCCTCCTGATTAGCATATATTCTGTGGGGCTCATTTCTCAGCAATTGTGAATAAGATTATTTGAAGTTAATCTTATCTTCAAAGGGGACATTAAGGCCTCTTTATAACCATTATTTGCAAATAACCATGTTTAAATTCTAAAAATGATAATCTTATATGTAAACGATTTTCATGTTAAATATGATTATCTGCAAATAATGATTATTATATTAGTTTTAGGGGGAATGATATCGCTTCCCCCCCCCCCCTTTAACGTTGTTATTCGTTAAGTTTTAAAGGCAAAGAAAAACGTTAAAGGAGGTGAATTTATCCTCAAGTGAACCATTCTCACAGAAACCGTTTAAGGGGGGAGGGGGGAGAGAGAGAGAGAGAGAGAGAGAGAGAGAGAGAGAGAGAGAGGTGGGGGATATCATTTCCCTAGTTTTAGAAATGATAGTTTTAGAAATGATATAATTAGTGGCTTCCAAAGAGGGGGCTTAATGTCCCATTTTCAAATGGGTTCTTATATGATAGATGCACATAAGTGCATGCAAAAAGTACATCTGAGGGCAGCTTGCACCAGTGATCCTAGCCCTTTAATTTGTGGCGGCTTTTTTGATGAATACAAACAATTGCTTTCTTGTTTTCTTGCTGTCCATTTGGGGGGGCTCTCCATTGGGGAGTTAAAATTAGGGGTGCAACCTGGGGCGGGTCGGGTTTTGAAGAACCCTACGCTACCCGAGAAATATCTCGGGTCGAGTCGGGTCGGTTTTTTTCACGTTGACGCGTTGTAGAAAAAAACAAATCTTCACACCAAAAATCTCTAAATTTATGTAATCAAATTTATAAATTTAAAGAAGGAAACTATATTTCCACATCACAAACATGATCACCTCAATGAAAACAATTATATCAATATATTGAAAAATAATTTGTTATGTTATTCAAGAGATATTTAAAAATATTGTCATAGTACACCTACATAAGTCGGGTCTGGTTTCGGGATTTTTTTTCTTCAAACCCGACCCTAGCTTTTAAACTAAAACCTGACTCTACCCAAGACCCATGATTTATAAACCCTACCCATGCTATTTTCGGGTCAGGTCGATTTTACCCGACCCAAGTTGCAACCCTAGTAAAAATCATACAATGGGAACAGATATTGCTGCATACCGCATCTATATTAAGGGAAAAAATAAATAGTCTGGATTTTTGAGCTATCAAAAACCCTTGTAAATAGGACCGTGTGATCATGCTTTGATAATTTGACCACGGACTTCATTTTGCATATTTTTAGTTTTCTGCTGAGAGTTTTTTTCGCAATTATAATAGCCTATGAGAGCGGGTGAGAACTTAGAACATGTATAAGATAATTGGCGCTACCATGTTTTGATAATTGCACTTACTCACCTTGTCTTTTTTTTAATTCGCTTCTTAGAGCTTTTTGGGAATTGTAATAACTTTTGGCAGCTGGCTAAATAATAAAAGATAAAGTGAGTTATTACAAATATCAAAACATAGCAATGCGAATGTCAATAGCCTAAAATAGTCTTATTTACCAATACTGGTTAATTTTGGTGATATACTGATATTCCCACTACCGTGTTTTGATAAGTTGACTAACTCACCCTGTCTTTTATTATTTTACAGCTGTCAATAGCTATTACAATTCCCAAAAAGCTCTGATCAGGCCAATTAGAAAAGAAAAGACAAGGGGAGTACGTGTACTAATCAAAACGCAGTAGTGTGAATATCAGTACCCTTTTGATGGCATTTATAAGACTATATGATGGTGTGACCATACCAGACCAAGTCTGAGTTAAGTAATCAAGGAGTAGGGGACCAAACATAGAATAAGAGGGTACAATTGCACTCCCCGTCCTTCCCACTTTTGGCTTCTTCTTCATGTAGGTTTGGAAAAGCAGGGTCTAACGGTTCTTCTTCTATTTTGTCCTGCAGGGGCTCATTTATAGTGCTTGCTGTAAGTCAAAAATGAGGCCCTGCATGGCTGTGAAGTAGGGGTTTTTTAGGCCAAGAAATAAGAATATGGAGCGGAGTGGAGTGTTGTTTGAGCCATCTCCCCAACCATATTGTATGGACCCTCTCAACTTTTGGATCTTCAACTCATTATGGGAAATGATTTATTCGCCCCCTTTTCTTTCCCGGGCGGTAGTGTAAAAAGAGTTGTCTAGAAGGGGCGAATATATCACTTCACCTTATTATTATACACTACCATTTGCCAAGTGATCCAATTACCCATAATGACTAGAGCTACTTAAACAACTTCATTTAAGGCTCCATCTTGTTGTTTTCATATCAAGGATGGACAGGAAAAGTAAGGTAAATTGATGTGGAATTATTAGTAGAATGAAAATGAAGTGAAAGTGGAGAATAAAGAGAGTGGATTGTCAACGGACAGGGGAAAGTGATGAGGTGAAAATGGAAGGGCATACTTGTAAGCTACTGATATTCACACTGCCATGTTTTGATAATGGAGTGAATTCACATTATCTTTGATTATTTAAACAGCTGTGAAAGGTATTACAATTCCCAAAAAGCTCTTAGGATCCAATTAAAAAAGAAGATAAGGTGAGAGCCTATTATCAAGACAGGATAGTGAGAATACCATCTGGAAGATATTTTACAGAATTGGAGGATGGAAGTCCATTTGTGTGTCGAGTCCTAGAACTAGGCTCTCCAGCTAGATTTAATGTGGGGAGTGAAGAGAAAACCTTTTTTTTTTTTTTACCTATGACTAGGGAAGACCTTGATGTGCTATGCTTTCCCGGATCGGATCTATAGAGAGGGGGTCGAGGGTGGAGTTGGTCATTAAGCTTAGTAGAAACCTAAAGGAAAATGATATAGAGATCCTTTCCTTGTTTATTGGCATCCTAGATTCCCAGGCTGGCCAAAAAGAAGATTAGCATGCCCGTTGGTCTCAAAACGAGAAAATTTCATTTGCCCAACTGGTGCATATTATGCAAGGAGTCCTTGAACCATGCCCTATTGCACTGCCCATTCGCACCAACAGATTTGGTGGGCCTTGATTAAGAGTTTTGGCTTGGTTTTGGTCTTCCAAAGTTCCGTCAAGAAGATCATCTTGCATTGGGGCAGTGTCCATTTGGGAAACCGAGCGTACACTCTGGCAGCTAGTATGTTCGCTATTTTATTTTATTTTGAAAGATAACAAATTATATTCCATTAAAAGGGAAGTGATTACATCAAGGGGACAAGAGGTCCCCAACAAAATCGGCCAACAGGCTAATAATTTTCCAAGTAACAGCGTGATAACCCAAGATTTACATGGCCCCACCCCCATTAGACAGAATGATGCGTGGAACAGGTATGTCAATGCCCTCCTTAGCCAGCTGGTCCGCCAGAGCATTCGCTGATCTCCTTCCACGGTACATTTGGGGATTGATAATTCTGACCAAATCGCGAATGTCATCGAGAATATGTTGAAGCTTCCACTGCCCGCAACATCTGCTTGAAGCCCAAGCAATTGTATTTGCAGAGTCGCCTTCAATTATCAAGGGTCCCATATTATTATGCAAATACCATTTTAATCCAAATAGGAGGGCCTTTGCCTCCGCCTTGTTAGAGTCACATGTAAGTGTTCATCATAAAAGGAACACGGGCAACGAATCTTTGGCGGTCCAACTTTGAGAAAATCACAGTTAACCATATGAATTGAAATTGAAATAGTAAAAGAACATACCGGAAATCATGGATATTGTCTTGTTGTCTCTTGAAATGGTTCAACTCCGGTATATCTCCTTGTTCCACAACAGACAGTGATGGGGACTGTTTTCCTCTTCTCTTAGACATGGATTCACAGAGAATGGAAAAGATTAGTTGTGTATAAGCAGGGACCGGAGGCTTCTCTTATAGATGTTTGAGGGAAGGGATGCAACTCCTCATCACGCTGACCCTTCTCTCAAACGTCTCTCTGTTTACACCCGTTCCAAATATACCATTTCACAATAAAGGGATACATCTTATTCTTTAAACACTTAACTAACTAAAATGATCTCGGCCGTTGATCTAGCTTAAGCCACATCCACCCACATCCACCCTTAGGATTAAATCCTAACATTCTCCCACTTGGCCAGCAAGATCTTTGTGCCATACATAAGAATCATACCTTTAAGTCAGTTAAGTAATAAATAAAGCATTCCGTTCAGCAAAAACTACTAACAATAAACCATGTAACCATTGGGTCACCAACTCTACCCAATAGCATACCCCACGATTATATCATTAGTAATACTTACCAACATGAATGTAAACGCATACATGCATAAGATGTAAATATGGTCCAAAACAGTCTACAGACATTTTACCTCTTACTCACAATCCATTTACGTAATGTGCATAAAATGGAGAGGTAGAAAATAATATATATCAGAATCATAAAATATAATGTGATCACAACAGTGTATCTCAATACCTAATGCAGACTCACACTGTCACAGGCTATCAAAAGTGCAACCAACCTTATGCGCGCTACATGCTCTCTGAAGAGCCTGGTGACAAGCCCTCAGTCAAAGGATCCGCCAACATAAATGTGGTGCTTATGTAATCTTCAGATACACACTGATTTTGAACTTCTTCACGACAATATGTCAATACATTGACCCCATTACTTGATTTGTCGTTCTTGAAATTGTAAAACCACAGCGGAATTATCACAATACATTCTCAGTAACTTGTCAACTATCAACAAGATAAAACCCTGAGACAAAATTCCGCGACTTCAATGCATAATACAAGGCTTTGAAGTACACAATAAACTCCGTACCCAAGGTGGAAACAACTGAGTGTCAATCTGACATTCTTCCATGATTTAGGACTTTCTACAAAATATACTAGAGCAGAACTCTAGGCGTTCCGACAACAGTCAGAATTAGATTAACCAATCACACTATGGTTTTCTCATTTACTTTATGTGAGCATTAAACCTTAAGTCCCTTACAGACAATGTATAACCTGTTGGCAAATTTTCAATGATCCATACATAAATAAAATTGGTACTTTCTAAATTTGCCCACCATATAGGTTATACACAGATAGGTGCAGATTTAAACATTCAATAGACCCCCAATTGCGGAACTATTAGAGAACCTCTTTATCTGCTCCTATAATGAATCGATCCTGGGACCTTGGAATTGATTGAATATATCACCCTTAACTATAGGAACACTACAAATGGAATATTTTATCCATGTTCAATACTTAAAGGACTATACCAATATAAGCTTTCTGCAATCTCAGCAATCTTCGAGTTCCAACTAGGTGAACCTAAACTCCTATCATGTAAGATGCTTCACCTGAATTCTTTTGTATGAATATCACTAAACATGGCCAAGTACTACTAGCAAGTAGTATAACATCAACACATAACACGAGGAAGATAATATTACTCCCACTGACTTTAAGATATATCCATTATTCTGTGACAATTCCTTATAATCTAACATAGCGTACTAAATGAAACTTTATGTACTATTGTCAAGAAGTCTGCTCTAAACCTTAAGCAGAATCTCTAAGTCAACAGACTATGTGCCTCTTTCCTTAGCCTCAAAACCTTCAGGTTATAGATAACCTCAAATGGGTCACCGTTTAAGAAAGTCACTTTTATAATCATTTATTGTAACTCTAGATCACAACGAGTTACAAACTTCATGACCATTCCAAAAGAATATTTCTTAAAACATGAGAGAAAGTATTCTTATTGTTTCTTTCCGAGTGAAGCCTTTGCAATCAAATTTTCTTTTTATCTCTTAATTCCACCTATGGAGTCTCTCCTAGTCGTAAAGACCCATATACAACCAAATGGCTTGACTCTTAAGTCTTCGACCAGGTTTCATTGAGAGAAACTCTTCTTTCATGGCTTCGAGCCATTGAGTTTCTTGATTGCTCATTAGTGCTTGATTGAAAGAAATGAAATTACTTAGTCATTTCTTACCCACTCAGAAAGACATATAGTCATCAGCAAAAGTTGACTTTCTCACTTAATGTGACCATATCAAGGATTGTTCGGTAGTCATCACCACCAAAACATCTATAATGTGGGTTGTTAACTTATATGTGCCTTTTGATGTTCCAACGAGCATTGGTATCACCTGCTCTTGGATCACCAGTACCGGTACTACAATTTGGTTCTCCTTAAAGGTGATTTTACTAAAGACACTACACTCCCACTAAGGTCACCATCATTTAGAAGTCTTGGCACATTTAATCCCGACAATATACGTACTATGAGTCAACCAACAGAACCTAAAACCCTTAAATACTTTAAGATAATCTATGAAATTGCAACTTATGGTCATAGAGCTTAATCACTATATTCGTGGGTTATAAACTTTTGCGTCATATAAACAACTCAAAGTTGCATGCTTTCCAATTTCAGCTTCCTTATGAGCCATAAATCTTAAAAGGGTCTTAGGCACAGCCTTACTTGGATCACAAAATACATGGGTGTTTTAAGAGTTTTAACCCACAATTTTAGGCAACAGAGAGTTGCATAAATGACCCTTATTATTTTGATCGTTTATGTCAAGTTAATTCTTGACTCTTACCTTATAGATCACAAACAAAGATAGGGCCTCCTACTTCTGATTAGAGAGACACATTTAACTATGGCTAGAAAATTTAACCAAAAGGGTAACACCTTTTGCCACCGACCGTCAGAGTCAAAAGATCCAAGATGTCATTGTGAATGACCTTTAGTAGATCAATACTCTTGGTGACACCTAAACTGATTAATCTTTGTATATTTTTCCTTCAATGTACCCCGTATCATTGTTTAAATCGGTAAAATCAAGTGAATCTAGAATTCTTCTTTTACCCAACTATCCTCAGATATATGGTTAAAAAACTTAAGCCATTGATTGGATAAATTCTTGTCCACACGATTTCATTTATTTCTAACAATACCGATTATCTCATTCTAATGCAAGGTGGCCCAAGTCTGACCTTGAGAGAAATGCAATCAAAGTCAATAAGGATTGCCCTGAAGAGAACCAAACTCACTAAATGGGAAATGAAAAACTAGAGAGAATCCATTATACTTTCAGACCTTTATTCATAGCCAAAGGAATCAAGTTTTTCTAGAATAAGGTTTCTAGTTCATATGAAACTAAAATTTCAGAAAAGAGTAGCGAGTAACAATGGATTCAACAACCACCTTTATTCTATTTCCCGGTATAATGGTATACTCTCCTCTACTAAGCACCTGACTCGCACGAAGACCTCACCTAGAATTCTAAATGTGAATAATAATGCCTTAATCTATTCACAAATCTTTTTCGGAGTATTTACTAAATAAGAATCATAATATACAAAGATATGTTATTAATTCCAGGCCATATCGAAGTTAAGGGATCCATACTTTATGTGTCATTTATTATTCAAGATAATGGCATTTGATACTAAGTTCATTCTCTTTAATTGATAATGCTAAGGCTAGTCAATATCTTCGGGACTCTAATGTTGCCATTTAGAATAACCAAAAGGTGTGTCGTAAAGTGAGCACAACCAAGGTTCTGAATATAAAGCCATTCAAAATGTGCTCAAAACTACAACTTTGGTGAATATACTTTAAGGTTATCAAAACACATCATAAGGGTATTTGCAAGTGCTTCAAATGATCCTCTAAAATATTCACTAACTACATTCAAGAACTCCCTTACATTTTCGAGTCTTAAAAACATCTCGAATTGCATAAAAATTGAGGTCTACCATTACTACTAGATTGATACTAACATTGAACTCCCACTATTCATAAGCATATTTTAGATGTGGGTTTAGTGAGCCTGTCATTCAATGATACATAGTCTAGCCTTTTGTAGTCTTGAATTATTCAGATCTATTTCATCACTTGCTAAGGTTTCTGACCCACTAAAGTACTCAACATAATCGGTATCTAGAAAAGATACCAACAACTTCAATGTCACAGACACAGACTACCAGTTCCAAACATGCTCACTTCTTATGACACCTATTCAGTCCACAAATGGAGTTTAATTAACTCAATCCATAATTTTAATCAATCCAACTGAAAAGAATGACTAAAATGTATAAAATCATGATGATACATAAGTATGCTTCTAATTAGATACCATATCTGCCATCGTGGGCCATCCGTTGAGCCATGCCACGATGCAAAATTGGTTTCTACTTTAGAAAACACAATACCATGATTATGAAGAGACACCGTGGGTCGTCCGTTGGGCCGTGCCACGAGACACAATTGGTTCTCACATACAATACTCAGTCAATCTATCTTAAGGGAAAATTAGTTAGATTGCCCAGAATCACAAAAAATACAAAAATGTGACCCCGACGAAACATCAGACGTGTAATTGTGGGTCGTCCGTTGGGCCGTGCTACAACACACAAACGATTTTCAATTCAGGAAATCACAATACTGTGATTCTGGCGAGACACCAGGCGTGTCACCGTGGGTCGTCCGTTGGGCCGTGCCACAGCACACAATTGCCTCCCCCATAAGACCAACTAGGGCCAGATAACCATATACTTGAGGCGCACATCACCGTTGGGCAGAAGCACAACCCCAAACTAGGTTACCCAGGCCTAGCCCTCTCACACCGCCTATTTGTGCAAAACAACAGTCATCTGTTGGGCTAAGTGTTGCTCTTGGACAAATAGTCGCAATTGAAAGTGGTTCATAGTCCATAAATGTGTCATTGTATGCGACACGGTTCTCAAAATTAACCACTTAACCTTAAGCGATTTCGTTTCCCAGTCGGAATCGCAGTTCTTTGTTCATTCATTTAGTAACCAATCATAACAAGATATAGTTCAATTTCAACTAAAAATAATGAACAATGTAATAAACTTGTGTATACAAAACCAACTTTCAAGTTCCACGATCAAACATAATTCAATATTTTAGGTTTTGAAAATATACACTATCAGTTTATTATAACCATAAGCTTAGGTTTTAAGCATATCTGGCATGAACTAATGTGCATTCAAGTTAAAAGTTTAGTTTCATATATGATTTCAACTAATCATTTTAACCCTTAAGTTATATGCAAAACATAAAGCATATAAACAATATATAAGGGTTCTTAAGTTAAGAATTAGAAACCAAAGGTGTTCATTGACTGAGTTTTAATCATTAAACAACATCAAAACTTTACATAACTGGGTCTCCATGGCATTCAGTCAATTCTTTAAGAGTTTGAAATCAAAGTCAAACTCAAGGCCCACTTTAAAAAACCCAAAAGTTATAAAATTACACTTGAATTTTAAAATCCAGACTCCGACACCAAAACAGACATTGGAAATGGGTTCAGAATGGTCTAAAACCATAGGAATGGTCTAACCCAAGTCCAAAACCCCAAAATATTTGACTTAAAATCAAACTTACAGAACCAAAAGTCTTGATTTTACACCGTAACTATATCATACAGTGCTTAAATACCAAAAATGACCTCAAAAATGACCTCAAAAATAGGTCCAAAACGGTCCGTAAGTTTAGGAACCGGTTTTACCTAAGCCTAAAACCCTAAAATATTTGACTTAAAATCAACTTATAAAGTCAAAAGTTTTGAAAATTATACTGTAATTATGAAAAATAGGCTTCAAATACATAAATGATCCCAAAATCGAGTTCAAAAGGGTCCAAAACCCTCAAAACTACTATAATCCGACAAAAATATCACAAAAATGGGCCAAACCGAGTCAAACACATATTTGGGCCGTTTAGGCCTATGGGCCGGTTAGGGTCAGGTTGGGCCAAGCGGTCTGGTGGGCTTAGAGGGTTACTAGGCCCTTTTTAATTGAAAAACCTGTTGCGGATCCTTGATGGGCCCGTGCGGCCCTGTTTGGCCCGCGAAGCCCGACACTATTCATCTTCTTATTTATTAAAATAGTGAAAATTCCAGCAAAATCCGAAAAAACACTCTAAGTTCGATTTATTATTGCGGCTTCGTTTGAAGTCCGAGTGAGGCGCACAATACGCCGTTGGACTCGTCTCTCGACGAACTTCGTAACCGCGCCGAAAAATCTCCGGTCGGACAAGCCAGTCGCCGGCGGCACACTATTTTCCGGGGAGGTCTAAAACTTCCCCAAAAGTTAAAATTTTCATCTTTAAATCGTCGCCAAACACAATCCAGACATCGGATCGACGAACCGTTTGTTGCGTTGGATTCGTGAGAACACAAGCAACGTTTCAGTGCCATTTAATCATCGATCCGACTTCAGAATTGATGGCGGCACTCAAAATACAAGTTTTCACAAACCCTATTTCAATCACTTTTAATGCGATTTTCTCGCCATTTTCTCGCTGAACCGTGGCTCTTATACCACATGTAAGTGTTCATCATAAAAGGAACACGGACAACGGATCTTTGGCGGTCCAACTTTGAGAAAATCACAGTTAACCATATGGATTGAAATTGAAATAGTAAAAGAACATACCGGAAGCAGTGGATATTGTCTTGTTGTCTCTTGAAATGGTTCCACTCCGGTATATCTCCTTGTTCCACAACAGACAGTGATGGGGATTGTTTTCCACTTCTCTTAGACGTGGATTCACAGAGAATGGAAAATATCAGTTGTGTACAAGCAAGGACCGGAGGCTTCTCTTATAGACGTTTGAGGGAAGGGATGCAACTCCTCATCACGCTGACCCTTCTCTCAAACGTCTCTCTGTTTACACTTTACCTCCGTTGATCTTGCTTAGGCTACATCCACCATTAGGATTAAATCCTAACATCACATTCTCCTGCCGATCTAGAGAACGATAAATCCATCAGAATTCCGAACAACGCCACCGATTCCAGCCCTACCCAGGTTGCCCAAGGAGCTTCCATCGAAGTTAAGCTTGAGCCATCCGTCGAGTGGGGGTATCCAGTTTGGAGTAATCTGCCGGGGCAATAGTATGTTCGCTATTTAGCTAGTATATGTGGAACAAAAGGAATGGATGCATCTTCGAAAAGAAATCAAGGCAGGTGGGAAGGCTTAGACATCAAAGTGGAGCTTTTCGCATGGGGAAGAGCCAAGGGAATATTATCAATATACACCATGGAATATATTTTACGGAATTGGAAGACGATAATCTTTGAAAGAGATTATAACCTTAATTGTTGTTCCAAGGTGGTGGCCGCCCCTATCATGGTGGGTGAAGTTCAACTTCAACTGTAGCTCCAAAGACAACCCGGGCGGTGCAAGTGTGGTGGTTTATTTCTAGATAGTAATGATTGTACCATCCAATCTTTTTCTGGCCTATCCCAAGAGTGTGGCTCCATTGAAGTGGAAGCAAAAGCTCTCCTATGGGCTTTGAGATGGTATGCGAAGTCCAGATTTGAATCATTAATCATCGAAGTGGGCTCAGCGATCAGCTAACAGGCAAGCCGACCAGCTAGTGTAGGAAGGTGCGGAGTTGGCCTCGGTGTCATTCTTCAACCCTGTTTATTCAGTCATTTGTTCATCATCTTTTCAAGAAAAAAAAACCATTCAGTTTGTTGCCTGAAAATAGACGGCTAAAATGTAAACATACACAATAGTCCACATTCAATGAAAGGATCACCAATGAAAGGATCACCACAAGTTGGAGACTAATCATTTCTGGGACAGTAGCTGTTATTTAATGAGTTTCCAAATGGGCAGTTCTTTTCACACACACATGAATTTTGATCTCGCCTTTTGATGTGTCTAAGCATTACAATTACAGAGAAGAAAAGAACCGGTGTGAAATCAATTATCATTCCATAAATCTGTTTTACTTACAATGAGAGCTCAATGATATTTTCATGGTACGCCCCCCAATAGTAACGAAAACTGGGAGCAGAACTCAAGGTAGATCATTCATTACAAGGCAAACATTTACATCTGAATTGGATAAAAGCATACTACTGGTTTATATCAGCGGCTAAATGCATGCAAAGGATGGTTAGATGTGTGGGTCAAATTGGTTAAGCCTAAGGAACATGTACATTCTGGTAAAGGGTATGCATAGATTGATTGTTTGAACTTTCTAGTTGCAATTCCCTCCCGATCGCTTACTCTGAACATTGCTTTCATCTGATACTTGAAATCTTCCCAACTATAACCAATAAAACAATTTTTAACATACGCTTGTCATTAAAAAAGAATGCAAATTGTAGTATATATCTGAGAGGGAAAGAGAAAGGACCTGATGCTGGTGTTATGCAATAGAACGACCAACTTGCGTTTGTCTGGCTTGATGGTCTTAGAATGCCCGTTATAGAGGTACCGCCTGTGACCCATCAAGAAATGCGGGAAATTGCCACCTTGAGTTGTTACAAAAACTTCACTGAAAAGGCACACTGTATAATCCAAAGCTGCCAACCTTGAAGAATAACCCTGTAACAAACAACCCGCCATCTTTCACTTCTCAAAAATAACAGGTGAAGGAAAACTATGAAATTTGTCCAGCAATGAGAAATTATGTAAAAAGTGAGACCCAAGGAGAAGTACCTTGAAAGAAGCAAGCTCTTCAGGAGTTGCAAGGGACTCCTTGGTCTGAAGAAGGGGAAACATTTGCAGTAGAGGAGCTAAATTTATCTCAGCCTTGTATATATTCCCAGATGCCAAATAGATGAAAGTATAGTTATCAAACCCCATACCCCTTAGCATCATCCCCACCTATGCTGACAAGGAAAAGAGAAGCAAGTTAAACTATGAGAACAAAGATATTAGGGGCAACTCGAGATGACTAGAATAAAAAACGTCATAGCAAATGTCACGCCCCGGACCGGGCTCCGCTCATCACCTGTATAACAACTAAGTATGCATAACAAACTAAATGTACTTTATCAAATTAAATACCATAAGGTCTTCCATCAACCACCATAAATAATTATAATTAATTGGTTCCAACAATAAATGACATAACTAATAAATTGTTCATACTAAAGTCTCTAAATAAAATGAATCTAAACTAATCCTCTATCTGTGCCACGCTCGCCCCATCCCGCGTTATATGCCCACGTTTATTCCTCATGATCTGAAAAACATAGATATATATGCCATGTTTTAGCGAATTACACAAACCTTGTAACTGGATTTTACAGAAGATTCTGAAAGTTCTTGGCTCTGAAGGCTAACTGATACTCAAGTCAACTCAACTAAGCCTTTGTCCCAAACTAGTTGGGGTCGGCTAATGAATCCTTTAGAAAATTTTCATGAAGAAGGTGAAAGGATCTACCTGGCTCAAATTGACTAAGTCTAATCCTGACACTAGTTGGGTTCGTCTACATGAATCATTTTCTTCCATTCTCTCCTATCCAAGGTCATGTTCTCTGTTATGTTCCTAGCTCTCAAGTCTCTCCTCACTGTTTCTACCCAAGTTGTTTTCGGTCTACCCCTACCTCTTTTTACTCCATCAACTTGGCACGAGTCACTTTTTCTCACTGGAGCATCCGAAGGCCTTTGGCCTATGTTGGATATGCCCAAACCATCCATGGGCATATATGGAGAGATGTGTATTGATTTAACTTGATGCAGATCAATCAAAGGTCTAGGAGGACCATGTCGTCCAAAATCTTCACATTAAACATCACAAAATTGGTATTCAGTTGGTGTTATGGAGATCCAACCTAACATAAGTATGGTTGTATTGTTCGCTTCAGAGCCCCATAGTTGGTGCTATGGGGATCCAACCTAACATAAGTATGGTTGTATTGTTTGCTTCAGAGCCCCATAGTTGGATCCCCATAGTTGGTGCTGTGGGGATCCAACCTAACATAAGTATGGTTGGATTGTTAAGGTGAAAGTTCACTGATTATTCGATTCAGAGCCTCGGAAGTCAATCTGACTTGAGTCATAATCACCATCACTACTCACAGCATTTTGCAACTACACCACCCCCACCCCCCCCCCCCCAACCAAAAAATAATAATAATAATAATAATAATAATATATATAGGGGAAACGTTTTCTGATCGATACCTCAGATAAGTTATCTGAGCAAAAGCTCAAAAAAACATGTGAGCCCACATTGTTTGGATGATCCAAAGCATTCATTTGATAGGCCCTTTCATAGATAGGGTGTGCCCAAAAAATCAGCTCCATAGGATTATCCTAACCCTTCGATTTTTGGAGGTTAAAAATGGACAGATTTATGGAGGTTTATACCCATCCACTTTAACCTCCAGAAATCGAAGGGTTAGGATAATCCTGTGGACCAGATTTTTTGTGCACACTATCGATCTTTGGACTATCCAAATGAATGCTTTGGATCATCCAAACAATGTGGGCCCATATGTTTTTTGAGCTCTTGCTCAGATAAGTTATCTGAGGTATCGTGCAGAAAACATTTCCCTATATATATATATATATATATATATATATATTGGAAAAGTGATCCTACTCGGTCGAGTAGATAAGCTTATCTACTCGGTCGGGTTAAAAACAGTGTGGGCCCACATTTTTTGGGTGATCTAAACCATTCATTCGAAAGGCCCTTACCTAGATAAGGTGTCCACAAAAAATCAGATCCATAGGATCATCCTAGCCCACCCAAAAGTGGAGGGAAAAATGGAAAAAAATGGATAGACACTGTTTGTCACAAATCTGACCATTTTTTCCCTCCACTTTGGATGGGTTAGGATGATCCTATGGACCTGATCTTTTGTGGACAAACTATCTAGGTAAGGGCCTTTCAAATGAATGGTTTGGGTCATCCCAAAAAATGTGGGCCCACAGTGTTTTTAACCAGACCAAGTTGATAAGCTTATCTACTCGACCGAGCAGGATCACTTTTCCCTATATATATAAATTGCACCTACCATGTGTAGGTTTGGCATGGAATCCCTTGTTTGTGATCCTAGACACACTTGGTATGGACCAAGGTTGCCAGATCGGGAATCGAAAGCGGGAATCAAAACGGGAATCGAAAGCGGGAATCGAAGGCTCCCAGGAAAAAATCCTACTCAAGGTTGCCAGAGCGGGAATCGAAACGGGAATCGAATCGGGAATCGAAGGCTCCCAGGGAAGAATCCTGCTTCCATGGTATGGACTCCTTATTGCCAAAGTATGCGGGACAATCTGCTTAAGTGCCTATTCAGACAATAGTAAATGTAGAATGAGCCAGGAGGATATTACCCACAGGCAAAGGACTCTGTAAATCCCAGCATTCCTGTCTTATTTAATTTTTCATAGTGCGATCACTCTATGGGTTCTGCTAGTAAACTGTTACTACAACCTCTCCAAAGGTTGCAACCAAAAACATTAGAATTCCCTTCATCAAGAGCAAAGTTTAACTCTGGAGTTGACATCAAAGGCTGCATGGAAACTGTAAACAAATAATGTTATCGAACTCATTCACGTGGTTCAAAATCTTGGCATCCGATTTCAATCTCAAAGATTAAAAAATTTCTTATCAGGAAAACACAGTTCGTGAGGGATTTAGTTTTGATACAATCTAGCTTCACCCATAAACCTGTTGTCAATTTTTTATTTCCAAATGATGTCAAAGAAAAGAATCATCCACCAATAAAAATAGATGGTGGACAAAGACTTCATACTTATTTCCTCCCAATCATGTCAAAGATCAATTCGGGCGTCTAATTTTTTCCAACCAATGTTTTGTGTAGTCCTCAGACTAACAAATCTTGAACTTTTAACTTCCAAAGCTCAAAAATGTTACCACGTATCAAACTTCTCAATCTCAAAACATATGATCAGAAGTTTTCATTTTAAATAGAAACCACACATATCCCTATGGCTTTGCCAGGCTTCAACCCTATTAAGTAAAAGTGAGGAAATCCATGGGATATGACATGACATCCAAGTGAAGTAGAGGTGAAATAAAAGCAAGGAAAAGCGTGAAGTGGCTGTTTGGTTGTCAGGAGAAAGCAAAGTGCAGTGATGCATATAATTTCTCAATTCTTCCCAATAGGAGGGAATGGACTCATAATTTCTCAACTCTTCCCAAGTTGCTCTTAGTGATGCATATACTCGAAGACTTCTCTACCTATCGATGATGTATAATCTCTTGTTGTATTCACTAGCATTATCCTTGAATAACCTTGTAGAAAAATAATATCTGTTGATCCAAAATATTCCAAATATGCTTTGTTGCTAGCTTGTTAATTAAAAATAAATAAATAAAATCCAGTACCATGTTAATTTGCTCAAGTGATTGATTCATTGATTAACTGTTTCGAGGTTAGTAGCTAATTGTGTTAGTGGGTAATTGAGTTAGAATGCTTATCTATGAAACTCGGATAGTCCTAGAGGCCCAACATACCATGCATGGATACTTCTGTTGGTCAAATAATTGTCTCGTTTAAAATATATGCCTGATCTATTCGAATTAATTACCATGCTATGTTCAAAATCTAATCTAGTTATCTTCAATCTCCAATATTCATCGAGAAAAAGCGACTGATAAGATACACTGAATCTAATATTGGAAGAAGTGTTTGTTTAGTTTTTTATGTTTAGTGGAGTGATAACGAGAAATATTAGTTACAGAAGAGTTAGCAATAAAAAAAAGAGTTAAAAATAAAAGATGAGGTAAACACTACTTGATAATAAATTGTATTTCACTTGACATGGTACAAAAATGTCTCGACACGCCCACATTAAGGGGCCGTTTGGATATGCGGATTTTAGAATCTAGGTTTTTAGTTTGAAAACAGTGTAAAAGAGGGTTCATGATCAAGCACTGTATGCCGTCCTGACAGCATTTCTTGGATTTTAAGGAAGAAAACTAGGTTTTAGAAATCTCTCCTGCATCCTGAGATTTCTAAAACCTGGAAACATGGGATGGTCTGCCACTCTCTTGCTGACGGAGAGAAGGGCAAGAAGTCAGAAAACGACGGCTGGTCCGCTTCTTCTATTGTCTCTCATCTACAATTTTGAATAAATCCAGCATTCTAAAATCCGCATATCCAAACGGCCCCTAAGTCTTGCAATTCTAGCAGACGTTTACAAGTGTCGAAAAGAGTGTCTATATGTGTCGACACGTGTGTCGGAGTCGACACATGTGGACACGCATGTCTGCTGAAAATTCAAAGTTTTGGCTGAATTTATACTACTAAGCCCTGGTAGTGGCAAGGTTTTAAATTTCGGTTTCAGAATGCGTTTCGGTCCTCACCGAAACCGAAACTTCAGGCGAAATTTCGAATAAAATCTATCGAAATCCAATATACTTCATATTTTATCCCGTCCAAAATTTCAGCGATAATTTCAGCTGAAATTTCAGAATAATATTAAATAATGAATAAAAAATAGATTTTTTTGGTCTTATCACTTAAATTTCAACCCGAAATTTCTGGAAAACGAAATTTCTAACGTTTCGATTTAACCCAATTTCGATTTCGTTCTCGACCGAAATCCAAAATTTCGGAATTCGGTTGAAATTTATAACCTTGGGTAGTGGTACGCTGTATTGGATCAGGTAGCAACAAAAAGTCAAGTGCCCTCATTTAAAATATATTACATAGAAATTATTGTTTTGAGCATATACTTCTCATTACATTATAAGAAAATAAAAACAACGTTATCAAATATAATTAGTGAAATTTTATTCTAGTTTTAGCATAATACTACAGTTTAGAACTCAATATATCTAGATAGAAACCTCAAGATGATTAGCTGTTACCTAAAAGTATGATATCATTATGCAGATGACGTAACTTACTTGCCACAAAGCTTTAAGCATATTGGTGGAAGTTGATATTGATCCCTAGAAGGCGTGTATCTAAAATTATGATACCGTTACGCATATGACATAACTCACTTTCAACAAAGCCTTAAGTATATTGGTCGAAGTGGATAATGATGCCTAGAATGCACCTACCAAAAGCTAATTTTATATAAATTCCGGAGATTTCAACATAAGACTTTCAAAATAGAAACTCTCTATTTAAGGCTCAAAAGGGAAATAAGACAAAGCAAGATAATTTTCAAATTACCTCCAAGGGCGTTAGAGGACATCTTCCATTCATTCGATTTAGGCCAGGTCTAATTATGCGGTCCTTGCGCTCAAACTTTCTCCACCCTCTTTCACGAGCAGATTGCATTTCTATTTTTTCATTAAATCCCCAGTCATATTCACAGCATGAGAAGGCCACCATATCCTAGAGGATGAGGGGAATGATTGATTAAGGAAACTACAAATACCCAGATGATACAAAGAACTCTTAATTCAGTCAATATATCCATGAAAATGGCCCCAATACCTCTTCAAACCGGAGATGGACTGATACATACTTTCCACCAGCACTAGAACTTTTCTTGGTCATACGATCCACCAACTCCTTCCCAAATGTTGTGATGGGAACTGAAAATCTAAGGGCTTCATAATTGGTTAAGCATCTAAGAAATTGAATATTAGATGGAACTTCCATTTCCAATCTATTTGCGAATGGGGATATCCGAATGACCCTGCATCAAAGAACAAAAAAAGAATAGACAGATGCAACCAAATTAGACACACAAAGTAGACATAATATGAAAGTTCACTGATGCTTGATAGTGTAAAGAACCCACACAAGAATAAATTGGCTATCTGATCATTATCTTTGTTTTTCTTCTTTTTTCTTTTTTTTGAAATGGCTATTTGATCATTATCAAGCACCGTATTTCCAGGTCTCGCTGAATTAGCCTGCAATTTCCTTCATATAACAACATTAGAATTAGGTTGCTATTCCATCTACATAACAACATTAACTATAGATCCACTAGTATATTAGATGTACTTTTATGATCTGTTGTAAACTCTCAAGTGTGTTTATGTTTCTCTCTTTTCATGCTTGCGTAGTTTCTTGCATTTAGGGTTCTATGTAATTTTTTCTTTTTATTGTAAGTGCAAGAATTGGTCCCTTTCAGTTAACATGCTATTGTCCCTTTCAGTTAACATGCTATTGGAGTCTTTTTAGTAAATCTGTGAGGATTCCCTTTTGCTTTTGTTTTCTTTTCTGGGGGTTTTCATTCTTAGATCTTCACTGTGCAACTATCAACCATCTGAAAATATTCATTCCAAATCTTTTTACACGGTAGTGACAGAGCAATATGATCAAAATGATGCCAGTATGTTCATGTTCTCTGCTTATCAATTTGTTGCGCACCCCCACTTTCCTTGATACTCAGAAGCTCTAGCAGTTCAAAGGATCCATAAATTTGATAAATGCAATTCAAAGTCCCTCTAGTTCTCCACATCATGAATGTGATCTTCATTACTTTTGTTCCTACTGTCAACATTATTATCATTTCTTTTAATTTGACAAAAGGTGTTTGGCTTGTTTTAACAAAACAACCAATTGTTATTTGTTGACTATTCTAGAGATTAAAATTGCCATGATTTTAAATTTCCACCAAAACTGACACGAAATGACCGAAATGTTTCGTTTCCATCCACACCGGAACAATACCGAAACCGAAACACATATAGAAACCAAAATTATAAGTGCATTAGTTGTATACTAATATGTATAAATATTTATATTAATTGAATATGAAATGTAATATGTTTTGAATTATCATACATGTGAGACCGTGCATGTCACCAAGTGTTCGATGTTATTAAGCCATTATGAATGGTTGTCTTGTATACATCACGGTTTCTAAGTGTGTATTTGCGCTTATTCTAGCATTTCCTGATGTTTAAAAAATGAGATCAGTTCATATATTACGGGCATCCACAAAGAAGTCCATGCCACTCCCAATCTGCATTGCAAATTTCTATAGCTTGGGTATCGAAAATATATAATCATTCGAGTTTAAATTTATTCAGATGGTTGTACCAGATGATGGAATTAATAATTGAAGAAGAGACAAATATAGAGTACATACCCCTCCGCACGCAATATAGGGTAAACTTCTTCCAGGTAATAACTAGCTGTAGCCCAAGCTTTCACTCTGAATATTGGTATATTAGTAATGTTGTAATCAAATCTTTCCATCAATATCTCAGGTAGCTCCCGGATAACCCTCACATGGCCCTCAAGCGTACTTATAAAATAGTCAACATCGTAAATATCTCTAAATTCACTGCAAAAGTGGACCATAAGGTAATGACTTATTTGACATTTTCAAGATTAACCTTCCAAAATAACCAATAAAATAAAGAACAGAAAGATTGATGGCTAAAGTAGCATAATTGAAGTACCGCTATTCAAAAACTATAGGGTAAACCATGTTTAATCCAGCAAAAGGGAATTTAATGTTTGCAAAGACTCAGTAGTAACTAATTTGAAACAAACATGTAAAGAAGGATTCATGTATTACTATTAACTACAATAAGTTTCAAACAATGATAGCATTTAATTTTGCTTCCTAAGAAAGAGGAATGATGATAAGAACTCTGGGAAGACTTCATCCACTAAAGGATCCAGTGCCACCGATAAATAGAAATCCAGCAACAAGGCGCTGAGAGCGCCAGCAGGGGGGATCCCCCTTTCAGAGGACCAGCCCACCTTAGCTTTATCCAAAATGTCTATCTTCAAAAAGGAAGATACAAGCTTTATCCATAAAAGCATCTTCTTTATCAAATATTCATCTAACCTTTATAATTCACTTTCACTTATTTTTTAAATAAAAAATATAAAGTCCGCTATCAACAAGTAATGATAAACCATCCAGTTGGGGTCCTGATTCTACAGATAGACATGTTGCTGATCGCCACCATCAAAAGCTAAGTTTTCACATTTCTCATTTGTTAATAAAAGATAAGGCTGAGTACGCAGTTGACGTGGTCATAACTCGGGAGAGCCAAAGGAGTTTTTATCAACTTTGTAAGGCAAAACACGGAGTGCGACCAAAAGCAAAAGGGAGTCGACTCGGATGAGTCCACGATGACGCATGGGAGTTTTGAAACTATGAGGAACAGAGCCAAAAAGAGATTTGAAAGAGAATTAGAATCCAAGTAGGGAGATAAGATTAACTCTGGACAAAAATGAGTAGTAGAAGATAAAGAAAAAGTGATGATGTTTCTAAGAGGAGCACCGACAAAGTGATGATGTTGCTAAGAGGAAGCACCAACAAAGTGATGCAACCAATAGAGAGAGACAGAAGAACAAGAAGGTTAATAAGACTGACAATTACATAACAAATCAAGTAGCTCCAAAACAAGCTTGTTTTGTTTCTGTACAAAGTTTGAGAAAAAATGCTTATTTTTCATACACACGCCTGCACACGCATCAAGAGTGATAAAATAGTATATCTTATTTTAAGTGTGGACTATACTTAAAAGAGTGATGAACTATACCATGCTTTTCTAAATCTTAATTTATACCGTCTACTTCCCATAGAAAATAATAAAGGGAACCACATCTAGAAAACCATGGCTTGAAATGTAATTCACAGTTGGGGCAAGTATCAAATCTTTATTTTTGGACTGTAGATGCTACAGCTCTCTGTAATTTGAAAAATACAAGGTTGTAGCACATCACTCCCTTTTCATCTAACATTAATGCTTTGATTTGTCTACCCTTTAACTCTTATTTCTGCTATCATTTAATATATTCTAACAAAACAGGGGATGCAATACTAGCCTCGAGTCCTTCCAAATGGTGTGAAACTGAAATTGAGGGACAACGAGTATTGCATTTAGAAGCCCTGCCACAGCCACTGCATTGCAAATCTGCCAACAAAACATTTTTGAAACATAATGAAAAAAATTCAGCGATATGATGAGGTGATGCATGTGTTGAAAATAAGCCAAGTATATGACATGGTTCGCATATTATACACGCATGCAAAGGAAATTATAAATACTATGTGATAACTTTCAAGTTACAGCTTTTAAGTTAAAAAATGTATTAGAATTTAGATGAGAAACTTGACATGTGTTTCTAGTAGAACAGGATAAAATTGGTTTTATAAGATAACAGGTCAAGAAATGAGATAGGTAGAATTAAACTCCATAGGGAACGGAAAACATAGTCATGATAAAAGTTTCGTGATTGACCAGCATGTGCCTAGAACTGAGTTGAAGAAATTTGATAATATGCTAAGCTGATAACATATCCAAGAATAATTTCCATACCGACGAGCGCTGTTGATTGAGGCCACCATTAGCTTCAACAATCAGGTAGCCGCTTGGTTCAGGCAACCCTGAATATTAACAAAATCACCAGATGAAATTAGATTCTTTTAAACCTTTTTTTGTTAGCCAACGCAATCGCAAATTACAGATAATTTAAAGAAAACAATAAGTGGCCTTGCTGACATCCTTTGAGAACTGCACTATTCCATGCTTGGAGATTTCTGACTACCAATTGTTTCATCAAGTGTATCCTAGGCTCCTAGTGAATTTCACACACAGATTCTATGATGTAGACAACTGTAGGTTTCCTAAACAGTCATTAAGCAGACTCATATTCTGGGTCTTTTAGAAACCTCTTAACCAATGTAAAGAGAGCACAAACAAGGTCATTAGATTTTTTGTAGGAATCATGCGTCTGGTGGAGTGGGTTTTCCAAGAAAACCAAGTCTTTCTTGAAATCTACATTGTGGCATTAACAGGACCCACTTGAGGTTGGTCCACAAAGTAGATTGCAAACTCAAAGAAAGTTTATCAATAACCAAGTTCATAGGTTTCTTTTGTGAATGATTAGTCACTAAAAAAATAAAGTGTTCAGTATAATTCCAAACTTCCAAAGACACACCCATGATACAAATCCTAGTGAATTTTAATTTGTTTTGAAGTACAGTGTGTGTATGAGCGCGCACGAGCACTTGTGTGTCTGTGTGTGTTATTGTTTATGGTTTGCAAACATTTCCATAACCCCTTTCAGAAAATTTGCTTAGATAGAACTCTATGAGAAAGTTAAATTACTTGAAAGTGTTAAACAACCAGTTACTCCAAAAGCTTAAGCTGTTAGAGTTGGTGTTATCTATTCATTTGTACTTCAACACTCCCCCTCACGTGTGGCCCCTCTTTTTTTGGGTTGGCCGTACACGTGGATATTTTATCGAAGGGTTATTGGGTTTTGAACCCAAGACACGCCGTGAGGCAATAGTTCTGATACCATGTTAAACAACCAATTACTCCAAAAGTTTAAGCTAATAGAGTTGGTGTTATTTAATCATGTATACTTCAACAGAAAGGAAGAATGGTGCAGAAAAAATAAGGGCATTCCTACCAGAACGTTGAATAGCACTATTTGCACAAGGTTTCTTCTCTTCCAGTCTCCTTTCATATTTCCATACTGCAGTCAACTAGAGGAAACAGCACAGGTTCTCAGCCATTAGTATAGTAAACATATTAAAATCAAGTAAAAAATTCAACCAGGAAAATGCATATTAGCTTGTATTCTTCTTAACTAAAAGAGAAAGAAAAAAACCAAGATACCCACAACTTGTTCAGGGTTACTCATCGAGATGGTATAGAAGCACGAATTTGAAGATTAAGAAATGGCATTATGATTAACAAAGTACAATACATGTGTAGCATTGTGTTCATTGACTCAATGAGGTAAGGAACATAAAGATATTGGAAAATTTCCATTTATATTTAGTTAGACTCTAAAATGCCAACGAAACCGAAGGATGTTGCAACCGAAGGGAGAAATGGCTCAGTAAGAATGTACAATCTAGAACAACATTTACAATTCCTGAATACTAATAAGGTATAGGGTATGTTCATTGACTCAATGAGGTAAGCAATGTAAAGATATCTGCACAGTTCCACTCATTTACTTAAGACTTTAAATACTTGTGAAATCCAAGGATGGTGCAACCAAAAGGATAAATGGATATTAAGTAAGATCTAGAAATATCATTTACAATTCTTGAAATCAATGACGAATAGAGCAACGCCTCTGCCAATTCTATGAGTTGGGACCCGGGTGGAACTCACCCTTAAGAGCTAGTCGTAAAGGGGAGGGTGTCCATTCCTTTATAAGCCCATCCACATCTCAACACTTTTCTGATGTGGGATCTTGCTTTTGCGGCAACGTGGGAACTACGAGATCTTCTCCGAGGGAATTTCATCATTCTCGAAGGTACACCGGGGTTGCCGAGATCTTCCAACTTTCCTGTCCTCAGAGGCACACACACACAGGAGTTACCATGCCCTGGCTCTCATACCAGTTGTTGGGATTCAGGTAGAACTCACCCCTAAAAGGTAGCCGTTAAGGGGAGGGTGCCCATTCCCTTATAATCCCATCCACATCTCAACACTTTGGATGTGGGATCTTGCTTTTGTGTGGAACCCCCAACACTATGTTGTCAAGAACTTATTAAACAAGGAGAGAGAGGGCACCAGTCATTGCCCCAACAAGTTTACTGGGTTCTACCTTGTTGTTTTCAAAAAAAGAACTTATTAAACAAAAGGGCAGTGATAAATCGACTCCCAAATATCTTAAATCGACTCCCCATGTGTCTAAAAGGAGAGAGATAGACACATGGGGAGTCGATTTAAGATATATGGGAGTCGATTTATCACTCCCCTAAACAAAAACATGCTAAAGTCCAGACAAATCATCTGCAGAATACAAATTTCTGCAATTTGAGTTAAATTATTCATTACGAATTCTAGATAGGAATGATGGGGCATGGGCACCTTAGGTAGATGCCTAGATGGTCCTAGTGATTGGAGTAGCAAGTTTCTAAGGCAACTCAAAGGATCTTTTATTGGCTTGGTAGGGCCAGAACCGAGTAAACTCAGACAAGCCAATGGCTGACTCAGGGAGCTTTTAAATAGTGAATTAGACCACAAAATAACAGGTTGCCATGTGATTAACACTCTTCATAATAAAAATAAAAAATCCTTTAAAATCGCATCACCACTCTTTGCAAATCACAGAAACAAGACAATAATACATTTGCGATTCACAATGCGAGGAAAAGCGGTATCACCAGAGCAGCAGATGAGCTTGATATGTGGCTCTTGCTTATAAATACCTCTTACCTCAACGAATAGAGACAGAGATAAGCAGCAACATCATATGATGGTTTTATTGTCAGAAAGAAATTAGATATCTTCATATAATGAGTATGCAAAAGCATATAAAAAACAGAAAAATCTTTTTTTTTTCTCAATTACCCTTAAGGGGAAGCCTGATTTGTGCTTCCAAAATTCTTTCATGAAGAATTATAAAATTTAGGCTTCAAAACAAGTAGTTACTCATCGACCTGAAAATCTCTGTTTGTTTAAGATTATGACAACCGATTGTGAGTTCCAAACCGATTATCGGACTCAAAATTAATTTTAATTCCAATAATCGATTTCGCACTCACAATCGGTTGTCACAATCTTAAACGAACAGAGTAAATATCCATTAACATCCAGATTATTTGGATAGTTTCCCACTGCTTCTATAATCCAATTAGGAAAATAATCACCATTTTGCATAACAACAATCAAACAATATCTTTCAACAAAAAAAGTAAAAAAAAAAAGGCCTTCAGAAGCATTATTTTTAGAAGATGAGACCCCCCCCCCCAATTCTTTCAACAAAAAAGTAACATGTTAATCAATTTCCTAGCGTGAAAAATAAAAAACCATCAACCCAATTCGCTATAAAGAGAACAAATTCATACACAACACAGAAAACCCACACACACACACACACAAACAGAGAGAGACCCAGAAATTAGAAAAGGAAAAATTGAGTCAAAGAACCCAACCTCTATAGCAGAGGCATTATCGGACTGTATTTCGGGCCAGAAAGTTACACGTTATTCAATTTTCTAGCTTGGAAAATAAAAAACCATCAACCCAATTCGCGCTATAAACCAAACAAATTCATGCACAAAGGAGAAAACCCACAAAAAAAAAAGAGACCCAGAAATTAGAAAAGGAAAAATTGAGTAAAAGAACACAACCTCAATAGCAGAGGTATTATCGGACTGTATATCGGGCCAGAGCTTCCGAAAAACCTCACCACTGTGGTAGATGGATCCGGGAAGGGGAGGGGGGCCCATGAACGAAAAAGTCCCTATACACATGAGAAAGCCAGATAGGTAGAAGAGAGGCACCAGGAGAAAGAACCGGAAATGGCGCCGGAAAAAGAAAGAGACCAGGTTTTTGGAGCGGGCCTTAGCCTTCCAGCGGTGGCAATGTGGGGCCCGGGAAAGACGGCGAGGGGATGAAGGTGGACTAGGAGAGCTGCTTGAACTGCTGTAGCCATTAATGAGGAGGTTCTGAACTTGGGTTTTGGTTTTCATGGCTTTAGGAATATGTTTAAAGTATGAGAGAGAGAGAGAGAGAGGTTTTAGTTGTGGGTGTTGGTTTTCATGGAAGAGAAAAAAGAGAATGGAATTGGCCTTAAAAGGAGAGTTGCAGTCAATGAGAATGTGAACCATGAAATGGGGCGGAATGTTTTTAAAAGTTAGAGAGAGAGAGAGAGAGAGAGAGAGAGAGAGAGAGAGAGAGAGAGTGTGAGACTTGTAAATGGTCTTATTGGGGAAAGTTTTTTCATGAGAAAGAGAATGAAGTTGGCATTAGAAGGAGCGTTACACTGTTTGAGAGAAAAGAACGATGAAAACTATGAAATGTGGAGCCAGGTTCTTAAATTTGAGAGAGAGAGAGAGAGACTCTTGGGATTTTCCGGAACAAAATTTGGTTCGGCTTGGAGCCGCGTCAGGGGCGTCTCAGACAGCCGTTCTTATTGCGCCAACATTTATAGGATATATTTTCTTGGCACAGTTGGCAAATGCTAGAAAGAACACCTTTGCTATTATAGCACTAGTGCATGTCCATTATTCATCTTTTACACATTGTAATTTTTGTTTTTGACTCTCTTGGCATTTGAAACAATCCTAACACAAGTGTGTCTTTATGTCTTTTTCAGTGAATAGTACTAAATTTGCAAATAAATAAATGGGATTTGCTAACGAGTGCCCTTCCTATAAAAGGTAATTTTACACCCAGCAAAACAGGATTTGCTAGGGAACAAAACTTGGCTCAAGTCGGGGTTCTCAAAAAGCTCTTTAAACCCTTTAAATGCTAATGCTCGCCGTGTTTATCGGAACACTTGACGAGCAGATATCATTTAAATGCATGCATGTTTATGTTTTTAGTCACAAGGTACTTTATGTTTTCTCCACCCAATTTAGAAGTTCTTTAAGAAACAACTGTACCTCCACCAACTTTCAAATACAAAATAAATGCATGCATGTATAAGATTTAAGTGACACCACAAATTACTTACCAATTTGTTAAAATTTTAACACGAGAGATATCTTATCCACACTCCCTTGTTTTGATGATGGCAAACTTCACTTTATTAATTAAGCACTTTTTGGTGTGTTTTTAGGGAAGAGCTTGGCCAGGGACCAGCCGAGAAGGCTTTTTACGGCCGGTTTTTGCATGAGTACGCTACCTTTGATGAATTAAATGCATAAGACAAAATCAGTTGAAAAGTGAGCCTATGTGGGTGCTCCCTAGATTGTATCCTACTATTTACGAGATTTTAAATGTTAAAGGCCTTATAGTCCCATATTTTTCAAAATGTACTGTACGGACCACACCATGGGATGATCCAAACCGTCCATGTGATAAGCCGCAATGTAAATAGGCTGTGCCTAAAAAAATCATTTCTATTGGATGATCCCAACCCTCCGAACTATAGAGAAACTGCATATTATGGAAACCTCTATAGATCGAAAGGCTAGGATCATGCTGTGCAAACGAATCTTGGGGAGCAGCCTATAGACGTTGTGTTCCATCACATGAACGGTTTGGATCATCCTATGATGTTGTCCGTACAGTACTCTTTGAAAAATACGGGACAATAAGTGCTTACACCATATAAAAACTCACTATTTACACTAATATCCTAGTAGCCCCCACTAGCAGCTGTTCTCCGTGTAAAAAACACTGTTGAGAGCCCCGTGTGTTCGCCGCAAGCTAGTAGCTACGAAGCCGAGCCACTTGAAATTTGTAATTTTTAAAATAGCATAAAAATCAGACACTACAAAGACAATAAAAGCGTTCAAACTTCGTAATTTCTCCTACTTGATTATCATCTGCTTTTCCCAGGTGGAAAATCAGTAGTTTTACTTAAATGCCCTTATCTTTTCTTCAAATTTGAAGTATGACCCTATTGTTGTTCCATTTTTCTCCAATTAATTGGGAGAATCATATTACAATAAAACAGGGGAATTCAAAATCAATGGTCCCGAACACCGCAAGTGGCACCATGTAGGGCCCACAAAAAGAAATAAAAAGGCCACTAGAAAACATTTACGTGGGGCTTTTTATAGTTTCAGAATACTCAGGGGTCATTTTCGTCATGTAAAAAAACTGCCAGCCGGATTGAATGCTTGGGATAATCATTTTTATTTCAAATTCCGGCCAAAAATCCTCCTCTTCTGTCGCTCCACAAACATGCGTTTTGGAAAAAGACGACTGCCGTGAGCAAAATTACTGAAACGCCATTCTCTTTAATGGGCCTCTATTCTTAGCCTGCTAATGGGCTGGAATTGGTTGTGTGTTTTTGTGCGAGAGGACAGGACCTAAAATAACACGAGATGGAAACTGTTGGGGCCCCACCTGTGTCATGTGGACATGATCAAGTCCGTTGATCCAACCACTGATCACAAGTCCGATCGATCACCATTGATCAAACGATCCATCAAGAGTCATTGGTCTAAACAGTTGATTTTTGTATGCCTCTATCTTATGGATGGATGTCCATTAGGCATGGGACTTGAATCATTATGATCTACAAGATCAACGGTCTCAATTATATATGCATGTCTCTGAGGGATCCCAACCGTTATTGCCCACCTCCACAGACTTGAATAGAATGTGAAAATGGTAGGGTAGCAACTTGGGTCAGGCTTTACAGGACCAATGTCATCCCGAAGCGAAAACCAATGGGCTGGGTTTAGGAATCTCAGCTTTTTTAAAAAAAATAAATAAACCGACCCAAGATTTACTTCTATGGTTGGGTAGTAATAAATAAACCGACCCAAGATTTACTTCTATGGTTGGGTAGTGATCCGGAAAAAAAAAAAAAAAAAAAAAGACCCACCCGACCTGAGTTGCAACTCCAGTTTTTGTGCCTTTCACTTCGATGGGGACGATCATTTGAATTACCAATCAATGGAAAAACAATAATTCTTTGGCTCCTAGCAATTCTTAACGCAAGTAGATTTAATACTGAAGATCAAACATCATTTTAATGTGGGCAACGCGCATGTACATACACGCCTCTATGTGTGTTGATTTTTAATCATATTTGGTTGTCTTTTGAGGAAAAACGGTTTACCAAGATGTGTTCCAAATATACTCATTAGATTGGAATAGATCATGCACCATAAATTCAACCATTGGAACATAAATTATGGTGCATGCATCGAGAATATAGGAACCCCCGATCCCACCTGACCCAACCCGAGAAACTATATTGGGTAGAGTTGGGTTTAAGAATCTTGAGTTTTTTTTTTTTTTAAAGAACCAACCCAACCCGACCCGAGATAGTTTCTTAGGAAGGCCCGGTAGGGTAGGGTTTTGGAAGACCCAAGCCAGCCGACCCAAGTTGCAACCCTAGAAAAAGGTATGGGCTAGATGGGCTTGGCCATATATAGTCAAAAGCCAATGAAGGTCAGGCCCACGGAATCCTTTTTAACAAATGTCTATAAGGGCATTTAGGTAATTCAGTACCTACACGATATTTTTAATGCTCAAAAGAAGATCGTGCGGGCCACAAGAAAATGGTACCCTCGTGTGTCCAACGTAAAGCAATAAAACTAGGAGTGGCAATGGTTCGGTTTCGGTTCGGTTCGACCCCCAAACTGAACCGAACCGAAATTTGAATCGGTTTGGTTTTACCAAACCAAAACCGAACCAAAACTGAATTTTCGGTTCGGTTTCGGTTTGGTTCCGCCAATTTTGCCACCCCTTACTCATAATAATTGGAAATATTCAGTTTCGGTTCGGGTTGATCCCCAAACCGAACCAAACCGAAATTTGAATCGGTTTGGTTTAACCAAACCGAAACTGAATTTTCGGTTCGGTTTAGGCTCGATTCCGGTTCGGTTCGGCCAATTTTGCCACCCCTAAATAAAACAAAGAACGAGAGTCACAAAAACCTGTTTTTTTTTTCTCATTAAAAAAATATACAAAATTATATAAATAAATAAAAATAAATTAAACAAGCTAAAGTTATTGACCTGAAATATTTTTAAGGGCACGTAAAGCTAATACTAGGGCTGCAACTTGAGCCGGGTTTTACCCGACCCGCATCGACCCAACCCGAAAATAGCCTGGGTTGGGTTCAGGTTTCATGCGTTTCGGGTCGAGCCAGGTTGAGCATTCAAAAGCCCGCATGAATCTTGGGTCGAGCCGGGTTTGAAGGGGCCCGACCCGACCCGAGTTACATAAGTTATAGTATATACATTTTTTTCTATTGTTAGTTAAAAGTTAAAAGTGAAAACCCACGCACCCACTGTTATTGTATGTGAGTGTAATTTCTGCTTCTATGAGTTGAGTTGATTCAAGTGTTTGATTCAGCATTGTTTGATTGTAATTATAACATTGTTTGATTACAGCATTGTTTGATTCAAGTGTAATGTGAGTGTAATTACATCATTGTTTGATTCAAGTGTAATTTCTGCTTCTATGAGTTGAGTTGCCTTGCCAAACAAGAATTTTCCTTAAAAAAATGCGTCAACGTGAAAAAACCCGACCCGACCCGAACCTACCCGAGATTTATCATGGGTAGGGCCGGGTTTGGGAATCGTGGGTTTTCCGGAAAAAAACCCGACCCGAGATATTTCTCGGGTAGGGTTGGGTTCTCCAAAACCCGACCCGCCCGACCCGAGTTGCAGCCCTAGCTAATACAAGCCTTTAGTGGACGCAATCAATGCCGCGTTCATGAGCATTGTTAGGAAAACATTTTTGATGAATTTTTTTCCCCTACTCTTAGGCAGTGTTTGGATTGCAAGAAAACATTTCTGATCAATTTTTTTTTTTTTCTCGGGATGGTTAATCTCAATTTTTTTGACATCCCAATTTAAACTCTTTAAAAAATCCCAATTAATTAAAAATTCTCGCTTGCTTTTATTACACTCGAAATTCTCAAACTAAACTCAAATTTACCAAATTAAACATGAATTTGATGAATGACTTACCATTTTTTGAAATGATGAATGATTTACCAATTACTAATATGTTATTAATAAATTCTTCGAAAAATTCAAAATCATTGAACAGAAAGAAGAATCTGAACATACATCGTATTCTACCAAACACATACACTTATTGTCCTTCATATTTGTAGGGACTTTAACAGGGTAGAACTCACCCCTAAAAGCTAGCCTTTAGAGGGAGGTATAACCTATCCCCATCCATTTCACTTATCCGATGTGGGACTATTTGCTTTTGAGTAAAACCCAAACAATATTTTTTATTGTGACATTTTTTTAAACATTTGCTACATTGAATTAATATCGAATCCGAACATTATAACTATGGGTCGGGTATGTTAAGAACCTAATAAACCTGAAAATCTGAAATTTTCTTTGGTCTCTAATATGAACCATCGGATCATGTTGTCTACTTTGATTAAGCAATACAGATAAAAGGAATACTCCAGATACGTCGGGCAATTTCTGCTCTATCTGAACCGATCCATCTTTGATCAGATGATGCATAGATGTGGTGGTCCACCACTTGCATTTGGGTGTCACTATCCTCAGATGAGGAGAACAGCTTTCAAAGGAAATTACTGTTCATGAGGGGAAACAAAGTAGAGAGGGAAACTTCTATGGTAGGGCTTTTAGATGAAGAATTAGGTGAGGTGGGAGCAAAGGTGGTTGTTAGGGAACACTGGTGGGGCCAAAATTAAAATCATATATGACAACTCTGTAGTACATGAGTGAATTGATATTTATAGAGTTTCTTACTCTAGTCTATAGTACATGAGACAAAGGGCTTTTAGGTATGATGATTATGGGTCCACTTAATTTACTCAAAACGGTCTGGGCCCGGTTTGTGCTTAAAGCTTGCACTGTTGCAGCCTTGGTCCGAGCCATCAACACATAACATTCAAGTTTAGCTCTGTCTCTTTCAAGAAAATGGGGAAACAATAGATGAAAGAATCTGTAAAATTAGCCCCTGTTTGTTTTGGATTTTTAGAACCGATTGAGTCCAAAACTGATTTTGGATTTAACTTGATTTCATTTTATTCAATTGCTACAGTTTCATGCGATATGGGATGTTGAATTTGCACAAGACAACTGGGAAACCTACTTATCCCTATTTCATTTCTTCTAATTATTCTTCCAGAAGGTAAGCTGGTCATCAAGGTATTAGAGCCCAAAGCCATGCGTATCCAAGTTCAAGGCCTTCTTATCCCTTGTCTGGTGAACACATAAAGGGGTCTCCTTTGTGAGTCACAGAAATTCAATAGCTTTCTGGATCGTTTCATAGTCCTCCTTTCTGATCTCGACTTGATGAATGGAAGCCACCATGACAAAGTTTGCACTGCCTTGTGATCTGGATCGTTGATCTGATAGAGCATCACAAGGCCACCCAGTGGGGCGAGGTCCAGTGCTAACAGAGATCTCAAGGATGGCTTAAATACATCCTATCTTCAAGGATGTTTTTTTCATCATGTTAGATCAACGGCGTATAAGATTCATTTCATAAGAAGATACTTGATGAATGAAGGAAGAGTACATTAGTATCTATTTATAAGAATAAAGGAGATATTTAGAGTTGCACCAATTACCAGGTAATTAAGGTAATGAGTCACACCATAAAGCTTTGGGAGAGGGTAATTGAGCATAGACTAAGAAAAGAGACTAAGATATCAGAGAATCAGTTTGGCTTCATGCCCGGACGATCGACTATGGAAGTTATCTTCTCGATTAGGCGGTTAATAGAGAGATAGATTTAGAGAAAATAAGAAGGACCTTCATATGATTTTCATTGATTTGGAGAAAATGTATGATAAGGTTCACATGAGTGTTATGTGGCGGGTCCTTGAAAGGAAAAAAGTGCTTGCTAAATATGTTGATATGATCAAGGATATGTACGATATCTAAAGCAGTAACTAGTATCGGAACTACATATGGCACGTTTAGTGAGTTTCCAATTATAATAAGATTGTACCAAGGATCGGCTCTAAGCCATTATCTTTTTACTCTAGTTATGGATGAACTTACGGAGGGTATTCAGGACGATGTGGCGTAGTGTATGTTATTTGCAGATGACATAATATTAATTGACGAAACCAAAGCAGGAGTTGATGTTAAGTTATAGTTATGGAGAACTACTTTGGAATCCAAAAGTTTTAGTCTGAGCAGCACTAAGACAAAGTGTATATGGAGTGCAACTTTAGTAATATAAGAAGGCGGGGTGACGACGTAGTAAATATGACTGGACAGGAGGTACCTCAGAGGGATCTTTAACTATCTTGGTTCAATCCTACATAAGGAATGAGAGATTAAAGAGGATGTTAACCACAAAATAAGAGCAGGTTAGTTGAAGCGGAAGCATGCTTCAGGAGTTCTGTGCGACTGTAAAATACCTAACAAGCTGAAGGGAAAGTTTTATAAGACAGTTGTGAGGCCAGCCATGTTGTACGCTCAGAATGTTGGGCTACCAAGAAGCAGCATGTGCATAAGATGAGTGTAGAGGAGATGCGAATGCTTAGATGGATATGCGGCCACACAAGGTTAGATCGAATTAAAAATGAAGACATCCGTAAAAAGTGGGGGTGGCACCAGAGAAGATGAGAGAGCACCGCTTTAGATGGTTTGGGCATATCCAACGTAGGCCTTTGGATGCTCCAGTGAGAAGAAGTGACTCATGCCAAGTCAATGGAGTAAAAAAGAAGGAAGGGCAGACCAAAAGCAACTTGGGTAGAAACAGTGAGGAAAGACTTGAGGGCTAGGAACATAACATAGAACATGACCTTGGATATGAGAGAATGGAAAAAAATAATCCATGTAGACGAACCCAACTAGTGTTAAGATTAGACTCAGTAAATTTGAGCTGGGTAGATCCTTTCACTTTCTTCATGAAAATTTTCTAAAGGATTCATTAGCCGACTCCAACTAGTTTGGGATCAAATTTTCTAAAGGATTCATTAGCCGACCCCAACTAGTTTGGGATAAGGCTTAGTTGAGTTGAGTTGAGTTAGATCAACGGCCTAGAATCCTCCATTGAGGGTGGAATCAAGGGCAATAGGTCATATAAAATGAATTATCTATTATCTGATTGGTTGGATCCCAACATGTGGGTGCATTTTAAGGCTAATATTGTCCAAATATAGGTCACCCAATGAAGGGTCGAGTTCATGCCGATATGACTTAGGCGGGGCCAAATGTCGCACCACTCCCTCGGAAGTCGGGACCGGAAAAAGGACGAAAAACGAAAAAGAATGAACTCTCTGTCGAATTTTGTTAAGGGCGATGAATTTTTCGCCCCCAATGTAGGATTATGCCCCCCCCCTATTGACGTGATTTGATGTCAAAAAGCGTTAAACTTAAAGTCTGCCCACAATTCACGTTAAAGGGGGGTGCACAGCATAATCCTACAGGGGGGCGAAAAAATCATCTCTAATAGTAAAATGAAAAATCAAAACGCACACGCCCGGTGGGACTCGAACCCACAATCGCCTGATTAGAAGTCAGACGCCTTATCCATTAGGCCACGGGCGCTCTTCTGTTTTATCGGCTATTTTTCAGATACAAAATCTATAACAGAATCGGTTAAAAATCATAATCCACAGTCATGGCCATTGATTTAATCACCAGTCTGCCCATAAGGCACTTTAACTTTAACCCATCGAAATATCTTTCTACCGAGGGTACTATACCAATTTAATAAAAACATAAGGTTTCTTAGGATGCCATTAATGGTCCAACATATTTTTTGGACAAGAGATAGAGCTCTTTCAGAGTGTTATTCAATGGACATTTTTGTCATTAAAAAGTTCAGTATCTAATATATGCTAACATAAGCACTATGGACATTTTTTTACTACTTTTCTCAAGACTAGAGATGTTGTAGTGCATTCTAAATGGTTTTTTTAATTTTATCTCAGGCCATGTTTGGCAACCATGAATTTGTTTTCCATGGAATATTTGTTATCAAAGTGGTGAGAGAGGGCTAGGAAGGGTCGGAGATGAAGCGATTTGAGATCCTATGGCCAAGGACAGGGTAAGAAAGTGGTTAAGAAGTAGGGAAAAATAAATTGTAATTTGATTATAGTTTTTAGTTTCCTTGTTTTTCAGCCTTTTCTCACTATCTCTTCACTCGTGCCTTCTCTAGTCTCTCCTCCCACCCTCTCCCTTGACCTCTCTCACCACTTCATAACTAGGATTCCATGAAAAAAAATTCATGGCAGCCAAACATGGCCTCACATGAAAAAAGTTCCATTTATGATGACACAAAGGAAATACAGTGAATTCATAAAACTTAATCTTTCAAACCATGAACAAAGAACTTGATGCTGGTGAAGCTTCCAAGAACGTGTCACTTCTTTAACTTTTATCTTTGTCATCTTATATTTATCCTACTTTTTAGGCATCAAATCGTGTTCATTTGGCTTGATTTTGGTATCCCCTTAGAAAGGTTTTTCAATTACATATTTAACAGGCTCAAGATCAGGTAATTTGGAAATGATTCGAAAAAGTTACGAATGATACAGCACTGCAAGGGTTGATATGCACACCATCTAGTATCCATCGTTTACGGCTGGGACTATTGGGGTATCTAATCCCATTTGCTCTCCTAACTTTCGTCTCTCAGTGCTTTCTCCGTTGGTGTTCTTTCCGATCTCTACACATTTCACCACTCCACCGAAAATTCCCAGTGCCCCTATGACGAAATTATCAAGGGTGCACTCTACCACTAAGTTAATAGCCTTGGAGTAACAGTCAAGAAGATCTTCTGAAAATTGAACATTTGCAAATAGAAGATGTAAAACGAATACATCTACCATGGAATTTCTATTTTAAGATCATTCTAGTCATGTTTCTAACTTTTAACGGTATTGCTTTAGATGGAAGATTGAGATTAATTGTTCAGGTAATTTAGCATTTAAGGCTCCTTATCTTTTGGGCTTTGAGTTTTGGCTATCTATATAATGTAAAAATACGAGGAAAGAAAGATTAAGATTTGAATAAGTAAATTTTTGGGACATCATTTGTGAAGAAGAGACCCTTGGCTCTTTCATGCGGTTGATGGAGCTTGGCTCCTTCATGTGCCATATCAGAGGTTTTTCTCCAAATACTGTATGGGTTTTGAAACCCCAATGAGATGATTTAGTCGTTTCTTGCTCCATTAGTTGGCAACGGAGCATCCGGGTGCTTCCCTGTATCAGAACTTCTCCAAAAAGATACACAGAAACTGTGTTTGATGCAAATGAAGAAACCAGCAGCACGTCAAAAAATTTCAAAATCTGAAGCTCTCTGATATCATCTTAACACATACGGGATTTTTCTATATGAACTTCCTCGGCCCATTTGAAAAACAAAAGCATGGGATCCCATTGGTAGCTCGTGGTGAGCTTGTATCTAACACGTGTCTTTCAGTTAATGATCGGAGGAGATGAGGCTAGAAAAGCCTTCAGTCATCTGTGAGATTGACTTTATAATGGCGTGCCAACCTATTAACACTTCCATCAGCCACGACGCTCTCTATCATGTCCAACTTCTTGTACTCAGCTTTAAGTGTTTCTCCTTGCTGCTTTGCAAGTTTTTCCTCCTCATCCATTTGAAGCTGCAACCACAGAAACAAGTTACTTCACTTATGCTCTCCTTTCGACATAAAATGGACGTAAAACAAATTTGACACCCAATTTTCCACGCTTATTGGAGGTGTCTAGAGGAATGAGCTTGGGGGGGGGGGGGGGGGGGGGGGGGGGTGTTTGATTTGGGCTTTTGCGAGATCCCGCTGGAGTGGTGGATGCCTCTGAGGCCGGGGTGAGAGCTATTCACCATGGTTTTAAGTTGTTGGATCAAGGTCTTACGGATAAAGTGGTAGTCGAAGGTGACTCTCTAAATGCCATCCAATGGCTCAATGGCTCCCATCCCCATCCTTGGATATTCGATCGAGTCTTTGATGTAATGCAAGACTGGGTGGGAACATCATCTATCACCTATCAGCATATCCGTTGCTTTGCTAATGGGGTCGCTGATGGCCTTGCTCGTGGAGTGTCCAAGGAAGCTTTGGCGCTTTGCGATTCTCTTCCCCCTTTATCTTTTTTCGTAGACTACGAGGGACACATATATTCAATTCCACAAAGTAATAGGAAGAAGAAATTAAAAAAAAAAAGACGAAATTTAGATTACCTTGAGTAGCAATGAGGCTTCTGCAGCATGTTTCCTGGTAAGATACTTCAATTTATTAGCAACCTTAAACTCTGGGTCCTCGGGCTCTACCCAACGGCAATGTATTTTTCCACCAGGTCGTGGAGGGTGATCAGCGAACATCTCCATTTTAGCGGGCCGTGCTCTCACGGGTCTGGGCATCCCAGACACCATGAAAGGGTACTTTAACGTATCTGCAACCATAGATTCTGCCTGGTTTGAAGTTTCCATCTCCACCAAGGCGCATTGCGAGTTATCCCTTGATTCTACATATTTGGGAATGAACTGAACATTGGTAACATTTCCAAACTGCCCAAGAGCTGTTTTCAGGATGGCTACTGTAACCTGTGGTGAAAGGTTATCAAGGTAAACTGTCCTCCTCATCTTCTCTGCAAATTCAGCATATTCCTTCAGTGCAGGGGTCCCCATCAAAATTACTAGTTTCTCCTGCTACAAAGGTAGGGTATGGGGTCAGTTATCTAGTTGAGTTGTCCATAGTGCAAAAATTAGATAAAATGTGAAATCTGACTAAATCCGATAGTGTCAAGAATGGAGGAGATGAAAAAAATGACAAATGAATTCTAATATGTTTGGTCCTCTAATGAAACATCAAGTTAGCGGATGAACAAAATGACAAATGAATTCTAATATGTTTGGTCCTCTCATGGAACGTCAAGTTAGTAGGGATGTGTAGTTAAATTATGTGCACTAACACCCTTTTAAATCAACTCCTTAATCAGTTAATGTTTAAAGATATCTTCGATTAGACAAACACATACTGTAAACATGGCTCTGTTCCCAGACTTGGAATATAGATTTGGAGGTGGTAGTTCGCCTTTTTTGGTTTCCCAGGAGTGGACACTCCAGGAAGATATAATAGTCAAGTGTGGATCATCAGGTCATGGGGCCTCCTATCCAGTTCACATCTCTCTCTCTCTCTCTCTCTCTCTCTCTCTCTCTCTCTCTCTCTCTCTTGAGAATTAACAAAATTTTATTAACCGTAAGCCAAAGATACAGATCGAGTAAGAATGGACGTGTTAAACATCATATAGTCATGTGCGACAACAATGTCACCGGGCTTTGATCTTGTTAAATGATTATGAATGTTTTCTTGTAATAGCGATAGGGCTGAAAATGAATCCGTAGTTCAGAATTTCTGAAGTAATATGAAGGGCTATCTGTGGAAATATTATTCTTCCACTCAAAGTTAAAATGTCCTCAACTTGAAACAGATTTTTCCCACCCAAGTAGCAGAACCTATCACTGAAATCTCTGAGATACTCTTACCTTTTACTATGGACTCGTAGTTTGGCAGCAATAACAGTCCAATCAATGTTATACTTCAGAAAGTTTAACAATCAATGTTTAACCATTGAGAGTCCTAAATGGAATATTCAATGACTGAGCTCTTGAAGGAAAAAGGCCAAAAAGTTGCAAGACAATTTCACAGCCTCCTGAAACAAATGCACACTAGCAGAATTTGGCTCTTTTAACAGAAGTTTAGCACAGGTGCCTTCTTGATGTAAACCATGAACATAAGGAATCTGTTTTTGGTAGCTCTAAAACACAGAGACATGAATCCAATTGAGAAACTTTAAAGACATGATAAAGGGCACTGATTCCTACAATTCCTCACAATTTCTGTCACTTTTGGACTTCAATTTCTTTGCTAATTGTGCTAATTAAAATCTGTTGGAGCTCCCTGTAACACCGAATGCCACAGCTAATGAAAAGAATGCTATAGCCTGATTTACAATATTCCAACATTAGTAAATGACTTGGTTGTAATTAGAGGAATCTCTGAACAAATTGAAATCACCACCAATATGAGAACAATGTAAAGCAATTGAAGACGTCTCACCGTCCATAAATGTTATAAAATCACCCCACTCCAAGACGGATTGTGCTTAATCATTTTCTAAATTTTGCAAGTAGAATTCAATGCTAAATAGGAAAATAAAAACGTTTGGAACTTAAAAAAAAAAAAAAAAAAAACCTGGAATTAAATTCCCACACTTCAGCTCCAATTCAAACGATGCTGAAGGATATCCAATAATGCTTGCGGTTTCAACCAAGTTATATATTTCAATCCAATCAATTGTAAATCTTGAAATTTCACTCAAGATATGGAGAAGCTTACCTTAAACCAGGTTTCATCAATGAAGAGAAGTAGAAATTCACAAGATTCAACAAGCAATCGTGGTAGTGAACTCATGGACAACAAGATGCTTCACTCACCACAGATTCAGGCCCAAAAGTAACAGGGAATGAACTTTTCTGTGATGAATTTTGCAAATGAATCAAATGATCTGAGCAAGGGGATGCCCAACAAACTCTCAATAATCGTATCCTCACACACAAGGAGATGACGAACAACCAGGGGAGAAAAGCTTGCAGATTCAAGCTCCAAATCTTCACTTGTTAGGGATAAATTCCACTAGCAGAAGCTTCTCCAAGTAGAAGAAACTTTTCTTACAAAAATCCTTTCCCAAAATTTCCAAACGAGAATGCCAAAAACTGAAAACTACAAAATGGGAGGGAAGGCTTTATGTAGCCCCCCATTACAATCAAATTTCAAAGAGCAAATGAAAACAAAAAAAGACAAGAATACCCCAAGTGTTGCGCATGAGCACTTATTTCAACTTGTAATGAGAAATTAACAAGTAAAATGATGGAACTTCAAAGCAAGTCTTCTCTCAACCCTTGGATTAGCCATAGGTTGGCCCCACCAACTTGCACTTGCAAAGAGGAGATGCTATGAACACTTGCATCAACATAGGACTAGATCTCATTGGCTAACTTGTAGTGAATGAAAATGTGATTAACTGAATCACCTGCCTTTAGACCAAAGGCACAATGATCGATGATGATTCTCCTCCGCTTCTGAAGGAGGTCTACTGTTAAGATCTTGTTTAGGCGCGTCGTCTAGGCGAAGGTGCAGACTATTGGAGGTGCTGGAATATCCCAGATTCTGCGAGCCGAAGAAGGGTCTTACTGTGGCGAGAGATGATGATAGAACAAGTGAATGGAGAATTCCCCAATATGATTCCAGATCCTCTCTCTCTTGTCAATCCCCGACCACCTAATGTACTTCACTTCTAAAGCACTAAGCAGTTGAACCACTCTGTCAAGTTCCACTCTGCCAAAGTTCTCTGTCAAAGAAGGCTTTACGAAATGGAAGAACCCAACTAATCAAGTCTCCCCCTTACAATACAGTAGCTAATTGTCCCATCCGGGTCCACAACAACTGCGAAGAGATATGGGTATTTGAGATTCAATGGACGATCTCCACACCACATGCATGGTTTAAATTTCGGTGGAAGCATTTCGTTTCGGCCTAAATATTTCAATTTCGGCTGCTACCGAAATGAAATCCACTTGGATTTGGAAAAATTACAAGATTTTGCCCGAAATTTTGAGATTTCATTGATGTTTCAGTCGAAATATGCGAAACATGGAAGTTTTTAGATAAAAAAACAAAGAAATTTCGACAGAAACCCTGACAGAAGTCAAGTCCACTTGTAGAAAAGAGATAAGCATACCGAAATGTTTCAGTGATTTTATAAAATTTCGGCCGACATTTCGAACCGAAACCAAAATGTTTCGGTTCGCTGATGACCGAAACCGAAATATAAAACCTTGACCACAGGCAAGGAAGCACAGGTACTCTCCGGAGACCCACGGACCCGTATCGGGTGCGGGTGCACCTAGGTACTCCCTACGTGCGTACCGGGTACGCACCCAAACAGCAAAAAATTCAAAACTGTTTGGTGCTCACACTTGGGCTCAAAATTACATTTAGGCCCTGTTCATTTGAGATTGTGGCAACCGACTGAGAGCCCAAAACTGATTATTGGAATCAAAATTATGTTTAACTTTGAGTCCAATAATCTGTTTGGGGCTCACATATGGGCTCAAAATTACATTTAGGCCCTGTTCATTTGAGATTGTGACACTGACAACCGATTGAGAGCCCAAAACTGATTATTGGAGTCGAAATTATGTTTAATTTTGAGTCCAATAATCTGTTTGGGGCTCACATTCGGTTGGGAGTTGGGACAATCCCAAACAAACAGGGCCTTTAATTTTTAAATTTTTTATATATATAATAAATTATAAAAATATATTATATTTAGCATACCCCCAACGCACCCGTATCCTATTTTTTTAGAAATCACGTATCCACGTACCCATATGGTGTCGTACGCGCACCCCGTACCCATATCCATGCTTCATAGACCTCAAGTCCTTCCAAAACTTGACTCGATTACATTTGCAAACTCTAAACTTAGTTCTCTTATAGAAGCCAGAAAGACCTTTCATAATATCTCTCCAAATTGTTTTCTCTGACATCCTATAAAGATTCATCAGTTACCAATCTCCAAAGCATGCTCCATACTTGGGCTGCAACAGGGTCGGGTTTTTCAAAACCGTAGCCCAACCCTAGATCCCATTATCTCGGCCCTGACCCTGAGTCAGGGCCGGAAAACCTCAACCCATTACCCGCCCTACAGGGTATTGTGCTGGCCCTGGCCCGCCTTGATTGGCCCTGCTTGGGCAGGGCCGGGCCGAGCCGGCCCTAATTGACCTTAGTGCAAATACTTGTTAAGAGTGCCAAAAATAAAGCAACCACTTATCATATGGAACAAAATGATCAATAAACAGAGAAAGGGAACAAAATAAGACAATATGAATTCAACAACATGACGGGCAACAGAGACAATTAATAATAATAATCTAAAGAAACATCAATCCAAGATAATAGAAAACATTAGCAAAAGAAACATGCACAGATGGTTCAATTCTATAATAGAAAACTCAGGATCGGTTCGGGTCAGGGTACCCGAGGCATTAACCCAAAACCCGCCCGACCTGAGTCAGGGTCTAAAAAAATGAACCCTGACCCGCCATCAGGGTTAGAAAATCCAGCCCTGACCCTGTTCGGGCTCTGGCCGGGTCAGGGCTGACAGGGCCAAACTTGCACCCCTACTCCATACTTTAGCTCAACAACTTTCCTCCAAAGCATATCTCTTTCCTCCCCGAATCGCCAAAGCCATTTGCCCAAGAAGGCGTTGTTCAAAGGTTCGATCCATCTGCGATCCATCTGATTCTCACTAATCCTTTTTTGGGTCAGGATACCTCCTTCCGGTTAAGGATATGGAATTTCCTTTTGCTCGTCGGAGTCATCCCCTAGTCCCATAGAAAATTACTTTGTAATTGTTCGATTCGTAGTGCCACGCTAGCTAGGCATCTGAAAAGGGACAAATAATAGATGAGAATATTAGCTTGGACAACTTCAATGAGAGTTATCCTTCCAAATACATTTTTTCCCTTCCAAGTTATCAAACCTTTTTCAATCTTTTAGATAACAATATCCTTTTTACCCCAGAGGGCTCGATTAGGATTGCTTCCGCATAAAGGAAGACCTAGATACTTATTGGGAAGACTTCCAGTACTATATTCAAGGACTCTGGCAAAACAAATGGCTCCCTCCTCATTCATATGAATGCCCATAAGAGTGGACTTCCAGAAGCTGGGTCTTTGGCCAATTATCAATTCATAACATCGGATCACTGCCTTTATATTTTTTACTTCGGACTCCTTAGCAATGTTAAATACCAGGGAATCATCAGAACACCATAAGTGAGATATCTCCAGCTTCTGATCTCCCACTCTAAGACCCTCAATGAGGCCGCATCTCCTAGCTTTTGCAATCATCTTGCTTAGAGCCTCAACCACGAAGAGGTAGGGGGACAACGGGTCGCCTCGGCATAGAGCACGAGAAGTTTTGAAGAAAGCAAAGGGAGAGTAGTTGATTAAGAAAGAGCACTAGGTAGATGATACACATCTGTGCACCCAATCTCTCCATCTTGAGTCAAATCCCATTAGCTTCATAAAGTCTAAAGAGCCTCATTCAACTCTGTTGTAGGCCTTCTCCATATTTAATTTCCAAATCACGCATTTTCTATGACCGCGAGAGCATAGCTCTAGTACTTCATTCGCAACAACACATGGTTTAGGATTTGTCTAACTATAATAAAGCCACTTTGACTTTACGAGAGGATCTTACCTAGAACAAGCTTAAGCTTGTATGCAGAGAACTTTCACCAATAGCTTATAAGTGCACCCTACCAAATTAATAGGGTGAAAATACAGAAGATGATCCGCCCCTTCCTAGGCTTTCTCACAATGAAGGTGGCTCTTATGGTCTCCCACTCTAAGACCCTCAATGCGACCGCATCTCCTAGCCTTAATAATCATCATGCTCAGAGCCTCAACCACTACTGTGAAGAGGAAGGGGGGCAACAGGTTGCCTTGGCGTAGACCACGAGAACTTTTGAAGAAACCAAAGGGACAACCATTGATTAAGATAGAGCCCGTTGATTACGACAGAGCACCAGGTAGATGATACGAATCTGCTCATTCAATCTCTCAATCTTGAGTCGAATCTCATTCGACCCATAAAGTCTAAGTAGTCTCATTCAACTCTATTGTAGGCCTTCTCCATATCTAATTCCCAAACCACGCATTTTTTATGCCTGCAAGAACAGAGCTCTATCACTTCATTCGCAACCAAAGCACCGTTCAGGATTTGTCTGCCTCTAAAAAAGGCAATTTGACTCTACGGGATGATCTTACCTAGAACAAGCATAAGCTTGTCTGCGAGAACTTTTGCCAGTAGCATAGAGGTGCACCCAACCAAATTAATAGGACGAAAATACTAAAGATGATCTGCCCCTTCCTTCCTAGGGATTACAATGAAGGTGGCTCGCATACTTTTGTCCAAAGAAATACCCCTATGAAATTCCTCAAACAGCTTCATAAGATCCTCCCTCATTGCCTCCCAACATTCTTAGAAGAAAGCCAAGCAGAATCCATCCAACCCAGAAGCACAATCCCTTTTTAAAGCGAACAAGCCATTCTTCTTAACCTCTTCCGTCCTGAAATCCACTTCCAGAAAGCTGGCATCCATCTGGTCAATTTGCTAGAACTCTATCCCCTCTGGTTTGGGAAAGGAGATCCCCTCCAAAGAGTAAAGCGCTAGGTAGTGACTCACTATTTCCTTGGATATTTCTTGTTCTTGCAACACCCTCCATTAACCCATAATGAGTTAAATCTATTTCTTCTTCTTCTTACACTAGCTATCTCGTGAAAATCCCTTGTATTTCTGTCCCTCCTTAAGCCAGATGACTCTGAAAGTCTGCTTCCAGAAAAGTCCTGGTTGAAGAACCAATCTGTTGTATTCTTCTTTTGCTTTATCCCTAGCACTTTCCTCCTCAGACAAGGAAGAAGGATCTTCCTTTCTGTCCAGCTCATTCATATAATGTGTAGCTCTTCTTTCTTCCTAAGGTTGCTGCTCTTCTCTTCCTGGAACCATTTCCGGAGGTCACTTTAATGGCTCTCAGCTTTTGACCAATTCTTACATCTGTTGGGCCATTTGCCCAAGCGCTCTTCTAACAGCCACGGAGAGTTTCATGGATCTTACGCTCCTACAACCAAGCTAGCTCGATTCGAAATGGAGTTGTGCCCCACAAACTCATCCTAGGGTCCAATAAAATGGGGCAATGAGCCAATGATCCGAAATGGGCTAAGCCAGAGCACACTGGCACAAGTTGGGGTGGAGGTCCAACCAACCTGGGCTAACTAGGAAGCAAACCAATCGGCTTCAGCTCCGATTTCTAGACCACATAAATTGAACCCTCAATAGAGGGAGATCCACTAAGGCTGATCTGCCAATAAATTCAGAGAATTCTTTAATCCTTGTGGATATTCCAGTATAGCCAACCCTTTTTTAATGGTATAAATTTTATTAAAGAGAGCAAAAAAAGAGGGAGTACAGCGACGAGAAGGTCAAAACAGAACATGAACAATAAAGAAAAAGCTACAACATAGACCACAGGGATAAAGCCTAGATTCCTCAAATGGCCGATCTAGATTCCAGCCTTCATTGTCTCTTGAAGGCAGAATACTTAAGGTTTATTGCTCCGGATAAGCTCTTTGATGTGGGAAAGTATTTCTAGGGTTCCCAAACCCCTTATGTTCCAGCATAAGTTCTTTATTTAATGACTTCAAGATGTAGGTTTCCCCATCAACTTCTTTGCCCTCCCAATCTTTTTCAGCTCAATCCTATGCGCTTTTTTCAGTTCGAGCCTTCATAATTAATTGAAGATTAGAGCCACACTAGTTCCTTGCAGGCTCTTCTAGACGATTCAAATCTGACAGGCTCAGTCAGGTCTCACGTTTGATGATCTCTGATTTCCTCATTGCAAAACAGTCCATACATACCCTCAAAAATTTCTATCCAATTAGTTTGAAGTGTTGCACTTGAGAAATTAAATAAATAGGATTCATGGATATGTAATATACTTTTGTAAGATTTCAAAATTAATATTTTATATAGTAATAGATTATGACTCACTATACAAAAACAAACAAATTATACAGATATACTGTTGTATTTCCAATATTAAATATTTTGATTGAAAAAAGCAGAATCCAATGGTAAGTACTGATTTATAAAATCCACAATTCAAGGGAAAATGCTGAAAATGAAATCAAGAAGTGTTAAGAGTCTGAGATGTGTGGATATGGGTACTTTCTCTAGTTACAAGAATATGTGTACATTAGATGCTAAGGTACTAGCAAATTATATAAAGAATGAGATGTACATATTGTTTCAGCCATGTGGTTAAGGGCATAGAAGATGAACAAGTAATAAACTGAACAGAGTTTCATAGGGCTTATAAGATGGATTTTTCTGGGTTTTTTCTGAAATAAAGGAACAAAAACTGGTAGCATTGAAAAAGAAAAAAAAAAAACAAAAACATGGGTTCATAATCACATGATGAAACGTACTTTCCCCATTTTACTCATTGAAAAAGAAATAGAAAAGGGGAGAAAATGCAAACCTCCACTCAATGGCACAATCGCTTGTAACCCCAAATCGTTTTCTTCTTATTCTTCTTAGTTCTGGGAGGGAATGAAGAGAGGATTTAGGGTTTAGTTTGGGTTTTTTTTTTCTCTTCTTGTTTTTTTTTTCTCTATGACCCACATTTTTCTCTCGCAAGTTTGTTTCTATATAAAAACAGTTAACAGACCAGAAATGAGAGAAAGGAAAAAGACCCAAAAAAGAACACTTACCTGAAAGAGGAAGATTGTTCCAAGGAAGGAGAGAGAGAGAGAGAGAGAGAGAGAGAGATGTATCTTTTCACGCGGGCTTCCTGTTTGTTAAATTTAACTCACAGAAACGATGAAAAAGAAAAGGCTAATAATATTGGCACTACCTTGTTTTGAAAATTGTACGAACTCATTTTGTCTTTTGGTATGTAAACAGCTGTTAAAGGTGATTGCCGTTCCCAAAAAGCTCTCAGCAGCCAATTAGAAGAGTGTAGATAAAGAAAATGGGGTTTTGCAAAAGGAGAAATTATATGGTGTGAGGGCTTACAAGTTACACTCACAACAATAAGAAGTCTCCTCTTTTGCCTTATTTGCAAAAGCAGTCTTCTCGTCCGTCTCTTATTTTGCTTTATTTCCAGAAACGAAGACTCTCTCTCTCTCTCTCTCTCTCTCTCGTTTCCAGGCTGAACGCTAGACAAGACTATTTGGATCAAGAGGTCTTCTCAATCATCCGATCATGCTGTTCTCAATGGATAAATGGATCTGACACCGTCCATGTGGCACACATTGCCACAAATCCAGTCCTCCCATCAATCTTGGTGGATTCCCCTTACAAATTGATTTGACGTGAAAACTGAATGCTTTATGACGTCAAATCACCTTATAAGGGGGCGCATGCGTAATGTGGGGGAGTGAAAATATCATCGCCAAAATATAGACTTATTTGGGAAAAGTCTCTCTCTCTCACTCTCACTCTCAAAAGCTAGGGTCTATCGCAGAAGGCATTCCGCAGGTGGATCTTTTGTGTCCATCAATGAGGTGGCTGATCTTACATGCGACAGACGCCGCGGAACGCCTCCAAAAAATGCATGTGTTTATGATAATATTTAAGAGATACAAATCCTATGCATTTTTGTGGCTAATATGTGATCCCATTCCTTCTTCCCTTTTCTTCTGTGGTTTTTAACCGTCTATTTGAAGGCCATTAATTGATGGTAAAGATAGTTCGATTGCCAACATCTTCTATCCGTGGCTGCCGGATCAACAGTCCGGATCACCCTAATTTTGTGTTGCGTACAACGCATGTGAATGGAATTGCTTACCAAATATCAATTTACTCCCAAATCTGCAACATAGTGATCCAAGGGCCCTCCTAATCTCATTGGTTTCACTATTAGGTGGGCCATAGAACAAAATTGTACCTATTAGACAATCCCAACCATCCGATTGACTGCCTAATAAATGGACGGTTAAAACAGAATACTCAAGGGTAAGTAAAGATGTTGTAATGAAAGGTCAGAATAATCCTACGTGTATTTTTTGTATTATTGATGGGCCCCACAATATAAACATCCAGAATGAGCATAAATTATAAGGGAAATGATATTTTCACCTGGTGATGGCTAAACAGCGAGGTTTAATTGCATTTGGAACACGGTACGTTCAAATTCAAAATAAATAAACACGTTAGAAATAATTTGACAAACTAGAAGACTGCTTTTGAAAATAAGGCAAAGTAGGAGACTTCTGCAAAAAATGGCTATGTTTGGTTGTCATCCTTGTTTGGAAAACCCCGAGAAAATGAAAAATTAGAAAACATAGAAAAAAATAGAAAGACAACGGTATCACTGTCAAATTGGAGAGAGAGAGAGAGAGAGAGAGAGCTCCATGGCATTTCAATTGTGGAAAAAAGCACCCTATTTTTGGTGGGTTTTTTTTTTTTTTTTTTTTGAAGCAGGGCAGCTTGGGATGGAGGTTTTAGTAGAGTAAGACAGGGATTTTGCGCATCAGCTTAGCAACAATTTTGGACTAAAAATCCGAACCAACAGGGTCTAAGCGAAGTTGCACCTTCGATTTCTTCACATATTATAAACGGGGCCTCTCTCTTGCACACGTGACCAAGACGGAACGAAAGTGTGGCTGTGCAGGACCCATTTTTTAATATCACTTCCCTTGATCTTAACAGTAAGGTTATCAAGTACCTAAACAGTGAAAACCTGACTAAAATGCCCTAGGAGTTATCAAGTCTAAAGAGGGGTTATCAAGTACCTAAACAGTGAAAACCTGACTAAAATGTCCTAGGAGAAAAGGGGTTATCAAGTAAGTAAACAGGTATTATCAAGTTCAAAAAGACTTGATAACCCCTTTCTTTTCCTTTTCGTTTGTTTCGAGAAAGAGATCGATCAATTCCGATTCTTTATTTTTCTATTGATTCTTTTCCGATCGAGATGAATGGATCCATGGATCTATGTGTGACTCAATAATCCGGTTGAGAACTTGATATCCCCAGGCAAGATTTAATAACCCTGCTCCAGTTAGAGTTGTTAAATCATATTTAGACCTGTTAACCAGTTGATAATTAGACTTGATAACCCCTAGGAGCATTTTCGTAAGGTTCTCCCGCAAATTCCGTTTTTGACACCCATTTATAATTTTTCAAAAGAGTGATTAGACAGTTTTTTTTTTTTGGCGTATTTTGGCGTCCCCCATTTGCAATTTTTCAGTTGGGAAGATTAGACAGTCTTTTTTTTTATCTCCAAGAAATGGGAGGATAATTTCCATGGATGCAAACAAATTGCTCTCCCTCAATCTATCATTCAAGACAGTGCTCAATTATTCAGGAAACGGAAGTGACAATGGGAGGTTCCAAACTCTATAGGTGAGGTTAAAATGTTGTGTAGATGGCTTGTATTCACAGTGATACAACGATACAACAATCTGATGGACTAATGTGGGTGATGCACAAACGGGTCAAACTAAAGGGTTTTGTTTAACCTTCAGATAATTTTTGTCTGCAATAAAGGGCAGTTCGACAATTTTGTTCAAGTAGCTACATTCACATATAAAATACATACTAAGGTATTATTAGGGTCACTGGAAGATTTTTCTTTGAGTTTTCGTGGCCAAGGAGAATTTTGTAATCCTAAACCAAATAGAGTGAAATTCTTCTCCCGTGGATGTTTTACCGAACCATGTAGATCTCGTATTCCTATTCCATGCGTTTGTGTTCCTTGCATTTCTTCTTGGCATTTTTTTATGTATATCGTGTTTGCTCCTTTCCGGTGTAAAGCTTTTATCACTCCTTATGTGCCAGTATTCATCTCAAATTACATCAGTATCACCCAAAGTGAGGCAATGGGTAAGAAGCCTAATGAAGCAAAAGGTAAGCCCCACATGGCTTGACCGTCAAGACTATGACATCCCATAATTCAACCTGTAGTCAATTACCTACATGGGCTCCAAGTAATTGGCCATCAAAGATTGCCTTGATCATTTAATATTAGGAAACTGATTCAAAATCTGTAAGCATGAGCTGAGCTCTTCTTTACCCATTGGAAAAGAGAACATTGGCGCCGTGTGAGAGTTGTGCCATTGCCCAGTTTTACCTAAAATTTTCTCTTCTGTAGTACTTGTATTTTCAGTACCACTAGTGGAGAATGAAGATACGAGAATATATGTAGAGATGCATCACTAAGAGCTGATAACGATGCCCGACCAGTGACTAATGTAACAAATGATGATACCTTATGCTTTAAATCACAACCAACTCCACCTGCTTTAAAGTTTACTAAGTTTTACCTCAATTTATAAGATTTCATACTGCTTTCAGTATCAGATATCAAAGGATCGTTCTAATTGTTTGAGTTGTGGCAATCTACTTCAAATTCTACTTCAATGTCACCTGTTGTCTCTACGCTTACTAAAGCTCAAGAACAGAATGGGTTGGAGTTTGTCTCAAGTTTGATTTGCCCCTGAACTGCAAGATCAAGGGGAAAAAGCAAAACAAATTGGCAGTATAAATCCTTACGAAGAAGAGGAAGAAAGTTGGGTTGACAATCGACTCAACTAATATAAAATTGCCGATTTTTCAATATTCAAAACTTAATAATGAAACTAGGGGGGTTTGCCCTTTTTTGTTCTTTCCCCCCTCCCATCTATTCGGTGAAGACCATGTCTCCTGAATCTTTAAGTTCCCTTTTCTCACCCCTCTCCACAGGCATTTTTTTCATATCTAAAAAAACCCCTTTATTCTTGCCCTACCATCACTTATCTATAATTCATCTTCTATTCTCTTTACCACTGGCATCTTCTCTTCTCTTTCCAAATACATCTTAAAATTGCAAATTGATAACTTATGCAACCACCTTGAAATGAAACTATAACGATAAAAACTATGTAATCTCGAGATGATTCCTTGTAAAAACTGGTAGGAGTGATGCCCCAAGAACTAGTGTATCCATCAACAAAGGTCAAGAGCAACTTCATGTCACAAACTTTCATGAGATTTTATCCAGTCAATCAGTACTTCTAGTTCTATCTGATTTTTCAAAGACTCAACTAAGTCGACAACTTGAGAATTTGAGTTTGAGTTATTAAACTTTGCCTAATACAATTCAGTCAGGCAGGATATCATCATCAACGACTAGTTAAACCATGAGTTCAAAATATTTTCTATATTTTCAACTCAACTAAATGATTCATTATCTCAATGATAAAATGCTATAACATTTAACCTTAAACAATAATATTTCTTTATTGCATCATCAACATCATAAATGTCCATTTTAAAAAAAAATCATCATAAATGTTTACTATTTTAGTGATAGGTTCTATAGGAACTGGACGATCCTATTTGGTCAAATCCCTAGCGACAAACTCCTATGTTCCTTTCATTACGGTATTTTCGAACAAGTTCCTGGATGACAAGCCTAAAGGTTATCTTATTGATGATATTGATATTGATGATAGTGACGATATCAATATTGATGATAGTGACGATATTGATGATGACCTTGATACGGAGCTGCTAACTATGACGAATGTGCTAACTATGTATATGACGCCGAAAATAGACCGATTTGATATCACCCCTCAATTAGAATTAGCAAAAGCAATGTCCCCTTGCATAATATGGATTCCAAACATTCATGATCTATATGTGAATGAGTCGAATTACTTATCCCTCGGTCTATTAGTGAACTATCTCTCCAGATAACTGCCAGACATTTCTTCTCCACAATAAGAATACATAACCTGCCCCTTACCTACTCTAGTTACCCTGAAACCCAATTTCATGCATCACCTATTTGTCTAGTTATCTCCAATTTCAAGTAGTATCTAACGAGAAAGAAAGGAGAAAAGGCATAACTTGGATTTGGAAAACTCTACCCAATAAATTGGATCTTGCACACAAAGTCACGGGGTACCTCAGTCAGAAACCTTTAACAAATGGGCATTACGTCCCCTTTAAACCTTTTCCACATGGCTTAAAAGGCATATGAGGAAAATGGAGAAGGACAAGTATCGAATTTGAGCAATTGGAAATACATCTTATTTTGAAATGGAAACTACATTTATAGATTTGAGGGCTTTAATGAGGGGGAAAAAGTGCTTAGAGCGAGGTCATGCATGTGAACAAAAAACTTTAAAGACACAAAAGAGTTGAACAAAACCAGGAAAAGAGCTTTCTCGTTCTGCTTGAACATTTGGAAATAAATCCCAAAAGCTTGATCAAGTGGGAAAAAAAAACTGACCGACATACACAGATCTGGACAGATCTGATATAAATAAAAACAACAAGAGAAATATGAAAAGAAAACAAGGATGGGGCAAAACATCTCTACAATCAGTCCCTTTATTTAATTAGATTTAGATCCCAAGCCCTAAAAATAATCTCAACCCTTTATTCAATTCTAATCCAATCCCAACAAATAGAATAAATACTATTTAATTAAAAGTTCACTTAAGTGATATGGCCCACACATTTATAACTTAAGTGATTTAAGTTAAAAAGTATAAGGATGGCCTCCACCTGTAAAGGAACAAGAAAACAAAATGAAGCCCCCACACCTACATTAAATCTCACAGACACATCAGACCCCCCCCCCCGTTTTTTTTTTTGAAGAACGAAGAAGAAGACGAAGAAGCATGGAACACATCTCCTTATATCCAATAAATGTTCAATTCTATACATAGGCTTCCCATGAAGGCCGTGTTTGGATTGCGAGAATTGGAAACAGGAATCGATATTTGATTCCTTTTTGGCTGATTCTAGTGTATGGCTGGGCATTGGTGGTGTAAAGGAAACGCGGCAAAATTTTGCAGGAAATAAGAGTGGAGATGGAAACCCCCAAAATAAGTGGTATTCGTTCATTCGAGTGTCTCTCTCTTTCTCTCTCACATAAAATCTCTCACCAACGGGATATTTTTCTCTTAAAAGGGAAATATTTAAACAGATTTCACAAAGATCGGATCCTAAACAGTCTCTATTCTCCCTCGTTTATGGACACATTTCCACGGCAGAAGGTCTTCTCATTTTTTCCGTTTCTTTTTTTTTTATGGGTTAAGATCATTTCTGTTTGATTTTCACGTTCTTACCCAAACACTAGAAACACGCAATACATTCCATTTACGAAAAGAATCGGAATACGATTGGAATCGAATGTGGATTCCCCAATTCTTGATTCCTGCAATCCAAACGTACCCAAAGTGTTGTCCACTGCCTTATCACCATCATTGAACCCATAGAAATAATGATAGTCAACCACGTTGAAAATCGGCTGATTTCAATATGATCCGAGAAGTCAACCACATAGGCATTAGGGTTGATCTTATTAACAACTTTACAGAGACCGACCTTTCTGGTTTTCATCTTGTGATAAGTGCCGCGTGGATATCTCTCATTCCCAGAGTGCACCATAACCTGATCTCCTTCAACTGACATCGAGCGTTGGGACCTTCTTTGAACAATTCATCACTCTTAGTAATGGCAACTCATACCTCATCATAAATGCACCAAATGTGGTCAAGCATAGGCTTCTCCATCACCAATAACTCAATCATCAAGCGGTAGCGGAACTAAATCCACCATATGTAACTTCAAATGGAGTCATTCTTTGTAGATTTGTTGGCAGAGAGCTATTGTAAGCAAATTTTGCAAGTGGAAAACCGAATCCCAAATCTTCACATTATCTCCTCCTATGCATTGAAGTAGACTCCCCGGACTTCTATTAACAATTCTTTGCCTGCCAATCAGTTTGTAGATGGGCAGTGCTGGAATGATTTAACTGGGCCCCCAACTTCTTCCCAAGTGTGAGTAAAAATGACACACAAATTTCGCATCACGATTTGAAATGATTGTAGTCACTAGTCAGCATCCCATGTACATGCACAACCTCCCTCAAAAATAATTCCGCAACATGCGATGCACCTGCAGTGTGAGAACATAGTATAAAATGGGCCATCTTGGAGAACCAAACGACCACCACAAAGATAGTCATGTCCCTTGGTTTTCAGAGGCAATCTGAGCACAGAGTCTTTAATAAGATAAATATAAATAGATGTAACTACGGGTAAGGGTGTATGCAGTCCGACATTCTGTGACTATCCCTCACTGACAAACTTTGCATCATTTGATCAATCTTCCAACATCCCTACTCATGGTAGGCCAATAGTATCATTTGGATACATCCTCCAAGGTCTAATCATGCCCCAATGCCCACCAAGCCCTTCTTTATGTAGCTTTGTATATGGTCTGACATTCTGTGACTGTCCCTTATTGACAAACTATGCATCATTTGACCAATCTCCCTACATCCCTACTCATGGTGGGCCAATAGTATCGTTGGGATACATCCTCCAAGGTCTTATGGTTGGGATACACTCCTTGATGACGGTGGCATCCAAGTGAAGAAAAAGTGAGAAAGGCCGAACTCCCTTGTTGGAGGTGGTGGCACAGTATAAAGAGAAAATGAGGATAGCCGAGCTCCCTGGGTAGAGGTGGTGGCCCTCAAGTGAAAAAAAATGGAGAGGGTCGAACACCCTTGGTGGTGGAGCTCGAGTGGAGAGATATTGATGAGAACCAAACCCTTTGGTGGAAGAAGCACTTAGGTGGGACAAGGAAGAAGAGCTCAAGCCCCTTTTAGAAATGTTGTCAACCCAACCAACGGCTAAGATGAGGACAAGTGTCACGCATCACCTCAAAGCTCAAGAAATTCAAAAATTCTCAAAAATCCTCCCTCCTAGAATTCTTGCTTAAGGCATTGTTGGCTACCTCACTTCAACTAGAGTCTCACCTCGGCTCCACCCACCACTTTGGCCAGAGTCGCACCCTACACCTCGGTTCCACCCACCTCAACCAGCAAGAACCCTCACACGAGGTGAATGGAAGGTGCTCCACCTTGGCTCCACCTTAGCTAGCCAGAATTCCCACTTCCGCTCCGCCCGAGCACAACCACCAGAGCCTCACCTCGGCTTCCTCTCCAACACAGTCACCTAGACTGGCACTCGGTAGAGCCTTGCCTCGGCTTCCTATCCAACACCCTCACCTCAGTCGGCACTCACCCGAGCCTCGCCTCGAGCTTCTCGACAGGCACTCACTAGAGCCTCTCCAGAATCCCACCGGGTTGATGTCTTGTACATGTTGGACAAAATGACGCAGACCTAGCATGGCCAAACTAACATGGGCAGTTGCCTAGGCAGGCCGACCTGGGAGATGGACGTGTTAGCAGGTTGCCGCCCATCTAGACGCCCTCCAAATGCCTAAGCGCCAAACTACTTCCTTGGCCCGGGCCAACCCAAGGAAGTGGGGGGCATGTGATGGGGGTAAAAAATTCAACGCCAATCGAAGACGAGCATGTGGTGGGCATCCAACCAATAGCAAGTAAGGACTCAAATCTCTCCTATAAATAGAGGCACAATCTCCAAGATATGAGACTTTAACCATTTTCGCATTCAATTAGTTCGAGAGTTCTAATCAGACAGCTCATATTATTGTTGCCGGTTCTGACATAAGTGTCGGAGAGCCTCCTCAGAGTCCAAACTCCAAGCGGTTTTCTAATCGTTTCTTTGTGACCATAGGTCACCTCCTCAGGCGTGCTTCCCCCATTCAACCTCAGGTAAGATTTCGGTGGCAGCACCTTTAAAACAAAATATTGTTAGCAGCAATATTTGCAAGTCATTTCATGCACGACCAACTAAATAAGTAATGCACTAGATCCAAGCCCTGAATATTGCCGCGAAAAAGATACCTAGTTTCATCCCTGGTCTCAGTTTGCTTGAACCTTTCTCGACATTTTCCACATTATTTCATTAACTAACTTACATATTTCTATTTACATAAATACAATGACAACTAAGCCGTTCAATCATATTTATGAAGGTAGGGTGATGAAGACCCAAGTCATCATTTTGTAACAGTTAAGATAGGAATGAGAAATCCCGGCAATAAACATCCTCATCAACATCAAGAAAATAAATGTAGTATCATGTCCAAAAAAAAAAAACTAGAATGATACAGAGAAGATTAGCATGCCCTGCACAAGGATGACAGGCACAAATCGAGAAATTCTCCCAATTTTCACCATTCAAAAAAGAAAATTGCAGTAATGTGCAGTTATGAAGATAGTATAGAAGCTAAAATATAAGATCCCAACTATAAACCAAGGCCAGTGAATCACAATATGAATCGTAAGACATTCTCCAATAGAAAATCAAATGGTACTATGATACCTGATAGAATCTCTTACCAAGCACATCCCAAATCAGAAGAAAGAAGATAAAATGCAAAGTGAATAATATAAAAAAGGGACTCCACTGATTCATATCAAAGAGACATGCAGTGATCGATAAAACAGAAAAAGGAAAATTATATCTTCCTGAATTAAACAGAAAAAGGAATAATAATTCACTCCAAAGATGCAAAATCTACTAGGAAGAAACCGTCCACTACGACACTAATTTCGAAACCCAAAACACCATAAGAACAAACATACTCATCATTTATGATCATTTGAGCATTCCACTGAGAAATGCCCCAAACCCAAAACACCAAAAGGATAAACATACTTATCATTTCTGATCATTTGGGCATTCCCTCGCGAAATGCCCTGGTTCTCCACAACGGTAACAACCACCACCTCCTCCACCACCACCACCACTCGAATACCCACCACCACCACCACCCGAATACCCACCGCCTCCAAATCTCCCTCCCCCGCCCCTGGCCCCACCCCCGCCACTTCCTTGATAACAGTCCCTCGCCAAATGACCACTTTCCCCACAATTATAACACGCCCCTCCCCCACCACCACCACCATAACCACCACCACCACCACCATAACCTCCACCGCCACCATAACCACCCCCACCACCACCGTAACCGCCACCGCCACCGTAACCACCACCGCCACTCCTCCCTCCTCTCCCGCCACTCCTTCCACCCCTCCCATAACCACCACCACCACCGTCACCACCGGAAAACCCTCTCCCTCCACCGCCGGAAAACCCTCTACCACCTCCACCACCGCCTGAAACCTCAGATCCGTTGGGCCCAGTCACATCAACAGCTTTCGTCCGTCCATCGTCACCACAATCGATCTCGAATTCGACCGCCTCACCTTCCGAGAGGCTGCGAAAACCTTCAGATCGGATCGAAGTCTGATGAACGAACAGATCTTCGCTTCCATCATCGGGGGTTATAAATCCGAAACCTTTTTGCCCGCTAAACCATTTCACAATCCCGGTCGATCGCATACCCTCCGCCATCTCTTCAAACAGAATCGCAAAAAAACCCTAACCCTAATCTAACCCCTCAAAGATGAAAAAAACCCTAGATCTTAACTTAACAGAACTTCCATTGCCTCTTCACCCTCCTTTCTAAAACTGGAATTATAGAGAAAAAAATCTCCGGGCCTCTTTTTAATTCCTAATTTTGGAAGGAAAGAAAGAAAAAGTAGGGAGAGAGGCTGCCCTCGGTTTGTGAAGGGCATCACTATAAACGGTTTTAGGGCTTTCTATTTCAGCACAAAAGGAAAGGAAATCTAGTTTGATCGGACGGTTGAAAAATGATAACGAGTAGTAGGGCAAAGATCCTCCATTGGTTCGTGTCTTTGGACGTTTCTAAATTCTGAGGAATATTTGGTGGAAAATGACCAAATTCCATTTTACTATTAAAGACGATATGGTAAGGTCCGTAGACTTATCAATGCTATGAATTTGGACGGTCAGGATTGATTCACTGCCTACGTCTCTATCATTGTCTGTGTACGCACGTACTTGGGGACTAGGGCCGGCGATAATTCTCACCCTCTAGAATAATTGAAATAAGGACTTTTTTTTTAATAAGGGAAATGTTATCAACACTACTTCTCTATTTTGATGAGGGCACTCCTAACTTTATTAGAAGTACAGTATGGCTCACACCATAGAATCATCCGAACCGTCCATTTGATGGGCCACAGCCAACATAGGTTGTGCCCCCAAAAATTAATTCCATAGGTTGATCCTAACCCTCTGATCTATCGAGGGTTAGGATCAACCCTCGAACATTCAGATCGGAGGGTTAGTATCAACCTATGGAAATGATTTTTGGGGCACAACCTATTTAGGCTGTGGCCCATCTAATGGACGGTTTGGATCATCCTATGGTGCTGGCTATACCGTAGTTTTAATAAAGTGAGGAGTGCCCTCATCAAAATACAGAAGTGCTGATAACATTTCCATGTGCCCGAAAGAAAATGCGTACCACAAAAATCATCTCCATTGGATGATCCTACGCCTTCGATTAATACATATTTCTATACGGTGTAGTTTATATATAGAGTAGATGATTGGGATCAACCAATGGAGCTGATTTTTTGGGCACAGGCTAGTAATGTTAGGGGCTTAGGGCCCAACAACTGAATGGTTTGGGTCTTCTAATAAGGGCTTCCTTGCATTTTTCAAAATATATGCTCAGTTGCTCACCTACAAACATATGTAGTATATATTGGGCCCACCCCACCTATGTGCATACATCATGTAATGCGTATTTTTTAGAAAATTCCCTGGGCCATTTTGTTCAAAGACCCAAATCGTTCATTTGTTGAGGTTCAACGTAAATAGGTTGTACCCCAAAAATCATCTCAATGATCCTAACCCTCCGATCTAATATGATGACACTGCATAAAACTCTCCGCGGATCGAAGAGTTAGGATCATCCTAGGGAGATATTTTTGGTGCAAGGCCAATATATGTTGGGTTGCAACTAAGGTTTTAAATTTCGGTTTCGCTTTCGATTTCGGACCCCCATGGAAAGGGAACCGTTTCAGTTTCGGAAGGAAATTTCAGTGGAAATCCTTTGAGATCAAGGAAACGTATGGAAATATATGTAAATGATAGAATCTAAAGATGAAACTACATGAAAGGCTAGAATAAGCATATATAAATACGCACATAGAAATCATCATATAAGCACGACAACCATCCATAATGGTTTTAAACATCAAACACCTAATTACATGCACAGTCGCAAATGTCTAACAATTTAGTACCGGCCAAATTTCACATGTACTTCATATAAACATTTATAAATAATGCATGCACCACATTTTGCGTTCACTTCTTATAAACATAATCATATTCATACTAATATAGTAGGCGACTATTACACTTATGACTTTGGTTTATGTATTTCGGTTTCGGTGGAGATGGAAATGAAAACATTTCGGCCATTATGTGTCGGTTTCGGTGGAAATTTAAAACCACGGTTGCAACAATGGACTGTTTGGATCTTCGAACAAAGTAAGCCCATGTGATTTTTTTTAAATACATTTTTTTATGGTGTCCACCTTCTTCAAAGATCTAAACCATTCATTGTTGGTTCCTGTTCAAAGGGAGAATAGGGAGAGAGAATACATGTTGTGAGAATATGGCCGGGGCCGACCTTGTCTAAAGTTAAACAAGGGAAGTGCTAGTGTCCATTGCAGAAGGCATTTTGCGGATGGTCTGTTGCATGTGAGAGCAGCCACCAAGGCTCTCTTTTCAGCAGATTTTGTCTTCATTAATGAGGTGGATGCTCTCACATGCAACAGACCATCCGCCAAAATGCTTTCTGCAATGGACGCTAGCAAATCCCTTTAAGCATCAATTGTTGGACCCATCAATGGTTAAGCCAGTAATTGTAATTATTATATGGGTAAAAATTCAGAGTTCCTTCAAATTGAATATTAAATGGGTTGGTTGCCATTCGCATTTTTAGTTGGTATAATTATGGTTAATTTAGAGGGATGTCATCATAAATAAAAGTTCCTTCAAATTGAATATTAAATGGGTTGGTTCAAGTTATCTTTCTTTCTGTTAAAAAACTAGAAATTTTAGAAATGTTTTTTTTTTCTAAACTTTTTTAGAAATTTCCTGCAATCCAAATCGGGCCGAAGGGGAATTTATATTTCCACCATCCTAGCTACATCTAATAAATTGGTGGCAATATTTATAGGGCGATGATATTTTCACCCCCTGCAGTATGCATTCGCTTCCTTTTACGTGATTTGACGTCAAAAAGCGTTAAAGATGCCCACTGTTCACGTTATAAGGGGGCGGATGCGTACTGCAGAGGGGTTGGAAATATCATCTCCCTATTTATATGATCATTATAATTTTTGAGCAGGTGTAAGGTTGATTTTGTCAGATATAACGATAATCACAGTCCTTAACAAGAAAGGGAATGACTGAGTTCTTGGCGACACACTCAGTTCGACAGAGATGATGACACAGACCCCTGTTTAAGAGGTCTAAAATAAGAGATCATAGGTCTGGAGCACTTGCCTGGTCCATCTGTTTACTCTCTGCTGTTTGGATTCACAAAGCATACATCTCAAGCCCTACATTTCTTGGTTCATTAGTTTGCTTGGTTCGGTTTCACAAAGCTCAAGTCTCGTGCCTTGTGTTACCCTGTTCATCAGTCAACTTGGTTCGGGTCCTAATTCACACTGTTTAGGTCTCGAGCCCTATCTCACCGAGTTCACTTGTTTCCTTTCGTTTGGGTTCCTATTTATGATTTGTGATTCCCTATGGCCGCATTTCTTTCTACATAAAATGGGTGTCAAATAAATTTTATGACCATTTTCCACTTAAAAATGGACGTAAAACAAATTTTACGTCGAAAATTTTACGTTGAAAGAAACGGACACATAAAACAAATTTTACGTCCATTTTTCCATAGAAAAAAACGGAGCATTAAAGATTACATCAACAAGCATTTGATCTATTAGCTCGGCAAGTTCATATATATGTGGTGCAGAATTCTCACCTCTCCTCACCCATTTTCATCTCACTAGTCATGGAAGACGTCTCCTCTTCCATGGTCATATTCTTCCTTCTCCTTCTTTCTGGTTTTTCCATGCCGGTCTCAGATCGCAGGCCTTACATCATCCACATGGACAAATCCGCCATGCCAGCTCCCTTCGCCACCCACGAAAGTTGGTACCAATCAATGCTCTCATCCCTTTCAGATAGCATCCCCTCTACCCATCTCTACACATACAACCATGTGGTTCATGGGTTTAGTGCTGTGTTGTCAACCTCCCAACTTGAACAACTGGAAAGAATGCCAGGTCATCTAGCCACATACCCAGAGTCCTATGGCAAGCTCCACACAACCCACACCCCTCAGTTTCTAGGCTTGAGTGCCCACACCGGCTTATGGCCGGCATCTGGGTTTGGCGACCACATGATAATTGGGATCCTCGACACCGGAATCTGGCCGGAGAGTGAGAGTTTTAACGACCAAGGCATGCCGCCTGTGCCGGAAAGATGGAAAGGCGACTGCGAGACCGGTACAGAATTCAATTCTTCTAACTGCAATCGGAAACTCATCGGCGCTCGTTCGTTCACTAAGGGGCTGAAAGAAAGAGGAATTCCCATCAATCTAACTAGGGATTATGATTCTCCAAGGGACTACTTTGGACATGGGACTCACACATCATCAACTTCGGCTGGAAGCCCGGCCACCAATGTCGATTACTTTGGCTACGCAAAGGGCACAGCAGTTGGGATGGCACCTAAGGCCAGATTGGCAATGTACAAAGTCTTATTCTACACTGACACCTTCGAGTCGGCAGCAACCGATGTGTTGGCCGGAATGGACCAAGCAATTGCCGATGGGGTCGACCTCATGTCCTTGTCATTGGGGTTCCCACAAACACCTTATTACAACAATGTAATTGCACTGGGAGCTTTCGCCGCTATGGAGAAAGGGATATTTGTAGCCTGTTCGGCGGGAAATAGTGGCCCTTTTGCTTACTCCATCTTTAATGGTGCTCCATGGATCACAACAGTGGGCGCATCCACCATAGATAGAGATTATAAAGCTTCGATAACGCTCGGCAATGGCGTTACAACCATTCAAGGGAGATCAATTTACCCTGAAAACATCTTTATTTCCGGTGTCCCTATTTACTATGGACAGGGCAATTCTAGTAAGGAGAGATGTGATTCTTATTCTCTCGATCCAAAAGACGTAGCAGGGAAGATCGTCTTCTGCTCACTTGAGGATTTCGATTCACAGATATTAGAAGTGAATAGAACTAGTGCCAAAGGAGCCATCTTTACTACTGATTATACAGATACCATGAATTCCATGTTTCCCTCTGTGTACTTCATGCCATTTGTGGAAGTAAGCGTGGAAGATGGGGAAATTGTGAAGAAGTACATAACAACAGAAGCAGCAAATTCAACTGTGGATATCAATTTGTTGATAACAGAGTTGGGTGCAAAACCAGCCCCACAAGTGGCCGAATTCTCTTCAAGAGGGCCCAATGCCATCAGTCCATTGATCCTCAAGCCTGATATTATAGCCCCTGGAGTTAATGTCTTGGCTGCCTGGGTGCCCAATAGACCCGTGGTACGACTTGGGTCCAATCGCTTGCTCTCAGATTATATCCTTGAATCCGGAACTTCCATGTCATCCCCCCATGTTGTTGGTATAGCAGCCTTGCTACGAGCATGTCACCGTGATTGGAGCGCGGCCGCAATTCGCTCCGCGCTCATGACCACCGCTAGTGTAACAGATAATACAAATGGACCCATCACCGATATGTTTACCGCGGCCGCTGCCACGCCTCTTGATTTCGGAGCAGGGCATATAAACTCAAACAAGGCCATGGACCCCGGCCTTGTGTATGATATAGAGTTGCAAGACTACATAGATTTTATCTGTGGACTCAACTATACAAGCCAACAGATAAGGGTCATCACTAGAATGTCCAATTACACTTGCACAAAGGCTAATCTGGATCTCAATTACCCTTCCTTCATCATCATCATCCTTAACAAGTCTGCCAACTCGTCCCAGGTTACGTTCAAGCGAACTTTAACGAACGTCGTGGATTCTTCGCCTATTTATCGTGCGGTTGTGACAGCACCAGCCGGGATGAAAGTCGTGGTGGAGCCACAGAGACTCTCCTTTGCTGGTTTAAAAAGCAAGCAAGAGTTTTCCATGAGCGTGGAGATAGACTTGGGAAAGGTTGGATCAGAGAGCAAATATATGAAAAATTATGGGTATCTAAGCTGGTATGAAGTATGGGGTAAGCATGTGGTCAGGAGTCCAATAGTGTTTTTCTCTGAACCTTAAAAAGAATTTAGTATGCAAAGCTCAATAAGCCAATGATGAGAATTTTGAATAAGTTGCATTGTTTCTTAAGCAAATAAATACAGTGAGCTTTGAGCATTAAGCTGCTAATATTTTGACAATGGGATTTGGTGTCTCACACCTGGTATGTTAAAATATTGTGCTGATTTTAATGAGATTTACAATTGATAATGATTATGTCATATTTCCTTTTACCAGCCTCACCAAAAAAGAAGGTTTGTGGGTCCTATCAGTGCATGAAGTTCAGATTTTACGCTGATAGGTATTTTTACTCCAATAAATCATGCATATAAAAGGGCTCTATTTGGCCATTCCATCCCATTTCAAAAAAAAAAAATCATGCATATAAAAATGTTACATGGCTTAAAATCATAAATTCATATGTATACTCATTTTCAGTAAATAGATTGCAAAGTTTAAAGGTCTTATTGGATTCGAACCACCATCCTCTTGGGAACATTGTCGCCATACCTCATTTCCCAAACACTTTACCATTTAAGCTAAAGATCTACCTCTTGTCTGCATATGTACAATCAAATCACGTAACAATGGGCTGATACAGTTCATATGAGCAATAAGATCACATGTGCTATGGACATATTTGTTTCTAAAGTCATGATACAAGTCAATTTTGTTTCTAATAACACCACCAAAACGAGGTCATACGTAGAAAAGTATAAACAGATAGATAAAATAACAAAGGAGAATGATTCATAGTCAAAGGCCCTGTTTGTTTTGGATTTTGAGAAACAATTGTGAGGCCAAAACTGATTATTGGACTCAAAATTAAACTTAAAATTGAGTCTAATAATCAGTGTTGAACTCACAATGCATCCAAAACAAACAGGGCCTAAACATACAACAACCCATTTTATTCAGCACCTAGTCCTGTTCTATAATCAGGTACAGGCCCACTAAGGTTGAGTCAACATTATTTTCACTATTAGCATTGGTCATTGTTTACAGTTAAAGGGGACAAAAATATAATGTACTAAGGTAGAATAGTTTCAATATACAATATGTTTCCAACAACAGTAAGCAACAGATGGGCAGAACAGGATCAACTTGGTTAAAGATAAGGAAGATTATTAAAATGATATACAATGTTCAAGGACTATGAAGTGAGTACTAATTTTAGAGAGTGAAACGAGAAGTAAATGCAGATAAAGAATTAACTTACATGTCCAAACAATCAAAGTCGCTCTGCTTAAGCTTTGCACTGGTGACTAACATGTGTACTGAAAATGCCACTCCGCATGGGGCTGCTTGAAAATAAAGCCTAATACATTTTTTTATGAAAAAAAGAATTGTGTATGGATAGAACCTGGGAACAATGAAATCAAATGTAATGTTCATAACTCATAAGGTGAGGATCCAAAGTGGAAGAATGAAGTAAACAGAACCACTAAAAATAATCAAACATGTCTACATGTAATCCAATTAATAATTTGCTTAGCAAGCTAAATTGGCCAAATTATAATTCTCTATTTTTTTGCACAATACGACATGAATTCATTGGAATTATTTTCCAATAAGCATTGGGAATTACGTTCTCTTCTCACTCAAGCCATGCATATCCAAACACCATCACCTTTCTTTAGAGTACCTCTGAATCTGTTTTGTCGCTTACCATTTGATCAAGCTCAGCCAATTCATATATATATATATATATATATATATATATATATATATATATATGGTGCTGAGCTCTCACCTCTCCTCACCCAATTCAATCTCACAAACTCATGGAAGAAATCTCCTCTACCATATTCATATTCTTCCTTCTCCTTCTTTCTGGTTTTTCCATGTCGGCCGTACATCATCCACATGGACAAATCCGCCATGCCAGCTCCCTTCGGCACCCACGAAAGTTGGTACGAATCAATGCTCTCATCCCTTTCAGATAGCATCCCTTCTACCCATCTCTACACTTACAACCATGTGGTTCATGGGTTTAGTGCTGTGTTGTCAACCTCCCAACTTGAACAATTGGAAAGAATGCCAGGTCATCTAGCCACATACCCAGAGTCCTATGGCAAGCTCCACACAACTCACACCCCTAAGTTTCTAGGCTTGAGTGCCCACACCGGCTTATGGCCGGCATCTGGGTTTGGCGACCACATGATAATTGGGATCCTCGACACCGGAATCTGGCCGGAGAGTGAGAGTTTTAACGACCAAGGCATGCCGCCTGTGCCGGAAAGATGGAGAGGCGCCTGCGAGACTGGTACAAAATTCAATTCTTCGAACTGCAATCGGAAACTCATTGGGGCTTAAAGAAAGGGGAATTCCCATCAATCTAACTATGGACTATGATTCTCCAAGGGACTACTTTGGACATGGGACTCACACATCATCAACTTCGGCCGGAAGCCGGGACACAAATGCCGATTACTTTGGCTACGCAAAGGGCACAGCAGTTGGGATGGCAAAGGCCAGAGTGGCAATGTACAAAGTCTTATTCTTCACTGACACCTTTGAGTCTGCAGCGACAGATGTGTTGGCCGGAATGGACCAAGCAATAGCCGACGGGGTGGACCTCATGTCCTTGTCATTGGGGTTCCCACAAACACCTTACTATAGCAATGTAATCGCACTGGGTGCTTTCGCCGCTATGGAGAAAGGGATATTTGTAGCATGTTCGGCGGGAAATAGTGGCCCTCATCCTTACTCCGTCGCTAATGGTGCTCCATGGATCACAACAGTGGGGGGTCAACCATAGATAGAGATTATAAAGCTTCGATAACGCTCGGCAATGGAGTGGCAACCATTCAAGGGAGATCTATTTATCCTGAAAACATCTTTATTTCTGGTGTCCCTATCTACTATGGACAGGGCAATTCTAGTACGGAAACAGGTGATCCTGATTCTCTCAATACAACAGAAGTAGCGGAGAGGATCGTCTTCTGCACGCTTGGGGATTTCATTTCGTAGATACTTGAAGTGAGTAGAACTGGTGCCAAAGGAGGCATCTTTGCTCCTGATTATACAGAAACCTTTGATTCCATGTTTCCCAGTCGGTACTTCATGCCATTCGTGGGAGTAAGCGTGGGGGATGGGGAAATAGTGAAGAAGTACATAACAACAGATGCTGAAAATTCAACTGTGGATATCAAATTTGTGATAACAGAGTTGGGTGCAAAACCAGCTCCACAAGTGGCCGAATTCTCGTCAAGAGGGCCTAATACCCTCAGCCCATGGATCCTCAAGCCTGATATTATAGCCCCTGGAGTTAATGTCTTGGCTGCCTGAGCCCCCAATAGACCGAGGTACGACTTGAGTCCATTCGCTTGCTCTCAGTTTATATCCTCGCATCCGGAACTTCCATGTCGTCCCCCCATGTTGTTGGTATAGCAGCCTTGCTACGAGCATGTCACCGTGATTGGAGCACGGCCGCAATTTGCTCCGCGCTCATGACCACCGCAAGTGTAACAGATAATACAAATGGACCCATCACCGATATGTCTACCGCGCTCGCCGCCACACCTCTTGATTTTGGAGCAGGGCATATAAACCCAAACAAGGCCATGGATCCTGGCCTTGTGTATGATATAGAGTTGCAAGACTACATAGATTTTATCTGTGGACTAAACTATACAAGCCAACAGATAAGGGTTATCACTAGAATGTCTAATTACACATGCACAAAGGCTAATCTGGATCTCAATTACCCTTCCTTCATCATCATCCTTAACAATTCTACCAACTCGTCCCTGGTTACCTTCAAACGAACTTTAACAAATGTCGTGGATTCTTCGCCCATTTATCGTGCGGTTGTGACAGCGCCAGCCAGGATGAAAGTTGTGGTGGAGCCACAGAAGCTCTCTTTTGCTGGTTTAAACAGCAAGCAAGAGTTTTCCATGAGCGTGGAGATAGACATGGGAATGGTTGGATCAGAGAGCAAATATATGAAAAATTATGGGTTTCTAACCTGGTATGAAGTTGGGGGGAAGCATGTGGTCAGGAGTCCCATAGTGTTTTCCTCTACACCTTAAAAAGGATTTAGTATGCAAAGCTCACAAAGCCAAGGGTGAGAAATTTGAATAAGTTACATTGTTTGTTTAGCAAATAAATACAGTGAGCTTTGAGCATTAAGCAGCTACGATTTTGACAATGGGATTCGGGATGTTGAAACATTGTGCTGATTTTAACGGGATTTACATTTGATAATGATTATGTCATATTTCCTAGAAAACTCTTAGAAATCATAGAAGGCCTAAAAATCCTAGGAAGTCCAAAACCCCATAAATCATGGAACCGTAGTGATCTAGGGCTGGCAATTTCAACCGTAAAAACAGGGATCTACCCCGCACGGGGCGGGGATTCCCCGATTTGGGCGGGGACGGGGACGGTTTTAGGCCCGCCCCGATTTAATACCTTGCATTATGCCATTATCAATACATAATTTGGATTATCCCAAAAATTATATTTTTAAAATTTCAAAATTTTCATTTGGCCTTTGTCTTCTAGTGTGCGGGGCGGGAATGGGGATTAGATATTCCCTGCGGGGCGGGATGCGCCCCGTTGCCAGCCCTAGATCTTTGAAGTTTAGAAGCGATCGAACCTTAAAAGACTCGATACAAATCTTATAAAAATCCTAGAAATCATAAAATACTCAAAGCATAAAAAATTCCCATTGGAAAACCCAATAGTGGGGCCCACCCAACTAATCGTAGGGCCCGGTGACCGATCGGTCACAGTTAATCTAGTGTTTGACAAACTCGTCGTTTAATTTTAATCAAGAATCGGTAGCCCTTCTTGTTATAACGACACTGGACCAAAGACACCTCATCAGGTTTGGATCTGAATGAGATTTTCTCTTCGTGTGGCTTGTAACATACAAATTCAGGACCTCCTCCTCCGGTTTCTTTGATTGTCACCAGACTTCATGCAAGGATCCAGGAGTGGAACCTCCCATTGTTCCAATATGGATCACCTTCGCTGGCCTCCCTCCGTAAGTCTTCAACTAAAATTTTCTGGCTTCGATATGAGGTACTCTTGGGAGGATGCTCAAAATAAGCACTCCAACCATTCAAGGCATTAGACTAGGCAAAAAGTCATTTTAAACTTCTAAAGTACTATAACCTCTAAAATGCTTCATAGGGCCAAATTTTGGCTTGATTCTCCCAGGGCAAATACAGAGAGCCCACTAAATTGCTCTCGTGGGACAAGATTCGGCCTAGTTAATAGTAGGAACTGGCCGAACCAGATTCCGCCACCTAGCAGGGTAGTAGAGCTTGGAATGGTGGATCCAGTGTGTGGTAGATGCTGGATCGATCCAATGTATGATAGCTGTTGGACCGGTCTTTTACCTTGCCAAATGGGCGGTTGTATTGGCATTGTCGGTGCCATCCTATCAGAAAGCAAAGCAAAGCAAACAATCTATCAACCTGCGTGGAAAAATTCTCCCTAGAGGGTTAAAATGGCCTAATCACTTCAAAAATTTCCTGAGCTACTATTTGGGATAACTTGTGCGAATTTTCATTTAGACGTTGCCTTAACGTAGCGGCTAAGGCCACATCTTGGAGTAAAATCGGCGCATCAGAGTTTCGCGAAGTATCTCTACTTGGTGAAACTGGATTACGATTCTCTACCGGTGGAGGATTTTCCATATTAAAAGTCCTTCGATCTTGGATCTCAACACTCTTGAAAACATTAGAATCACTAGTTTTCGATCGAGGATTGCTGGCATGATTGCCCCAAAAATCATCTCGATGATCCTAACCCTCCGATCTAATATGATGACACTGCATATAAATCTCCAAGGATGAAAGAGTTAGGATCATCATAGGGAGATATTTTTGGGGCAAGAGTAATATAGGTTGGGTCGAACCAAATGAACTGTTTGGATCTTTGAGCCCCTCTGAATTGTTTTAGAAAAAAAAAACACATTTTTTTTACGGTTTCCACCTTTCTTCAAAATTTAAACCATTTGTTGTTGGGCCCTGTTCAAAGAGAGAATACGGTTGTGACTTGTGAGAATATGGCTAGGGCCGACGTTGTCCAAAGATTTAAACAAATCAATTGTTGGGCCCCATCGATGGTTCATGGAGACAGCGGTGGGGTAAGTACCGGTTGTACATAAAAGTGTTGTATTTGGGAGAGAGAGAGAGAGTGTGTGTTGTACCAGTTGTGGTAAAAGTGGTGTGAATTAATCCTACGAGAGGGTGAATTAATCTTATCTTCTATTTTTTGCTTCCTCAAGATAGAAGTTTCCAATCTCCTATAGGAGGTCTTATTTCCGAATTCCTGAAATGACTTGTCTCACCTAGGGCTGGCAACGGGGCGGGTCGGGGCCGGATGTTGGGGTCCCCTACTCCTTCCCCTCTGCGGGGAATTTTCCCCCTCCCCTTCCCCTCCCCATTGCGGGGATGGTGGGGAATCCCCCTCCCCTCCCCACGGGGAATATCTAATCCCCATCCCCTCCCCTTCTCCGCCCCGCATCCTTCGGGGACAATCACTTTACTTTGTTAAATGTTATGTTTAAAACTAATGATTTGCTAGGGACAATCACTTCAGGCATGTTGCGGCTTGGCTATTGCATGTGAGAGTAGCCACACAACCCACACATAGGCTAAGATTTTGTCTTATTCATTTTATTAACCCTAGCAGATCCCTAATTCCCAATCCCACTTGCCAAAAAGTATTGTACGTGCCACACCATAGGAAGATCCAAACCGTCCATTTGCTGGGCACACCATACTACCATAGGCATAGGATGATCCAAACCTTCCACTTGATGGGCACATTGTAGGATGATCCAAACTGTCCATTTGATGGGCCGCAACGTAAACAGGTTGTGGCCCAAAAATCATTTCCATAGGATAATCCTAACCCTCTAATCTATAGAGGAATTGCATATTATGATACCTTCTATAGATCGGAGGGTTGCAATCATCCTATGGAAATGATTTTTGGGCCGCAATCTATTTACGTTGTGGCCCATCAAATGGACGGTTTGGATGATCTATGGTGTGGCCTGTAAAGTACTTTTAAATTGTAGCCTATCAAACGGACGGTTTGGATCATCCTATGGCGTAGCCCATACATTACTTTTTGAAAAATAATGGACTATATGAGCGCACACCATATAAAATCTCATCACTCATCAGAGAGATGTTGCCTTTATTTGGGGGAGGGAGATTTTCAAAGAATTTAATGTTGCCTTACAGTGATGGTTCGATGGAGAGATTTTAGGGAGTTCTGAGGGTAATATACTAATATAATGAGGGACAATGCCCAATGGATTATGGGTAAAAGAAAACATAAAAAGCTATTTCAGGGATAAAACTGTACTAATGGAAATTATGAAAATTTTGGGGGAATCTTGTAGATATGTTTTGATCCAAGGGGTTTTTAGTAGTTTTCCCAAAAAAAAAAAGAACACTTAAAAAATACAAGAAAAAAATGGCATTAATGCGGGGCGGAGCGGGGCGAGGCGGAGCAGGGCCAACTCCATCCCCTTCTCCTCCCCTTCCCCGCACCAGGGAATTTTTTAAATCCCCTTCCCCACTCAAATCGGGGAATCCCCTCCCCAAGCGGGGCGGGGCGGATCCCCACTTTCCCGGGTGAAATTGCCAGCCCTAGTCTCACCTTGTTTTGCTCCCAATTCAGGGATTCCCCCATCTCTCTCTTGCCGTTTTTTGTTTCCGCCTCTAAATTAACTCCACCAACATCTTTAATCTGCTTGCCCGGGAGGGGGTGAATTAATCCCATTCCTGAAATGACTTCTCTCACCTTGTTTGGTGTATTGATTTAAATGGATGTCATCAGAAATAAAAGTTCCTTCAAATTAAATATTAAATGGGTTGGTTCAAGTTATCTTTCTTTCTGTTAAAAAATTAGAAATATTTTTTTTTAGCAGGTGTAAGGTTGATTTTGTCAGATGAAACGAAGCAAGAGATAACATAACAAGAAAGGGAATGACCGAGTTCTAGGCGACACAATTAGTTCGATGGACGTGAAACAGACCCCTGTTTAAGAGGTCTAAAATAAGAAATCAGAGGTCTAGAGCCCTTTCCTGGTCCATCGGTTTGCTCTATGCAGTTCGGGTTCCCAGAGCATACATCTCAAGCCCTACATATCTTTGTTCATTAGTTTGCTTGGTTCGGGTTCACAGAGCTCAAGTCTAGTGCCTTGTGTTGCCCTATTCATCACTCAACTTGGTTCGGGTACTAATTCACAATGTTTAGGTCTTGAGCCCTATCTCACCGAGTTCACTTGTTTCCTTTCGTTTGGGTTCCTATTTATGATCTGGGATTCCCTATGGCCGCTTTTTTTTTCTACGTAAAATGGTTCTCAAATAAAATTTAGGCCAAAATTACATTTACACCCCCTCTAGTTTCTAACACATTCAACTCTAACCCTGACTTTCAAAACGTGACAACCCCCTAAGGTTTCAAAACGTGACAAGTACACCCCCTCTGTCAACGGTTCATCAATTTAACCTGACGGAAAGACTAAAACAAACTATGGTTATTATTTTGAGGACAGAAATACCCTCATTTGCAGAGGGATTAGGGTTGCACCATTTCCCACCGCCGTCACCTCCATCACAGACAATAAAACCCCACCCAATGGCTACATCAAACCCACATTTCAAGAAAAAAACATTGATAAAAATAAAATAAAAAAGCCCTAAAATATTAGGGTTTATGTGCAAATCATGATAATGATGTGCTTGAAGACAAATAAAACTCCTAAATTGAGGTTTTATGTTGATAAATAAACAAGGTTTGAATCAAACCCTAATTTTCGGTTTTCAAGTCCGAAAATCCTAATTTTCAGTTGGGGAAGACGAGGGTGTTTTGGTCATTTCCACCTCGCCATCTACTCCGTCACGTTAAAAAAACTTCAGGGGGTGTACTTGTCACATTTTGAAACCTCAGGGTTAGAGTTGAATGTGTCATAAACTAGAGGGGGTGTATCTGTATTTTTCCCTAAATTTTATGCTCATTTTCCACATCTAAAGAAACGAGATTTTGCATCAGTGGTTGAAAAATATCCTCTCCACCAGGCCCCACAGATCTAATGGTTGCAGAAAAACTTGCTATACTTTATCCATGGATTGAGTGACTCCATATGTCATCTTGTCTCATGATACGTATATATAAGGTGTACAGGAGGTAGTTATTTTAGGGATTTGCATTCTAGGTTTGTGGGTATGTGTTTGAGTCATGGGTGTTAGTATTTATTATGTGTCATGTTAGTGGTAAGTGGGTTGATGATGTGGCATTCCCGTTGTGCTTGTATTTAAGTTTAAGTATTTCAATGAAATGGAGAAGAAGAGAAATTTTATAGCAAAAGGGAAACTTTGTTCTTGGGGAGTCATGGTTCCTCTCGAATCTAGCCATTAGGAGGTCATGTCGCCTTGAATCAACCTCTCTTCCCCTCTCCCTCTTTTGTTTTGTTAATTTGTGTTACGGCAATTAGGCATGTAACATCTCTGTTGTCTGCAATAAGTGAAATTTGAAATAATTAACATGGTTAATTTTACGGCAAATGATAGAAGGCAATTTTTGAGTTCCCCAAAAGGTAATGTACCATGTAAAATCATTGACATATGTGAAATAGAAGGACTACCAAAAGAACAAAAATGGACATTTTAACGTTTCTTGGTAAAACAAAAAAGGAGTACCAAAAAAACAAAAATGGACCTTGCCTGATGGATTAAGGATACAAGATCATCCAATCATGATGTCTGGACCTATGGTTATAATTTGGACCAACAAATCTTATCACATTACATGAGGCATAAGTTGGGCCCAATAAGTGCCTTTTAGGAAAGATGCTAACAATTAGACAAACTGTTGGTAATTTTCATTAACAGTTACATCTGCAAGAGTGCAAGGTCCATTGATAATTACCTTTGGCTCTCTGCAAGGTCTATTCAGTAACTGCCCATAAAAAAAGAGGTCTATTCAGTAAAATTCTTGTCAGTAATTGTCCATTCATTCAGACTATTAGTAGTTGTCATTAGCAGTTTCCATTTAGTAAAACTTTTTGGAACCCAGATGATTAATCAGTGTTTAAATAACCTCCAAACGGCCATGGTGATTTTCTTCTCTCACAACCCTTTTGTTGGAACCCTGATTGTTAAACTTCAAACGGATAGCTATAAACGAGGAACCAAGAGTATAATTCTCTATTTTTTTTTTTTGCACAACACGACATGAATTCATTGGAATTATTTTCAAATAAGCATTGGGAATTACGTTCTCTTCTTTACAATACCTCTGAAACGGTTTCGTCGCTTTCCATTTGATCAAGCTCAGCCAATTCATATACATATGGTGCTGAGCTCTCACCTCTGCTCACCCAATTCAATCTCACAAAGTCATGGAAGAAATCTCCTCTTCCATGTTCATCTTCGTCCTTCTCCTTCTCTCTGGTTTTTCCACGTTGGCCTCGGCCACGGAACGTCAGCCGTACATCATCCACATGGACAGATCCGCCATGCCAGCTCCCTTCGCCACCCATGAAAGTTGGTACCAATCAATGCTCTCATCCCTTACAGATAGCATCCCCTCTACCCATCTCTACACTTACAACCATGTGGTTCATGGGTTTAGTGCTGTGTTGTCAACCTCCCAACTTGAACAACTGGAAACAATGCCAGGTCATCTAGCCACATACCCAGAGTCCTATGGCAAGCTCCACACAACTCACACCCCTAGGTTTCTAGGTTTGAGTGCGCACGCCGGCTTATGGCCGGCATCCGGGTTTGGCGACGACATGATAATTGGGATCCTCGACACCGGAATCTGGCCGGAGAGTGAGAGTTTTAACGACCAAGACATGCCGCCTGTGCCGGAAAGATGGAGAGGCGACTGCGAGACTGGTACAAAATTCAATTCCTCAAACTGCAATCGGAAACTCATCGGCGCTCGTTCGTTCACTAAGGGGCTGAAAGAAAGAGGAATTCCCATCAATCTAACTAGGGACTATGATTCTCCAAGGGACTACTTTGGACATGGGACTCACACATCATCAACTTCGGCCGGAAGCCCGGCCACCAATGCCGATTACTTTGGCTACGCAAAGGGCACAGCAGTTGGGATGGCACCTAAGGCCAGAGTGGCAATGTACAAAGTCATATTCTTCACTGACACCTTCGAGTCGGCAGCAACCGATGTGTTGGCCGGAATGGACCAAGCAATTGCCGACGGGGTCGACCTCATGTCCTTGTCATTAGGGTTCCCACAGACACCTTACTATAGCAATGTAATTGCGCTGGGAGCTTTCGCCGCTATGGAGAAAGGGATATTCGTAGCCTGTTCGGCGGGAAATAGTGGCCCTGATGCTTACTCCATCTTTAATGGTGCTCCATGGATCACAACAGTGGGGGCGTCGACCATAGATAGAGATTATAAAGCTTCGATAACGCTTGGAAATGGAGTGGCAACCATTCAAGGGAGATCAATTTATGCTGAAAACATCTTTATTTCTGGTGTCCCTATCTACTATGGACAGGGCAATTCTAGTAAGGAGACATGTAATTCTGATTCTCTCGATATAACAGAAGTAGCGGGGAAGATCGTCTTCTGCTCGCATGGGGATTTCTTGTCGCAGATATTTGAAGTGAATAGAACTGGTGCCAAAGGAGCCATCTTTGTTGCTAATTATACAGATGCCTTGTATTCCATGTTTCCCACTCTGTACTTCATGCCATTTGTGGCTGTAAGCGTGGTCGATGGGGAAATAGTGAATAAGTACATAACAACAGAAGCAGCAAATTCAACTGTGGATATCAATTTTGTGATAACAGAGTTGGGTGCAAAACCAGCCCCACAAGTGGCCGAATTCTCTTCAAGAGGGCCCAATGCCATCAGTCCATTGATCCTCAAGCCTGATATTATAGCCCCTGGAGTTAATGTCTTGGCTGCCTGGGTGCCCAATAGACCCGTGGTACGACTTGGGTCCAATCGCTTGCTCTCAGATTATATCCTCGAATCCGGAACTTCCATGTCGTCCCCCCATGTTGTTGGTATAGCAGCCTTGCTACGAGCATGTCACCGTGATTGGAGCACGGCCTCAATTCGCTCCGCGCTCATGACCACCGCAAGTGTAAAAGATAATACAAATGGACCCATCACTGATATGTCTACCGCGCTCGCCGCCACACCTCTTGATTTTGGAGCAGGGCATATAAACCCAAACAAGGCCATGGATCCTGGCCTTGTGTATGATATAGAGTTGCAAGACTACATAGATTTTATCTGTGGACTAAACTATACAAGCCAACAGATAAGGGTTATCACTAGAATGTCTAATTACACATGCACAAAGGCTAATCTGGATCTCAATTACCCTTCCTTCATCATCATCCTTAACAACTCTACCAACTCGTCCCTGGGTACCTTCAAACGAACTTTAACAAATGTCGTGGATTCTTCGCCCATTTATCGTGCGGTTGTGACAGCGCCAGCCAGGATGAAAGTTGTGGTGGAGCCACATAAGCTCTCTTTTGCTGGTTTAAACAGCAAGCAAGAGTTTTCCATGAGCGTGGAGATAGACATCGGAATGGTTGGATCAGAGAGCAAATATATGAAAAATTATGGGTTTCTAACCTGGTATGAAGTTGGGGGGAAGCATGTGGTCAGGAGTCCCATAGTGTTTTCCTCTACACCTTAAAAAGGATTTAGTATGCAAAGCTCACAAAGCCAAGGGTGAGAAATTTGAATAAGTTACATTGTTTGTTTAGCAAATAAATACAGTGAGCTTTGAGCATTAAGCAGCTACGATTTTGACAATGGGATCTGGGATGTTGAAACATTGTGCTGATTTTAACGGGATTTACATTTGATAATGATTATGTCATATTTCCTAGAAAACTCTTAGAAATCATAGAAGGCCTAAAAATCCTAGGAAGTCCAAAACCCTATAAATCATGGAACCATAGTGATCTAGGGCTGGCAATTTCACCCGTAAAAACTGGGATCCGATACCCCGATTTGGGCGGGGATGGGGATAGTTTTAGGCCCGGCGCGATTTAATACCTTGCATTATGCCATTATCAATACATAATTTGGATTATCAAAATAATTATATTTTTAAAATTTCAAATTTGTCCTTTAGCCTTTGTCTTCTAGTGTGCGGGGCGGGGATGGGGATTCCCTCCCCACCATCCCCCGAAGTGTGGACCGGGCGGGGATGGGGAATTTTCTTTGATGTTGGGACGGGGACGGGGAATGCAACATCCGGCCCCACCCCGCCCCGCCCCGTTGCCCGCCCTAGATCTTAGAAGTTTAGAAGCGATAGAACCTTAAAAGACTCGATACAAATCTTATAAAAATCCTAGAAATCATTAAAATACTCTAAAAACATAAAAATTCCCATTGAAAAACCCAATAGTGGGGCCCACCCAACTAATCTAGCGTTTGACAAACTCGTCGTTTAATTTTAATCAAGAATCGGTAGCCCTTCTTGTTATAACGACACTGGACCAAAGACATCTCATCAGGTTTGGATCTGAATGAGATTTTCTCTTCGTCTGGTTTGTAACGTACAAATTCAGGACTTCCTCCTCCGGTTTCTTAGATTGTCACCGGACTTCATGCTGGGAGCCAAGAGTGGAACCTCCCATTGTTCCAATAAGGATCACCTTCCCCGGCCTCCCTCTGTAATTCTTCAACTGAAATTTTCTGGCTTCGATATGAGGTACCCTTTGGAGGATGCTCGAAATAAGCACTCCAACCCATTCAAGGCATCAGACTAGATATTGCAGGAATATGTGTCGAAATCAATCTCAATGAGGAACTCCATGATCTCATCTGGTTAGGATCCGGGGGGGAGGAACTTTGCAAAAAGTCATTTTAAACTTCTAAAGTACTATAACCTCTGAAATTCTTCCTAGCGCCGAATTTTGGCTTGGTTCTTCCAGGGCAAATACAGAGGGGCCACTAAATTGCTCTCGTGGGACAAGATTCGGCCTAGTTAACAGTTGGAACTGGCCGAACCTGATTCCGCCACCTAGTGGGGTACTAGAGCTTGGAATGGTGGATCCAGTGTGTGGTAGATGCTGGATCGATCCAATGTATAATAGTTGTTGGACCGGTATTTTACCTTGCCAAATGGGCGGTTGTATTGGCGTTGTTGGTGCCATCCTATAAGAAAGCAAAGCAAACAATCTATCAACCTGCGTGGAAAAATTCTCTCTTGAGGATTGAAATGGCCTAATCACTTCAGAAATTTCCTGAGCTACCATTTGGGATAACTTGTGCGAATTGTCATTTAGGCGTTGCCTTAACGTAGCGTCCACATCTTGAAGTAAGATGGGCGCATCAGAGTTTCGAGAAGTATCTCAACTTGGTGAAACTGGATTACGATTCTCCACTGGGGAGGATTTTCCTTATTAAAAGTCCTTTGATCTTGGGTCTCAACACTCTTGAAAACATTAGAATCATTAGGGTTTCCAGGAGCACCGATAAGTCTACTTTAACTTCTGGTATTGTCATTTAATGTTCGCTTCGCATTGGGACCCACCGGGAATGCCAAAAATTCTTTTCGATCAAGGATTGAGAGCAGAGATTATAAAGAGCGCGAAGAGAGAGCGGTTAGTGAAGAAGCAAATTTCCTCCCATCCATCCCGTAAGCCTTGTCCACCGGTGACTGGTGTTCACCTATTAGTTCTTAGTTGCGCCGATTCCTTGCCCCTACTGTGACTATATGCTGGATAATAGATTTGACTGAAGGGGAATAGATTAGTTGGGGGATCGCCCACCTTGTACCTACTAGTATGAAGGAACACACACGATGCATGCGTGCGTGTGAAAAAAATGCATACAAGACATGCCAAATTAGAGGCAAAGCTAAATTTGGCATTGCTTGTGGCCCTCTTGGTGTGGTCCATCCAAGCCAGGTAGGCCTGGAAGGCCAGGTGATCGTATGCTCCTGGATCAATTTGGATTTGAATTATAACTTTTTGTTCACGAGTATTTCGTCATTTATCATGGGGGTACATTTATAAATAAGTAGAAGTCAACCTGGAATAAGTAGAAGTGACATTTGCAAGAAATCTTCTTAGTAGAAGTGTGTAGACTCATATTTACATGAAATGCTATAGAAAACTCTATTGTAATGAAAAGGAAAAATGAGCTGTAATTTTTTTTAAATGGGTGATCTGTGAGCTGTTATTATTTAATTTCGCCGCCATGAACAAGAAGAAATAACAATGGAGTACGGATATCTAGCTAAACTTTGAGAAGAGGTAAAACTACCATTAATGTAGGGTAATGATGGGGTGTAAAAACTCCAGCCACTCACAGGCTGCCACCTGTCCCAGAGCAGGTGAACTCCAGCCACTCACAGGCTGCCACCTGTCCCAGAGTAGGTGAACTCCAGCCACTCACAGGCTGCCACCTGTCCTGGAGTAGGTGAACTCCAGCCTCTTACAGGCCGCCATCTGTCCTGGACACCTGTCCAGGACACCTCACCAGGTTTTCCCTATAAAAAGGGATTCAAAGCTCAAACCGAGGGGTAATGAAAAATTCCTTCTCTCCCTAAAAACTCTTAGACATCTCCCCTTCACTCCTGCTCATACTGACTTGAATGTCGAAGGGCCTGTCCGGAGTAAAACCCGGTCTGGTCTTCTGACCTCGCTTGCCTTGTGCAGGACTCAGCCCTCATAGCAGGACTCGTTCTTGACCACCTCACTTCTCGTTCACTCCGGTCTCTTAGGACTCAGCTCCCCTAGTCATCTAGCTCAGCTCTCACGTCGCTGCTGTACCTGTTACCGATTTTAGGTCTAACAGATTGGCGCCATCCGTGGGACCCCAGAACTAAAAGCTGTTCTTACGCATCTCACAAAAAATGGCAGGGCGCAAGAGCGCGCGGATACCTACTACACGGACTGATCAAGCCGTGCTACCTCGCAGAACTCGGAGCAAACGAGTCGCCTCGCTGGTGGTAGCAGCTTCTGCTACCGCCGAGCAGAGCCCTGCTCGCTCAGAACACCTAAATCCCCTGCCCACTCCGGAGCAAGTCCAAGCCCTTTTTCAGCAAATGACAGCTCTAGTGGGGCAGTACCAACAGCTGCTGCATGCGCCTCCCCAACCTCCTCCGGAAGCTCCACGACCTGCGCAGGAAAGGTCAAATATCCTCAGAGGAGAGTCGTCGCGCCATGGTGAGGACCGAACTCACCACTCCAGACAAATCCATCACCCCACGGCGAGGCACGCTCTGACAGAGCCTCATTGCCGTCAAAGGTCGCGGTCCCGCTCTGCACAGAGGCGCCGAGCTCACGAAGAGCATGCACCACAAATCAGGTCCCAGCCTCGTCGTAGGAGTCCGGAGAGTCAGTCCGGCTCCGCAGCAAGCCGATCTGTGGGAAGAATCAGGTCCCTGCACCGCAGAACGGATCCGCTACTGCAGAGAATGGAGGAAATGGACCACCGACTAGAGGAACTGGCGAAGGACCAGAGCCGACCCGCCTCCTGGGCGTTCTCAAGTAGGACGCCTTTCACTGATGATGTCCTAGGTGCCCCAGCACTCAGAGGGTTCAAAATGCCAGCCGTCCCACAGTACGACGGTACGACAGACCCCGTGGACCACTTGGAGACATTCAGAACAATGATGCTCCTCCACGGAGCTTCCGACGGCTTTCTTTGCAGAGCATTCCCTACGACGCTCACTAGCGCGGCAAGAGACTGGTACTCCAGGATCAAACCGAACTCCATCAACATCTTCGATGATTTCGGAGAGGATCTGGTCCGCCACTTCATGAGTAGCCGCAGGCCGAGGAAGACAACAGCATCCCTGATGGCCTTGCGGCAGGAGGATAATGAACCTCTCAAGGTGTTCGTCCGCCGATTCAACAGGGAGGCACTTCAAGTGCCAAATCTTGATCCCTCGGCAACTATGAATGCGCTCCTCGCGGGGGCCAGGTCTAATGATTTCCGTCGGGCTGTAGCTCGACAAAATCCGCACTCACTGGCAGATCTCATGACCGGGGCAGAGGAGTACATCACGGTGGAAGAGACACTGACAACTCTTAACTCAAATCGGAGGATAACCTCTGAGGAGAAAAATCCCGCCAAGCAGCGTAGGGAGGATAAACCTCCCAGAAGAGAGAAGTCTCCGCCTCCGCAAAGAAGAGAGGAAAACTTCACGCCTCTCAATACCTCCAGGAAACATATATTGGCTGCAATCAGCGAAGAGGAATTCGTGAAGTGGCCCGCTAGAATGTTCTCCAAAGGAAACCGTAGAGATCCATCAAAATACTGTCGGTTCCACAAGGACCACGGTCACGACACGGATGAGTGTTGGCAACTCAAAGAAGAAATTGAGCAGCTCATCAGCCGCGGATATTTGAAAAAGTATATCCGAACTGACGGCCGCAACACAGAGCGCAGAGGAAAAAGCCCCCAGGGCCGCAGCCCTCGCAGATCACAGCAGCCCCCTGCTCGGGACAAAACCCCTTAGCTGGCCATTGCACAGCCTGAGGCACCCCGGCCTCAGCCAAGGGGGGTCATTGGCACAATCATGGGTGGGCCTGCCGCTGGGGGCACATCCTCCGCTGCTCGCAAAGCATATGCGCGACGAGTTAACGTTGTGCACACAACCAGCAAAAAGACTAGAACGGAGAATGAGATCTCCTTCTCAGATGCAGATCTGGATAACCTTATCCTGCCCCACGACGATGCACTGGTTTTAACCATGCTCGTTGCCAACTGGGAGGTGAAGAAAATTCTCGTGGACAATGGGAGCTCAGCGGACATTCTATACTACCACGCCTTTGAGAAAATGATGATAGGCGACGACCGTTTGAAGGCGGCGAACTCAGACCTATTTGGCTTCTCCGGGGAGGTCGTGAAAGTAGTGGGGCAGATTGAGCTCCCCGTTCTTGTCGGAGACCCACCTCTTCAAGCATTCGCCATGGTCAACTTCCTAGTAGTAAGGGCCACTTCGGTCTATAATGCTATCCTAGGACGACCTGGGCAGAACCTGATTCGTGCAGTGGCTTCGGCTTATCACCAAAAGATGAAGTTCATAACCCCCAACGGCGTGGGAGAAGTTCGAGGAGATCAACCCCAATCCAAGGAGTGCTACGCGATGGCCCTCAAAGGCAAAAATGCAGTGGAATCACTGCCAATCGAACTACTCGATGTAAGGGACGAACTCAGGGTGACTGAACCCGCCGAAGACCTCCGCAAAATATTATCGGTAGTCGTACCGCCCGGCATGAGAGGTGATTTTGTAAATTAAGTTTATGTTAATATGAATAAATAATTCTTTTGCAGATTCAGATTTCCTCTTATATTTGGAAACCCAGTTCATAAAACTTGGGTACTTGTATCTGGAAACCCAGTTCGCTAAAACTTGGGTACTCACTGGAAACCCAGTTCTTAAACTCGGGTACTCACTGGAAACCCAGTTCTTAAACTTGGGTACTCACTGGAAACCCAGTTCTTAAACTCGGGTACTCACTGGAAACCCAGTTCTTAAACTTGGGTACTCACTGGAAACCCAGTTCTTAAACTTGGGTGCTTGTATCTGGAAACCCAGTTCGCTAAAACTCGGGTACTCATTACTTGGAAACCCAGTTCGCTAAAACTGGGTACTCGCTACTTGGTTCGCCACGGCTAGTCTTCACAAAGATCGGAAGCGCACTTCTAGTCAGAAACGGGCCTGGGCAGAAAACCAAACCCTTGCAAAAACCCAAGTTCAATAAACTTGGTCATTCCAACCAGACTGGATATAACGCGTTTCAACAAAACGACAAAAACCAGTCCGGTCCGAACCGGACTGGGCGCAAGACGACAAAAATCAGTCCGGCCCAAGCCGGACTGGATATGACGCGTTCTACAAAATGACAAAAACCAGTCCGGCCCAAGCGAGACTGGATATGACGCGTCTCGCTACACGACAAAATCCAGACTAATAAGCTCCAGACTGCTACAAAATCCGGACTGCTCCAAGCTCCGGACTGCTCCAAAAGCCGAACTGGATATAGCGCAAAGCGCTACAGAACAAAATCCAGTTCATTTCAATCCGAACTGGATATAGCGCAAAGCGCTACAGGACAAAATCCAGCTCATCTCAACTCCGGACTGGATTTCCGGACTCATTTCCAGCCGGACTGGCTCAACTCCGGACTGGATTTCCGGACTCATTTACAGCCGGACTCCGGACTCATCTCCAGCCGAACTGGATATGGCGCAAAGCGCTACAGGACAAAATCCAGTTCATCTTAATCCGAACTGGATATAGCGCAAAGCGCTACAGGACAAAATCCAGCTCATCTCAACTCCGGACTGGATTTCCGGACTCATTTCCAGCCGGACTGGCTCAACTCCGGACTGGATTTCCGGACTCATTTTCAGCCGGACTCCGGACTGGATCTCCGGACTCATCTCCAGCCGTACTGGATATGGCGCAAAGCGCTACAGGACAAAATCCATCTCATCTCAAGCCGACCAGGACTCGGTGAGATTCGCTACAAGACAAATTTCAATTTCGTCTTTTAGCTGATTGCGCTATATTCAGTTCATCTCAATCCGAACTGGATATAGCGTAAAGCGCTACAGGACAAAATCCAGCTCATCTCAAGCCGAACTGGATATGGCGCAAAGCGCTACAGGACAAAATCCAGCTCATCTCAAGCCGAACTGGATATTGCGCAAAGTGCTACAGGACAAAATCCAGTTCATCTCAAGCCAAACTGGATATGGCGCAAAGCGCTACAGGACAAAATCCAGTTCATCTCAAGCCGAACTGGATATGGCGCAAAGCGCTACAGGACAAAATCCAGTTCATCTCAAGCCGAACTGGATATAGCGCAAAGCACTACAGGACAAAAATCAGTCCGGTTGAAGCCGTACTCCGGACTGGAGCTCCGTACTCCGGACTGGATCTCCGTACTCCGGACTGGAGCTCCGTACTCCGGACTAGATCTCCGTACTCCGAACTGGATGACGCGTTCTACAAAATGACAAAAATCAGTCCGGTTGAAGCCGTACTCCGGACTGGAGCTCCGTACTCCGGACTCCGGACTGGATATGACGCGTTCTACAAAACGACAAAAATCAGTCCGGTTGAAGCCGTACTCCGGACTGGAGCTCCGTACTCCAAACTGGATCTCCGTACTCCGGACTGGATATGACGCGTTCTACAAAACGACAAAAATCAGTCCGGTTGAAGCCGTACTCCGGACTGGATCTCCGTACTCCGGACTGGAGCTCCGTACTCCGGACTGGATCTCCGTACTCCGGACTGGATATGACGCGTTCTACAAAACGACAAAAATCAGTCTGGTTGAAGCCGTACTCCGGACTGGATCTCCGTACTCCGGACTGGAGCTCCGTACTCCGTACTCCGGACTGGATATGACGCGTTCTACAAAACGACAAAAATCAGTCCGGTTGAAGACGTACTCCGGACTAGAGCTCCGTACTCCGGACTGGAGCTCCGTACTCCGGACTGGATCTCCGTACTCCGGACTGGAGCTCCGTACTCTGGACTGGATATGACGCGTTCTACAAAATGACAAAAATCAGTCCGGTTGAAGCCGTACTCCAGACTGGAGCTCCGTACTCCGGACTGAATCTCCGTACTCCGGACTGGAGCTCCGTACTCCGGACTGGATTTCCGTACTCCGAACTGGATGACTCGTTCTACAAAATGACAAAAATCAGTCCGGTTGAAGCCGTACTCCGGACTGGAGCTCCGTACTCCGGACTGGATATGACGCGTTCTACAAAACGACAAAAATCAGTCCGGTTGAAGCCGTACTCCGGACTGGAGCTCCGTACTCCGAACTGGATCTCCGTACTCCGGACTGGATATGACGCGTTCTACAAAACGACAAAAATCAGTCCGGTTGAAGCCGTACTCCGGACTGGATCTCCGTACTCCGGACTGGAGCTCCGTACTCCGGACTGGAGCTCCGTACTCCGTACTCCGGACTGGAAGCATTCTACAAAATGACAAAAATCAGTCCGGTTGAAGCCGTACTCCGGACTGGAGCTCCGTACTCCGTACTCCGGACTGGATATGACGCGTTCTACAAAATGACAAAAATCAGTCCGGTTGAAGCCGTACTCCGGACTGAAGCTCCGTACTCCAGCCTGGAGCTCCGTACTCCATACTCCGGACTGGATATGACGCGTTCTACAAAACGACAAAAATCAGTCTGGTTGAAGCCGTACTCCGGACTGGAGCTCCGTACTCCGTACTCCGGACTGGATATGACGCGTTCTACAAAACAACAAAAATCAGTCCGGTTGAAGCCGTACTCCGGACTAGAGCTCCGTACTCCGGACTGGAGCTCCGTACTCCGGACTGGATATGACGCGTTCTACAAAACGACAAAAATCAGTCCGGTTGAAGCCGTACTCCGGATTGGAGCTCCGTACTCCGAACTGGATCACCGTACTCCGGACTGGATATGACGCGTTCTACAAAACGACAAAAATCAGTCCGGTTGAAGCCGTACTCCGGACTGGAGCTCCGTACTCCGGACTGGAGCTCCGTACTCCGTACTCCGGACTGGAAGCGTTCTACAAAATGACAAAAATCAGTCCGGTTGAAGCCGTACTCCGGACTGGAGCTCCGTACTCCGTACTCCGGACTGGATATGACGCGTTCTACAAAATGACAAAAATCAGTCCGGTTGAAGCCGTACTCCGGACTGGAGCTCCGTACTCCAGCCTGGAGCTCCGTACTCCGTACTCCGGACTGGATATGACGCGTTCTACAAAACGACAAAAATCTGTCCGGTTGAAGCCGTACTCCGGACTGGAGCTCCGTACTCCGTACTCCGTACTCCGGACTGGATATGACGCGTTCTACAAAACAACAAAAATCAGTCCGGTTGAAGCCGTACTCCGGACTAGAGCTCCGTACTCCGGACTGGAGCTCCGTACTCCGGACTGGATCTCCGTACTTCGGACTGGAGCTCCGTACTCCGGACTGGATATGACGCGTTCTACAAAACGACAAAAATCAGTCTGGTTGAAGCCGTACTCCGGACTGGATCTCCGTACTCCGGACTGGAGCTCCGTACTCCGTACTCCGGACTGGACGCATTCTACAAAATGACAAAAATCAGTCCGGTTGAAGCCTTACTCCGGACTGGAGCTCCGTACTCTGGACTGGAGCTCCGTACTCCGTACTCCGGACGGGATATGACGCGTTCTACAAAATGACAAAAATCAGTCCGGTTGAAGCCGTACTCCGGACTGGAGCTCCGTACTCCGGCCTGGAGCTCCGTACTCCGGCCTCCGGACTGGATATGACGTGTTCTACAAAACGACAAAAATCAGTTCAGTTGAAGCCGTACTCCGGACTAGAGCTCCGTACTCCGTACTCCGGACTGGATATGACGCGTTCTACAAAACGACAAAAATCAGTCCGGTTGAAGCCGTTCTCCGGACTGGATCTCCGTACTCCGGACTGGATCTCCGTACTCCGGACTGGAGCTCCGTACTCAGGACTGGATCTCCGTACTCCGGACTGGATATGACGCGTTCTACAAAATGAGAAAAATCAGTCCAGTTGAAGCCGTACTCCGGACTGGATCTCCGTACTCCGGATTCAACTCCAGCCGGACTCCGGACTCCGGACTGGACCTCCGGACTCAACTCCAGCCGGACTCCGGACTGGACCTCCAGACTCAACTCCAGCCGGACTCCGGACTGGACTTCCAGACTCAACTCCAGCCGGACTCCGGACTGGACCTCCAGACTGAACCCTCCGATTCACTTCCACACAACACCTGTCCATCCAGATAAGCGATCAACCACACTTTCCCAAGTCACTCAATGACTTGGAAAACTGGGGGGCAACTGATGGGGTGTAAAAACTCCAGCCACTCACAGGCTGCCACCTGTCCCAGAGCAGGTGAACTCCAGCCACTCACAGGCTGCCACCTGTCCCAGAGTAGGTGAACTCCAGCCACTCACAGGCTGCCACCTGTCCTGGAGTAGGTGAACTCCAGCCTCTTACAGGCCGCCATCTGTCCTGGACACCTGTCCAGGACACCTCACCAGGTTTTCCCTATAAAAAGGGATTCAAAGCTCAAACCAAGGGGTAATGAAAAATCCCTTCTCTCCCTAAAAACTCTTAGACATCTTCCCTTCACTCCTGCTCATACTGACTTGAGTGTCGAAGGGCCTGTCCGGAGTAAAACCCGGTCTGGTCTTCTGACCTCGCTTGCCTTGTGCAGGACTCAGCCCTCATAGCAGGACTCGTTCTTGACCACCTCACTTCTCGTTCACTCCGGTCTCTTAGGACTCAGCTCCCCTAGTCATCTAGCTCAGCTCTCACGTCGCTGCTGTACCTGTTACCGATTTTAGGTCTAACAGGTAAATTCCAGATTCCTTAAGCCTCCATAAATTGAAGGCAAAACGAGTGAAAAGCCAGTTAATGCAATGCCATACGACCAAAACAACGTAAAAACAAATAACTTTGTCAAATTTTCGTGTACTTTTGGGAAGCTAATTTATTTTATGGGATTTGCTTAGCGACTTTCGCAGATGGCTTTTCACGACTGGCTGCTGCACTGAGAGCAGCCACCTCAGATGAATTAAACGAAACTACTCCTATGGATTCCCTGTTTGGTTGCCAATTTTGCATTGAACTTCAAGGAGACTCCATAATAAGTTTTTGACATAATTATTGTTTATCTGCAAATGTGGCATTCACATCCACTCCTTCTCACTTGCAAACCAAATTTTACAAAAAATAGAGAATTTTGGATGAAAAATCTTGGAAATTTTGCTTTCTCTCTCTTCTCTCTCCCTTTTCACTTTCAATATTAGTAATGACACCCCTACATTTTCCCCTACTCTCCGAGTTTATGCCACGCAACCAAACACTGCTATAATCTATTCCAATTCAACGAGAGGTAATTCTAGACAAATCCAATTCTTGTCTCCTCCCTTTTGACTTCTTATTTCACTACTCTCCGAGCTTATGCCGTGCATCCAAACATTTCGGAAAGCATCATTTCCCCATCAGCAAGTTTTCTTCTCGTTTAAAATTTTAACAAAATAATATTAATAGAAAATTCTCAATCGTATTGTCCCTAAGATTGTTGGGGGGTATTATAGAGAAGTCTAAGAGAAATTTTGATAATATTAACTACTATTAATCTAATAATAATAATAAATCAAAATTAATAAAGAAATTAATCAGATAATTACAGATATAGGCCCCGTTCGTTGGAGATTGTCCGATTGTGAGCCCTCAAACAGATTATTGGACGGGCTCAAATTTAATGTAATTTTGACTGCAATAATTGGATTGGGGGCTCCCAGTCTTTTGTCATGTTCTCAAACGAACAGGGCAATAGAAAGGATGTGATTGGATCAAAGCATGCATGCTCTCTAGAGATAACAATCCTATTGGTAGTTTAGGTGAAAGGAAACACCTTACGAACTAGTAATCACCTGTATGGCAAGAAAATCACAAAGGAAAATCAATTTTCAGGGGAAGAAGATGGTAATTTATTCTTAAATATTTTTTTAAAGAGATGAGAAGAAGAGAGCTTTTTTTGTTTTATTGTGTGCAGATAAAAAGGAGATTCTTAATAACAGTTGTTATGTAGACAGAAGATGATGACTTTTTAGGGACATAAGATTAGATGTTCTAATGGCATTTGTCCAGACCTATGGTTATAATCTGGACCCACAGATCCTATCACATACATGAGGCATAAGTGGGGCCCAATAAGTGTCTTTTAGGAAGGATAATAACATTTAGTCAAACTGTTGGTAATTTTCATTAGCAGTTACAGCCCTGGAAGGTCTATTGACAGCTAGCTTTGGCTCTGCAAGGTCTATTCAGTAACTGTTCTGTTAGTATTAGTCCATTCATTCAGACAATTAGTAGTTGTCATTGACCGTTTCCATTTAGTAAAGCTTTTTGGAACCCGGATGGTTAAACGGTATCTAAATTATCTCCAATTTAAGATGCCGGCCCTCCGGTTTCTTCCCTGCCATGGTGATTTTATGTCTTTATAACTCTTGTGTTGAAACCCTGATTGTTACGATGTAGAGAGTAAGCTATAAACGATGAACCAAGATTTAATTATCCATTTTTTGGCAGTATAAGACATGAAATCGTTGGATTTATTCACCAATAAGCATTGGAAATTACGTTCTCTTCTCACTCAATCCATGAATATCCAAACACAATCACCTCCTTTTACAATTCCTCTGAATCGATTTCATCAACAACCATTTGATCCATTAGCTCGGCAAGTTCATATATATGTGGTGCAGAATTCTCACCTCTCCTCACCCATTTTCATCTCACTAGTCATGGAAGACATCTCCTCTTCCATGGTCATATTCTTCCTTCTCCTTCTTTCTGGTTTTTCCATGTCGGTCTCAGAGCGCAGGCCTTACATCATCCACATGGACAAATCCACCATGCCAGCTCCCTTCGCCACCCACGAAAGTTGGTACCAATCAATGCTCTCATCCCTTTCAGATAGCATCCCCTCTACCCATCTCTACACTTACAACCATGTAGTTCATGGGTTTAGTGCTGTGTTGTCAACCTCCCAACTTGAACAACTGGAAAGAATGCCAGGTCATCTAGCCACATACCCAGAGTCCTATGGCAACCTCCACACAACTCACACCCCTCAGTTTCTAGGCTTGAGTGCCCACACCGGCTTATGGCCTGCATCCGGGTTTGGCGACGACATGATAATTGGGATCCTCGACACCGGAATCTGGCCGGAGAGTGAGAGTTTTAACGACCAAGGCATGCCGCCTGTGCCGGAAAGATGGAAAGGCGACTGCGAGACCGGTACAGAATTCAATTCTTCTAACTGCAATCGGAAACTCATCGGCGCTCGTTCGTTCACTAAGGGGCTGAAAGAAAGAGGAATTCCCATCAATCTAACTAGGGATTATGATTCTCCAAGGGACTACTTTGGACATGGGACTCACACATCATCAACTTCGGCTGGAAGCCCGGCCACCAATGTCGATTACTTTGGCTACGCAAAGGGCACAGCAGTTGGGATGGCACCTAAGGCCAGATTGGCAATGTACAAAGTCTTATTCTACACTGACACCTTCGAGTAGGCAGCAACCGATGTGTTGGCCGGAATGGACCAAGCAATTGCCGATGGGGTCGACCTCATGTCCTTGTCATTGGGGTTCCCACAAACTCCTTATTACAACAATGTAATTGCACTGGGAGCTTTCGCCGCTATGGAGAAAGGGATATTTGTAGCCTGTTCGGCGGGAAATAGTGGCCCTTATGCTTACTCCATCTTTAATGGTGCTCCATGGATCACAACAGTGGGTGCATCCACCATAGATAGAGATTATAAAGCTTCGATAACGCTCGGCAATGGCGTTACAACCATCCAAGGGAGATCAATTTACCCTGAAAACATCTTTATTTCCGGTGTCCCTATTTACTATGGACGGGGCAATTCTAGTAAGGAGAGATGTGATTCTTATTCTCTCGATCCAAAAGACGTAGCAGGGAAGATCGTCTTCTGCTCACTTGGGGATTTCGATTCACAGATATATGAAGTGAATAGAACTAGTGCCAAAGGAGCCATCTTTACTACTGATTATACAGATACCATGGATTCCATGTTTCCCTCTGTGTACTTCATGCCATTTGTGGAAGTAAGCGTGGAAGATGGGGAAATAGTGAAGAAGTACATAACAACAGAAGCAGCAAATTCAACTGTGGATATCAAATTTCTGATAACAGAGTTGGGTGCAAAACCAGCTCCACAAGTGGCCGAATTCTCTTCAAGAGGGCCCAATGCCATCAGCCCATTGATCCTAAAGCCAGATATTATAGCCCCCGGAGTTAATGTCTTGGCTGCCTGGGCGTCCAATCAACCCGCAGCACAACTCGGGTCCCAACTCTTGCTCTCTGATTATGTCCTAGAATCCGGAACTTCCATGTCGTCTCCACATGTTGTCGGCGTAGCGGCATTGCTACGAGCATTTCACCATGATTGGAGCACAGCCGCAATTCGCTCTGCCCTCATGACCACCGCAAGTGTAACAGATAATACACATGGACCCATCACCGATATGTTTACCGCGGCCCCTGCCACGCCTCTTGATTTCGGAGCAGGGCATATAAACTCAAACAAGGCCATGGACCCGGGCCTTGTGTATGATATAGAGTTGCAAGACTACATAGATTTTATCTGTGGACTCAACTATACAAGCCAACAGATAAGGGTCATCACTAGAATGTCCAATTACACTTGCACAAAGGCTAATCTGGATCTCAATTACCCTTCCTTCATCATCATCATCCTTAACAAGTCTGCCAACTCGTCCCAGGTTACGTTCAAGCGAACTTTAACGAATGTCGTGGATTCTTCGCCTATTTATCGTGCGGTTGTGACAGCACCAGCCGGGATGAAAGTCGTGGTGGAGCCACAGAGACTCTCTTTTGCTGGTTTAAAAGGCAAGCAAGAGTTTTCCATGAGCGTGGAGATAGACTTGGGAAAGGTTGGATCAGAGAGCAAATATATGAAAAATTATGGGTATCTAAGCTGGTATGAAGTTGGGGGTAAGCATGTGGTCAGGAGTCCAATAGTGTTTTTCTCTGAACCTTAAAAAGAATTTAGTATGCAAAGCTCAATAAGCCTAGGGTGAGAATTTTGAATAAGTTTCATTGTTTCTTAAGCAAATAAATACAGTGAGCTTTGAGCAATAAGCTGCTAATATTTTGACAATGGGATTTGGTGTCTCACACCTGGTATGTTAAAATATTGTGCTGATTTTAATGAGATTTACAATTGATAATGATTATGTCATATTTCCTTTTACCAGCCTCACCAAAAAAGAAGGTTTGTGGGTCCTATCAGTGCATGAAAGCTCAGATTTTACTCTGATAGGTATTTTTACTCCAATAAATCATGCATATAAAAGGGCTCTATTTGGCCATTCCATCCCATTTCAAAAAAAATCATGCATATAAAAATGTTACATGGCTTAAAATCATAAATTCATATGTATACTCATTTTCAGTAAAATAGATTGCAAAGTTTAAAGGTCTTAATGGATTCGAACCACCATCCTCTTGGGAAAATTGTCGCCAGACCTCATTTCCCAAACACTTTACCATTTAAGCTAAAGATCTACCTCTTGTCTGCATATGCACAATCAAATCACATAACAATGGGCTGATACAGTTCATATGAGCAATAAGATCACATGTGCTATGGACATTTTTGTTTCTAAAGTCATGACACAAGTCAATTTTGTTTCTAATAACACCACCAAAACGAGGTCATACGTAGAAAAGCATAAACAGATAGGTAATGGTGGAATGATGAGTTCGGCCCTCACCATGGTGTGATGACTCTCCCCTGTGGACGTCTGGCCTTCATTGGACAGATCGCGGAGCCTCTGGGGGAGGTTGAGGGGGCACTTGAAGTAGTTGCTGGTACTGCCCAACGAGGGCTGTCATCTGCTGAAATAGAGCTTGAACTTGCTCCGGGGTGGGCAAGGGATTTAGGTGTTCTGAGCGAGCCGGGCTCTGCTCTGCTGTAGCAGAAGCTGCTACTACTAGTGATGCAATTCGCTCGCTCCGGGTCCTGCGGGGTAGCGCGGTTTGGGTAGTCCGCGCCCGCGCAGTAGGCATACGCGTACTCTTGCGTCCTGCCATTTTTGTGAGTGGGATGTGTAAGGACAGCTTTTAGTTCTGCGGTCCCACGGATGGCGCCAATCTGTTAGACCTAAAATCGGTAACAGGTACAGCAGTGACGTAAGAGCTGAGCTGGATGACTAGGGGAGCTGAGTCCTGGGGGACCGGAGTGAACGGGGAGTGAGGTGGTCGAGAACGAGTCCTGCTATGAGGGCTAAGTCCTGCACAAGGCAAGCGAGGTCAGAAGACCAGACCGGGTTTTACTCCGGACAGGCCCTTCGACACTCAAGTCAGTATGAGCAGGAGTGAAGGGGAGATGTCTAAGAGTTTTTAGGGAGAGAAGGGATTTTTCATTACCCATTGGTCTGAGCTTTGATCCTCTATTTATAGGGAAAATCCGGTGAGGTGTGTCCAGGACAGGTGGCGGCCTGTGAGAGGCTGCAGCTCACCTACTCTGGGACAGGTGGCGGCCTGTGAGAGGCTGCAGCTCACCTACTCTGGGACAGGTGGCGGCTTGTGAGAGGCTGGTGTTTTCACACCCCATCAGTTGCCCCCCAGTTTTCCAAGTCATTAAGAGACTTGGGAAAGTGTGATTATCGATTCTCTTAATGGGTAGGCATTGTCTGGGAGTGAGTCAGAAAATTAAGTTCAGAGATCCAGTCCGGAGTCCGGCTGGAAGTTGAGTCCGGAGTCCGGCTGGAAGTCGAGTCCGGAGATCCAGTCCGGAGTCCGGCTGGAAGTTCCGGAGATCCAGTCCGGAGTCCGGCTGGAAGTTGAGTCCGGAGATCCAGTCCGGAGTCCGGCTGGAAGTCGAGTTCGGAGATCCAGTCCGGAGTCCGGCTGGAAGTTAAGTCCGGAGATCCAGTCCGGAGTCCGGCTGGAAGTTGAGTCCGGAGATCCAGTCCGGAGTCCGGCTTGAAGTTGAGTTCGGAGATCCAGTCCGGAGTCCGGCTGGAAGTTGAGTCCGGAGATCCAGTCCGGAGTCCGGCTGGAAGTTGAGTCCGGAGATCCAGTCCGGAGTCCGGCAGGAAGTTGAGTCCACCACTTGTCCCAGTGCAATTAATTTTCTGACTCACTCCCAGACAATGCCTACCCATTAAGAGAATCGATTAATCACACTTTCCCAAGTCTCTTAATGACTTGGAAAACTGAGGGGCAACTGATGGGGTGTGAAAACACCAGCCTCTCACAGGCCGCCACCTGTCCCAGAGTAGGTGAGCTGCAGCCTCTCACAGGCCGCCACCTGTCCCAGAGTAGGTGAGCTGCAGCCTCTCACAGGCCGCCACCTGTCCTGGACACACCTCACCGGATTTTCCCTATAAATAGAGGATCAAAGCTCAGACCAATGGGTAATGAAAAATCCCTTCTCTCCCTAAAAACTCTTAGACATCTCCCCTTCACTCCTGCTCATACTGACTTGAGTGTCGAAGGGCCTGTCCGGAGTAAAACCCGGTCTGGTCTTCTGACCTCGCTTGCCTTGTGCAGGACTCAGCCCTCATAGCAGGACTCGTTCTCGACCACCTCACTCCCCGTTCACTCCGGTCCCCCAGGACTCAGCTCCCCTAGTCATCCAGCTCAGCTCTTACGTCACTGCTGTACCTGTTACCGATTTTAGGTCTAACAGGTAAAATAACAAAGGAGAATGATTCATAGTCAAAGGCCCTGTTTGTTTTGGATTTTGAGAAACAATTGTGAGGCCAAAACTGATTCTTGGACTCAAAATTAAACTTAAAATTGAGTCCAAGAATCAGTGTTGAACTCACAATGCATCCAAAACAAACAGGGCCTAAACATATAACAACCCATTTTATCCTGTTCTATAATCAGGTACAGGCCCACTAAGGTTGAGTCAACATTATTTTCATTATTAGCATTGGTCATTGTTTACAGTTTAAGGGGACAAAAATATAATGTACTAAGGTAGAATAGTTTCAATATACAATATGTTTCCAACAACAGTAAGCAACAGATGGGCAGAACAAGATCAGCTTGGTTAAAGATAAGGAAGATTATTAAAATGATATACAATGTTCAAGGACTATGAAGTGAGTACTAATTTTAGAGAGTGAAACGAGAATGCAGATAAAGAATTAACTTACATGTCCAAACAATCAAAGTGGCTCTGCTTAAGCTTTGCACTGGTGACTAACATGTGTACTGAGAATGCCACTCCGCATGGGGCTGCTTGAAAATACAGCCTAATACATTTTTTTTATGTATGGATAGAACCTGGGAACAATGAAATCAAATGTAATGTTCATAACTCATAAGGTGAGGATCCAAAGTGGAAGAATGAAGTAAACAGAACCACTAAAAATAATCAAACATGTCTACATGTAATCCAATTAATAATTTGCTTAGCAAGCTAAATTGGCCAAATTACAAAGTCATACATAAAATAATCAAGAAATCCAACTAGTATAGTCCAATGGACGGTCAGATTAGAAATGGATTGTTTCCTCCCCCTATCCTATGATCCCGCTTGGCCCCACTGAATATTGGCAATTTTCAAGAAATCACCACTATCAGACGATCCTAAACACACATTCCTCCTGTGGATTGCCTTTCCTTCTTTCTTTTTTTCGGAAATGGCGGTGCTTTATTAATGAGAAAAAGCCCACAACTGAGTCAGTATTGTTCGTTGGATTTTGGGTCATGATTCATCTATAGCCGCACTCAATAGATTAACGGTTAGGATCGCCAAACAAGTGAGCCTCACATGTACTTCTGCATAAATTTCCTTGGGAAACACGTACCCGGCCACTTCCTGAACAATAGTTAGGCAATTGTTGCTGTTGGGGTCAAAATCGGTCTCCATCTGTGTGCTAATGCATGGCTCAGGGCCCACGGAAACCTGGTCGAATGGCAAAATAGGGTCCTCTGTTGATATCTAAGCCCTTGGCCAACAAGGAACCCAGAGACCACACGCCACCATGTCGCCCAATAAGCCGTTGTCTCGTAATCCAAGGGAGAGTGCAACGTCCCATCGCCAATCATGCCATCAACATGCAATGCTTTGGTAAAAACTCAGTGTTCATTTTGAGGTTTGCTTTTATTTCTACCATTCCGCTTCTTTTGTGCATGATCGGATCGGATTTGCATGACAAATTTCTTGGAGTCTTGTTTTTTATGTAATTGAGAGCTAGGGTGCGCAGTAATTTCTTTGTTGAATTTTATTTTGTGGTGGTTAGGTCGGGCATAATATTATTTGGGGCACAAATGCCATGATGAATCTTGGTCATTATAAATTATCCAGACATGATAGTTTTTTAATACCTTTTATATTTAATTAGCTTTTGTCTTATAGATGATACTTTTTGGAATGCAATGCATGTGGAGATTAGGTTATGTTATTAAATAAGAGCTTATTTGATGATGATACTGTTTAAAATACTAAACAAAGTTATACGGGGTATAAATTAGAGGATTCAAACAACCCGAATTTTGGGTAGTCATAAATAAGAGGTTTTGAGTTCGAAGAGAAGTAGGAAAAGGCTGAAAAACGAGTAAAAAAAAACTCCCTTCAAAATAAGATTTATTTTGTCCCTATCTTTAGCCACTTCTCACACTCTCTCCTTGCGCTCTCTCTCCACTTGCTAGGCTAATATTCCATGAAAAGAAAGGAAGTGTTATCGACACTACTGTATTTTGATGAGGGCACCCCTCACTTTATTAAAAGTACGGTATGGTCCGATCTGAATGTTAGAAAGTTGATCCTAACCCTCTTTAGATCAGAGGGTTAGGATCAACCTATGGAAATAATTTTTGGGGCGCAACCTATTTAGGCTGTGGTCCATCTAATTGACGGTTTGGATCATTCTATGGGGAGGGCCATACTGTACTTTTAATAAAGTGAGGAGTGCCCTCATCAAAATACAGTAGTGCTGATAACATTTCCCAAAAAAAATCGTGGTTGGCAAACATGGCCTAAATGAAAATTCCGGGTAATCTAATTGGAACTCCTGTTATCACGGATAGAAAGTGATGCCAAGAGGCCCAAGACAAAAACCTCTTTCTCAATCCTCATCATACACGGAAGAGTAGACGTTTGCAATTTCGTCTACATGCTACATTATTCAAAAGCATATAATTCAGTGTATTTTGTCACTATACTAGACTCCTGTCCCACCATCTATCCACATAATTTAAAAAGCTTTCTTGGAGGATGGCTTTTCTTATTCATGAAAAAGGACGAGAGAACATGCTTGGAAAGAGGAACAATTCCGTGTATAGTACCTACACCGAACATTCAGTATATACACCACAGTAATGTTTAGTGACTTGGTGGAGCACACTTACGACCCATGTACGTATATACTGATTGATATGTGTATAATACTGTATACACGAGAGGTCCAAGTCGTCCCTTACAATGGTTCTGAGCTGAGTGTAGTAGCCACTATTGGACTTCTTACTATGTATTTTCCTTCATCCTCAACCCAACTCAGGGAACCATGAACCACAATCTCTTTCATCTCTGTTTGCTTCTCCAATGCCAATGTGAAGTTGAGTTTCTCATTCTTCTCTTTGAAAGCTAGTGTGTTTGGAGAAATTTCTATCTTAAAACCTCTCATAGGGGTCACCTTAGCCCTATAAGTCGAAATTCCTTCTCCGACATTGGTCACAGTTCGTAAAAATGTTTGTACAACTCTATTCGAAGACGAATCATTCGCACCCACGAAGGCAATAAATGATGGATAATTAAGATCAAGAGATTGGTCCGAGCAATTGGAAGAACTCCTTGTAACCATTTGGATTTGATCCTTGGTAAAATTCATGGCACAAAGAAACCTATCATAGTCTTGTCCATCCGCCTCGTAGATTAGACCGGGGTACAATGCTTTGTTAGGGTCAATGTGACCCGATCCAACGGCTAGGGGGCTAGCGGGCCCCCCGTGATCGGTATCTTGGATGGAGACCAGAGTGTTATCCAATTGATACGCCGTGGTCATCATAGCCGATCGAAGGGCAGCCGGGCTCCAATCCGGGTGCGCAGCCTTAAGTAGGGCCGCTACTCCAGCCACATGAGGGCACGACATGGACGTCCCAGATATGATATTGAAATTGCTAAACTGCGGGGGCTCATCACCGCCGTCCAAAACCGAGATATTGGCTGCCCATGATGCTAATATTAAGGAACCTGGAGCCACAAGGTCAGGTTTCAAGATGGTAGGGGAGCTTGGAGATGGGCCTCTAGAGCTGTAGACAGGCACAGAAGGCGCTGGCTTTGTACCCATTACAGTTTGTGGAAATTTCAAACTTGCCTTTGGGTCAGAGCTTTCTTTCATGTACTGTAAGATTGTTTGGCCATCATGGGGTCTTATTATGGAAGCTGGAAATGAGAATTTTATGAAGAAATCTATGTAGGAAGTGTTGGATATGAAGAGGCCCCCAGCTACTCCTGAAGAGGCTACATTGTCTATTTGATTACTAAGAGTGCCATTGTATTCTTCACAAACAACAATCTTGTAACCAATTTCCTTAAGTTTCTGTGGAGTTTCACAAGCTTCCATGAAAACTAAGGGCAATTGTGTCAAGACGGCCACCGCCGAAGACGAATTAGTGATGTATAGAGACAATCCGGTGACAGAAACTCCATTGCCGAGAGTGACCATTCGGGTGAATTCGCGATCAATGGCACCCGCCCCGACAGTTAGCACCCAAGGTGTTCCATTGTGCAGGGTACCTAACCAGGGGCCCTCGTTCCCTGCGGAGCAAGTGACTAAAATACCCTTCTTCATGGCGGCATAGGAGGCTATGGCGATGGGATCTTCATAGAGGGAAGTGCCACTTCTGCCTAGGGATATGGATAATATGTCGACCCCATCGGAAATTGCGCCGTCAATCGCGGCAATAACATCTGATGTGTAGGCCCCCTCGTTCCAGAGGGCCTTATAGGCCGCCAGGCGTGCACGGGGCGCCATGCCTCGTGCAGTCCCAGGGGCGTAACCAAAATATGACGCCCCTTGGACATAATTGCCTGCGGCCGTAGATGCGGTGTGGGTCCCATGCCCATCGGTGTCCCGGGCAGAATTCATGGAGATTGACACATTGGGTTGGCTTGCTAAGAGCCCTTTGTTATAGAAGCGAGCTCCGACGAGCTTTTTGTTGCACATCGAAGAATTGAATTGGGTCCCTTGCTCGCATTCTCCTCGCCATCTTGGGGAGGTGTTGGTCATTCCGGTGTCATCGAAGCTCTCACTTTCCGGCCAAATTCCACTGTCAATTATCCCAATTATGACGTCTTGGCCGTAATCCGACACCGGCCAAATCCCGGTGAGGGGATTGAGGTGGAGGAAATCAGAAGTGTGGGTTGTGTCATGCTTGACGGGTGCATCAGGGTACGAAGCAACGAACCCATGAGATTGCTCAATTTCTAGTAGTTGAGAAGGGGAGAGAAGTGCACTAAAACCATGGATAACGTTATCATAAGCATAGATAAGGTTAGAGGCGGTGGTGGTGGTGGTGGTAGTCATGGTGGCGGCATACCAATCGTGGTGGCTTGAGAAGGTTTCCGGCATGAGCGATATGTCCATGTGGACTATGTATGCAGCCATTGTTGCAGAGGTGGAGCTAAGAAGGAAATTGGGGATGAAAAACCACACATAGAGGGCTAATTGAGCTGCCATTGATAGGGAGGAATGCATGATTTGTGATGAATGCCCACAACTTGGAAATATAAGGGAATGGGTGCGTAGGGTAGGGACACAGGCAAGTTGTTTGAACTTTGTCGAATTCTTTGTTTTTCTACATAGATGGGTAAGTCTTCCATTACTTCCTCCAAAGATTCGGCAAACGAATGCGGCCTAATTAGAGCCGTTCATTTTGGTGAGCCATACTATGTATGCATGGTGCAAATGGTCCCACTGTTTGCCATACTAGAGATGAGGTGTCTTGATTGGTCTTCTACTTCAAAAGACCCGACACACCCCCTTCAAACAAAGCAAATCAGTTGCATCATGCATGTGAAACGACAAATGGCCTATGATTACCATCTTATCCACATACAATTACTCTAGGCTTTGTTGAGAGGCATTCCTGTTCAAAAAACACAAGAGGAAATGATGTGACAAGAAGAAAAGAAAAGCTAAAGAAAGAGAAAAAATCGGAAAACCATGGCCTTTGGTTAGATAGAGAATTAGTACTCTCGATGTTGTGATGATGCTGAGGTCTCACCTATTTAGGTCTCAATACGAGAGTTTGGAGTTGGATGTTTCTTCAGGAGTTTATTGAGGTTTGGTTTGTGCCATCGGATTGATTTTCAAGTACATAGATATTTAACATTTGAGAAAAAAATGTTACTGGGCGTACATATTATTATTTTTTTTTGATAGGTAAGCTGGGGTTAGGCAAGACCCCTACCAGATATCAATGATAAGAAAAAATGTAAGAAACAATTAGGGGGGCTTAGAAGCCAACAGTCTCAAAGGGATGCAAGAATCCCGTTGGAAACAAAAAGAACAAAAAAGATACAAAAGAAGATTACAGCCTGGTGTAGGGGGTTCCAATTCGGTCTTCGTCAATGATCTTGAGGAGGGGGATGGGGGGGCCAAAGAGGGATCAGTGAAGATCCCTTTGCAGGGGCAGTTTCTCTTCGAGAGAAAGTCCGCGGCGGAATTTGCTTCTCTCCATGAATGGGAGATTCTCCAACTGTGGAGGAGGAGGAGCTGATTTCTTATCTTGCGCAACATGGTTCTCTTTGTCCATGGAACAGTGGCAGTCCCCTTAATAATATCAACAATGAAAATTGAATCAGATTCTATCCACAGTGATTGGATGCCCATGGCAATGGAGAGCTCCAATCCTTTAGCAACTGCATCAAATTCGAGCTCAAAGATTTCCTGCTTAGCAACATTTTCCGAGAACATTGCAAGGGACAGCCCATGGGAGCCACGGATAAGGCCTCCAATCCCGCCACCTTCAGGCTCCAAGGAGGCGTCTGCGTTTAGCTTGAATTCCAGGTTATTTGGAGGGATCCAATAACAGATTCTTGGCTCAGCTGTTTTTGGGGAGAGTTTGAGGTTGAAGTGCATTGCAACTTTTTGGTTCTTTTGAGTGGGAATGTCATAGAGATTCATTCCATTAATCTTGGTGCTTGTTTCCATGAGGATGGATCTGAGGATGGATCTGAGGATGTATTTCTTGTGGGTGCTCGATGATAGGAAGATTCTTTGATTGCGCTCAGTCCAGAGATGATGGATTAGGGAAGAGAAACAATGCTTTACGGTAGTTGCCACCTGACCTTTTCCCTTGCTGTGAAGTCTCACCCATTCTTCCTCTTCCAGCAGGGAGAGTCTCAGCCTTCTTCTATAACCAGCTCTCCCAAGAAGATTTTTCCAGATCCAAGCTGAGTAACTACACCTAAAGAATAAATGATCCACAGATTCAGGCTCAGATTTGCAGAGAGAGCAGATTGGGTCAATCATAATTCCATGAGGGCGTACATATAATTATTGAACAGATGAAGGGTTTTTTTTCTACAGTGCCTCTGAGGTGTAATGATTTTGGGAGTATGGATGGAATTATAATTAATCCAAATTTGAGTTTGATTAGGACTAATGGTTTCTCTTTTTTTCTAAAAATATTTGTTATGCGATTCGTTTTAGAGATGGCACACAGAAAGAGAAAAACCCTACTCCTTTCTAGTCCTCTCTCCCCTAAGCTCCCCTGAGTGTCCAGCTTTGATCTCGGTCATCCGTCATCATATGTCTTGAAATCAAATGGGTGCAAACGCGCTTGTGGTGTACGTACAAACCCTTTCGGCCATTTTTCACTTCATCCGATTGTGGTTTACGAGTGACAATCTATGTGATTAAGTGCTTGGTTTGAAGATCCAAGGAGGAATTTTTTTATTTTTTTTTTTCAAGTTTGCCTCCGCACCAACATCAAATTGGTCTATGTAGGGAAATGGGGATGTGTGACCAATTACAGGATTTCATATCCACATAACTGGCACTAGATGGTTTTGCACCATGGTTCAGAATAAAGAGCTGGTAGTATTGGTTGACCGTCAATTGGGCCAGAGGTGCTCCTACATTCGAAGTGTGTTGTCCGGATGTTGTTGACACTGCAGTATTGGTTGAGGAAGAGTTTGCAGATGTGTAAAAGTAATCACATTTTGACGAGACTATAAGTCTTTGTTGGTTCCACATATGCAAGTGGTGTGTTTTATATAGAATTTTAGTTTATCGAATAAGGTTTTCAACACGAAGAAATATGTAGAAACCATTATTTGATCATGGCGAATGGTACCTATAGACCTTTTAACTCGTAAATCCTTGGACCATTCTTCTGAGAAAAGCGTTCCTTTAGGTCAAGCCAAAGCTCATGAGCAGTATTAGCACAACTCACACAAGTGGCGATATCAGACGTTGTTGAGTATGTTGATTTTTTTATTTAATTTAAGAATAAAAGTCATTTAAATTTTATAATTTATTTATTTCCTTTAATAGGAAAATCGCCCATATTTTAAAAGTTACAATTGAAGAGAAGTGCCTCTTAAATATTCATCTTCAATTCCTATAAATATTCGTAAATACACATGTTTTTCAGTTTTTTCTTCTTCCCAATTTGTTCCCTCTCTCTGACCAAGCCAACATATTGCGTGTTCGCGGGAGTGGAGTCATTGTACCCTAGAGGCATATGTTAGAGAAGAAATATGCATCGTTGATTTGTCTAATGTGGGGGTGATATTTGCCTTAAGGGCAATGGATTTAGCTCCATGCGTCGATTCAACGTTAAGTCCATTCTTTCTTTACTATTAATTCTTTAGACTGCATGCAGGTTACCATAGTATTTCCTTTTTTTTAATAGTGCAATAAAAAATCCCCATGCATTTTCACAATAGAGCAACTCTGATGTAACACCATTCCCATGCTATAACAAGTGTTGATGGGAATGCTATAGCAAGTGTTGATGGAGACTCAAAGAGTGACATCAACAAACCAAAGTTTATTTTTCGCTACAAGTGTGACTTTGATGGCACGTTTCCACCACATAAAGTCACGGGTTTGCTACCTGTTGACAAGTGCTCGAATCCCGCCCCCGACTTACCTGATGCATGTGGTGAGTGGGTCATTGCGTGTATCCGTAGGGACTAGTCCTACTCCCGAAGGGGGGTGGGACATCCTACTTCATCAAAAAAAAAAAAAATGAAGTTATCCCTAGTTAGGGGCTTAGAAAATAAACTTATCACTTGATTGTCAGAGGGATACAGGCATGGTTTTAAATTTCGACCGAAATCCAAAATTTCGGCTTTTGGTGGAGACCGACACCGAAACCACACAAAACTGAAATGGTCATTTATTTCGGTCGAAATTTCGGTTTTTTTGAAATTTGACACAAAAAATCTGTTTTTTTAATATTAATTTAATATTTCACCAAAATTTCGGTAATTTCAGCCGAAATTTAATAATGAATAAAATCTTGTTTTTTTTTTTTTGTACCAGATTTCGACCGAAATTAAACCGGTACCGAAACCGAAATTTTAAACCTTGGATACAAGTATGACGAGGATTATCAAAGGTCGATCCACTTGTGATCATTCCAAGTACAGAAGGCGTGTTACCTGTGCATTCTAGTTCGCATCTTGGTGATGTCCAGTCTACTCAACTATCAGTTTGGAATTTGTCCAACTTTGCTTCTTCAGAATTACCCGGCCCAATGACTACCAGATCTTCACGGAGAATTCAATTTCACTGAGTCCAAGTCAGACAGCGGGCCCAAATCAAACAGCGGGTCAGTCGTTACCCCAATCGTGCAGGTCAGTACGTATGCGACAAGGAAAACATAGACACTAGCAAATCCCTTCTTCTGATGTAATATGAGGATAAAAAAAAGGTTTACACACGTTTTTAAGTGAAAACATAGACATGAAATTTGTTTTACATCCATTTTAGACTACCTATCGGATTTTGCTTGTCATTAACGTACTATCATCAGTTGAAAAGTCATCACATCATTCACATGGGAGTTTCTTATGGGCCCTATTTCATCCAAACCGTTTGGATCATCCACCGGCCCATCAGAAGAACGGTTTGGATCATCCAAAGAAATGGGCCCAGAACTCAAGTAAAACACCTGGTAAAATATAGCTTTTATGCAACCAAACAAATCCTTAGTAACCGTGCCAAAAGGTTCGACACTACTGCTATAAATTAAGATGCCCATTCTGAGAAGAAAAAACCATAAAAATCCGGCGGTAAAATTCATAGAATCATTCAAGTGAACCAAAAGCGAAAAAAAACAATTATGCAAAGGGAGATGATATTTTCACTCCCCCTGCATTATGCATGCGCTCCCCTTATAATGTGATTTGACGTGAAAAGTGGGCAACTTCAACGCTTTTTGACGTCAAATCACGTTGTAAGGAGGGCGCATGCGTGACGCAAGGGGAGGTGAAAATATCGCCCTGTGCAAAATGCAGAGAATAGCAGCAGGGCCAACCCAAGCACAGATGCAGGTAAACATCGAAACATAAGTATTGAACACTATTGAAGATATGAAATTAGGTTCTTGTAATGTATTAATTTTGTTTGCCTACTAAAATGATTTGAAACATTATTTTAATGAACCACCTTCAATGTGAAGTAGTCCCCATTTTTCTGACCATTTGTTTCAAATCTCAATACCTGCGGGAAGCTATTGTTGCTAAATTACTTGCTTTCTTACCACCACATAAAAGTGATCTGAACTGATATTTCATTAAACCACACGCAGTTATATGTACAAAAACCTAACTTAAACCTTCCAAAATACACATTCTAATCCGTGGTTTGCCATCCATACCCACAAGTTGGCTTAATGGAATATATACACCAGTGTTAACTCCATTGCCAACAATCAAAATCTCCCAACAAAAAAAAAAAAACCTACAGTCATGTATGTATCATAACTCTTAGACAAAGAACATCGAGTTGCATACATTTTTATGCAGGGCTGGAAGCTCCTGGACAGGAACTGGCCCGGCAGATGTTATACCCCCATGGCCTGAGGAAGTTTCTGACATATCCTCGAACTTCATAAACTGTGAGACTTGTGCCGCAGCCAAATGGGCATAACGTATTGGTGCAACTGCAAACATCACCAAAACATCATATCTTGTATTCAAGTCTGAGGACTGAACAAGAGACACCAAGGCCCTGTTTGTTCTGGATTTTGATTTTGATAATTAATTTTGAGTCCAAAACTGATTATTGGACTCAAATTATGTTAAATTTTGAATACAAAAATCAGTTTTGGACTCAAATTCGATAATCAAAATCCAAAACAAACAAGGCCTAAAATGGAGAGTATGCCCTTCCCGAGCCAGAAGGATGGGGTGTCCTTCACATACAGATACAGAATGGCCCAAGCCTTAGGGTGTGGAGTAGGAAAAAGTAAACAGGACTATGATTCCATTCTTAAAAGCAATTTGCAGAAAATTTCAAAGAAAACTGAGTGGTATTACTTACCAAGTGAAATGGCTGTAGTGCTCCTTTGGTACCTGGAAAACACATGAATTTACGCAGTCTTTTCAATTTGGACTAGTAAATTAAATATGATAAAGAGTAGTTATCTTGAAAAGAATAAGTGCAAATTACTTACACATAGGACAGAGAATGCACCAGCTCCTGCAAATCATCAGGAGAAAACCCAATCTCATCCAGCAGAACATGATAATGTGTTGGACGAGTAGTTCCCTGTTGATAGTAATGGAGAGGAAATTTAGTAAGATCAGTAATATTCTCCAATGTATGTTCTGAAGTGGCATTAACAACAGCTACCATGCATATCTCACGACTAAAAAATAGGAAAAATTAGCATTTTCCACCAATGCAGGTAAGGACTTTAGAAACAAAATGCTAAAAGAACGAATAAATAAAAGTTGATACACATGAAGCAGAAAAATACTATGCCTAGGTCGTAAAATAGGGAGGAAATAAATAATTGTGTGACTTGCGACTCAATACAAATGGAATATCTTGAGTCATCCCCCTTACTAATAGAGTGATCAGAGAATTTCTCCTTAAACATTTATAAAATGTCATACCAATGGTGGATGAGTATCCAGTATAATAGACCTGGGAGGGATTGAACAAGGTGTTTCATTAGGTTAAAAGAATGCCTATTAGACCCTTAATAGTATGGTAGTAAACTGCCCGGATGCCGGATTTGAATGGCGGGCCAGAGGCCCTCCGGGCTACAAGTGATTGATTGGATTCTCCCAAACCAAGGGATATGGGTATATTGCGTCCACCATTTATGCAGGTAAGACCTCAGAAATAGAATGTTAAAATAATAAACAACTAAATTTCAATGTGCAAGAAGCCAAAAAAACATCAAACATGCAAATGGAATAACATAGTTTGCCATTCCAAGCAATTATGAGAAAAAGGTAAGCAATAGTTTAACATGGAAAGATCTGCTCCATGCCAAAACTTACGATCATTCCTGCATGCGGACACATATAGAAATCATTATTTCTTGGATGGCACACTTGGTTATCGACAACTGTACCTGCACAAACGAAGAAACAAAATAAAAGAAAGCATCAGAATAGTGCAATTTGCAGCAGAAGGCCCTTGTTACTGGCAGAAAGGCCCTTGCTACCCGAAATACACATTGCCATCACATGTCACTTTAGAGTTTAGATGCCTCTGAACGCCGAAGGTATCCAAGTACAAGATAGGTAAAGTCATAAGGCCAAAGGATCCCAGTGCTCCTTTGCCATATTGGATACTTTATCCATATCTAGTTATGACTTACGAGTGTATGACATATACATCCTTGACGACAGCCAAGGAGATCATGTGGGTTTTCCATTAATCTTTCAAGTTCATGAATAGACTAACCGGGTGGAACATTGTCAGGAGATCCAGTCTGGAAAAATTTGGTGTGATGGTTTTTCTGGGCAACAATAACAGTGAACCTAGGATCCCACGTCTGATCAAGGAACTTACAAGCCTGCAACAAATAAATAAATAAAAGATTATCACATAAAAGGTTTGTGTACATTTCTGTTAACAATTAACTGGAATCAGTTTCTATGACAGTGCTGTTATCAGAGAGGGAATTTTTCATAGAAAGAGAACCTCAATGATTTGATTCAGCTCGATGTTTAAGACTTGATTGAATTGTGACTCACTGACTCCATCCCTAAATAAGTCAATGATTTTGAGTCAACAGCCACACTAAATAAGTAAGCATAAAAAGGTGAAAGGCAGATTAGTCAGATATAATGGGCAGCATGTGAAAAATTATTTTAAGAAGGGAAATTTAATTCTGCCAGGACCATAAAATTGCAAAAGATAATTAGATCACTAACACGAGCTCATGAATTATCCTCGGTACAACTAAGATTAAAATATTGTTGTAAGAATTTTTTTTTTTATATATAAAACACCAAGTTGGACAGCTATTTGGGCTACATGTCAAACTGGCTATTGGATAAAACCTAAAAAATATCCATTCCTTTGTTTCAGTTTTTTAATAATCCGGATCTGATATCCACAGTCCATTATTCTGTATCTGACGTACCCTTTTTTGAATGATAAAAAATCTTTTCATAACTTCCAAACAAAAAAAAAATCTTTTCAGAGGATGAAAAATATTGGGATGCCTTGTGATTTTCTCAACTGTATCTGCCATACCTTTTGTTGTTCTTTTATGAAATGATAAAAAAAAATCATTTCACATGATGAAGGAAATTGAGAAAATCCATAACATATCTTCCATGTGTAATGGAACCTATATGAGGTAATTATGTTATGTTCAAAAGGATCAGGGATGCCGTATCAAGTATGGACAATGAGGATTCGAGGTTTGGAATTTCTGATCCCCGTTTAAACTTGGCATAAAATAATGTTAACCGTTTAGAAGTTTCTAATACAATCTTTATCTTGCCATTTTTCTAGGTTTCACAAATAAATGCTACCTACAACAATAAGCAGAAATCAAGATAGTCCAAGAGCCCAACATGATTATTAGAATAACAAATACATAATGAGGACATTTTTAAATTATTTAAAAAAATATAAGGAAATTTTTAAAAAGGGTTGCCAACAATTAGATCAGATCGCATAGACAAATCCCAAATATAAATGCCTCAACATGGCCCAGCATTTTCAAGCCAAAAAAGTACAAACATACCGGAAAATAATTATTTGATCAGGCTTCCTTTTCCCTGAAGTCGTGTAAAAGTCTAACAATGCCTCCCTGAAATTCCAAGGTCAATATCGTTAAAAGCTATGCATCAAAGCTAGAAGTCATCATGAGAAAACACAGGATTCAAAGAACAATCAATGTTTATTCTTCCAGTTGGAGCAAGTGGCACCATTTTGGTTCTTAGTACCAAACTAGTTCGTCCACAGGTTTCCACTGTAAGTATAAACCATGGAATCCAGAAGGTTCTGTTGGGTAATAATATCATAACACCCCGTCATTTTGCAGGTGGAGGAAATGATGCAAGACCTAGAGTAACCAACTTGCTACTCTGGCCAAGTTGTTCCTTCCCTTTCACTAAATCAAGTAAAATTTATAGCAAAGTGTTGATGTTAAGGTATTCCTTTTGTTAGGTATTGGTGCCTCTAATCTGGTACATGTGCCACAAATGTATGTGATCCAGTGAGCATCATCATAGGTGGGCCATATCCAATAAAAATACTCCAATTGAACAATCATATCCACCAAATCAGAGGACCCTCAAAAAGGAACAAACAGAGTTTTAGAATAAATGCATGGTTGATAGATAGGTCCATATTTAATGCGAAAAAAGTACTCTGACCAAATGATTAGGAATGCCCAACCAGTTTGTCTTTTAAGGCTATCAATCGTGACAACTGACAAATCCACGCTGGAAGTGACCAGATGAATGATCTGAATCGCATACCCCACACTGGAAGTGACCAGATGAATGATCTGAACCGCATACGCACGTGCCACAGTACCAGACAAGACATAAATACCAAAAAGAAAAGAGGGGAACAACACCATATAACATCCAAAATTACTACCAAAAAACATAACGACCAACAGATATAGTCACTATTTGGCAGAATTATAATGCAAAACCCCACCGGATTATGCCCTTATCCTCCTCATCTGATATTGGCTTAAAAAGCGAATCGATCATTTCAACTTTGGGGGACTGTGTCCGAACCGTTGCCCGGTAACGAGAAATCAAAGGCCACTGCCTGGAGCTGACAACCTAACAATTTCAACAAGAAAAAAAAAACAGCAACACAGAAGACCGGTGAATGACGAAAGCAACATATAACTTGCCATATGTAGTGGGATTAAGAATTTGTTATAGTATGACACAAACAATACATAATTAAATGACCAAACGACAGACATATTTATTGCTGATAACAAAATGGACAACCATATGGTATGCAGGGTGGAGTATGTTACCGCAGCAATGGATGGCACATCAGATTGACCAGGGTTGCCATGTGAAACATCCATCCCCAAGATAATGGTAGGAATTTTTGAAATCAGTGGCATAGAAGGTGATTGTTCAACAGCTAGTAAAGTATTCAAACCGCCCATCTGTATGGGAAAGAAAATAGAAGAAAGAATATTATGATCATAAAAATAAGTAAATAATATCACAAAAAAAATAAAGAAAAAAGGCATCCTTGAATAAAGTTGTGCATTAGGTATTTCCACAATATCTCACTTTGGCATTGATCTTCAAGAGAACGTTTGTCAGATACATGTCATTGATTTTTGATGGGGCTGCAAGGCATTGAGTTACAACTCCAAAGTCCGAAAGATTCTTTTTTTTCCAAGGACCTGATGGATGAAATAAACTCAATTAGGAAATGCATGAATTGAAAGATAATAGTACTTCATAGAAAGACAAGGCACATCACCCAACCATAAATATCCGAATTTTTTCTGTCAGGAATCATGCACAGAATAAACTGTGGGGCTCCTGGAAGCTTTGATTGGATCTGTTCAAACATTTGCTCAACTCTGACAGTAGGAGGGGCACGCCTCATCTGAGGGCTCTCTTCAAAAACATCGAACGGGGGATCGATGGACTGCAGAGCCAGTAAATGGTAAATATGCACGAAAAAATTGGTAAGGCAGTTGAAGTCAGAATAAACGGCACTAAACAATGAAAGAACCTACCATTCCTTTCTGTTCTGCACATCTAACTAGCTCTCGACAAAGATTGCGTACGTCACAACGGGCAGAGAAGTTTACAACAACCCAGCGCTCTATCTTTGTTGGTTCCACTAGTCTCTACAAAAGAGATAAGTGAATTGTCAGAACTGATATGATTACCATGGCTTCAAACAATAAACCAGTTCATGATACACTTTGGCTGGACACGTAAATGTCAGTATTCCAGGAAAACAAACACAATTATATGAAACTTCAGGTGACAGGGATCAGTTAAAGCGTTCAGCACACCCTACGCTAATGATTTCTTTGGTCTCTCCTTTGGGCATTTGATTGCCACAATTAATGATTCCTGATTGAAAACGTAAATACTAAGTAATAGGAAAAGAAAAACTAATACTCATGATCAGACGACAACTCGATAAGTAGTTATATATTTATATGCACCTTGTTAGACATTACAAAGAATGTTTTCCCACATACCATGATCTAAAAAAATTTAGTTCTTAACTTGGGTCTTGGATTTATTAAACCTAGATATATGTAGAGGCCCAATGTATCATGTCCGATGTGATATACCGATGTTCTTTTTTACCGAAAGCTAACGAAGAAGTTTACTGGTAATAAAACAAGGTGGCTTCCTTCAACAAACTGACCAGGGATGACAAAACCAATGATAATGGAAACTCCCCTGGAATGTAGGAAGCAGGCTACCAGGTAATCCCATTTCCATATTGAAAAATAGTTCACTTCCAAGAAATTGGGAAAGCGTGCTTTGGAATCGCAAGAAGCATGTATCTCATGATTGGGAAGCACATCCAATTTTAGGGTAATCGTGTCAGATATTTGGGTTTGAGTTACCTACATTTTGAGAATTGCATTTCCCATGAGTTGGATTCAGTTTCCAGATCTTAAATCCATAAATCCCATTAGAACTTGTATTGTAAATTGTAATCAAATATTCTATGCTATTTACTGAAAATATTATTTAATATATTCAAAATTAACCCATAAATATAAATAATACCATGTGTACTAATAAAATAAGAAACTAAAGTGCAGATCAATAAAGGAGGGGTGGTTGGTAACATCAAGATTTTTGATGAAAATATAATTGAAGGGTGAGCTGGCTGGCTGGCAACATCAAGAATAATAATAAGTTAAAGTAGCATGTGGATTACCTTATTGTTGAAATTCCAACGCCCATTTCTCGGAAAGAGATCGTCTCCATTACCCACTTTCAACTGTGGCATAGTAAAGACAAACAGAAGCAGTTAACTATAGAATTAATGTGCCATAGCAAAGACTGTAACGGTACTATAAATGAGAAGAAACCACAAGGCACAGCACGTTAGAAAATCAAGCAAATAAAAAAAAACCTTTGGTGCCGATAGAACGCGGGCTTGTACTTGAGTAAAGTGAGTATTAATTGAAACACCACAAGCTTGTAACAATGGGTCAGCATCGTAATTGTTAGTTTTTAGTGCCTGCCATAAACCCACTGTAAAGATCAGACCACTCAAGTGCATTGAAATAAACCTACTTGGTGGACAGAAGCAGAAGAATATAAAAGTTAAAGCAAAATAATAAATTAATAATAATAAATAAAAAAAAAAAACCTACATCTGTCAAAGCCCCCATTCTTTCTTGAGGTTTTTGTCTAGATTTCTCCACAAGAGCAGATCTCTGAAGAGTGGATAAAGCCTTTGTATAACGTTGCAAGGAAACTAATGCACAAAGCTACGAAATGCAAAAGAGAACGCCTGATCATTATATGCATCACAAGGAAGTAAGGCTGCTGGTTTGTCTATATAACTGAGAAAAAAACACCCTTCTGACCTCCAATGGGAAATATGTCGGGCGCTTTGGTTTCCCAACATTGATGCATGGCAAAGTTGCGGAATAACTTAACTCTATGTGGCGGTAGTTGACAAAATACTCAAAAACTGTCACTTCGACAGCTTTGACCTCACCATCCCCATTTCCATTTCCATTTCTCAATTTCAGTGTAAACCTACAATAGTATACATGTCCAAGTAAAAGAGAATCAGATGCCAGAAAGAAAGGAAACGGAAAAAAATGATCATTCTAACTCTCATTATAATTGGACACTGTATAAAAACCAACTGATGGGTTACAATGCTTATAGAAATAGCGTACAAGGAGGAAAGAAAAACAAGAAAGACAGTTGTTGTCAAAGCTTACAATTGCTGATTGCAAGGCAGCTCACTCAATCCTACAATTTTGAATTCCATATTTGAGGGTTTTGTCTTCACCCTAAGGTTTTTTAGCATACGCTTTGCCTGTTAACAACTCAAAGCAGCTGACAAGTTGAAAACTTGCAACAAGGGAACTTTAGCAACGCAAGATACAAACTTAAGCATGAAAATTGCTTACCTTCAACCAGTCAATATCATTAGGGTGCCTCACATTTTGGTTGGCCAACAGAAAATCCACAACTGGACCAGGTTTGACAATCATTGTTGTAGATACATCTGCACTTGAAGGAAGGAGGCGGCTATGAAAATTATAAAGCAGAACACAGAGATAAGCACACACATAAATGCACAAGCGTGTGCGTGTGCATTGATGTATTCATAACTTAGCAACTATCACAGCTACAGAGTATACCAATGTTTAGAGACAAGCCCGCTTGCGTGGGGCGAAAACTAGAATGAAAGCCACGGCAACCAAAGACACCACCTCCTAAATCAGTAAAGTTCCGAGGGTCGTTGTTGAAAAATGACTGTCGAACAAGAAGGCATCCTCTGCAGAAACAAACAGAGTCAGAACACTGTTCAAAAAACACAAGCTCACCAGCAATCAAACCCGAATCCACTTACTGTTTTGCAGCATGCTGCCTCAATATAATATCTAGAACTCTTAGAGCTTCTTGAGAGTTCTCTGTATCATTACCACGTAAAGCATTCGCAATGGACTGCATAGGGATTTTGGCAGCATAACTTATCTCAACTTTAAAGGTCTTCGATTGATATGGACGCCTTAGCCTCTTCCTATCACCCTCGCCGGGACTGTCATTCCCCCCCGGGCTACCATTTGCAGGAACTCTAAAAGCAAAAAAAAAAACATAGGGTAGAAATAAGTGTCCCAAAATGAGGATGCTAGCCAAAATGCGGCCAAAGCAAATCCTGGTCGACTCGGCCGTATATGATCAAGTACTCGATTGATTTGGCTGGGAACTCAGTTGATGCAGTCATAACCCAGGAGAGTGAAAGGAGTTTTGATTGAATTTGTATAGCATAACATAGATTCAAACAAGAACGTGGCCAAGTGAAGGGCGAGTCAATGATGACACGTGAGAGTTTTGAAACTATGGTAAAAAAAATCCAACCAAAAGAAACCATAAATATACTACTAGCAAAGCACCAAAGAATACACACATTTGTACCTGTTGGAAGAAGTATCCTCCAGCACAACAGTGAATTCAAAGTTGTTTTGGGGAAGGGCACCTATAGTAAACAAGCTTTTCTCGCCGTCGTAAGCAAATTCCTTTCCATCAAGCTCAGTATCATAAGTCTGGTGAACTCTATCAATTACTCTTCTCCCAATACCCTTCCCATCTATAGGCTTGCCATCTTCGTAGAACAGGGAGACCTAATAACAAAATGAAACAGGTAATGGAATAAAAAATCAAACATATGAGCAAGTATTTAAATTCTCAAAAAAAAGAACATCTAAAATAGAAGAGACAAATAATAGACGAAATAGAAACATACACTGTAGTGAAAAAAGTAGTTGTCACCCTTAGTAGGAGTAACCCTAAAATGGTTACTTAGCAATGGTAACGCATTCCCTTTACGCCCAAAACCGGGTCTTGCCATTGGGACTCGATTTGGCTTTGCATTTGTGATTTTTCTTGGCAGTTCTGCAATTGGATTTGGCTCAGCTTTTAGAGGGATAACATTTGGTGGTATAATTGGAGGTGGAGGTGGTAAAGATTCGGTTGCCTCCGTCTCTGCAGGCTCTGTCGAATCCATCTCTCAAATCTTCAAAAACAAACAGAACAAAATCAGTAGAAGCACAGTCTAAAACCACCATAAATTGCATCTAAAATAAATGAAATACGCTAAGTGGTGAACAAAAAACCAAGAAGCAACCATGGGACAACCACTGTTTTTTAAACATGTGTCTCAGATGCTAGGGGGATGGGATCCTATTTATGTGTTTCCTTATCATGTTCCTATTACAAACAAATCACCATGACAAAAAAATTTTCCATTGCAATACCATAGAAAGAACAGATTAAAAAGCTTTTCCAATGCAATAATACCATAGAAAGAACAGATTAAAATCTTCTGAAGAACATGAGAGAAATTTCAAAACCTACAAATTGAAAAGAAATAATGAAGAAATAAATAAACCTCCTCTACATGTCTTTAAAAAAGGCAAAAATAAAGAATAAATAAATAAATGCAGAAGCTGAACTTAAAAATGAACCCAAGTTAGATAAATGTTGCTTTAAACTGGCACAAGTTGCATTAAAACCTTCTGAAAATATGGGAGACAGAAAATATAAAAAAATCAAAAACTAAACTATTACATACCTAAAACATGCAAAGAAATCTACAGAAAAACAAGCAATCTAGAGACAAAAAAAAGAAAAGAATAAGCATAAAATCAGCTCAGAAGTGACGAATAACACAACAAAAATTCTTAAAAAGACGAAAAAACCCTCTGCGTGTCTTCAGAAGGGCAAAAAAAATAACAACTAAAGAGGTCAAACCCTAAAGTTGGAAACAAACCCTAAAACAGGCGTCAAACTAGAAAAACGAACATCTCTCTGCTCATACCCCTAAAAGTCAACATAGATACCGTAGGCCGGCAAAAAAACACATTAAAACCCCAAAAGGAAGCTCGAAGTACCGAAAAAAGCCCTGCATTGCAAAAAAACCTTGAAAAAAATACAGATCCAGAACTCAAACGGTAGAAGAAGAAGAAAATTAAAAATTACACAAGAAATCTTTGAATTCGCATAGAAATTAGTTAAAAACAGCTAAAGCAGTACACAGAGAGAAAAAAATCCAAGATTTGTGAGCTAAAACCTCAGCTTCTTACCAATGTGTAAAAGAAGGAGAAACCCTAGGAACTGGAAAAAGCGAGAACTCTTCCAAGTCTCTCTAAGTCTCTAACTACCCTCTTGAATTGTTAGAGAGTGTCACAGAAATAAATACTCAGTTTCAGAGGCTTAAGTCCGGCTCAAATGACGAAAATACCCTGATACAGTAATAGACCAGCTAAATTGACGAAAATACCCTTATAAGGTGACATAAAACAGGATATGAGGGTACGAGGTCTTGTAGCTGAGGGTTGTTTCGTACCTCAATGGTAAATGACGAAAATTCCCTTGTACGGTGACATAAACCAGTCTATAAGAGGGTATGAGGGTACGAGCGCGTGTAGCTGAGGGTTGTTTTGTCCCCTTAATGCTAAATGACGATATTGCCCTCAAAATTCAAACGAGGCTTCAAGCGCCAGGTTTTCCTTTTTGAGTGAAAGTTTGCGTGGCCTACTTACCAAAAAGAAGGTTGACAGTGGTGCCCAGGAATCATCAGCCTTTAGCATTTTTTTCAAGGGTTGAGATCAAATATCAAGAAAACCTAGGGTTGAGATCAATTTCACTGTCAAACATGCTTTTTAATCTCAGCCCTCCACAAAATTGTGTGGAAAAATACCCATTATAGTGTCTGGATTCTCTGACTTGCTAATTAGTGTTGCCATTTTACATGTTGTGTGCCTGTGAAGTGCGGCATTTTTTGAAAACTGTAGGGGGGCCTACTTTATAGGATGATCTAAACCGTTCATTTGTTCAGCCACAACTTAAATAGGGAGATGAGAAATTCGCACCCCTTTAACCGTTCGTTTTTTAAGTCTGCCACTTACTTTAACCTTAAACCGGTGCGAATCATCCTACAGGGGTGAAAATTTATCATCACCCCTTAAATAAACTCTACTCTGTACTTCTGTAGATTATCTCCTTAGGATGTGCAGCCCCTCTATGGAACGGAGGGTTATGATCATCTTATGGAATTGATCTATGGTGTACAGCTTTTTAGGTTGTATTCCAACAAATGAAGGGTTTGGATGATCAATTGAAGTGCACTACCCCGTAATATTCAAAAAATTCAAGGCTTTTGAACTCAAACCTAAGCTTCTTAGCAATGCAGGAGAAAGAGAAACACTAGAAAAACCCAAAACTCTTCAACTCTCCTGTCTCAGTCTCTCCACTTTCCTACTATTGAATTGTGTATAGTATGGGTTTAAATAATGCTGTCGTCAGAAGTGTTTTTTTTTTTTTTTTTGGTGGGTAAGTTGGGGTTAGGCAGGACCCTACCAGATTTCATTAACCAAAAAAGTACAACTATGGGGCTCGAAAGCCAACAAAATGGGAACAAATTCTCAGCAAGCGAACAACCAAGGGGGGCTCGGACGCCATCATAAAGGAACAAGCTCCAAAAAGCAAAAGAGGAAGGACAGAGACTGAAGACAGAACATACTAATCCGAAGACAAAACATACAATCTGCCTTCTCGGGCTTACAATAGATAACAAAGGAGTTAGAGCCGCACGTATTCTTTGCCTGTAGCATCCTCATTTAGGATGTGGGTGAGATGTACGGGGGTAGAGCTGATCGGAATGGCCGTGCCTTTGCATGGACAGTTGTGCTTGGAAAGGAAATCAGCTGCGGAGTTTGCCTCTCTCCAGATATGGGTGATTCTCCATTTAGCAGGGATCTTTCTCCAGGGTGGCTGAGGTGGCTGAGATTTCTGAGCTAATAAGTCGACGGCAAAGGATGAATCCGCTTCAATCCACACTCTTGTAATTCCAAGATTTTTAGCAGCAGCAATACCTTCACAAATTGCCTGAATTTCCAGAGCAAAGATTTCATCTTTGGCCACATTCAAAGAAAAGAGGTAAACAGGATACCCACATTCATTTCTGATAATGCCCCCGATACCTCCCCCCTCAGCTGATAAGGATGCATCAGTGTTCAGCTTATATTCACCTGGAAATGGAGGTAACCATCTGCAACTCTTATCAGAAACCTCTTTAGGGATATGTCTGTACCCGAAGTTAATAGATATTTGAATTCTTCGGTCATCAGCCAGGTCAGATAAGTTCAGAGGGGACATCTTTTGTCTGACATCTCCAAGAATGAGTCTTATGATCTCAATCTTATGCATGGATTTGTTTTCGAAAATTCTTTGATTACGTTATCTCCATAATCTATGCACTGCAGCAACGAAGGCCAATTTGACAGCAATGGTGCTCTGATATTTTCCTTTCCAGTTGTTCCTGATCCACTCTTCCTCAGCAGATAATGATCTTTTGAGAGGTCTCTTTGATCACACCTCCTAAGAATTGGTTTCCATATCCAGGCAGAATAACCACATCGAAAAAAGAGGTGATTTATGGATTCCCTTGCAGCATTACAGAGAACACAAGAGGCATCGATATTAGTTAGAACTCATTTTGGGTGTGGGGTATTTGCTAGGGACCATCGCATAAGCCATTTCGCGGAACGCCTATTGCACTAGAGAGCAGCCACATAGGCTTAGTTTTCAACAGATTTTGTCATCATTCATGAGGTGGCTGCGCTCTCATGCAACAGGCGTCCTGCGAAATGCATTTGGCGATGCTTCCTAGCAATTCCCCATTTTGTGAGGCTTACTACGGCATACGTAGGTGCAGTTTAAATGATGAAAATATTCTTATACGGTAACATAGACCTAGTCTACGAGGGTAGGAGCACGTGTAGCTGAGGGTTGCTTGGGACAACTGATGCTAAATGACGACTGGCTGTTGCCCTAGAATCAGCCTTTCACATTTTGGTGAAAGGTGGGTTGAGAATCTTGAGATCACATATCAATGACAAGGGTTGAGATGAATCTAACTATTAAACATGCTTTTTAATCTCAGCCCTCCAAAAAATTGTGAAAGGCTGATATTGGGAGAGGCACTTTGTCACAGTGCAAAACAATCTATTAATCTAATGAAATATTATTGCGGGAAAACTGCTAAAAATGCCCTCGAGATAAAAACATACCCACAAGAACCCCCCTAAATTTCTTAATTACCAATTGTACTTTCATGTGCCTTAAGTAACTTTCAATTTTTTTTGTCTCTTACCCATTTTGCCCTCCGTGATGTTACTATAGCAACTAGATAACCTAGAAATCCCTAAAATCTCTCTCTATCAAAATGATCGAAACCGTCCATTTGATGGGCCAAACCATTGGATGATCTAAACTGTCCATTTGATGGGCCACAGTGGCGCAAAAAATTTAAATAGGATGATCCCAACCCTCTGATCTAAATAGGTTTCCATATAATATTCAGTTCCTCTATAGATCGGAGGATAGAATTATTTAATGGAAATGATTTTTTGGGCCGCAACCTATTTACGTTGTAGCCCATCAAATGGACAGTTCACCCCTTGAAGGCCTCGAGCCTTTGCCTCCAACACCACCTCTTGTATGGATGAGCTTTTCTCTCAACATAACCAATGTGGGACTATTTGTTTTTCCATTCTAGTAAGAAACTCTTAATACACACTCTCCAACGTCTTGGGTTCAAGTCCCCATACACTCTCCAAGGTCTTGGGTGCAATGTCTTGGAGGAGTGCGTTTTTGAATGATTTACTGAGCCAGGGTTTTTTTTCTGAATGGTGTATCAGCTATAGGAATCTCAAATTATATGGGTTTTAGTTTTTCTGAGATTCTTCATCCCTTGCTTCTTTAAAACCTCGGCTTTGTGAAATCAGGGTTTAAAGGAATTGGGATAACTTTGCTTGCCGTTTATTGTTTGTCGCTTTTCAATCGTCCTCTTTCTTTAATTTTAACCTAGGATTTGATAGCGTCCATCGCAGAAGGCATTTCGCAGATGGTATGTTGCATGTGAGTGAAGCCACACCGGGTCACTTTTCATCAGATTTTGTCTTCATTCATGAGGTGGCTGCACTCACATGCAACATACCATCCGCGAAATGCCTTCATGGACTCTAGCAAATCCCTATTATGTTTTGATATGTAGGTTTGTAAATCTCTTAAATCAATTCCTCAGTGGATGTTCCAAACAACTCTCATTATTGCACCACATGTCCCAACACTAGTTTTAAATGACAGTAACAATGTTTTAAAATAAAATAACAAAAATACCCTTACCTTGGTACATGTGGCAAAATTAGGAGTATGTCTACAATAGTTTTTATACGGCATCTGGCCGTATAGTGTTGGTATTTTTTAAAAAGTATTGTACGGCCACTATGCAGAATGATCCAAACCGTTCATTTGTTCGGCCACGACATAGATATGTTGTGCCTCAAAATCATTTATGTAGGATGATCCTAACCCTCCAATCTTTGGTAGTTTTTATAGTGTACAGTCTTATGGAAATTATTTTTGGGGCACATCCTATTTACGGTGTGCCCTAACAAATAAACAGCTTGGATCATCCTATGAAGTTGGGTACTTTTTGAAAAATAATTGACCATACGGCCACACCCTGTATAAAATGATTAAAATCTTGAACATAGATTTCATATGGTGTGTGAGTAGGGGTCCCACCAAACATCAGCTTACCCTATGGTGTGTGGGTGTAAACTACATATTTTTAAAAAAGTACTGCATCGGATCATCCAAACCGTCAATGTTCTTCGGAAAAAATACTGGACTTCAGGCGCGCACATCCTATAAGATCTCTTCTTATATTTGTTCTGAAACACGCACACATCATATAAAATCTCTTCTCATATTTGTTCAAACTTTCATTTGCAGTGGAAATGAGTACCGTGATGGGGGTGCTCCCTGAAAGGCTAAGGAAATTTTGGAACCGTTCCAATCAGCCTCTCCTTATAAGTTATCCTCGCCTTCACGGTAACCCGCAGAAAGCTCACCACAAGCAAATGGGTGATCCCCGTTCTATGGCTAGCCTACTTGATGGCCGATTGGATTGCAACCTTGGCCCTTGGATTCCAAATTTGAACCCCAAAACGACACTCTTCTTGCATTTTGGGTCCCTTTCCTTCTCTTACACCTGGGTGGGCCCGACAACATTACTGTCTTCTCTTTAGAAGACAATGAGAACTGGTTAAGGCACTTGCTTGGACTAGTTGTCCAATTCTCAGTAGCATTTTATGTCTTCGTCAGGTCTGTTCCCAACACCCGGCTCTGGGTTCCTGAAATTTTAGGGGCCGTTTGGATATGCGAATTTTAGAATCCAGGCTTTAGTTTGAACGCAGTGTAAAAGACGGTCATGATCAAACTGCTGGTATGCTATCCTGGCTGCGTTTCTTGGATTTTAAGTAAGAAAACTAGGTTTTAGAAATCTCTCCCGCATCCTGCGATTTCTAAAACCTGGAAACATGGGACGATCGCCAGCTCTGTTGCTGTCGGAAAGAAGGGCTAGCAATCAGAAAACGAAGGCTGCTGCTCTCTCTCTCTTCTCTTGTCTCACACTACAATTTTGAGAAAATCCAAGATTCTAAAATCCGCGTATCCAAACGGCCCCTTAATGTTTTTCTCCAGAATGGCCAAGGATGGAGAAAGGACACGGACTCTTAGGTACTGTGACACAACCAATTACTCCAAAAGCCTGAGTTGATGTTATTTAATCATTTTTTATACTTTAATACTCTCCTTCACGTGTGGCCTCTCTTTATTTCTCTTGGCCGGCCATACATGTGAATTTTTAATATCAAGGAGTTGTTGGGTTTTAAACCCATGACATATTGTCATGCAATAGCTCTCATACTGGACACCAGCAAATTCCTACTCCAAAAGCTTAAGCTGTTAGTGTGTTATTTACTCATTAGTTTTACTTCAACACTCCCACTCGCCTGGGGTGAATATATCACTTTCCTTTTCTTTTCCACAATTCATTGAAAGCAAATCAAGTATCCTTAGTCCACTACACAGAATTAAAAAAGATGCATAGGAAATAACAAGTCTCTCTCTGCGCGCGCTCTTGTTTTACTGGTTTTGATCAATGGAGAGCTAAATTGCTTGGTTGGGTTCTACTTAGATATCTCCAAAGGCTGGATTCAGAAAAACTGTTGCAGGTCAGTAAAAACATTTGAACACTCTTTCAAGGGATTCATTAAAAAACTGCTGATTATTCTACGTACTCTCTTTCTTGTTTGAATTTGCTTTAAAATGGAATCAGTTTTGGAAATATTTAATATATAGGGTGTGTCTGGTTTGGTGATTTTGCTTCACGTGAGGATTCTTTTTCAATGCATTCACCATAATGTATGGACCAAGGTTGCCAGAGCGGGAATCGAAACGGGAATCGAAAGTGGGAATCGAAGGCTCCCAGAGAAGAATCCTACTAAAGCTTGCCAGAGCGGGAATCGAAAACAGGAATCGAAGCGGGAATCGAAGGCTCCCAGGGAAGAATCCTGCTTCCTTGGTATGGACCTATCTAGATTTCAGCAAATTTCAAGGTCATCAAAAGGAAAATGAAATTTCTTCTGATTTCAAGCTCATGATTTTCCTTTTCCCTTGCCTGTTTGGATTGCAAGATAAATTTTTCTGATGGAAAACTTTCTCTAGGAATATTTATTCGTTCTACAATTTAAAGCGGAATGATATGTTTATGGTTAATTTAAAGGGATATTATCAAAACTTGAAGCTCCCTCTAGCTAATCATGAAATAGGGTTGGTTTAAGTCATTTTTTTCTGTGTGTGAAAAAGTAAGAAAATTTAGTAATATTTTTCCTTTCCAAACTTTTCCAGAAAATTCTTGGAATCCAAACAGGGCCAAAGGACCCGATTCACTCTGATTTTCCTATGTTTTGGTGGTCGTGAGTGCTACTAAACCAGAGTATGTTCCAAAATTTGCCATGCAAAGTGATTTTCTAGCGCTTCGCGAGCTGATATTCTATGGGTTCTCCATGTTTATCTATTAACCATTTAAAAAATTCATTTTCTATAGAAACTTTTCCATAATGAAAATTTTCTCTAGTTTCTAGGAAAGCAGCATTCCTGCTGAACCTTAGAGATTATTTTTACATACAAGAAATTTTTTCAAGAAAATGTTTTCCCTAGATCCGAACAACCCTTGCTTTACAACCAGGTGAAGCAAGGGTGCTCTGAGTAGTTTGAAGAGAAAGGAAACCACACTTAACGTTTGGATTTCAAGAAAAACATCTCTGAGAGAATAAAAATACTAACAACAACACAGAAGACAAAAATTTTAATTTTGAATTAAAAGTAAGACTTTTTTATTTCTGTCCTAATCTATCATGCCATGAATCAATAGAGTCGACAATGTAAGCAGATTAGGTAAAAAATTTATTCACAATATTTTCAATTGCATTGAGTTCCAAACTTCCAATAGCCCCTCATGAGTACTCCATTCCTACAAATGACCCATCTTATAAGCCTCGAAAACCATCCTGAATCATTTCTTAATGAGTAAACTAGGCGCCCGATTCTCATCCTGAATCATTTCTTAGCGAGTAAACTAGGCGCCCGATTCTTTGAATATCTGATACATGAAGGACAATGTTTCACTTAACTACTTTCTCATATGTAGGTCTTAGGTATTTACTGTTTTCTTTACTTCCACTGTATAGGACGATGAGTTCTCTCGAGACAGAAAAAATTCCATTTGAAATATTTTTTTCTTGCAATCCAAATACGACCTAAAATGTAATTTGCATTTTTGTTTTTTACTTTTCAATCATTTCATTTTTCAAATTGTCATTTACTTTTCCTCGCGCATTAACTTTTCTCTCACCCCTTGACATCTTTAGTCATCTAATGTTCATTGCACATTCCTCGTACCTGGTCATCAGCTGAGTATGTTAAGTATATTCACATCGTCCGGAGACTCTTTTTGTTAAAACAGTTGTTTAGCAATCGTACAAAGAATGACCCCATACAAGGGGAACCCCGTACCTTCGTAATTGTTTGATTTGTATAAATGCCTAACAGGGCAACCTGTGGTAGCAATGCAATAAGCGATTGCACGTTAACTTTTGTGCTTTGAATCAAAATTTGCCAAACACATTGAACTATGTCCAATTCTAAGACTCATGTTAATGAACACGTAGAGAAATGCTTTTGCCACCTATGGAGTTCCACCACAAAACGTTTAACTTGGATATCCATTCTCGCATGGAACTAGAACCATGTTGATCACCTCACGTTGACCTTATTAGTGGTCTCAATTACATTTGAATGTCCCAATTTGCACCCATAAATTTATTGTTGGGGTTGATCCTGCTTAGAGTAGGGCTAAACACGGTTCGGTCCGGTTCGGTTAGGGAGTTTTTTTTGAACTGAACCAACCACATCGGTTTGGAGAAAATCCAAACCGTAACCAAACTGATCGGGGGGTATAACCGAAACAAATCGAACCGATTTTGACCGGTTCGATTCGGTTCGGTTCACGATTTATCCAGTACAAATCCAAATCAAGTAGTTAAATACGTTTATCTATAAAAAAAAAGGGTTTATCTAAAATAAACAAGGCCTTACCACTATAGATTTACTAGCAAAATGATCTCATCTTGATGAACAGAAATAACCACGACTCAATCTGGACCGTTGATCTGCTTAGTGATCTAGACCGAATGGAGATCTTAGTTGCAAGATCAGTGGGTTCATTTTCTTTTAAATGAAACTAATTTCTAATTCCCTCATAATCATATCAAAAAGTGCCAACATGTTAAAAAATTCATTTTCTTTTATTCGGACTGATAAAATTAGTACACATTTTAATTCTGAAAATTAGATAACCTTGTAAAGAAGGGTATTTACGTCATTCGACAAAAAGGATAAGTCTGTAAATTCTGCTCTTGAGGGCATTCATGTTAGATGGTAAGGAGGTGAGGGACTCATGAAAGTTACTAACTCTAAAAAAGCCAAATTGTAAACCATACTAACCCTAGCTTGTTCAAATTACAAGGGAGGTGAAATCACTCGGGCCAATTATATTGTGCAACAAAGAGATGAAGTTTCCAACACGAAACTTATAAGTAATAGCTCAACACATGTGAGAAGGAAAATAAAGAGAAAGTAAAAGCCTTAGATAGCTAAAAATCCATTATAATTTCATTTGTGTTGGGGAAAACATATCCATGCCTATAGCCAAATTGCCTCGATATATGCTTACCACCAATAAGACTACGTTCAGGTAATCAATTAATCATCAACATATATTAACTCGCCTTTTGAATACATGAAATTGATATAGACACACCTCCCTTCTTTAAATCACCCATATTCTCTTTGCAAATGATATTAACTCACCTTAGATTTGGTAATGACACAAAATCAGTTCATCTTTTCTTCCATTTCTCGGTTCGGCTCTGTTAATTTTCGGATTAAAAGTCTAAAACCGTGAGCCGAACCAATAGGATTGGTTCGGTAAAATTCTAAACCGTGACCAAACCAATGCCTAGAAAAACTGAACCGAACCAAACCGAAAGGCCCGGTTCGGTTTGGCCGGTTTTTTGTGCAACCCTAGCTTAGAGAAATACAAATAAAGAGAATACTTTGTTAAAGTGTTATATTCGCCCCCTTTGGTCTCGATTACATTTGCATGTATGCATCAATAGCTCCTCTGGTGTATTTATGAGTTATGAGTTATGCCTACCCTATACACTAGGGGCTGCCCCAAGGAAGGAAAGGGGGTGAAAATATATCATTGCCTTCACTTTTCCTGGCAAATGATGTGGGTCCCGTTCATTTAAAAGCAAGTCAAGTCTCCTCAGTCTTCTGACTCGCCAGTCAAGTCTCCTCAGTCTTCCGACTCGCCAATAAAAAAAGATGCCAATGGAAGATCACCTCTCTCTCTCTCTGCCTACCTTACTTTTCCTGGTCTTGATCAATGGAGAGCTAAACAGTTTTGCTGGTTTTACTTACATATCTCCAAAGGCAGAATTCAGGAAAGCTGTTTCAGGTCAGTAAAAACGCACTTGAACACTCTTTCATGGGATTCATTAAAATATTGATTCCTTTTAGATCGACTGTTAAGTCTGTTAGTTTTTCTACTCTCTTTCTTGTTTGAATTTGCTTTAAAATGGAATCATCTTTGGAAATTTTAATTATTTTGGGTGGGTCTGGGGTGGTGTTTTTTTTGAAATTTTTAATGTTTTGGGAAGGTCTGGTCAGGTGTGTTAATTTCCCTTCACCCGAGGGTCCTTTTTCCATGCATTCACCAGATTTACTCTGAATTTCCCCCTATTTTCAACTGAAAAGCCGCATCCAATTGAGCTAAATTATACACTGGAGATGTTTTGGGGTTCAACAGTATGTTCTAAAATTTTCCATGGAAAGTGAGTTTTCTAGCCCTTAATTTACTCATTTTCTATGGAATTTCCATATTTATCTATTTACAATTAAAAAACTCATCTTCCATGGAAAGACAGAATGAATTTTTTCTCTAATTTCTAGAAAAGTATCATTCGTGCTGAACCTTAGAATTTATTTCTACGTACAATAATTTTTTTCCAAGAAAATGCTTTCCCTTAAACCAAACAGCCCCGGCTTTATAACGAGGTGAGACAAGGTACTATCACTGCCCTTTTTCTTAGAGGGAAAAATTCTCCTTCCATGATTTAGAGGGAAACGATAAGATTTTGGTTAAATTAGTGGGATATATTATAAATTGAATGGTTCTGTGGCTAAAAAATTCCTAAAATACAAACAGGAACTTAGGAATTTTTTTGGCTGGTGAGGAATGAACCCAAAGATTTAACCATGGCCATTTTCTTCAGGCCCTCCTTGGATTGCAAGAATTTTCTAGAAAAGTTTGGAATGGAAAAATATTTCTAAAATTTCCTAGTTTTTTTTACACACAATAAAAGAAAGATAAATTGAACCGACTTTATTCAATTTTTATTTAGAGTATGATGGTCCCTCTAAATTGAGTAAAGAAAAAAATTTCCAAAGAATTTTTTTTTTTGGTGACATCTTTACATACTTATGAAGCCTTTGGTAGGTGGGTGACCCTGGTAAATTCAGGGAAGGGATGTATTCACCCCCTTTTCTTCCCTCGACCAGTCCCCTCGATCCTATTTATGACTATTCTTTTACACTAAAGGGGGTGGCCCGTGAAAAAGGGATGAATATATAATTTCCCTTTTTATTTACCATTACCATTGTGTGGGGCCACATGGATGTCATTGGTGTCCATGGATCCATCCAACGATACATCCCATCCCTTGAATTATAATTCCTAGCTAGGGAAGCTAAAGTTTGGATTTTAGTAGGCCTTAATTCTTATTGGTCAGATGTTTATTGACATGGGTGCAACTCGGGTAGATTCTTGAGAATTCGGGTTGGATTTGGGTTGATTCCAATTCTTCTTCTTTTTTCGCAAAAGCTCAACCTACCAGTACCAGACTTGCTGGTTGGATTGCCGGAATAAGGAATCAGAATCAGCATCTAATCCAATTTCTATTCTGTGTCCATGGAGATGGAATGTTGAAAAAAAAAGTAATTAAAACTTTCATTAAAATCTCATTCCAACTGAGTTGGAATCAGAATACCGCATCTTGGGTTGGGGAACAGACTCCATCGTTTTTTTCTCCCTTTCATTCCACTGGATGCCCGCCTCCGATTCCAGCAATCCAAACGCACCACCCTTGTTGAGACCCTAGCCATGTGTGCGTCTAGGGGTGCAACTTGCGTCGGGTAGGTTGAGCTTTTGTTAAAAATGAATTGGGATCAACCCGAACCCGACCTGATTTATAGTAAATGCCCGACCTGAATTCTCAAATATCGACATGAGTTGCACCCCTATGGGCATCACTTGATGGGCGGTCTGGACCAAAAAAATGACCCCTTGAATGTGGACGTAGTCAGTGTTGGGACTAAAGTCCAGTATTTTTTAAAAAAGCACTCTGATGCCCACTTCATAGGATGATCCAAATTGTTCATTTGTTGGGCCACAATGCAAATAGGTTGTACCCTAGAAAGCATTTCTCCTAACCTTCCGATCTAAGAGGTATTGCAGTTATAGAAACTTTATAGATTCGGAGGCTTAGGATTATCCTATGGAGACAATTTACAGCCTACAGCCTATTCAAGTTATGGCCCCACAAATGAACGGGTTGAACCATCCTATGAAGCGGCCCCACTGTACCTTTTTAATATACTGGACTTCAAGCCCACCCACACATCCCATGAAATCTCTTCTTATGTTTGTTCTGAAACATTCTTTTGCAGTGGAAATGAGGAGTGTCATGCAGGTGTTCCCTGGAAGGGTAAGGAGACTCTGGAACAAATGGGAGCTTCGAACAGTTGTTCTCATCAGCCTCTCCTTACAAGTCATCCTCATCTTGACGGGAAATCGCAGAAAGCGCACCACAAACAAATTTGTGATCGCAGTTCTTTGGTCGGCCTACTTGATGGCCGATTGGATTGCAACCTTGGCCCTAGGCATCCTCTCAAACAACATCGGAGATTCCACTCATGAACCCCAAAATGACACCCTTCTTGCATTTTGGGCCCCTTTCCTTCTCTTACACCTCGGTGGGCCCGACACCATTAGTGCCTTCTCTTTAGAAGACAATGAGCTTTGGTTAAGGCACTTGCTTGGACTAGCTGTCCAATTCTCAGTTGCACTTTATGTCTTCATTAGGTCTGTTCCCGATACCCGGCTCTCGGCTCCTGCCGTTTTAATGTTTTTCGCAGGAATGACCAAGTATGGAGAGAGGACATGGGCTCTCAGGTATTGTGAAACAACCAATTACTCCAATAGCTTAAGCGGTTAGAGTTGCTGTTATTTAATCATTTACGGTTCAACACACTCCCTCAGATGGTTTTTTTTTTAACATCAAGGAGTTGTTGGATTTCGAACCCATGGCGGTTTTTTAGTATGGTTGTTTTTGGGGTTGGTAAACTGGGATCAAGCCTACAACCTCAAGGTTGAGATACAAAGCCTGAACCATTGAGCTACAAGCCCAACCACGCCCTGAGTTATTACTAAGGAGTGCCCTTAAGTAGCATTGGAAACTTATTTTGCAATCATTTTACACACATTTTGAGACTTTTACACATGTTTTGATAAAATAATCGTCTCAAGATATGTGTAAAATTAAGTTTCCAATGCACCCTAACGAGTGAGGCATTATTAGCAAAAAAAATTTAATACCAAAGAGTTGTTGGGTTTTGAACGTAGGGCCTTCCTTGAGGCAATAGCTCTGATACCAAAGAGTTGTTACTCCAAAACCTTAAGCTGTTAGAGTTGGTGTTATTTAATCATTTATACTTAAACAGGTATGCGAGCAGAGATCATTTTAGGGAATCCATGATTACTCCTCCCGACCCAGGCCCCAACTACGCCAAATTCATGGAGGAATATGCTTCGAAAGAGCAAGCAGGGCTCACGGTATATATAGACATGCAGCCCGAACCAGAGTCTAGCTTAACTGAATTGGATACTAAAGAAGAAAAGCTTGATGAAATGAATGTTTTAACAGCAGCCCACGGCTTCTTCCACACATTCAAACGTCTCATTGTAGACGTCATGCTCACATTCCACGACCGAAATGACAGCCAATCTTTCTTCGTAAAGCGTACCCCGGCCCAAGCTTTCCGGGTGATTGAGATTGAGCTCGGATTCCTTTACGAGGTTCTATACACGAAGTCTGTGGTTGTTCATTCTGTCTGGGGCATAGCGCTACGCTCCTTCAGCTTCTCTTTGATCTTGATCACTCTAGTGTACTTCTCAACAGTCGTCAATAAGCATGGATACTCAAAGACAGACATAATCATAACTTTCGTTTTATTGGGTGGGGCTCTTTTTCTTGATACCCTTTCAATCGTTCTAATGGCGCTCTCGAGCTGGACCGTTGTTGGGCTGAAAGGTTGCAATCAGGAATGGCTATCAAACCTTGTATTTAAAGTAATTAGTCTTTTTCGAAAACCCGACAGACGCAGATGGTCTAATTCCATGGCACAGTACAATCTGATCAATCTTTGCCTCGATAATCAGCCCACATTTATCAGAAGAAAAATCGAAACAGCAATCAGAAAAACCCAGAAATTCTTTGGGCTTGAAGATTCCACACACACCCCTGTCTCGGATGAGCTAAAACAGTTCATCTTTGAAGAGCTTAAGAAAAAATCGATGGATCATAGAGGTTTCAAGCGCTTCAGCACTTCCAGAGGGGAATGGACTCTTCAATGGCAAGGTTATGAGAAAGAACTTGGGTGGAGTATTGAAGTGGAGTTTGATGAAAGCGTTCTTCTTTGGCACATTGCTACAGATCTCTGTCATGACAAAGACAAAGATAATATTCTTACACTTGAATCCTACTTTAAGATTAGTAAGGAGCTATCGGAATATATGTTATATCTTCTGGTTTTTCGTCCTTTCATGTTGACGGCCGGAATTGGACAGATCAGATTCCAAGACACTAGAGCTGAGGCAAAGAAATTTTTCCAGCGAACAACAGGGGAAAAAACCGAAGCTTGTACGAAATTGCTAAGCGTGGAAACCAAAGTTAAACCGATTTTAGTGAAAGGAGACAGAAGTAAATCGGTATTGTTCAATGCTTGTAGGCTTGCAAAAGAACTGTTGAAATTGAAGGCAATTAATAATAGGTGGAAGATCATATGTCATGTTTGGGTGGAGATGCTATCTTACGCGGCAAGTCAGTGTAGAGGGAATTACCATGCACAACGGCTAAGTGTAGGTGGAGAGCTTCTCACTCATATCTGGTTTTTGATGGCACATTTGGGGATTGGAGATCAATATCGCATTGAATCAGGCCATGCTAGAGCTAAGTTGATTGTTGAGAAATAAGCTTACAATTGTTGGATAGATGGTTTGGTTTGTTTTATTATCTTGAAAAACCCTTATTAGGGAGGACTGATCTTCTGTTTTTAAAATCCTAGTTAGCTTTTCTGTGTGTGATTTTGGCTGTATGTTTTGTTAGGACAGTGGAATTAAGTATGTGGTACTAAATGTCATTAAACCGAAATCCGAAATTTGGTAAATGGCGAAAAATTGAATTTCAGAAATTTTCGGTTTCGGTCCCCACCGGTATCCGAAATTTCTGTCGAAATTTAAAACCATGCCGATATATCGAGGTTTGTATACCTTTCCGTTCAATTTAAAACTCCACAAATCAGAAGTTAGTATAATTCTATGGAGATTGGAGAAGATTTCTGGGCACACCCTATAACGAGTGTCTCTGTTTCGAACGGTTAAGCAAGTTCTATTTTTGTTGTGTTTAACTTGCTTGGGAAGCAAGTGTAGCCGAACACGTCAGTTATGAGAATTTATACAGTGGGTGTCTCTATAGTCCAGTCGTTATCAAGAAATACAGTAGGACCCACTTCATAGGATGATCCAAACCGGTCATTTTCTAGGCCACAGTGTAATTAGATTGTAGCCCAAAATTCATTTTCATAAGATGATCCGAACGCTTACCTCTCTATAGATCATATGTACTACCTCATATCTTATATCGCTGAATAAATGAGACAAAATCTGAGCTTGTGTGGCTGCTCTCACATGCAACAGCCCAGCCGTGAAATGCCTTCTGCAATGACCCCTAACAAATCCCAAATTATGATTATTAAAACATTCCAATGTTGATTCTTAGACAGAGCAACAAGATACAAGAGATTATGAATTTATGGAACAATATCAGTACCACCTTGTTCGAAGATCCTAGTCCTTTTTTTAACCCAACGTAAATAGGCTACACCCGAAAAGATCATATGATCTGAACCTTCCGATCTGGGGAGGGTTGATACCATTCAAAACCCTCTCCAGATCAGAGCGTTAGGACCATCCTATAGAGATGATTTTCATGGGCACGACCTTGTTATGTTACGACCCAACAAATGAGTGTTTTAGATTTTCAAACTAGGTCGGATCCACTGCAGTATTTGAAAATACGTGCAGCTACCTACTCATGTGCACCATGAACACTCCTTAATCTGATAATGATCTTCTGTTGGGCCCTGTTTGGATTGCAAGAGAAACATGTCTGAAAGAATTTTTTTTCTTTCTAAAGTTTAGATGAAAAATGATATGATTATAGTTAATTTAAGAGATAAGACATTGATTGAAGTTATCTTGTTCGGTGTGTACAAAAAGATAGGAACTTTTATAAATATTTTCCTTTCCAAACCTTTCCAAGAAATTCTTGCAATCCAAACAAAACAAGAAAACAGCTTTGGTGAGCCCTAGGCGGCACGTTATCTCAAGAATCGGAATAGGAATTCTATTCGGATTCCTATTTCGTTTCAGCCGTAGATGGAATGGAAAAAATTAAAATAAAAAGTTCAGTTCAAAAAACTGAAATAAAATTTCATTTCAATCGGGGCAGAGTCAGAATACCCAGCACTTTAGTTGAGAAATAGATTCTGGCATTCCCCCTTTTGATTCTGCCCGGTCTCAATTCTTCCCCCTCGATCCCGTTCATTTTTTGAACCGAATGCTGGAATAATATGCCGATTCCAGCCCCTGATTCTGGCAATCCAAGTGCACAGATTTGACGATTTGAAAACGGGACATGATAAATGTGCCCCTTTTTCATTACTTGAGACACCCAGCTACAGCTACAGTGTATCTACGACTGCAAAGGGGCTGATATACTTCACATTTAAGAAATGAAGTGACCTGATTGCCACGCACTACGCAACCGGGTGTCCCAAGCGATGAGAAGGGGCGCATTTATCATTTCCACCTTTGTAAACAGGTTTTTAGTAATTTGTGTATTGAATTTTGGTATCGCCACTCATATATAAATGGCTCTCAAGAAATCAAGTTTTAATTTTTGAAACATAGCCCACCTTTCCAATTTGGCAACCTAATTATAATGTCACAAGGAAAAAAAAAATGTAAAACCTAGGTTAGATGGGGAGGAGACTAACAACCAACTCCTTACTTCCGGTCTAACTTGTTCATGGATATTAGGTGAAGCTAAATTTTGACGGCTCTAGCTTTGGAAACTCAAACCCAATTGGCATTGGTGGCCTTATCAGAGATGAGACTGTGATACCAAGTAGTCATTCTTGGGGCCTATTGGTACCATGGATTCCAACGAAACGGGTGTGAGAGCTTCTGTCTATGGCATCATACTGGTTGCTAGAGGAATCTTAGATAAGTTTGTCGAGGAGGGTGACTATACATAATCAGGTGGCTAGATGAGATGACTCTACCGTGGAGATTCTTACGATACTAGATGAGATACTCAATATTGTGTAGGGTCTCTTGGTTCAGTTTTAGCATATTGGAGGTCAGCAAATAGGGAGGCGTATAGGCTTGCCCTGGCCAGAGTCGACTACCCGATGGAGATATTCGATTTCTTGCCTCCTAGTGTACTGTTGTATTTTTAGTTTGTTTCCTTAATGTTCTTGTTGTTCTCTCAACCCCCTCGGTTGTGAGTTTTTCCTTTTCACAATAATAAATCATCACTCATTCAAAAAAAGCATAAACTTATGTATGAAGGTTTATAGAACCCAATACAAAACTATAATAAAGCAATGCACAACCGAAAAAGTCACTGAAGTGGGACCATGGTTACCCATTTCGGATTCAATAATAATTCAGTGTAGCAAACGATGGAAAAGTTGGGGGTCTTAAGAGGAGAAAATTCAGAAAAACTCATCTTTTTCAAATTAAAGCCTGTAAATTTTAGTTAGGAAAATGATTTTTCCACCCCCTTTTCCAAAATTCTTGACCATATTTGGTTTGTCTTTTCCCCCCGAGAAATGACTGAATTTTCACCCCATTTATTTGTTTTCTGAGATTAATTTTTAGAAAAAGGATAGATAAGGGGGTCGGAAATGTGGGCAAAGGGGTAAAAATCTCATTTTCCATAATGTTATAGTTGAATACAAGTGAATTTAAATATGTGGCTGTTCAATATGGGCCTAAGCGAGTTTTATTTTACCTTTGGATAGACTTGCTACTCCGGAGGGTGTTTCCGTGACTTGAAACCGTGACCACTAGGTCAAAATGGAGCAACCTTACCGTTTTGCCAAGGCTATCCCCTGTTCTTGAAGTTTTTTTAGATAAAATATTATCAAAGCAAAATGGTGAACAACAAACACGATATTTTCAAGATAAAACCAATTCCAGTAGGATAGTATCTAGAACAATTATCCATGGATTTTTATCCCCTGGTGAGTGGTGAACCATGGCCCAATATCTCTGTTAAATAATTTATTTAGGGCGCTGATATTCCCCCCCCCCTCCTTGTAGGCTATTCCCCCCCCCCCCCCCCCTTACGGCTGGCTAACGTCAAACGTTAGGATATGTCACTTTCCCACTATTTGACCGGTCTCTCTCTCTCTCTCTCTCTCTCTCTCTCTCTCTCTCTCTCTCTCCACACACACAACAGGAACAGTTGGTGGGCCCAACAGAAACCATTGGTGGAATGGTGGGCCCATCTTTACACAACGTAGGCCCCGCCCATACCACTGTAGGATAATCCAAACCGTCCATTTGATGGGCCATAAACGTAAATAAGTTGCGTCCCAAAATATCATTTCCATAGGCAGATCCTAGCCCTCCGATCTAAATAGCAACTACATCTTATACAACCTCTATAGATTGTAGGGTTGTGATCATCCTATGGAAATGATTTTTGGGGCACAACCTATTTACATTGTGGCCCATCAAATGAATGGTTTGGATCATTCTATGGAGTTGGTCGTAAAGTAACATTAAGGCCCGTCCACAACATAGGACGATCCAAGCCGTCCATGGTTTGGATAATGTTGGTAACATTAAGGCCCAATCGTAGGCCCCACCGATTTTTTTTCAAATTGAAGCGTGCCGTCCATGGTTTGGATCTTCCTATGGTGTGGTTCATATAGTAACATTAAGGCCCAATTTAGGCCCCACCCATATTTTTGAAAATGAAGTGTACCGTCCAGACCATAGGATGATCCGAGCCGTCCATTTGATGGGCCATAATGTAAATGGGTTGTGCCCTCCAAAAGAGTTGGCCCATCAAATGAATGGTTTGGATTATCTTGTGGTCGTACAGTAACATTAAGGCCCATCCACAACATAGGATGATCCAAGCCGTCCATTTGATGGGCCACAATGTAAATAGGTTGTGCCCCAAAAATCATTTCCGTAAGATGATCACAACCCTCCAATCTATAGAGGTTGCATAAGATGTAGTTTCTATTTAGATCGGAGGGCTAGGATCCGCCTATGGAAAAATATTTTGGGACGCAACCTATTTACGTTTATGGCCCATCAAATGGACGGTTTGGATTGTCCTATGGTGTGGTATGGGTGGGGCCTACGTCAGTGAGAGCCGCGGAGGGGGGGGGGGGGGCTAGTATCAGCGCCCTTTATTTATTGCATAAAGGTCACCAATGTACGTTGCTTTTAATGTCTTTTGTTTAAGGATTTCAAATCATCACGTCATAGTCAAATTAAATGAGATTTCCCAAAAAATTATTGATTAAAATGGAATATTTGTGACATTTTGAAAAACATGCACAATTTTGCGATAAATAACTTATAAATTTTTGAATAAAATCTGAATCTTTTGCCCTCTGGCAAATTTGGTCACTATGTCTATTTAAAAGACTAACACTACCTGTGTTTTTCTTTTTAAATCAAAATTTTCTATTTAAAAAGTGTAATTAAACGCATATTTTTTGAAGAAGAAAAAAATAGTTCTAAGGGCATGTTTGGCAACCATGAAATTTTTTCCATGGAATGTTCGGCGGTCCAATTTTGAGACATAAAGAGGCCGGAGAGTGCATGAGAAATTTCTGAAAATAGTGAAAAAATACAACACTTAAATACTTTGTTCCCTATTTTTTTTGGTTTTTTAATTCTCCCCTCACACCCATTCTCTCAAGTCTCCCTCTCATGGCCATCTCTCACAACTAGCCTTAAAATATTTCATGAAACATTTTTTCATGGTGGCCAAACATGCCCTAAATGTATAAAGGTGGCCTGGAGGTTTGATTAGCTAAATTATTAATCCAAATTTTTTAAGTTTTTGGTTGGGTTGGGTGTCATGAATTCAACCTGTTTGGGGTCCGAAATATTGTGTTCGACCTGGATGCGGCATGTTTATTGGGTTTGACCATGCTTTGCTGGATTTAAGTGATTTAAACCCGATTTGAGTAATTTTTGGCCCGCCTTATAGGAAGAGGTTTTAAAGCTTATTTTCACATTCTTGTCTTTGAGAAGAGGGTTGAGAGCTCAAAAGGGTAAAAAAGAGTGTACTAGGGTTTCATGTGGGTTTGGTGAGAGATACCGATCTTCTCTTGCAATCTCTTGTTTTATAGTGGATTCTCTCATAGCCTGTTGTGGATGAAGGCTTTTCGGAACCACATAAATCTCTGTGTCCTTGCTCGTTGCTTGTGTTTGCTTCTATCATTTTGCTTTACCATTGAAATTTGCATATCGATATTGAAGAGGCTTATCATAACGTTTTGCACCCTAATATTTTAACTTTTTGAGCCGTGGATTTCACACCCCACACTATGAATGGTTAGGGTCCCATAGTGTAGAAGATTTTCAGGGCTGTCATTTGCTTCTTTTGAAAAATAGAGTTGGGACTCCATGTAATTTCTCATGTGGAAATAGTACTTAAAATGGATTTTTTTAGAAGAGATTTATCAACATATTTTTTATTCATTTTATAAAATAGGGTTTCTTTCCTTAAATTCAACTTAATTATTTTAATTTTGTTTTCCCTCTCCTAACGTTACCAAAATAACTGAAAAATGTGGGCCCATATGATGATCTTATCTTGGTATTAACTTTTGAGCCATTTCTAAGATGCAGACAAAAAAACTTTCTCAGGATAGAAACGCGTTTTGTTGACGCTTCGTTTCATGCCCATGTACTGATGTACATGGTTCTTATTTCAAATTTAGGAGAGAGAGTAGATTCTTGAATACCACTTTAATGCAGTGACTAGCTTGAATCCCATTGGTAGCATGGCATCTCTTTAAGCCAAGTGTTAGGCCTCAAATGAAACCATGGTTAAACACCTTAACCCTAGTTCATAAACACAACCCATATCTCCTCTAAAAAATCCATATATACAGACCCCATTTCCAACATATATATATAATACAGATATTTCTAGAAAAAAAAAACCCCCACCATTATTTCTTCCCCAAATGAAGAGTTCTTCTGTTTCTTGTACTTCTCCCTGTTCTTCTATCTCTTCGTCTGTTTCTCCACCAGCCAAGCCTAGGCTGAAACGTACTAGAAGAAACTTCAAACCTCAGGTTGGCAACAGCCCAGTAAGGAGAAGCTCTGTGTATAGAGGAGTTACTAGGTAATTAAATTAAAGATGTTTAATTTGGAGGTGGTTTTTATGGGGTTTTTTCTTTTCGTATGGGTTTTTGTTCATTTGAGCTGCATGTTATGTTGCAGGCATAGATGGACTGGGAGGTATGAAGCTCATCTCTGGGATAAGAACAGCTTTAATCCTGTTCAAAACAAGAAAGGAAGACAAGGTAATTTTTTTAATCAACTATGATAATTGATTATTCTTCTCTCTTTTTTTATATTTTTCTTTGGCTGATGATCTCTTTTCTTGGTGATCTGCTTCTGTGACGCCCCTTTGCTGGTTAGTTTATTTGGGTAAGTTGCATGGGTCTTCTTTTTATTTATTTTTGTTAAAGAAAAGATGCATTTTGCAAGTATGTTCATCTTTTTTTTATTCATTTCTTTTGTTTTTATTTATTTTTATGCATGGTGGTGAAAATGCAGGAGCATATGAGGATGAAGAGGCTGCTGCTCATACTCATGATCTAGCTGCCCTTAAGTATTGGGGACCTGACACTATCTTGAATTTTCCTGTAAGTTCTTTTTTATATATAATTTTTATTATTTTTAATTTATCTCAGATTAATATTTTTATTTTTATTTTGTTTGTTTGTTGCAGCTGGATACATATGCAAAGGAGTTCGAGGAAATGCAAAATATGTGTAGAGAAGAGTATTTGGCTTCTCTCAGGAGAAGGAGTAGTGGGTTTTCTAGAGGAGTTTCTAAATACCGTGGGGTGGCCAGGTAGATACTTATCTCTATAGTTTTGTAGGAAAAATGATATTACCACCCCTTTTTCTTTGTATCTGCCTGTAAATGGGCTCCATTTTTACCCTCTTGTGTTTGTTTTATCTTTTAAAATGAAAGACAAACAAATTAAAAGGGGTGAAATGCTGGGAAGAGGGGTGGAAATATCAGTAAAAAAAAAAGATTTCTGACACTTAGCCCCCGGTGACAAGTTTCTGACCCACATTACCTGATTTTTATAGGCATCACCATAACGGGCGGTGGGAGGCGAGAATCGGCCGTGTATTTGGCAATAAATATCTCTATTTGGGAACTTACAGTATATCTTCCTCTCTCTCTCTCTCTCTCTCTCTCTCTCTCTCTCTCTCTCTCTGTTAATATTCGCCGGAATATGCTTTTATTTCCGGTAGTGGGTCATTTTGTGCGGGTGTGGCTTTTCCACGAGAGAGGCATGCGCATGGATTTTTTTCTGTTGTAGAGTACACGTGCGATTACATTGCTTAGCACGTGTTTATGAACATGCAAGCATGCACGTGGTCATGAAGGATTTCTTTGAGGGTTTTCTGGTAATTTTAGAGGACGTATGGGCCCCACATACAAATGCTGGGGAGAGCTCATATCGTGGGGTCATGATAATCATAATATCGGATGTATGAGTAGGGCCCACCACATACCCTGTGAAAGTGTGAATAGACTACTTGTTCAGGGGTATTTTCGTCTAACCACCTCTACAGAACCTTACAGGAGCGGGGAAATATAATTAAAAAAGAAATTTCAATCCTGAGTTGGAATCTGAATACAACCTTTCGGGATGGGAAACTGTTTCCGACATTTATCCCTTTAATATCACCCTAGTCTCATTTCTTCCGCCATTGATTCTGAACCTTTTTTTGAACCAAATGCCAGAATTCGAATAAGATACTGATTTCAGCGCCAGATTCTCCCAATCCGAGCACGCATTTGGATTGCTGGAATTAGGCGTTGGATGATGTTATTTTGAATCTTTCGAATCTCCCCATCTTGGCTAAGATAAGCAATTGATATGTTTCAATGATGTTTACAGTTGTCTTTATGTCATTCTATATTTGATGACATGTCCTTCTTGGGAAAAGGTTGTTTCATTCCAAACTTGATGATACAGCTTAACTCAATTTGGATATGATGCCTGTAACATTCCAAATGGAAACATGAAATGTTTCTTTGCAAAAGAAACTATTAGGTCTTGTTCTTTATTGAAACTTGACAATGATGAATGGTTCTTTGCAAAAGAAGTTGTTTAGGTCTTGCTCTTTATTGAAACTTGACAATGATGCTTATGATGAGAGTGATACTGATACTTTTTTAGTCATTTTGGAATTGTACTAAGTTCTTCAAGTAGAACTAGATACTCTCATGAATTATGAAATTGTACTAAGTTCTTCTGCAGGTAGAACTAGATGCTTTAGTGTTTTACACAAATGATTGGATTCATTTTCATGAAATCTATATTTGGTAATTCACAAGGATTGGCGAAAAAGAAGGAGCATGTCTTGATTTGGATTTTGATGAAGATGACTTACTTGATGAGTAAATCTTCTAAAGCCATAAAGACTATGCTTTCATTTCAGTACGCATAGAGTTTACTTTTTTGTGGAACTTTATTTTGGATCTCGATGAGAATCATAACTCATGAATGAATTCATCTAAGATCAGTGGGGTCACTGGGGTTCACTTACATGTGAAACTGCTTTCGTTTGAGTTTAGATTATTTATAAAACTCTTGGTTAGTCTTAAAAGTATTCTTATTTTCAGTTGTACAGATCTTTTTTGGTATGGTGCTATGGAAGATTCAATATTTTGTTTGAACATCACATTATCTATCTATTGGATTGTGCTATATGTAGAACATAAGAAGAGATTGTTGGGTATATAACATAACTCATGTATGTTCTAATATAAGCCCAATAAGATAATGGACCGGTGTAGTGGGCCTATTTGGGCTAGAGCCCACTAACCTATTAAAACCCTAGTGTATCTAATATATATAGGGGCTGGAGACAACAAACTTGGTATTCCAAATTAGATACCTTGGGTGTAAGGCTTCAAGCAACCTCTTGCTTGACCTAATTACTCTAACAATCGGCACCCTATTCCGATTCAACTGGATTCTTACATTTGATTATAAAATGAATAAAATTGAAGGGCGGAAAGATATTGGGCCGAAAAATGATGGAGTACAATCTATTTCCTACCTCAAGAGGTGATACTCATATTTAGCCCTGCAATGTGTTAAGGTCGTAAGTGGGGGGCCGACTAGGTCTGGGACTAGGGTGGGCCTCAAACTGGTACAGGAAAGGCTTAAAGCTTAAAGGGCCTTACATAACGCGTTCCATCAGCTCTGGGGCTTTTGGCATATTGGTAAGGTATCTAAAAGAATGCAACTTTTACTAGAGTTTTTAAAATTAAATTTATTAGTATATTGGTAAGGTATCTAACAGAATGCAACTTTTACTAGAGTTTTTAAAATTAAATTTATTAGTTTTATCTGTCTATATTCCACTCACAAGGGAATCAGAATTGGCCTTGATTCTGGCAATCCGAATGCAGCTTTGGTGTATTAATCAACTCCATCAATTCGTGGAGATGCCCATGAATCCCAGCCATCCCATTTATCAATGAACTTCTGATTTGGGAGCCAATATCATTTTATATAATTCAATGCTTTTCATTATGTGGACCTCTAATTTCTATCATGCCAACACAATCTCTCTTTTTCCATGTAAAGGTACTCAAGAAGAAGCAGCTGTAGCCTACGACATTGCGGCCATAGAATACAGAGGACTGAATGCAGTTACCAACTTTGAAATTAGCCATTACATAAGATACCCTCCACCACACCCACTACATAACACTACCCTTAATCCTCCTTCTACATTCCAAGAATCACACAACATGGCCCCACCTCAGCTTTTCTTCCCGGAAAATCCCTACTCCGGCGACCACGATGTCCTCTCCGAACAGCACTGGAACCTCTGCATGGACTCCGGATACAACCCCTTACCGGTTTCCGACGTCTCCCTCGGAGAATCTAACGAATTGCAGGGCTTGCTCCATGACGTCGGTTTTGAAGACAACATTGATCTCCTATTTGAGGGATCTGAGGTTTGGGGAAGCTCTGAAGGAGAGGAAACTGGGGTCAGTTCGGGTGGAATTTTGGAGAATTCTGGTGATTTTGTTAGTGGGGTGGAGGAACGAGATGACCGTGGTTTGACTGGGGAGAGTGTTTCTACTTCCAGTGGCTTTAGCATTTGCTCTTAGGTTGGTACTGGTGAGGTTTATTTTGTGTTTTGTGTTTTGTGTTTTTGTTGGGATTTGCGACTCTGGGAGAGAAAGTCGTTAGGAAACATGAAGAAAATCCCAAATTCCCAATAGGATTTTAGCTCTTTGATGGGATTTGAAGGACTGAAGGTGAAGGAATGTTTTATGGAGAGCTTGAATATATTTGAATGTTGGTTTGACTTTCAATTAGTTTGAGAGAGAGAGAGAGAGAGAGAGAGAGAGAGAGAGAGGTTTTAATATAATGTAAGAGCTTTATGTTTTTCTCTTTTTTTAATGGATGTGTAAGAGCTTTGGGTTATAATTTGAAATTTTGAGATTTGTTTTCGTAAGAATTATGTAGGGAAATTGAGAAAATCTCTACCGTCCAATCAATGCAGAAGCCCATTGATTGAGTTCAAGGGCCACATCTTATATGAATCATTGGATAAAAGTCACACTGTTGAGGGTTCCATGCGAAAACAATGACCCCAGATGGGAAAACTGAATGGGTGCGAATGGGCTGATAAGGACTTGGGCACCCTTGTTTTGACCCCTTTTAAGGGTGAGTTCTACCCTGATCCCAACAAGTGGGTATTAGAGGCGTGAAAACATATGCATGCCCTCGAGGATGGAAAAAATCCCTCGATGAAGATATCGGCAACCCCGGTGTAACCTCAGGGACTAAAAATCCTTTGGAGAAGACCTCATAGTTCCCACGTTGCTTGTGCCTGGAGGGGGAGATTGTTGGAGGGTTCCATGCAAAAACAAAGATAACACATCAGAAAAGTGAATGGATGGGCACCTTCCTCTTTAAAGGGCAGATTCTAAGGGCGAGTTCTATGTGGATTCCAACACATACGTGCACCCTTTTCAACGTGAATTGTGGGCAGACTATAACGCTTTTTGAGGTCAATTCACGTTAACAGGGGTGTGAATTATCCTACACGGAGTGTGAATAAATCATCGTCCTAAAACCTAGGAGGCATTTTGCATTTAAGGAAAAATTATGGAATTATTTTATTCCATGGATGCAAATATTCCTTGGAAAAAAAAAAGAAATTTCAGCGTCTAGTAGGGATGAATATTTTCTAAGAAATAGGAAAAAAAAATTGATTAGGGAAAAATTCCATAGAAAATAAGTTAATCGTATGCTTAGAAAATTCATTTTCCAGGGAAACTTTTTTCCAAGAAAAACGTTACCTCCATCCCCTAAATTCATGCTAGCAAATTTAAACACAAAAGAAGGAATTGTCTAGTTAATTTGGCGAGGGCAGTGATATATTACAAATTTACAACCCCCTCCAGAGTCCAGACTACTCTTTTACACTAGAGGGACCTGTCTCATCTCTCATTCAACTATCCCTCCAATTCCATGCTCTGCAAATCCCTCCCATCTCTCATTCTCCCCTTACATTTCAAACGCCTTTTGGCAATATCAGCTCCCTCTTCATCAGATTTTCAAATAACTGCAAAAAATGCCGAAGAACAAGAAGACACATCTCAAAAAGGAAGCACCTTTCTTCAATCCGCAAGACTCACTGCTTCATTGGGCATTTCAGAAGATACCCATGACGAGAAAACCACTTCAACATCTCTTTTCTCAGACGCCTTGAGAATCTCTGCGAAAATGGGGTTCCTTCCTGAAGGAAAACAATTGCATTCACACGCAATCAAATCAGGAATTAATCATATACAGTCTCTTCAAAACCAGTTACTAAATTTGTATGTAAAATGTGAGGCATTTGTCGACGCTTTCAACCTGTTCGATGAAATGCCCAAGAGAAATGTTGTGTCTTGGAATATAATGATATCTGGACTTCTCTGCTGCCAATTGTGTAAATTTTCTAGTGAGAATCTTCCTATATTTCTTTTCAGGAAAATGCTAGTAGGAATGGTGGAGCCTAATTATATAACTTTCATTAGCGTTATTGGCGCATGCATTGAACGGAATGATATTGAAATTGGAAAACAAGTACATTGTCGTACAATAAAATCGGGTTTCTATTCAAATGCTGTTGTGGGCAGTGCTCTGGTAGATCTCTATGCAAAAAGCGGGTCAGTGGGCGATGCACGGCGAGTGTTTGATAAGATTCGTTCAAGAGATTTGGTGTTGTGGAATGTGATGGTATCTTGCTATGCTTTGAATGGTCTTGGGAGAGAAGCTTTTGCTGTCTTTGAGTTGATGAGATGTGAAGGTATGATGGGGGATGGTTTTACCTTCAGTAGTTTGCTGAATTCTTGCAGCATGTTGGGTTCCCATGAATTGGGAAAGCAGATACATGGGGTTATTATAAGACTATCCCTTGATTTGGATGTTCTTGTGTCTAGCACACTTGTTGATATGTATGCAAAGAATGGGAAGATAGAGGATGCTCGCAAGGCATTTGATGTGATGATTGTTCGGAATGTTGTATCTTGGACTACAATTGTTGTAGGTTATGGCCAAAAGGGCGAAGGTAAGGAGGCTATGAAACTTTTTAGGCGAATGCTTCTAGAAAGTTTAAAACCGGATGAGCTAATGTTGGCTAGTCTTCTGAGCTCATGTGCCACTTTGGCTGCTCTTATTGAATCCGTCCAACTTCACGCTCATGTAATTAAAGATGGGTTCGACCCATTTGTATCAATCGGAAATGCTCTTATTAGTGCATACTCCAAGTGTGGTAGTATTTCTAGTGCTTCTCAATGTTTTGGTTTGATCTCCAAGCCTAACCTTGTTTCATGGACATCAATGATTTGTGCTTATGCCTTTCATGGTCTTGCAAGCAAAGCTATCGAATTTTTTGAAAATATGTTGCATGAAGGTGTCAATCCGGATCGAATTGCCTTTGTTGGTGTCCTCTCTGCTTGTAGCCATGCAGGTCTATTGGATGAGGGGTTTCATTACTTTGGTTCTATGAGAAGGGACCATCATATTATTCCAGATTTAGAGCATTATACTTGTATGGTTGATCTTCTTGGGAGAGCTGGTCATTTAGATGAAGCCTATAACATTTTGATTAGCATGCCATTTAAACCTGGTGCAAACGTCTTGGGAGCGTTGATTAGTGCCTGTAGAGTTCATGGTAACACAGAATTATCAGAATGGGCAGCCGATATACTTTTCAAGTTGGAACCAGATGAACCCGTGAATTATATGCTTATGTCTAACATTTATGCTAGTGTTGGAAGTTGGAGTGACGTCGCAAGGGTGAGAAAAATGATGAGGAATAGTTGTGTTAACAAGATACCAGGCTGTAGCTGGATAGAGATTTGTGGCAAGGTTCATACATTTGTTTCTAGTGATAAATCACACACACATGCTGTATGAATGTATGCTATGTTGGACATCCTAGTTAAGTTAATGAAGGACGAAGGCTGCATGTATAAAATGAATATTTTATTCAATCATGTTGAGGATGAATTTGTGCTCAACTTCCTCACATGAAGTTGGACTTTTTATTGGATGTCCAGCACAATTAATGAAGCCTTATCAATGATTTGAATTTTTTTTTCCAAAAAAAAAAAAAACTAAAATGGAAGCAGAGATGTAGGTCGAAATGGCTGAGAAATGGAGATAAAAGCTTGACTTATTTCCACAAGATTGGTAGTGCTAGATAATGGGATTCATTCCCTTATCTATGATGGATTTAAGTTGAATGATTGGAAGCCTTTATCATTGAAAATTGTTTCTTTCTTTGAGTCCTGTCACGCGAGGAAGTACAGTCAAACCAAATCGATATAAAATGCAATACTAAAATGTACAACTCATACACCCCCCAACAAACACTCCCTCTGAGCGTGGTCAGATGGATGAAAGAGGAGATGCATTTCTTTGGCAATTTGTAGATGCCATCGAGGAGATTAGGGACATGCTGGAGGGTGCTAATGCAGAAATCAGATATGTGTGTGGATCGACAAACTCAGAGGCAGATGTGCTTGCTCAAGGAGAGGTCAACAGAGAGGTATTCCAGTTGTTTGACTTCCAGCTTGAAGGGGCTTTCAGGGAGCATTCATTTCCTGGCTCTTATTTTGTTATTCCTCTTTGTTTTGGTTGGCCCTCTAAGAGTTTTCGTGATCGGGTAATTGAGCAAGCGGATCAGAGACTCTACAATTGAGAAAAGGTATGTTATCTTCTGGGGAAGAATTACTCTTATCAAGAAAGTTTTGTCAAATGTACCAGTATATTTTGTCTATTTTTTGGTGCCAGCTTTTGTGATTAAGAGGATTGAGAAAATCAAACAGAACTTCTTGTGGAATGATAAAATGGATTGCAGGAAAATACGTTTGACTAGTTTGGATTGTGTTTGTAAAATGAGAAGGATAGATTAGGTATCAAAAGATTGACTTTGATGAAGGGAAGTGGTTGTAGAGATTTGGGAAGGATAAGACATGGTCTCTGGAGGAAGGTGGTCGAGAGAAAGTATGGTTCTAGTTTTGGAGGGTGGTCGTTGAAGTACGAGAACATAATGCATGACACTTCTATATGGTGCGATATTATGAAGAAAAAACATATTTTTTTAAGTCAAGATCTATTTCAATGAAGGTAATAGTGAAAGGTTAGGTTTTGGTAAATGAACAGTATGGGAATTTTTTTTGAGACTTGCCTTCCCAAGGCTTTTACAATGACATCTAATAAAGAGGATATTATTGTTGGGACCCAGGTAGAACTCACCCTTAAAAGCTAGCCGTTAAGGGGAGGGTGCCCAAGGCCTTGTAAAGCCCATCCACATCTATTGCTCTTCCGATGTGGGATCTTTGGTTTCACGAGGAACCCCCAACAATTATTGCTGATTCCTTTCAAAGGTGACCATGAAAATGTGGAGTGGAACATAAAGTTTAGGAGGAATTTCTGTGATCGAGATGTAGACCAAGTGGCATTTTTCATTGAGGAGATTAACTCGGTATATGCTAGGAGGTTGGCATGAATACGATGGTTTGGACATGGACTTCAAATGGGAAGTTTATACAATTAATGGGTATTTCTTCTATTCGATCCCCTTCATAGAGAGATTGGTGCTCCCATGCTCCACTCAGGGTCAAAGCTTTTTATTGGATGGTTTGTCTTGACAAAATTCCTACAGTGGAACATTTCAAAATGCAGGGTTGTGAATTTAAACCATTGCACACTATGTTTGGAGGAAGCTGAGTGTGTTGTTCATTTGCTCCTCAAATTGTCCATAGAAGGCGGACTGCAAACTCGACGGCAGATGCTTTCGCTAGGCATGGGGTTAATCTCCTTTCTGCGTGTATTATCGAGGGATCTCTGGTGCATGTAAACGGCTAGGGAATTTTGGGTTTGGAGGAGTGGTGTAAATTTCTGATCTCTTGCTCGTGGGACATCTTGTCCCCATCTTACCTTTGTATTTTTTTTTCATTATCAATAAATGGCGTTACCTTTTTAAAAGAATGTATAGTTTTATGCGAGATATTTGGCACTTCATTCTTGGTAACTTTGGTGTATATTCGGTTCTTCCTAAGCATATTGCAAATCATTTTGAGTCTTGTTCTGTTTCTCTGTGATCTCTCTGGTTAGTCCAGAAAGAAAGAAAGAAATAGGTGGTCTTCAATGGGGTTTCTGGAGGAGTTGATAGTATTAAGAATCAATTTTTCTCTACGGTTACCTTTTGGACGACTTCTCTTGCTTCAGTTGGATCTATATGAATTCATTTCTTACTTCTTGGGAGAATGTCAGATTGACTAGGAGGAGCCAAGCTAACCTGAATCCTCATTGGAATCCTCTCTTTTCTGGATTTATAAACTTTGGTGGCTCAAGTCTGGGTAAACTTCGGTGGCTCGAGTCTGGGTGCCTGGCTGGTATTGGGGTCTTTGTAGGGACTTAGAGGGAGAGGTTATTTGGGCTTTCTCTTGTCCTATAGGAGAGAGACTTTAACAAAGAGGCCATGTAAAACAACCAGTTACTCCAAACGCTTAAGCTGCTGGAGAAGGCGTTATTTAATCTTTTATACTTTAAAACTCCCCCTAATGTGCACCCGCTCTTTTTCAGGGTTGGCTTACACGTGGCACATGTGCCTCCTATTTTGGGTTTGGCCATTGCATGTGGATTTTTGCTATCGATGAGGTTTGAACTCAGGACCTTTGCTCCGAGACCTTTGCTCCGATACCATGTGAAACAACCAATTGCTCCAAAAGCTTAAGCTGTTGAAGAAGGATTCATTTATTCTTTTATATTTTAATAGGTGAGGGCACTTCTTAGAGGACCCTGTTTGGTAGGCCAGAGGCAGCTACAACAACAGAAGGCAGCTACAACAACAGAGTATCCAGGGAGATTCTCTTAATGTAGTGAGATGGAATAAAAGTAAGCTTAGAAATTTGCAGATGCGATTAGGAAAATTGGAGACTTTCTTCATGGCCATCCATGCGGGATACGTCATGTGGTTTTCGACTAATTATAGCTGTGACCGGCTGGCCCATTTGAGTGTGGATAGAGAATGTTTTGTTTTAACTTTTGATCATCGTCGTCCTTACGAAGTTCTGATCTCTTTGGCTTGTTTTTGTACTCAATTTTCTCCCAGTTTTGTTTTTTTTTTTCTTTACTTTGTTTTGTGCGGAGAACTGCTCGGCGTTTCTCCCTTTTGATCAATGATATCATATTAAAAAAAAAAAAAAACGGGATTTGCTATCGCCCATTGCAGAAGGCATTCCGCGGAACATCTGTTGCATGAGAGAGCAGCCAGATAGGCTCAGATTTTGTCTTATTAATTCAATTAATCTGAGGTGAGGTGGGTGCTCTCTCATGCAACAATGCTCCGCGAAATGTCTTCTGGGATGGACGAAGCTTGAAAATCCCAAAAAAAAGTAGTCAGGATGATGTTACTTTGAAAGTCAGAGGACAAGAGGGACTAATTGAGGAGAGGTCAACTCCGGAAACAAAAAACAAAAAACCCTGCTCAAAATATGATTGACTTTTTCCTAATTTCTTAGCCATTTCTCACCCTCAACTCATTCGTGCCCTCTCAAATCTCTCCTCCAACTCGCCCTACCCCTCTCTCGCCGCTTGTAGACACTAATTTATCATGAAAAAAAAATCCTACCTGCTAAAATTGTTTTTTTACATGATGTTCCTCCAAAAAGCATCAAAACTTTACTAGTCCGTCATCAAAATTAAATTACAAAGTACCCCTCTATTTAATAAGAGGAATGCTAGACTGAAGGACGCCCTTGCAAGAAGGAGGTGAAAGGGCAACTTTTTCATTTTCCCCTTCTTAAACTCTCTCTCTCTCACTCTCTCTCTCTCTCTCTCTCTCCATATGCCCAATCCGATGGAGTTTATCGGGTCCGTTTGTTGACAAAAAACCAGAGGTGTTCGTTTCCGAGACAGTCAAAATGCCTTCAAATCCTTGAACATGTAAGTTCCCCAATAACCCTTTCCTTTCATACAATGTTACCTTCTCTCTTTAGAAAACTACTCCAAAACAGTACTACACAATCAATAACCCATGTCTTTTTCTTTCAAAATCCATCTCACAAACCCTTCTCCCACACCCCACACACCAAAACCCGGCCCTCTTTTACAGTCTCTTACCTCATAAACTCATGTGGGCTCTCCAAAAAAGCAGCTCTCAGAGCTTCCCAAAAAGTCCACCTCAAATCCGCAGAAAAACCAAGCTCTGTACTCAATTTCTTCAAAACCCATGCTTTTACCCAAACCAAAATCTCAATTCTCATAAAAAACCACCCATCTTTACTCTTAGAGGATCCAGACAAAACCCTAAAACCCAAATTGGACTTTTTCCAAGGTTTAGGCGTTTCAGACCGCGTCCTCTCGAATGTCATTGCTTTAAATCCATCCATGTTAACTAGAAATTTAGACACTCAAATTATCCCTTCCATTGATTTCCTTAGAACTCTTGTGCACACAAACAAAAATGTCATCCTCATTCTAAGACGCTGCAAATGTATAATTAGGTCTAATCTCAAAAGCGTAATCAAACCTAATCTCTCCATCTTGCAAAATCAAGGCGTACCCGAATCAAACATATCTAAATTGGTCACTATGCAACCTAGAGCAGTGATGTTGCCTACCCATAAGTTTAATGAAGTCATCAAAGTAGTTAACGAAATGGGTTTCGATCCCCCGAGTTTAAATTTTGCCCTAGCATTACATGTGTTGGCAACACTGAGCAAATCAAATTGGGAAGGGAGATTACAGGTCTATAAGAGCATGGGTTTGTCTGAGGATGAGATTATTTCAGCATTCAAATTGCAACCCCTATGTATGATGGTATCCGAAACGAAACTAAGGAGAGTGATGGATTTTTTTGTGAGTGAATTGGGTTGGGAACCATCAGTGATTTCTAAATATCCAACTGCTCTCTTGTATAGTGAGAAAAGGATTGTTCCAAGATGTATGGTTCTAGAAGTTTTGATGTCAAAGGGTCTGATTAAGAAGGATTTGAGTTTACTGTCAATGTTAATCTTGGTTGAAACAGAATTCTTGGAGAAGTTTGTGATTAAGCACCAGGAGAAAGTTCCTCACTTATTCAATGTATACCAAGGTAAGACATTTGTGTCTAAAGATGATGAGATTGCAAACTTGTTGAATTTCCATTTTTCACAATGCTGGGAATATCTATGATTTGATACTTACACTTCAGCATCTTAATTTATGCAACTTATTATTTTTAGGTAGCAAGTAGTTCCAGTTCTTTGATGAGTAATATACGTTTATTTTAAGCCATTGCCAAACTTTCTTTACTTATCTATGGTAGAGCTTGTTTCGTAAGTGAGCTGAATTTTAATTTATAGTTGCTATTTGTGTTGATCAAGTGAAAGCAGTCAACCACTTTGTGTCTGTATGGTAAAAAAAGAACAATAAAATAAAAAAGAGAAAATTACATGGGTTCTTAAAATACCAGAAACTACATGGATACAAAATAAAGAAAAAAGAAATGCATTTAAGGTGTATATAATACAGTACATCTAGCACTCTCTCAAGTTGTACTATATGTGGGTCAATACATTGTTCAAAATGTTTTTTTTTTTTTTAAGAAGAGACAGAGAGAGAGAGAGAGAGAGAGAGAGAGAGAGAGAGAGAGAGAGAGAGAGAGAGAGAGAGAGGGTGGGTGGGTGGGTGGGTAAGGAGTCATTATTGGTCTTTAATACATTAAGTGAACAAACTGCTGGATGCAATATGATTGAGACTCTTACCATCACAAAACATAAGGATGAGAATGTGGAGGGATACCTGAAGATTTTGTAAAGCACAGATCGAAGCCTAATAAACTATTTGCATGTAGTAATATAGACCAACATTTTGCCTTCAATGCTTTATTTTCATCAGTAGGTGTTCTGTTAGTATTGGCACAGTGAGTGTCATTTAATCCAGCCCAAGTCATATAGACAGGGGCATTAAAGAGGCAGTGAGGCCAATGTTGGCATCAAAATTCCACACAAGGAGAAAACATTATATAACGGGTTGATCAGATGACTACTAATAGGATGTAGTTGTAGTGGAAAGGCCAGGAGTCATTTGAGTATACAATAGTGGTGTTGGCTGAGAAGAATTTTTTTCTTCTCATGTTGTTCGGTCTAAAATGTCGCTCCGGCACACTCGGTCAGTGCAGCCATGTGTGTGGGCGTGCTAGCCTCTCTCGAGGCAAGAAATCGGAAAATCAATTCAAGGGGTTCGAAGACCAAAACGTTTCCATCCCCTAGGATTAGATTTCAGGCGATTGAGAAGAAGAGGGGAACAACAATTCTTCCTTTGGCTCCTCTGCCTTTGCATAGATGGAAGGGACTTTTTAGGTCCAAGACGCGACGCTAAATGTAGGGATGTCGACATACGTAAAATGTGAACGACATGTCAATACACGCAGAACGTGAACTACTCTCGGGGTGGACGGACCGTCCAACTCAGGTTAAAAGACAAAACGACACAAACGAAACGCCAGTGCGAGGGATATATCATATATGAATTAAAGAGACAGACTCACTTGAGAAGATGAATTCATTGCTTCCTTAATCCGAGTACAAGTGCTGGAAAGTAAAGATAAAATGCTAATACATGTTTGGATTTGATTGTGGGACCTCTTCCTTGGAGACAGGCACCTCCTTATATAGCTTTATTCGGGTAACCGTTCCTCATTACCCTACATTTTTTTGGAGGGAACTTTTTGGTAACCACCCATAATGGGTTCCCTTATTCTCACGTCCTCCATTGTGCAGGTGGTTATCATCCACCTTCTCACGATTGGCAACAGTTATGCCACATCTCTGAATCAGCCCAACCAAATGGTGCCTTGGTAGTCCGGTCCCACTCAATCGATTGGCCCTTTAAAGATAAACTTGCTTTGGTGAAAAATCTTCATTAACTGCCCATTACTACATGCACGTTGCTTCACACGTTCATTAAATGCCGAGGTGGCGTGTAACTCGTTGACTCAGTCTAAATAAATTGTCGCCTGACAATTCGGTCATCAGTGTCCTATTGAACCCCAAAATGGGAGTAAACACATTTGAAACTTCCTGATATAATCAAAGGTGTACATAGATTGATAGGAAGGTGGGGTTCTGAAATGATTCTATGGTTGCTGCAGTCCCAATATATCTCGACTGCCTTGGTCCGCATACATGTGGCACATGTGTATGGTGATCGGGGGCATTGATCTGTTAGATCACCATGTGTCTGGCCTGTTGCATTATGATCTTGTAACAGTGACCCCTTGCTCAATGCTTGTAAAATATCAATGATTAAACATGTTTGGAAAACCCAAAAGTGACCCCTCTTTGATTAAGGAGTTAGGTACATCTGGGTCAAGGTGGCATGGAAGTGGAGTCCGGACTCGTGGGAGCCACCAGATCAACAGTCTCGATCTCCTTCATCTGTAGGGTGTCCGGGATAGTCCTAGAGTTTTGGTACAATAGTCCTTTGCTAGGAAGGCCTCCATTTTTTCCACTTTGATTCTTGCTTCACAACAGTTTTGTTGTATGCAGCTGTCTAGCTTTAAGTACAACCAGTTGATTTACCATTCAAAAAAAAAAGTACAACCAGTTGATGAGGGACCATCCTTTATCAGAGCAAAAAATAAGTTCATAGGTAGAGGGGTCCATTGAGTGTTAAGATTTCGTTTTCCTTTTAGTTATGGGGTTTTTAATTTATTATTTTAAGTGACTTTAAGTCAATAACAATAGTAATCTTTTCCCATGTAAATCACTTGAGTGTGTTTTATATAGGCCCCAGACATGCATTATGAAAATTACAGAAGGTCATGGTTTTATTACTTAAATGGTTGTTGATTGTAGCTAAGAGACTTGAAGTTTCATAATTGCAAGTTGTAACAGGATTAAAGCTTTAGTTCCAGTAGGACTCTTTTTAGTTTTGCTTTTTTTTAAAAGGCTTGTTTTGGCTTGTGAACATTAGTATAATGAATTTGAGAAATAAAGAATAGAGTTTTCAACCCTACTTTGCTATGTGGATTCATGGCTTTATTTTCTAGTTGGATTCCTAGAACCCTAGGTGGATTCCTTTGGCACTTTTTCCCCTTCTCATACTTTTCTAAGTGTTCTTGCTTAGAATTCTTCCACAAGGTACATATACTTGCAACTCTTTTCTCATCTTTTCTTTCTTGTCTGGTTCCATTTTTTATTCTCCTTTAGGATTCGTTTCTTCCTTTGGTTTTATACTTTTATGCTACTTTTCTCTTCTCTATTCCTTCTTCTCGTCATTTTCTTTAACTCATTCAAACCCCTAATTCTTTCATTCATCTTTTAGTTCCTTTCTTTATTCTCTTATTTTTCTAATAATTTTGCTTCTTCCTCTTCACCCTTTCTTTCTTGTCTGTGCAATTGTGTTTACTCTGATTACAGAATATAATTCATTGTTTCTCAGTTTTTTCCCGCATTAAGCTTTGGATATTGTTAAGTTTTTACCTGCTTTTATCTGTTCTTATTTCTACTGGAAGAGATTTCAAATCACTGTACTATAGCTGTTTTTCTGAGCACAGAACTGTGCAGTGACTGTTTTATGTTGTTTCTTTAGATCGTGGGATTGGATAAACCCTAAATTTTCTGAAGCATAAGATTTTTCTTCCAGGAACCTTGATCAAGAAAGAACTGAAATGTTGAATTGCTCATAGGTTCCTGGACGTTAACGTTTAGGGTTAAACATATCCTTTGTTTCCTAATATAATTTTAAACCTGCATTTTTCCAATTGACCTTTTCTTTGCTACAATTGTTTCTTTCTTGATTTCTGATCTCAAATTTGACATCCATATTCATTCCTACCTTATTTCTTTAATTTTGATATACCCTTTATAAATTCCCCTACATCAAATTGGTATCAGAGCCTAGGTTCTCATCCCTTCTCTTCCAGATTTTGATATTCCCTTTATAAATTCCCCTACTTCTTTCCTGACTCTTTTTTTCTTCCCATATGTTTATCTTTTCTTGCCTTTTTCTTTTTCTTCAGGTCGACAAATACAATCTGCTGTGCGACTGTGCTTACTGTCGATTACATAATATAATTCTTCTTTCTCAGTTTTTTCCCCCACATTAAGCTTCAAATATTGGCAAATTTTTATCTGCTTTTTTTTTCCCTTTTCTTGGTTCTGCTGTAACAGATTCTTTCTTTACGTGGGATTGGATGTTCCCTAAATTTTCTGCAGCATGAAATTCTTGATCAAGAAGAAGTGAAATTCTTAATTGATCACAGGTTCCAGTAACCTTAAACTTTAGGGTTAAACATCTCCTTTGTTTCCTACCATATATTCCCTTTATAAATTCCCATGTATCACAAGTTCTAGTTCTTTAAGGGTAATGCTATTTTATTTTTCTACTGCATGTAACTTGTCAGCTTATCTATTAATGTAACGTGTTCGGAAGGTAGTTCTTGGTTGTTTTGACTTTGGGGAACTATATTTGTGAATGATAAATGCTATTATCACACACACACACACACACACACACACGGAGGAGAGAGAGAGAGATGAAAAATTGAATTAATCCGCAAGTAAAAGAAAGTACCCACGACAGGAAAAAAATTTGACCCCTGAGGTCTAAGAATGCATGCGTTTGACATGGCTATTCCCCAAGGTGCAACTTTGGTCTGGTTGGATTGACCTTTTACTGGAAAAAAAAATGATTGGATTCAATGTGAATTCGACCAAATTTTTTGCTAATACATGTACCCAAATTCTAAAAATCCAACCCAAGTTGCTCCTCGGTGTTCCATACTTCCATGTTGATTTTGGAAAATGCATATAACACTTAACTGGATGTTTGTTACTTAGAGAAAATGTGGGACAATTTAAAATTTTAATAGGGCTGATTGAATTGAGTACATCTTTATCATGTTATAATATTGCACCAAGAGCTCCTAGATTTGATTCCAATTTAAAATCCCTCTTTTTGTTTCAGATATAAATGATATTTGCCATGGCCGACTTAAAGTCCGTTAAGGTTATCATGAACAAAAGTCCTGGACACGGATTTGTCTTTCCAGAGCCGACAACGTAAATGCAGTGAAGAATTCCATACTCAAAAGCTCAGTATGGTACCTGAATGATGCCTGTATTCCTTGAGGAGATCTAATATGTTGATAATCTTGCTATTCTGAGTGGCAATCAAATAGTCATGAGTCATATATGGTGAAAAGCCCTTTCGGGTTCTTGTGCATGCTTGGGGATACAACTGAATGTCATGCATTCCAGGTAAATTTAATGAAGTAGTTAGAGATAGGGGTGCAACCCGGGCAGGTCAGGTTCGGGTTGAGGCCAACCCGAACCCAACCCGAGTTTTTTCGGGGTTGAGCCCGCCCGAGTTGCACCCCTAGTTGGAGATAATCCCAAGATTTATTAGCATTTTTTAGTATTAAGGTCTTACAGATTCACTTATGTTGTTTGTCTATGCTCGGAGGACAGTGGGAGCTCCAATGACAATGAAACAGCTCCCAGTGTGGCCTTTAATGTATTAAGCTTATGGATGTGGTTTAACTGATCCTATATCTTTCATCATCTTAATTTAATTCTCTTACATTAGCCCTATTTGGATTGCAAGAATTTTATGGAAAAGTTTGGAGAGGAAAAATATTTCCAAAGTTTCCCACTTTATTTACACATGTAGAATAATAATATTCAATTTTTACTTATGAGGGAGCTTTAATTTATAATGATATCCCTCTAAATTAACCGTATTCATATTATTTTCCTCTAAATTGTGGTAGGAAAAAAAATTCCTGGGAAAAATTTTCCTTCGTAAATATTTTTCTAGCAATCCAATAGCAGAACATTTTTACAAAGTGGGACTGATTGTGCTCGATTTTCTTTCAATAACTTTGGAATCAAGTGCAAAGTAAAAAAATATTCATTGAATATTTGTTTACAAAGGGCAGTAGGTGAGGAGACCGTGTGATGAGGTTGATAAACAAAGGAAAAAAAAATCTCTGTTTTAAACAGGAATTTTCTTTTTCCTATTTTCCCACCCCCTCCCATGCACTCCCCACTCCCCACTCCTCAAGTGTCTCTTTCTCTCCTGCCCCACTCTCACCGTTGGAGACACTAATTTATCATGAATAAAAATTCCTGGCTGCAAGACTTGCCCTAGGTAAACAAATATTTCATGATTTTATTTTCATGGTTGCCAAACATGCCTTTAATATCGGCTTTAGACCTAGCATGGTAAATCTAGATTTGGACTGTTCAGCTAGTGGACCATTACCAAGGAGATCCGATGGTGAACTTAAAATTTGGGTCAACAAAATCAATGCTTCATCTTCTCTCTGCGTAACCCTAAGAAGGTCTAATAGTTCAAGTGGAGTCATCCGAATTAGGTCGGCCAACAGAAATGGGCTGGGCGCGTGCTTGGTGGTTGGATTAACGGACCTGATCACGTCATACGGCACTTTTGTGGCCTAAGATATGATCCATAGGAACGAGTCTAACTATCACCATTTTTATAAGCCTGTTAAAACCCTTAGGACGTTAACTATCACCATTTTTTTTATCTCTTTAAGCCATAAAAGACATTGCCTTTGGAAGCTCTTTGATTCACCTGTAGTAGTGAAGCTTCGCTACATGGATGGTCAAGAATATTTGCTTTAGGAGTCCTTTACTTTAGGAGTTAAGGTTTTAGGGTTAAGGGGTTTAAGCATGGTTTTAAATTCCGGTCAACCTGGAACCGAAGTCGGGATGCCGGAAACGTTACATGATTTCGACCGAAATTTCAAATTTTTGTTTTTCCGAAATTTTAGGAAAATCAGGCAAAAATCTCGATTTTTCTTTTAAGGGGAATGATATTTCCCCCCTCTGACAGATTAACACCCCCCCCCCCCCCCCCGACCACGTAATTTGTTACAAGGGGTGAATTTATCCTCAAGCAAGTGAAACATTCTCAAAGAAACCGTTAAAGGGGTATTTTATACGTTTATGGGGGGGATATTGTACCCTTTTTTTAATTATATAGTATTTTCCTGAAATTTCAGTTTTAGTGAGGACCGAAACGCATTACGAAACTGAAATTTAAAACCATGCCTTTGCCAGCAATTGCCTTGGCTTATTTGGGTTAGGAATGCTACAATCCCCCGTTAGGGTTTTCCTGGAGTTCCCACTCCGAGCATTTCTAACTGACTTATTTGGTTGCAGACCACCCAGCCTACCACTTCTCTGCCTCAGCTAGACCAAGAGGGATCCATCGGAGTGCGGGTCGGATCTGTGGGCACAGAAATTTTTCCCTTCCCCTGACGTTTGGTTGCCTGTTCATTATACTATCCGTGTCTGTTTGGAATTTTTCAAATCATATGTGTTTTCTCCAAAAAGGTTAGTAAAACATGGCTTTTAGTCTTTTACTATAGGGTAATGATATTTTCATCCCCTTGCATTACTTGCGTGCAAGTAATGCAAGGGGTGAAAATCCCTTACTATATTACAATCCAATCACTAACTTTTGATCGTGGCCCACCGGTTTCCCCTTCTCTCTCTCTCTCTCTCTCTCTCTCTCGATTGAATTGATGAACGAGTCCGGAGTAACTGTTGGGAGCTGATCGATGAGAAGAAAAAAAAAATGGAGGAACCCATATTCCACATTAGTTGCAATCCTTGCTAACTCATTGTAACTGTAAGTTCTTTCAATCGCCATTTATTATTCCCTTTTAGCACCCATGTTTCATCATTTTCTTAGCAGAAAGTTACTCCAAATCAGAACCACAAAACATTCAAGCTCCTATGTCTATTTTCTTCAAAACCCATCTCTCAAATTCATCTCAAACATCTCAAACACTAAAAACCAACCCTCCTTTGCAGTCTCTTACCTCATAAACTCATGTGGGTTATCCAAAAAATCAGCTCTTTCAGCTGTCAAACAAGTTCACTTTCAAACCACAGAAAAACCAGACTCTGTCCTCACATTCCTCCAAACCCATGATTTTATCAAAACCGATATCTCAAATCTCATCACAAAATGCCCCCGATTACTCTTAGCCGATCCAGACAAAACCCTAAAGCCCAAGTTTGAATTTTTCCATGATTTGGGCATTTCTGGCACCAGCCTTACAAAACTGCTATGTTCAGACCCTTACCTGTTACAAAGGAGCTTAAAGAGTAACACTATACCTTCTGTTGATTTTCTTAAAGGTCTCCTTCATACCAATGAAAACATAATTGTTGCACTAAGGCGCTGGCCCCGTATACTTCAAATGAGTTTCCAAAAACAAATATCATCCAATGTCTCCCCACCTTGCGAAAACATGGTGTACCTGAATCCAGAATTTTGAAATTGATCATGACCAATCCCCACGCACTGATGGTCACGCCTGATCGTTTTAATGACGCTGTCATGGTTGTTAAGCAACTTGGTTTCGATCCCCTCAGAACGGCCTTTGCTTTAGCGGTCACCATGATGTCTGTGTTGAGGACATCGACTTGGGAAACAAAATTGGAGGTTTTTAGGAGTGGAGGTTGGTCTGAGAATGAGATTTTTTCCGCATTCAAATTGCTACCCACGTGTGTGGCTAAGTCAGAGAAGAAAATTAGGGGAGTGATGGATTACTTTGTGAACGAAATGGGTTGGAAGCCACCATCGGTTATTTCGAAACACCCTTATCTTTTTAATCTTAGTTTGGAGAAGAGGATTCATCCTAGATGTTTGGTTCTGAAAATTCTGATGTCAAAGGGCCTTTTTAAGAAGGATGCAAGTCTGGCTTGGGCGTTGAAATCAACTGAGAAGGACTTCTTGGAGAAGTTTGTGATCAAGAATCAAGAGATAGTTCCTGAATTACTGAGGGTTTACCAAAGCACGATTGGAGGCGTAGGATTAGACATTGGGTCTGAAAAATTGGTTGGGATTCAGAGGTAAAATTTTCATATCAAAACACTTGAAAGATGTGTATTTTTCTGTATGGTACATGTATTCAGATTTTTTTTTTTATGGTTTTTGTTCTTGTTTAACTAAATCTGACAGATAACAAGCTGGATTCCATAACCTACACAACTAGGGAGTTTCCGTTTGATTTGGTGCAATTTCTTCTCCTTAAGGGTTATTAGTTCTAGTTCTTTGGAAGGTATTTTATTTTAGGCTTTTTTCCAGATGCTCATTTAGCCTATTTTGGTTGAAATCCTTGATTAAGAACACAGTAGTAATTGTGTTTGTGTAGTCTAGACTTCAGACACAATTCAGATTTGTTCTGGTTGCAAGGATAGTATGTTACCGTCTTCTTCTCCAAGAAGCACCTGAAAGCTGTTGTTCTAATCCTGTACTCTCAAACCGAAGCGTCCCTTGGTCCCTTGGTCCTCTTAATTGTTTAAATCTTCGAAGTCAGAAAAGTGAAAATCACTGCTTATTGAGTAATGAACTGCTTTACCTTATCATTTGTCCACTTTGACCATCTATTTTTGCTTTACTTTTCCTAAATGTACCTTTAAGGCTGATATTCTCTCATATTTCCCTGTGGTGATCAAGATATTGCATGTTTAAGTATTAAGCTCCATCCATTTTGTTAAACTAGCTTTTGAACATCAAAACGAATCAAAGTTGCTCTTTGAGAGATTGAGTCCAGATTTCTGAAGTTACACAATTAAATTGAAGAAGAGAATTTGCATTAAAATCCAAGAAGGTTCCATCACCAGATTTCTGAAGTAGGTTTCAACTTGAAAACTTGTTGGATCGATATAGAGCTTAGAGAATTTGAAATAACTGTATCAACAGAAAAGACCCTGAACCAGTTATGACTTATGAGTATTATTAGGGCTTCTTACAAAAGAAACTCTCCATGAAAACACTAGCATGATTAACACCTCATAACTTCTGATGTGGACAAAATCGTACCAAGATTGTGGATCTTTTCCTAATGTTAAGGAGTGATTCAGTGTCACATGAAAATTCTAATTGCTGATTGAGTTTCAAAGATTTTTTATTTTTTTTTAAAATGACAATTCATTAAAATTCAAAGTTGTACGGCTAGGGACAGAGATCATACATGCCATTCATGAAAGTGATCATTAGGGGTTTTCTATGGGATTTTGGAGAGTTTTTATGTTTTTTTTTTTTTTTTTTCAGAATTCTTTGCCTAGCATTTGATGGCCTAGAGATGCATATTCCGTGAAAATCTTGAAAATTTTAAATATTCTTGCTTGTGTTGGTACCTTCTGTGAGGATTGTTTTTGGTGTTAGCTGATGAAAGTTTGATCTAACAAAAAAATTTTGAATATCCAAAATGAGACTTGAGTTGATTCTAAAAGGAATTAAAATTTCTGCGGTAAAAGTTTTAACCCTAGTTTGTTGCTCCTATTATACTGGGCTCTCGTGGGTCGTGTGACCAGTCCTTTGGTTTGGATGAGATTTGTACTGTGTTTTCTATCTTTTTAGAATACAAGTGATTTATTAGGTGAGCACAAACGTCTAATAGTAGCACTTTTGAAGCTGCTTAGAGTAGGAATATCGAGGGCTCCAGCTCTGGTATATAGTGGTTGGTCATGATTTTAGTTGAGTAGTTCGACTATACAGATTACGGGTGTAAAATTAGACGGGGAAAACATTGGGCACAGTTTGCTAAGATGTATATGGATGGATGTGGGAAGCTAATCAACATTACTGATCGGGAAAAGGCACTGTAGATGGATATCCTCTTTTATCCAAAGGGGAGCAAGAGAGGCTAAATGTTATTATATTATGGCTCATTAGATAGATGCAATCCCAAATTAGCCAAAATAGGATGTTTATAAAACAACAAAACAGATATGGGATGGTGTGCATGAGACTACTCTCAGCTCATAATGCAATTTGGGTGTATCAACTATGCCAAGAGGTGGTAGGTTTTTTTCAGGGGGAGAAACTCCTATCTTTATACTACATTGTCCTCCTGATGTTTTAGGAAGAGATGGCTAATTTGCAGGTGATTGAGTGAAAGCACCTTGAGATGCAGAGAAGTACTAGAAACTGAAAGGGCTTAATTAGGTATTTGAGTTCCTAGCATGATTGCATTAGGAACATAAGATTACCAGGCAATAAATCCTTGTCTGTGAGGTTTCTCCTTTAAGTCAAGTATTTGCACTTTTCTAAGTGAAGAAAGTTGCCGATATGCTATGAGCCTACTCAGGAATGAATCCCTTCATCTCCGCTTCATTAGATTCGCTTTGGCCAATGGGACTAGAGAAAGCCCACATGGCAGCACCAGAGTCGTCCCTAAGAATACCTCCCACTTTCTTCATTCCCTAGTTGATTATTACTGACAACTATATCAGTCAATCTCCTAGGGCTTCCATTCCTTCTAGCTACCCATTCTATTCCATTCGTTGAGTCATATTCAATCAAAATCTTTCTCCTCCACTAACTTTTGTATATAGCCTAAATCCCAGTTAAAAGAGCTTTAGCCTTGGCCTAGTTTGAGTTAGTGATGCCAATCAGACTAGAGTAAGCCCATAGGATCTCCCGAACAAACCTCCAATAACTGCGAGACCTGGATTCCTCGAAGAACAACCATTAAAGTTTAGCTTGATCACTTGAGGTGGAGGAATCCATCTTGCGCTTTTCTTCTCCCTCAACAATCTCCCATCGATGGATTTCTCTGCATAAATGGGCCTTATTTAAGGCTAAATATATTCTGTCATAATGTAGTGGTGTTATTGGCACTGCCACTTCAAGTGTTAAGATCATTTCACTGTCCCGATCTTGCTTTTGAACACTGAAGTCTCCACAATCGCACCTTGAGGGGACGTTTGGATACGCATATTTTAGAATCTTGGATTTCCTCAAAATCGTAGATGGGAGACGGGAGAAGGAGACCACCCTTCGTTTTCTGATTTCTTGCCCTTCTTTCCGCGAGCAAGAGAGTGGGAGATCACCCCTTGCTTCTAGGTTTTGGAAATCTCAGGATGGGGGAGAGATTTCTAAAACCTGGATTTCTTATTTAAAATCCAAGATCCTAAAGAGAAGTGAAACGGACAGTCTCCTTCTTCTCTTGTCTCCCATCCAGGATTTTTAGGAAATCCAAGATTCTAAAATCTGCGTATCCAAACGGCCCGAGTGTGTTTGGATCAATTATGTAGGTTGTTTCCCTTTTCATTGGCTCTGGAAAGTATCAAACCATTTCTAGCTGTCATGGACTCAAAAAACTTGAGGGATCAACAATTGAGACTTGTGTTAGTTACCTAGAGCTTTCTCTCATTTGTTTTATGACTCACTGTAAACTAAACTTGTAAATGAAGAGACAAGGATCTGATCTGAGTCTCTGAGATGCATCTGTACATGATGTTTTCATTCTGTAGGCTACGCAAAATAGAATCCTGGTCGTAATTTTCCTTTTAGCTCTCCTTTTTATTAGCCCAGTTTGGACTGCAAGAAAAACATTTATGATGGAAAAATTTCCAATTAAGAAAAAAATAATATGATTATGGCTAATTTAAAGAGATATATCATCAGAATTTGAAGGTTCCTCTAAATAAAAATTGAATCGGGCTGGTTCAAGTTATCTTTAGTAGTGGGGTTTTGCTAGGGACCATCGCAAAAGGGCATTTCACGGACCCGCTGTTGCATGAGAATATGTGGCTACTGTCTCATGCAACAGCCAGTCCGCCTTCTGAGATGGTCCCTAGCAAATCCCTTATTAGTGTGTAAAAAAAAGTAGGAAGTTATAGAAATACTATCCCTTTCCAAACTTTTCCAGAAAAAATAGATTAATACAAAATGCCATTGTGCTAGATGCTGATATAGAAAGGGTGCACTTATGAAAGAATGGTGTAAAGATATCAGCAATGAGGAAACGTAGGAGACCGGGTTACCCGGAAAAAACTATCTCGGGATAGCTATTCCCGTGCCAAACAGGCCAATTTGCGAAAGATGTGGAAATGGGAGGACAGAGTGGAATGAGGGCTGTTTTTTTCTTTGAGGCTGAAATCCGACCAAGACGCATGTCCACAAAAAAACGACAAGAAAATAGGGTGACGTTATATGTACTAGCGGTGCAGATATCATGACGCCAAATTTAAACAGATAGAAATGGCTTAGCCCGGGATTATAAAATAAGAGATCCTTTGGAAGACCCTAAGCTTTGATTTTTCCTGCGACAAACATGAAGAATACCTTCCCCGTTTCTGCCATTGTTCTCCTCCTTCTTTTATTCACGGCTGGTAATTTCCTCTTTTCTTCACAATTCTTACTGGCTGCTGATATTTGCACTACCCCATTTTGATAATGACACAAACCCCACCTTGTCTTCTCCTTTTTAATTGGCTGGTGAGAGCTTTTGGGGTAGAGATGGTGGGCCCCAACCTGTGCATGTGTTTGGGTAGAGATGATGAGCCACACCCTATACATGGGTTTGGGGGAAGAGATGGTGGCCCCCACCCATCAAAACTTTTGTAAAATAGTAGGCCCCACCACATTGAAAACATAGGGAAGTGGTATATAAGCCCCTTTTATACTTGGGATATTCCCCTCAAATGTGTATTTTACATGAGAGGGAATGTCCCAGGTAAAAAAGGGGCAAATATATTATTTCCCAAAAAAACATGAGGTGTAAAGTTGTGGCCACATCCCGTCAATAACATGAGTTGTAAAATGGTGGGCCCCATCTTAAGGATGGGTCTAGGGGGAGATGGCCCCTGGCCTACGTCAAAACGTGAGGGGTAAAAGGTTGCGCCCCACGCATGCTAGGCATGGTTAGTGAATACAACTAAAAACCTTATGATAGTTTATATAAACACCCAATGGGATAGAGATAGAGAGATTAAGATAACAAAGGAAAGAGATAAAAATAGAATATCCTAATCTAACTTAATTGCTAATGTAATCTAGTTGCCTAATATATCTAGGTTACCTCATCTATGCAACTTAATTTCTGAATCTACCAACGGTTGGATCTCACATATTCTAAAAGTCTCTTGTGCTTATGGTGAATGCAGGTTACATGGCAGGAGAGGTGGATGCTCAATTTTGCCATCACACCGGCCCAAAGCTTCACAAATGCATCCCTCAGAAGTGCGCAGATAGTTGCGAGTACAAATATGGACCAAGCAATGGCATATGCGTGCACAACCACTGCGAATGCTCTTGGCCTTGCTAATCATTATTCATATAAAAAACAATTATACGTATGAAGATTGCCAATAATATTTGTACTCTTTTGCAATACTTCAGAGTTCAGATGTATGAATCATATAAGTGCATAATTATTGTTTTTTTGGGGGCTAAGTTAGGGGTTTGCAGGACCCTTTTCCAGTTTATTAATGAATAAAAGAAAAGATTACCAATAATATCCCTCCTTGGCTATAATATTTCTGAATTTCAAATAAAAAAAAACAATGAGTCCATGTTTGGCAGCAATGAAAGTTTTTTCCATGGAATATAAGTTTATCAAGTGTGGAGGGAGAGGGAGAGAATGAGCTCATCATGAGCATGGTTTCAAACTTCAGCCTAAATTACTGAAAATTTTGGTAATTTAGGCCGAAATTTCAAATTTCGGTAATTTCGGTCGAAATTTTGTAACGTTTTGTGTATTGTGGATTTCTGTTTCGGTCGAAATTTAAAACCATGGTCATGAGTGAGGAGAATGAGCTCATGAGCATTGTTTCTCATATTCGAATTCCATGACAACATCTACGTCCATGCATGACCTCTTGGAAATGTTTTAAATTTGAAAAGAAATTTATACTATAACTCCTTTGGATTCTTGAAAATTCACTAAAAGGTGATTTTTTCGATTGCTCCTTTGTGAAGCTTTTTTGCATTTTACATACTAAACTTGGCTTAGTTTCTCGCATTGAAAACTTAACAAGAGTTTTATGGGATATAAAGGAATACTTCCCCTCCAAAGCTTAGATAAGTGGATAGGCTCAGGGCCTTGCACAGAACACCAAATCATGTGTGTGGTGTGGGTGCATTGGCGCATGAGACACACTTGGTATGTAGTGTATGCTGTTGGGAGGTTCCACGCCAAAACAAAGATCCCACATCGGAATAGTGAATGGATGTGATTGTGCTTATAAGGACGAGGGCACCCTCCCCTTAATGGCTAGCTTTTAGGAGGGAGTTCTACCCAGGTTCCCACCATATGGTCCACTCTTCCCTAACCACAAGGACATCACCAGTGGATCATTCATCCAAGTTGAAGCTCTTGAGACTTTTATAAATATTACCTTTTTAGAATAATCTGATGAATTTGCTCTCATTGACCTAGCATTTTTCCTTAAACCCGAAACTAGAGAGTATTTGATGAAACATCAAGTGTGCGTGTTGGGAAATCTGTTTCCTTGCCTTCAACCTGAAAACCTTGAAGCTCTGTCATATAGACTTCCTCATACAATTCACTATTCAAGAAAACACTCTCGAGATCAATTTGGTGCAACTCCAAATTAAAATGAGATACTAACACTTGTAGTCTATTCCCTCTTTGAGTGAAGTGTAGTTACATTTGTCACAATTTTTATCTTATGTATGTTCCTAAGTCTCCCTAGGATTACAATACAGGCCTGAAAGGCTCCTAAATGCCTTCAACCATGAATAGAGACATTTTCATTATGGGAAAAAGAAATGCAAAGTCTACATTTTTCCAATGAAACTCTTGTATTGGGATTAGGGTTGGGATTTTATATGTCTTGGTTGTGTAGACCACAACACTTGTATTTGTAATCTTTGCATATAATGGAAGCTCTTGGATCACCTTTGCCTACAGGCCTAGTCACAAAATGTGACAACCCCATGTAAGGGCCTCTTTGGATGCCACCAAAACTAGTCCTTGAAGGCATTATCTATGGGCCTCTTTGCATACCAACAAAATTGGTCCTTATTTGCAGATAACATTATTTTAAGTTAATCTTATTTGCAAATGGAACATGAAGGCCTCTTTGGAAGCCATGGACTATATCCAAAGAGGCCATGTCTTTATGAAACTATTATAACCATTATTTGCAAATAATGAAATTTATATTCTAATGAAAATTAATTTTTGAAGATAACCAAAAAGACCCTAAACCCAGTTTAGATTGCAGGATTTTTTTTGGAAAAGAGAAATTTCTCCAAAAAAAATCCCATTTACGATTACAAATGAAAAGTGCAAGTTTTATTTAGAGGGGTCTTCAATTTATATTGACATCCCTCCAAATACGCCATAACTATTTCATTTTCCTCTAAATCATGGAGTCAAAAAAAAGTTAGGAAAAAATGTTCCACAAAAAATGATTTTCCAGCAATCCAAACAGGGCCTAAAGCTCGGTGTAAGGAAGAAAATATGGTGGAAGCAAGAAGAAGAGTATTGGAGAATATGAATGAGGTGGGCATAGATCCAAACGAGTTCTTACAGATGGGTATGTCAGGGCCGGAGAAATAAATGATGATGTCTCAGTTGTATAGAAATACAGGAGAAAACTTTTTCGCCCCATGACGTTCTACCTAAGAAATTCAAATTCTTATCACCAGACAGTGCAACAGAGGATGATGATTGGTCTTTGGATTGTTTCATTTCAACATTCACAGGGAGTCCAAATTGCACTAGTAGAAACAATTCATTATGGAAAGAGAACTGAAGAGAATAGTCTTTCTAGCTTCTCTCCACAGGTGCACCATTTTCCCATTGAAGCGGAACCTAAACTTGTGCTCGAGAGATAGCTGTATGGATTCTTGAGAAGAGAGGAGCCGTGATGGCCCCCTCCATGACAGCATGGATCCCACGAGTGAATAGAAAGTTACATCTACATTGGATCTCACCTGAATCGCCCCATCTATCTTCCGAGAAGTTGGTTTCAAACTCCAGTTCAAGCCAAATTGCACTAGTAGAAACAATTTATTCTGGGAAGAGGAACTAAAGGTCTTTCAATATCTTCAGAGCCATCTTTAGTACAGAAACATGCCATTTATTCAACCACCCATTTAGATCAAAGGAGAGAACATTGCTGACATCCTATAGCAGAAGCATTTGCTTACTCTTCATACGAGGAATTAGAGAAAGAAACATTAACTAAACCACTTCATGAAAAAATAACTATCAGTTCAGCTGAATATTGCCAATTTGTAAATTATGTCACATTATGTGTATATCATGGTATACAAAGCTAATTAGATTACAGCCTCTTGAGATATCATTCTTCTCCGGATATCACAACAGACATAAAATGCAAAGCCCATTGGAATAAAATTTAAGATTCCAGAAACGTTGCAGGCAGATAAACTATTTCTGAAGCCCAAGAAATGAAAATCAAATCAATCAACAAAGAAAACCACAAATTTCGATATAGAAAAATGAAAGCAATTGAGTTACAAAAAGTCATCAGAATTGTCACTCGTGGTCATCATCTATTATAAAAGCCAACTACAATTGACTTATCAACTGTATGGAAATTTTGAAACAAACACAGATGAGTTCTTTCAAACATGTACCAACTTTTGATGTGATTTGGGAAGAATAAAACCAGCCCTTTTCTCTTCAAATGAGTATTCTATCTCTTCAGGAGCCTCTGTAGCATCAGATTCAAAAAGAACACAGGCAGAGGCAGGGGTCATGGCTGTCTGCATGGGCAAGGACACTGTTGAAGGTGTTGCAGGCACCGGAATGGGCATCACTTTAGGGGTCCTATTCTCTTCCTCACTGACATAGCTCCGTTTCACGGGTGTGATCAACGGTGTGTTATTGATTGAAACTGTTTTTAATGAAGTCCCATCGCGTGAATTGTTCAAATCTTCGAGAAAATTTGCTACATTGGCCTTGGAGGAGAGTGCCGCAACCGGAGAGAAAGGTTTCCGCAGAGAAGGTACTTCAACTTCTTGGGCATTTGAAGCATTGAAGGAGTAGTTCTTTACTGGAAGACCAGCAATATCTAAGCCTCTCCTACCTGCATAAGTTTTAAGGATGTGTTCAAATGAAAAGTAGGGTTCTGAATGAAAACTTTGAAATAATTATTTGAAAAGTTTAGGAAATTAACCAGCAGATAATGCTGCAAAACCATCATCATGCGGGTGGCGGTCCCCTTTCCTTGCCGAGCATTGTGCAGCTGATGAATGAGTATACTTTGTCTGGTGCAAATCAAATTTCGGAGTTTGCAACATTGCCCCACCGAGAGATAATCGTCTATTCGCACTTCCAGTGGAAGGTCTAGAAATCTTTTTTGTACTTTGGGGCTTTGAAGGGCTTGGTTTTGACCCAAAAAGTGCCTCTTGCTCGGCTATTAGCTGCCCCTGAAGTTTCTTTTGATCCTACAGGGTAGATACAATTCTAAATAAGGAGATACCCATTACCCTGCAGGACTAAGTGAATTCTGTTTTTATAATATAAGTAAGTCATAAGGTCTGTGAAACAACCAATCGCTCCAAAAGCTTAAGCTGTTAGAGTTGGTGTTATTTAATCATTTATATTTCAACACTCCCCCTCACGTGTGGCCCCTTTTTTTGGGTTGGCCCTACACATGGATTATTAATATAAAGGAGTGTTGGGTTTCAAATCCAAGACCTGCGGTGAGGCGTTAGCTCTGATACCATGTGAAACAACCAATTGCTCCAAAAGCTTAAGCTATTAGAGTTGACGTTATTTAATCATTTATATTCCAACAAGGTCATACCCGCTGCCTTCGTCGTTCTTGCTCTTTCTCTTGCCTTAAAATACTGTACTCTTCAAGCATTGAAAGAAGCTTAACCTGCAAATTATAGGGAGAAGAAAACAAACAATTCAGAGACCACAGTGCCAAAATCAAAACCAAAAGTAGACTAGATAAAAACGGAAGTGCTTACACCATCATATGTAAACTCCGTTCCATTTTCTTTCTGCCACGCCATGGTTTTGGATACTAATGCCTCCACAATCGCTGCTCCGGATGCAATACACAAACCAACCATGATTTATGAAAACCAATAATAAATCAATCAAACCATGAAAACCAAAAGCAAGCGCAATAGTAATGTTAACACCCATGATTGCATGCAGTGTGAGGTGTGTACCTGGCAGTTTGGTAATGGCAGCCCGAGCTTTTTCAGCTCGCTTTAGTATAAGATGGGCACCTTTTCCAGCATTGTAACGGTTCTCGTCCTGTAATACCGTATGAGACAGTGAACATACGGAAAGTGATAGAAATAAGAGAATGATAGAATGAAGGGCACCGTTGCAAAAACCACTTCCAAGGGCGTCCCCATTGATCAGTTTTCATCAAATTGCATTTAAGATGGTGCCAAAAAAAGTGGATGGCGCAGGAAAAAACGGAAACGGCTTTTGACTTTGCTGAAAATGACCAATGGAGCCGCCCTTGAAGGTGATTTTTGCAAGGGTGCCCTTCATTCTATTATTCCTCTAGAAATAAATATAAAGTATTCAAAAAACAAAGCAAAAGGCCAAACCCTGTTGTACTCCTCAAGCCAGCACTCCTCCTCACATGCAGCCAACCATTTCTCAACCTTTTCAAGAATTTCTTTCCTGCTAAAGGCTTCTTCTTTAACCTTCGCAATTTGAGCCTCGATTTGTTCCAGGATGCAAGAAGGGTCAACAGCTCCTGCATCAGAAGAGATGGTATAATGATATTCAGAGAAGTTACAGCTAATGCCATGGCCCATAATTACATTTTTTTTAATGGTGCCATGGCCAATAATCACTGAATAAAATAATGCACAGTGTAGCAGTAATGTGGGACCTACCTGTCTCAATAGCTTCCATGGCATATTCCATTGCAGTATCTGTTTCTGCTACCATGTGGGTCCGCCTGCAAATCTCCTCAAGCTCTGACCTCTTCTTCAAAACAAGCTCTTTCATCTTACTAGCTTTCAGCTCCTCCAACCTTGAAACTTCTGCCTCCACCTAAATCACAAATTTATTTCTTGTTTAATTTGGACAATTAACTCCGCAAATAATACCAGGAGGAAAAAAAACTTCATTATGGATTTACGTTTACAGACTCACATAGTTAATGAAGTCCACGGAAAGAGTGCCAGGTTCAGTTATTTCATGTTCTGATGCAGCTATGTTACAGGTAACATTCTGAAATATTTGTTGCTCCTCAAGTGGTGTATCCATCAAATTCCACAGCTCCAACATAGAAGTTGCAAGATCTTGAAGCTGCCACAGTTTAAAGGGTGAGGCTGATGATAAAAATTTAAGAAGTGAAACCACAAAAAAAAAAAAAAAAAAAACTTTGGACCGATAACTTGCCTTCTGCATTCTTTGTATCTTAACCTCTCGAAGGCTCTGAATTGCAGTGGCCAACCTTTCAATCGTTTCATTACTGATGTTCTTTAATTCTTCCGAGCCATCTAAACTGGAGTGAACTTCATCAACTGTGTGCTTGAAATCCATGCCAAGCACCGAGCATAGTGAGTTCAATGTGTTTAGGTGGTCCAAAACTTGCTTCATACGATCGTTCTGCACGGGAAAAAATTTAGGTAACATAAATCAAATAAAATCAGTGTGGTAAACATGTTTTTAAATCTCAGTTTTGGTTGCCGCGGAAACAGAAATGTTTCAGTTTCTGTTGGAAAGTTTGATAGAAATCCTAAAGAATCATGAAAACATATGGAAATGATAGAATTTTAAAATAAAACTTCAGAAAATGCCAGAATTGACACAATACACGCATCTGCAATAGTTTAACATCATCAAAACATGCATTGTCACGTAGATCATATAATTCAGTACATACCACATTTCATGTGTAATTCAAATAAATATTTTTACATAAGGGCATACACTACATTCACATGCAATTATAAATGTAATGATGCAATACATACTGATGATAATAGTATATTATAACTAACACACTTAAGGGCCCGTTTGGATGCTGAGAAGAATTTGATTTGGATTTCTCACATTTGCAGCCCTTTTTGTATTGTGATCTGGATCCGGATCAAATCCTTTGATTTCCAAATCAGCGACTGACAATGAAAAAAAAATCAGATTTCCAAATATGCTGTGGAAATAAGTAATTGGAAATCCACAGATCCGGCAGTTTCCTTCACCGTCTTGGCTCCTCAACCTCTCCCCTCCACTAGGAATTCCCTCTCTGTTTCCCTCAACATGAGCTGGCGGATCTATTCATTTTGTATTCAAAACTCCATTCCAAATCCAAATACAAAATATTTGGTATCCAAACGGGCCCTAATGGTTTTGGTTTTATATGTGTTCCAATTTCAGTATGTATTTCGATGAGGATGGAAACCGAAACATTTTGGGCATTCCGTGTCGGTTTCGATGGAAATCTAAAACCATGGATAGACATATGCAAGTATACCATGTTATAGTAACCCAAAGGTTATTATGATTTGCTAAAGAATGAACTCATACCTTCTCTTGTTGGAGTGTTTGTAGCTGTTTGTGTAATTCTTCAAGCTTTCTTATCGACAAATCACTTTCATCCACAACCATCATTTGTGGACTATATCCCGTGGGTCCAAAAATCTCCTTTGATATCTTTTCTATTTGAACAATAGCTTCATGAAATTGATTCAATCTGTCGCACTTCCTCTTCCGCATCTCCTCTAGTTGTGGAACAATGGCCCTAAGCTCTTCCCTTAAGCTTCCCATGTTCTGACCAGACTAAAGACACGACCAGACATAAAACGCTTTAGATGGTATATCAATCTCTTAAATAGTTGAGAATAGAGTCAGAAAATGGTGCAGTTATTTTCTTAAAGAAATGTTATGAGTTATGACAGCTGGATTAATTGTTTCTGTTAAAGTATAAAGGAATAAACACCTCCTTCTCCAACAGCTTAAGCTTTTAGAGTAACTGGTTGTTTTACATGGTATCAGAGCAAAGGTCCTGAGTTCAAACCTCCTCGACATTAAAAATCCACATGGAATGGCCAACCCAAAAGGAGAGGCCACATGTGCCACGTGTAGGCCAACCCTAAAAAGAGGGGCCACACGTGACGGGGAGTGTTAAATTATAAAAGAATAAATAACGCCTTCTCCAACAGCTTAAGCTTTTGGAGTAATTGGTTGTGTTACAGTTTCTTCCATTCTCAAATTTACTATAGAAAGTTCATATATTAACAGGAGAAATTATATGATGAAAGGCCTTATAAACACATAAAGGTGGTACGTCAGAAGTACTACCCTTGATATTTGATCCAACAGCAGCTCCTCAAAAAGTGAGCTGCTGTTGGATCAAATATCAAGGATAGGATGATGGGTATGTGTTTATACGGCCCTTCATCATATAATTTCTCTATTGACAGATCTAGACATCATTGTTCATGTTAAATTTAAATATTGGTCATGGAAACACACCTGCCTGATATGCACTGGTCGCTCACCCATTGAAGAGCAAATTGTTGCAAGTTCAGCTTCCAAATCAGCAATAGCTTGCCTTAGCTGAGCTCGAGACTTATTTGCCAGGTCGACCTTCCTTCTATATACCTCTAGACACTCTTGTTCTAGCTCAAGTAGCATCTTGTCCCTCTCAGCATCAGACTCTCCCATTTCATTCCATATTATCTTAAATTCAACAATAATCATTAAAAAAACACCAATCAGTTGCTATTTTATAAAAACAATTTTGTAACAGTAACCCAAAAATGCCACCAGTAGCATGGGAGGAAATAGGGACAATAGAGAAAACAGTTTCTTATAATAAAACATATCAAGGCCAAGAAGAAACCTGAAGTTCATATAGAAGAGATCCACAAGTTGTTTCCATTTGCAAAATCTGGTCGCTTGGAATACTAACCATGCTGAAGCAACAGTTTATCTGCAAAAGACATTCATTTTTGTAAGAATGGCTAATATTCATGATTGACGCTTAGCGAATAGAAGGTGAAAGAAGCCTAAGATTTCCCATCTCAATTCAGCAATCAAAAGAGACTAATAAGAAAAAATATTAGATATACAAATAGGGAAATAAAAAAAATAAAAAAGAAGCAAAGTAACCTTCAATGCAGGGTTCTGCAAAGGGTAGACAAGTCATAAAATGAGGAGGTTGGTCGATATGATGCTACATCGACATGCACTTGTGAGAGACATGAGACGCATATATGTTTTATGTTTTCCTTTTATGTCCTTCGGCTTGTGTAAATTATTCAAGGCGTCTATATAAATTCTATTGAGGTTAGTATAAGAGGATGGAGACAAGTCGAGTGTTTGGGCTTGAACTCCAAATTTCATGTGGTGTTTTCTCCGTTTCCTCTCCTCATTCACTTCCTTATAGGGGTGTCAATAAACCCAAATGGTCCGACCGATACAAGGGACCCGAATGTTAATGGACAGGATTTGGGCACAACAGCTGGACCCGACATTGTCCATTGGATCCATATCCTAAGGTCCAAAGTAATTTAGGATCATGACCTAGACGTAGCCACAAATAGGATGGAGCGACCAAGATCCGGATGGAGTGTGCAAATGTATGAAAATACTCTTCATATTTTGGTTCATTTATAATTAGAGCAACAGAATGATACAAAGGAGAGTTTTGTATAGTTCCTTATGTAACTTGTATTAGAGGACGATATGAGTGCATTCATATTGGTAGAGGTGCCAAGGCTCATGGTTACAATAGATGTGGATGCACTTGTGACATGTACATGATAAGCTAAAGCAATGAGTTGGGTGAGTTGGATCCTATTAATCAGGGCTGATCTTATCGTGGATTAATTTGCATTATTCTTGGTATGCCCCCTCAAACGGATGGGTCAACACAGAACCATCAGTTTGGTGGGCAAAAACCGAAAGCATGGGGCTGAGAGGCCCTTGGTGAAATATTAGCAACTTGGTCCAGTGATGCCACATATTGGACATCAAGATCCTTGCGAATGTCCTTGTCTCGAATAAATGGTAGTCGACTTCCATATGTTTTGTGCAAGCATGGAACAAAGGGTTGGAGGCATAGTTTTAAATGTCCACCGAAACCGACATGAAACACTGAAATGTTTCCCTTGGTGAAATATTAGCAACTTGGTCCAGTGATGCCACATATTGGACATCAAGATCCTTGCGAACGTCCTTGTCTCTAATAAATGGTAGTCGACTTCCATATGTTTTGTACAAGCATGGAACAAAGGGTTGGAGGCATAGTTTTAAATGTCCACCGAAACCGACACGAAACACCGAAATGTTTCCGTTTCTATCTCCACCGAAACAAAATCTCAATGCATTCATTCCACTTCATTATTTTCATAGAAATTTCGAAACTTTGACCAAAATTTGATCAAAATGGTTGAAACGACAAAAAACTGGAAAGATGTTCTGATTTGATTTTATCAAGATAGTCCTGCCGACCCCACCCAGTTTGGGACAAAGGCTTAGTTGAGTTGAGTTGAGTTGAATCCTGCAATGGGAACCCTCCCTTGCGAATGGTCTGTAATTGTGTTATGAGTTGAGACTTGAGAGATGTGGGAGTGAGATAATAAACCATATTAGCGTTCAAGGGAGGACCATATTGCCCATGATGTGGTTAGTCTAGTGGCCTGAGAGAGTACACCCTCACTAAGTGTGGAACTGAGCCAACAGACTAAGCTTTGTTACTCTGGTCTTGCAGTTGCCATTGCAAGTTTATACGATCTAGTTTCACTGAAACTAGATAAGCGACATTAAACAAGACGAACATGGAGTTTGTACCGGAAAGAAAAGATGAGCGGTGGGTAGAGCTCTTGGATGGTATTGTGGAACCAGCCATGCGAGATAGCAGAATGACGAGGATTAGAGAAAAAGGGTTGAGGGAGCAAAGGCTTTGATATCATGAAACAGATGAGAGTTTTTGTGTAGATTCTTATGCAATTTGCATAAGAGGACGATATCAGTGTATTCATATTTATAGAGGAGCCAAGGCTCAAGGTTATAAAAGATGAGGATACACATAACATGATACAGGATAAGGATACGCTAAAGCAATGAGCTAGGTGAGTTGGTTCCTATTAATTAGAGACTGATTTTAGCATGGATTGATTTGCATTATTTTTTATACAGATTAGAGCAAAAAAGGGACCCTATTTCGAGGCAGATGGATACTCCAATCCTAAATAACTTTACAATATACAATTTTTTTACAATATACAATTTGAAAAAAAATAACTTTACAGTTTAATAGGCCTCTATAAAAAATCCTAAAGAAAAAAAAAAAACAATGTTAGAAGGATCTCCTAAAACACGATTAAATACTCAACTCAACTCAACTAAGCCTTTGTCCCAAACTACTTGGGGTCGGCTAATGAATCCTTTAGAAAATTTTCATGAAGAAGGTGAAAGAATATACCCGGCTCAAATTGACTAAGTCTAATCGTGACACGAGTTGGGTTCGTCTACATGGATCATTTTCTTCCATTCTCTCCTATCCAAGGTCATGTTCTATGTTATGTTCCTAGCCATCATGTCTTTCCTCACTGTTTCAACCCAAGTTGTTTTCGGTCTGCCCCCACCTCTTTTTACTCTAACTTGGCACAAGTCAGTTCTTCTCACTGGAGCATCCAAAGGCCTACGTTGAATATGTCCAAACCATCTTAAGCAGTGCTTTCTCATCTTCTCCTCAATTGGTGCTACCCGACCTTTTTACGGATGTCTTCATTTTTAATTCTATCTAACCTTGTGTGGCCGCAAATCCCGCTACACTCATCTTTTGCACATGCTGCTTCTTGATGGCCCAACATTCTGAGGTGTATAGCATGGCTGGCCTCACAAGGGAAAGTGCCATAGATTTTGATACATGAGCTACCGAAGCTATACGGAAGCTATACGGAAAGTGCCATAGATTAAATATGAGCTCAGAATGATTAATTAAAATTATAAAAAGGGAAAGTTCCATAGATTGATACAAGAAATTGTGCAAGCAACATCAAAGCCAAACAAACCATTCATGATTTTGATACATGAATGATCAAAGCACCATTATTACTAGAATGCTGGAACATGTGAATCTCAACAAACACCAATATAAGAACCTAAATTTCTGTAGTGATTTGGTTCCATGGGGCCTAATACAAGCGTAAGTCATTTTTTCTTTAAACCAAAAAAGAGATTCGAAATAATCAAGCAACTGAAAAAACTTAAAACGTGATGTTAAAAAAATAATCACAAAAGCACCATAAAATCACTCAAAATGAGCAAAAGAATAACTAATATTAACCACAGCTAAAAGACTTGCATATGAAAAATGAAAGAAAAAAAAATCAGATTAACTAATAGAGAAATTCAAAAAGGATCAAGCTTATCAAAAATAAACAACCAACCCCAACAACTAAGCTGCTTGGAAAAACAAAAAACCTACACTACTGAAGTGAAGAGAAAAAATGGATGATACACACTCCCCAACAATGGAATCCATATCAGGCCCTTGACTTACACTCGGTCAGTAGGGATAGAGGGAGGGAGGGAACCCTAATCAGAGTGGGAAAAAGGAACTAGTAACAAAAACGGATGCACACACATATATATGATCGAAGATCTGAGAAATAGAAAAAAGGAAATAAGATTGAAGAACTAAGCTCGAAAAAAAAAGAAAAAAATTGGAACTCACCAGCAATGACAATTGATCTCAAGTCCTTGAGTTACTTAAACAGTATGAACAGAGAGGAGAGGAAAGCTACTGCTCAGAAACAGAAAAAATAAATTTTAATAACATTAGAAGAAAATAAAATCTACAAATCTAACCCCCAAATTGATTATTTTCCTTAAGCTTTAACTATATGGCAAAGAACAAGAAACCTACAGATAGACAAAATCAAAGCCAAAAAAAAAAATAGTAAATCAGATTTTCAAATGAAATGTCATAGAACATACTTGTTAACAGAGGAAAATTAACCTTATTAACTCCATATAAAGCTAGAATTAAAAAATGGAATGAAAAATCGATAGAAGAAACTGTGCAAACCTGTATTAAAGAACCCAAAATTTATACAGATCTTGAACAAATCTCATCCAGTTGGATCTATCACTTGATTCCTTGTTGCGGGAGAGGGAAAGAAGAAAAGAAGAAAAGAAGAAAAAAAAGGGTTTTGAGTTGTGGGGAGATAGAAAAACAAGAAGGAGATGATGAATGTTAGGTTTAGGGTTTTAAGGAGAATGGTTTACCGTTGCAGACGGAAAGAAGGGAGAGAAAGGAAAAGGAGATGAACGATTTCAAATTTTGAAAAGCGGAATGATAATTAAAGCTCCCCCTTTATTTTGCCGTTCCACTCCTCGGAGTAAGTAACCGGATGAAGAGGGTAACCGGTCAACTTTAAGATGCGTCACTTTTGTAATTAAATCCATGTTAAAGCCCCTTTTGAAATGCTTCTTTACAGTTTACAATGACTCAATGAGGTCGGGCTGGCATACTGAGAGATAGTGGGTCCTACCTTTGATTGATCTGGACCATAAAGTTGATACTATGGACTGTTCAGATCAATCAAAGGTGGGATCCATATGCCCTATTTAGTGTAATGATGAAATTTGGGACGAGATAGCAGGTCCACTGGTAGATCTTCGTGAGACAACAACCTACGTGACCCGGTCCCATTGCAAACAAAGATCTTGTGCGTGTGCGTTGGATATATGACTATAAAAATCAACGGTTTATCCTAGAAAAACATTTCTGATGTAAATATGTAAATGTTTTTCTTTGTAATTTTTTTTCTTTCAATGATTTAGAAGGAAATAATATGGTTGTGATTAATTTAGAAGGATATTATTATAAATTGAGGTCCTGCTATGTAAAATTCCTGCAATCTAAACAGGGTCAAATCAACAGAAATGTTTCCTTTTGTCTTTCTTTTGTTTTTGTAGATGATATCAGCACAGCCATGTTTCAATAACTGCACGGTCTTATCTAGCTTATCTTTTCTTTTCTAAATGGCTTGTTAGAGCTTTATGGGAACTGTGATGACCTTTCTACAGCTCTTCAAATACTAAAAGACAAGAGGCACTGGTGCAACTAAAAAAACATGGTTGTGCTGATATCACTTCCCTTTTTGATAGGTAAGCTGGAATAGAGCTCCCGACTGAGCCTCCAGCCCGAAGGTTAAGGTTTTGCACAACCCCCCCACACTATATATGAGGAAAGTGAAGCTACACCGCCGGGTTAAAATACAATGGGCCCACATTGTTTTGGTGATCCAAACCATTCATTTGATTGGCCCTCACATAGATAGGGTGTCCACAAAAAATCAGCTCCATAGGATCGTCCCAACCCTTCAAACTGTGGAGGCAAAAATGGACAAATTTGTGAAGGTTTTTACACGTTCATTTTTGCCTCCACAAATCGTAAGGTTGGGATGATCCTATGGAGCTGATTTTTGGTGGACACCCTATCTATGTGAGGGCCAATCAAATGAATTCTTTGGATCATCAAAACAATGTGGGCCCATTGTATTTTAAGCCGGCGGTGTAGCTTCACTTTCCTCATATATATATATATATATATATATATATATATATATATATATATATATATATATATATATATAGAGAGAGAGAGAGAGAGAGAGAGAGAGAACATTTCCTACACACTTGTGTAGGTAAGTTACTTACACACTAGCTTAAAATACAGTGGGGGCCCATATTGTTTGGGTGATCCAAACAATTCATTTGAATGGTCCTCACATAGATAGGGTGTCCACAAAAAATCAGATCCATAGGATCATCCCAACCCTACGATTTGTGGAGGTAAAATGGACGTGTATAAACCTTCACAAATTAGTCCATTTTTTGCCTCCATAGTTTGAATGGTTAGGATGATCCTATGGATCTGATTTTTTGTGGACACCCTATCTATGTGAGGATCATTCAAATGAATGGTTTGGATCACCCAAACAATGTGGGCCCCCACTGTATTTTAAGCTAGTGTGTAGGTAACTTACCTACACAAGTGTGTAGGAAATGTTCTCTCATATATATATATACATACATACTAGTAAAAAAATCCCGTGTGATGCACTGGCCGACAAAGAATTGTACAGACCACATCATAGGTTGATACAAACTGTCCATGTGATGGAACACAACAGAAATCTGTTGTGCCCGTAAAATCATTTCCATAGGCTGATCCTAGCCCTCCAATCTATAGAGGTGCCGGAATTCGTCAATATTTTGAATGACGTCCTGAATCTGTAGTATTATGTAATATGTTCATAAAAATCCGTAATATTATGTAACATATGTATCTAATCCGTAATTTTGCAAAGAAAAAACTTAACTATGTTGACTTTGTCCACTTTTTTTATTAAAAAAGCATAAATGAGGGGGGTAGGATTGAAATTATGTGGCTTTAATGGGTGTCTTTGTTAAAAAGCATAAAGGACCGGTAAGATTGAAAATATGTGGGTTGAATTGGTAATTCTATTAGAATTTTGGGAGATATTCAAATAATTCTCTCATTTTCTCTTCTGTTATATAGTATATAGATATATATCGCGCAGCATGAGCAAGCCACCATAAATACACTATCTCCATGTAGTTTGACTCATCCAACCCATTCATTCTATAAGACCTCACATAGATAGGGTGTTCCTAAGAAACCATCTCCATACCAAAATCTTAACCATTCGATCTTTAAGAGCCTAATTTCTAGCCATCAATTTCAAAACCTCCACAAATGATAACCCTAACCATAACCTACAATCCTAACCATAATCCTACCTATAACCTACAGAATGAATGGGTTGGATGAGTCAAACAACTATGGGAGATGGTGTATTTAGATGGCTGCTCAGGTTGCGCGATACCTCAGAAACCTTTGATTATTGGACTCAAATTTACTGTTAATTTTGTCCAATAATCAGTTTGGGACTCACAATCTGTTCTCAAAATCCAAAACAATAAGGGCCTTAAACTAAAGGCCCATTCACTTTGGATTTTGAGAATTGATTCCGTAAATGATTATTGAACTCAAAATTGCGTCTAGGCCCAGTTCATTTTAGATTTTGAGCATTGATGTGAGTCCAAAACTTTTATTTGGTTCGTCAGTTCAAAACTTATTATTTGACTCAAAATTATATATAATTTTGTATCTAATAAATAGGGGAGGTGATATATCGCCCCTTTTGATTACTAGGAACAGCCAGGACTAGTGTGCGTGACAATCAGCCACATTGAATGCTTCTGGCGTGAAGTACATCAGCCCCTCTGCAGTCATTGATACATTGCTGCTGGGTGTCCCAAGTAATCAAAAGGGGCGGATTTATCACTTCCCATAATCAGTTTTGGACCTGCAATCAAAACAAACATGGCCTTAGCGGTGACTATAAAAAAAAATTCCAACCCAATTTAGGGAGATTTAGTCAGGGTATTCCTGCTACTACAGCAAAAGTAACACTATGTTTTTACATGGAACATCCCCTCTAAGGTATTTACCAACCCTCTTTTACACTAGAGGGGGGCGGACCAATGAAGAGAGTGCCTGTATTTGTGATCCCCAATGAGTTGATGAGACGTCACCATAAGTATGGTGGGCCATGGGACGATAATACGAGATCAGTCGGTGCGACTTAGTACCATGAACCACCAAGTTAACATCATGGACGGTCCCGATCATTTGATCTATAAAGTCACGTATTTATGTTGCGTGCGATTTACTATGGGTGTATAGTTTCGAATTTCGACTTTTTCCTCTAATTTTCTGACGCGAAGGGCAAACCAAACAGAAGAAGAAAATAGAGAGGAGAAAAATGGAAGTTTTGGGGAAAGAAGTAGAAGCAATGGCGATCGAAAGCGAGGAAAGTTGTACGAGATCGAGCAGACTCGTTGATTTGCTTCGTAATTTCCTCGCAATTCAGCAGCGAAGAGCAGAGGCTTATGCAAAGCTAAGGAGGTAAAAGAAAACCCTAGAATATCGTTTTCCTCGTTTTCTTTTTTTCATTCTCTGACTCGTAGTTTGTGTAGACTTGATTCTGTTTTTCTTGTATTGAAGCGAATGTTTAAGGATTCTGGTGTTGGGTTTTTCTTAATGTTTAAGATACTTGAATGTTTTGTTTTGTTTTGTTTTCGTAATCGAGTGTTTGGTATTGAGAAGGAATTTGTTGTTTTGGAGAAGGGTTTTTCTCTTCACCTTTTTTATTTTTGAATTCAGATAAATTTATGAGTATGTCCTTTTAATGATGTCGATGGGAAATATAAGAGAAGGTACACTAAAGAAAAATAAGAATTTTATTTAGAGAAAGAACTGTATTAATTGGAACGAACTCTCAGCTGATAAATCGACTCTTTGAGTAGGCATCCTCTAAACTAAACCCAAAAACAGTCCAATTTTGTTAGGTGCCTAACCAATACGCCTAAAGCCCTAGTGCCGATAGAACGCGTTAGGCTAGGGTCACCTAGTCCCATACCTATGCGGGCCCTCACTTAGGAGTTAGGACCATAACATTCCACCACGCGTCCGCATTTGCTGTCCTCAATGGCTTACTCTATGGCGGCTTTCACTTTGACCTTTTTTTTTTCTTGGTAGCCCTTTCCACTTGTCGCCCCTTCCTCGGCGGCCTACCCTGTGGTTACTTCACTCTTGACGGCCTTCCCTCTGGCCTTTTTACTAGGTAGCCCTTTCTCCATAGGTTGTCACTTACGTGACTCAAACACGTGACATGGTATTTGCTTTGATACCAATTGTTACTTAACCAACACACCAAAAGCCGCAGAGCTGATGGAACATACTAAGCTAGGCCCTTTAAACCTGTCACATGCTAGGCTGAGTCCTACCTAGTCTCATACCTAGGCAGGCCCCCACTTAGGACCATAACAGATTTCCTGGATTTTAAAACATAACCCTTTACCCCAAGAACAGAAAAATGGAATGGCTAGATTATACCAAAAGAAGAAAATAGACACCCCTAATGACTCTTAACATGCAACCCACTCTTAAAGGAGCATTGACCTCAGGCTTGATGAAACTTCTGGTGATGTTTATACTTTATACACTGGGTACCAATTACCAAGTGGCTTCCTCATTAGGGGTGCAACTCGGGTCGGGTTGGATCGGGTTGAGGCCAACCCTAACCCAACCCGAGATGTAATTCCCTCAATGCTAACCCAACCCAAGATGTAATTCCCTCAACCCTAACCCAACCCAACCCAACCCAACCTGAGCCTCGTGTTGGGGATGGTCAACCGTAACCCAACCCGCTTCTAAATCTCTCAACCCTAACCCAACCCATCTAACCCGAAATCAGGTCAGGTTGTCGGGTTGGGTTCGGGTTCACCTAGGGCCAAAAAAAAAATGCAATAACTCAAAGAAAATAGAGATAAAATTAGAGGACGGAGGTCTGGTTCGGGTCGTGTTGCCAAGGCCTGAATCCTAACCAAACCTGGAATTAAATCAGGTTGGCTTTTCCCAACCCAACCTGTGGAAATGCCGACCCAACCCGATCCAAAATCGGGTTGAACCTGTCGGGTTCGGATTTAGCCCGACCCAAGATGCACCTCTATTCCTCATATGCCATTCCATCCCATTACACTAGTGCTTTGGTGATGTCATGATTTGAAATCTGTGTTGCTTTGGTGATGTCATGATTTGAAATTTGTGTAGCCTTGCTCTAATATGACAATTGGCTCGAGAGTAACGTGGCCTTCAAGGTTGATATTGGAATTTGTGATCAATTGACATGGAGGCCAAATGACGATTTTCAGAAAGAACCAAGATTGGAGAAAATTTTGAGAATTTACAATAAAAATTCCAAGAGCACACATCGCATGAATTATCAGTACATGTGACCAGAAGCCAAAATCTTCACTAAAATGGAAATGTTATATTCCAGATATCAGTCAACGACCATAAATTGTAATACTTCATGAAATGCTAGGAAAAGGGAGAATTATAAAAACTGAAATTTTTCTATGAACCAATTTCACAAAAATTGAAAATCAAAACTCGTCAAAAAGAATTAATTGAAACCTCAAAGTTTATGCCACCCAAAAATTCCTGCATACCGATAAATATAGTCATATAATTTCAGACTATTGTAAACATAGATTCATGTTTCATAGTTGTTTTATAAATGGCTTTTCACCCATGTTTTCAACACAAAAATAAAGATCTACAACAGTTGAACTAAGATCATTGGACCAGCACTTTCTTGAAGAACCAAACATGGAAAATGGAATGAATTTATGTTGGGGTAGTTTCAATTTGTAGGCTGCTTCCTGAGACATATCATATGCTCTTCTCAACTTGATAATTTCGATAAAACAATGTAGAGAGCTTCTTTGGTCATGAATTGCAATTTTAATAATACCACGTCACTAACATGAATTGAAATTCCTGCCTCTTTGGTTAGCTTGTTGCTTCATTTGTTGTACCCTGCATAAGGTTTTCTATTTCAATTTCAATTTTGGTTGGCGTGGAAACGTAAATGCTTCGGTTTTAGTTGAAAATTTTGGTAAAAGTTTGTAAAATTACGGAAACTTATGGAAACATATGCAAATTATGGACATGTAAGAAGAGAGTTCAAGAGATGCTAGAAAAAGCACAAATGGATACTAAAAAATCATCACATAAGCAAAAAAAATATCCATAATGGTTTAACATCAAAAACCTAGCGGCATGTATTGTCGTACATGTCTGATAATTCAGTACATACCACATTTCATATGTAATTCATATAAATAGTTATACATAATACATACACCGCATTTCACATACAATTAATATAAATATAATTATGTAACATCATTATGGTATACTACCAATTCACTTACGGTTTTAGTTTCGCTGTGTGTTTAATTTTCAGTTTGTGTTTCAGCATGGATGGAAATGAAAACATTTCGTTTGTTTGTGTCGGTTTTTGGTGGAAATTTAAAGCCATGGCCTTGTGAATTCTCTTTGGGTATGAGTTATAGTCATTGGAAGCTTATGATTAAGATGCATTTGAGGCAGTGTAATTGTGTCTTAGCTCTTAAACCTTGGCAATTCTTGGTAGTTGTAAATTTTTGGTGGTTTTTTTTTTTTCACACATGATTTCATAAGGTGCATTTGTTTATTAAATGTTAAGAAGTGTCGATCCATTTGTTGTTTTTGTTTTCCCTCTAGATTAGAACATTTGTTTTCCTTCTAGATTAGCATTCTGCTCGTTCAATATTCTAGTTCAGAAGATATGTGATGGGACAAATTTTTAAAAACCTTAAAAAACTAATAATATGAATAAATGGGATTCTTTTTTGCAAGAAAATCATTACAGCAACCTAAAGTAACAAATGAACACCCACTCAATTAATCAGACCATCTGCCATATTTAACTAGCATCAAATTGGCCCTTAATGACCCTATTAAGTTCACAAACCATGAAACCAAACATATATACTAGCATAATTATGGAAAACATAACTACGAGTTTTCAAGCTTTTCAAATGTTCTCATTTCTCAACACAACAAATGAGTCACTTTGACTCATGATAATCCTTCCCTTCATATTCGTCATCTCCACCTAGAGCAACTCATATGCCCTCCATATCATCGCCCACATGCTTTTCATTGTTCTTCTGGTGCAACAATAACATTTGTAGCTTTCATGAATGGCCAAACAAGCTTATCCTTCTTTTTTTTGAATGGTTGCAATTTCAAAACGGAAGACCGAGGTGGTCAACCGAACAATACAAGGAGAAGCTACAAGAAAAAGGAAAATAAGCCAGCAAAAACAAAATAAGACAAAAATCAAGGGGGGGGGGGAGATCAAACATCTCCAACCCCAACTTCCTCGCACCATCTCTGGCAAGTCTATCAGCCATTCGGCCTCACCGTTAGCAGATCTTCTTGTGTGTTTAAAGATGATTGGCAACCCTTCCACCTGGTCCTGAATTTCGTCAAAGAATTGAGCAAATCGTCAAGGAGTAACCGCAGATCCACAAAGTCATCGGATGACATTCTTGGAATCGCCCTCCACTATTACCTTATCCACCACTCATGGTTCAAACACTTGATTCCTTGATAGACGGCTCTAACCTCAGTGTCACTAGCATCTGCAATTCCTACAGGACCTGAAAAGGCCCAAAGAACTTCACCACTATAATTCCTTAGAACGCCTCCTATACCAGCCATGCCAGGATTACCCATGCTAGAGCCATCAAAATTAAGCTTTAGCAACCCGATCGGAGGGGCCTTCCATTCCTGAACTATCAATGGTCTTCTTTCTACACTTAGCATACCTCTTTCCACCCCTCCGATAGGTCATAGGCCAAGACAAATCGAAAAGGAGTTAGAGTCCTTGCCCAAGCAATAGTCCAATGCTATCACTTTAATAAATAAAAAATGAGGAGATTTTACCACTCCTTCAAAGAGTCTAGAATTCCTTTCTTTCCAAAGGACCCACAAAGTAGCTAAGAGACAAACATTCCACGGCACTTTCCCTTTTTTCTTCCAAGAAACCACTGCCCAACCTTCCAAAAGATCTGAGAGCTTGGATGGAAAGGCACAGGCTATACCAAACCTAGACAAGATACCACTCCATATCTCCTTGGCTACCTTACAATTGATGAAGTCATGATCAATTGATTCCCCTGCTTCTACGCACAGAGAACAATGGTCCACTATCCACAATCCCAAACCCGGACGGGGTTGGCATGTCAGTTAGCGTCGTGGGTTTGCTCCCCATAGATGCGAGTTCAAGTCCCCTCGGAGTTACCCGATGCACGTGGTTTACGCGTGATTGCATGCATCCATAGGGAGCCCCGCCCTAAAATGGGGTGGGGATACCCTAAGTCATAAAAAAAAATCCACATTCCCCATTTCCTTATGAAATCTGCCGTTTTAATATGACCCCGGCTGGCTGCCCAACAGAATGTACAAAATCTAGGAGGCGCTTGAATCCTCCACACTTTAGCTTCAATGGAAGGCACAGAACACGACACGAGTTTATGGTAGAAAGATTTGATAGAGAACACCCTAGTAGAATCCCAAATCCATAAACTCTTGTCCACCACAGGCAATTTGATGTAACAACCTTCTATCATCTCAAGAAACCTTGCCACAAAATCTGTTTCCATGTCGAAGAAGTTCCTTCTAAAACCCAGCCTCCGTATCGCCCTTTCAGAGAAGATTTCATTGTTTTTTTCCTTTTTGGGTGGGGGGTGGGTACGGTGGGCTCATATGAGAAGAAAAGGATTCCATATGTTAAGTGGGAAGATGTTTGCAAGCCTATACAAGGTGTTGGTTTAGGAATTAGAAGAATCAGAGAGGTAACCTTGTGCGTCTGGAAAAGTGGCTATGGAAATTTGGAGAGGAGCTGACATATTGCAAATCAAACATCGATTTAACCAAGGTACAAGATTCAGGGTTTATTCAAGGGATCGAATCGGGTTATTGAGTGAGTGAGGCTTGGTGTTCCAATATTCCATTAAGAGTCATCTTTCCTAGTTTGTTTGAAGTAGCGGCGCATAAGGAGGATCTAGACAAACAAGCTTATCCTTACAGAGAAGAATATATTCTTCCCTTTTGAAGTAGGGTCAGTTGTGGGCCATATTGGTGGGGTGCCTCCCTTGCTACCTTAGTAGTTTTGTTTTAAACTAATAATAGGGTTTATGTGTATGGTGGGCCCCAATTTCATTTTTCTTTTAAAAGGGCCATGGTGTTTGCCCGCATGTGCACATATTGGGTTTTCTTTAGATTGTGAATGAGCATGAGAGAGGACCGCTCCCTTCTCCTTCTTCCTTTCCCCCCCATGCCCAAGAGATAAAACATTGATGCTTGCTCTTGCTGGGTTTCTTTCAAGGGATGTTCCCTTGGTATTTCCCGTGTGGATTCCCACCTTCTCTTTCAGTTTTGAAATGATCTTAGGGTGTATCAGGTTTTTGTTTTTGCATTATTTATTGGAGAACTGTTTCAAGTTATTTTTGGATCTGTATTCCTGCCTTATTTACATTTCATTGCAATATATTTGAACCCTCTTATTCTCTACGTACAGTTTGCTTGTTCTTGTTTCGCTTTGGCAGTTACTTGTGAAAAAAAATCGTCTATTTGTTTGTTGAAACTTGATATTTCAGATTAGGGTTATTACAACTAACAAGTTTCTTAATTACCCACTCTATGTTCTCTACGTTGACGGGATCCATAGTGATTGATCTTCTCTTAGGCCATGCCTATTTTTTCGCTACAATATGATATAACCTCTAATTAGTGTGAAGATATATTATGTATAATTGAAGAATTATAGAAGAGTTAAAGTAACTAAAGTATAGTGAAAATGCTATAGTTCTATAACTTATTTTTAATTATGAAAATATTCCTTAAGTATCTGACTATAGTGAACAAATGCTAGACCAATCAATCTTTGATGCTATAGTCTATTCCTTACAGAATGGATTTGCTGGAAAGTACTCAATTTCTTCCACATATGGTTGCAAATGGGCTAAGAATTCGAACAATAAAGCTTTACTTCTCTTGGAAATCGTTCCCAAATTGGACCACCATGCAACTGCAATATGAAGATTAACTTGGTAATGCATTCTTAGAGTGCCCATTAATTTGAATGACTAATTGCATTTATTCACTTAAAAATCAAATCAAAGCAAAAGCAAACTAATTAACACTAAAACTAATTTAATATTAATGACCTTGTCAATGGTTGCAAATTATTGTGGGCAAATAGAAGTCACTGCCAGATGCACCTCAGTATTCTTAAATTTATGTCGGTCATGTCTCAAGTGTCAGTTATGTAACATGATACCAATAGTATCCAATAAACCTTTGATGACCCATGTGTGCCTTCGGAAAGCGGGCTGGTATCTAGTAAACCTTTGATGACCTATCTCTCTGCTTTTGGAAAGCGGGCTGGGAAATAATGCCGGGTTTTGGAGGTAACTCGCTGCATGGAAAGCGCTCTAAAGCCCCCCAGCCACCCCTCCCCCTCCATTTCTCAGTTTTTTTTTTTAACAAACAGTATCCTTTAAATGGGCATGTTTTCAAATTTCTTACGTCTTACCCTTTCTCGTAATGCCTCCTTAATTTTATCCATGGGTTTGTATAAATATCCCTTAGCCAAGGTTTAAAATTTCGGTTTCGGTAACCGTTTCGGACCCCACCAAAAACCGAAATTTCGGATTTCGCCGAAATTTGGTAATTTGGTTCCAAATTCCGGACTCAAATTTCGAAATTTCGGACCAAAATTCCGAAATTGTGTAACACTTTTTTTAAAAAATAAATAATGTCATCAAACCGAAATTACCTAAATTTCGGACTGAAATAAAGGAATTTCGGAAAATTCCAGTTTCAGTCCCCACCGGTAACCGAAATTTCGGTCTAAATTTTAAACCATGCCCTTAGCATACTTATTTTAACTCTCCTTGAGGCGTATACTCTCCCTAAAGGCTCATTGACTTTCAAATCAACGTTTTTCTTTCGTCAGTTTGAGGTGTCATGTCCCAATGTAATTCTGTGTTCATCTGTTTTGGAATATGTCATACTACAAAAAGGCTGAAGCATAAGCGAACAGATCATTTTTTCTTTGGCAGTGGGTTTGCTGAATACATGGTGAGCGGAGGGGATTTGGCTTACCAACAACTTTGTGGTGAGATCACTGTAGAGTTCAATGATTGCTCAAGACAAGTAGGTTGTGTCATTCGGAAATTCTTTTGTCTGTAGCTTTTAATAACATATATTGTATAGAACTAAAATGCTTGCATTATTGCAGGTTCTCGAGATGGAATCTCTACTTTTGAACCCAGATTTCTGTCGAGATGATCTTGCTGGTCTGTTAAAGGCTGTTCAAGCACAAGAAAAACAGAAATTGCATCTGGTATTTGGCCTTCTTGCACTCCCCTTCTTTTACTATTTTCCTTCATGAAAGGCTTTAGATTGCAGGACTTTTATTTTTTTGTGTAAAATCATTAAACATCCTTGGATAATGAAACCCTTCTAGCGCATAAGACACTGATTTAACTATTGCAATCAATGAAATAAAATCCATGGCTTTTTTTTATCAGAAGGAACATTTTTTTAATGGAAACTTTTTTGATAGATTTTATCAGAAGGAACATAAAAATTTAATAGCTGTTAAAACAATCATTTAATAGGAAAATGGCAGTAACCCCATAATATATTCTCGCAGGGAAGAGACTGCTTTAATTACCCCCGAACAAGTCTCCCTGAATTGAGCATATTCGTGTTATTGCTAACAAAATGTCCGCTACTTAGTAGGGGATTCGACTAATTACAATAGTAGTAAGATGCTATTCTTTATGTTATTATATTTCTGGGGATTCGACTAATTACAATAGTAGTAAGATGCTATTCTTTATGTTATTATATTTCTCCAAAATATTTCAATCAGATAAGTGAATGTTGTGCGTTGGTCTTCATTTATTTTAACCATTTCTATTCCCCAACTTTCTATACTGTGATTGCTTCTGATAATTTTGCCTGCTGACATTTTTTGCATGTTCAAGACTGCCAATATCCAGGTTTTGAAGAAGGCAGGCCGCCCCTCGGAGCGACTTGTGACTCACGAAAACTGTAGATTTAGGAAGCCAGCCGAGCACGAGTGCATGCATGTTCACGAGATAACAGAAGCTATGGGAACAGAGGATGCAGAGGCCAATGCAGAGTACGAGAATGCTCTCAATGAATCCATTAGAAAAGTTCAGGACGTGGTGACGACCATAAACGAGCACTTGGAGGAAGTTAGATACGAGATTGAGGCTCTTGAAGCAGAATAGTTACTATCATGTTTGGATCAGAAAAAATTGCACAGAGAAGTGGAATTTAGTTTGTGATTACCAGCTGAATCCAATACTAATTGTCGACCTTAGGTCCTACATGGGACACTTGTAATTTGAAATATTGATATGGTGGCCTACATTGAGGGTACCCACATGGTCTTTAGTCCCATCCTGAACGGACGTTCAATCAGTAAGATCGATGGTGTACAAAAGCGATGATTTAGCTTATCTTGGTCGAACCCCAATAGGGACTAGGATTCTCCAATTATGGTGGGACCAGTGCCAATAGATAAGAGTTGTGGATGGCTATTAGATCAATGGGCTGGATTACATACAAGCGGCGCATGTGGGGCCCAGGGAATTATTGTGAGGATAGTATTTTTCTACCAAACATGTAGTATATATCTTCATAAAAAGTTTTGAAATGATGCACACAGCTGGGCGAAAAATGATCCATTGGAACGTATACTTGTGAATGAGGCGTGACCATTGAGCTAGAGGCATTGATTTTTGTAGTACTTAAACGCATGCCCTACATGCCCTTCCTCCATCAAGCCTCGTACAGGAGATGATGAAAATAGAAAAAATTCCAATAAAAATTTTCCATGGAAATAAAATGTGTTCCTTTCTCATTCGTTTGGAAATAAGGCAAAGTGGGAGACTTCTTTTGCAAAAAACCCTTAGAAATACACTAATCTTGTCTAAATCAGTGGTGGCAGACAAAATCCAAGCTCTTCAAATTGTTTCATGATGCCATCAAACCTTCGTTTTCTAAGACATAATTGTCATCAAACTTGCATCAACTAAAGTTAATTATCTTGGGCCAAGTAGGAATAGCATTTCCATAGAGTTTTAAAAAACCTGTCAAACAAAGGAATGCTACAACAACAGTTACTTTGAATTAGATTAGGGTTCAATGTCTGGTAACAAAGGAATGTTACCAGATTCCGCAAGCCTGGACAGAGATCAAACCAGAGAATAGGTAACCAAAGGGCAGTGATAAATCGACCCCAAATATGAAATATCTTATATCGACCCCCCCCCACCCCACATGAGTCTTTCTCTCTCCTCTGGGCTAGAGAGAGAAAAAGTAGAGAGATAGACACATAGGGGTCGATTTATCACTCCCCTAATCAAATTAAAACAGTATATTCCTGCTAGTTTAAAACAGAAAAAAAGGGGTCACACATGAGGGGGAGTTTTTAAGTACAAATGATTTAAAGGAAAGATACAGAAACACCCCCCTCAACTCTAGCCATAACCCCGAGGTATTGAAGGTGATCGGTTTATTCAGTTTTCTCATAAATACCCCCTTGAAAATCGAAATTTTTTCTTAAATTTTCTTAAAGCCCCTGTATTATAGCATTTGTTTCCTAATCCCCTCAAAAAGCAACTGAAGGTAATGCTAAATTTTCGTAAATCCCTTGTTTTTAGCATTTATCTCTCTCTCTCTCTCTCTCTCCACTAAAGTTTCCATTTCTACATGAGCAACCACAAAAAATATCCAACATGGTTTAAGGGCCAAAGGTTGAATCAACAGACAAAATTTTATGTGGTTTGTGGCCGTATGTATTTTTCAAAAACGACTAAGACCATTTCATGGGATGATCCAAATCCTTCATTTGTTGGGCCACAATGTAAATAACTTGTGCCCCAAAAATCATTTTCATAGGATGATCCTAACCCTCCAATCAATAAAGAGACAATCTCTATAGGTTAGGATCATCGATTGGAAATGAATTTTGAGGCAAAACCTATCTAAATTGTGGCCAAATAAATGATCGGTTTGGATCATCCCATGAAGTGGGCTTTACACAGTCCTGACTGTACAACCACACACCATACAAAAACTCATGATTGATATACGTAATTGTGAGATTTTATATGTTGTCCGCATGTGAAGTCCAGTGTTTTTCAAAACCTACCCCTTGGCCCACTTCATAGGACTATTCAAACTGTTCATTTGTTGCGACACAATGTAAATAGGTTGCACCCCTTAAATCAGGGACGTAGCCAGTGGGCGGAGGGGGGAACTTGCCTCTCAAAAATCGGGATTTATTGGGCCACACCACAATGTGAATAGGCTGTAGTATTTTTCAATTATAGTATTTTTATGATGATCCAAACTTTTCATTTGCTAGGCCACAATGCAAATAGTTAAATCACTCGCATTATTGTGCCATGATGTAAATAGTTGGTCCCACCCATCAAAACATGAAGTACGTGTAAATAGTGGGCACCACTACATCAAAATTCGAGGTTTAATTGTGGGCTCCATGTAATGCATGGGATAGGGGGACATTGTGGGCCCCACTTAGCAAAACATGAAGCGTAAAAGTGTGGGCCCAACATAGTACAACAACCATTCTTTGGCCCCTCTAGACCAAATTCCTAGCTCCGCCCCTGGTTGACGGTCCGTTAGTTTAACCTGACGGAATGACTAAAACTAACCATGGTTAATATTTTGAGGACATAAATACCCTCGTCACTAGTTTTAAGCCATTTGTTGAGGGATTAGGGTTACACCATTTCCCACCGCCGCCACCTCCGGCCACCACCGCCGTCACCAACTCCGGCCACCGCCGTCACCTCCACCACAGACAATGAAACCCCACTTCATGGCTACATCACACCCTACATTTCAAGAAAAAAACACTGATAAAAACAAAAAAAAATCTAAAATATAGGGTTTATGTGCAAAGAATGATAATGATGTGAATGAAGACAAATAAAACCCCTACATCGAGGATTTTAGCTGATAAATAAACAAGGGTCTGATTCAAACCCTAATTTTTAGTTTTCAGGTATGAAAACACTAATTTTAGTGGGGGAAGACGAGGGCATTATAGTCATTTCATTCTCTCCGTCCACTCTGTCATGTTAAAAAAACCTGTAGCGGGTGTCTTTGGTAACTTCGAAACCACGGGGTTAGAAGTGGAATTTGGCCATAGTTGAGGGAGTATATTTGTATTTTCCCATGATTTAATAACACCAACTCTAACTGCTTAATTCAAGCATTTCAGATTGTTCCCCAATGGATCAATACCTAGAATTGTCCGTGAACATAGCAAGGATAGTTTTCAGCAATAAGCGAAAGAAACAAAGGAAATTCTTATCTTCTTATAATACACAATTTTATTTTACAGGTATTATGCTTTAGAATAAGAGAAAGGCTGAGAGGAGTTAAAAATGATGTTGGTAAGCTGTACTCAATAGCCAAAAGAAAATAATTCTGGAAAAGAAAATGCCTGCTAGAGTGTTAAAAAATGACAGGTGAAACAAATGACTTAGCAAATGCAAAGTATTGATCAAGCTGGCAAAGGATTTAAATCGTGAATGAATAAATCTGCAACCAATCTAATCTCTTCACAGTATAAATTCATAGAAACCATGTCGATTACTAACTTCTGGAAAAGAGATTAAAAAATGATACCTTGCGGACGTACCCCGAACATCATCATTTTATTAGATTTCCCTGCTATCTGATTCAAAATCAAGCAACGACAACATAGAAAAAGAACTAGGAGAATGATAAAAATGAAAATAGAACAGAAACCCTAAATTGCAGAAAACTGTTGCTCATGAAACCTAACAAAATAAAATGAGAAAAAGGGAAGTTTAAACCAAATCAGAAATAGAAAATGGACCAAAAGGGAAGGAAACAAAGAAACCTGGGAAGAAGAAGAAGCAAATCCGAGAAGAAGAAGAAGAAAATCTGAGAAGAAGAAGAGGGAAAATAAGAAAGTGGAAAATCAGCGAAAAAGAAGAGGGAAAGTACCTTGGAATCTTGGATCCTTTCTCAGAGGGCTTGAGCAGAGAGAAAGGCGCGGAAAATCCAGAAATTTCAGGGTTACCATGGCATCAAGTTTCTGGATGGAGGTTGTAAAGTGCGGCTCGAGGCGGGCCTCCGCAATCACCCAAAATATCCTCAAAATATCGCCTGTAAATGCTATATATTGCGGGTCAAAGATATCGTCTTTTAATGGGGTTTTTTTTCGGTTTTCTTCCTGATTTTCAGGTTTCTTCCCTGATTTTCTGGGCATTTAAGAAAACCAAAATAAACCCAGGGAGGAAGGGAGGCGACGAAAACAACGATGCCCCGTCCTGATATTTTTTTAGCCCTGATTTTCTCATTCGCATTTACTGGTTGTTCCATGATTTCTTTCTCTCTTTTTCTGTTTTTCAGAATTTTTAAAACTCTAATGCTATGTTTGGTTGCCTTTTAGCACTAGGTTTATTTTAATCCCACTCTTGTAATAATTACTTGTGGGGTGAATTTTTTAATCCCACTGTTGTAATGATTGCCTTTTCATCCCATCCTAAGATAATCTCAAGAACAAAAATAAACTCAGGAACAAAAAATAAGCTTGAGAAGAAATTTTTTCTACCCAATAGTTCAAGCAACCAAACAAAGGTTTTTTTTTTCCCACCATATCTCCTAGGGTATTTTTTTCTCCCACATAACCAAACATGGGATTTTTATTTTACCAGGGTACTTCCAGGACTCTTTTTTTCCCACCTATCTCCCAGGGTATTTTTTTCTCGTGTTTGATTGATCATACAATCAGAGTTTATTCCATCATGCTAAATTGGAGTGCATACAATTGTTGTCACATCGCCTAATTAGTTGAATACATCATGCAATGGGCCTTCATATACACGACCAATAGAAGCGTGGCTCACCCAATGTAGATCGCATAACGTTTGTGCAATATGCCCATTTCTAGAATATTCAATGTAGATGCCCATTTCTATCCAAACTTTTCTAGAAAATACCTGCATCTATATTAATAATGACATTTCTTGAGATGGTTGATCTGGGTCCACCCCATCGCGATCACGATTCTCATCCGATGACTCTAAGTTGATAGCCAATAACCTTGTTCACTTTTGCAGATCATTGGGAGTACTCTATTCTTTTTTAGGCATTCTGTAATTCAATTCAGCCTTTCTATTGATGGACAGTAGTTCAAAATTTGAGATTAACACATTTTAATCTCTCAGGCATGGGATAAGCATTGGATGCCCGTTCAGTATCAGCCTAAGACCACGAGTGTCGCCTCATGATGGTCTATAATATCAAAGGGTTTTGATGATAATCGATTATAAGTGTATGTCCCTTCGTGGGATCCAAAAAAAAATGGTTGTTAGTAAATTAGTTTTAGGAAAACACTTTGAAAACGGGATCTAGAGTTTTACTTTAACGGGATTAAAATAAGAGTCACACACATTAGGGTTTTTTCTCTTTTGAAGGGAGGTATTATTATTATTATTTTTTGAATGGCAAAGAATTATATTCATAGTAAAACCAGGGAGCACCGTATTTGAAGGAAGGTATTATTATTATTATTTTTTGAATGGCAAAGAATTATATTCATAGTAAAACCAGGGAGCACTGTATTTGAAGGAAGGTATTATTTAACTTAACTGTACAGCCCACTTCATGGAATGATCCAAAACCGTTCATTTGTTGGGCCCAACCATAGATAGGTTGTGCCCCAAAACTCATTTCCATATGATGATCCTTACCCTTTGATCTGTAGAGGTTGTCCCTTTTAGATCGGAGGGTTAGGATCATCCTATGAAAATGATTTATGGGGCACAAACTATTTACGTTGTGGCCAAACAAATGAACGATTTGGATCATCCCACGAAATTGGGTACAATCCTTTTTGAAAAACTCATACCGTCACACACAATAAAATCTCAATTATTTCCGCTTTTGGCCCTCAAATTTCTAAGATATTTTGTTGTTAAGAGAGAGAGATAGAGAGTTAAGAAAATATTGCTATAATATAGGTGCTTACGAAAAAAATGCTTAATAAAACTCACTTCAACGGTAAGAATCTTGGGATTTACCAAAAAAGGCTTTTTAAAAATTCCCAATTTTCAGCCCCCCCGGCTCCTCCCTGGTTGCAGTTATTGAAGTTTTCCCCAGTCCCATAGTTACCTTGCTGGAAGTAGAGTCAGTGGAGCTACACATGCACTTTGAACATTATGCTAGTGTTTATTTTTTGGAATCTGTTGGAGAGGTCTTTCTTGTTTTTAAGAACTACTGTTTCAATACCTATACGTTCCACAGTTTAATAGTTTTCAGGATGGATTTTTCTACAATGGGGTGGGTGAAGGTGGAAAGCATTGGTGCTGATCGTATCTTCTTATTAGGTCATGTTGGTAATTGTTATTCTTACACGATAACCACACAGCCAGGAGGACTTAAAGGAGACGTTGTCTACTTCTACTAAAAGGATAAAGCCTTTTATGCATTCGGCTTGGAAGACGGAAGTATCTCGGTTAATTTGTCATGTCGCAAAACAGCTGACAATGCTATTCGTTGCACCCCGTTTTGGCTAGTACCGGCCATCTCTTCTGGATATGTAAGTCAATACTTATTGTTATTTGAGATCTTTACATAAGGATTTTAGTTAGTATAGATGTTTGTAAAATAATAGAGCAGTCTAGTCTAATCTAATCTAGTCTTCGCTATGCTATCCTTGAAGGTCCCATCCAGCTACAATGAGCAAGAAAGCACAGATGAAGAAAACGCAAACAGTAAGGAGATTAACCAAGGTACCTCCATTACCACCATCACCGGAGAAGAGGGCGTGAAGATGGATGTGGAAGAGAGAAATTGGTCAGAGCTTCAAGATGGCATTATAGAGTTGATCAGATCACATTTATTTCTAAGAAGAGATCACATCCATTTCAGTGATGTCTCTAAGAGTTGGAGATTGATAAACCCTCTATTACATTTTGCTGGGAGACCACTGCTCTTGTTCACCCACAAACGAGATGGTTTGTGCAAGTTCTTCGATCCATCGTCTAACATGATTTATGACTATGCCATCTCCCACCTAAAGGATACTACATTCCATTTCTCCAAGACGGCTGGTTGCTACTATCTACACTACGCCTTCTGTATATTCCTCGTCCTGGTCTTCGTGTTCCTCGTTTTTCCTTTTTCATATTTAATCCCTTTACAGAGGAAAAGATTGATCTTCCAGATTGGATGGACATCGATGACCGTTCTATGTATCAAAAGCCTTATGGCTTCTCATTCGCCTCTCAGCCCATGTCTCCTGACTTCATTGTTTTCTATCGTCCATATCTACATCTATCGTCACGGTGACGAAACTTGGACTAAAAGAGAATTACAAAATCATTTGCCTTTCCTGGTAGGTCATAGCAACCCCGTTTATCGTGATGGGCTTTTCTATTGCTTGGCTCGGGATGGGAAGTTGGGGATTTTTTATCCTAGCAAGTTCACTTGGACGGTTCTTGACAATTCTAAACAGGTCAAATCCGAGACCTCTGGCATGTTTATAGGCGAAAACTATATGGTATAGTCCAACGGAGAGCTATTATCAATATTCACTGATGATATCAGAGGTTCAATTCGTGTTTTTCAACTAGAACGTTGTGAGATGCGGTGGGTGGTAGCAAAAGACTTGAGAAATCGAACGCTATTTGTCAGCCAAGGAAGCTCCCTTTCTGTGGCTGCAACGAAAGGGATGGGGAACAAGATATATCTTCCCATGTGTCACCGTGATTTCACCAACAGTTGCTTGTTCTATTCTAGGGAAACTGAGTCATGTACACTTGATTTTGACATGTCTAAGAAATATGTCAATAGCATCTGGATTTACAACTAGAGTGGTTATCATCTAGTGGAAAGTTAAATTGGAATAGAATTCGGTAATTAGTTTTGTTGGTAAGTTTGTGTACATGCATTTTTGGAGAAGCCCTGACTTAAAACTGGGTGAAAACAATGCGAGGTTAGACCTTATATTTTTTTTTAATTATCTTTTTCTTTTTTTTAAATGCATAGGTCTCTTTATTTTTTATCTTGTACCATTTATTGCATTTGGCATTTTGTTTTCTACCACCTTTTCACAGAAAAGACATGACAAAGATGGCTTTTTACCCGTTATTAGTAAATCCTAACCCAAATTACTGGTGTGGTGTTATATGGTTAGTAGTTGGCTCAAATTATAAATTGAGGGCGACCTGACATAGTCACCTTTACAATCAGGTAGAAGGCAACTTTTGTGTCAAACAAGGGGACACATGGCGCTATGTATCGAGATCGAGCGTGTCGATCTTGTAGAATATCATGAGGCTCCCCCCAATGTTCTTGGTCCCATCCCGACCAAACAGAAGTTAGAAAGTAGCAATGGGATTAATTTACTTCAACACAGGAAAAGAAACACTCCATCTATTGTATTCTGTGTGTTCCATATACTTTAAAAACACAATGGTATGAATATAAACATTTTGTTGCTTTTTAATCCATCTCAACTCATGTTAGACCAGTGAGCAGGCTATTTGGATTCAGTAGGAAATTGATTTAGGACATGAAACTCATCAATTGTTGTAAATATGTATGTGCAAGCTATAACAAATGTTTAGTGACCTGCACTTGTCCATGATTATAATCATGATTGATTGCTTGACAATGGTTGCATTCACCTACTGATTGCAATGAGTGAAAATATCGGATGAGCAATGAAAATTTGATTGAGTGGTGTAGAATGAGCTAGCATCTATTAGGGATGTAGAAAAGTACTGCAAACATCATGGCAAAATTGATACGCCGCTTCATTTGCGTGAGGAGCATTGTGTTTGTTTTGACACTTGCAATTGCTGTTGGCACTCTCCTGGTTTCCCTCGACAGTGTCCTGGAACTTGGAAAAAGCTTCATGTAATGTTCAGCTCCTCACAAACCTTCTAGTTTGTGTCCGGCCTTAATCAGGCATGGCTTGAATACAGAAAGACAATCAGTGGCAGGTGCTGAAACGACGAAGCAGCCATTGGTTATTAAGGTTGAAGGTACTTATTCTAAGCTTTTAAAACCGAAACTAAGGGGTGTGAATTATCCTACACGGGGTGCCAATCTATCACTACCTTTTTAATACGATATCATTTATAAAAAACTGAGCAAGACGAAGGAGTTAGAGTTCTAGACTATCAAACAAAGAAAAAAAAATCCAAAATTCAAAGAACGTGCGACCGTGCAAATTTCGCCATCTACACTTACCCTGTAAAAGATTCGGATTTTTATACCCCGACATACGTGGACATCCACAGATGCATGTGTGGTCTAAACGTTTGAAGTTGAATGGGGTCTGCAATAGGTCTCTCTCTAACATGAAATCTTTGAACAAGGTAGGCCCTCCCATATTTTCCAAAACAAACTGTATGGAAACCTCTATAGATCTGAGGGTTGTGATCATCCTATGGAAATGATATTTAGAGAAGCTGCATATTATGAAAACCTCTATAGATACGAGGGTTGTGATCGATCATCCTTTTTTTTTCCTTTTTTTTTTTTTTTCTTTTTTCGCCCTTTGGAAGTAGGACTATTCCTTACGGATGCGCGCAATAGCCCGTAAACCACGCGCATCGGGTAAGCCTGGGTGGGATTCAATCACACATCTCCAGGGAGCAAACCCGAGACTTATGCCAAAGAGCCACACCCGTCCGGGATCATCCTTTTTTTGGTACACAAGTAACACAACCTATTTATATTGTGGCCCATCAAATGGATGGCTTGGATCAACGTACAGTAACATTAAGTCCCCAACCTTATTTTAAAAAATGAATTGTATGGTCCAATAAAAGATAAACATAAGGGAAATGATATCGGCACAACTATGTTTTAATAATTGCACAAAACTAGCTCGTCTTTTCTTCTTTACTTGACTTGGGAAAGCTTTTTGGGAACTGTAATGATCTCTAACAGCTCTTTAAATGATAAAAGAGAAGATGGGTTAGAGCAAACACCAAAACATGGTTGTGCCGATATCATTCCCCAAAAATATAAACTTAAAAATCAAACTTATGCTTTGATGTTTGAGAAGAGGAACCAATGTGCCAATATCCATGTAATCCATTATCCAGTAGAAAACCCAAGGAGGCCAAGCAAGAGAGAGAGAGAGAGAGAGAGACCGGTCAAATGGTGGGAAACATTAAAGCCTAACGTTTAAAGTTTGCCAGCCGCCAGGGGGGGATATCAGCGCCCTAAATTTTGTGTTGCTCTTTAAGCCAACTTGATGAGGATGGTAGGCGTGTGGGTCCTAATAAGTGACATATTTGCCCAATCGGACCTTTAGAGATTTTATTTCCATGTTATTTAGATATGTTGGAAACGAACTATTCCAATCTCAGAATGTGGTCACCTTCCTTCAAAAGAGAAACCATAAAAAGTTTGAATCCTTTTTTTTGTTTGGAAACCTACTAGACTTGCTTCAAAATAGAAAATCACTACACCAGTAGGACTCTCCGATATTAATCCCAACGACGTGAAACTTTAGATCCGTGCCTTTTCACCTACACATCACAGCCACACGATCTTATGTACAGTCCAGATTTTACAGTGTTAAAACCGACTTGTTTGGGTAACAGGTAGGTCATATTCTCTTTCCCTATTCTTTAGGGCGATATATTAACTCATTTTAAAATCATAAAATCCATCCAAATTTAGGAAGAATCTTAACATCTTGTATTTTTACAATCCTAAAAGCTCTGCTCATAGATGAAAAATGGAATATGAAGCAAATTAGGAAGCCTAAAAGCTCCCCTATTTGATGTACCCATGATGTGTTTGAGAAAAAATTGTAAAAATAAGAAAACAATTAAAAATACCTAAAACACCCTAATCTGTATAGAATGACTAAAATAATACACAATAAAAGATGAAAGATAACTATTTATTCAAAAGAAAGAAAAAATAATAAATAAAAGGGATTTGGTAGGGTCCTTGGAAGACCAGCCACCTCGTGAATGACGACAACAGCTTTTGTCTCCATTCACGAGGTTGGTGACTGGGCGGTCTGACATGCGACAGACCAGCTACGAAATGCATTCTGCGATGGACGCTAGCAATTCTCATTTGATAAAATTTACAAGGGCTCACCTCCCATTATTTTCACCCAGTTTTAAGTCAGGGCTTTTGCAAAAATGCCACCACAAGCTTACCAACAAAACCAATTACCTAATTCTATTGCAATTTAACTTTTCACTAGATGATCAACCACCCTAGTTGTAAATCCAGATGCTGTAGACATATTTCTTAGACATGTGAAAATCAAGTGTGAATGACTTTGTTTCCATAGAGTAGAACAAGCAATTGTCAGTGAAATCACGGTGGTACATGGGAAAGTATATCTTGTTCTCCATCCCTCTTTTCGTCGCAGCTACAGAAAGGGATCTTCCATGGCTGACAAATAGAGTCCGATTTCTGAAGTCTTTTGCCGTCAACCACAGCATCTCACAACGGTCTAGCTGAAAAACATGAATTGGACCTTTGATATCATCTGTGAATATTGATAATAGCTCTGCATTAGACTCTACCATATAGTTTTCACCTGTATAAAAGTTAGAGGTCTCGGATTTGACCCTTCTAGGCTTGTCAAAAACTGTCCAAGTAGACTTGCTAGGATAAAAAACCCCTAACTTTCTATCCAGAGCCAAGCAATAGAAAAGCCCATCATGATAAACAGGGTTGCTATGACCTACCAGGAAAGGCAAATGATTTTGGTATTCTATTTTAGTCCAAGTTTCACCACTGCGACGATAGATGTAGATATTGACATAAGAAGAATGAGAGTTATGAGGGTTACAAATGCAGAAAACAATGAAGTCTGGAGACATGGGCTGAGAGGAGAAAGAGAAGCCATGAGGCTTATAATCCGTAAAAGGGTCATCAATATTATTCCAATATGGAAGATTGATCTTTTCCTCTGTAAAGGGATTCAATAAGAAAATGGAACATCAGGAAAACGCTCAGGATCAGAAATATAAGGAGGAGGTAGTGTGGCTAGTAGCAACCAGCCGTCCTTGGAGAAATGGAATGTAGTATCCTTTAGGTGGGAGATGGCAGTGTCATAAATCATGTTACACTATGGAAAAAAGAACTTGCACAAACCATCTCGTTTGTGGGTGAACAAGAGCAGTGGTCTCCCAGATAAGCGTACTAGAGGGTTGATCAATCTCCAACTCTTACAGACGCCACTGAAATGGATGTGATCTCTTATTAGAAATAAACGTGATCTGATCAAATCTACAATTCAATCTTGAAGCTCTGACCAATTTCTTTCATTCACTTCCATCTTCAACTTGGTGGTGGTGGTGGTGACAGAGGAGGAGGTTCCTTGCTCAGGCTCCTTACTGTTTGCATTTTCTTCATCTGTGCTTTCTCGCTCACTGTAGCTAGATGGGACCTTCAAGCACAATGAAGACTAGAATAGTTTAGATTGCCTATTATCTTACCAACCTCTATACTACAGAAAATTCTCATCCTTTTTTAAAGACTCCACTAAATTATAAAACTACAGAGTTACAGTAGTACCAAAATTAATGGTTAGCAGAATATCCCAATGTATGGTGTGGTTGGAGATGGTTAGCCCCATGTTTGACCACCATGGAAAATTTGTGGGGTCAGTTGTTGGGGTAATTGATTGTTTCACATATACACACATGGGCATATAAATAAGAAAATAATAATTAAAGAATTATAAACGGTTAATCTTTGCTTAACTTTTATGAGCTTGAGTCATGAAATAACCATAGTCAAGCCTTGGCATGGCTTGAAGTAGGGTTGTTTTTTTGGGGAGGGGGCTCCGGTCATCACCTCCGAGGGCTCCTCCTCGGCCGAGGACCCTCCTCTCGGACGGAACCTCTAGGACCATTGTGCCTCAAGGCGGCTTTCTGTTGGAAGTCCTTGGTCTCTCTCAGCAACGAAGGACTTGCGTCCCGTCTAGGATCTGTTTATGCCACATGGCAGTCTTGGTTTGTGTATTTTGCGGGCCCCATGCCACATGTCTCCATGTTATTGGAGCCCAATTTTGACCCAACAACATCCATAAATTCAACTTTTTAGGTGGGATTTTCTAGGCGGAATGACATTTCATGGTTTGTGGCTAAGGGTGTTAATTTTGGCTCGGTCGAGCTCGCTCGGCTCGAATCCTTAACGAGCCGAGCCGAGCCGGCTGGCCGAGCTCGTTAAGCTTAACGAGCCGAACCCGAGTTAGGCCAGGCTCGGCTCGTTAAGAATTTAATATATTTAAATATATATATTATATATTAATATATACACTAAAAGGGTTGTCCAGGGAGTGAAAGGGGGAGGCAAAATATGTCACTTCTTTTTTGAACCCCATTTGTTACTTGGACCACCCCCGTAGTGTAAAAAGAGTAGTCAAATTACACTAGATAGGGCTGTCCAGGGAAGATGAGGGGTGTGAATTTAATATAACCCGAGCTCGTTAAGGCTCACGAGCTTAGCCGAGCCGAGCCCGAGCCTGGTTTGAGCCCGAGCCGAGCTTTTGAGCTTTACGAGCCGAGCCGAGTTAGCTCGGCTCGTCTCGTTTACACCCCTATTTGTGGCTCACGTTTGGGATAAAAAAAGGCACCTTAGATGTAGGGCTGCAACTCGAGCCGGGTTTTACCCAACCCGCATCGACCCGACCCGAAAATAGCCTGGGTTGGGTTCAGGTTTCATGGGTTTCGGGTCGAGCCGGGTTCAGCATTCAAAAGCCCGCATGAATCTCGGGTAGAGCCGGGTTTGAAGGAGCCCGACCCGACCCGAGTTACATAAAAGTGAAAACCCACGCACCCACTGTTATTGTATGTGAGTGTAATTTCTGCTTCTATGAGTTGAGTTGATTCAAGTGTTTGATTGTAATTACAACATTGTTTGATTACAGCATTGTTTGATTCAAGTGTAATGTTAGTGTAATTACATCATTGTTTGATTCAAGTGTAATGTGAGTGTAATGTGAGTGTAATTTCTGCTTCTATGAGTTGAGTTGCCTTGCCAAACAAGAATTTTCCTTAAAAAATTGCGTCAACGTGAAAAAACCCGACCCGACCCGAGATTTATCATGGGTAGGGCCGGGTTTGGGAAACGTTGGTTTTCCGGAAAAAAAACCCAACCCGACCCGAGTTGCAGCCCTACTTAGATGAGGAAAGAATTGGAAGGTAATAATATTGATTCAAACTAAGCCCGCTGTTCTCTCCTCCCATAATGAGCCTCGTGACAGATTAATGGGAGTAAGAAAGTGTCGAATGGAACACAGTTGTAATGATGGTAAATGCTAGAATACCAACAACAGGTAGTGCTATTATCGTTGTTTGGACGTGTACACATCCATCCTATTTGTTAATCCCATTTGTTCTCTATTCGTTTGTTTGTGTCGAAAGAAAGATTACTTCTTCTTACAACCTCAATCTCGCCATCTCTCTCCCAACAATCTTACCCCTCATCAAACTCCCCAACGCATTCCACACCATCTTCACATCCTGCATCGGATTCCCAACCGCCATCTTCTTATACAAATAGCTCTCGAACGTCATCCTCTGCACATACTCGTCCCCACACATCTCAACAAGTGCCTCTCTCGCCACATTATTCCCATAAAATACCCTCTGCAAAAGATCCAAGAACCTAAATGTACTTAGAAACATATCATCCCATTCTTTAAGATAATTCGTCTTCAAATCACCCTCGCTGATCATCTTCTTCCCATTCTCAGACGCTCTAACGATCGCTTCCCCGCACATCCTCCCAGATTTTGCCGCAAAGTAGATTCCTTCTCCGGAGCACTTGGTCACATACCCGGCCGCGTCACCGACGAGTGCAACTCGACCTTGCACTCGCCTCGGACGTGGGTGCTCTGGAATTGGATGGGCTTCCACCTTAATCACTTTTCCTCCGCTAATCTTCTCCTTAACCCTATCTCTAATCCCTGTCATGACACTCAAATTTCAGAACAAAACCATTAGAATGAATAAGCTGAGTTTTTATATGGTGAAAGCCGATACAGTCCACAATTTTTCAAAGGAAATAATGATAAATGCGCCCCTTTTCATCACACGCCCCACAGCATATGATGATCCAAACCGTCAATTAATGGGCCACATTGTAAACAGGGTGTGCCTAAATAATAATTTCCATAGGATGATCCTAGGCCTCTGATCTAGAGAGGATAAGACCAGGATCATCCAATGGAAATGATCCTATTTACAATGTGCCAATGTGGCCCATCAAATGGACGGTTTGGATCATCCTATGGTGTGGGCCGCATAATACCTTCTGAAAAATACTGGATTATACAGGCTTACACCATATAAAAACTCGTAATAAGCTAAACAAATTCAAAACAGAACCAAAAAAACTGTATTTTCATGGGATGAAAACTGAGTTTTTATACGGTGTGTGGCTATATAGTCCCCTACTTTTCAAAAAGTATTGTGCTCACTCTATAGGATGATCCAAACCGTCCATTTGTTGAGCTCGCGCCCCCAAAATCAATTCCATTGATGATCTTAACACTCCTATGTATCGAAAATGTGCACTCCCTCTATAAATCGTAGGATTAGGATCATCCTGTAGAAATGACTCTTTTGGCACAACCTACACTACAGTCTGTGACCCAACAAATCAACGGTTTAGATCATCTTATGGCCGTACAATAGTTTTTTGAAAAATACTGAACCATACGGCCACACACCGTATAAAATCTAAAACTAAACAAAACATAAAACACAGTTTCTTATAATGGGATGCATACCTGCTTGAAACTTTTTGATATCCGGTTTGCCGGTCACTGTTCCCGTCCCCACTGCCACGTGGTCGCATTTCGGAAACACCCAACCGTAAAAATCCGGCGAGATATCGTTCCCAACGTACATCTCCGCCAGATCTCGATAATATTCCATTTTCTCATCCGGCAATTTGATTCTCTCCTGAAACGCAATGGCAAAAGAGTAATTCCCCGCCCCAATCGATTTTGCCACGCGACTATTCGCCCCATCCGCCCCAATCACAACATCGACCGGAACCTTCCGCCGGATTCCGGCCACAGAATCTTCTCCTGCCGATTCCGTATAGTGTACGACATACGGATCATAGGCCGTAGATGGGACCTCGAGACCCGTAAACAGTCCGTTAATGAGATTGGCTCCGTTGGATCCGGCTCGGGCCCGGAGAAAGGAGTCGAGGACCTCGCGACGGAGCATGGCGATGTACTCATGGGGTTTTAGGGTTTTCCCGAAATCGACGGTCAGATTTGAAGGGGAGATGATCTTCATGCGCGTCACTTTCCGATCGACGATATTCGGCGGGAGGGAGAATTCGTCGAGCATGCAGAGAGGTATGGCACCGCCGCAGGGTTTTGATCCGGTGGGGCTGCGCTCGATGAGGAAGGTCTCGACACCGCCGGCGGCTAGGGCTTCGGCGGCTGAAGCACCGGCGGGACCGCCTCCGATAACTGCTGCTCGGAGCTTACGGCCGGAGAGGTGTGGGTCAGATTTTAAGGCGATGATGGGGTTGGGAGATCTTTTGTGAGGGTTTGAGGGAATGGGTTTGAGAGGAAGGAGGGAAAATAGGGGTTGTGTTGTTGACATTGGAAGGGGATTTAGGGTTTAGGGTTTGTTGTGAAAGGGGGTTTAGGGTTTTTTGAGTGGGTGTGCATATTAAAAGTGGGAGAGGAGATGTTGATTAAAAAATGCATATTTCCTTTATTATTTAAAATGGCAGTGGTGTGTCGTTTGAGGTTTGTCGTGGGGATATAAACATTAAAAAAATGAAGGGAAAAACGTCTGAATTTACGACAGAGGATCTGAGCATCTGTTTGGAGTCCAGGGAAGTTTATTATATGAGTATGGCTACTAATAGCTGCTTGTTTGTTCTCATGTCTTTACTTGTTTGAAGTCTAGTATTTGTCTAGCATGTGATGTCATAGGGCTCTTGTTTGAAATCTAGTATTTGTCTAGCATGTGATGTCATAGGGCTCTTGTTTGAAGTCTAGTATTTGTCTAGCATGTGATGTCATAGGGCTCTTGTTTGAAGTCTAGTATTTGTCTAGCATGTGATGTCATAGGGCTCTTGTTTGAAATCTAGTATTTGTCTAGCATGTGATGTCATAGGGCTACTATGGTCAGGGGCAAGAAGGATAATGCTGGTCACAAAACCATGCCCTCTCTAATCTTTATAATCTCAGACCTATTGGATTACCTCAGCGAGCTCTTAAGAGAGGCTTAAAGAAAAATCAAATCGTTAATCCCATCTTTCTTGAGTCGGTTGGAAAGGAGGCTCAGCTCATTGATGCCAAAAACTTGCCATAGTCAACTAATTGAGGCAGTCAAGGCAGACACACAAGGAAAACAGGTAAAGTGTGCTGATTAATGCTAGTAGTCACAGGTTGGTTAGAAAAAGGAGGAAGACGACTGCCATAAAGCCATGAAAGTTTTTTACCCCTACTAATAAGGCATCTAGGAAGGGCATTGCACTTATTTGAATAGATTTCAGAGTGATTAGTAGCAAGGAAGGTCATTAGTCACACTAGTCCCTGAAGGCAGCTAAGTAACCCACATTAAAGCTAGAAATCTAGGGAAGGCTGGCTACTATATTAATACGAGCGTGATAGGGGGCTAGTAGGCTCATTACATTAGAAGCCAAAAGCCAAGTGACTACTCTAACATTACAGTTCAAAGCCAAGCACAGAGGAAAAAGGGAGCAATAGAAAGAGGAAAATGATGAATGTGCCCCTTTTCATCACTTGGGACACCCAGCTGCATTATATCTATGACTGCAAAGGGCTGATGTACTTCACATTTTATTTTTTATTTTTATTTTTTTGGTGAGTAAGCTAGGGTTAGGCAAGACCCCGACCAAAATATATTAGCAAGCAAGAAGAAAATACATAAGGATCGAAAGGCTAAAAAGCCAGGAGGCTAGCACCCAAAGGCTAGCATAAAAGGAAAGATTACATTCTAGCATAAATCATGCCAACACTGTCTTTGAGAATAGAGTCCTGAAGCTCCGGAGTGATCACACTCATACACAAATCTTCTCCCTTTGCCGGGAAGCCTCTTTTGGAGAGGATATCGGCAGCAGTATTTCCTTCCCTCCACACATGGGTGATCTAGTTGTGGGATTTTTCCAGGAGATTGTGGATTTGGTGGACTCTGTTAATCTGATTCCAGGGGCACTTTGCGGATTTCTTTACAATTTCAACTGCGTAAGAAGAGTCCGATTCAATCCAAATGCTATGAGAACTATGGCGCAGGGCTAGCTCAATGCCATTTTTTATAGCAAGAAGTTCCAGCCCAAATATCTCCTCCAGATCTGTGAGAAGTGAAAACTGTGCTATACCAGACCCATCATTAATTCTGAGAATGCCCCCAATGCCCCCCCCCCCCCCATTAGCATCAAGGGATGCATCAGTGTTAACCTTTATCTCATCGATGCTAGGAGGTGACCAGGAGATAAACTTTGGCTCTGATTTTTTGGGATTGAATTTATAACCAATGTTGTAAGCGATTTCCCAAAGAGACGGGTCATCAACACTGTCAGATGAGTTGATTTTCGATCTCACATCAGTGTTGATTTTCAAATGTGCTTCACATTTGAAGGAATGAAGTGACATGATTACCACGTACAATGCAGTTGGCTGTCCCAAGTGCAGAAAAGGGGTGCATTTATCATTCCCCGACTAATAACACTACTAGTTTTTAATGCTAGTAAGCTTCTTAATGACAATATTGAATGAAGGAAGCAAGAGAAGCAGAAAAGGGGCGCATTTATCATTCCCCGACTAATAACACTACTAGTTTTTAATGCTAGTAAGCTTCTTAATGACAGTATTGAATGACCCAATCAAAGGAAGCAAAAGAAGAGATAGATATTAATGCCAAAAGAAAAGAGAATAGTCCAACGGAGCTTCAAAAGAAGACATATAAGCTAGTGCCCTTATGTGGGTGGGGCGACCTACTCTTCTTTTTTCCAAGCAACTTCGAAGAGGGTGGCCTTGCTAGAGCACAAAGGGCTCACAAGGAGAAGAGCAGAGCTTCAACCTAACAAAGGAAGCGGTGTCGCCATTTAATAAGCATTGGTTCTATCCCGACCAAGCAACCAAAGCTGGCAACCTAGTTGAGAATATTGGCACAAAGAGGAGGCATAGGGTCGGAGCCAGGAATTTACACTTGGGGGCCGGACTAATTTACACTTCCCTCCATTGGTCATTGGGGAGCCATGGCTAGCTAAGCATGCATGTATAGCCATGCACCATAAAAGAGGTTTTGCAAGTCATTGGGGCCATGCCCCCCCATGCTATTCGTGCCTCTGCCGTGTGTGGGGTGGAGGAATTGGTCGAATCATGTCATCGCCTAATCACTTGATATGCTAGGGGAGCTGGCAGATGTGCCCCAACTCATTGCTTTTAGCAATGTACTCCCTTCTTCCAAAACATGTTTTTCTTTCGTCTTGCATGACATAAGGAAACACTGTCACACGGCCTAATTAAGAGAGAAAAATAGTCATTGACGACGGAGTTAGTGATGGGGACATCAACAAGAGGCGTGGATTCAAGGTTTACAAGCGCAGACATAGACGAGAATGATGGCGTAGACTCTAGCATGGGCCATGGACATTGCCGTCTTTTTTTATTATTTATTTTCTATTTTCGTCATTTTTTTCGTAGCCTACTTTTTAGGCATCAAATCTCACCCGTTTGGTGTGTTTTTAGTATTATTAGAAAGGTTTTTCAATTACCTATCTAATGGGCCCAAGATCACATGATTTGGATGTGATTTGAGCAACTTATGAGTGTTTTTAGGAAGGAGTATAGGTCAATTACGGGATTACTATTTTTGGAAAGTTTTTATCTTTATTTAGCTTTGCTTTAGATTAGATGAATGGTTGAGATTAGTTCATAACTTTAGGTTATCTTCTAGGGTTTCTTTTTTCTTATAAATACAACTTATGAAAGCAATGTAAGAGTCTTTGAATATTGAATAAAATTGAGATTTCTTTTGTGAGAGCTATTGTGGCTTTGACTTCTTCTTCTCATTCTCATCTTGGTGGTTTGGAATCATCTTCTCTCATCTCTTTTCCTCTATTATCTTCTATTTCTTTAATCAAATCAGCATAAAGAAGGTTAGTAAATTAAATTTTCTTTTTTTCTTTGTTCTTGAACCCTAAAATACAAAAACCCAAAATCCATAAATCTCTCTCGTTCTTTAAGATCTCATTTTGAAACTGTGAAGGATTATTTTTATGATTAAACCTCAGCATAAACACTCAAGAACCCTAACTTTAAACCCCTTTTGAGCCTTATTGAAAATTTGTACCATTTTCAAGCTCGAAAACTCTTTTTAAAGATCCATAGCTTAACCTACCACCAAATCAGAGCAACCCTAGATTGACCTTGCTTTTACCTTCTAAACCTTAACCTAAGATTTGGACAGCAGTATTAAACCAAAATCTCAGATATACCAAATTACCAAAATACCCCTACAACCCAAAACTGTACCGTTTTAAGCCTTTTATTGTTGCTGGACATTTTTTTTGTTTTTCTTCATTAGATATTATTATTTTCATGCTTGTGTGACATCTATCATTGGTACTTGCATTAGCTTTTAATTCTTTTAATTGGTTGCTTGCGTAGGCCTAGTTTCAGACTAATCTTTCTATTATCAATTCATCTTACGAATCATTATCGCTTTGATTGATTTGTATAAGGTTTAGTTCATGCTTAATTACGATCTTTATAATTATTTATGTTATTTAAGTCTCATTAATGCTGCTACCCATAGATTAATTAGGCGTTAATTTGGCCCTAGGTAAGTTGTTAAGTGTTCTTTTAATTTTCCGTGTAAGCCCTAAATTGTCCTAAAGTCTTAATCCCATTAAGAGTGTAGGATTTTCCTATTCTATATATTGTCCTGCATCAGTTAGCCATTCTACTTCTCAATTCTTTAACCAGCCATCCTACGACACTTGAGCATTTGCACAACATTCTCATATGATCCTGTCACTAGGCCCTACGCCTCTCTCACCACTTGGAGAGACCGATGAAAAAAAATTCCTGGCAGCAGACATGGCAGTAGTGTTTTTTTTTTTTTTTTTTTTTTGAAAGTGTATTTCGAGAGATTCGTATTGTATAATTGCTTGAGAGAGAGGATCCGGTTTGGGTAACCAGCACTAACGGGAGAAACTAACGTCTTTCGTCTAGGTGAGGTCAAATGGGATGAATTTGTGATACAGCAAAACATGAGTAAAAATCTCAAAACAATGTGATGTAACGTGCCTTTTCTAATGCACCTTAACCAGTGTCATAAGGGCACTTGTTACCTTACCCACTTTTGAGAGGAAGACAAGCACTTTCTCTTTTATCGAACCCTTCACCACATGTTATGTTCTTACCCACCTTCTTTTGTCTCCTCTCACTTTGACAGCAACACAAGCACTTCCCTTTTTTGTCTTATCATTTTATCTCTCTCTTCACGCCATGTAATGCTCTTTCCTTATTTATATTTCTTTCCTTCACGAGAACCTTCCTCCCTATCACACGAAATAACACAGAAGCCGATTGCAAAGAGAGGAGTTGCAGTGGGGGAAAAACCCCGCTAGAGGTGGGGGGGGGGGGGGCGCGGGGGGGCTCTTGCCCTCTCTTTTTCCGGGTGTCTCTTAGTCCGGCTCGCCTTGCTCTCTCCGAGGAAAGAAGTCATTTGATGGGAGGAACAATGCTGGTCCCTGGAGGAAAGGCTCTATAAGCTTTTCACATGGCATAGTGTCACAGATACTCGACCATATCCATAATGAAATCGTTACAAGCAGGAGGCAGCGGAGATAGTGCAGGATGGAGCCATGGAACTTCCTGAATGTGGCGAGACTACACTTGGTTTATGTGTGTTTTGAACACGATGCCCAACCACCCTATTAAGAATGACCCCACCATGATAGACGAGAGGTGAAGAAGGCTTTGGTCACTTTTGATACCATCAACGCTGGGTCGTAACAGCTTTTGCAGTAGATACCTTGCAAACACTCCCATAATTCCAAAAACAATTAAATGAATAAGGCATGAAGTATACTCCAATGATTGAGGAAACATTTTCTGATTATCCTTGGAAGATTTGTAGTCTAATGGAAGCCATCGAGCCAATCTTCCAAGGATAATCAGAAAAGGTTTCCTCAGTCATTAGACTATATTTCATGCCTTACACGTTTAGTTGTTTTTGGAATTATTAGGGTGTTTGGAAGGTATTTACTGCAAAAGCTGTTCGGACCTAGTGTTGCTGGTATACCAAAGCCTTCTCTATCTTGACCTCCCCTCTAACATGGTGGGTCATTTTTAATAGGGTGGTTGGTATCGTGTTCAAAGCAGACATAAACAAGGTGCCGGACCTGTTAGCCATTAGTGTGACCACCGGATTCTTGGGCAGTCTTACCACATTCAACGGGTGGAATTAGAAAATGCTAGACCTCTCTGTCAAGGACCAATGGGTAGCTTCCATGCTTGGTCTGCTCATAGGCATGTTGCTTGCAAATATGTCGATCCATGTGGGGTCGAGATTGCCACAGGTTTCAGATGTCTTCTCAATCAACACGGCATGTTGAACTCGAGCACTTGGACGATGGATGGTTGTGGGCGACAAATGGGGGCCTTGGTGGTGTTGGTGTTGATGTTGGGCCTACTGTGGGGTATTAATGTGGCACTAGTTTGTATCCGGTTGGAGGGTGACCATATCTGCTGAACTGTGGTTGGCTTGCATGGTGGAGCCCCTCGGCGTGTGGCTCAGGTAGGTCTTGGCCCAACTCAGGACACTCGTCTAGGAAGGAAGGGTTTGATGAAGTGGGTCCACTCAGGACACTAGTCGCTAATGTCATTGCAGCTTGTCTTATGGCAGCCCTAGCCATAGTCAGAAAAGCGGTTGACACAAAGCAGTGTGATATCTTCGTTACCGGCATTCATTTTGGGTTCTTGGGCGTCTGAGTACAGTTTCTACCTTTGTTGCAAGGTTCATACTATAAGGCGAAGCAAGCATCCATGGAGGGTGCACGTCTATTCGATGGTTACAATCATTCCCTCCTCCACCTTGGATACTTTGATATACTGTTTGCTTGTGTAGACGAAAGGTCGTGAGTAGAAGGTCTTCTCTTTATAGAACTTGATTTTCTGCACTGGTGGGCAAAGACATCATGTTCTTCTATACAGCATTCTCAAAGACAGAGAAAGAAGGAAATGTTCTCCCATAGAGCATTCTCAAAGACATAGAAAGAAGGAATTTGTGAAGTGATGCGATGTGATTATGTAAATCGGGCTCAATCCATCATTAGATTTGAGTGTTGCCGCTGTACTGTCATCTTCTTCTCTGAGGAAGCTCACCCACTAAGTGGCCGTTTGGATAAGCTGATTTTAGAATCTAAGTTTTTAGTTTGAAAACAGTGTAAAAGAGGGTTCATGATCAAGCTGCTGTATGCTGTAGTGACCATGGTTTGAAATTTCGGATCTCGATGGAGACCAAAACTGAAATTTGCCGAAATCCGGAATTTTACGAAATCCCAAATTTCGAAATGTATTTTCTTTTTAAAAGAAATGTTACAAAATTTGGTTTGAAATTTTGGAAATTTTCAAAATTAATTAAATAATCTTTTTTAATTATTATGAGATTTCGGCCCGAAATGTCCGAAATCGGTACCGAAACTGAAATTTAAAACCTTGGTAGTGACAACGTTTCTTGGATTTTAAGTGAGAAATTCAGGTTTTAAAAATCTCTCCTGCATCCTGAGATTTCTAAAACCTGAAAATATGGGAGGATATGCTACTCTCTTGTTGACAGAAAAAAAGGTGAGAAGTCAAAAACGATGGCTGGTCCGCTTCTTCTCTTGTCTCTTGGCCAAGGTTTTAAATTTCAACTGAAATTTCGGATTTAGGTCAAAACCGAAATGAACGAAATCCGAAATTGGCGAAATGTACAAAATTTCTGCCGAAATTTCTGAAATTTGGACAATTTCGTTGAAATTTAGCGAAAAATATTAATTTTTTAATCCCTTACCAAATTTCAGCCGAAATTACCGAAATTTGGTAACTTCGGCCAACAAAACCGACATTTCTTCTCTCTTGACCGAATTTCGGTTTCGGTGGGGACCAAATTTAAAACCTTGATCTTAGCTACAATTTTGAAGAAATTCCGGATTCTAAAATTTCGGTTTCCGTGGGGACCGAAAGTAACCCTGAAACCGAAATTTAAAACCTTCCTCTTAGCTATAATTTTGAAAAATTCATGGATTCTAAAATCCACGTATCCGAACGGCCCCAAGCGAATTTCTCAAGTTTTTATAGGAAAATGATACTTGTAAGTAGTGTTCTCTGACATTTTTCAATAGAGAATGATTGTGTCGGCCCCTAAGCGAATTTCTCAAGTTTTTAGGGTTATTTGCTGTTACGTGTCAGATAGTTGCATTATTGACATAAAAATGTCACTTGTTGAGAAAAAATGAATAAATGCTGATTTATAAAAAAAATCAAAATTTTAGGACCAAAATGCCCCTCAGTACATTTATTATGCTTCCCTTCTTCTTTTTACAGTTTTACTTTTACCCTGTTTTTAACCTAGTTGAAGTGCTTCTTCTCCGGCGAAACCTACTCTTTTCTCCTGTAATACGTAAGAAGGTAAGCCTGAAATCTCATTCTCCCTCTCTCTCTCTATATTTCTATTTTTTTTTTCCAAACTCCATCTAACATCATCTCCTTCTCTCTCTCTCTCTCTCTCTCTCTCTCTCTCTCTCTCTCTCTCTCTCTCTCTCTCATTTTTTAAGGTATTCAAAGGTTTTTTTGCTTGAAATGCACAAAACTGGACCCATCAGCCTTCTGCCTCGTCAAATCTTTCTCAAAAAGGGTTTCGAGATCTCCCCCTCTTCTTCTCAACGCAAAAACAGGTACTCGAAGCTAAAACAGGATATTCGAAGCCAAAATTTACTTGGTCAAAGCCAAAAATTACTTGGTCGAAGTGAAAAATGTGTTTCCTGTAACATTCGCCATTGTGTTTTTCGCTTCGACTAAATCTTGTTAGGCTTCGAATAACTGGTTTTTTTGCTTCAACTAACATGTTTTTTGCTGCGACTAAAACTTTTGAATTCCAGTAACATTTGGAACTTTTTTCGTCTTTAACTAATATATTTTAGCTTCGAGAAATATTTATTGGCTTCGACTATCACGTTTTGGGCTTCGACAAACTTCTTTTTTCGCTTTGACTAACACGTTTTGGCTCCGACTAAATTTTTTTTATCTTCGACTTCTTTTTTTTGCTTCAAGTAACTTTTTCTGGCTTTGAGTAATTTGTTTTTTGGCATCGACTAGTTTTTTGGCTTAAGTAAAAAAAAAATTGACTTCGACTATCATTTTTTTTTGCTTCGACTATCATTTTTGGCTTCGAGTAACTTTTTTTTGGCTTCAACTAGCATTTTTTGGGCTTCGACTATCATTTTTGCCTTCAAATAACTTACATTTTGCTTCGAGTGCCTTGCTTCTTATTTTGACTTCGACTATCACTTTGTGGGTTTGAGCTATCGATTTTGGATTCGAGTTACATTTTTTTAGCTTCAAGTAACCTATTTGTTTGCTATGAATAACCCGTGCGAGTACCATTTTAGCTTCCACTACCCTTTTGCCTAGTGAAAGCTCTTTGGGCAACTGATTTTGGCTACAACCACTAGAAAAGGGGAAATACTTACAAAGATAATGAGATTTTGGATATTTGGAGGAGGAAAAAAAATGAGAAATGGGCGTCTCTAGAGAACTCCTTCTAACCTCTCAAGACAAATGAGCATATGCCGGAGAAATGAAGATGTTTCGCCGGAGAAGAAGGCTTCTATCGCCGGAAAATGAGCCGTTTCACACAAAAAGTGTAGGAGTAAAACCTAGAAATGAAACTGTAACCCGTGCGAGTACCATTTTGGCTTCCACTACCCTTTTGCCTGGTGAAAGCTCTTTGGGCAACTGATTTTGGCTACAGCCACTAGAAAATGGGAAATACTTACAAAGATAATGAGATTTTGAATATTTGGAGGAGGAAAAAAAATGAGAAATGGGCGTCTCTAGAGAACTCCTTCTAACCTCTCAAGACAAATGAGCATATGCCGGAGAAATGAAGATGTTTCGCCGGAGAAGAAGGCTTCTATCGCCGGAAAATGAGCCGTTTCACACAAAAAGGGTAGGAGTAAAACCTAGAAATGAAACTGTAAAACTTGAAAGTAAAAGTAAAAAAATGTAAAAACAAAGAAGAGAAAGATAAATTAAGGTTAGGGGTATTTTCGTCCTAAAAAGTTATGTTTTTAATAAAACAATATTTCTTAGAGTTTTTTTAAAAGTCCACATTTTCTGTCATTTTTTCAAATGTCCAGCATGTAACAGTAAATAACCCAAGTTTTTATAAGGTTGTAAGTGTAGTGTTCTCTGACATTTTTCAATAGAGAATTATTGTGTCGATGATTAAAAAAAAAAGGGTGATACTCCCCCGGGGAGGAATTGTGGGTAGGCTGCAAGCCTGCAACTCAAAGCACGTTAAAAAGGGGGGCGAATTATCCTACAGCGGTGAAAAAACCAGCGCCCTAAAAAAATAAGATCGGAGATGGAAAGGAGGAATTGCAAAAAGAGTCATAGACCCTTACATTCCCACACCCACTTTTCCAGTATTTCCACCCTCTTTTGTTTGTCTTCTCCTAAGAGTGACGTATTCCCACCACCTTTTGTTTGTCTTTTCCTCAAGTGAAGTCATTTTCAGGAAAAACAAAAAAAAACAAACAGGGCGGGACGATCGCGTTTGAAAAGGTGGTGGAAATACCATTCCAAATAGTCTCGTGTGATTCACCTCTAAACCAAGTGGGGGAATTGGAGGACCTCGGAGCTCAAACAGGAAATCATAATAAGAGAAGAAAATACCAAGCAATTCATAGCAAAAGCAAGGGTACAGCCCCCTCTTTCTACAGTTACAACTTTCAATTGTTATCTCCACCAACGAATTTCAAACCCATTACATCCTGAGATAAGCACACAGACCCATGAAAAACCAACCCCAACACTAGCACATTAACCAGTGAAGCCTAATTGTTCTTACAAAATTGAGTATAGGATTTGAGATATCAAATGAAACTAAACAGAATGACCATCATCACTGCTCTCTTTGCTGGATTCATCACCAGCTTCTTCATCGCCCTGCTGGCTTGCTTCAGTGGGTTTTGCGGGACCCGGACCGGATGATACCTTCACCATGGATGGGCGCAAGAGCCTGTCACCAAGTTTGAACCCTTTGCGGAATTCTTGGAGTATAATTCCTTCTTCAAACTCCACAGATTCCTCCTGCATGATCGCCTCATGCAGCTTCAAAATCAAATGAAGGCTTGTTAGAAACTTACAATGGAAGTGATTTAGTAAAGGATATACTTTTATAAGTTCCAAATTGACTTGGAGAATTGGTGTTGGGCTCTCATCAATTCCGGTTCAAGTTTCAAGGTTTTTCACACAGGCAAGACATCAGTCACTAAGCTAATCAAAGGGAATACCATCATAATTATTTTCAAATGACTTTAGTAGTCACAAGCATGGTTTGAAATTTCGGTTTTGGCATGTATTTCGGACCTAGCCAAAACCGAAATTTCAGCCGTCGAAATTGGGTAAAGACGCTTGAAATGTCGTTTTTTGGCCGAAATTTCGGTAATTTCGGCTGAAATTTTGTAAAGGAATAAAAAATTAATATTTTATGTGATATTTCGCTGAAATTACCGAAATTTTGTACGATTCGTAAATTTCGGATTTTGGTCGTTTCGGTGTCGGTGTTGACGGAAATCCAAAATTTTGGATTTCCGTCGAAATTTCAAACCATGGTCACAAGTAGACTATTAATGGAGAAAGGTGAAAATACTGTGCAATTATTTTAATGGTACTGAAAGTATTAGGACAAATATATGGTGTTTTGAAATGAGGAGTATTCCTGTTTTTTTTTTTTTTTTTGGTAAGCACATGTAAATATCTATTTTCACAGAAACCCCTCAAATTCTTAATGAGAAAACAAAAAATTTAAACCAAACAGAGCAAATCTATTGAAACTAAACAGAACAAATCTACACTAACTCAGCATTTAGTAAAGTATAACTGGAGAATCTTTTTGCAGATGCGTACTTATACATTATGAAAAATCCTAGCATGTTCGAATTTTGAAGTTTTAAAGAAGTTTATCACATAGTTACACATTAGGTGTCCAAAAAAAGTTGTGAAGAAGTTGACCACTGTTTAAAATTGAGAACATAAAACACGATAATATCTACAAAACCTTGTAGGGAAACAGAAAAACTCACCAACGGGTCAAATGAATTTCCAACCGTCTCCACAGGGATGACTCCTAGTGAACTCAGAATCTCAACGAACTGTTTATATATGCTCTGATAGCTGCTGTTTATTTTCTCTTCTCCCTCTGTCTCTACCTTGATCTGAGTCTTAGCTCTTTCAAAATTGTCCAATACCGGCAAAAGACTCTCAACCACTTCTCCTTGCGCATTTGTCACCAACGAAAGCTTTTCTCTTTCGGTCCGTTTCCTAAAGTTATCAAAGTCTGCACCGATCCTAAGAATGCGATCCCTTCCTGCTGACAATTCTTCAGACAAAGTATAGACTTTGTTCTCAAGAGATTTCTTCTCATCTTCTATGGATAGAAGAAAGGCCTCTATCTCAGCAAGTGTGGATTTGTCGTCATTTGCCAATGCCTCTTTATATGATTGTAACGATGCCATTACAACCGAAGCTGTTTTGTCTTCTGCATCAACAACGCCCCCATTGTCAACGTCGTCAGTTACTTCATCATCGGAATTTTCCTGTAAAACAGATTTATTAGCATCAAAAGGTGGAAGGCAACAACAGCGTAAATACAAAAATGAAATAACATCAGTGTGGAGAAACATGTTTTCGGATGATGCTGCAAGGCCCCAACTTTAATGAAACAAAACCATTTCTTAATAATTTTCAAGATAAAGGAAATATTGGGTAAAGTTTCTAATATATCTATCTGTGTGTGTGTGGGGGGGGGGGGGGGGGGGGCGCTGATATTCACACTATCATCTTTTGATAATGGCACTACTCATTTTGTTTCACAACTTTTTAATTAGCTTATGACAGCTGTTAGAATACTCAAGACGTGATCAACATCCAATCAGAAAACTGTAAAACAAAGTGAGTTATGCCATTATTAAAAGATGGTAGTGTGGAGTGGCACTGGTTGACTTTGGGTCAATTTGAAAGGGTAGGAACAGCTCAACAAAAAACAAAAATGATGAAAATCTATGTATCTTTTGCTGGTTAGCTGAGATAAAGAGTGTAAAGTCTTTCCTCCACTTAACTGCTCGCTTATCAGTCAACAGTTGTCCACTAAACCGTCTCTAGAATCCAAATATAATGAGAATTGGATGGAGAATGTGAATGGGGTGAGAGACTAGTTTGAAGAGCGGCCAAGGCAATACTTGTAAAGGTGATTTTATTAAGCCTCTCTCTTCATGTTATTTGTACAAATGGCCAACCATGATCTCTGAACTATTGAGAATCTCCACATGACTTCCCATGATCTCAGGAGGGCAACTGATTTTGGTGAGGAGGTGCTCTGAATCTATTGAGAATCTCCACATGACTTCCCATGATCACAGCAGGGTGACTGATTTTGGCGCAGAGGTAGGTAGGAAAGTTGAACAACTTATCAAATTGGAAAATGTTGAAAAATAGCATGGGCATTTGAGGACAAGAAGAGACGATGACATAAAACCAAGTCCAAGCTCTTGTTTGCTAGATGGTTATAAATTCTAACTAATCAGTGAGAAGGCCACCAGAGACTGGCTTTTGACAAAATACTTCCACTCTGAGGCAAGTTTATGCAAAAAAAAAGCAATTTATTTTCTGGAAATACACTTACACGAGTTGTTGACATAATTGATCTATTAGCATATGTATTTCTATTCTAATATACTAAAAACCAATGTTCAATCAACATAAAAGAAGAAAAAACTAAATCTTTGACCAACTCTAGCCTCAGTTCAGTTAGGTTTAGGGTTTTCTTAATGGTGATAAATCTATTGAAAAGCCCTCCAAAAACTGCAAAAACCCATGGTTTTCACGTAAGAACAGCCCTCCAAAACTGCAACCAAACTGTGTCCCAATATCCCAACAACAGCCTTGTTTAATTGCCCCAAACCTCCAAACAATCAGTCCCTGTTTTCCCCTTCCTTGCACCTCCAAAACAGCCCCTTAATCCCTGCCTCATACAACCATGGTTTTAAAATTCGACCAAAATCCAAAATTTCGGATTTCGGTAGAGACCAAGACCGAAACGTACCAAGACCGAAACGGCCGAAACTTAACCAAATTTCAGCTGAAATGTGGAAAAAATATTAATTTTTTATTCCTTTACCGAATTTCAGCCAAAATTACCAAAATTTCGGCCCAAAAAAATGACATTTCATGCGCCTTTACCGAATTTCGGCAAAAACTTCGGTTTCGCTTACCCCTCAAATTTTGGCCGAAACCGAAATTTAAAACCATGCATACAACCCAAAAATCCCATTAGTTAGCCGATTCTCTAGTTCTCAGCCTCTATAATTCACCCAACAGCTGAAATCCTTCTTAGTTTATAGGCAAATTTTCAACCCTTTTTTAATCAATTTCAGTCACCTAAAACAGCCAACTGCAACCGCAGGTTTTCACCTTCAACCGACCTCCCATTCATCCCATGTTAGTGGATTGAAACCTTCCAAATCCCAGCCCGAAACTCCCACCAAACCGCCAATTAGCCCGTCCTTGCTCAGCCTCCCATCCCAGAATTTCAGACTGCATAATCCTTTGTTTAACAGAACTTCTTTTCGTCCAACCGAAACCCACCTTCTTCATGATTCCATAACCACCAAATTCTTGAAATAACTACCCAAGAGCCCAAACCGATTATTACCTTTGACCAACCAAAATCTTGTTTCTCGACACTACCCAATCACCAACCTCCAATTCGTTAACCAACCATTAACCAATTCTTGTTTAGTTGTAACCTACCAAGAATACATCTTATTACCTCTAACCTGTTCTTGCAAACTTTAACTGCCTCCAAGATCCATTCTTTTCACCTTTTCCACTAGTAACCAACTCTTATAATTCCCCATAGAACCACCTATACTTCCATATGTTTGAATGCCTGAAATTCTAATGTTTTCATCGCCTTTTACATAAAACCAAGTACCCTTTCAACTATTTCTACAGTCCCAACGGCCCTTTTCAACCCTTTTCCTCTAAGCTTCCCTTTAACTTACCTTAACCTAAGCACCTTTAAAAGCTTATGCTACAGACTTTCCGCTACTACGTCTACCCTGCGTCAGAGTCACCTTCAACAATGGCACAAATCGCAAAGTTCTCCATGAGTAGCCTTGAGACGACACGGCAAAGCAGTCCCTTTAATTTTGACGAGTCAATAGACCCCCACCCCAGAAAGTGCCAAACTGGCATTCCCCCTCATGGTTCCTAATAATCCCTCCAATACAATTGGGCATTCGGGCCCATGCTCCCAATGCAACATCAGTCAAAATTGAGCTTCTGCAGCACAGATGAAGGAAGGAACCACGCTGTGGAAGGATCCTCCTGCTCAATAATGGGCTGCCGACATAAATCACAATGATTCTGCAAGTCAAAAATCAAAATTGTAGCACCCCTTAATTTCCTACTAAAATAACCCATGGGCCTCAAAGTTTAGCTGACAAACTCAATACCGATGCAAGATTGCATCACAATCAAGCTCAAATAATTTGTCAAAATCAAGTAGGGCTAAATAATGTGCACTACTGAGTACCTTGATCTCCTCAAAAGCCATAGAAGCTTTAAAAGTTCATTCAAAAGCTCCCAACTTCAACAAATCAATGATAGGAGCCCTAATGGTATTGAATCCTCTCACTAATCTTCTATAAAAGCTAACAAGTCCCAGGAAAGAGCGTACCTCATGAATAGTAGTAGGTGCTAGCCCTTCGATCGGTTGCATTGTTGTTTCATCTGGCTTGATTCCTTCGATTTATATTTATAGCCCAAAAAGATAAACTTAGAGGTTGCTAAGTCGCATTTCTTAAAGTTGGAAATGAGCATTTCCTTCCGCAATGCCTCCAAAATTTCTCATAGATGTTTGAGATGTAAATCCATATCCGAACCATAAATGAGTATGTCATTGAAGTACACCAACACAAATATGCAAATGAAGGGACTTAACACTGCATTCAACACCTTCATAGATATGTTTCGCACATTAGATAGTCCAAAAGGCATGACCATCTTCTCATACAATCCTTCTCTTGTCTTGAAAGCTGTCATCAATTCATCCCTAAGTTGAATACGAATTTGGTGATGATCGTTCTTAAGATCAATCTAAAAGAACATTGAAGCTCCGCTAAGTTGCTCCAACACAGCATCTAAACTAGAAATAGGAAAATGATTTTTATTCATAATCTTATCGATTGCTCTGTTGTTGATGCACACCCACCATGACCTATGTCTCTTTGGAACTAAAAGGGTCGGAACCAAATGAGAAATTATATGGTGCAAGGCAGAGGGCGGGCCTTGGCGCAACGATAAGGTTGCTCCATTGTGACCTGGTGGTCACGGGTTCAAGTCACGGAAACAGCCTCTCTAAAAAACATGTGTAAGGCTGCGTACATCTAGCCCTCCCCAGACCCCATAATGGCGGGAGCCTGGTGCACTGGGCCGCCCTTATATGGTGTAAGGCCTTACAACTATAAGGCCTTGGTAACGTGGAGGTACCACTCTTGATATTTGATCTAACGGCAGCTTCTCAAAAAGTGAGCTGCTTTTAGATCAAATATCAAGCGTGGTACCTCCACCGTATAGTTGTAAGGCCTTACACCATATAAAAACTCTCAAATAAGAAGCTAGTGCTCTCTCTGACATGTCACCTTTCTAAAAGCTCTTCTATTTGCCTTCTCATATCTTCATGCTCCTTAGGCGACATACCATTCAAAAAAAAAAATGCTCCTTAGGCGACATTATAATCAAGGTTTTAAATTTCAGTTTCAGTTTTGATTTTGGTAGCCATGAAAACGGAGACATTTTAGTTTCAGTTTCGGTTGGAAATTTCTATGGAAATCCTATAAGGGCCCCTTTGGATACCTCATACTCTGAATTTGGATTTGAAATTGAGTTTTGACTGCAAAATGAATAGATCCAGAAGCTCATGTAGAGGGAGACAGAGAAGCAAGGGCGTACTTCCTAGTGGAGGGGAGAGGTTGAGGAGCAAAGAAGGTGAAGGAAATTGCCAGATCTGTGGATTTCCAATTTCTTATTTCCACAGCAAACTTAGAAATCTGATTTTTTTTCACTGTCAGCTGCTGAATTAGAAATCCAAGAATTTGATCTGATCCAAATTACAATGCAAAAAGGGCTGCAAATGTGAGAAATCAAAATCAAAATCTTCTTGGCATCCAAACGGGCCCTAAAATCATAGAAACGTGTGGAAACATATATAGATGACAAAAAGTTTAAGATGAAACTTCAGGGAATTCTAGAATAAGCACAAATACACACTTAAAGACCACATAAGAAAGACAGTTATCCATTATGGTTTAACATCAAACGCCTAGTGACATGTGCTGCTGCACATGTCTTATAATTCAAGACATGCCACATTTCACACGTAATTCATATAAATATTTATACATGATTCATACAAAACATTTCACATGCAATTCATATAAATGAAATTATGTAATACATATTGATATGATATACCACCAACACACTCTTTTGGTTTCGGTATGCATTTTGGTGTGGATGGAAACAAAAACAGTTCAGTCGATTGTAATGAGGTTGATTTGGTAAAAGTAGCATCTCACATAAGGTCGATGTGGTGTTGCACGTTGCGCATCGATGGTAAAGTAGAAGGTAACTCTTATGAAAAGACATCAACATACCCTTCTAGTACTACTTTAACATATCTAATGCATCTTGTTGTTCTGAAAATTTTCCTTTTGAAATGAGAGCGGATGATTTTAAATTTCCATCGAAACTAACATGAAACGAACAAAATATTTTTGTTTCAATCCCCACCGAACAAAATATTTTTGTTTCGACTTCAATCCCCACCGAAACACATACCGAAATCAACACATACTGAAATCAAAAGTGCAAGTGTATTGGTGGTATACAATAACAGTTGTAATTACATAATTATATTTATTTGAATTGCATGTAAAATGCGGTGTATGTAATTGTGTATAAATATTTATATGAAATTATGAATTACATAAGTACTAAATTATAAGACCTGTGACAACAAATTTCACTAGGTGTTCAATGTCATCAAACTATTATGGGTATTTTTTTTTTTACTTATGTGATGGTTTTTAATGCATATTTGTGCTTATTCTAGAATTTCATGAAGTTTCATATTAAATGTTCATTATTTGTATATGTTTCCTTACGTTTTCATGATTTTACAGGATTTCCACCAAAATTTCCATTTGAAACCGACATATTTTCATTTGTCACGACGGAAACGCATACCAAAACTAAAACCTGAAACTTTGTGTGAAAGCTGTGCATCGGTGGTAAAGTAGAAGGTAACGCCTCTAGAAAGACCTCATCATAGTTGTCTAGATTGCTTTAACAGGCATGGGTAAATCTAATGCATCTTATTCTGAAATTTCTCCTTTTGAAACGAGTGTGAAAACCACAATATCTTCCTTCAACTCAGTCTCAAACTCTTGCCTCAAAAGACGCATTATACCCTTTCCCTTGTCGGAAATTGACTCACTTTTGGAGGGCATCGAGATGAATTTCCCATCATTCATGCAAAAAGAGTAAGAACTCTTTCTTCTATCATGTATGTCACTCCTACCAAATTACTAATGTCCCCCGGGCAAAATATTAGACACATTATCTTTATCGTTGTTACCAAAAGAAAATGAAACTAATTACCTTTGAGACTTTGTCGTAGAGTTATTCAACTACGCTAGTTTGTATGGTTGAGACTTGAGTGTGTGTTTCTACCTTCAAGTTGATTTTGTTCACTGCTTCTTGAGAAATCAGAGTCTCACAAGTTCTTAACTAAATGACGAGCTCGGCTCTATGTCCTCTAGTAGAACATATGGTAGAGAATATATTATGTCCCAACCAAAGTGCTTCATCCGTCTTAGGAGTATAGGAGGTACCCTACTAACCAAGTAAAGGCCATGAGTGTCTTCATAAAGAACATGACCCTAGAACACCTCCATCGCCTTCATCAAATCATTCCTTGCAGGCTTGTTCTCCCAAATTTTCTTTACTTTCTTCTTGCACTATGAGTTGTTGTCGATCTTTCCATGCTGAAAACGCATCACATTGACTCTTTTAGGTGTTTTGGACGAAGTCACATGTGAGGCCATAAAAGTATTATGTTAGAGATAAGAGGCTTGAAAATTATCTTGATTCGACCTTACTGACACAGATTAGAGGTCGGATAGAAAGACGATCTATTGTTGAATGAAAATGGATGTCCAAATGGCACCTTCTTCTGAATTTCTTCAATGGATTGATATTTTACTTTAGCCTTAGAAACAGTCCCAAAAGTATGGTTATGAAACCCATCATGAATAGAAGGCTTCAACCCTCAAGCACCTTAAAATCAATTGCTCTAGGGTGTCTCCCAACCAAATTCGAACAGGCAGTTTATAGAGCTCCTCAACACATTGGGAAACTGTTTTTGTACCTAGAGTAAGCTTATGGGTACGCTCATATAGATTTTGTCAGGAATTTCTCTCCCATCAATCTTTTTATCTCCTCCCAATTAGTAATCTCCGGTTGGAATTATTGAGCCCTTTGAATTTTCATTGATTCCCACCGTACTGTCGCACGACCTCGGAGCCTCAAGGCAGCTAACAACACCTTTTTATGCATTGGTACGCCCTTGTAATAGAGAACTTCCACCGAGGCTACACAATAAAGATACTCTTCAACTTCCAACCTGCCACAAAATTCGAGAAATCTACACAATTTGAGAATTCTGATCTTAATACCTTGCTCCCATTGATTATTCTCTTGTGGAATGCAATTCATGGGCTGAAATTATTGTCGAGAGAGATACTAATTGGGTAAGCATTGATATCTAGGGTTTACCTCTTTAATTTTGCCTAGATTGATCTCAACATGTTTCAACACACCCTAATTTAAATGCATCCCTTGATTACGCGAGTTGAGTAAGACCAGCACCAAATTGGTCAAATTGCTCACTCATCTCCTTCAACTCCCTCGGTCATGTTTCTCTCCTCGTTGTTTAATCATTTTGATAATTCTTTCTTCCTTTTGGTGAACTAATTCCCTTGTTGCTGAATTAATCCCATAGCCTCCTCGTTTTCTGGAACATTTTTATTAGAATTAGGAACACAGGGCTTTCTAGAAGCCATTTTAACTTTGATACCAATTTATGAATCTTTACCAAATGATAAGACCAAAGTCAGCAGGTAGCTTTTGGTTACAAAGTTTATCAAACGGATCCAAATCTTAATTCAACACAGAAATATATCTTAGCAAGAAATAAATCACAGCACTCACCTTTTATGGTAAATACTTCAAAACGATGATGAATTGCCGCAACAGATAAGGGGTTGGGCTGATTACAACTGTTATCAGAACTGGTGAAAATTCCGGCAAAAACAATAACCAATCTAAAGAATAAGGCATTCCTATGCCATTCCTACGCATTTATGTACGAATGAGGCATTGGTTGTATGAATATCTTATATTATTTCCAAAGAATGAGGCATTCCTATGCATTTTTGCACATTTGATTCACTGTCCTTCAGAGCTAATAGGCTTTCATTAATTAAATAGCTTGCTAATCACAAGAATAAATGAAAGAAGAGAACAATATCCGGTTTTAGAATAAAAGAATTAAAACCCACCAAAACTCCAATCCAATAAACAGAGTCTAGTTGAGTAAAAACACGAACACGAACACATAACAAGCTTTACTGTCAATTTGAGAAAGATAGGAATTGCATATTATCTTTGTTTTTAAAACCCTCGACTTCAATTAAACCAAAATCTCAATCGATTCCATATAGGTTTCTCTGCAAAAACAAAAACCCATTTGTTTTTGCATATGCTGCAGAGCTTAGAACAACGAAATCTAAGAAATGCATGTAGAACAGCATTAAAAATAAGAAGAAGAAAAAAAAGACACAAATAACCTGGGTTTCTGTTTCTTCAGACTCGCTCGTCTCTGTAGATTCTTCATAGGAAGCAAATGGCAGAAACGTTGGGAGGTGGAGGGATTTGTTTGATAAAAGGGAAGCTTTTCTTTTGGGTATTATGCATCTCTGTTTGAAAGAGAAGCTTAGACGATTTTGAGTTCGAATAGATGTGATGCTGAGGGGTGGTGTAGGGAGAAAAGGGGGTGGAACTCTTATGATTGTTGCCATTATAGAGGGGTAGAGAGAGAGAGAGAGATGAGGCTCCTGAAAATGAAATTCAGTGTATGGAGGCAACACAGAGAAATAAGATTAGCGTGTGTTGGAATGAGGCGGAACTGATTGGAAGGTTCTTGACAATGCAATTCCTTCGGACATAAAAAAAGAAAAGAATAGCGTATACAGGAATAAGAATAGCGTATGCTGGAATAAGGCATTCGCCAACTGTAACATTTCTGAGACCATTCATTCTATTTCTGTTCCTTATGCCAAATTTCGGAGGGTTAGGATAATAGTATGGAGAGGATTTTAGGGGAGTATGTGAGGAGATATTGTATGGTGTGTGGCCGTATTGTTCAGTATTTTTCAAAAAGTATTGCACGGCCCACTCCATAGGATGATCGAAACCGTCCATGTGCTTGGTCACGACGTAAATAGGTTGTGCCTCAAAAATCATTTGCAGTTCTCTGATCTGTAGAGGTTTCCATAATGTGCAGTTCCTCTACTGATATGAGGGCTATGTCATCCAATGAAAATGATTTTGGAGCAGGGATATGGATGAATCCATAATGCATCTTGAATGGATGGCTCTAACTCAACTAAGTACCTCATAATTACTTGCTATTGAGTACCTCCCAATCGATCTCTAACAAGAAGTTTACAGGAGTATACTGAGTAACCATTTTCATATATTAAGTTCATTAAGTTGTTCAAGCAAGGTTTGTCAGTAATAGTAATTTCTGGTTAAAATAATTGAGTCCTTTGATTTTTCACTATTTGCGCATTGATATCTTTTTCCTTTTTTTTTATGAGTAAGCTCGGGTTAGGCAAGACCCCCACCGGAAACCATTAAAGAAAAAAGAAATTACAATCTAAGGGGGCTCAAAAGCCAACAAACTAGGAACATGCTCCCAAATAAAGCACAAAAAGCAGGAAGGCAAGGGAGAGGGCACCAGATCCCACCAGAAAGCACTCCAAATCAAGAGAACCTTGATCATGGAGAGGATTACAACCTAGTGTATATGGCTCCACTAGAGTCTTGAGCCATGAGGTCTAGCAAAATGGGACGGGCTGATTCTATGCTCAGGTCATCTCCATTAACAGCACAATCAGTCTTGGATAAGAAGTCTGCAACAGAGTTTGCTTCTCGCCAAATGTGACTTGTGCTCAAAAAATTTGACTCAGCCATACATTTATAGATATTGGCAAGAGTCGGAATTCCTTTCCATGGGCATTTATATTTTTTGAGGACAACATTTACTGCTATTAGAGAGTCCGATTCCACCCAGATATCAGCCATGTTGTGCTTTCTTGCCAGAATGAGACCTTGGAGGATTGCTTTTAATTCCAACAGGTGGATACTTCCTGGAAGAACATTTATTGCGAACATCTTTAGACCCCTGCCTTCATAGTTTCTTATGATCCCTCCTACCCCCGCATTGTCCTCCATAAGAGAGGCATCAGTGTTTACTTTGATAGTTCAAATGGGGGGCTTTGCCCAAGTGCAGTGTTTCTGAACTTTCTGAGACATGGCAGATTGAATAATCTGGCGCTTCGACATTTCGAGGTTCCATGGAATCATCTCTTTGGAGGACAATGAGTTTGATTTTCACCTCTTGAAGGATATTCCGAAGGACCTGATGCTTGTGAATACTTTGCTTGCCATGAATCCTGTTGTTTCTCTTGTACCAGATATTATAAATTGTAGCATGAAACAACAGTGCAAAGCCGCCCTTTTCCTCCAAACTGATCTCGAATCCATTCAACTTCTTCGGTAATGTCTTTACTCCTCCTCCTAATATTCAGTCTCCTCCAAATGGTACCCCATATCCATTTGGAATAAGGGCATTGGAAAAATAAGTGATTAAGGCTTTCAGACCCATGAATGCAAAGGGGGCAGAAAGGGGCAGCCTGGATCCCAAACTTAATTAACCTATCAGCAGTCAGGAGCCTCCCCCTCATTGCCACCCAACAAGTGAAGGCATGCCTGGGAATAGCACCAGAGAATCACACAGCAGAACTCCATGCGCATTGATATCTTCTCGTAATCAATAACTTACATAGCTGTCATGCAACCAACATACCATTCGTCTTCTAATCTGTCACATATTTCAAAAAGAGATTTGCAAGCAAAACAGGATTCTGTTTTGGGAAAAAAATGGGCATCAATCAATGGAGCCGCGTACACTAAAAGACAAAGGAGAGGGTTCAAATCCCCATAAAATAAGGGCGGCCTAGTGTGCACGAAGCTCCCGCCATTGCGGGGTCTGGGAGGGCTAGATGTACGCAGCCTTACCCTGCTTTGCAAAGAAGTTGTTTCCGTGACTCATAAAAGCAATAGATACACCTATAAAAAAAGGTGAAATCGACAATCATGTCTATCCCATTTTTATTTTCCAAACGGAATCCCGTTTTCAAAGTGTTTTCCTCGTGAAAATTTCAGCCTTCAAATCTTTACTCTCGTCTGGTTTTTTTTTTTTTTTTTTTTTTTTGGTGAGACTCAATTCATAGAATATAATTATTCTCGAAGGGGATACCGACTAGGTGGAGGTTTTTTCTTTTATTTAATAGGTAAGCTGGGATCAGACCTGAGAACTTAAGGTTGAGAAATAAAGCCTCAACTGTTGAGCTACAGGCCCAATCCCAATTGTGGTAACTAGGTGGAGGTTGATAGTTAGGGTATACCTTTTTTTAATTTCTCCCAAATTAATCTCCTCATGTTCCAACACACCCTAGTGTAGGGTGTACTGATGAATAAACTTGAGTAAGAGGAATACCAAGTTGTGCAAATTGGTTCCTAATCTCCTTTTCAATCCAATCATGCTTCTCATCTCATTGTTAAATTAATTTTTTTAGGGAAATGTTATCAGCACTGCTGTATTTTGATGAGGGCACTCCTCACTTTATTAAAAGTACCGTATGGCCCGCACCATAGGATGATCCAAACCGTCCATTAGATGGGCCACAACCTAAATAGGTCGTGCCCCAAAACTTATTTCCATAGGTTGATCCTAACCCTCCGATCTGCATGTTAGAGGGTTGATCCTAACCCTCTTTAGATTGGAGGGTTAGTATCAACCTATGGAAATGATTTTTAGGGCACATCCTATTTAGGTTGTGGCCCATCTAATGGACGGTTTGGATCATCCTATGGTGCGGGCCATCCCATACTTTTAAAATAGTGAGGAGTGCCATCATCAAAATACAGTAGTGCTGATAACATTTCCCTTTTTTTATTATTGAATTAATTAGAGATCTGTTGCGAAAGCCCTAGTGCCCTACTAGAAGAAGGAGAGTGATATATCCACCCCTTACTTTTATTCCAATTTATGTATGACTACAGAAGGACTGATCTACTTCTTATGGGAAGGATTAAACGGTCCTGATTGCTCCATACACTGGATCTCCTTCGGTTTAGTGCAAGTATCAAAACATGGTTGTGTTGATATCATTTCCCGTGCTAATTCGACCTCATAGATTTCCACCTTATTCAATCCCAGGTTTCTCTTTCGATTCTGCCTGTTCGGCGGGAAGGTTCTTTTTTTCCGAGAGACTGGAGAAACTCAGTGCCCGCAAAGCCCCTCGGAAGGTAAGCTATTTACTTTTATGCCATAGAAATATTCCTCTCTTCGTTTTTTCAATGTTTTCAATTACAATATCTTCCTCTCCCCCCATTTTACAGCTAGGGTTTTGATTATCATGAGAGGCAATATGGAACGGGTAATTTTTCTAGTAATTTTGGTTTTTTATTCCCTCATTGTTTTATTTTTCTTGTAAATTTGCATCTTATTTTTTTGTTATAATGATTGTTCATGTAATAAAACAGGGGAGCAATCACACCCATCAGGTCTCATGTCCCCAACACAACCCATTAGGTTTGAATAACCCACCACAATTTCAACCTCAGTTACATGCTCCCAATCATCAGTTCGCAGTTCCAATGGTGACACCTTTCGATAATCGAAATACCCATTTTAGTAATTTTCATGGGAACAATTTAGCTATGCTGAATAGACCACCTCCTCATCTTGTTCAGCCACATGGTCAGTTTTTTTCGCATAATGCCCAGCAAAATATGAGTCCAGTTATGTCATTCCCCTCACATCAGCAATTTTGTAATGTGCCGCAAAATTTGAATCAAATGGTGCCCCCACAAGTGAATGGACAGTTTTTCTTGCAGAATCAGGGACCCAACTTCAATCAAATTATGTCAAATGGGTGTTCACATATGCAAAATTTTAGTCAAAATATGCCATTGCAACCACGCGGGCAATTTTGTTCTAATCAAATGTCTCAGAATCTAAACCAAGTTATGGGTATGCTACATGGGCAGACTTTCTCGCAGAATATAATGGCAAATTTAAATCAAATTATGCCAATGCAATGCTCACAACTCCCTATTAATCCTCCCATGTTTATTCCGAGTAGCATGGGTCAAAATGCCATGCAAGAATCACCTATTGTTGCTCAGCACATGCAAGGGACTCATTGTCCTGTTCAAATGCATCAGAATCAAAAGAACTTGCAAACTGTTGGCAAGCAGCAGTCTCAGGTAGTTTTCATCTTCCTCATGTATTTTATGAATCGGTTTACTTATTGTTTAATCAAGGGATTGAAAATAGGTGCTCCACATTTGTACTCTAGGTGGTTTTTGTCTTCGTATGAGATATTTGATATTTGTATTTTTATTTAGTTGCCCGACTTTTCTATTTGAGTCTTGTTTATTTAATATCAGGAGACTGTTTAGGTATGCATTTGTTTGACACCCTAAAATGTTGAAATACATGGTATTGTTTCTCTCTCATGTAATTATTTTGTTACATTATTTAGACAAACCTTCTTGTTGCAGCAAATACCTCATCTTGATCGTGGGCACGGCCACTACCTTCATGATGGAATTATCACATTATTAGAACAGGAAATGTTATTACAGATCTCCAATAGCATATTATGATGAGTCTGTTAGCGGGATTAAGTAGTTCTGTATGTTTATGTGCTTGCAAAATTATGATAGGAGAGTGTGGTTATGATGGGTGCCGCCGCCATATGGTAAGTGCTTTTCCCTGCTTCTGATACTGCTACGCCGGATTAGGTACTATATCTTGCAGTATCCACAGTGTGTCAAAAGATATTTATCCCTGTCCGCAACTATGTGGGTTGTTGGGCATGTTTTCACATCGACGCAATTTTCTCTAATTGTGAGAAAGTATGTGTGTCAAAAAAAAATGTCACAAGGAACAGGAGAACTGGATGCGTTACAAGAGTGACTTAATGATTAATTTTGAGGTAAATTGTCTATTGATTAGAAACTTGTAGTCTATCTTAGATCCTACAGGCGTAACAAAAATCTCCAATACATCATCAACATCAAAAGGAAAAAGAATTTGATAGGATTCTTTGATTTTTGCCTGTTGGGTTGCACACATATGAACGGGCCTGTAACATGTTTGCATTTTTATGTATTAACCCAATTCTTATTTTCTCTCATTCGTTCGTTAAGGGTACTAGTGTTATTTTCCTAATAAGCGCGTTAAGGGTTTTAATAAAAGATCTTTCCCACGTTGAGAATAGCTCACTACTTCTCTCAATCTCTAGTTCTTTCTCTCTTCTGCATCTTAATAGGTACATCTCTTAGATGGATCCACCCATGACCCACCCATGACACACTAGTTCAGCACTTTGATAGGCCCACCTATGATGAAATTTAATCTCCTCGATTGAGAATGTTGTTCTAGAAAGTCCAAAAATATTCTTTCAATAATTTTGAAGTATAGGCCATGGATCACATAACCATCTTCTTCTTCTTTGTTATCAGTATTATTATTGTTATTATTTAATTTTAAGGCTAAAATTGCTTACAAGATGAAACTAACTCTGCCACAAAACCACTCAAAGAAAAAAAAGAGTCTGCCACCAATGATTGCATGCTTTAACCATAATAATGTGTCTAAGCTTCAAAGGCTTCAGATGGTTATGCACAATCCAGAGCTCCATCAAATGGTTTTGTGTTTTTTCTGAGCATTTTGACTAGAAACGGCGATCATGCCATGTAATGATAGGCTCTATGCTGCCATTCTTAAAAAAATAAATGATTGGCTTTATGCTAATGAATGCCGATACGCCGTGTCCCATCTACTATACATGCGCACACGAGGGGGGAGGGTGAGGCTGGTTTTCAAGCATAATCTAGAGCTCTTCCTAATGATATAAGGAGAGGGATGTGTTTACTTTTATTCTAGTAAGATGCTTACAATTTTCACTAGGCATGCATATTGCATGAATACATGCTTAATATGTTTCAGGAAAAAAAATTGAACCTGTATATGCCCATTCTTTACAGGAATCAAACATGCATTTTGACTATTTTCTTGATTGGATACCATATTCAAGATGAGATCTTATTTGATTCCCTAACTGCATTGTCTCAACATATATATTTTCTTGTTCCTGACTACGTGTAAAAGTTCTTTTTCTTTGTCAAATCTTCTGTTAACCCTGCATAATTCTTGATATCTAACTCAAAAGGAAATTAACCCCTAATTTATCATGCTGCTCTTTGCTTCTTGAGTTACACATATGAGTAATACTTAATTTTTGTATCGCAACGCAAGTTGCTTTCTCTCATACTTTGTCAATTGTTTGACCACCATCTTGTTTTGCACTTATACTCTAGGGGAATCATTATGTATCTGGGAAACGAGAATCACCACATATGAGGTACGTCCTTCTATACACATTCTTGTTTTCTTGCATCTATGACAATTGGGCAACCTTAAAAATGATGGGCTTGATTACTTGTTTTCTCTCATTAGATCATTAGTAAGTGTCTTTGTGTCCTCCTTTTGAAAATTATTAGGGAGTCTAGGTCGGCATAATAACATTATGTTCTTGATGAGTCTTCCTTGTCTCGTCTTTTGTTGTATGTGGAACTATTATTTTGAAGAAGTAAAATTTTACTAAACAAGAAAAACCATGCTAGCCAAAGCTAACGTAGGCACGATAAAAAACAAAATAAAAAAAGAAAAAATTACAAGCTAGGCATCTCATACCAAACCATCAAGTTCAAACAAAATACATCAAAAGTTGTTTGTGAAACTCTGTCTCTTTTTGCTATTGTTTCGACCGTCTGGGACCCTCTTGGGGTTTGCTTTTCCTTGGACGACAGTGGCGTTTAACTTTAACACTTGCACATCTTGAATAAAAAGTTCTTTAGGCTTAAAAATGTGTACATGTGTACGGAGGTGGAGGAATCAACATATCACCTTACAAGTGGTAGTCTGTAACTCTCTATTTGGTGATCCCTTCTTTCTTGTTTTGATATATTTTGGGAGTTCTTGGAGACATGGCTCTTTTCCTAGGTTTGGTAAGAGATCCTTTTGGTGACAAGGCAGAACCTTGCGAGCATCACTCCATATGTGCTTCTATGGGGAGTGTGAAACCAAGAAACTTGAGGATTTTTTTCAATTGACTTTTATTAACCATGAAAAATGCCAAAAAAAGGGGACAAGATGTCCCCAAGTCGGGAAACTGGAATGAATCCCACCAAAATTACATCACAGAGAATTGAAAGACAAGGAAAAAGGAAATAACACTTCTATCCCACTCCATTCCCCATAGCACCGGCAGAATATGAATGGACATCTCTTCTAGCAGTACTCCTTGTTTTGCCAAACCGTCCTCCATTTCGTTCGCCGACTGCCTTCTATGCTCAATTTTCGGACGGAGGAGTTTGACTACATGAGGATTTTTTGGCTGCTCTAATTCTCTAAGCCTCATGGAGTTTGACTATGGACATTAGAGTATCTGTAATTGATTTGGCTCGAAGAAAGAATTCTAATGGGTTTTTGTGTATGATTTGTTTGAAAGAGTGAGGAGATGCCATCAACCTTTCCCAAACATGATAGGATTGTGTCCGAATTAACTCCAACCCCATCCAAATTGCTTAAGCTGAACTTTGGCAGGAGTTCTTAGGGCAACCAAGGTCTTGCCAACATTATGTAATGCCAATGGTTGTTCTCTCACTCTCTTAGCATTGCAGATTGCGATGAAGTAAAAGTTCATGTTGGCTCTTATAGTGTGCTCACTTCGAACTGTGGAGATCAGCAAATTTTAGTTTTTGATACGGAAAGGGATCTCAATCCATCTTATGCGTGTCCGTAAAATTCTAACGATATATCAGATTCATTAGCTAGCAAAGGATTTAATAGGACCAATTTGTTATTGATTTATAATTCTCTCTTTTGCCCTAGACATGTATTTGGGTCTCCCCTTATTTGTCTGCTCTTTTTCTCTTTCCCCCCTGTTTGGGCCATATTGCACCCTTTTTTGTTTCCTTTCTTTTCTCTAATAAACTTGTCCTTGTCTCTTCAAAAAATTACATGAAATTAAGTTTTGTGCAGATTCCAGAAATCTCAATCTCACCATTTGGCAAATGCAAAGGGAAGCTTCAAGCATGTTTCCAAGAATGGGGGAAAAGGTCATTTAATTGGCATCTTAACTTGCTACTAAGCAATAGTTATTTTAAAATTGATGATAGACTGGAAGCTGTTAGTTTCTCAGTAAATAATTATATTCAGAATATAGCCTGCAGAAATATCATGAACACCCGGAGCATGGCAAGAACATGTTCAACACTTTCACCTTCATAATTGTTAGAATGGGTTTACATTTGACAACTATGTTCAACGCTAAGTATTTAGTATTGAATATAGAATGTATTCTATGGAATTTAGTATGTAGTATATTTGCATATATATAGGTTTTAAGTTTTAACCAATAGTAGATTCCACAAATTTTTATGCGCATGTATTGTGCTTTATAGTACCATAGGCTCTAACGTTTATATAATACTCCGTATGTTATTTGGTACATGGTTTAAAGTTTCGGCCGAAATACCGAAATTTCGGATTTCGGCTAGGGCCGACACTAAAAGTACACATATTCCGTGTCAACCTAGATTTCGAAATTTTGGCCATTTCTATTTTTTTCCAAAATATTTTGGCTTTTCCCAAAATTTCGCAAAATTTCCCGAAATTTTGGAACATGGCCGAAATTTTTTATATTACCGAATTCTGGCCGAAATTTCCCGAAACCGACATTGAAAACGAAATTTTAAACCTTGATTTGGTATTATACATTGAGCATTTGCATTCCTTAGTATATCATAATTTTTTCAGTGACATCTTAAATCAGAGCTTATCTATCTTTTTTCGGGCAACATACGTTGCTTAATATAAACCTCTTCTTGAATATTGCCATGAAGAAAGGCATTCTTAACATCAAGCTGCCATAATGGCCAATCATTTTTGGATGCAATTGAAATAATTACTGGATTTAGTTTAGCCATCGATGCAAATTGTTTCGGAATAGTCAATACCAAATATTTGTGTGTATCCTTTGACCACTAATCAGTCTTTCAAGCCCTCAACCATTCAATGTGGTAGACTTAGTGTAAACATAACGACATCCTACAAACAAGCTTTCTTGGAGGTAAGTCAAATAGTTCCCACATTTGATTTCGATTAACAAGTCATTTCATTGTCCATGGCCTTCATCCATCATTAGACATCGCCTCTTGGCGAGTACGAGCTAGAATAGTCGAAGAAAGAGATGCAACAAATCTTTATATGTGGATGACAAGCAAGCAAAAGAATCAAAGTTCGCAATTGAATGATGAGTGCAGTACCATGCACCTTTTCGAATTGCAATAATAAGGTCAACCGAAGAAGGGTTAATGGTAGAATATTCATAGGTGAGGATTGAAGGATAGGTTGAGTCAAAGCTTGTATTTTCCTTTACGTGTTGATCTTTAATGGCCGCCAAGGAACACTACGAAGTTCAGGATTTGCATAGGAAAGACAGTTGGTTCTGACAAAGGAAAATATGTAGGTAACGGAAGGAAAAGGTGGAATCATGATCATTAGAAGAGGATAGCTGATCCAGTGAAGCAAATAATGGAGTATCCACAAGAATGTGACATCTGTACGTGCAAACTTTTTTCATGAAGCAGGATTGTAACAATGATATCCGAGAAAAGGTGACCCTGTGTTGTCTACCCACTAAAAAACTTACACTGTAAAGCAGTAATAGACTCATTGACTTTAAATTCTTGAGAGACGAACGACCAAGGAGGTTGTGCTAGAGCTGAGATGAGACAATATAATGCAAAGCCGCACATAAATGGTTACGACCCAAATACTAGTGGCCACACAACTCAACCTCTCCCCCAATTTTCCTTCTAATAATTAGATCCTAAAGCACACAAGAAGATGCTTAAAAGTTACAAAACGATGGAGTTTCTTAGTAAGCTTACTAACATATAGTAATTTTTTTTTAATGGTTCTAACATATAGTAAATTAATAGGCCATTTAGGAATATGCAGAACCAAGGATAATGAAAGGGACTTGATGGGACATACAGTGCCATGACCTGCCACAGCAATAAGGGAGCCATTAGCCAAAGTTACCAGAGAATGAATGTGACTAGTTAGAGGAAGTAAATACAAAAGACTGATCGGTCATATGATCAAACACACTTACTTTGATGACCCAAGGAGTGAGTTTGTGCGAGGCGAGGAAAGAAACAATACATATATGAGCCAAGGTAGCAGGTGAAGAAGATGGAAAGACATACAAAGGTTGGGCAGATTTAACAAGTTTATCAAAATATCACGTGAGAGCACCGCTGAGTCATGTGGGAGCTACGTGCGGACTCCCACTAGAAGCAGTTTGAGAAGTATCATCCCAAGCAGATTTGCCGAATTTGTCCGTACTGTGATTAGATCAACCATAATGCATATACTTGTGGGCACCATGACCTCAACCACGATCAAAACCTTCCCATGGATCACAACCTCGACCACGACCAGAACAACCATGGCCATGACCACGATCACTGTGACCAACAGTAGTAGCCAAATCAGATCCATGACAACATTCAAAGAGGAAGATTATTTGCAAGAGAGTCCTATATGTTGGAGTCAAGCGTATAGATTACTCAAAGAGAGTAGTTCTTCACATACCAAGATATTTCCACATACAGAATTTTAGTTTGGGCCAAGACCAAACTGAAATTCAGCCACCATAAACTCTTTAGGGGCCTTTTGGATTCGCGGATTTTAGGATCTTGGATTTCATCAAAATCTTGGATGGGAGACGAGAGAAGGAGACCGTCCGTCGTTTTCTGATTTCTCGCCCTTCTTTCCGTCGAGCAAGAGAGTAGCAGATCGTTGTGTTTCCAGGTTTTAGAAATCTCAGGATGGGGGAGAGATTTCTAAAATCTGGATTTCTTACTTAAAATCCATGAGCTAAAGAGAATTGAAACTAAGAATGCAGAGCACTGCCATGGCTTTCAAACTAAAACCTGGATTCTAAAATCCAGGTATCCAAACAGCCCCTTAAGGTTCCAGGTCATTGGTCAACGATTGATATATGGAGGTCTTCCCAGGTGCCTTGCAACCTGCTGTTGTATTCACTGAGACTCGTCTCCTTGCTAAAACAAGATGATGTTTTTAAGCATGTCATAGGTCATGGAGGTATTGGCTTCAAAAGAGTATCTCTCTCGAATAGAGCCCCAATTGTCCTTATCTATATTAAGGAATGACATTTGCGCCCACTTACGTTCCATAGAGTGCCACAGCCATGTCATAATTTGATAGTTTTTCTCGAAGCCAATCAATATAAGTCTAATTTGGGTGTGCTGGCTTCTGTTAAAAACTTCATTGTACCACTTTATCATTAAAAAAAAACAAACAAAAAAAAACTTCATTTTACCATGTGCAGCCAAGGCAACTTGACAGATTGGGCCCACAATATGTAATTTGGCCCATTAGTTCGACAGTAGTTAGTTGAAAAGATGACAGATCTATGATTAGGGGTTTTGTTTCTGCCATAATAGAAAGTCGCAAAAAGGTAAATCGTACCAAACACTACTCTCGTAGACTGAATCACAAGAAACTCCGTAGTGGAGTTAACACAGCACACTAGGTAATCCACGGGCAGCCCAACAAATCAGTTCTTTGTTAGGTACCTGGAAGTTGAAGAGAAAGAGAAGAGAAGTGGTTCGTTTGGGATAACCAGTCCCTTGTACAAGAGCACGAAAATAGCAGCTAAAATCTTCTATTATTTTATAAAAGTTCAAGGATATATAAGAGTACAGAGACCACAATAGCCAGGACTCTGCAAGCACATCATAAAAGATAAATATGATAACAATAAATAAGCAACAGACCTAATATTCAGGACTCCTAATCAAAACTACCTACATGGACTTTATTCGGAATTCCAAACGTGACTATCGAACGACTGAAAATCTACAAATTAACACTCCTTCCCCCTTGAAAACAGCCTTGTCCTCAAGGCGGATGCTCTTCTTCGTGAGTTTCTTCTTCTTCTTCCTTGTCACGGTCAAGAACTTCTATCAACTGAAATTGGGGAAACTTGCACTTCTGACCGGGAACAAAGTGTTCATCACAATTGTAGCACAACCTGTCAGAACGTCTCTCCTTCATCTCACCTATTGTAAGCCTTCGAGGAACCTTCAGATCTGAAGTTGGGATATTCAAATTGAGCTCAACCATTGTAGCCTTGCCATGCTGGATTTTCTTTTCCATCATGCGTGCCAAGCCGATAGCCTCATTCAATGTCTTTGGACGGAAGACCTGAACTTCACCCGCCAACTCATCTTTGAGGCTCCGACAAAAGTTCCAACCAAGGCCTTCTCAACCATGTTATACAGCCTCTCTAATTGTTTATGATATTCCCGTACTGAAGCTGTTTGGCGAAGCTTGCTGAGTGCTGAATCAAAGTCTTCCAACTCCGTAGGCCAACTCTAACACACATCGCTAGCTTAAACTCATTCCACTCCATGTTCTTATGAGTCTTCTCATACCATTGGGACTATTGGAGGGCTTTTCCTTCCATGTGGAATGAAGTAGGGGGATCTTCAATTCTTCACTAGTTTGGTGGAACTGAAAAAACTGCTCCGCGCGATAAGCCCATCCCACCGGTTCTTTTGATCCATCGTATTTAGGGAAATCCAACTGAGTGAAACTCGTTTGGACAGACCCATCCGAAGAACCAGATGTGGAACCTCCATTGCCATCCGGACATGAATGTACAAAAGCCCCCTTTCTGCCCAAAGTTTCATCTTCCACAGCTTTCTTACTATGGCTTTCCATCACCTTAGAAACCATTTCAACCAAGTCCCTCACTGATGCTTCTAATTTTTCTACTCTTTCTTCCATCTTCGAATTGGCCCGAGTCCTTTTTGTCATACCAAGATCGAACTTCGCTCTGATACCAAATGATAGGTACCTGTAGGGGTGTAAACGAGCCGAGCCGAGCTTGGCCAGGCTCGGCTCGGCTCGGGCTCGAACCAGGCTCAGGCTCGGTCAGGCTCGGCTAGGCTCGCGAGCCTTACCGAGCTCGGTATATATTAAGGCAATGATATATTCACACCCCTCATCTTCCCCGGACAGCCCTATCTAGTGTAATTTGACTACTCTTTTTACACCACGGGGGGTGGTCCAAGTAACAAATGGGGTTCCCAAAAAAAGTGACATATTTTGCCTCCCCCCCATTCACTCCCTGGACAACCCTTTTAGTGTATATATTAATATATAATATATATAGTTAAATATATTAAATCCTTAACGAGCCTTAACGAGCCGAGCCGAGCCTGGCCAGCCGAGCTCGAGCCAAAATTGACACCCTTAGGTACCTGGAAGTAGAAAAGAAAGAGAAGAGAAGTGGTTCGTTTGGGAGAACCAGTCCCTCGTACAAGAGCAGGAAAATAGCAGCTAAAATCTTCTTTTATTTCATAGAAGTTCAAGGATATATAAGAGTACAAAGACCACAATAGCCAGGACTCTGCCAGCACAGCATAAAAGATAAATATGATAACAATAAATAAGCAACAGACCTAATATTCAGACTTCTAATCAAAACTACTTGCATGGACGTTATTCGGAATCTATGTCACAAATATCTCCGATATTTTCAATTTATAGCGTTTTTATCGCGACATTTTGATAAAACGCTATGATTTGGCCGACACTTTGAATTTATTGCCGAAACACATGTCGTGTCGTGTCCGACACGACACCCGTGTCCACACTTGTCGACACTCCTTTAGACACTTTTAAGTGTATTGCTAGAAATTTCAATAACTTTATATGTATGTGTACGAGTGTGCCACTATTTCTAGATTTTTAAGGGATTCCATGTCAGATACCACGTATCCACATCGAAACTCGGCACACGAAACTGTGTCCACAAATCATGATTATATGTACTTTCTATTTTAGCGGTGACCCCGTTTCTAAATTTTGGGAGTTTGCCATATCCGACACTTCATGTCCGTGTTGACACGCGACACTCGTGTCCGTGTCCACAAATCATAGATAAAACGACAAAATCCCGAAATAATCCCTAGATTTTAAAAATATGGCGATATTTTCATTTTTATCATAAAATATCACGATAATATCCCGATATTTTTACGATATTTTATATTTTATATTTTTGCTTAAAATTTATATATTTATATATTTCTTAAATAATTTTATTATTATCGTTTTTTTCTCGAGATAAACCCGAAAAAAATAATTTTTTTTAATATATCCCGAGACTTTCCCTTGCCGAGAAAATCCCGAGAATGATGTTTGTGACATAGTTTGGAATTCCTAAACGTAGCTATCGAACGACTAAAAATCAGGAACTTAACATTCTCAAAGGGCAAATGTTTCTTAGCAGTACATGCACAACAAAGCAGTAGTCCGCATAAGACCAATAGGGCCCACAAGAGGATCGGTTTAAGTGCATGGCACAACAATCCAATGAGATGAGGGCAACTTGTAGAAGACTGCAACAGTCCCAACAGTCCGCAAGCTGTTCGGATTCAGTCCACAATATCTAGGGTTTCGAATGGGATGTAGATCAAGGGTTTCAAACGGGGTTTTGAATGGGTTAGGATGTAGATCTAGGGATTGGATCTAGGTCTTGGTTTGCAATCCCTAGTAAGGATGAAGCGTAACAAGATCTAATGGTAAAGTCCTCAAGAGAAGATGAAAGGAACCCTCAATCAGATCTAGTGGTGAAGACTAAAAGAAAAGAGTATTCATAATCAGATCTAATGGTAAAACCAAAAGAAAAGATAAAGGATATCACACTATCATATCTACTGAATTAATCCAAAAGAAAAGGTACAGGGGATCAAAGAGACCACAAAATCAGTTCTAATGGAATAAATCCAAGAGAAAAGATACAAGTGAAATTTCGCCGAAATTCCAAAATTCTGCCAAAATTCCGAAATTTCAACGGAAATTTTGTTTTTCACCCTTATTTACAAGATTTCCATCGAAAATTTAAAAATTACCATCGAAATTTGAGGATTTCCACTGAAATCACCGAAATTTTATACATCTTGGTGGAAATTTTTAAAATAAAAAAACTGTTTTTTATCAACGTTTTTCATGATTTTGGCTGAAATTTCAGCTTTCGGACCACCAAAACCGACATTTAAATCTTAAGCCCACTCTTATAGATGTAGGGAAGAAGAAAGAGTGAGAAGAGAAGGGAGAAAGGGAGGAAGAAGATGAGAAGAGGAGAAGAAAGGAGAGAAGAATTCATGAAAGTCGTTCTTCTCACCCCCATTATTCCAATATGTACTATGTAGATGTGTCTGCTTAAAAGATTAGAAGAATACGTGGAGGGCCATCCACTGATTGGCCTTGTTAAGTTACACTTAAAAGAAAACTTAAGGTTCATATGCTGGGCCCTATCTTCATCAATACTGAAAGGGAGAACATACAGTATCATTGGAGTTTGATTCTTCTACTGATGAGATGGACCGTGTTGTATTTGTGTTGTCTGATGAGTCTATCTTTTCATGCATTGCATTTTTTTACAACTGAACAATGGAACTTGGATCTTTGTACGGAACCACATTTTTCTTCCTTCAGCACAATCGAAGTAATGCATGCGTTGAAATGTATTGTTTTATTTTTTATTCTTTTAGGGGTATTTTAGCAATATGCCCCTTCAATGTTTTGTATATGTGCCACCCACTTTAGTGATTGATTGTTTTGTTTCTAGATATTGCTTACATATATTTGTTGCTTTTGCCTACCACTCCTGTCAATCTAACGGAGGAACTGGAATATTTGTCTGACGGATGAGAATAATATATGTTTCTTTCACGTTATTCCTATTGCCCTAACTATGCATATATTGCATTTTACTTTGCAGAGTAGCTTTTATGGGAGTTTAGATCTGTTACATGACTACAAGTTGTCTTTTGCAGTTCAAGTCATGCTAAAATTTCACCTTGAACTGTGTAACCAGGAGGCAACAGTTGGAGAAGTGGGGAATTTCATCTTGAAAGGTCAAGCGGAGAAGTTGTGGCAGAAAGCCAAAGGTAGTTGTTGATGCAGCCAATTGCAAAATTGCAGATATAATTGAGAATAAACAAAAGACAATAGATAAGGGAAGAAGATGGTTAAATCCCAACCAGAAGTAAAATCCAGCTTGACTCCTCAAAGTTTCTGAAATAAGTGGGGTTTGGTGAACCACTTAAGGCAACTCAATAAAATTATTAAAATATTTAGAACTTATGAATAATATTTCTACCACTCAACATTAAAGAGGGCCCCAGTAAATATCACTTTAAACATGACCCACAGCTATTAAACAACACCCCCCCCCCCCCCCCCCACACACACACATCTCCCTCTCTCCTCCTGGCCTTCTTTTCCCTAATAGGGAAAGAAAAAAGGTTGAACATATAAACCCTCCCAAATTCATGTTGTATGGACCTGTCCAAGCCCCATCTTTTTTTTTTGAAAGATGACTATCATTAAATAAAAAGAGATTACAGACCAGGGGACAAGATGTCCCCAAAGAAGCCCAAAAGGCAACTAAGCATACATCAGAGACAAGGTGACAACCACAAATAAGATTAGCCAAAAAGGGGCCAACCTAACCCCTTAATTCCTCATTAGAAGGAATGGTGATCGAAATGGAATCCAATAAAACGTCACCCTTGGCCAAATGGTCTGCCACTTCGTTTGCCACTTTGTTTGCTGATCGAAATGGAATCCAATAGAACGGCACCCTTAGCCCCATTTAAAACACCCTACAAAAAATTCCCGTTGGAACTCATCACTCCTTCAAGGTCGCCCTAGAAGAAAAACGAAAGTCTGCCTTTAGCTTACTTGTTCACTTATGCAATTTCGTTCTAAAGCATTGTTGTCTATGTACTCAAGCCTAACCTGCCCTTAGGTTGTTTCTTGCTACCTTGCGTACTATCTATGCTCTCGAGGCTGGCCAACAATATAGATTGCGCAGCGGAAACCATTACTGCGCCGACTTATTGCTAGCAACGCAACCTGTAGCAACATAGTATTGGGTATCAACCCGTTCCCCCATTCGTCCCTTTCCAAGGATTGGTTATCCATTCTGATGTTTAACTTCATATAGGAACCTTCTCCCTTACAGGAAAGGGTGGAATCCGCCCCCCTTTTTAAGGAAGCGGACTTGGATCCATGCCAGTGATCCATAGCCTTTACGGGGATTTCTTTAACCAAGGCGATTAATGCTGGCAATCCCTAAAAGAGGAGATATAACTTCTAGACCCTCTGCAGGGCTTGTTATTCTTCCTCCTCGATTTTCAAGCATCCTTAGGGATGGAATTTTCATCAATTCATCGTGGCTTGGATAATTGACCCCTAGTCTTTTTGACAGCTCCATTGTGTGATCAACGAGCTGTCCTTCAGGGGATTTCTCTTTCTACTTGACTGGGTACTTTGATGTGTTTCTTGTGTAATAATAGTAGTACAAGTCATCAATATGTTTCATCTGATTCTTAGGAAGTTGATTCATCCATTCTTCTTGAAGTCTTCCTTCTTCATATCGCCTCTAACTTCATCATGCCCCATACATTCATAATGATCAGTTACATTATATTGAATTGATATTCACGTAATTTGGAAATTCCATAGAATATGCGTTTGGCATAGCCTTATTGATAATACGATACGGCCCATTTTTTTAATTTCTGATAAATTCCTTGATGGAAATTACCCTTGCACAAGAATATCATCACTAGATTCCCTTCGACAACTTTGTTCGTCGATGTGAGTTGGGGTGCTTCAATGCTGGCTTCTGTCTCCCTTTGTTCATCTACGTGCAAACACTTTTCATGATCAGCATAAGCTTTCACAACTTCACTAGTTTGCGCTTTGACAGGCAATAACACCAAATCTAGGACTTGATTTGGTGAATGATGCTAAACAATCTTGAATGATCTTCCTATGATATGAATGATCAAACTACTGTAAGAAAACTCAACCTGAGCCCCGACAATGTACGTCATCCCATGTTGAAATACAAGCACCCACCAAATGTCATAGAAGGTTGCTAGAGTGCTGCAAGCTATGAGGCAGCTTCTCTTATACAGTTCATTAAAAATGACTGTATAAGGTTGCTCAGAACCTGATACCTTCTTCAAATGTTAACTTCTGCCTAAGAATCTCCCTCCAAACTGTGAGAGTGTTATGTCTAAAGTTATCGTCTGAGGACCATTGCCCAGGTTTAACCCCGTCTTTACTTGATATGACCTTGGCCCAAAGAGATTTTCCTTCTTCACCACAACCGTTATCAAAGCAACGCTTTGTTAACTTCCTCAGCTCTCCTTATCCCCCAAGCACTCCACCCCCCCCCTAAACCCAAAAAATAAAATAAAATCACATAGGCCTACACACATCCTCCCAATTGACCAAATGGATTTTCTTCTTCTCACTTTCCTCCCAACAAGAACCTTCTTTGAATTTGTTCCATCATATATTTTATGCTTTATGAACTAAAAGTTTTACAACTATACACTTTTCTATGCTTTCATATAATTCCACTGATGTGGCAGCATGTTGCGTTTCCAGAGTCCCTATGTCTAGCACCTCATGTTCATGTCCGACACGCATCTCAGTCTCTAGTTACATCTATCATATAAAGCATATGCATATTCAAGAAATGCTATATATTGCATTATTACAGCAAAACCTAGAGATTGTCCCTAATATGAAATTGATGAATTTCATGTTTCACAGAGGGCTTTACACGTGTAACTTTTTCTTAAATGTTTTAATTCTGTCCCTTGTAACATTTTAATTTTGAAGGTCTCAAAAATCTTCTCTTCCCTTCAACTATACGGAGGAAGGAATACAACAATGGCGTGAACAACGCAAGAAGCACTACCCGACAAAGACAACTGTAGCGAAGGTTTGATTGGTGTGCACTTCCTAACTTATGTTTGCTCCTTGGAAAATAGGCTACATTTTGATAAATGCCATTACCTTTTGTAGAAGTTGACTGAAAGGCGTCGAAATAATGAACTCATTGATGCAGATGCCAAGATGCGCCGCAAGGTACATCATTGTTTTCTCTATTTGAAGGCTATATCTATCATTTCCTCTCAGATTGTTTTGACACTCCGAGTGCATGGAAATTAATATCCACTTAAATGCAAATCTGTCATACACATTAAAATTTTCCTACAGCAACTGAAGGAAATCCTAGCCAAACAGGCGGAGTTAGGCGTTGAAGTTGCTAAGTTGCCACCGAACTATCTATTGGATAAGGAAGACAAAACTTATGAAAGAGAAGATCAAAGCCGTGTTGGGAATAAGATGGGCAGATTCCAAAACAAGTTTAATAAAAGATTTAAGCATTGCAAGCGTTCCAAAAGGCAAAGGTTAGATTATGAGCCATTGCAAGTACCCAACTCAAACATTAGGAAGCCAACCCTTTTGGAGAAGCTACTGAGTAGGGATATAAAGCGGGATAAGAGCCATCTATTGCAAGTTTTCAGGTTCATGGTGTTGAACTCTTTCTTCAAGGACTGGCCTGAGAAGCCTTTAGAGTTTCCAGTGATTACAGTGAAAGATGGAGGCTGCAAGGATGAGATTGTCAATGAGAGATCTCCTTTAAAAGAGGGAAATGATACTGTTTCCAAGGTGGTTGAAAATGTCATGGTTCAGGAAATTGAAATTGAAAACCATGATCACAGTATAGTTGATGAAGAGAACAATGATGATGAAGATGAAAGTGGAGAAGAGATGGTTTGTGAGGATGTTGGTGTAAAGGGTTTTCGAAGAGAGCAAATTGAGAAATCAGAGGGAGAGGAGGGAGAATTCACAGATTAGTGCTCTCTCTGGTGTGTTTGGGTAAAGGGTTTTCCAAGAGGGCAAACTGAGAAATCAGGGGGAGAGTAGGGAGAAATCACAGCCTAGAGGTTTTCTCTTATGTATGCAAGTATTCATATATGTATACATGCAATATATATATGGGTCTAATTTATAGCGGCATTTCTTTTATAGATTTGCATCAATTTCTTTTGTTAGTCCAGGAGTGTTTCGTTTGACCTGAGGCCTAACATCTCTATAGGAGTGTAAATGGGCTGGGCCTTGATGGACCTTCTGTCAGACTTTAACTTTGCTTACTTGGGCCCATTTAATGGTAAATTTTGGGCCAGATATTTGCTGTTACTTTTATCCTATGAGTATATTATTATATGATTATGAAAATAGGAAGAATCTTTTGGGATGATGGTTCCCATTAATGGAACAAGCAGCCCAAAAACATGGCATATTATATTTCATGAAATTTGAGTAGTAGTGAACCCGTAGCTGCTTTCTTTTGTTTTGTTTTATAAAAACTAAAACTTCACCAGAAATCAGAATTCTCGGGGAGAATGGCACTATGAAAGTTCAATGACCAGTGGATATGATTCTAGCTTTTACTGAATAATCCAGAATCCTCCCTCTTATTTATCCAATTCTTCTTAAACCTAAGAATGTCTGTTACTGTAGAGGTTGCTAACAGCTAGTGGACACCTTCTCCAAGTCGCACTTCCTTGATTAGTAATCTCATTGATACAACAAAATTTAGGGAGTGATATATTCACCCCTTTTTCTTATGCGGACATCTGTCTCTAGTGAAGTTATTGTAGGGAATCTAACCCACCTCTAAAAGCTAGCCGTTAGAGCGAGGGTGCTCATTCCCTTATAACCTATCCCCATCCATTTCACTTATCCAATGTGGGACTATTTGCTTTTGTGTGGAACCCCAGCAATCTTTCCCTCCATGTGGAAGCAACGTGGACAATCTCGCCCCTCCACGTGGCGGCAATATTGCTCGGAGGATATTGTTGAGGTTTTACTCTAGGGGAAAAGGATTTTATTGGTAAATTTTACCGATGGAGGTAACATTGTACTATTTTGGTTTTAAAGAGTAGATTTTGTGTTGCCTTGTCTGTGGAGCAGTCCATTATGGTGAACCACGTATATTTGTGTCTTCTTGTGGTTGCGTGTGATTTCCCTTTATGGTTGTGGTTTGTAGGTGGAATTTTCTCTATCTTGTAGTGCAAGATCCTGGGTATTTCCGTATATTCGCCGCTCTTTTTACACTAAAGGCGTGACTCAGGTACATATATCCACTCCTTTTACTTCCCCAGGCCATCGTCCTTTTGTTTATGAATACTTTTTTACCATAAAATGGGTGGCTTGGGAAGAAAAGGGGTTAAATATATCATTCCCCTATAGTAAACATAATATTATTTAAACCGGGGTGCACAATTGATGTAACAGAAAATGGTAATCGTACAAAGAGCAGCTAGAACAACCCGTGAGGGTTTGAAAAACCCAAGTATGGCGACGAAAATATAAGTTGAAGGACTTGTCTCACATCAACAATGGTCTAGATTATCAAAGGGTCTCCGGCAATGTTAAATATGGGGATGGTTACTGCTGAAATTTCTTGGACAAACAGCTAGCCAGTATTCACATTCAGGAGATTTTATGTGGTGTGAGCCCCTAGTAGTCCCTTATTTTTCAAAAAGTATTGTACGGACCACACTATAGGATGATCCAAACCGTCCGTGTGATGGGCCATAACTTATATAGGTCGTGCTCCAAGAAATCATTTACATAGGATGATCTTAGCCCTCTGATCTATAGAAGTTTCCATAAAATAAAGTTCCTCTGTAGATCGTAGGGTTGCGATCATCCTATAGAAATGATTTTTTGGGCACAACCAATTTACATTGTAGCCCATCACATGGACGGTTTGGATCATCCTATAATACGTAGGACTGCAACTCGAGCCGGGTTTTACCCGACCCGAAAATAGCCTGGGTTGGGCTCAGGTTTCATGGGTTTCGGGTCGAGCCGGGTTGATCATTCAAAAGCCCGCATGAATCTCCGGTCGAGCCGGGTTTGAAGGGGCCCGACCCGACCCAACCCGAGTGACATAAGTTATAATATGTACATTTTTTTCTATTGTTAGTTAAAAGTTATAAGTGAAAACCCACGCACCCACTGTTACTGTACGTGAGTGTAATTTATGCTTCTATGGGTTGAGTTGATTCAAGTGTTTGATTCAGCATTGTTTGATTGTAATTACAACATTGTTTGATTGCATCATTGTTTGATTCAAGTGTAATGTGAGTGTAATTACATCATTGTATGATTCAAGTGTAATGTGAGTGTAATTTCTGCTTCTATGAGTTGAGTTGCCTTGCCAAACAAGAATTTTCCTTAAAAAATTGCGTCAACGTGAAAAAACCTGACCCGACCCGAACCGATCCTGAGATTTATCATGGGTAGGGCCGGGTTTGGGAATCGTGGGTTTTCCGAAAAAAAACCCGACCCGACCCAACCAGAGATATTTCTCGGGTAGGGTTGGGTTCTCCAAACCCCGACCCGCCCGACCCGAGTTGCAGCCCTAATAATACGGTCCGTACAGTACTTTAAAAAAAATACGTGACCATAAGGTCCTACACCGTAGAAAAACTCCACATTCAGAATGTTCAGTGAGCTCAACAAAAAAAATAAATAAAAAATTCTCGCGAAGCTTACTAGCAAATAGAAGTCTTACTGTCTTAGAGTTAAATCCGTCCCATCAAATTTCTAAAATTCCAAGTATAAATTGCGAGGGAAAGCGAAAAGCGCTAACTCATTAGAGACTGAGACAGAGTGAGAAAATGAAAAGCATTCCTCTTCTCCTCATTGGATGTGGTGGCGTGGGTCGACAGCTCCTTCAGCATATCGTTAGCTGCCGATCCCTCCATGCCAAACAGGTACTATAAAATCAGAGTCATATTCGAAAAGTTTTCATTGCCTTACGGTTCTTTGTACAATTTCGGATTTTTTGCTTCTAAAAGGGGAAAAGGTTTATTAATTAGGGTTTTGTAACTTTTTGATTCTATTAGGTTTATTCCTTCATCACGATATTTAGATTTTGATGCTTTACGTGGAAATCTTTCTCTGGCTCGTGCACTGGGAATTTAAAATTAGAGTCTCTATTCAAAAAGCTTTCATTGCTTTACGGTTCTTTGGATTATTTCGGATTTTTCGCTTCTAAATAAGGAAAAAGTAAGCCACATTGTTTCATGGCTTGATGAGAAGCTTATTTAGGGAATTAGGGTTTTGTAGCTTTTTTATTCTCTTAGGTTTATTCCGTCATCATGATATTTAGATTTTGATGCTTTATGTGGAAATCCTTCTCTGGTTCGTGCACTGGGAATTTAAAATTAGAGTCTCTATTCAAAAAGCTTTAATTGCTTTATGGTTCTTTGGACTACTTCGGATTTTTCGCTTCTAAATAAGGAAAAAGTAAGCCACATTATTTAGGGAATTAGGGTTTTGTGACTTTTTGATTCTCTTAGGTTTATTCCGTCATCACGATATTTAGATTTTGATGCTATATGTGGAAATCTGTTGGTTAGGTTTGTTTTTTTTCTTTTCTTAATGGAGTTGGTAGAAGATGCGCATGCAGTGCATTTTAATTTCAGAAAAGATGGAGAAGGAATGCCATATTTTCTGTCTCTTTCTCTAAATATTTTGAGAAATATATTATTTGTTTCCTGTTTCACTGTTGTTCTTCTTAGCAATATTTGTTTGCATACCAAACTGAGAAGAAAAGAACAACAGAAAATGGAAATGCAAATAGAAATCGTATTAGATAATGTCTTTGATATATGATGAAATTAATTTTTGGGGCTTGTTGCGAGAATTTGGAAATGTTAGACGCATTTTAGATAGAACTGATAAATACTATAGTGTTGAACCAACCAGTTTAGTTGAAAGTTTTGGAAGTACTTGGTTGCTTTTTATAACAGTATGCATCTAAATGTATTTATATATGCGTGTGTTAAAATTGAGTAGAATTCTATTGATTGATAGTGTTACATATTCATGGAGCAGGGATTGCTTTTACGAATCGTGGGAGTATGTGATAGCCAATCATTACTTGTTGCTACCAATGTTTTTACCATGGAGTTAAATGATGAATTCTTGATGGAAATTTGCCAGAAAAAGTCATCCGGTTCTTCTCTGACAACGTTGAGTGATTTTGGTAACTCCTTATATTCCTTATTACAGTGACGAGTTTATTAGAGTTATGCTTTTTTACTTTTTTCAATGAAAGATTTTTATTGTTATTTGAACTCTTTGTTTATGCAATTTTATTTCTAACAAAATTGTGATGAGAAAGTCAGTTTTGGAATTATTTCTTCACTATTGGCGTTTATTATTCTTTTCTGATTGAATCTTGGGTCCTAGTTATCTTCACAACTTTATTGTACTTATGTTTTTCTTTTTCTTTTATCCTTTTTCCCACTTCTGGTTAGGCGAATGCCAAACATTCAAGAACGCGGAAGCAATACAAAAAGTTATTGATATTGCTGCCCTTCTAGGAAGATCAACTGGTTCGTAGCATATCCAAACTCAGGTGTCACTTTTATCTTCAATATGCAAATGTTTAAACTATTTTTGGATAGATATTTTTTTTTATCCCCAGAATAATTGTAATCATTGGTCATATTTATCTTCATTGCCTATTTATTTGTCACTTACTAAAAATCATTGATTCCCTCCTTTACCATTATTTAACTGTTTTTTTGTACAGGTTTGTCACTTGTCGATTGCTCTGCCAGTTCTGAGACTATTAAAGTGCTAAATCGGGTTGTTGATTTGGGTTGTTGCATAGTTTTGGCAAATAAAAAGCCACTGACATCCGGAATTGTAATCTCTTCTCCTATGTTTTCCTAATCTATGGGAAACATCAAATAAAACAATTGCCATTTCTCCATGCTCAGAAACTTTTTCTATCACTATTGGCTCTTTACTTCTTTTCCATGTCTGCTGCATTTTCTTAACAACAATTTGGCTCATTATTTATCCAAAATGCTTCTGTTGTCCTCACAGGAAGATTATGAAAATTTAGTCTCACACTTACGTCGCATTCGATATGAATCAACTGTAAGTTTGATTATTCCTTCGCTAGTTTTGTCATCTTCTGTTTACGCAAATGTAAGAAAAATGTGAAATGCATTGCTTTTGTTTGCTCATTCTTGCTCTGCCTCACATAGTGGATGCACAATGCCTATGATTGGTTATGTCGCTTTTGTGAACTGAAATGGTGTCTACAAGGTGGTGGTTGGTATTTTATATTGGATCTGAGAAGGAAAGCTTAATTTGTTAATATCCTTGTAATTCTACGCTGTTTTCATATTCCCCCAATAATTGAGCCAAGGGATCAATCATTCTTGTACATGTGAATATTAAATACTAGTATGTGGGCTAATTCAATGGATAGGAGCAGATTTCATCTGGTTAATTTGAAGGAGGTTTTCCAACCAAAGAGTTCTTGGCATTAGAAACCTCAAGCTGTGGACAAAGCCTTGCTGGGTAAGTGGTTGTTGAAATATGTGAGGATAGATCTCATATATGGAGCAGGGTGATTTTGTAGAAGTACGGGGCTAGCTTCGGATGTTGGAATTCCCTTTCAAAGTGGAATTCGATATAACGTGTGTAAAGGAGATAGAGTGCAGTTATTTTCAGATTCTTGGTGTAGTGAGGTGCCTCTGAAAGACATGTTCTTGGATTTGTTTGTTGTGGCAAAAAAGAGGGAAATCACTGTCAACGAAATCACTGTCAACGAACAGGTGGCTTGGTAGGTTGAGTTCCGTTGGAACATTTTTTATCAAGAGATTGAGGGGATGGTTTCATTTATGGAAACTCTAGATACAATCTTTATCAGGAGGGATGGTAAGGGTAAGATAACCTGGATATTTGCTCGTGATAGGGTCTTTTTTGTCCATTGTTTCAACGAATGTCTCACAGTGGATGTATCTTTCTCATCAGCTAACTTGATATAGAGGACTCCTATTCCCCTAGAGGGTGCGTATGTGGTTGGATTACGTATTTAAACAAGATTTCGATAGTGGATCACTTAGTTACAATTTTATCACTGTCAACCACTGCGGTATGTGCCTCGAGTCGGAGTAAATTGTGGATTACATCTTCATTCATTGTAGGGTGGTAAGAGAGATTTGGTCCTTTATACTACTCAACTCAACTCAACTCAACTCAACTAAGCCTTTGTCCCAAACTAGTTGGGGTCAGCTAATGAATCCTTTAGAAAATTTTCATGAAGAAGGTGAAAGAATCTACCCGGCTCAAATTGACTAAGTTTAATCCGGACACTAGTTGGGTTCGTCTACATGGATCATTTTCTTCCATTCTATCCTATCCAAGGTCATGTTCTCTATTATGTTCCTAGCTCTTAAGTCTTTCCTCACTGTTTCTACGCAAGTTGTTTTCGGTCTACCCCTACCTCTTTTTACTCCATCAAGTTGGCATGAGTCACTTCTTCTCATTGGAGCATCCAAAGGCCTACGTTGGATATGCCCAAACCATCTTAAGCGGTGCTGCTTGGGTATTTTGAATTTAATTGGTACTACTTGAGTATTCTCAAACCAATACTCCAGATCTTTTTTGAGGGATGGAATTTTTCTCATTGGACCCAAGGGGTCAGATTTTGTGGAGCGTAGCACTTTTAGCTGCGCTTTGGGCAATTTGAAAAGAATGGAATAAGCGTGTCTTCAAAGGATCGGTGAAAAGCAATCGCTCAATTCTCTAAAAAACCTAGACGTCTCTAATCTCTCAAAATAGGATCAAATACGATGTGCAACAAACGACAAGAAGAGATTCAAGCAGCACAATCACAAAAAAGAAAAGAAAAAAAGAACGCAAGATTTATGTAGTTCAACTGCGTGCCTACCTCCGCGAGAGAAGAGTTCCAATATTTCGGTTTAGGATTAAAAAAGAATAATTTCCTCTGTGCCAATAAAACTCACAAATCCTCCTAACTTGTAACCCTAATATATGATTATATATTAATTCCACTACATCATGAAATTACTGAAATACCCTTTAGCAGAAATCGAAAATTGAATCTTCCTTCCAGGGTGCTGCCCTGAAAAGAACCCCAGTAGGGACATGCTGCCCCCCCCCCCCCCCCCCCCCCCCAACGACACCCCAAGCGAGCTGACTGCGAGGGTGATCAATGATTGCCAGGATACAAGATGTCTGCACAACAAATTCCACAACATTTTTTATCGTTGATTGTACACTGGGTTGAAGTCCTCCCAGCCTTTAGGGGTTTCTCTAAATCAATAATTAGATGATCTTGGGATGAGGTGTGCGCGAGGAAGATTGTGGCCGATAATCCTACTGTTAAAGTATAAAAGATAAATAACACCATTCTCCAGCAGCTTTAGCTTTTGGAGAATTTGGTAAGTTAACATGGTATCAGAGCCAAAGGTCTCGAGTTCAAACCTCCCGGATAGCAAAAATCCACATGCGATGGTCGGCCCAAAGTGGGACCACATGTGCCACGTGTTTGCCAAGTGGGCCACACGTGCGGGGGAGTGTTAAAGTATAAAAGATAAATAACGCCTTTCTCCAGCAGCTTAAGCTTTTGGAGAAGTTGGTAAGTTAACACCTACCCCTATGTGGTCCCCTTCTACTGGGTTTGTTTAGTTGAATTTTGATGGATCTAGTATCTGGAACTTGGGCTCCATAGGCGTGAGTGGTCTTTTTGCAATGAGGATGGGGCCACCAATTGGGCCTTCTCTGGGCTGTTTGGTCAGAAGGATGCTTACGCGGTGAACGTGCAAGCTTTGTTGGTTGGGATTCTCCTGGCAGATCATAGGGACCTTGACAACTTTATCATGGAAGGTGACTTGATTACATTATTTGCTAGATGAAGTTGGGGGCTAACTATTCGTGGAGATTTTCCTACTCGATCGAAGAGATCTTGGATTGTATGGAGGGTCACCCTGTGAAATTCCATCACTTTGGCGCTGTGCCAATAGTGATGCCGATCGGCTTGCCCACACTAGGGTGGATAAACTCAGCTAGGAGACTTCTGAATTTAGTCCTCCTTGAGGTTGTGTTGGTTTTGTATTTTCTCTTTTTGTTTGGCTTGTTTTTCGACAATTCAGTCCCCGAAAATTGCCCTCTTTTTTCTAATAATCGCTGCCATTCAAGAAAATAAACATGCTATTTGCTTTTGTAGAGGCATTATGGTTCTTGCAAACTTGAGAATGAAATGAGGGTTGAATTCAAACATGTGAGCCACTTGACATATACTTGTAACTAAGTAAAAGAGCACCATTAGTGCCATCAGATGCACCACATATTAAATAAATGAGTTATAAAAGATTTGCATACCAAGTAATGTAAATACTAGTTACACTATTCTAGCTCTTAAAACTTCCCCTTAAGTTGGGGCATTGGCAATCTCTGGACCTCACACAAGGAGTAGATATTAGTTTGTTAGTGACATTTTCACAAACAAAATGGAAATCTACTTCATTGTGATCAGTCCTCTCATGTGGTATTGGATTACTAGCAATGTGTAGCCAACTACTTATCAATGAGAGCATACTAATAAGCATCATCCCTATCAGTTGTATAGGAGACTTGATTTTTTTGTGTGGATTTTCTTATCGAATGTATGATTTGATCTTCACATCTCAATGTTTGTAGAGGCTGTGATTTAGGGGTGGACATGGCAGAAAGCCGTATAATGAATCATATTGCACGTGCGTTGATGTAGTTGAAGATTCTTATGGAAGAGATGTATTCTACTTTTGACAAGCCATTGACAATGTCTTGTGATAGCCTTGTATCTACTTAAATAATGCGTAATCCAATGTTCCATAAGTTCTCAAAGCACATTGAAGTGGGTTGTCATTTTTTTGGTTCAAAGGTCACAATTCACAAACAAGCAAATGTATGGCTGATATTTGCAAAGGCTCTTGGTGGAAGTCAGTTTTAGTTTTATTTGTTCCAAGATGGTATCTTTCTTCAGCTTGAAGGGGACTACTGATATTAGAATGTGTTTTTAGTGGTCTATTTTATGTTGTAGTGATTACTTGTTTGAGTTATGTGGGCTACGATGTGGGTTATGATAGGAATATAGGGCCCATTATTATTGATGGCCTTGGTGATCTTCCCTAAGGTTCTTCTTATTTCTTTTGCTTAAATAATTATTAATTTCATGCCAAATATTGTAACAATGTTCTCTTCTCTGTCTTTTTGGATATTCAAGAGTACTTGCTATGTAGAATTTGATATTATTTCTCTAAGGGGTTTATTTTTCTCGCTAGGTTGGAGCTGGCCTTCCTGTAATAACATCTTTAACCCGTATAATTGCATCCGGTGACTCCATCGACCGTGTTATTGGGAGTTTGAGTGGTACTGCTTTCTTGAAGATTTCTCTGTCATAATTGTCAGTATATTTACTTTTTCATGATTCTGAGAGCTTCATAAAACTATTCCCTTTGTTAGTCTCATGTTTTTTGTGCGAATTTGTAATAGGCACACTGGGCTATGTAATGAGCGAGCTAGAAGATGGAAAGCCATTCAGCCTGATTGTTCGAGCAGCTAAAAGCCTCGGTTACACAGAACCAGGTTGACTTTAGTAGCTTTGCAGTACATCTTGGCCCCTACGAAAATTGAGCCTACAACTAACCCTCTTAGTGTCCATTGTTTACAATACCTAATGTTAATATAAAGAAATAGTATAAATGAATTTCACTTTGTTTAATATTGAATCCTAGACAAACAGTCACTACCTCAAATGTTTATGGATCAAAACTACCAGCATGAGTATCGTGTTAATCTTTGAGAAGGTACTTTTATCTGCTTGCAATAATTTAGGCAGTAGGGAACCCAATCGCATTGTCAATTCCACAAGTAAATCACCAAGGCTAATATTCTTGTCTCATGACTCGCTCGTTCTTGCCTTGATTTAGACCCATGGGTTGCATTCTGGATCAAGGGTCATTATTTTGTCCCTTTGATCTGTAGTTCTTTCTTTTGCATTGCATGTTTGCACCTGTGGTGTTCAAAAAGAACAAAAGTAAATTAGAAGTACCTAAAGATTACAAAGATGTTTTTCCTTACAAGTAAACTTGAATGACCCCAAAGTTGCAAGCATGCTAGGCTCTCACCTATGATTTGTGGACACGGACACGAGTGTTGCGTCTCAACACGGAAACGGGGTGTCGGACACGGCAAACTCCCAAAATTTAGAAACAGGGACACGGCTAAAATAGAAAGTACATAAACTCATGATTTGTGGACACAGATTTGTGTGCCGAGTTTCGACCAAGTTTTGACACGGATACGAGGTATCTGACATGAAAACCCCTAAAAAACTAGAAATAGTGTCACACTCGTACACATACATACATATAAAGTTTTTTTTTGATGGGTTACATACATATAAAGTTGCTAACACTTCTAGCAATACATCTAAAGTGTCTAAAGGAGTGTCGACACGTGTGGACAGGGGTATTGTGTCGGACACGACACGACACGTGTGTCGGCAATAAATTCGAAGTGTCGGCCAAATCATAGGCTCTCACTCATGAAAAGAATGATAATCTGAAGAAATTATATCAAAAGCCAAGTAGACAATTAATTTCTGATATTAGTTTCGACCAGCACATAAACTTGCCTATTTTAATGGTGGTACCTTAAATGTTGTATAGGATGTAAAGTCAACTGCCTGCCCTATCTTCTCTTTGTAAATCAGATCTTCCTTGTTGTTGGTTTCATATGTGTGAAACAACCAATTTTCCTCCAAAAGCTTCAAGCCGCTGGAGATGGCATTATTTAATCTTTTATACTTTAACACTCCCCCTCATGTGTGACCCCTTTTTTAGGGTTGGCCTACATGTGGCAAGTGTGGCCTCTCTTTTGGGTTGGCCATTACATGTGGATTTTTAATATCAAGGAGTTTTGAACCCAGGCAATTTGCTCTGATACCATGTGAAACAACCAATTTTACTCGAAAAGCTTCAGTCATTGGAGATGGCGTCATTTAATCTTTGATACTTTAACAATATGTATACTACACGCATTTATGCAATTTTTTCCATTGATCATTACTGATACTTAAAGAAAAAGAATAAACAAGATGGAGTTGTCAATTTTAATCACTAAATAATTAAATATCATCTCCTGATTTTCTAGATCTGATCTGCCCATTTATTCTCAGTAGTTGGTTCATATCTTTCTAACACAAAATTAATGCTTGAGCAACAACTATCTAATGGATTGGCTTTACATTTTTATGTTCTTCTCTGTCAATGTATATGTAGTTCACTCACTTCTTTTTTATTGTTCTTAGATCCACGAGATGACCTCAGCGGGATGGATGTGGCAAGAAAGGTCTGACTGTTGGTAACTAAAATTATGTTGACACTAATTGAATGCTTATATTTGTTATCCTCCACAGCTATACATGGCTTATTAAAATGCTCAAAATGGATTGTAAATTTGAATTTGTTCTGGAATTACTTATACATCTTAGCTATTTGGTTCGTATTGAGAAGTGATAGCAAAAGCACTTTCTCTAAAATAGCAGGTAGGATTAAAATCATAGAAGAATAACCAACCATCTGCATAGTTGTTCACATTGAATGGGTAAGTCTTCACCATCCCCTTCTTTACACTGTTGATACCTTTTCCCCTACTTTTCCCTCGGACCAATAACACTGCTGGTTGTAGCTCCACTTCCTTTTCCGACTTCCTCTTTGACTTTCTCCCACCTTTTGACACTTGTAGCCACTATTCTCATCAGGAGGACTGTTATACTGTTCGGGGGACTGCACCATCGATCTATTCACAGTCATATACTATCTTTGGGTGGTTACGTGCCATATCTGTCACCTTGCTTCCTGGGGCTTCGCCCGATCACCTCTTCTATATATTTTCCCTCTTGGGCCTAATCTAGAGGTGTTTATTGTTGTTCCTTGGACGGTTCGAGTCTTTCCGACTTCCCTGCCATCATTCTTGGGCGGAGAAGTTGAGGACAACGTGATTACCTTCTGGGTAATCTGACCTCTGATATTCTTAGGCCATTAGATCTGATTTTGTGACTTGTCGATACCCATTAGCCATCAACCTTTGAGCCTATTTTATTCATGAGATTACTTACCCTAGATAGGAGTCTATTTGGGCCTTAGACTTTCCATTTTATTTCTTTATTTTAGATCGGGATTGGACCTTATAGTTTTTGCTGCCATATACATATATTTTTTATCGATTGATGTGATCTATTATTGCAATGTATGTCTGGGCAGATTTTTAATCTCATTGTTGAACTATTTAACCGATTAGCTTAAAGTAAACATCTTAACACGGTTGGCTCGCCTATCGAACACTTAATTTATTTAGGGACTAGTTGTACTACTTTAAAATTGAAGATTGATACATTGAGCTCCTAAGTTCTTCATATTAACTTCACAAACCCCGGGTTTGCATTAAGTGGTATCTGAGCCTTGGTTTGCATCATTTTGTCTCACCTCCTTGTCTCGATATTTACACCACTTGATTACCCCTTTTGGGGTTGATAATGACAATTTCCCAGTCTGGAAATGTTTGAAAGTCTTCGGTGTTGCATTTTGGTATTGCAAACTTCTGCACAAATCAAATTCAAGTTTGTATTTTCTAGAGACGGGTTTGTGAGTGATCCCTGTTAACTTACCAACTTCTCCAGAAGCTTAAGCTCTTGGAGAAAGGCGTTATTTATCTTTTATACTTTAACACTCTCCCGCACGTGTGGCCCACTTGGCAAACACGTGGCACATGTGGTCCCACTTTAGGCCAACCATCGCATGTGGATTTTTGCTATCTGGGAGGTTTGAACTCAAGACCTTTGGCTCTGATACCATGTTAACTTACCAACTTCTCCAAAAGCTTAAGTTGTTGGAGAAAGGCGTTATTTATCTTTTATACTTTAACAATCCCATTTAGATTCATCTTCTTGCACCTGTTTCTCCAAGTATACGACCTCTATGATTGAGTGAATTTTAAGCCCTTACAAACCATATGTTTAGACTTTGATTCACCTCCTAATATGCACTTTTTCGCTTATGAAGAAACCATTTTTGTTAGCTCTCTTTGTAAATGTACCAAATATATAAAAGCATCTGCGAAACAATTTGCAAATTGCTCAATTAATTATTGGAAGGTGCCACAACAAATTAGCAATACAGGTTCAACACTTACCATCAACACGAATGCTACATACCCCATATCTGCCTTTCATTGTGTTGGTTAGATCTCCAACAGTCCAACGTGTTATATGAGATAAAAGGGAAGCCTACGAAGCATCCACGAACTGGGAATATAGTTTGATACTCCGCGTTGGGACCATGTGGTGATGCCCAATCATCCAGAAACAAGTGAACAAAATATTCCAAATTGCCGAACTTAGTTTGCTCATGCCAAATGGCCTAAATCAGTCTAGTGATTAAGTTTTTGTCACTCTGTATAGTAAAGTCTCATCCTGAACAATTAATATTTCTGGTAGTCACACTATTTGAGTAGTGGACTTGGGCTTACCAATCTTAAGCTTATCACAAACACTTTTAAATAATGTTGTCTCCTATGCATTCATTCAACATATATGAATATGCCATTCTGTGATATTTAGAGGTACTAAAATATATAGTGCAAACCAAAGGAGAATATCTATGCAAAAATTATAGATTTCATGCCAAAATCTAACACATTTAAGCCTTACAGCATATATACACGAATTAATTCATGCCATGATAATCAAATGGAATACACTTAAACAAATAAGTACACTACATGTGTCGCACAAGCAAAAAAAGAGAGAATATCCATGCAAAATATCGTAAAGGCTGTATCAATATCATCATAAAGGCCGTACCAATATCTTACACATGCAAGCCTCGCAAGATAGGCAAAGTATAATGGACAAAACGTTTATAATCTTTGTGCTAATCTTTGTACTTGCTCAAGTACTAAGGTTTTTTTAATGGACTATATCTGCATTCTGATGTATTCTAACCAGTAATTCATGGTTCTTGAAACAGGCTTTGATACTTGTCCGACTTCTTGGATGGCGGATTAACTTGGATGACATTAAGGTTTTTGTTCCGACACTCTTTTTTTGTTAACGAATATAACCTTAATTAAAAAATTACCAAAATTTTATCTTTGCTATTTCTGAATTTTTAGGTAGACAGCTTGTACCCTGATGAAATGGGACCCAATACAATGTCTATAGAAGACTTTCTAGATAATGGTCTCCCAACTCTCGATAAAGAGATTGAAGAAAGAATTAGAGTGGCTTCTTCAAATGGGAATGTTCTCCGATATGTCTGCATGATTGAGGGCTCAAGGTATGTTCAAGTTTTCTTGATGTTAGTGTCACATATTGACATGTTCTTATAAATGTGTATAATAATAGTTTATGTATATGTATAATTTCTTTTTTATATTTCTTTACATCTATTGCTTTTTTAAAAAAAAAAAATCAGAAAATTGGCACCCTTAAAGATACATTGTTCGATTTGAAAGGGATGGACTCCATTCATATTGACCCTCATGACAAAAAACTTGGTTTTATTTGGTCTACTCTGCTATAACCGTCCTAATGGATCTTGTTGCAAGACCAAACATGCAGCACAACGTGCAGATAATCTCCTTTTTTTTTATCAATAACAAAGTTAATTTAGAAAATAAGTGACACAAACTCAAAATAATTTTCGTAGGATCTTGTTCCTGTTGAAAGACATTCCGAATTCCATAGGGAGGCAAATGACATAGTTGACACTAGAATTCCACGACTTAGGCTCTCGAAGAACATTGTTACATATTGTGGCCCTCCATTTCACCACCCTATATGTTATTGGGAAAGCTACTGAGTTTATTTTGTTACTGTTATTTTTTGTGGAAACACGGACAACCTTGTCAATTAATATGAATTTCATATTATATGCATATTTATATTTCTTTTTCTTAACTAATTGAGGGCATTTATGTAATTTGGGATTAAGTGTCTTAATTTGTTAGAATTCTAGTCATGGGAGGCTATTTACTTTCTCACAAACCTTTTGTCTCCCTTCTTAGCTAACATGGTATAGGACCAATACCAAAGGAAGAATATCCTAGATCTACAAGCCTCAATCCCTTTAATCCGCAGACTCATTTAAGAATTTCAGAAGCAATATAAAGGTTTGTTATGAGTAGTATGAAGTGGTTTGGGTAGGTCTCCTGTGATCTCTGCAATCATACGATTGACCATCCTGTGACAACACAAAATGATCCATTTGAAAGCTCTTTAATTCTTGATATTTATCATATTTTTTAGTCAATTTTTTTAGGCTTTTTATTGGGTTTTGTTGCCCTAAATGGGTTTGTAATAGAGAAAATCAAAATCCTAGGTTTTTGAAATTTGCTCATATTTTTTCATAGGGTACCTTTTCCTTTGAAGCACCGATGCTTTCAGGTCATCCTTTATCTGAAATTATTTATTTGTGGTCTCAATCCGATCCATTAAGGGACAAATGTGTTGTTTTCATTTCTTATGTGTACTGAATGCTCCATATTCTTATTTTTTTGCTATTTCAAGTCAGGTTGGGTCAGTGATAATGATAGTTGGACTTGGGGTTTAATTATGTTTAATGATGATTGGATGATTTTCATTGATATTTGGATTCATCTGGGGTTTCTCCTTGAATGCTCCTTGAATGCGATGTTCTAATGAGGATCTATTTGTATTTTCTCCTTCAATGAGCCTATTCTCATTGCTATCTAGCTTACTCAAGGGAGAACATACATAGGTATTTATGTAGTGGTTTATGTCGTTTCAGCTATAGTATGCATTTCTGGACTTGTAATCTCAAACAAATGTTCTTCACAAACTTTCAACTTAAACATAGAGATAAAGGGTATTCTAATGAGGATCTATTTGTATTTTCTCCTTCAATGAGCCTATTCTCGTTGCTATCTAGTTTACTCGAGGGAGAACATACATATGTATGTATATTGTGTTATATATGTCATTTCGTATACAACATGCATTTTTGGACTTGTAAACTCAAACAAATGTTCTTCACAAACTTTCAACTTAACCATAGAGATAAAGGGTAATAAGTTGCTATAATCTCAGAAAATCCTTTCATCCAAATTACCTCTGTGAAGTTGCATGATCTTGATTATTTATCTCAGGCTCAAGATATGTGCCTGTTCATTTGGGAAAGATGAAATTTTGATATGGGTGATCCTGCATATCCTCACTGAGAGGCTGAAATCATGTTGGTAATTAATGTCTTGGCTTTTGAACACAAATGGAACCCAACATTAGGCTATATATCTATTTGCATAGATTGCTAAAGTGATAATGGATGGACCTGAGAAAGCATATGCGCCAAAAAAAAAAAAAGTGTTACATAATTTATCAGTTACATCGAGACATTCCTTGTCTTCACCTAGGTAAGCATATCTTTGGTTGCCTGTTGTTTATCAATATTAGCAGTGTGGTTAAAGCTTAGCTGTTATCAACCTATAACCAAGGTTTTAAATTTCGGTTTCGGTATCAATTTCAGACCCCACCGAAATCCGAAATTTGGTTTAAATAAAAGAAGATTATTTAATAAATTTCGAAATTTCGGTCGAAATTTTGTAACAGGTTTTTTTTTTACAAAACAAATTACATTAAATCAAAATTTCGGACCGAAATTACTGAAATTCCGAAAGGGCGAAATCCGAAATTTCGCCAAATTTCGGTTTCGGTCTCCACCGAAATCCGAAATTTCGGATTTCGGCCAAAATTTAAAACCATGCCTATAACTAGTGACCTATAAGTGCAGTTGAAACTTGAAACAATTCGAAGAGGAGGATTTTTCAACTGTTAGGGTTTAAAAATGTTTGATGATGTGCATGGAGTTATGGACTTCTCTTGAAAGATAAAGGAGGTTCAAGGGATCCACTTCCTAATACATCTTTGTTTGAGATATCTGCTCGTGGGGATCCAAGGTCGTGGTAAGGGCAAAGTAAACGGTGTGAAAAAATTAGGAGGAAAAAGTTAGAGAGGAGAACCAATGTAGTGCTTTTGGTGTTGTACCTCTCACAACAAGGGGAAATAATTATGACTTTCTCAAAGGACTACCTCTGTTGGCCCAAACTAATGCCGTTCATGTTGAGGTGATTTTGCAGTTGGTAAATACATATATACTCAAGGGACTTATTTCTTCTACCGTTTCTAGTGAGACCTTCACTGTTACTGAGATCTAGCTCTAAGCGAAATGTTGGGAGCTTCTTCAACAACTTTAGTTATCTCATTTCAAAGGTGTGTTCCTCTGTTTTTATTTCAAGGCTTTCACAAGCCAATCACGTACTTTCCCACCAGCTTTCCTCACTTCTGTTTCATGTTCTGGTAGATTGGTATTGCTTCTATTATTGACTGTGGTGGTACACATTCAGGTTTCACTGTCTCTATTCCTTCTATTTAGTTTTTCTTGATCTTTCAATTAATTTCTATCAGTAAGTTGCCTAACAAAATCCTTGAATTATTCCGTGATTTTCTTTCTTTCACTGTATTTTTCATGACTTGAAAAGTAGGAAATTGATTGGTGGATATTGAGAGTCTAGTGGACTGCACCAACTTACCTCTTCCAAGACATTAATTTCTTCCAGTTCCAATTCAAAGTATAATAAAGTCAGGGATAACTCTATGGGATTCATGCCATGTGCATCCCTTTATAGCTACTTTAGTATGTGTGTGCATCTTCATCTGTTGAAGCTAGTGGTCTTAATTGTGATGCTTGTTAGTTCTAAGTATTGACCTATTTATCCAGTTAGTCAAAATAAAAAATAGTTTCTCTTTTTATTCACTCTAATGTTTGGGGGCCTACCCCTATGACTCCTTTATTTTGTTTAGTTGACTTCACCTGACCAACTTACCTCTTCCAAGCCATTAATTTCTGCGAGTTCCAATTCAAGTTGTAATTAACTTAGAGAAAGAATCCCTTTAGAGGGATTATTTCTTCAATGTCTTAATTCTCCTTATTGTGCGATTGTATCTGTTGAGTATAATTTGAGTCAGCTCCCATTATGCAATTCCTTTCGGATCCCGGTCACTAGGATCAATTGCTGTAGGTCTAGTGAAGACGCTGCATACATGTTAGAGATCGAGAAAAAACGAAGTTTTAAATTTTGGTTTTGGTATGCATGTCGGTTGTCACAGAAATGGAAATTTGTAAACTTCAGTAGTAGATTTTAGTGGAAGTCCTGTAAAATTTGAATCCTTCATTCATGTCTCTACCAAGAGACTACAAGAATACTGTAGAATATCTACAAGTGTCCATAAGTTTCTACATGCTTTCCATACTCCTCCAAGAGACTTCTACACATCTCTAGCGATCTAGAAGGTTCTCCAGTTATCCATGTCCTTTTTTATCCTTGTATTTAGCTAGGGACTGCTTCCATGTCATTCTTAAGCCTCCATTTGGCCTATAAAAGAAGATGAGGTGATCCAAATTGTCACCTCGTGACGTGTATCTAATTCTCAGTCTGTGATGGAGAATCAATGTCTTCTATTGGGATCTAAGGTAACTGGAGCAACTGGAAGCGGGAGCTGTAATAAGAAGTTGAAAATAAGCTATTTTCTAGCTCAAAGTGTCCAGAAATCACAAGATTCTGAAGTGTTATACTCACCATGTTTATACATTCATTTGTTGGGCATAAGCATCTTCCGATAAACCAATGTTTATACCCTCATAGATTTTGAGTTTATTAGTTCATTTTGGTTATGCCACTCTGGGTGCACGCTCTCCAAAATTAAGGTATTCTGTCCTTTCACGATATTGCAATTTGCAACAGTTTGCTTGCAATGGTGCTTTAATATATACATATTTCCATTAACTGCATTGTCTTCTTGTTTAGTAAGATAAATTTGCCTTGACTCGGGCATGACTTTCTGAAAGCCGTCAATTTTGGGGAAGCAGCAAATGATTTTTCTCCTTGCAGGTGTCAGGTTGGCCTTAAAGAGCTTCCAAAAAATTCTCCTCTAGGGAGATTGAGAGGAAGTGACAATGTGGTATGCTTATTCATTCTTACATGAAACATTTTTAGCTGATAATCGTTTACAAGTATATTTATTTATCATTGATACGTAGCTTCGGTTATTTAAGTATGTAACAACTTGTGAAGGGAAATATGTATTGTAAATACCTAGTGAACTGATCCTTATGCATTTGGTTGAAGTATTGCCTCAAAAGGTTGTAACTGGTTAAACCTTCCGTTGCATCACGAAATGAGACCCAACATGTCTTAAGTCTCTATAATGTTGGTGGACACAACTTACTATATTATAATGCAAATTTATCCTATTGGATAAGCTAGCTTGTTTACTGCTTGATATCATTAGATGAACCTGTACAATTATTGTCTAGCTTGTTGACTGCTTGATATCATTACGTCTGCAAATTTGCATTATACTGCTTGATGTAATGCAAATTTAGCTTGCATTATACTGCTTGCTATCCTATTGGATAAGCTAGCTTGCTGACTGCTTGATATCATTAGATGGACACATTTGCTTGATATCATTGGACGTGATGTCTCACCAAGATTAACCTTTGCAGAAGGTATTTTGGACCTGTGTCATGTTTATAATGAGTTGGATTTTTATGCAAATTTCTTTTTGCTGCTTCTGGTTTTTGCCTAGAAAGCCCCACTCCATACCCTTGTTCTCTCCAAGTTACTTCGTCTCTGTAAGCAAATTATTGATTTTAAATTACTAGATGGAGACTTGTGAATTTCCTATGTACTTGGTACAGCAGAGTAAATTCAGTGGATTCTTTGTGTGCATTCATTGATTTTTCCCATGTTTTCGTCACAGACTACAGTAACTTGTGTTTTAACATGCAGGTAGAGGTTTACAGCAGATGTTACAAGGATTTGCCGTTGGTGATCCAAGGAGCTGGAGCAGGCAATGACACCACGGCAGCCGGAGTCCTTGCCGACATCATTGATCTCCAGGATCTCTTTACCTGAGACTATCAACCCCTTAAGATTATGGGTCATATAAATCAAATATTTATATGAAATTGAAGGTGTTCATGAGATGAAAACAAGTTCTAGTTCGCCATCAGACGCATGTTTTCTAGCTTTGCTCACAAGTCATTTAAATTCAAAAAAGTTTACCAGAACTGGTTTCTTATACATTGCATTGAACAGATACTTCTGGCTGTATGTATGGTCAGATTACCTCGACTGCATATGAACCCTACCTTTGATCAGATGTGGGACTGAAACTGAAATTTAAATCCTGGGACGAGAATGTCTGCTATCCGGTCTCCTTGAGGAAATGCATTAGTGGGCTGAAGCAAAAGAGGATGCCACTTGTTCGGAGTTACTAGCTATTCACTTTTTTCGGACCAATATGGATAAACCCTGGCCTAAAAGCTTCTTGATACTAAAAAGTAAAAACTCCTATTCATTTGAGAAAGTCCGCTTGTCATTTTTATGTTCGCTACAAATAACTGAGCCTAGCACTCTAGTTCTTGACCGGGTGCTACATTGTGGGAAATAATAAATTCGTCCCCTTTCATTCCCTGGGCCACCCCATCTTTTAGTTTATGTTTTGTTTTGTTTTGTTTCTGAGTGACTGGGCAACCCTCTTCTAGTATAAAAAGGCTTGGCATGACACTAGAGAGTGGTTGCCCGGGGAAGCAAAGGTAGCGAATATATCACATATGTATTGTATATGACTTTTCTCCTTGTAATATTTAGTTTACAGAGAGAACCTAATCCTGCAATCATACATGCCCTTGCACAGTATCCCATGTTTTATAGGAGTTTTTGGCTGCCATGCAAGTAGAATTGGACAATACTTAGCCTGTCTTCTTAACTCACGTGGTATGTCAGCAAACTACTCAATATCCAAGCAAAAAAACTATGACTACCCAAAAGGTGGTTTAATGGTAGAATCTTGGGATTGATGCTTTTCTCCTTGGCTAACTTTTTGGTAAGGCATGAATGCGTTCAAAGAAAGGCATCAACTTAAGGAGAGATTACACAACCACATCCAGATTAGAACAACACTATGCCAGATTTACACCCAAGTTGCCCAAGGAACCTGGAAGGCCCCCTTGCTGCACAGCCACATGAAAAGGTCCCATTAGCCAATAATTTCATTGCCCTCTTCTGAGAAGGTGATTCTGATGACTAAAAAACAGAAGGTGAAAGCATGGCCACCAGCAGTGAAGAAGGCACATGGGGAAGAAGAAAATCACTCATTGAAATCCTACTTAGACATTGAAGACGATCCAACAGACCTCGAAATAAAAAAAAAGGAAAGTATCCCTAAACTCAGCAAGAAAATTCAATGTCGCCTTAAACATTTGATATTCACACCCATCCATCTAGTCGGTTTATCTAGAAGGATCGAGTGGCTCTCATTAGGCTCCCCCACGATGATGACGTGGCACGAGTATATGACCTTCTCTTCAAGCCCTCTAACTGCGCCTCCCAATCTCCAAAACCCTCTTTTCTTACCCCACTTTTCTCTAACGACACCCCCTCCTCCAAACCATTATTCTTATGAAGACGGTAATCGTAATCCTTCCGAAGCAGAGGGTCCGATAAAACCCGGTAAGCCTCTCGGGCCTGGATGAATTGTTGGGTGGACAGATCTTTGTTCTCCGATCGACACGTGTCGGGATGCCATTTCCGGGCCAGCTTCTTGAACGCCGCCTTGATCTGGGCCGGATCCGCGTTCTCGCTCACGGAAAGAAGGTCGTACATGCTCTGCTCTGTTTTGGCCCAGGCCCGAACCGTGAACCGGACGTTTTTGGGTCCGGTTTTGGGGATGAAAACCGGTTTCAGAGGGGAAACCGGTTTTGAAGACCAGGAGAGATGGTGGGATTGCATGAATGCGCGTGTGTGTGTGAGAGAGAGAGAGAGAGAGAGAGAGAGAGAGAGTGTCTAGATGAGTTGGAAGTTGTGTTGTTGAGTGAGAGCGATAGAAGGTCTGTTTTGGGCAGGGGTTTATAAGGATGGGTGTGGTCCCACAGTTTGTGAAAACTTTCTTAGACCTTTTCCGCCAACCGTAAAGTGCCAAAATACCTCTTCCTTGTTTTGGTAGGCCAAAATATCTAGAAGAGAATTGGAACAACATGGATTGCCTGAACAACATGGCAGGGAAGTGCCACATATGCCAAATACATGAAGATTTCATAATCAACCTCCTACCCGGTTGCCTCCTACGGTCCCATCATGGCGGCCATTTGCAGCATGGGGAACGGATGATTTAGAGACTTCTGACCTTTTCAAGACCTAGCTTTTCTTAAGAAAATTGGTGTGCGCAGGTAACTCTGAACTTGCCTCCAAGATACAATGAAGCCCAGTAAATATCCACCTATATTTGTCGACTATTTTACAAGCGGCAATAAAATTTAATTAGATGCTAGTGTTTTTTAGAATAACATTGGGGTCCAGATCGCCTTCGACCAAGATGTGATCGGTGGCATACAACTGGTTGCAATCCTATGGTTCAGATCGCAACAGCTCGGAATCGATCACCACCTAATCACACTAATATATCAAGATGATGGTCAAGGGCTCAGAATCAGTTTGGAAAAATTTAAATGCTTTTCTTGATGATGAGTAAGTGTTCCAAAAAGCGCCACTTGCGCCCTAATACCTAAAATTTTGGGTTTATTTGTTGGGGTTTTTGCAAAAGAAGTCTTCAACTATGCTTTATTTGCCGAAAGAGTCTTCTAGTTTCACATCTTGCAACTAGAGTCTCTAGGTTTGAGTGACTTTTGCAAATCAGGTTAAGCCATCGGTTTGTGACCAAAATACCCACGGCAGAATTTTTTCAACTCCCTCAAAAAGACCAAAATGTCCTGATACGTGGAAAGGCAAAAATTAACTACGTAAAAAGATGAAAATATCCCGTATTTTTTTAAATGTACGGTACGTCGCGCTCCATATGATGATCCAATTGGTCCACCTGTTGGGCCACCAGGTAATTAGGTTGTGCACAAAAAATCAATTTCGTAGGATGATCCTATAAAAGCTTACATAATGTGCGGTCCCTCCATAGATCAGAGGGTTAGGATCATCATATTAAAATGATTTTTTGGCCACAACTTAATTACGTTGTGGCCCAACAATTGGACGGATTGGATCATCCTATGGAGTGGCAGTACAGTACTTTTTGAAAAATACGGGTTTACACTGCCACCCATCATATAAAATCTCTCCATGACGATCAATAATAAGTTTTCAATCCAGGGTGTGGGAATATCATTTCTATATATACCAGCTTTTTATGCATGGGTGTCAAAAGATGGGCCCACTCCATCAAAACGTGACATGTAAAATTGTGGACCCACGATGCACATGGGCTGGGTTTGAATTGAGCTGGTGGGACCCATCCTATCAAAACACATCACTGACGTAATTTTCACATTTTCACATATAAGGACATTTTGGTCTTTTGTGAGTAAAAAAAAATCTGCCATGGGTATTTTGGTCACAAATTGATGGAATGACCTGATTTGCAAAATCCACCCAAACCTTGTGAATCAATTCGAAAATTATGAAACTAGAAGACTCTTTTGGAAAATAAAGCAAAGTAGAAGACTTGTTTTGCAAAAACTCCTTATTTGTTATTATCCTTGTATTTTTTAGTTTTGTTTCGTATTTTTACGTTAAAAAAATAAGTTGTGTTTTTTCCCTATCGTTTGGGGCTTTTCATGCTCTCCTCACTTTCACACTCCCACCCTCTCAAATCTATCCCTCCACACATCCCTCACAATTGGCCCTACTAATATTCCATGGAATTTTTTTTACATGTTTGCGAAACATGCCCGTGTGTTTTGTAATTTTAAAATCCTCACAGAGAAGAAATAAATCATCTTGTATAAAACTTAATTAATAAGATGATATTTTCACACCCCGCAGTACCCATGGCCCTCCTTTTAACGTGATTTGACATCAAAGAGTGTTAAAGTTGCCCCCACTGTTCACGGCAAATCACGTTGGAAGCATGGTTTTAAATTTCGAATGAAATCCGATTTCGATGGAGACCGACACCGAAACCACCAAAAACCGAAACGGTCATTTATTTTGGCCGAAATTTCAGTTTTTCCGAAATTTGACTCAAAAAATCTGTTTTTTTAAAAATTAATTTAATATTTCACCGAAATTCCAAAATTTAATATTTAATAAAATTTTGATTTTGATTTTTGTACCAGATTTCGACCGAAATTTCAAAATTTCAGGGTCCGAAACCGGTACCGAAACTGAAATTTTAAACGTTGGTTGCAAGTTATAAGGGGGTGCATGTTGCAGAGATGGGTGAAAATATCATCTCCCTTTGATAAAATTGTTTTAGCTAATGCATTTTAAAACTACCATTTTCTAAGTGTTAATATCCTTTTTTGAGGCACCATTAATTATCAAGAATTTTTCTTTATTCCCAAACCTATTACCCTTTTCTTTTCAAAAAAAATCACTTGAGCCCTCTACCTCAGTTGATTAAGGCTTTGGTAATCACGTTGAGGTTGGAAGTTCAATCCCAACTCACCTATCCTAAAAACAACCAAATAATAATAATAATAATAAAGGATAATATCGATAGATTTTAAAATTTCTATACAACCTACATGGTCTTTACTCTTTACTCTTTTACTCTGTACAACAAATAAAATAATTTGGCTGCTGATATGTGCAACCTCCCTTCTGTTCTGATATTCGCACCCCCTCTATTTTGTACAAAAGAAAACCAACATAAAAATCGGTAAGTAATTACAGAACAATAGTATGCTTATTTAGTAAGGACGACTGGCACGCATTCGGCTCCCCCAAGATGATGACGTGGCACGAGTATAAGACCTTCTCTTCAAGCCCTCTAACTGAACCTCCCAATCTCCGAAACCCGCTTTTCTCACCCGCCTTTTCTTCAACGACACCCCCTCCAAACCATTCTTATTAAGAACACGGTAATCGTAATCCTCCCGGAGCAGAGGATCCGATAAAACCCGGTAAGCCTCTCGGGCCTGGATGAATTGTTGGGTGAACTGATGTTTATTCTCCGATGACCGACACGTGTCGGGATGCCATTTTCGAGCCAGCTTTCGGAACGCGGCCTTGATCTGGCCCGGGTCCGCGTTCTCGCTCACGGAAAGAAGCTCATACATGCTCTGCTTCTGATGCTCTGTTTTGGCCCAGGCCCGAACTGTGAACCGGACGTTTTGGGGTCCAGGTTTGGGGCTGAAAAGTGGTTTTAGAGGGGTAACTGGTTTTGAAGAGAAGGAGAGATGGTGGGATTGCATGGTTATTTTGCTCGTTTTCTACAAGAAATTGTTTTGTAAGGGAGAAAAGATAGGAAAGGAGGTCTGTTTTGTGGGGGTTTTATAGAAGGGATATAGTAGAGAGAGTTTGGTGAGAAAGATAGGGCAGAATACAGTTTGTTACGTCGACCTCCCACCCACCCACCTGCCTAAATACTTTCACTTGTGACGAAGTTTCTTTCTAGACTTTTGTGTGAAGGGACGAGGAAACGGGTTATTTCCTTTTCCCTCCTTTTCTTTGTCGGCAAGAAATGAAAGTATGAAACCTTACACACGTTTAAGAAACACAGAGTGTTTTGCTGCAGAAACCCGGCACATTCACGTCACATGGCAATATGGCATGGCATAGGGAGGGTAGTTTTGTCATTTGAAAAAAATACAACCTATAATAACTACATATTGACTAGAGAGGTTGTTTCACCTGGGTGGCTAGGGGTGGCCAACCGGTTCAGTTCTCAGTCCTTGGTTACTTCTTTTTTTTGGTTCTCGGTTCCCGGTTCCATGAACCGTAAGAACCAAGCCGAACCATAGTACATAGTAGGACCGGACCGAACATAATCGGTCCGGTCCGGTTCTCCGGTTCTAATAGCTAATTACTAATTACTAATTATAATTTATAAAAACTTTTAATTAAAGTTACTTTCTTATTATAAGAATCGTATTAACTATTACTTATTAATATTATAAGTAATTTATATTAATAAGTATATGTATAATAAAAATGTAAAAAATATTATATATATATATATATATATATATGAGAATACGGTTCCTGCGGGTGCCCTCAGGAAAGTTACCTGCGGTGGCTTGCTAAATCGATTCCCATTGGTTGAAAGAGAGAAGCCGAAGCCACCACTAGCGCTGGAAAAAATAAAACAAAAAAACCAAACAGAGGGTTTTTTTGTCTCTATGCGTGGGAGGGTTTCAAGCGGGTTTCAAGCTTCTTCAACCGCTTGATGGCTTCTCTGCAACCATTTCAAGCCTCTTCGTCTAGCATCTCCTCTTCTTCCAAAGGGTTTCTCGCCTCTCACTCTCGCTCAAGTTCTCAGGTAAGTGGTTCGAACCCTATCTGTTTTTTTTCTTCTTTTAATCTGTGAGAGGGTTTTGTTTTTTTTCCCTCTTTTTCGTTTTTTCCCCTCTAGGGTTGGGTTTTTTTCTTCCCTAGTGAGAGGGTTTCGAGCTTCTTCAACCGTTTGATGGCTTCTCTGCAACCATTTTTCTTCCCTCTGTTTTTTTTTTCCGTTTACTTTGTGTAAGGTTACAGTTTTTTTTCTGGTTTGGTTTTCTTCCATGATTGACGTCAAAGAACTGATTTCCAGCCATTGATAGTCGGGTTTATGACAGAGAGAGGTGGGAACATGTCTTTCTTTCTCTTGTATTGAAAAACCTGTGATTTTGATCATGTTATCATGTGTTTGAATGTTTACTCTGATTTGATGTTTGAAATTGAAGATTTTCCTGTTTCCAGCTATCATTGACAGAGAAAGAAAAGCACAGCCCAAGACTCTCTAGTGGGCTTTTGGGTTTTAATTTGTGACTTGGATTACATAAGATTTCTGTTCACTCTTGTTCTTTACTGTCCCCACTTGATTAGAGTGATTAGACTTATTTGTAATCACTCTAACCCAGTACTTAAAAAATCAGATTCAATAATGGAATTGAATTGTGTTATTGGATTGTTCACTTGACCGAGTCAAACATTGTTTTTTGGGTTAAAAAAAAATGAAGGCTGATCTTTTCTAATCTTAAGATGACATGAAAGGGATCAGACAAGATTTTAATAAATGAAAACCCTACTTAATAAATGAATTAAATAGGGTTACCTATTTTTTTTGTTTAATTGAGATACATGGATTTGGTCTGGAATGTAAGTGTCATTTCCCTTACGTTGGCTTAGTTTATTTCATAATGCTTTCTAAGGAATATTTTACGTACGTTTTAATACAGGGAAAGAATGGTTACAGTTATTTCAAATGGGTAGATGAAATGCAAAGAGGGGTGGGACGTGAAGTTGAAGACAATGCGGTACGCCGGTACCTATACGAAGAGGGCTGGAAAATCAACGCTCTGTGAAGAAGTACTTGATGAGAATCATATATTCTATCATGTTTCTTATGTTGATAATAATTATCTTTTTTGTACTCGTTATTGTAAATTACAAATGAAGACTCAATGAGACAGATGAAATCTGTCCTGTACTTGTTGTATGAAGTGTTTGAAACTTTTGGATATAGCTACTTGTCTTTAAAAACTTGTAGATCAATGTTTAATGTGGTGGATGAAATCTTATGTTTCCAAGAAAATGGTAACTAAAGACGGCATAAATACTGCAAAAAACTGCTCAAATGTCATTGCTCTAATATCAATTGTGACAAAATTGATGGTTTTGCCAAGCAGTATAAACCAACGAATTTTAATGGATGGATGGAATACACTCCCTACAACACAGGTGATGACCAATGGTTCCGATCATCTAATTTGGCATCAAATGTGCATTGGCTCATGCCACTCCGACGGAGTTCTGTCCCAGCACTAGTATAACCCCCCCTAAATCTATTCTCACTCACCAAAATCTGACCAATTGATCGGGTCTATTTAAAAAACAAAGTGATTGCCTTCAATTACATTTCTTACAGTTATAAAGGCATGAACAAACTACGGCTTGCTATGGCCATGTTGTTCAACTCCATTGTGATAGCAATACCCAATCAAGATTCTTTAAAAAAATGGGTGATTTGGTGCAACAGATATCCATCATGAGTCGATACTCAGTACCTGTATCGCAAGCTTAGCTCTTTGCCCTTATCAATAGGGGCACTGCACTCACTCTCATAGATTGATCAACCAGGTTAGATCACCTCTTGGATATATGCTAATTGACACATAATAGCTCAATTAATTTACAACTGCATAGATTAAATTCTACAAGTCATTATTTTAATGTTACAATAAGTCAAGGTCCATTGTGATTTCATATCAGACCAGTTCCTATTCATAAATTAGCTCCAAATTGGGATGCTTAGAGATGAACAAATGTATCTGCCCTTTGCTTCTGGGCATTCAAAAAGGAATGTCTGTGGAGAGGCCACATCGTCTGTATGCACGAGTGTTGTCAGGATGCAATATCTTCTTCTTCATCTTCATCCCCCTCCTCCCTTGTAGTCATCTCCTCCATTATATGCATCTATAGGCAGAAATAAACATTAACTCACATGGTTTTAAAATTTACAACAAAAAAAAAAGACAATCTTTACATTTATAAATTAAAAAAAAAAAAAGCTTCCAAACCTTATGAGAACGATGTAGGGATCTTCTAAGAGGAGAGGTAAGTTCATGTATCTTCTTCTACATTTGTACAGAGCTCTACAACTGAAGACAAAAAATGAGAGAATTTAGATGAAAAAACCTTTTTTATGATGTTGAAAACCATGAAGCCCTAAAGCCTAAAATAGGTAACCCTACTTAATTCATTTATTAAGTAGGGTTTTCATTTATTAAAATCTTGTCTGATCCCTTTCATGTCATCTTAAGATTAGAAAAGATCAGCCTTAATTTTTTTTTAACCCAAAAAACAATGTTTGACTCGGTCAAGTGAACAATCCAATAACACAATTCAATTCCATTATTGAATCTGATTTTTTAAGTACTGGGTTAGAGTGATTACAAATAAGTCTAATCACTCTAATCAAGTGGGGGCAGTAAAGAGCAAGAGTGAACAGAAATCTTATGTAATCCAAGTCACAAATTAAAACCCAAAAGGCCACTAGAGAGTCTTGGGCTGTGCTTTTCTTTCTCTGTCAATGATAGCTGGAAACAGGAAAATCTTCAATTTCAAACATCAAATCAGAGTAAACATTCAAACACATGATAACATGATCAAAATCACAGGTTTTTCAATACAAGAGAAAGAAAGACATGTTTCCCACCTCTCTCTGTCATAAACCCGACTATCAATGGCTGGAAATCAGTTCTTTGATGTCAATCACGGAAGAAAACCAAACCAGAAAAAAAACTGTAACCTTACACAAAGTAAACGAAAAAAAAAAAACAGAGGGAAGAAAAATGGTTGCAGAGAAGCCATCAAACGGTTGAAGAAGCTCGAAACCCTCTCACTAGGGAAGAAAAAAACCCAACCCTAGAGGGGAAAAAACGAAAAAAGAGGGAAAAAAAAACAAAACCCTCTCACAGATTAAAAGAAGAAAAAAAAACAGATAGGGTTCGAACCACTTACCTGAGAACTTGAGCGAGAGTGAGAGGCGAGAAACCCTTTGGGCGAAGAGGAGATGCTAGACGGAGAGGCTTGAAATGGTTGCAGAGAAGCCATCAAGCGGTTGAAGAAGCTTGAAACCCGCTTGAAACCCTCCCACGCATAGAGACAAAAAAACCCTCTGTTTGGTTTTTTTGTTTTATTTTTTCCAGCGCTAGTGGTGGCTTCGGCTTCTCTCTTTCAACCAATGGGAATCGATTTAGCAAGCCACCGCAGGTAACTTTCCTGAAAGCACCCGCAGGAACCGTATTCTCATATATATATATATATATATATATATATATATATGTAGGTAAGTTACCTACACACTACCTTAAAATACAGTGGGGGCCCACATTGTTTGGGTGATCCAAACCATTCATTTGAATGGTCTTCACATAGATAGGGTGTCCACAAAAAATCAGATCCATAGGATCATCCTAACCATTCAAACTATGGAGGCAAAAAATGGACTAATTTGTGAAGGTTTATACACGTCCATTTTACCTCAACAAATCGTAGGGTTGGGATGATCCTATGGATCTGATTTTTTGTGGACACCCTATCTATGTGAGGACCATTCAAATGAATTGTTTGGATCACCCAAACAATGTGGGCCCCCCACTGTATTTTAAGGTAGTGTGTAGGTAACTTACCTACACAAGTGTATTTTTAAAAAGTTTGGTTCTTCGGTTCCAGAACCGAACTAAGAACATTAGACCCGGAACCGAACTGAATAAGTTCGGTTCTTCATCAGTGGAACCGAACCGGACCCAAAGTATTTTTAAAGAGTTCGGTTCCGGTTTAGTTCTTCGGGTCTGGTTTGGTTCTGGCCACCCCTATCGGTGGCGACTAAGTGGGTCACCTAACCTCTATGGCGATTAAATGGGTCACCCTTAGTCTACTCAGTCACTTTCTTGTAGATAGTTGAGATCAAAAAGCCATTTTTCAGCGAGACTAATCTCAGCCATTCATGGGCTGATTTCAGTCAACCACTTATTCCTGAAAGTTGTGTCTTGCGCATGAAGGAGGACGACCCTTCCCTCAAAGCGGGTCGAGAGGCCGATCTTCCCTTTGAGAAGATCAATCTGTTGCATCTCACCACCTTATTTCCTCTATGAGGGAGAAAGAAAATTGATGAACCTGCGGATATTGTATCGGAGCAAGGCATGGATGATCCAACAATCGGACATTTCGAAGCAAAGGTGAGTTCTCTTGTTATGGGACAAGAGAGAATGATCGAAGCGATGCATTAGTGGCAAGGGAGATAAAATCACTCATAAGATAAAGCCAGGAGTTTTTAACAAGTGATGAGGCTATTTGTTGGTTCCATATTCATTTACTATATCATTATTTTATAAAATAACAGTGTAGGGCTCTAGTAAATAAATATAATTTTGAGTCCAACAATAATTTTTGAGTCTTATAATCAGCTTTGGACTCACAATCAGTTATCAAAATCCAAAACAAAGAAAGCCTTGAGATTTGAGAATCTGATGGGTTGGAGACCGTGGAATAGCCTATGGAAATGTTTGATTTGATTCACTCCTAATCCAGAGAATCAAAGTAGGGATGTTCATTATTCGGCCATAACCGAAATAACCGTCCGAACCGAATTCATTCGGTCATTCCGGTTCAGTTATTCGGTGATTCAGTTCAGGTTCGGTTCTTTATTTTACAACATTCGGTGATTTGGTTTCGGGTTCGTTTCTCATAAAAAAATTCGGTTTAACCGAAAAACCAAAAATCTCGCCCTTTATATACTAAAAGACAAGAAACTTGAGGGAGAACATAAAAAAAGTGCAGTGCTGATAACATTTAAGAGAATAAACTAAAATTATTGAAAGTTAGTTTGAGGGATGTTATGAAAATTATTCTCTTGAGTTCTAAAAATTTGGACAATAGTTAATGTTTAATGACTAATTCAACAATGTTTTAAAAAGTACTTAGCCATTCAACAAAAAATCAACAATGTTTTCGAAACAAGGACTGCTGGGCAAAAAGGTCTTATAATGATTAATAAATCTTATTTAATTATTATGGTGGTCAGTAGGAATTCAAGTAATGCATATAAAAGATTACTTAGACAGTAAGTAACACACTAAATTTACAGTTGGCCAGGTCATAAAAATTCTTGATTGCAACTAATTAATATCCATGTCTTAAGCAACCTCATAAGACTTATCCATGTCTACCTAAGGTGGCATGAAAAAGTCTAACAGCTGAATTTACCTTTATCTTAAGGTGAAAATTGTCCAAAAATATGTATTAGTGAAAAATTATAATTAAAAGCTTCCTCCACTTTTTATGATGAAATTCCTCACCTAATTAAACAATTTATGAGAATTTAGGAATTGTAACAACCCTCAGCAGCAAATGCAAGAAAACTATATAATAAGGAAATATATGACATTATTTACAGTATTATTTTATTTAAAAGATAGATCAGATGAGCTGACCATTGACCTATCTTTGTTATTATGAAGCTTCCCTCAATTTAATATGAAGACACGAAAACAAAATCAGGTGAAGTTCGATTTTACACCCACGATTTGGATAAGACTAACCAAGGTGTTGGGCTTATCTATTTACCCTAAACTTGCTCATTTGATCACTGGCTCTTTTCAATCTCAACCACCTTAGTTTAATTACCCATTTGATTAAAATAGCAGACAGCATATGTAGGCGGCACGGCATGGCATTCTCAAATATTTTGTTACATTTGACATTTTTCCTACCCCCCTAATTTAAATAGGTTTTCTATATGATATGTGTCTCTCTATGGGTCGACACGCGTTTAGAAACGCCCTCGGTTGGTGCCACATCGCCCAACCAAATTTTCAAAAGTGACACATATTGCACGTAGAATGGGTCCGTGTGGCTTATGTGATGTCTCGTGTGCACCCTTCGAGCACTGAATAGTATGTCATGGACATCATGGCTGACGCTGAAGCAACACCCATCATTTTCAAGCTTAAGCATAATATTTATGTATATATCTATACAAAGACTGTGATTAAGCTTAAGCATAATATTTATGCAAAATCCCCAGCTGTGATTAAGCTTCCCATGTCTTAATACTCTGGGCTGAATTTAATGAATAAACACTTGCACTGCAAACGTGGCTGATGTCATGTAGTAGTAGTGATTTATGCGCAAGATATTTCTTCTTTTGTTACAACACTGCACCCAAATTCTAAAGAAAAATAGTAAATGGAACTAGCACGTACAATAAAGTTTCACCCATAAAGTTCACTAATCTTGAACTTTTTTACCTATTTTCTACTGGGTCATGGAAAATCTTGACTGAAACCAATTAATAAGAACAGAAACTATTATTTTCAATGGACCATTGTTTTTACAGAGCAGCTTCGTTCAAAGGAAGGGTTTTTTTACGTGCATGAAGTGTGTGGAATTCATCTTTCTTAAAAACTACTTTGAAGGACCCAATCTGTCACGTGAATGTGATCAGGCCAGCAAGCACAAGTCTGGCCCCATGTCCATCCTAACTCTTCGATCCATTAAAGTTCTGTAAAGATCAACAGTTTCTTACCTGTCCCCATGCAGAATATAGGTTGAACTTTCTCCTACCACTTAAAAACCACCAAGGCTCTATTTCTTTCAACATAAAATGAGTGTAAAACAAATGTTATGCCCACTTCAAGTGAAAAAACGAATGTAAAATTTGTTTTACAATCGAAAGAAGGGGAGCCACAAAATCGCTGGAAAAAAACCAGTTTTTACTCTTTCCTTATTGGGCTAAGGTTTCCCGGTCCTCTCACACCTATAGCTTCTTAAGCTTTTAAAAAGTTCTGAAACTTCAAGTCTTCAACGATGATTCTTTTTTTCTTTTTTTTTATGGTTGCCAAAGAAGTCCTAAGAAGTCAGAAATCACCCTCTTCAGGCACAAATTCTTTTAAATTGATGTTATTTTCATTAAGGCCACTTTAGAAGCAATTTACTAAGATATAAACTGATTAATATTATTTGCAAAGAAGACTGCCAATAGTTTTAGGGAATTGGTATCAGCACAGCCATGTTTTAATAATTGAACATACCCATCTTGTCTTTTCTGTTTTAATGGTCTTGTGAGAACTTTTTGGGAACCGTAATAACCTTTTGACAGCTCATTAAATACTAAAAGACAATATGAGTTGGGGAAAATATCAAAAGATGTAATGTCCACCAGAAATATTGTGCGAGCACGCCAATTGTACAAAAAAACCAACGAGGTCAATTTAATTTCAGGTATCAACAGAGAATCAATATTGAGGGTGAAAAAGGATGCGAGAGTGAGAACACTATCTATAGGAGAACTTATAAGGTGCCCGACCGTCAAAATAACAAGGGCAGAGAGAGAGAACCCCTCCACTCTTGATTTGCAATCCAGCAAAAGCCGCCTTTTTTGAGTTTTTGCTAGGACCTCAAGCAACTCACATCTCAATAGGGAGATCGAGCATTAGTGAATGGACCAACGGCACATTCCAGATTGCAAATCAAGGGTGGGAGGGCTTGTCTCTCTCCACCCTATATTTTGACGGTCGGGCATCATATAATTTCTCCATCTATAGAAACTATAGGCATGCTTGTATGGGCTGATCACTGTGCGGATAGAAATCCTTGGATAAGCTGTCCATATGATTGAACATCCTAATTGAATAAGTTTATCCGTAAATTATCTTGTCTGTTGTTCACCAAGTTCGAGGACAAATGTCAATGTTGACAGACTATGGCAAGCCTATACCTGGTGAAATAAACCCCCGCTTATAGAGCATATGCGTCATCTCGAACACATGCTGTTAAAGCAATTATGAAAGGTTAATATACAATCGTCTTTGAAATATATAAATACAAGAAGAAAGAAATTTCTAGAACAGAACACATCAGTATGCAACTTGTATCTTTTCTTTAGTAGTCTTTAACTTGGATATCTTCTTCTCCTTAACCTTTTTTCTCCCTGCAATTCAATTGTGTACTGTAGTAAATACATCAATGGACACTGTCTCGAATAAGGTATTCTCTAGTTCAGTTCTTTGGTGAATTTCTTTTCTCTATAATAAACAAATTGTAAGGTCCATGTTCACAAGGCAATCGAACCAACAGTTTTGTAGTTCACACGTTACTCGAATTCGAGTTACAACCTTGCTAATTGGAAAGGCATTCGAAAACCTTCGGCTGAAAGATATTTCATCTATGCAAGTAGAGTATAGGATTTTTGCACCACCAAGATGTAAAGTTTTACTTCCACATGACAACTCCACATGCCATGCTTACTGGTGAATATAATTCAAAAACCATTATAAATGTAAATTTAAGTTAGTGAAATACAGAAATTTTAATTTAAAAAAAAAAGATGCTGAAGAAGAATTGAGAAGCATCAATAACAATGTTCCTTGATTTTCTTAACAGTAAATTATGTCCCTTGATTTTCTTCACCGGTAAAACATGACCCTTGATGACAACCAGATTTAAAGTACAATTCATAAATATGAATAACGTAATTACAGCAAAGGGTCAAAAACTAAAAAATTGTAATCAATGTCAAATGGAACATAGAATGCATACCTTAATGGTCCGAATGCACCACAGACTCGTTTTCTATATTAGCCTCCAAGTTCAATCCTCTGGAACAATAAATCATGTTAAGTCCTAAACCAATAGAAAGTAGCAGTTAAAGAAAGGATGCCCAACAGTAGAGGTGACTGTACCTCTCTGCAGCTTCTCTCTTTAGTTCTTCAATATGATTCTCAATGGTAGCACACGCAGCTTGGATATCTATGTTCTTCTCACAGAGTTCTTTCCATTGTTGGGCCAGGGTATTAAGTTCCTCGCCCGTGTTTTGCTGGTCATATGTAGAGGTTTAATATCTCCTTCCAATAGTACAGTAATGAAAAAAACTCATCGCAAACTACCTTATGCTTTAAACTTCACCTGATGGAATTTTCTCTCACGGTTTACAATCTCAATCTTTTCATTGTGTCCCAAAGCAATGGCTTGCATCCTGCAGGAGATTATGAGATCACGGGTGACGAATAAACCAAATTTGTATTCGTGAATAATAACAAATGACTAGGGTAAAAGTGGTGGCTCATGCACATCCATTGAAAAGAGTCCGGGTTTCTTTGTATACAAAATTTCAATGCCAACGGCTTACAAGACAGAAATATTTAGAAGCAGATTCACAGGGTTTGATTGGATAAACAAAAACTTATAGGCTCTGGAGAAGAGGATGGCATCATGCTAGACATGCGAGTTGACAAATTACTGATGGTCCTTTGAAGTCCTTTTAGTAGAAAAATGTAAGGGGCGTGACTTACTAACCTATCAAAGAGCTTAAAGTTAATAAATCTAGACCAGTGAGTGTTGGTAATAACATATCCAGAAAAAGTGACAACTGACAAGTCATAATAGTTTTCATATTTTGACATGTTAGGGCATTGCTGCCAGTACTGCACCATGCATAGCCTGAGCATCAAAGATGATTAACTGGCATGCTAAAATAGGCGAGTCACCAACTGAACCTCAGCCCATCTACAAGCAATGCATTAGTTTCTTCAGGATCGTCCCAACTGGGATGTGTTAAATATGTTTAACTCATTAGAGTAGTATGTCAGTAACATTACCAACATATGTTATTGCAAGAATACAAAGACAATATAAAAATAATTGAGCAGAATGGTGTTTGACAGGACAGTTAGGGTTGATGGAAAAGATGAATGGAGGAGAAGAGATGAAGGAGAAATCAGAAAAGGATATGAGTGAAAAGCATAAGAAATGCAAGAGCCCCCTTGCCATTATTAAGTTACTCATCTAGTATTATTACAATGACAAATACCCATTATCAGGCGCAAAGATAAAAAGACTAAAAAGACATGTACATAACACCTTACATGCATACACCTAACACCACTCCCTATCATGCTAGAGATAAAAATCTGATATGCCCAGCATGATACATGTATCCTAAAGAAGGGTGGACCCTAATGCCATAGTGAGGATATCAGCAAGTTGATGTGACGAGTAATACAGAAGGAAGAACTAGAGCACCTCCATGGATCTTCTCCCTAACAAAGTGCATATCAACTACAATAAGTTTGGTTCGCTCATTAACAACAATGTCACATGCAATTTGGATAGCATCTTTATTGTCGCAATGAAGCGACATTGAACCACTAGTAAAAAAATCCCAACTTAAAGATCAAGGAACGAAGTCGTAGAAGCCGGCATGCTTCATGGGATGCAGCCTTGTAATTTGTCTCAGCACTAGGGCGAGAGACAACAAATTGCTTCTTGCTCTTCCATGTAACTATATTTTCCCCCTATAAATGCACAATATCCATATGTGGAGCGGCGATCAGTAGCTTCGCCTGCCTAGTGTCACGGGCCTATTGTTTGAGCAGCGGAATAACCCATGTGGCGCCCCAACATGTTTGTATGCTAGGGCAAGCCTTCAACCGTGCAAGGCTCTGAAGGCCCTACATGAGTACACGCCCAACATCCCTTGATGCTTCAAATGTGGACACAGTCTCTAAGCTATTCAACAGGCTACTTGGCCAAGATCTTAATATGCACCTCTAGATACTTTGTTCACGGCTACCAAACATTTCATCAAGCTACAGAGCTTAGATATGCCGAGACCAACTCTGAGCCCGCTCTCGTGATCAGCCTGCATCATGAGTACATCGAACATCAGGCCTTAAAGCCCAATGCAAAGTCCATCGAGTACGAGGCATGACGATGCCACGCACTAATCCGCCAAGCACAAAGGCTTGGTCATCCAAGAAGCAAGATGCCCCATGGATTGATCCGCAAGGTGTACACCTCGCGAGGGCAACCGAGGTCGCCCTGGCACGAACTCATGGGAGACTTAGAGATTGGCCTACCCACAGGACGCACAACGGTGTAGGAGGCAAATAGTATAGCAAGCCTCCGTACCGGTCTATGCGTGCAATGCATGATATGATTAAATAATTATAAAAAAATCTAGATTTTTGGTGACCAAATTTCGGGGTAAACGAAATATGTGAGAACCCAACCCAACATGCATTGTCTTTGGCCTCCATCCTCGACCAAAGAAAGTGGAGCATCCCTGTAGATAACTTGCAGTCCGCACCCAAAGCTTTCTTAGGGCACGCACATAAGCTGTAGTATGATTTCTTGTTGTGTGCCTGACATGCACAAGCAAAGTCCTCTTGCAACTTACAAGCACACCACCAAGGTTCCGGCCTACACTTGCTAGGCCTAACGGGGGAGGAGTCGGCAGATCACGGGGCCAACTCCCCCTATAAGGGATTAGCCAGCCAACCAGCTTAGCCAGGAGTGCCCACCAAACGTTCTCTTAGCAACTACTTTGTGAGACGCAACGAGACGAGGCGAGTTTGGATTTTAATACCGACTGTTTCCCCGAACTGTTTCCCGGTGACACTAGTCACCATCAGTGTAACCATTAGTATCCATATGACCATGATGACAATATACAAAACCACTTCTGGGTTATTTTTTCAACCCGGAATTTATCCAGGAACTAGGGCCGGCAGCCAGGCACACCTTACCTCAGGAAACAAAAAAAACCAACAAGTACCCGAAAATCATACATGGTGCGAAAGCTACAGATTCTCAAAAAATAATATCTCACGACGCCTTTAGCCAATGTACAAAGATCTCTCCAATGCCAATACACACTATTGTTCTTACAAACTTACACACATAGTTGGCAAGGTGATCTGCAACCTAAATTACCCTCTCTGAAATGATGGGTCATTTTAGACTTCAAATCAAGGACAAGGGATTGAAGCTCCTGCCAATAGTACTTAATCAACAAAGGAGGATCCTTGTTAGAAGCAATCATGTCAATTAAAACCTTGCTATCCAATTCCACCTAAACATTCAAGAATTCAAAGGCTTAACAATATCTAAGGTCGTCTAGAATGCTTCTAGCTTCCGCATGGATATTGCTTCCCACTCTATAATAATGAGAGAACGTAAAGATAATCCCGCCAACATTATCTCTAATGACCCCATCACCCCAGATAAGTCAAGATTGTCCTTGGACACCGTCAATAATTAATTTTAACTCACCTAACCTGGGCCTTTCCCAACACACACAAGTAACTCTAAGGCTATAAGTGAATGGATGACCTTTAGAGCAAAACTAAAAGTTGACTTACTTTTTTCTCTCGGATAACTCGAACCACAGAAGCGACCTAGCGATAAAGAAATGGTTCTCAAGAAGAGGCACCCCAAGATAGATAGAAAAGTGATACCATATAGCTCTTACTGCATCACTGGCAATGAATACATGAATCAGCTCTTCTTCTTTAGGCATGACACAACACATATACTTGGAAGGAAGAGGGATGAATATATCCTTCAATCGGCTATCAACATGGACTACATTCATAAAAATTTACCAAACGAAGCATTCAATATTCAAAAGAAGATCCTTCCAAATGAATGTAGTTCATCTTCTCTTAGGAAATTTAGTTACCATCACATTTCATGTTGATTTAGTAATGAAGTCCCCCGATTGATTAGGAGTCCAAACCAACTCATCCTAACCATAGATGATTTAATGGCATTAACAATGCCTTGCGAAATATTATGCTCTACCTATGAAATATTGCACACTCCAACTTCATTTATGACATCTTTGACCACTAACTTCATATTTAACTGCTCCCAATTGGAAACCTGATTAATTGGTGGGTAATTACCAAACCATTTATCGGTGCAAAAGGCAACATTACCTTTCTCTATAATCAATCTACTATTACTAACTCAAAACTTGGAATGTTGTCCCAAATTGGCATCTGTCAAAGGCCTTAATGCGGATGTCATCCTTTGAGCCTATTTCAGCCCTTTCCCTGATTTTCTTTTAATTTTATCATTTAATGAGGGTCTCATTGTGTGATGGGGCCCACCAGCTACCTCGATTTACCATTCTATAGATGCAACAAGGTCACAATATTCTCATTCAACGTGATGGAATAATCCAAAGTGGTCTCTATGGAGGAAACCTTGATTCCTTTTGGGAATAATCACAAGGACTTAGGAGATCTATTGGAAGATGCAAATACGAGATTTCCTGATGTGCATAAGATGTAAGAGGTCTCTATGGAGGAAACCATGATTCCTTTTGAGAATAATCACAAGGACTCTTGAGAGAGCTATTGGGAGATGCAACTACGAGATTTTCCTGAAGTGCATAAGAAGTAAGAAGACCATTTAGACTGCAATGCAAGGGTTTTATACAGACAAAGTTCAAAGAGAGTTCTAGGATTGGTTTAATTACAGAAGCATGTTGAGACAACAGTATATGAAAGGAAAAGGTTTTGACAAAAAAACTGGTAGAATATAAATATAAGAAATGATGATTCAGTGTCTGACCCGTATCTGTCCACACAGCAGGTCTCTTACTGTGCAGTCATCAGAAGCCAATACATCAATATAGGAGAATAAACTATGGCAGCATCCATATCAATAACTTTTACAAGGAGCCATCCATAATACTCCAAATGAATACTGTGATTGTCAGGGTGGGTTATCACTTACCACTTTCACTTATATTTACATATCCATAGATGGACCTCATGAGCTATGAGATAAACAAAGGATGCTTCTCCAGCATTGGATTATAGCTCATGCATCTGTGCAGTTCCCATTGACCTAAATGAGAGAATAATGAATTTATAATGGGTGCCCTCGCAAGAATGCATTATTTCATTATTTAGAAGAGGGGGGGGACGATAAAAAATTAAAAGGAAAAAAAAAACTCTGCCTAACCTATTTCATTGTAGGACTGAGAGGCAAGACTCTTTTCCTTCACAATATGTGGAAGATGGCCCTATATTTGTAGATTTCAGTTCGATGCACAGGGCTCATCTCACAGCAATCATTTTGCAGAGCAGGATTGTGGTGATTTGTACTTGGTTTTGAAGAACTATGTCAGTTATGGTTGAAAAGTATCCCAAGTTAAGCCCACAAATTGGAAAACTCACCAAAACCAAATACTTAGCAACATAAAACAACTTGATTTTGAAAAACTATGTCAGGAACGATTGAAAAGCATGCCAACTTAAGCCCACAAACTGGTAAACGCACCAAAATCAAATACTTAGCAACATAAAACAATGATTGGGTGCTACTACCATGCAAATGATTCTAACCATGTAATAAGAAAGGTCCTAACAGCTGCTAATTGGAATGCGTGGAAGAAAAACACCAAATTTTTTTTATGCTATCATGCAAACGAATGATGCATTTAAGTAGATTTTCATAATGAACCTGGACAAGAACGCCTCTAATCGTTGGTTGTGATGTTTCCACACATCAACACCATGCTTCAACATCAGGTCCAGATTTTCAAGTCTGCAAAATTTATAAAAGTAAAATCAGGAACTGTTCAAAGAATATTTATAGTTCGTGCAAGTGTTTGCAACTGTTCATGTTTCCACCCAAGAACAACTACATTTTTGTTTGTGTGCGTAAAACAGGTTATATTTACTGCAGTGTGCCAGCTGCAATATGTTGCATTGGTATAAAAAATAGGATGAAAGACGGACACAGGGGCGGCCCAGTGCACGAGGCTAAAAAAAGGACACAGTCAGAAGCTAAAAATTGATGGCATGCTTTCTTGTAAAAAATAACATATATTCATAGCATGAAACCAGCACAAAGTAAGTAGTTAATCCTTTACATGAATAGAGACCCTCCAAGGATTACCATATTGAGAATCTTGATGCAGTTTGCATGCTCACTAACTATGAGAGGGCATAAATATGTACCCGGGTGTCCATCTGATTATTATGATTACCTTCACATGAATAGAGAGCCTCCAAGGATTACCATATTGAGAATCTTGATGCAGTTTGCATGTCACTAACTCTAAGAGGGCATAAATATGTACCCGGGTGTCCATCTGATTATTATGATTATTGTGAGATCTGTTGATATGTCTAACGACTGGGAACTACAATGTCGAAATGCTGCTGGAAATTTAGGTCAATCAATTTTGTGTGAAATTACATCATCCCGTGGGCCGTATTTTGGTTTGGAGATTCAATACTCTTAAGGCTAGTTTCATAAGTTATGGTCAAGGTTTTAAATTTCGGTTTCGGTATGAAATTTCGGCTGAAATCTTGTAAAATCACGGAAACATTTCCTTGGGAAATCATGGCCGAAATCCAGGTAAAATTCTTCAAAAGAGGTTTTTATTTTTTATTTTTGTCATATTTTTAGAAATACCTTGAAGGAATCTCAGTGTACTTCTCGAAATTCGGACGAAATATCGAAATTTGGGGTGAAATCTCAAAAGTTTCAATATTTCGGCCACTTCGTTTCATTTCGGCCGAAATTTAAAACCATGGGTATGGTAGCTTACAAGCTGTTTAAGATGAGTAGTTTACGGAGATTTAGAAGTTTGGGATGATTCTCTTTCTTTTTCTCTCTCCTTTTTTTGAATGGCTAGTTTGGTTAACTATATGGAGATTTAGAAGTTTGGGATGATTCAAGCTTTTGCTATCTCACATGCTTTTTTGCTTCCTGCAATTGTCCTACTTCAACATAGTTGCCGGAAACTCCTTGGGCGGGTGGGAAACCCGTTTCCCCTAAAATGCGTTTGTCGCGGTTGGGAAACTCGTTTCCCCTAAAATGAGGGAAACACGTTAGGACACGTTTCCAAAATATGATACAGAATTGGAGAAATATTTCTAAAACACGTGGGAAACATATGGAAAACTTATGTAAATAATGTGTAAACGCGTGAAAAATGTATGCAACCCTCGTAGAAAACGCATATGCAACGTGTAGGAAACATGTGTGGAACTTTTGAAAATCATTTTGGAAAAAAACACATCATTTCCTAAGACGTTTTTCGTACCATTTTCTATTGTTTCATGTTTCTCGTTTCCGTTTCACGTTTCGTTTCCCATTTTCGTTTCCCACCATGGTAACTATGGATGAGATAAAAGGGGATTACAAACCCGATAATCCTCCCTAGATCGTTACATCATAATAAGGAAGGGAAAGATTGGCTAATTTATTAGCATCTGGGTTGGTTTCATGATGAATGTGAGAGAAAGGCATCTCCAAACAAGAAAAGCAATAGGAATCAATCTCCCAAAAATTCCAGGAAAATCTCCACAGGGACGTGCTTCATCCTTTGAGCACATAATGTACCATTGAATCGTCTTCCACCCAAATTCTTGAGCAGCATGGTGCCTTTATGCATTTGAAGCCAAATCAAGCCACTTGGCTTCTACACTGATACTTTGGCAGTTCCTGCATGAACCCAGATAGGCAAAAATAACCATACCATTAGGGTCTGAAATGGTCGCCCATAACCGGCTCTTCAGGAAGTGGTAAGAGAAGCTAGATATTTCACTATTGTCGAAATTGAGTTTTTGCCAGCCCTTGGGGGCGCCATTCAGACATCCTATGGCCTACAAGGAATAACACATCCTACACAAATGTTGGTCCAGACAGAAATTAAGGAACTTGGGGTGAAATTCTTAAACTGATTTGTTCTAATAGCCACTCTTGGAGACCTCAGTAATTATATTGTTTATTACTTCCTAAAAACATCTGCCTTTGTTTTTGAAAATTCTTAATTTCCTTGCATTCCATTTTCATATTATCCATCAAACCGAAGAGAGAAGAATGTACTGTGAGCACTTCTTCCGCTAGTTTTCGAAGATGTGGCAAACAATTTCCAAAAACCCGAGATTCCTACAGAAAGTCTGTCAATCAGGCAAAATGGTCGAAATGACTCATGAAATGGTTTCATATTTGAGAAGACAAAGGGCAACGCATTGATAGATGAGATGATGACTCATCAGGATACCCAAAAAAGACAATATCCGGTGTCGGCAATCTTCTTTTGCAGAGTTGGTGCCCTAGAGGATCTTCGCTTGGATAGCTACCATAAATAGGCTAGTTCTATAGGGGAAGGGTAGGAATCCCAGATAAAATGGATAACTCGGAGCACAAAAATCATTTGGGAATAGAAAGATTTTACTTGGAATCGCCTCGAACTCTCAGCGGTTCAAATGACTTTGTCCCCGGAGCGGAGGGAAAGTCCTATTGAGTCACGTGGATAGGAAGTGAATTCATCTGAATCTCAGATAAAAAAGCCATCCTTTAATAGTATATGCGGTTCAAATGACTTTTTCTCAGAGGGGAGGAAAGTCCTATGGAGTCTTGTGGATAGGAAGTGAATTCATTTGAATCTTGGATCTCAAGGCCATCCCTTAGTATCGGGTTGACGGTCACATGAGCTTTTGTTCTCTCAATATAATTTGCTATTGTGGTGCTGGGGATGACTACTTTATTGAAGAGGATGGTGTATTCTTTGTAAGAAGGGTTGAAGCACTGCAACAGACAAAAACAACAAAAAAGGTATAGGATCCATTAGCAATATAATATCTTTTTGCAAGAATGAGGGGAAGATAATCTTCTAGGATTTCCATAAATGAGATTGATTGTAGATCCAGGCAAATAGAACCTTCTTGAGCTTAGTACTTGAGGTATATTATCTTAGACCAAAGGTCATTTGGGTTAGATATTATTCTCCACCACCACTTTGCCAAAAGGGACGTATTATCGTCTTCTACGTTCTAATACATTGGAGCCAAGGCCCTCAGCCATTTCGGTTTTATAAAGTACCAAATGCCTGAAACACTCTATTTCTAATATTAGTGAGTGCGGGGTGGGGAACAGCTGCAACAAAAATATAAATTGTGTTTACCCGTATGGTTATTTTCTGTTGTAGCAATAGGATAATACGAAAGAAAAACAAAATTGCTGATTTCAAATAATACATGACATAGCATATTTAAAATGTGTGTATAAATAGGTCGTGGGTGGCTTTTGTGCGTCTGTGTGCATATGTATGAGCAAGTGCATGCATATACAAGCGTCGGAGGACAAATTTGTGCTTGTATCTGACTCCAAGGAAGAACTGTAAATTTACGCCGGGAAGAAACTTGTTCCTCGGTGCTCTCTAGCTCCATAAAAAATCTCTAAATTTCACTGGGAAAGTTGTTGTTTCTCTGCGTTCTTCAGTTACGAGGGAGTTAGGATACTTCAAATCTGACACCTTGATAGAAAGTTACAGCTAATAAAGGTATCCATTTCTTTGACAAGACAATACTTCTTTTTGTCTTTTTTTCCTATGAAATGGAAGACATGACATGAATACAAATTGCCCAAGGAACATATGATTGCATGCCCCTGAATACTAATAAGATGGCCATTCGGTCCTATAAAGTACAAAAATGCCTGAAACACTCTATTTCTAATGGTTGTGGAAGCGGGGTGTGGAATAGCTGCAACAACAAAAAAAAATTGTGTTTTCCCTTATGGTTTTTTTTGTTGTAGTAATAGGATAATAATCATGGCAAAATCTAGTTATACGCACAAGAAAAACAAAATTGCTTGGGTCCTTTGGAGAGAAAGGAATGCAAGAGTTCTTGATGGAGTATCCAGGTCTCCTTCTTCCCTTTTCATTAAAGTAAGCTTGACTATTGCCTGGGTAAACTGCCTTCGTTCTTTTCAATTTGTCTCTTCATTCGCTCTTTTGGGGGGGGGGGGGGGGGGGATTTGTTTTAGTGCTGAAAGGAAGTAAACGATTATACAACAAAGGGAACCCCCAGCAGAGGGATTGCTAAAACTAAACTTTGATGGTTCTAGTCTAGGTAATCCAAGACCAGCAGGTATAGGAGGAGTCCTAAGAGACCCTGGGCGAGGGGTCTTGTGGGCATTTCAGGGCCCATTGGGATTGCAGATGCAAGTGAAGCTGAAGTGAGGGCTGTCCATCAGGGGATTAAAAGTTTGGCGATGGAGGATTTGAATAGGGTTCTAGTAGAGGGTGACTCTCTTAACACCATACGGTGGCTTCGAGGCTTTCTAGTCCCACAATGGAGGTTTGCCCGTTTATTTGATGAGATCCAGGATAAAATTGGAGGCTCGTCGATCATCTTCTCCCATGTTAGAAGATCAACGAATAGCATGGCATATTGGTTGGCTAGGGAAGGTGTAGATAAGCAAGGCTTGGAATTGTTTGATTTTATGCCCCTGTGATGACTGCTTTTCCTTCTTTTTTTTTCCAGTTATTCAAATTTTGTGTTTTTCTTGTATTTTTGGGGATGACTCTCTTGGTCATCTTTTTTGAAATGGGATCTGCTACCGTTAAAAAAATCAATTAAAGGTCATCATTTAAAAAAAGTCATTTTTCCAGTGACAATTATCAATCAAGAGAAAGAAATATAATGGTGTCTGTTCCATATAACGGATCAGTCTTACAATATACCCAATTCCCAGACAAAAGGATGTCTTCCACTGGCACATCATCTTTACAACATCCAAAAATGGCCTTAGCAACTGCATAAATCCTAGTATTGGTACATACCTTATTATCTGATGTTGTAGCAGACTTTGAGCATTTCGAAGGGAAAGCCTCCAAGCAGTAACATCATTGCGCTTATTTGGAGGTGGCGGTTCTAATCCATATCGAGACATATCCATCGCTACAGGAGGCTTGTTAGCTCTCACACGTTCATATTCTCTGGCAAGCATAGGGTGCTTCTGAGATGCAATTGCTAGAATTAGTCAATTAGACACACCATAACCAATATAGTAGACTAAAGAACTACAGCAAGGTCATAGATAACCAAACATAAATGATATGATAACAAAATACTTGGACATTTCTCTTGCATGACATTCTTTCACATCCAATAAAAGAGAATAGGAATCAAATAATAAAACAAGCTTAAGTTTTAAAGCTGAAAAAACAAATGCACCAAGAACCAAATACACTAGAACATCTATTATGTAATATCCTTGGGACCAGCCTCTAGCTATCAACATCGATAGTTTATCATTTCATAAAGTATAAATGTATACTTCTAATAGGCAAGCTAAAACCTCAAGGCTGAGGAACAAAGCCTCATTCAACTCAGCTAAAGGTTCAACCCAAATAAGGGAAAATATTAAAATACCATTATTTTGCCTATTGAATTTTTATTGTTATTGAAGTGAGCAATGGCGCAACGGTAAGGTTGCTCCATTGTGACCTGGTGGTCATGGGTTCGAGTCACGGAAACAGCCTCTCTGCAAAGCAGGGGTAAGGCTGCATACATCTAGCCCTCCCCAGACCCCGCAATGGCGAGAGCCTCGTGCACTGGGCCACCCTTTATCGAAGTGAGCAATAACATTATAACTCAAGCGTACTTGTATTTTGAAAGCTGAAAGGCCATTTCAAATAGGAAACTCTTCAGTTTCACAAAATGTTGGGCAGCATAGAGTGATGTAATTTCTTTTGGGTAACATGGAGAGCGTAGCCGCATAGGTTCTCTTGGATAAATGGACTTCTTTCGGTAAAGGTAAGTTCACTTGGTAAAACGGTTTCAAGTGATGCCATGGAAGGCATACTAAAGATGCAAAGCTTACTGCTTAGTTAGGGGAGCAACTCTGTCATCTACCACATTCACCACCTATGTATATCACAACTCACAAGCATACTCAATTATCCAGGGGAAAGCTAGGTCGCATAGATTTAAAGTCCAACCCATGGCTCCTCCAGACATCAGTATTGGTTGGCGTATCAGCCAATACCCAAACTGAAATGCATTGGGTGTATTGGTCAATACATATCGTGTCACGCTAATACAGTTGTAAAATCCTTTTCCTTCACACGGTCCAAAAAATGAAGTAATATGTATGGTTTCCACCAGAAATTCCTATAGACTTAATATTTTAAATTACTTTTGGCATATGTTTTTTAATAAATATCTATTTTTAACATTTCATGTAATTTATCATGTGTGTTGTGTGGCCGAGCCTTTGTCAACAACCTGTCCTATCTGCTTATCTATCTATTAGAAATCCAGAAACAAGTTGACAATTAAAGAAATAAAAAATATAAGAGAACAGGTAAAAACATTCTGAGCAAGTCTCCCAATTGAAAAAAATAATAATGATAATAATAATAATAATAATAATAGGTAGAGAATATTAGACACATTTGAAATATAATATTAACTATTGGATAAAAATCTTACAAGCAAAAGTCATAACTCATCTCATCTCAGTTACACTTACAGCAACTTCATGTTTACTATAAGTTTGATTTCCAATACAATTCAATTATACATTACACTTATTTTATATATAAAGTTATCACTATTACGGGGCATTTTGTCATTTGAACATTTCCAGAAAAAGTGTAGAGGCAGGAGTTACCTTCCACTGTTTAATAGAAGGATGTCATTAATTAATTTAATTCCAAGGGTTTTCATTTTAGACATTGCTGATTGATGATTCAAATTTAGTTTGCATTGAGCTATTAAATTCATAATAGTTTTCACAAAAAGTCAAATAAAATCCAATTAAATAAGAAATAGAGTAAAGAAAGTAGGTTCTTGAGAAGATTTTTCTTCTTTAGTACTTTGCAGTAGAGGAAGCAAAGCCCCACAGACAAATGCAAGCTCAAGAGTCAAGAGTCCTGCCTTCAATGTTCTGAAAATCGGAATCGCATCGTAAATCGTAAGAGGGGTCGAATCGTATCGAATCGTAAATCGTAAGATTTTTCAGATTTATATATAAAAATCAGAAAAAATAATAAAAAATAGGAAAAATTATTACTCTTCATTTCATAAGTGATTAAGTTCCATATTTCATAACATGAGGCATCAATACATCATTCATTAGAAAAAAAAGTCTGTCACCAGTGTGTTGACCAGTGCCTGACAAGATGAATAATTTTTAGAGACCAAATTATGAGATTTTTTTTACCGGACTTTTGGGATTTAATAATGTTTGGACAAAATAGATTTTATGAATTTTTAAAATTTGAAAAATACCCCACCGTTTGGAAGTTAATAAAGTTAAAATTTAGATCCGACCATTTTTCTTTGAATTTTGTACTAAAACTGGAGAGTTGACTTTTTTTCCTTTTTGATTTGGGTGTTGAAACTATTTTTAATAAATCCAAAAGGGGGGTATTCCGTTATCTACATGTAAATCTTAAGTAAATGGACAATAAAATAGTAAAGACATTTACTTAAATGATTTACATGTGAACACCGAGTACAGGAAAGTAGAGAGAAGTACAGGAGAGGAAAGAGAAGCAGCAGGAAGAACCATGAATCATAACATTAAAAAAGGCATATAAAATAAGGTAAAATACACTAAAAAAGGCATATAAAATAAGGTAAAATACACTTTCTAAATGAATCGTACGATTCTTTCAGAAAACGATTCACTGTTGCGATTTGAATCGTTTGCCATACGATCCGATTCAAATCGTACGATTTGAATCGTAAATCGAACGATTTTGATAACCTTGCCTGCCTTAGCTGAAGTATCCACAACACTACACCAGCATTTGCCTCCCAAGAAGCGTGATCCAAAGAAACTTCCAGTGAACAACAAATGTCACAAATCCCATCTAACTTGTTGGCTAGTTTCCACACAGTTGGTTCTTACTTTCTTCAAACGTGTTATGGTACACGAATCATCTTCCACAATCGAAGGTCCAAAGAAGGGGCAAAAGAAAATGTCATGTACCTCCCACAAGGAGCCCTTCTCATCTTCAATAGATCCTCGACTTTTAAAGGGGGTGCTTGGACAATCCTCACCTCAGAAACTTTTTTGGAGCAAGTCACCAATTCGCGAGGCACACAAGACGGTATCGAATTATTCACTAAATCATCAAACTATGAAAAACGAGATCACTTTTGGAGTAAACAGTTCTGGTAAAATCAATTTCATATACTGAAAAAAAAAATGCCTTTATGAATTTTTCGAATGATATTAACATAGGCTTCTGCTATATAGGTATTTTCTCACTTAAAGTACATTTCTCTTGGAGTTTGAATTCCAATGGTATTATCAATGAAAAATTCCACAGCAGTCACAATTTAATAAAACACGATTTACAAAATTAATATTTCCTTTCGGACTGGGCAAAATCAGCAAATCAGATCGATCAAACTAACCTCCGTAAAATGAATTTGCGAAAGCCAACATAGTGATGTTACATGGCCCTATTTGCATGTGGAATCTACTTTTCCATACTTGGTGATCATCACTCAACATATTTAGTGTATCAAAGAAGATGACTGCTTTTCACTATGGCAAGCTAACATTACACAAGTACCAAAGACTATTTATAGCCTACAAACTTCTGAATATGTGAAGATTTGTGAATAATCCGTTTCTTTAAGTTAACTTCCTCCCATCAAATAAATGTAGACATTCATACATTCATGTCTATAAATGCATATAAGTAACGTATATGCAGAAATGTACATACAAAGCATAAGTGAAGAATTATGTTATTTTTCCTTTTATATGTAAAAGAACAATCATATTGTAATCATGTTAAGGGAATCACCCTCGACAAGAAGAACATCCAACAGTGACATGTCAATGAGTTGACTCCCTCTCAACAACGCATGCACCTCAGCCTCATTGGAATCCTTCTCACCAATAGGACCAGAAAAGGCACATCTAGTCTCGCTCTTAGAATTCCTCAAGAGACCACAAACTCTTGTCAGGTCCAATTTCCCTAGACTGGGCCCATCAAAGTTCAACTTCAGAAAATCAGGTGGGCGAGGAGTCCATCTAGGATGCACACAATCCTTTTTGCAACAGCTCGAACAGATCTCCTCCCAATATTTATGGAAGCTACCGAGAAACCACTAAATATGGGAAGATCACTACCCATCGAGCAACATTACATGGGATTTGTTTGCTGTTGGATACTACGGAAACTCTTAGATACCCTTTTAATGATCATATTGTTTCTTTCCTTCCAAACAAGCCAAAGTGAGGCAGGTAGAAATAGACTCCATAAAACTATCCCTCTATCAGAACACGGGGCGAAGGCCAAAAACTCAAAAAGGTAAAAAAAATGTCTAGGATGAACCCAGCTGACATTGAACTGACCGAAAATTAAGTACCAAATATCGCGAGGTTCACAGACTCCCCATCAGCCAAACACAAAGCAAGGTGATTAACAATAATCATATTTCCACTCCTGAGATAGTTGACAATGAGAATTTTGTCCAAACATACAGACCAATAGAAAGCATTACCCTGTAGGGAGCCCCAACCATCTGGCTTTTGGAACCAAATTACAGTAAAAATAATAACGAATTTCCCCCCACATCCAAACCCTATTATCTTCACCCTGCCTTTTAATGTAAACAGAATCCACTCTGGACATGGAGATGGCAACTGTGTCAATCTCCCAATCAAAGAATCAACTACAAAATTGAACAGTACACCGACACATTGTGCTACTAAAGGACTTCGCTACACCACTCTCTTTCCCTACGACAATTCTGAATGACAAAAGAAAAATCATGCTTTAAGGAATTATGGTCACACATTATATCCTGATAAAACCAAATTTTCTCTCTGCTACCCAATGCCAATCAGATCCCTTTCAGAAAAATAATGAAAGTTCATAATAGCTAGCCAAATGGTCAAGCCTTGACATCTATAATCATCGCACAAAAACCAACCGCCAAATTCATACCCATATTTAGCCATAATAAATAGCCGCCATAGAGAATCTCTATCGTCCTCATATCTCAAGTCATTTCCTAAGATAACCCTTATTAGCAACTTTCAGCCTTCAAATGCCAAGGCCCCTATCATTCTTGGGCGTCCACTTGACCATATTGAGCTTCTGACTCTCGGCTTGACCATACCAAAGGAAGTTCCTTTTAAGTTTGCCCAATTTTATTAATTACAGCCACCGGACAATGGAACAACGACATAAGACATAAAGGAAGATTGGCAAGCACAACCTTCATCGAGGTAATTCTCCCTCGTAAAGATAATAATAAGATCTTCTTCCAAGGAGATACCATTGTGTCAATGTTCTCAATGAATAGGTCCCAAAGGCTCTGACTGGGTCTACCAATACACTAAGCAAGGCCTAGATAGGAATTCAGGATGGTACCAGTCCTACAGCAGAGAATCCCAGTTAGACTTGTTTCCTCCTCACTACTCAACTTAACCCCTGTCACCACCGACTTAGTAAAACTGAAACTCTGACAAGTGACTTCCTCAAAGCATTGCATGACCACCTTCAGCTACTAAAAAGAAGGGCATCATTAGCATATCTTGAGTGCGTAATTTCCTCCTAGGTCGTATCACTCTTGAATCCTTCAATCGTGCCTCTGATCCAAGCCTTTTCCATCATCATACAGAGCTTCTGTCAAAATGGTAAAGAGGAATGAAGAGGGAGTGCCGCTTGGGCGAAGGCCTCTGGCTAGTTTAACAAAAAAAAGGGAAAAAAGGGGGCAAACCATGATCATAACAAAGAACCAAACCGGCAAGATGCAACATCCCACCCATCCCCTCCATCTGGCCCCAAAACCCATCCTCCTACTACTCCATTCTACTGTCATAACCATTCTCCAAGTCAATCGTAGATAGAATCCATGTTTTCCTAATACGATTAAAGCAGCCGACACTTTCATTGGCTAACATAACACCGTCTAAAATTTACCTGTCATGAATGGACACTGAAATTTAGAGATGATCCTGCCTAGAGATAATACCTGGTTATGTATTTTGTACGCCAGATTCTTAATCCTCCAATTTGGGTTCCTCCAGTCCTGCACTGCATCACCTTGGTTGAGCACTTGGGTTTTCTTCTCATAGCTCTACTGTGGCAAATCATGTGGCATCTCCATGTATTTATGATTTATGTATTTCATCAGGGTGCGAGTGTGTGCATGTTTGGGTATGTTTAATTCCATAGATTGTGATTCCCACAAAAGGATCAATAGGACTGTCTGTTAGTTTTGGTATTTTGGTTTTGAATCCAATTTGGCGCTTGAGTGCATAGACAATTATCCTATGTGCATCGGAACATAAATAAAAAAAAATCCGAAATGTTTGTTCAATCTCACGTACATGTGTTTTTTCACAAGCTTTCCGTATGCAACGCCATTACATACACTGACATATCGAACTCTAGTACTAGCATTCAAAACGACATAAATACATTGAAAAGTCTACTACTTATGAAGAAATATTTCAACACAGTGGATGATCAAACACATTCTTCCAAAACCCAAACTTTTCATAAGCTTTCCATATGCAACGCCATTACATGCATTAACATATCGAATCCTAGTAGTACCAGCATTCAAAACGGCATAAATACATTAAAAAGTCTACTACTTACGAAGAAATGTTTCAACATAGTTGATAATCAAGCATATTCTTCTAAAACCCTAACTTTTCATAAGCTTACCGTATGCAATGCCAACATAATTGATAATCAAACATATTCTTCTAAAACCCTAACTTTTCATAAGCTTACGGTATGCAATGCCATTTAACACATTAACATACCAAATTCTAATACCAGCACTTGAAACGACATAAATAGATAAAAAAAGTTACCTATTTATGAAGAAATATTTCAACATAGTCGGTGATCAAATATATTCTTCCAAAACCCTAACTTTCACTCAACCGAGAGAAAAAAACAACAGAAATCGACATAAGTAGCAGAGTAAACTACCTCGAAGTTGAATTTCGGTGCCGGAGGAAGTTCTTTGAGAAAATCAGAGGGCTTTTTCACGCTCCTCCTCATCTCTTCTTCTACGAACCGATCGACCTCTTCTTTCACCCTCGGATCGCCATAATCGTCATCAATGTAGGGCAATGCATCGATGATTTGGTCTTTGACACCACCAGACCAGTTAGGGCGAGAGCTTTCGGGAGGAGCTTCGAGCATCAGAATCTCCCTACTCGCCATTTTTTTTGCCTCCGACCTGCAGAGAGGCGAAGAGCTCTCGAAAGCCTGGAGTTTCTCAGCACGTTTGAGACTCTCTTGCTGCTTTTATTTACGGCAAAACGAGGTTTTATAGGGTGTAAGCCCTTATCCCTTATTTTATAAAGAGTATCGATAAGGACCACACTATAGGATGATCCAAACCGTCCATGTGATGGGCCATAACGTAAATAGGTTGTGCCCAGAAAATCATTTCCATAGGATGATCCTGGCCCTCTCATCTATATAGGTTTCCATAATATGCAGTTCCCCTGTAGAACGGAGGGCAGTGATCATCCTATTGGCCCATATTATTGAAACATCGGCTAGGATCATCCTATTGAAATGATTCTTGGGGAACAACCTATTTAACTTTTGTTCACATGGACGGTTTGGATCATCCAATAGTGTGGTCCCTACAGTACTTTTTGAAAATTACTAGACTATATACACCATATAAAAGCTCAAAACAAGATTTTATATGGTGTAAAACATCAATATATTATAAGGGATTTGCTAGGGTCCATTCCAAAAGCCATTTCGTGGCTGGTCTGTCGCATGTCAACCAGCCACCTCACTTTTGTCTCCATTCATGGGTGGCTTGTCTGACATGCGACAGATCATCCGTGAAATGCCTTTTTTGCGATGGACGCTAGTAATTCTCATATTATAAAGTTGAACCACACCTTGACTCGAGCGACTCGTTACACACCTACTAGCATTAAACTAGGGGTGCAACTTGGGTCGGGTTGGGTCGGGTTGGGGTGTCGGGCAACCCGATTTCCAATTCCAATATGTATAAAATTTTTACTTCTATATTTGTTTTGTCATTATATAGCTCAAATTTAGAAAGAAATAAAAAATTTGGTGAAAATTGTCCTAATTAACCCTCTTGTTGGGGAACATTTAATGACTAGGATGAGATGGAAATACAAAAATAAAACGGAGAAATCAAACAAATGGTGAAATCAGATTGGGTTGGAAAAATGGGTTCCTCGGGTTGGGTCGGGTTGGACCCGACCCGACCCGAGTTGCACCCCTACATTAAACCCTGCTAAAACCCCACTCGATAGTAGTAATCCCTTTTCTCTCCTCTCTGTTTTTCCACACAGCAGCCCCTCTTACTTAGCGAGGGCGAATGTTCTCTAAAGTCTAAACCTACGACCTGCGCCCTCCTCCACTTAACCTACGCTTTTCCTTCTCTCCGCTCATTTGCCCTAAACTTGGTAAAACGTCTGCTTTCTCCTCTTCTTCTTTTTTCTCATCATTTTTGGAAAAAGAGATGGGATCTTCCATAAACCATGCTGCCATTCCTCCTCCGGCCACCGGCGTTGCTCCTCCAGCGGATTCCAAGGAAAGTGAGAACAAGAAAGAAGAGAAAATCGATTATTTGAATCTACCCTGCCCCATTCCGTTCGAGGAAATCCAACGAGAAGCTCTGAGTAGGTCTCGAATTCTCTCTTTTCATTATGCCTTTACTCTTTATTCCAACATGCTAGGGTTTCTGTTTATATAAAGTCTTAATTCCAAAAAAATGTGTTGCTGTTCGTTGTGATATAATTTTCTACCTCATTCTCTTGAAAAGGGAACGAATCTAAAAAACAATGTAGAAAATGAAGAAAAACAGAAAGATAGAAACCCTAAAGCTCATAAAATTAAAATAAAAAGTAGGTGTGCCTCAGCATTGATTTCTTTCTTCTTTCTAGCTTTCAACTTCTCTATTTTGTCAGGTTTGTTTACTGTTTTAGGTTTTCTAGTTGTTGATTTTGGCTGGTAGTTTAAGTCGGAATCAAATGCGGATTTCACCATTCTTTGATTACAGGAAATGATGAAATCTTCAGTAAACCCTCATTTGCTACGTTTGTAGGTGAAGAAGAAAAAGGAAACAATATTTTTCAAGTTTAGGCGATTTCGCATCTGCTGTGTGGCAGTTACTTGTCGCATTTGGTTGAATGTATTTTGGATATTGTGGTTTCAATCTTTATTTTGTTATTGAGTGCAGTGGAGTGAGAATATGCTACATTGTATTTAAATTGTGGAATATCATTTAATCATTATAGCCTGATTTTCCTATGGTAGGAAGGAACATCATTTGATCAGCAATTCCAGCTCTCTGTAGTTAAGTGTTATACTCAATGACGATATAGTAGGCATTGCTAGTTGGATTTTATATGAGTTTGTCAGATTTAAAAAAAATTGAATTTTCTTTTCTACATACAAAAATAAGAGAATTCAGTTAGCTTTGTGGAGGGTTTTGATGGATAAAGCTGGCACGTGTGCCTATGCTTTGATATAGCCATGAGATGACAGCTGTGCACCATTGTCAACTACACCATTTGGACTTTCTATTTAGTTTTCGAAAGTGTTATTGCCTCTGGCTATTGTCTTTCAGGCCAATGGTGTGGATATAGATATTGGCTACTATTTTACAAAATTTAGCTAGTTGATAGCATCCGAAACAATTTTTCTACCATTTATGCTTGTGCTTGCACCGACATCTGTGCATGTGGTTGAATGCTCGAAAACGTGGACTCCATTGAGAACCACTCATTTCATTTCCAGGTTAACTTCCTTCAGTCAATGGAACACTCCCGATATATAGATGTGTGTATATATATAAAACTGTAATTTGAGTTGGTAGTCAGACTCTGACCCTTGCCAAACCAAGCTGAGTTGTCTCAGTTTCAAATCAAGTAATGAGTTTGTAGACATTGGTATGGTGCTGACTTATTATCTATGGTCTCTGTGGAGATATTCTGGTGTTCCTTCCCTGCATGCCAAAATTTTTTCCTCTGATGTCATGGTCTTTTCCACATGAGATTTTTCATTCATTTCTTTCATCCAGGGAAGGAGGAAGATTTCCCTATCGTCACCTTATTGAGTTGTCTTGGTTTTCATAATAACCAATCAACATGTTGTTTAGAGTAAACTTTATATAACTATGATACACTTGAAGGCAAAAGCAAATAAAGATAAGTGGTGCGTTTATCTTCTTATTTTCTTTTATCTAAATACTAATTTTCCTTTATGCACTTTTGCAGTGTCCTTGAAGCCAGAATTTTTCGAGGGAATGCGCTTTGATTTTACCAAAGGTCTAAATCAGAAATTTTCACTCAGTCATAGGTAGCTTCAGCCTATATCTATTCTGTGGCCATGATATTCTTTTTTTTTGTGTTTCTAACATATATCCATGTCAACTATCCATTAGTGTCTTTATGGGTTCCGTAGAGGTTCCTTCTCAGTCACCTGAAACCATAAAAGTCCCTACTTCACACTATGAGTTTGGGGCTAATTTTCTCGACCCAAAGGTTGGTGGCGATCACTACTATCAATAGCTTTAGCAACTTTTTATGAACCGTTAGTCCTTTGCGACTGACTTCTTTATTGTTGGATTTCTGACTAAAGCATGGGCTCTGTGATGAGCTTTCTACAGCTGATGCTCGTTGGGAGGATATTGACTGATGGGAGGCTCACTGCAAGAGCAAAGTGCGACCTAACTGATAACCTTACTATGAAGATCACTGCGCAGGTATGTTTTGCTCCTTCGGGAATTCATGGAGGGCAGTTGACTCAATATTCTTTGATGATGGTCTTATTCTTATTTTCTACTATGTAATGTGTATTTAGTATTTGTCTTGCATTTTTTCCAGCTTCAAAATGAGCCACATTTTTCACAGGGAACGTTCAATTTCGATTACAAGGTAGATTACTCTCACCTGTTCATTCCAATGGATGGATGTAGTGGCTTTCAAAGATAATCACTATTGTTGTTATTAAAGAGAGTCAACAAAAGATTTGCCATCATTAAAAAAAAAGATTCATTTATATTCTTGACATGTATCATCAATTTTTACCTTTCAAGAAAAAAAATTATATTCTTGACATTGGAAAGATTCAAGATGTTGTTCATGAAAACTGTTGGTGAAGACTGGTTTGTGCTTTTGTGCAAACTGTGGATGGTCAACATCCATCCACAGTTTTTTGCTTTGCATCTATCCTTCATTGTTTGCTTGTTATAAACTAAAACTTTGTGATGCCCAAATATCCATGGGTTACTGCCATTCATTTTCCACACCCTAGAAAGTACCGGAAATTTGCCATCTACTAAGATTTTATAGTTTTATGTTATGAATTGTTTAGCCTGCGCAATCATTCGATGTATTTGGTTCGGTGCCTTTGCGCTGACTAGGTTACTAACATATATGCAGATTTCCTCTTCCGTCCCATGGATCTCCTTGTATGTTTCACTTGTTCTTTCTTTTAACCCTACAAGCTGGATGAACTTTCTTGCGGGTTGATGCAATGATCCCTTGCAATGATTATATTTCTTTATTACGCAATCAGAGAGAGATTCTCAAGAATGTTTTATTATCCTGTGTACTCTATTGTTAACAAATGGACTGCCTTCTCTTTGCACAGGGCAAGGATTTCAGGAGTCAGTTCCAAATGGGGAACAATGCACTTTATGGTATCAATTATATCCAGGTAAAATATTAACCATTCTGATTTATTCTTTTGCTTCAGTAAGAACTACACCGGCTTCTAGGAAACATAATTAGACAGTATTGATTTTCCTTATTGTCTTATTTGAGATTTTGAGGGCTGAGTGCTTTGAGCTAGTGATATGATGCTGTATTCCATGATCACATATATAGGTCAAGTTCCATTTAACTGCAGTAGTTTTCATCATGCTGGACATGATGCATTGTTCCTTTATATTAAACCCATACTTTTTCTTGTCAAAGTTTAGATGCGGAGATGGGAGGGAGATTTCTGGGGTTTTCTACTCAGCCATCTCAATTCCTACTCTTTATAGTATAGTTTCAGTTTCTCTTGGAATGTTCACAATAGATTGAGTTTTTGCTTCTCCTTGGTATCTAGGGTCTCCCTCTTTCATTTTTTGGGTGATTGTATAGTTCTCAGTTAACTTTGAGAAGCATTCACTTTTATTGTCATGAAGATAGTACCTAATCTCATCCTAATACAGTTGTGAGTTTCTAATTATCTAGCCTTAAGCTAGCAGGGTTGGTTGACAAATTATGTCATTCCAGTCAAAGCTCGTGTTATTCTGCAAAGCCAAATGCAGTTGGTGATGTATGCTGTTGTGGATGATATTTTCCTATGGAAGTAATCTTTGGTGGTCGGATGGCTTTGCTAGTGGTTCTGCACCCAATGCTATACAAGGCTGTCAGCATAGTTGTCAAACTCTTACGAGTCGTACGAGTCAACTCCCGACTCGAGTCGAGTCCCCGGGCTTTCAAGGCGAGTCGCATGGGTGATTCGCATAGTTGTCAAACTCTTACGAGTCGTACGAGTACACTCCCGAGTTGAGTCGAGTCGCCATGCTTTCAAGACGAGTTGCATGGGTGACTCGCCTCTGTTGAAGACTCGTCCGAGTCATCTGGTGACTCAAATGAGTTGCTGGGAGTCGACTCGAAAAATAAGACTTATTATATTTTTTTCAACTAAATTTCTGTTCTATTAAAAAACTCATACGAGTCACTAGTTGAGTCGAGTCACGAGTCATAAAACTAAGAAATCGAGTCACGAGTTGACAACTATGGCTGTTAGTTGTCAGTATTTGATTTCAGTCCCTGGTTTTTCTCATATGGTATACTCTATACACTTGAGAGGTTGCATGTTGTGCATATGTCACTGAATCATTGTAACTTTGTCCAAAAATGACTTATATGTGTTGTCCTTGCACAATCTTCAATCGAAGTATACAGGCCATACATATGATTTATGTTTGGTACCATGCCATATCCAGATGACATAAGTTTCCACTTTTCAGGTCTTCTTAGCCTTTAATAATATTTCAAAATTTCATGAATTTTACCCTAACATATTGATTGCAAAGTCAAGTAATAATTTGATCAAATTGGAAATTTCAATTATCATTTTAGATTGTTCCTTGTTCTTTCTTGGAAGATTCTAAACTTTTCAATAGTTTGTTAGAGCTGAAGATCATCAATCAGTATCCAGAAAAAAAAACACTGGTTTTTATGATGGACAGCAGGAAACTATTTCTGGCATTTTATCCTGTTAAAAAGAATTTTTTTTGTTTTTATGTTCATGTTTTGTATGTATTATTCCTGGTATGTAAGAGCCAGTTTGTAGTTTTTTGTATTGGGACATCTTGTCCCACCTTTTTCGCGCTTTGCGCTGTGGAATAAAATCGTAACCTTTCAAAAAAAAAAAAACAGAGCCAGTTTGGGTGCACGATAAAAGGCTTTTTTCTATGTGATGATTTTTCGTTGCACACACTCAAAATTTCATATATTGCATGGCAAAATATTGCATAATTGAATTTATTGAGCGTGTTAACGGTGAGACTATCTAATGAAACTTTTCTTGTTTACTCACAATAGATTATATTTTTGTGGGCAAGCAATGAGAAAACATCACAAAACATATTTTATTGCTCATCCAAACTAGTCATGAAAGAGGTGTTTACATTTTCATTGGAAGAGGCTAGTTGTACATTATTACCGGATGTGCTCTTTTGTTCTGCAGAGTGTCTCTCCACATTTGGCTCTGGGATCTGAGGCATTTTGGTTCGGACAGCAAAGAAAATCTGTTATTGGTTTTGCTGCTCGATACAATACAGAGAAGATGGTATCACGACTTCCTTCTCATTTCTCTATCAAGCCCTTTATTTTTATAATGCTACGACTTCCTTCTCATTTCTCTATCAAGTCCTTTATACTTATAATGCTGTATTTGTATTTCTTTTCTATCTCTGTCTGTGGTGACAAGTACCAAGTAGCTTAACTCCATGAGGGTATGTTGCTGTTGAGTTGAGGGATGAAAACTGAAGCTTCAAATGTTGAATATAATATTGAGATTGTGGATGAGTAACTCCTGAAAGTGGTTGGTTAGGGAGAGGGATGGAATCTATAATTACTTTGCTAGAGTCTCTGATTTTAGTTTTAATCTTCCTGAGAACCTCTTGTACTTCTCATAGGTCACATTGGGAACATATAATATCTTTCAATGACCTGGCCAATCATGAGCATTCGACTGATCTACAGGGAAGTTTTTTTTCCGGAATCCTTAGCCCTTGTTTCGCTTCCCATTTTTGGTAACGATATGCATATTGCATATACATATAAGAACATTTTGGTTTTCTTGGTGGTGTTATAAATGTTTCATAGAATTGTTATTATTTTAATTCCAACTGAAATGGACTTGTTTACTTGAGCGGGCGGTAGTTGTTATAGGTACTATGTATTTGTTTGGCTAGCCTCATTCCTTAAAATAAAGAAAATAATTTATTTGAATTTGTCATCAAAATGTGGATAAGATGGGTGTGGGAAATTTGACCTGGTTGTTTTCATATTCGGAGTTTATCTTCAGCAAGTACGACAGATGCAATGATAAGATATAGGTGATGGATTAACACTGTAAAGGGAATTGGTTTGCCCCCTACAGGTTGCAGCAGGGCAAGTTGCTAGCACTGGAATAGTTTCTCTGAGCTATGTGCAGAAAGTATCCGAGAAGGTGAGAAAGTTGGCTATTGATGAATTACTATTGCCCTATGTACCTTTAAATTTGATATTGTTCTTCATCGTTCAGGAAAAAAATCAAATTACTATTGATCTATCTACCCTAAAATTTTACACCATTGTCTTCTTATTGTCTCCTTTTTTTTTTATCTCCCTTCCAGGTTTCGCTAGGATCTGATTTCTTATACAATCTTATGACAAGAGATGTAACTGCAAGTTTTGGATATGATTACATTCTTCGACAGGTAATTTCTTTTTTCTTCTTATCCTATTTATATAAGCTTTACATTCTTTGTAGGGAAGTGCTTCTAGTATCTTCTAATTTATTTTGCACTCATTTTGTTTGAGCCCAATAATCCAAATGACATTGCTCCATATTTACATTTAAAAATGTAGAATGTCAAGATTACATTTGGGAATGTGCAATATTTTACTAAATATGAACATCTTATTATATTTCTATGCTTATATTGGTAAATCATATATATTCTATACATGACCATGTTTGAAAATGTTGCAGTGTCGTTTAAGAGGGAAGCTTGATTCCAACGGTCGTGTGGGTGCTTACCTGGAAGAGCGATTAAATATGGGTGTCCAATTTATTCTTTCTGCTGAGGTGAGCAGGCCTTTGATAGTTTTTTTTTTGAAAGACCCTAATGTTTTAGTCTATCTATTTTTCCACCAGAAATTAGATTAGAACCGAAAAGAGAAATTTCATCATCCAAAACAATACTGCATTTGTCAATTTCGTGTAATTTTTTTTTCTAATCCAGAACTGTGGTGTTTGTTGGTTTTGGACTTCGATTTATCGACATGTGGGTGTTTTGCAGATTGATCATCCAAAGAAAGACTACAAGTTTGGGTTCGGAATGACCTTAGGAGAATAGAGGAAGCTCTTTCTCCTTCCATTTGATAGCAGGTTTATTGATTTTCTGCCTGCCTTCCATAAGATTTTAAAAAAGTAATAAAATAAAAACCTTGTTCATTTTTGTGGATTTTCTTTAGGCAGTCTGAGCAACTTCTCAAGTTTCCTCTGAGGCTATTTTTTGGGCAGATGGTAAAAGGAACTCAGTTTTGTATTTGACTTAAGAGCTGATTTCAGCAAATTTTATAGTTTCTTTTCTTTTCAATCTGTCAACTTAAAACACTTCCAACAATAGCTAACTAAACGTATTTCCTTGGAGAGGGTGTTGTGATTTGAATGACATACCAAACCCATTAATCTCATTCTCTTCTAATGCTATAGTAATCTTACGGGAAGTTGCAGGCTTTCATCTTAAGATGCTTCTCTGGTAACTCCACCAGTGGTACCTTCATCATTATGAAATCTCATACTTCAGAGGACAATCTTTGCCTTGTATGAAAAGGACGGAAAAGCAGAAGGCTTTGCTTCCATCCATTCAACATCAAATTCTACTGTTTCGTGATAGATGAATTCATAAGATGGTTCAAATCAAAGAGTTTCAACGGATCCACTTCGGATTGGATAACCTTATTTCTTTGTCACGATCCATTCAAATCTCTCACCGGTCTGATTCGATTCAGAGTGTTGATCCTACTTCTCGTGTCTCGGTCAAGATCCATTCTGAATCGGACCGTCCATCGGAATTAACTGGACTTACATTGTACACAGTTAGGATTTTAAAACCAAGTTAGAATGTTCAGTCCAGTCCACTTTTAGTGTTTCTGGACAATTTATTTAGGAAAATCAGTCCTTTATCTTTGACTAATCTAATATAAGTGAAATAATGCTGGTAAACAATAAAGTTGGATTTGCTAGGCAATTTCGCGCACAGCCATTTCTTGGCTTGCTTTTGCATGATAGAACAGCCACCTTTGATGAATAAAAATGAAAAAGACAAAAACTGCCAAAAACTCAACCTGGGTAGCTTTTCTCACATGCAAAATCCAGCCACGAGATGCCTAGCAAATCCCCAACAAAACTCATCTAAATTACATACGAGAATATAGTGGCATAGACCCACCTATTTAGTTATACTAAATCAGGAATATCATGCAAAGCAATTACTACTACAGTGCGATATTGTTTTAACCATACAGTTTTCCAAGCAAAATCCCTACTCATATACTGCTAATACTGACTGAAATAGAACATAGCTCCTCCCAAGCTAGAACTCTGACATTTCTATCTGATCAAAGTAGCGCCCAGATGGTCCATCTTTAGGTAACAAAGCCAACATTACATGGCCTCTTGCTCCCTCTTCAACATCCAAGGTTCCTGTATGCCAATTTATATCAGTATTAACAAAGCCAGGATGCACGCAATTTACGCGCATATCAGGATATTTCTTGGCAAGGACTCTGGTATAAGCATTGAGTGTTGCCTTAGAAATGCTATAAGCTGGAAGCATCATGGACCATCCATTAGCTTCAAGCTCACCACGTCTGAAATCCTCCAGGAATCTCTGCAATAACCCATCTATCTTCTCTTCTGACAAGCTCTCTATGTCTTCCAATTCCTTTCGCTTCTTTTCATCGGGAATCCTCTGAATACAAATGAGAATACAATGGTTTTTGCAACTTCCTTGAACGTAATCTTAAACCAATGTAGAAGTATAAATGATTAAATAAAACAACTCTAACAGCTTAAGCTATTGGACTAATTAGGTTTTTCACATGGTATCAGAGCTATTGCCCTGCAGAAGGTCCTAGGTTCTAAACCCAACAACTCCTTGATATTAACAATCCACATGAATGGCCAACCCAAAAGAGGGACCACAAGTGCCACCTGTATGTCCAACCCAAAAAAAGAGGGGCCACACATGAGGAGGAGTGTTGAAGTAAAAATGATCAAATAACACATATTCTAACAGCTTAAGCTTTTGGAGTAATTGGTTGTTTCGCATGGTATCAGAGTTGTTGCCTCAGTCTTGGGTTCAAAACCCAACAACTCCTTGATATTATGTTTCACATTTCTTGAATGTGATACTCAAACAAATGTTTAAAAACTCGATTAATCAACTGAAATCTCAGTCGATTTAATTCGGCTTTGATCCTAATTGAGAATCAAAACTCATTTCGGCTTCGTTAATCAATAAAAGATGGAAAATAAAGAAATTATGTCATAACTTGGGAGAATGTCAAAGCTATTATTCACCTTGAGCTCTCCTCTGAGGGAAGAAACATTCACTATCGTCGCTCCCCATGTCGAAAGTTGTAAAAGGGGGATAAGTGCTTCAGTCACTCTTTTGCAGCCATAATAATTTATATCTACACATTCTTTGGCATTCTCGAAAGTTTGCCGAATCACTCCTTTTACCAAGTTGGTGGCCTTTCCAGAGAGCTGCGTGGTTTGAAATGGATTCAGTGCTAAGCTTCTTTAGCTCTCATAAACAGTTAGATTATACATTTTACGCTTACCCAATTTACGGGATCGATGTTCAACGACTTCAGACCTTCTTCGTCGACTATTACTCCAGAGATGCCCGCATTGTTTACCTGCAGGTAAGTGATAAGAGGAGAGCTTGTTACAAGTACTTTAAATAAGTAAATGAAAAATCTTTAGGCAAGGATGTTTATAAGACCTGCTTATTTGAACCGTCCATTTGGTTAGGAAGAACTCATGTTGTTCCTTTAATTTCATCATTGAATTTCTTCTGCTCATATTTGAATTACAATGAGTAGTATGTGTGGCCATATAAACATGTATTTTCAAAAAAGTATGGTACAGCCCACATTATAGGATGATCCATTTATTGGGTCACAATTTAACTAGGTTGTCCCCCAAAAATCATTTCATAGGATGATCCAAACCCTCTGATCTATAGAGGGATGGCACATAATGGAAACTTCTGTAGATTGGAGGAAGGGCACAACTTATTTACGTTGTGGCCCAATAAATCGACGGTTTAGATCATCCGATGATGTGGCCGTGCCTACAAGCTAGCCATTAGAAGGAGGGTGCCCATTCCCTTATAACCCATCCCCATCCATTTCACTTATCCGATGTGGAACTATTTGCTTTTGCTTGTACACTACATGTAATTGTTTGATGCAGATCCAACAGGGGTGCAACTCGGGTAATTAATACTTTAATAGTAATCAACCCAAACCAGAATCAATTTTAAGGTAAAAGCTCAACCCGTATTCCCAAAAATCGACCCGAGTTGCACCCCTAATTTTTTATAGACTAGTTGCTAATGTCTCTAATTCTTAGCACCCATTAAAGAAGAACAGTTTAGAGAGGACATTTAGGCTTGTTCGTATGAGATTATGACAACCAATGTTGAGCCCGATAATCGGTTTAGGGCCTCACCATCGGTTATCATAATCTCAAACGAACAGGGCTTTAATCTTGAATATTTCTTAGTTTGTGTTCCTGATTCTTACCAAGATATCAAGTTTCCCAAATTGGGTTTGGATGAATTTTGCTAATGAGGCAACACTAAGAGGGTCCTGCACATCAAGCTGATGAAAAACTACGTTCGATAATCCCGACTTCTTGAGCTCGGCCACAGCTGCCGTCCCCCTCTTCTCATCTCTAGCTGTTGATACAACCACCACGCCTTCTTTGGTGAGCTGCCGAACCGTCTCGAGCCCTATGCCTCTGTTGGCTCCTGTCACCACAGCACACCTGAAAGAACATAGCAACAACCATCAATGTCGTTAGACGTTTTGAATTACTAAAAGGAAGTGAATGCTAGTAGCTTTTGAATCACGTTCATGTGGAATTACAGATTCAGCCCTATGTCCCATCGATTCGTCCGTAATTTTTTAGCTAACTAAATTAAATACACCCATAGGGTATGGGCTCTTCCTAACCCCAAGTCCCCAATTTACGTACGAAAAAAAATAAAATAATTAGGGTCGCAATTTGGGTCGGGTTTTACTCGACCCGCATCAACCCGGCCTGAAAAACGCATGGGTCGGGTTCAGAAATGATGGGTCTCTGGCTGGGTCAGGTTTGGAATTTCAAAACCCGAGTCTTTTTCGGGTAGGGTCGGGTTAAAATGCAAAAATAGAAACCTACCCTACTATTAATACTTTATAAAGTATTGTCACTGAAGTAAAAAAAGCGCAGAAAAATAGAAACCTACCCTACTCTCTCTCTCTCTCTCTCTCTCTCTCTCTCGTCTTTACCAACTTTCCCTCTTTCACTTTTCAACCAATATTTTCAAAATTTCAGCATTAGCTCTCCCAAAAAGAAGCTTTTCTAGGGTTTTTCGTTTTCATCTGTGATTGTAAACTCTCTCGGCAAAGAATGATCGAATTTCTTCAGCCCAAAGCGTATAGAGCATGAACCTCCCCATAATCGATTAATCGGTGAGTTTCTGCTTTTATTCACATTTTCCCATTCATTTCAGCTGCAAAGGGAGTTTATATGTCACGGCTCTGATGTTTTAGACGAGCTATGGAGCTATGTATTCTCGTTTGTAATGTTGTCTTAAAAAAATTAGTGAACTGATGTATTTTTAGGAGTAGGTTTAAGTGAATTGCCGTCTTCAATAATTTAGTTTTGCACGAAGCAAAAAAAAAGCGACGATGGGAAAAAAAACCCGATCCGGCCCGAGAAACTACCTCGGGTAGGGCCGGGTTTAAGAATCCCGGGTTTTCCAAAAAAAAAAAAAACTGACCCGAGATAGTTTCTCGGGTAGCATAGGGTTTTAGAAAACCCGACCCGAGTTGCAACCCTAATAATAATTGAACCACATACCTCTCTCGTGTGAGCTTGGTTGTGAAACCCATGTCTGACTTTTGGGGAGGAAAGAGAGAAGAGGTGACACTGAGCATATTGAATGTGAAACAATTCTGAATCTATAGACTACCTTCCTTCCCTTTATATACTATAGGCCTAGGGGTGGGGGTGGGCCTTGGAACACTGATATGCATTTGAGCTTCTTCTATACAGTATGTGAGAAATTATATGATGAGTGGGCGTCCATGAAAGTTGACCCGACAGTCACAGCGGCCTCTTCAAAGGTGGGAAACGTGGGCTGCTGTTGGATCAAGTATAAAGGGAGGCTGCCCCTGACAGCGCATGGATACCCACTAATCATCATATAAAATCTCTTTAAACAAAAAGGACAGCTCTTAATAAAACAAATTGCCGGCCTCATTGCCTCATCAACAGATGTGAAACAGTTTATAGAACGATCTTGGTGACTCATCGTGTAGAATCGGTATAATCTTTCTATCTTCTGTTTTTCCATGTATCAGTAGAAATTTTTCAATCTACATAACTTTCCCATTTATCCTTATTACTAGGTTTAATTTTATCCCCTTTTTCTTACTAGGGACAAAGTAAAACCCTCTTAGATTAAGATAAGAGATTCTGAATGCCCATTAAAAAAGAAATCGAGTAAAAGATGTAGAATACCCATGAAAGAAAACGCAGAAAAAAAAAAAGCTAAAAGATTTGTCTAAAAGACAGTATAAAAGAAGCTAGGTATAAGGAACTAAGATAGAAGAAGGTATAAGGAACATTGAGTCTATGCTAGCGGAATTGGATCAACTGAATTGATGGGCCCCTTCAATCTCCACCGTAAATGTGATCAGTGGATTGAAAACGGAATGCTCAGAAAAAGTAGAATTGCAGATGAAAACGCAAATGATCCATGACTGATATAAACAAAATCCAAAACAAAGCCCTACCAAAAAGAAGTGAAAAAGAAATCGTAACCGTAAAACTGCAAAAAGAAGAAGGGATTAAGAGCAAAATGCTAAAAAAGAACAAAAACCTATGTGTACCCAAAAAAATTAATCTTCTTCTTCTTCGTTCTCTATCTGTGTTTTTTTTGAGACCTCCAGGGATTTTTTTTCCTTAAAAGGAAGAATAGGGAAGGGTATATGGTATAAGTTTTTTTTTTTTTTTTTTTTTTTTTTTTTTTTTGGCGATTGCTCATCATCTCTCTATTTCTGCAATCCAAAAAAGAGGCGAGAATCATGTGGCAGAGAGAGAGAGAGAGAGAGAATTTAGGAACTGGAATTAGGATGGAGAGAGAGAATCTAGGAAACAATCCTAAGCCTTTCTTAATCCGTTGTAGGAGAGAGAATATAGGAAAGAATTCTAAATTTTAGTTTATTTTCCATCTTTGGAATGAGCGTGCCTCAAAGATGTAATGCGGGATGGAGGATGGCAAGTTGATCATATGCGGGATGCGGGACTGTCCACGTGGGCGTGAACAGTGAAACCCCCATCCTGCTATAAGAAAGTGATTCATCCGCCCCTTTTGATCACCAGGCACACCCCCTGTCAGTGTATCAATGACTAAAGAAGGGCTGTTGTACTTTCGTCAGAAGAATTCAATGCCCCCAGTTGCCACAAACACTGACAAGGGGTGTTCATGGTGATTAAAAGGGGCGGATATATCACTTCCCTAGATATTCTATCTTATTTAGGATCGAAAAGACAGAAAAGAGAAGACCCATTCATCATCATATAATTCTCTATCGTACACTTACATGGACGCCCACAAATCATATAATTTCTCCCATAGATTTAAAATAAATATTTATTTCTATCTAGCATGTGGGCTTAGAGCTAAAGTGTGCAAGACTCAAGATATTATTGGAAGGAGAAAACTATATTGTCATTATTTTGTTTACTAGTAAAAATGCACGTGCAATAAATTTTCATACGAACAATTCCAAAATAAGTTAAAGTAATTTCACAAATGTTGCCATATTTTCAAAGTACATAACCTGCTCAATTTTCTAAAGGATTCATTAGCCGAGCCCAACTGGTTTGGGACAAAGTCTTAGTTAAATTGAGTTGAGTTAAGAATAGCCTACCCCATTTGAAGTGACTGAAATTTTTTTAGTATTTACACTTTATGCTAATACTTTTACATTTGATAATATAACATTATCAGCGTGAGAAAACATAATTTAGAAGCTATTTCTTCAATAAGAAATCATGTCTTCATGTCAATTCTTGTTGGAGTGGGGCCCTCCCATTTGGAGGTGTCGCCCACTTCAAACCAACATTCAATGTAATATTGAATGCTTGGTGAAATGAAGAAAAATTTTGGAAAATTTGAGGGGTACAAAGGGCGGACAAGGAAGAGTTAATTTTTGGTTTTTAAATGCTGATGGCGATGTAAATAATAAAGTATTGAAGCGCTGTGGATCCCGTCCCGAGGTGGTGGCCCACGAGAATGTGTGTTTTTATATTAGCGCATTTGTCAATTGGATTTGAATATGGTTGTTTTTTTCATAAATTTAGGATGAAAATCCCAACTTCACGAAAGAAGCAACTGACCAGAGTCGCCACCTAGATTAGAGATCTAGGACCCATGATTAACTTTGTATATTTGGTCTACGATTTAAGTTCTGGGTAAGTTACTTGGTTACGAGATCAAAAGGTGTACCGCAGTGTACATCATCGATTTTGCCTGACGAAAGTCAGACTTTCACTTTTAAAAGCTTCAATTGTTTAGGTTTAACTAAGGGGGTGAATGTGAATTTTATTAGCCTAAATGCATTCTAATTGTTTAGTCGTTCACAGTTTAGACTCATGCGGGCCAGGAGTGATAATCCTAAATGCCTAGTTAGAATGCTTAGATGCCTATATGAGTGATTTGACATTTTATGAGATTTGATGAGATTTAGTTTAAGTTGAATTTGATTAATTGATTTGACTTAAAATGACCTATGCTATATGAACCTAGATCTAATGCAATGGACCTAAGTTGCATTTTCAGTATATTTGTGAAGTTTGGGCTCTAAGATTTTATTGGGGAACCTAGAGTGCAACCTCTAAGTTTAGAACCTAAAGGATTTTTAGAATTTATGATCTTGAATTGTGATTTTCCAATTAGGTGAAAGTTCTTAAGTTCTTTAAGGCTTTCTAATTCCAAAGAGTTCCAAATTCAAACAAAATAACTAAACATGCAATTTCTGCCAAAGACAAGTAACATGCCATTTTTAAGTGATAAAACATGCAAAGAAACTAAACATGAGAAGCAAAGTAACTAATCATGCAAAATGACCGAAGAACTAAACATGCAATCAATGATTTGAGAATGGGAGAAGGGATAGAAAGAGGGATGGAAGAGATGAAGAAGAGTGTGAGGGAACAGGAAAGATGGAGAAAGGTGTGGCTGAACTTGGTTTTGCCAAATTGCCTATGTACCCCGTCGTGGGGATCAAGCCACATGTAGTTCCGTAGGGAGGTTGCTTGAATTTTGGAAGACATAATTGGTATTTGGATTAGGAATTGGGTTTGTATTTAGAGGGTTGAGCATTGGACTTGGGATTCGAAAATATTGATTTAGCAATGGGATTTTGGAATTGGGAATTAGCATCAAAGAATTAAACACAAAGGAATCATCAAGGGTTTGAATTTTGGGAATTCAAAATGGGCGGGCTTATGAGATTCGGCCAAATGGATTCAGACATGGGGCTCGGATTGTCTTGGGGTATGACTTGATTAGGCAAAAAGGGTGAACTTCTGTTAGGTGTAAAAGGGCATGACTAGAATAGGGGAATGACTCGGTTATGACATGGAAGGCCGCAACTTGGTTGAATGCAACTTGGTTGCATTGGGATGGGTTGATTAAGGAATTGGGTTGAGTCAACTAAGGGGAGGGTCCAATCGGTTAAAGAGGTTGAGCTTACTCGACTAGAGAGTTGGGTCAACTTATAAGGATGGGAAATGAAGGGGCATCCAAAATAGTCAGCATCGGCAATATTTGTTTGGAAACTAAAATCGGATGCAAGCTATTTTTGAAGGATGTGAGGCATGTTCCAGACATCCGCCTCAATCTAATCTCAGCCGGGAAGCTCGACGATGAAGGCTACAATAATTACTTTGGTGAAAGAAAATGGAAGCTCACCAAAGGGGTAAAGAGTAATACTCTCTACATCACAGAAGCAAAACTATGTGGAGGTGAAGTAAATGCAATGGCGAAAGAAGTGTTGACCGAGCTATGGCATAAGCAGCTCGGCCACATGAGTGAGAAAGGGCTCAAGATTCTCGCCAGAAAAAAGCTCTTGCCGGGAATGAAAGAAATAATACCCTTGCATCCTTGTGTTGACTGTGTCATGGGCAAACAACACAGAGTTACATTTTACAGTTCCCCACCATTTAGAAAGGCTAGTCTTCTAGATTTGGTGCATATTGATGTTTGCACCATGCAAAGTAGAACACTTGGAGGCACTCTCTACTTTGTAACTTTTATTGACGACCACTCCAGGAAGTTGTGGACATTTGCCTTGAAAAGTAAAGACCAAGTGCTGTAAGTTTTCAAATAGTTTCACGTAAAGGTTGAAAGAGAAACTGGCAGACGATTGAAGTCTGTACGTGCAGACAATGGCGGAGAGTACCGATGACTGTTTGAGGAGTATTGCAAAAACTTCGGGATCAGACTGGAAAAGTCAGTACCGAAGACACCCCAGCACAATGGTGTCGCAGAGAGGATGAACAGAACCATCTGTGAGCGAATCAGATGTATACTCTCAAATGCAAAACTCCCAAACTCCTTTTGGGGGGAGGCAATGAGGACAACAATTGACTTGATCAACTTTTCTCCTTCAGTTCCACTTGACGGTGGCGTACCAGAAGCTGTCTGGACACGCAAGAATGTTTCATATGGCCATCTGAAGGTGTTTGGATCCAGAGCATTTGTTCACATCCCGAGAGATGAAAGATCCAAGCTCGATGGAAAATCGAAGGAGTGTATCTTCCTGGGTTATGCCCATAAAGAGTTCAATTACAAACTCTGGGATCCTGTCAGCAAAAGGATCATCAGAAGCAGAGATGCTGTATTTCTTGAAGATCAGACAATCGAGCATTTCAAGAAACACGAGGAGCCGCAATCATCAGATGATCATCCAGTTAATCTGGAACCAGTCTCCCCACCCACAGATTCGGATGACGGGGGAGCCATATCAGATGCTGATAGTGACAATAGTCAACCGGATGACGATTCAACATCAGAACCGGTTACAGAACAGGTCCCACCAGAACCTCAGTTAAAGAGATCTACTAGAGTGCGAAAGCCTAGTCGCAGATATTCTCCTAATGAGTATGTGATGCTCACTGACGGGGAAAAACTGGACAGCTATCCGGAAGCAGTGTCCAACGAGCACAAGGAGGAGTGGTTAAAAGTAGGGGTTAGCATTATTCAGTTATAACCGAATAACCTAACCGAACCGACCCGATTTGGTCGGTTCGGTTCAGTTTTGGTTAGTTTTTTTGGAAATTCGGTTATTCGGTTATCTAAAAAAAATTCGGTTAACCGAAATAACCAAAATTATGATATATGTGCACTCCGTAGGATCATCAAAACCGTCCATTTGATTGATCACAACTTAATTAGGTTGTGTTCAAAAAATCATTTCGATCGGATGATCCTAACCCTCCGATCCAAACCAGGATTTTTCTTTTTTCCCTCTTTTTCTCGGTTATTCAGTTATAACCGAATAACCAATTTTTTTTTCGGTTCGGTTTCGATTGCCGAAATTTGGTAACCGAAATTATTTCGGTTACCAAATTTCGGTTCGGTTATAACCGAATAACCACCCCTAGTTAAAAGACATGCAAGAAGAGATGAAATCTTTGCATGAAAACCCACACATATGACCTAGTCAAACTACCGCAAGGTAGAAAAGCTCTCAAGAATAAATGGGTGTTCAGACTGAAAACTGAAGAAGCCAGCTCACAACCATGATACAAATTAAGGCTAGTTGTGAAAGGATCCGGGTAGAAGAAAGGCATTGACCTTGAAGAAATATTCTCGCCCGTGGTAAAAATGTCTTCTATCTGAGTTGTTATTGGCTTGGCAGCCAGCCTGAATCTGGAGATCGAACAACTTGACATAAAAACAGCCTTTTTACATGGTGATCTCAATGAGGAGATTTACATGGAGCAGCCTGAAGGTTTCAAAATCAAAGGAAAAGAGCATCTTGTGTGTAGACTAAAGAAGAGTCTATATGAGCTCAAGCAGGCACCAAGACAATGGTACAAGAAGTTTGACTCATTCATGGAGAAGCACAGCTACAACAAAACCACTGCAGATCACTGTGTATTTGTCAAGAAATTTCCAGACGATGATTCCATTATCCTCTTGCTTTACGTTGATGACATGCTAATTGTTGGTCATGATACCACCAAAATTAGCAAGCTGAAGAAAGAGTTGAGCAAGTCCTTTGCCATGAAGGACTTGGGATCGGCGAAGCAGATTTTTGGGATGAGGATATCCCGAGATAGATAGAACTACAAAATCTGGCTATCTTAAGAACGGTATGTTGAAAAAGTTCTCGAAAGGTTCAACATGAGCAAAACTAAACCGGTTTGTTCTCCACGTGCAAGCCACTTTAAGCTTAGTGTGAAACAATGTCCTTCAAGTGAGATAGAAAAATTAGAAATGGATAAAGTGCCTTATGCATCGACAATCGGCAGCTTAATGTACGCCATGGTATGCACAAGACCTGACATTGCTCATGCAGTTGGAGTTGTCAGCCGGTTCCTCTCAAATCCTGGTAAGGAACATTGGGCAGCAGTCAAATGGATACTCACGTATCTTAGAGGTACATCCAACACTCATTTATGTTTAGGTGATAGTAAACCTGCATTACAAAGTTTTACAGATGCATATTTGCCTGGTGATGTGGATACGAGAAAATCCACATCAGCGTACCTACTAACCTTTACAGGGGGAGCTGTGTCTTGGCAGTCCCGATTACAAAATGTGTTGCCTTATCCATCACAGAAGAAGAATACATTGCTATAACAGAAGCATGTAAAGAAGTCATGTGGATGAAGAAGTTCCTACAATAATTGGGCCAGAAGCAAGAGAAGTATGTCATATACTGTGATAGTCAGAGTGCAATCCATCTCAGCAAAAGTTCAGCGTTCCACTCCAGATCCAAACACATTGATGTGAGGTATCACTGGTTACGAGATGTGTTGGAACGGAAGTTATTACAGCTTGAGAAAATCCACACTGATAACAATAGCTCTGACATGATGACAAAAACCCTACCCAGTGAAAACTTGCAAACTTGCAGAAAAGGAGCATGCTTGACAACCCCCCCCCCCCCCAAATTGGTCGTGAGGGGGAGATTTGTGGAGTGGGGCCCTCCCATTTGGAGGTGTCGCCCACTTTAAACCAAAATTCAATGTAATATTGAATGCTTGGTGAAATGAAGAAAAATTTTGAAAAATTTGAGGGGGACAAGAAAGAGTTATTTTCGGTTTTTAAATGATGATGGCGATGTAAATAATAAAGTATTGAAGCACATGCGTGATATCGTCGTATCCGCGCATGCATGTGAGAATCTTACTCTTTCGGCAAACCACGCACGAAAGTCAGTTGCTTTCGACGCGCGCATTCACAAAAGTTCGAATTCGACGAAGATTTTTCTTACAACGCATGCATGAAAGGCTGAATATACGGCGAATGCATGCGTGATTCCTGCCTTCGCCCAACTATAAATTGAGCAAAGGCAGAGTCAGAGGCAGAAGAGCATATAAGAGTGGCAACAACAGAAGCACAAGTTAAGTGCACTGCAGAGAGAGAGAGAGAGAGAGAGAGAGAGAGAGAGAGAGAGAGAGAGAGAGAGAATTCTCTGATAGCTGTGTAGTGAGAGCCAGTGTGTGAGGGAGTGTTAGCTACTCATAGCCATACACTGAAGGCACAAGTTTGTATGCATTTTGTAAGAGACCCACCTACAAGTGATGTCGTAACTCATTATTTACTATAGTGGAAGTTTTCAAGTGGACTACGGTCCCGTGATTTTTTTCCTTCACCCCGGAGAGGTTTCCACGTAAAAATATCTGGTGTTATTTGTCATTTATTTTCGCTTCCATATTTTTTTATCCCATTTAATTTTCACAGCTTTAACTTGGAAAAAGTTTATCCGGCCTGTAATTCCGCAAAAGTAACCCTTCTCCCTACAATTCTATATCTAAGAAATAACGTGTTCATGTCAAATATATATCTAAATATGCATAGGTTATGCTATAGCAGACAGTACAACACATTTAGCTTTAAATTCACACACAGAGAGAGAGAGGAAGAATTATTTTGGAGAATATAGACATGCTAACAATAAAATATTCTGCCCTATGCCCCTTAATATGGGATTTAAAAATTGCTTTTTAGGATTAAAGGTAAAAGTGGCCAAATTATGTGTAAGGAGGCACGACCTGTGTGAAGTGCAATATTTTTCCAGAAAGTACAGTAGGACCCACTTCATAGATGATCCAAACCGTTTATTTGATGGTCCATAACGGTTAAGATTATCCCTACGGAGTTGAATCAGTTGATTTATGGGGTATAACCTATTTCTTGGCCAAAAATGTACACTAGTAATTACCTAAAATTTATTGGCCAAAAATGGTAGACGTCATAAAGCTAAAGCATGGCAGAAGAAAAAGAAGTGACAGGTGGCATTGTTTTTATAACGCTTGCGCTGGGGTATTTATTGCGCAAAAGGACAAAATAATAATAGCGGTAATTGCTATTGGAGCTGAGAAAGAAGAAAGAAATTTTATTGGCACTAAAAGAGGTGAGGATTTGACAGTATCTTCAGGGACAAAGTGGTTGAACTTAATACCGAGAATACCCCTAATGAAAGTCGCAAATCTCCCTAAACAAGGTGTTGTGCTAGAGGATAAGTGTGGAATTAAAGCTAAATGCTCTGTTTGGTTGCTGGGTTTTTTTTGTTCCCAGGATTTATGTGGGTAAAGGTTTAGTGGTCACATCAGCTTTTTCTTGCTGACATCAGCAAAATCTTGTCTTGAAAAGGGTGTTATCTCTTTCTCTCTCTACCCTCTCTCTCCACTCATCATAATATCTTTCTCTAATTAATGTTTGTCCTCTCTTTTGTCTCCTACCTTTACCCACATAAATCCCAGGAAAAAAAAAACCCAGCATCCAAACAGAGCAAAAGGGAGGAAGAAATTGTTAACGATTCAGGCTTTATATATAGTATAAGGATTGTGGCACCCCCTTTGTATTATGTTTTTCTTATTGGTTCTTATAGTTCCTAACCACATATCAGCAATAAGTAAGAGATGTTTGAAATGGATAAATCTATAATATCATATGGCCGGGTTGTCATGACTCATGAATAGGGGTGACAACGGGTCCCAATAAGACTCACCTTTGTCCTTATCATGATCCGTTCAGATCCCTTGTCGGTTGGATGCTTTCGGGAGTATTGTTTGGATCCTGCATTTTAATTTTGGGTCATGATAAATCATTCTGAATCAGAATGTCCATCGGAGCGTCCTGGGTCCTGCTTACGTTGTACACAGGACGCACATATGATTAGGGGAAAAATGAGAGAGAGAGAGTAAAATATTGAGATATTTTATATGGTGGACGGCCCTATCTACTTTAGGGCTAAACAAATGAATGATTTGGATCACCTAAATGATGGGGGGCCCACTGAATTTTTGGGCTGCACATGCATGCACAACCTTGCACATTATGATTTCTCAAATATTGATTTTCACTCATCTTCGAGGCTTTCCCTTAACACTAGCAGGTGCTTATATAAGGCTCTTAGAGATAAACATAGGAACAGGTAACGATAAGTTTAGGAAAAGATAATCCTAATCTAAACTACTTGCCTAATCTAACTACCCACCTCACCTTATACTTAAATCACTCTAATGGTTGAGATAAGTTATACCCTATAGAGAGAGAGAGAGAGAGAGAGAGAGAGAGGGAAAATGAAATATTGTTCGTTGAGTTGAGGAGGGTTTTAAATAGGGAAATGATATTAGCACTCCATTGTTTTGATAAGATGCACTTGTCGTTTAGTTTTAAATGGCTTATAAGAGCATTTTCTGAACCGTAAAAATTCTCATAACCCACCGAGGCGTTGGCTCTTCGGCATAAAGTCAAGGGTTTGCTCCCTAGTGACGAGTGTTCGAATCCCGCCTCCGACTTACCTTATACCCGTTGTGTGTGGGTCGTTGTGTGTATCCGCAGGGGACTAGTCCTACTCCCGATGGGGGCGGGGACATCCTACGTCTTCAAAAAAAATAAAAAATCCTCATGACAGCCTTTTAAATGCTAGACGATAAGATTCTTCGCCATCTTTTCAAATCATTCCCCTTTAAATATTATATGAAAATACCATTCATGAATAGACATACTGAACTAAAATATGAAGAATCGGTGGCTCCATTCTGATCCGAGGCACTTTTTGGATGGCAGGTAATACTTATATTTTTTTATTTTTTTTTATATTCCACAATTTTGAAGGAAATGATAAAATTTAGTGATACAATCATAAATTAAAGGTCCCTGTAGTTCATGCCTAATGAAACAATGGAAAAACATGACATTTTGGAAAAAAGTTTTTCTTTTTCAAACTTTTCCAAAAAATTCTTGGAATCCAAACAGAGCCAAAGTAGCGACATCAAATTTTGTGGCTATGCCTTGGTCACATGACTCACATTTTGGACTCTAGGATATGGATCAATGAACACGGGTCGGATCTAATTATGTCCAAATCCTTTACATTAATGTTCGGATACTTTGGATCCTTTAGACTGTCTTGGAAGTTGGATCCATTGCCACCGCTAGTCATGAGCAATCCTAGAAGAGAAATTATATGATGCCCGACCGTGAGAATGTAAAGGCGGTAAGAGACAAAACCCGCTGCCTTGGTTTTTGAACCAAGGAAAAGTTAAAAAACAGGGCTTTCTCTTGGGTTAAAAACCAAGGGAGAGATGGTTTTCTCTCTCCGACCTTTATAATCTCACGGTCGGCCACCATATAAGTTCTCATCCTAGAATATCCCCAATGAAGTATAATTAAGGAAATAGTAGGTTATCATGCACATATCTCACTAGGTTATTTAAAACCTTATAAATTTAAATCTTTGTATAGATTGAATACTTTATTCAAAACAGGTTATTTATTATTTACAACGTGTCAAATGTTAATTTCTTTGTAGACATTAAATACAGAGAAATTATATGATGGGTGGCCATGCAAACAAACGAAGTTTAAAAACTACGGTACGGCCCACTCCATACGATGATCCAAACCGTCCATATATTGGGCCACATCTTAAATAGGTCATGCCCTAAAAATCATTTCCACAGGATGATCCTAACCCTCCGATCTATAAATAGGTCATGCCCCAAAAATCATTTATGGAATCTTCTATAGATCGGAGGGTTAGGATCATCCTATGGAAATGATTTTTGGGGCACAACCTATTTAAGTTGTGGCCCAACAAATGGACGGTTTGGATCATCGTATGGAGTGTGTTGTACCGTACATTTTAAACTTCACATGTTTGGACGGCCACCCATCATATAATTTCTCATTAAATACATTCATAAACATAAATAAATTAAGGAAAGGGAAATGTTATCAGCACTACTGTATTTTGATGAGGGCACTCCTCACTTTATTAAAAGTACGGTATGGTCCGCACCATAAGATGATCCAAACCGTCCATTAGATGGGCCACAGTCTAAATAGGTTGTGCCCCAAAAATTATTTCCATAGGTTGATCCTAACCCTCCGATCTATAGAGGTTAGGATCAACCCTCTAATATTCAGATCGGAGGGTTAGGATCAACCTATGGAAATGATTTTTGAGGCACAACCTATTTAGGCCGTGGCCCATCTAATGGACGGTTTGGATCATCCTATGGTGCGGACTATACTGTACTTTTAATAATGTGAGGAGTGCCCTCATCAAAATACAGTAGTTCTGATAACATTTCCCTAATTAAGGAAATTATTATACCAAACTAAACTATTATCTGAATTGAAAACACTTCTAAAACGGGATTACGTACTGAAAAATAAAGAAGGTGTAGATAGGGCCCATCGATTTGGCTCTCTCTATTTGTGTTTTACGGGCATGTGTCACGATAAAGGAGGCCCGTTTCTTTTTAAGCACAGGATCCCGTTTTCCTATCCTTGCTAATAGTCTAATAGCAAAGGGTGTGGAAATATCAATTACATCTGAAAATAAAAAGTAAGCATGTAATTGATATTTCCACACCCCCACACCCTTTGCTATTATAGAGGGTTTAAGGTACATGCAAATTTGAAAGAGATAAAACTAGATCTAAAGCCCATGCGTGCATATCACGTGCACATAAATTGGATTCATTGATATGGTCTGAAAGGGAAATGATACATTCACCCCTTTTTCTTCTCCGTGCCACCCCCTAATGTAAAAAGAGTAGTAATAATACAGTAGAGGGGGCTGTATCACTTCTCTTAAACTACAAGTTCACGCCGTTGCAGTTAGTCCCACCATCTATCCTGCCCGACCTAAGCATTATAAGGTAATAAATAGCTATAAAGAAATTTACATCTACAAGCTATTTATTATCTATAACGATACTTGTATATATATATATATATATATATATATATATATATATATATATATATATATATATATATATATAAGAAGAAATTTATATTTATACCGTATTTAATATTCATATGAAACTTTATATGTATAAGGTTTTCAATAACCATTTTTAGGGAACGTCCATGCTTTCCCATTGTATATTCAAGCAAACAAATATATGTTTATGACTTTTTGTGGGACCCAATACTCCAACCTCGGGTCCCACAGAGACTCACATAAACGTAAATGTATTAAATGTGTTTTCGAATCCCCCCATAGTAAATCCGATGCGCGTGGTTTATGGGTGCTTGCATGCATCCATAGGGATTAGTCCCGCTCTAAAATGGGGTGGGATACCCTATGTCATAAAAAAAAGTGTTTTCTGGGCAACTATCCAGACAAATTTTAAACGTATTAAATGTGTTTTTTGTGTTTTCATTTATTTAAACTTTTTTAAACTAATACCGTATTAAACTCGAATGATTCTTGAACGGGTTTATTTTACTGTATCATGTTTTGCTAACTATGGGTAGAACAAATTGCAATAGATTGGATTTATTAGGACTCTGAGTGTTTTTCAGATTCTACTTCACATGTCTCGGTGAAGATCCATTTCAAATCTGACCATCCATGGATTGAACTACAATTTTAAAAACAAGTTAAAATGTTTTGTCTAGTCCACTTTTAGTACCAGTTTGCAATTTATTCAGATAAATTAGTCTTGGGAAAATTATTTAAAAAATGCAAAGTTTTAGTGAAATTGTGAATCAAGGGTAGACATTTTAAATTCATAAAAAAAGGGGCTGTCAGGTACGGTCAGAGAGTGGAATGGACGACACTACCCTTTTATATTATTGAGATAAGCTGTCACTTTTGCCCTTTCCTCTTAGCCCTCTTCAAAGCCTTCTTTTACATTCCCCCTCTGTTGATGATGTAGCGTGTCCCCACTCCTCTTGAATCATGTTAGTGCACATTTCTCTCTCTCTCTCTCTCTCTCTCTCTCTCTCTCTCTCTCTCTCTCTCCACAACATGAACAGTTGATGGGCCCCCAAAATTCTCCTCCTTGGTGCCCAAATCCAACCCCCCACTATGACAGTGTACCGTCCAGACCATAGCATGATCCAAGCGGTCCATTTGATAGGCCACACCGTAAATAGATTGTGTCCCAAAAACCCATTTCCATATGATGATCCTAGCCCTCAGATATAAAGAGAAATTGCTTATTATGGAAACCTCCATAAATTGGAGGTTGTGATCATCCTATGCAAATGATTTTTGGGGCACAAACCATTTACGTTATGGCCCATCAAATGGACGGCTCCGATCATCCTATAGTCTGGACGGTACACTTCATTTTCAAAAATATTGGTGGGGCCTAAATTGGGCCTTTATGTTACTGTACGAACCATACCATTGGATGATCCAAGCCGTCCCCAAACCATGGACGGCTTGGATCATCCTATGTTGTGGAAGGTACGCTTCAATTTGAAAAATATCGATGGGGCCTACGATTGGGCCTTAATGTTACTGTATGACCAACTCTATAGGATTATCCAAACCATGGACGGCTTGGATCATCCTATGTTGTGGACGAGCCTTAATGTTACTGTACGACCAACTCCATAGGATGATCCAAACCATTCATTTGATGGGCCACAATGTAAATAGGTTGTGCCCCAAAAATCATTTCCATAGGATGATCACAACCCTACAATCTATAGAGGTTCCATAAGATGTAGTTTATATTTAGATCGGAGGGCTAGGATCAGCCTATGGAAATGATATTTTGGGACGCAACCTATTTACGTTTATGGCCCATCAAATGGACGGTTGGGATTATCCTATGGTGTGGTATGGGCGGGGCCTACGTTGTTCAAAGATGGGCCCACAATTTACAATGTTACAACCACTTTAGAATGTTAGAACTACTATTGAACCTCTCAGAACCACTAAATTGTGGTTTCGAGGCCTACGTAATGGTTCCAAGATGTTTAAAACACCAATGATACACTCATGATCAATTTTACAACCAATACAATACTATTACAATGTAGAATCCACTACTTACACTCTTGAAACCATACTTTACACTCATGGAACCACTATTTAACCCCTCATAACCAGAAAATTATGGTTCTGAGGCATACATAATGGTTCTAAGATGTTTAAGACATCAATGATACACTCATGATCACTATTACAATGTAGGAACCACTACATTCACTCTTGGAATCATATGTACACTCTTTGAACCACTATGTAACCTCTCGGAACCACTGCCTACGTAATGGTCCCAAGATGTTTAAAACACCAATGGTACACTCATCATCAATTTTACAACCAATACAATACTATTACAATGTAGGCACCACTACTTGCACTCTTGAAACCATACTTTACACTCATGGAACCACTATTTAACCCCTCGGAACCCGTAAATTATGATTCCGATGCAAACATAATGGTTCCAAGATGTTTAAGACAACAATGATACACTCATTATCACTATTACAATGTAGGAACCACCACATTCGCTCTTGGAACCATAATTTACACTCTTGGAACCCTTATGTAACCTCTTGGAACCACTGAACCACTAAATTGTGGTTCTGAGGCCTACGTAATGGTTCCAAGATGTCTAAAACGCCAATAATACAGTAATGACCACTTTGACAACCAATAAAATAGTATTACAATGTAACAACCACTCTGGAACCATAATTTACAGTCTTGGAACAACTATGTAACCTCTCGGAACCACTAAATTGTGGTTTCGTGGCCTACATAATGGTTCCAATATGTTTAAAACACCAATGATACAATCATGATCACTTTTACAACAACTAAAATACTATTGCAATGTACCAACTACTACTTGGACTCCTGGAACCAAAATTTACACTCTTGGAACCACTATGTAACCTCTCGGAACCACTAAATTTTGGTTTTGAGGTCTACATAATGGTTCCAATATGTTTAAACAGTCATGATCACTTTTACAACCAATAAAATAGTATTAAAATGTACCAACCACTACTTGAACTCTTGGAACCATAAGTTACACTCTTGGAACCACTATGTAACCTGTCGGAACCACTAAATTGTGGTTCTGAGGCCTACGTAATGGTTCTAATATCTTTAAAACACCAATGATACAATCATCACCACTTTGACAACCAATAAAGTAGTATTAAAATGTACCAACCACTTTGGAACCATAATTTATAGTCTTGGAACCACTATGTATCATCTCGGAACCATTAAATTGTGGTTCTGAGGCCTACATAAAGGTTCCAATATGTTTAAAACAGCAATGATACAATCATGATCACTTTTACAACCAATAAAATAGTATTAAAATGTACCAACCACTACTTGGACTCTTGGAACCATAATTTACAGCCTTGGAACCTCAATGTAACCTCTCGAAACCACAATTTAGTAGTTCCGAGGCCTACATAATGGTTCCAATATGTTTAAAACACCAATGATACAGTCATGATCACTTTTACAACCACTAAAATACTATTACAATGTACCAACCACTACTTGGACTCTTTGAACCATAATTTACACTCTTGGAACCACTATGTAACCTCTCTGAACCACTAAATTGTGGTTCCGAGGCCTACATAATGGTTCCAATATGTTTAAAACACCAATGATACAGTCATGATCACTTTTACAACCACTAAAAAACTATTTCAATGTACCAACCACTACTTGGACTCTTGGAACCATAATTTACACTCTTGGAACCACTATATAACCTCTCAGAACCACTAAATTGAGGTTTCGAGGCCTACATAATGGTTCCAATATGTTTAAAACACCAATGATACAGTCATCACCACTTTGACAACCAATAAAGTAGTATTACAATGTATCAACCACTTTGGAACCATAATTTACAGTCTTGAAACCACTATGTAATCTCTCGGAACCACTGAATTGTGGTTACGAGGCCTACATAATGGTTCCAATATGTTTAAAACACCAATGATACAATCATGATCACTTTTACAACAACTAAAATACTATTACAATGTACCAACCACTACTTGGACTCTTGGAACCATAATTTTACACTCTTGGAACCACTATGTAACCTCTCGGAAGCACTAAATTGTGGTTCCGAGGCCTATGTAATGGTTCCAAGATGTTTAAAACACCAATGATACAGTCATCACCACTTTGACAACCAATAAAGTAGTATTACAATGTATCAACCACTTTGGAACCATAATTTACAGTCTTGAAACCACTATGTTGTGGACCCCGATCCGAGATAGGCGGCGAGGGAACGAGTCCCTACCACCCTCTGGATCATCCACGTGTGAAGGAGAGCTCTACCAAGGAACTCTCAAAACGGATGCCACCCTCATAGCATAGCACGAGTGACGATATAAAAAGAAAGAGATATGTCTCGATCCGGAGCCAAGGCTCGAAACCAAGACATACCTGAAATAAACTCAGAGTCGCCATCCATGGATATGCCATGGAACCCTAAAATCAAATCCTCTGTGCAATGGATAACCAGAAATATATATGGGTTCGTGCCTGGTTACGAATGGGGAAGGTCTGAGAGCACCCCCAATTCGTCCGAGTGCAAGCACTTGGTCTCTTATGCCATTTTTAGTAACTCCAAAGAAGTTTGAATAAAAATCATGTGAAATGGGAACAATCCTCAGGAGTCGTCTACCTAAGCATGCATTTCCTGAGGATAAACATAATAAGCACACATAAAATAAAATGAAAGATGTGCCACCTAAGCATAGCTAGGTTATGAGTGACAAACCTAATGGGTGTCTAAGTTCTGATGTGCAAACACATGCAAGCTACAGCAAAAGGTATAGGATCAGTACAAGAGAGTAAGAAAACACATCAAAACAATACAATAACTGTACAACAAATCCTAAGACTCTAAATTATTAGCCCGAGTCTTCGGATAGTCTGATATTCATCCAAAGAAGCCTACGTATCCCCGCCTCCACGAGAATCAAGGCAACGTAGTTCTTCGCGCCTATTCTAAGCTAGGATGCCTAAGACACCTAGCCCTCTATCCTAAACTCGATCTAAAAGACCGGACCAATTATTAAAGTTTATTGTACGATTATTTAAATTCCAGTGAATTGTGAATTTTAAGACACCCTATATGCCCTAACTAAATGCAGATTAGCCCTAGGCTAATGCAGGTAGTTCCTACAACCTATGTGTAACTAGGCTGTATTTCCTAAGGAAAACCAAGGGTGGACTAGCGTATCCTACTCTAGTCATCAGTCGGCGATGTGAATCGCCAACTGACCGGACGGAGGTGCTCCTATAACTCTAGGACAAACCCCTAACTCTAAAACAAACACAAACAAGCACACAACAAATCCAAGACAAACTCCTAACTCTAAAACAAACACACAACAAACAAACAAACAAACAACCTATCAAAAGACACAACCTAACTCTAAAACTCTCTATCTAAGAGAAACTCCTAACTCTAGAGGAAGATCTTTTGAAAACAAGATTTTAAAGGTTTTTAAAGAAGGTTTAAAACATTTATTTACAAAAAAGTTTGGCTGGACTTGGGATGTAAATCCCAAGCTGCACTACGTACCTCGTGAGAGAGGATCAAGCCAACGTAGTTCGAAACGAACTCTTCTAATGACTATTTCTAAAACACTCAACACTCTAGGCTTTTTAAGGTTTTTCAAATGTTTTTGATTTAATTTCTAATGTTTTTGAGTTTTAAAATATTTAATGTTTTTTGGATTTTAAAACTTTTTCCAATGCTTTTGAAGTTTTAAAGAGTTTTCACCCTTTTGGTCAAAGACCTAAGGGAAAATACAAAGCAAAACCCTAGGGCCAAACCCTAGAGCCAACAGGGGAAACCCCTAAACCAAGTAAACTAACGCCAAAGGCGAAGGAATGATCTAAGATCACAAGCGAGCACAGCTCTCCGAAGAAGACAAATGAGTTAAAGACTCCCTAACAAGAACAAATGAGTCAAAGACTCCTTAACAAGAACAAACGAGTCAAAGACTCTCTAATAACACCAACTAAGAGATGAAAGCGTCAAAGACGAATGAGTCAAAGACTCACTAAAAGAGAATGAAACATGAGTCAAAGACTCCACTAATAACAACACAAAGGAAGCAATCGAGTCAAAGACTCTCTAATAAAAGCAACTAGAGGATAAAAGAGTCAAAGACTCTCTAATGATACTGCAAAAGGAAAGGCGAGTCAAAGACTCTCTAATAAATCCAACTGAAAGAACAAATGAGTCGAAGACTCTCTAAGAAAACTGCGAAAGAGACAAATGAGTCAAAGACTCTCTAATAACATCACCAAAGGAATAAATGAGCCAAAGATTCTCTGAAAGAAATGGAAACACGATTCAAAGACTCTCTAAGAGAGACGAAAACACGAGTCAAAGACTCCATTGACAACAACTAAAGGATATACGAGTCAAAGACTCTCTAAGAGATAGAAACACGAGTCAAAGACTCCAAAAACACCGACTAAAGGATGAATGAGTCAAAGACTCTCTAAAAGAGAAAGATTGAGTCAGAACTCTTTAATAACAACATCTGAAAGACAAATGAATCCAAGACTCTCCTACAACACTACTGAAAAGACAAATGAATCAAAGACTCTCTAATAACGCCACCTAAAAGGCGAATGAGTCAAAGACTCTCTAATAACACTATCTAAAGGATGAATGAGTCAAAGACTCTCTAATCAAGGCTGACTCCTATGCGAATGGACTATCGACTAAGGAGAAGCTTACAAGCAAAAGGAATAAGAGACCTTGTGCAAATTTGGCAAAGGTAAAAGCATCTAGCCGGGCCGGACAGCTACCTAGCCCTCAGGGTGCAACAAATGTGCAACCCAATACCCATAAGGGTAGGGGTATGAAGCCAAGCCGAGTAGGATGTTCTCCCAAAGCCAAACGGCGCACAAAGAGGAGGCTTAGCAAGGGAATGAGACCGGGCGGGTCTAAAAGGAAATAAGAGACTTTGTGCATATTTGGCAAAGGTAAAACACCCAACCGGGCCGGACAGCTACCTAGCCCTCAGGGTGCAACAAATGTGCAACCCAATACCCATAAGGGTAGGGGTATGAAGCCAAGCCGAATAGGGTGTTCTTCCAAAACCAAAAGCACACAAAGAGGATTAACGAGGGAATGAGACTGGACGGGTCTCCCAAACAAACAAAGATGGGCTCTAAGCAACCTTATCATTGCCCTTGCAAAGGGGGAAGCAAGGCTAAGACAACTAATTGACCAAATTGGTCTCTAATTAACAAAAGAACGAACTGAGGTGCAATCCCAGAGAGGATTCTACAAATGAGGCTTGCCTCCAAAGGAGGATTTCCTAACGAGACAGAGTATGTCTCCTAGTACAGGTTATAGCATCTAAAGAAATTTAACAGAAATCTAAAAGACTGTGCTAGTCTAATCAAAGAGAGAGAAAAATGCTATCAGATAATCTGGCGAATTCCAATCAATTATTATAAAATCAAATCAAATATCAGCAAAATATGATCTACAACTAAAGAGTGCACAATCTGTAATAATAGCAATCATACAATGATAAACAACATTAATTAGTCCAGACCAGCCGCTGGATAGCCTAATAAAGCAAGAAACAACATTTAAACACTTCTATGCCCAACCACAAGTACCACTGCCCCGATATGGGGGTGAAATCAGATGATGCTAAAGTAATCATCTGATATCACAAATACACAGGATAATATTCCTACAAACCGCCTTGAAATCAGACAGTACTCATGTCGATAATATCGAATAGAGTAGTCATCTGCTTTCCTCCTTCAATTAAACAATTTATTGAAATAAAATTAATTAGCCCAGACCAGCCGCTGGGTAGCCTAAGTAAAATAAGCTTTCAAAATAGTCTCACCTGGACAATCCATTCATCTTCAAAACCTAACTCAAAGTTTAGTACAAGAGAAGAATATTAAAATTTTTAATAGATTATACAAATGCATGCAATAATATTTCTGATTTTTATAGATTTTGGTGCATAACAGGGGGGGCATCAACTTGTGCAAATTCAAGTGCAAAGAAATGGTGAATCACAAAACACAAAGACGGGCTTCAAGTAACCTTATCATAGCCCAGAGAAGGGTTCTTTTTATAAAAAAAAGTTAAAAGAAATCCAAAAGGTTGGGTAGGCCTACTAAACAAAAGAGGGGAGCGCTACTTGGACTGAGCAAATCCTAAGAAGCTGGGTTAGCTCTATAGAGACCTAAATTGTCTCTCTAAAGGGGAGGCTCCGACTATCGCCATCATAGCCCCCGACTGACAATAAAAGAAAGCTAATGAATGAGGTTACATGACCAACAAGATTGGGAAAATCCGCTAAAGAAGAGAGAGGAATGCTTTTCGGACTAAGCAAGTCCCCTAAAAGGTCGGAGAGAGAGGACCCGCATGATGAGCTGCTTTGCACAGGCCAAGGAAGCAACCCCCAGATCAGTGAATCCAAACCTCGATATGTCAAGGTCGAGAAGGGAAGCACAGCTCTTCGTGAGTGCTGTCAAACTCCCGCCAGTGATCTTCCTACAACCATAAAGGCTCAGCTGCTGGAGTGTCCTTCCATGCAACCTTGCCATGGCCAATATCACCATATCAGAGAGATTGATGCAGCCAGTAAGATTGACCCTAACAAGCCTCGATTCGCAGCTCTCAAGGAGAGACAAGAGTCCAGCGTCTGCTGCTGCGCAAAGACCACTAAGGTCTACATTCTTTAAATGCGGGCTCATCCTCCCTTCCATGGCTAATCCAGCACTACCAAAACCAGGGCAGTTATGAATGGTAAGGGATTGAAGAGAATTGCAAGGAGGGAGCAGAGTCGAACCAAAAACTCCATCTCTAATTCTAGTACATTTTGCCAGAGACAGTGCCTTCATCGCTGTTACACAGTTTGAAAGTGCACTAAGAACACCACACTGGGTGATCCCATTGCACTCCTCAAGCTCCAGGCTTTCAAGGCACCATGTCAATTTCGCAAAGGCATTCAGCCCATTGTCAGACAAGAAGAAACACCTGCGAAGAGCCAGCTGCTTAAGGTTTGGGCAACCGCAGCCTACAGTTTGAAGTCCTATATTTGCTAAACCACGGCATTAGGTGATTATAAAGGAGTTTAGCTTTTGCAAACCAATTGCCTTGCCCAAGACCAGGAAACCACTCTCATTCACGCTCTGCAGGCTAATGAGAGAGGTATCTATAACAAATATTCCATAACGTTCTATGAACACAAGAGAGACATCAGCGATGCTAATAGACTCAAGCTGATCTTTGCAAGGACAGCTGGGGTTGATGAAACAAGACTACCGACTCTTTTGCCCCCCCCAAGCTCGCAGTCCTTGATGGAAATAGATTTTAGACTCAGGTAGCAGCGGCCAATAGCCCACAGACCCTCATTCTTAATCTTAGAGCACGATTCTATCATTTCTCACAAAATAATTAACATAAACCAGACATGGATCACACACAACACATATTCAAGACAAATGCTTTTACTTTCAATTAATTCAACGACATAGCTTAGATTTTAAACTCGAACCAAGTAACCTAGACAAGGAGTAAATGAAGAAAGCTATCTTAAAAATCAACTCTTTTCAGACATCAAAACTTATGCACATGCAATCATCTTGAAGCATTGGTCAATCAAGAAGTACACTATAGAAACAACTCCATGCAAATTTTCATTAGCTTATTATGACAATATCTATTGCTATAAGAGAAATAAGACTCTGAATCTATTAAGAACAATCCAATTTCTTAAAAAAAATAAAATCAAACGATCAAGTAAAATCATTTGAACAAGAAAACATATCTTATTATCATAGCATTTGAGATTAAGCATGGATGCATATAATCACAATTCTCACAGGGGTTACGGATAGTACCTCAATTAATTGATTAATCAATAATCAAAACCAAGGGAACAATAATGAGAGAAATGAGTAATTCAACATTCTGGCTCTTCAGCTACGAAATTGATCTAACAATCTTGGAGATTATGCCACTAGTTTTAGATATTGAAGGCAAAAATGGAATGAATATGCAACTAATATATGCCTGCACGATATTTAGATCAACATCATAACTTCACGTAGATTTTCATTAACACCCCAGATGCCAAGAAATGAAGAAATCGATTGATTGAAAAAGAAATCATTGAATAGGAATAAAATGAGGACCAGGAGAAGAATCACAGATCTATAATTTCCGCATCAAATTGAAATTAAAATCAAAACATTAACCACACACAAAGTATGTCAACAAAAATCACCGAAATGAATTTACAACAAGGAGATTAAAACAACTTTACCTCAGAGATTTACCTTTCTCTTAGATTTCCAGTTCTGATCCGATCTCTTGCGCTCTTTGATCTTAACCAGAATTTCACCAGATTCTCTTTCTTCAAATTTCCTTCTTTAAAATCAGCCTCATTATTGTCTAATCATTCATTTCAAACAAGATATTCTTTGCTCTTCTTCTCTTACTGATGTTTTTCTTTACGACTTCCAAGCCTTAAAGCTAGATTCAAATGGTATTTTAAAAAAAAATTTCTCAAGGTTGATGCGATTCGAGCTTCAAATACACAAATCCTTTCAAGTACACAGATCTGAGAATTTTCGGTGAAGAGAAATGCTCAACTCTAAAAAGGCCTAGATCTGAGGTGAATAATAGATCTACGGTTTGGATCTGGATATTAGGGTCTAGATCTAGGATTTAGGAGTTAGAATTTCATGATGTAGAAAAGAGATAGATCTCAAGGTTTCATGGCAGATAAGAGAATGTAAATGACTGGAAAATAAACGGAGGATGATCGGAGAATGAAAGGCGATCGGGGAAGATGATCGGAGATATAGATCTGGAAATTTCCTTCTCTCTCTCTTTCTCTCTCTCCCAAATCTCAGCTATAAGCCATAGATTCAAGCAATAAGGTCATGGATCTAGGGTTTGAGAAAGAGCTAGGATTCAAGGCTAAGGATAAAATCAAAGAGGAAAAACTGAAAGAAATGAAAACGAGATCCCTTCGGAAAATTGATCGGACCTTGATCGGGGAAAAGAGATCTAGAGGATTAGGGCTTTATGATTTAAAAAGCTTTTAAAAGTAAGAATAGAGAAAAAGAAGAACAAAGAGATCGATCAAAGAGAAACCTAATTGCCGGATTCCGGCATAGATTGCCGGAGAAAGCGAAGGCCGGCGAGCTCCCTCTCTCCCTTCTCTCAGATTCTCAGAGAAAATGAAGATCTCCTCCTCCTTGACACTCCCTTCTGGTTTTAAGCCTTAGATCATGGGATTTGGACTTCGGATCTGAGATTTGGATCTTAGATCTGAAGCTTGGAGGAGATCTGAGAGAAATCGAATTTCCGACAAATCTCTCTTCAACTCTCCCTTTCTTTGCTGCGGATCGGAGATCAGATCTCCGACTATCGATCGGAAGAATGATCTGCGGACGAAGATCAAAGGAAGAAAGCTCAAATTTCTCTCTCGTCTCGCTCTCTCTGTATCTGCCTTTCAACGAAAATCCCAACCCATGAACAGTACCCCTCTTCTTTTGATTTTCTTTTTTTATATAAAAAATGAAAGCTGATATCCGCACCCTCACTTGATGAGGCGCGCAGAAAATGATAGGGCGCGCCCGCCATGTTTGTCCTATTCGGCTTGGGCGCGCCTGTGGACCCCGATCCGAGATAGGCGAGGGAACGAATCCCTAGCACCCTCTGGATCATCCACGTGTGTGGAGAGCTCTACCAAGGAACTCTCAAAACGGATGCCACCCTCATAGCATAGCACGAGTGGCGATATAAAAGAGATACCTTTCGATTCGGGAATAAGTCCAGACTCGAAACGTACCTAAACAAACTCAGAGTCGCCATCCACGGTATACGGCCATGGATCCTTTAAACAAAAATATGCTCTGTATACCATGGATAACCAGAAATATATATGGGTTCGTGCCTGGTTACGAATGTGTGGAACCAGATCCGGGACGGGCGTGGAGGACGGGCCCCCGCGCGAGTCTCTCTAGATCGTCCACGTGAAGGAGAGCTCCGCCAAGGAACTCTCGAAAGAGTGCCCCTCACAGCATGAGCGGCGATGTAAAGTGAGATACCTCTCGATTCGGGGACTAGCCCAGATTCGAGGCGTACCTTAAACAAAGAAGAGTCGCCATCCAAGGAAGTGGGCCCTGGATCCCATGCTGTGCTCTGTTGCAACGGATAACCAGAGATATAAAATAGGGTTCGTGCCTGATGACGAATGGGGAAGGGATTAGGCGCCCCCAATTCGCCCAAGTGCTAGCACCTGGTCTCTTATGCCATTTATTATTAATTTTGAAGAGTTTTGGGCGAAAATCATGCGAAATGGGAACGAATATCTCCGAGATAACGTCTAGCTAATCATGCATGTCTCGGAGATGAATAAGAAGCACACACAAAAGAAATGAAAGATATGTCGCCTAAGAATAGCTAGGTTATGAGTGCCATGCCTAATTGGTGTCTAAGTTCTGGTGGACAAGCACATGCATGTTACAGCTAAAGGTATAGGATCTGTACATAAAAATAAGAAAACACAGCAAAACACACAACACAACACGACTCGACACACGACCCGACACGACAAACCCTAGACTCTAATGCAATACTTGACTCGGACCAGGATGGCCATTCATCCTAGCTGCACTACGTATCCCGGCCTCGGGAAGAATCAGAGCCAACGTAGTTCGGTGTCCTATGCTAAACCACAATGCCTAAACCTCTAGGACCGCTATCCTAGACTCGATCAACTAGACTCGACTAGTTTTTAAAGCTTTTTGTGCGATTGCTTAAATTCAAGTGGATTGTAATTTTTAGGACTCTCTATATGTCCTAACTAATGCAAGTTGATTAGCCTTAAGCTAATGCAGGTGGGCCCTACATCCTATGTGTATCTAGGCTGTGCATTCTAAGGAAAACCATGGGTTGACTATATGCTTCCTAGTCTAGCCATCGGTTCGACTAAATGTCTAACCGATTGACTTGAGGCCTCCTAACTCTAGGGACACTCACACGACAGGACACACCATATCAATACAAATCAGGACCGACTCCTAACTCTAAAACACCCTAAATATCTAGGACAGACTCCTAACTCTAGGGGAAGATCTTTTTGAAAAGGTTTTGAAGTTTTTTGTATTTTTTTGAGGTTTTGAAGTTATGAAAAATGGTGAAAGTTGTGAGAAATATTTACAAAAATGGTGTCTAAAAATGGTGAAAGGGTGTAAAAATGGTGTCTAAAAATGGTGACTGAACTCAGGGTGCCAGCAGCACGCCTGAGCTGCCTACGTACCCCTCAGCTAGGGATCAAGCCATCCGTAGTTCGGACTAGAATTCCTAACTACTCTGCACATGACTCAAGATTTTTTTTTTGAAATTTTGATTTTTAAAATGTTTTTGGATTTTGAATTGTTTTTGAGATGTTTTTGAATTTTCAAGTGTTTTTTGGAATGTTTTTGTTGTTTTCAAGTATTTTTGAAATGTTTTTATTGTTTTTTGACACCAGAGAATAAAATCCTATCATCATACGGGTAGGGAGACTTCTGGAATCCCGCAAAGGTTGGATAGCATCCTATGCTTTGCGGGGGAACGAACAGGAAAATAACTCGGCAAGGGTTGGACAGCATCCTATACCTTGCAGGAGCGGGTAAAGATCACGACTTGATGAGAGGATGGACAGAATCCTAACCCCTATGATGATAGGAAAAACTCCTGGACTGACTGAAGGACTGACTCCTGTGCTGAAGACTGTTATAATTACTATTTATAATTACTATACAAGATTACTATTCAAAAATACTATTCATAATTACTATTTATAGGTACTATTCAAAACTACTATTCATAATTACTATTTATAAGTACTATTCAAAACTACTATTCATAATTACTATTTATAAGTACTATTCAAAACTACTATTCATAGTAGGACTCGTTGATGTGGGACCCGCTGTTGTGGGACCCGCTGCGGGACCCGTTGTGGGACCCGTTGTGGGACCCGCTGTGGGACCCGCTGATGTGGGACCCGCGGATGTGGGACCCTCTGTGGGACCCGCTTTGGGACCCGTTGTGGGACCCGCTGTAGGACCCGTTGTGGGACCCGCTTTGGGACCCGCGGATGTGGGACCCGCTGTGGGACCTACTGATGTGGGACCCGCTGTGGGACCCGCGGATGTGGGACCCCCTGTGGGACCCGCTTGTGGGACCCGCTGTGGGACCCGCTGTGGGACCTACTGATGTGGGACCCGCTGTGGGACCCGCGGATGTGGGACCCGCAGATGTGGGACCCTCTGTGGGACCCGCTTTGGGACCCGCTGTGGGACCCGCGGATGTGGGACCCGCTGTGGGACCCGCTGTGGGACCCGTGTGTGTAGTGCAAAGAATGAATAATTAAAAAAAAAAAAAAATGAACTTACGCCACAAGAGATCCAGGAAGGTGTTGACAGAGTCGTGCTTGTGTGGGGCCCGCTGATGTGGGACCCGCTGATGTGGGACCCGCTGGAGGTGGGGCCCGCTGGAGGTGGGGTGGAGGAGATGTGGATGCCGGTGGAGCTCCGGTGGTTGGTTGGGAGGATGCCGGAGAAGGTGGTGGTGATCGGTGGATGGCCGGTCGGAGATGGGTTTGGCCTCGCCGGATTCCGGCTGGGTTGCCGGAGGAGAAGACTCTCTCTCTCTCTCTCTCTCTACAGATCTCTCCTCTCTCTCTCTCTCTCTCCCCTCTGCAGATCTATCTCTCTCTCTCCCTCTCCCTTTCTCTTTTTTCCTCTGGTTTTTCCTTCCTTTTTTTCCTCTGGTTTTTCTTTTCCTTTCCTTCCTCTGGTTTTTCTTTTTTCTCCTTTTTTTTTCTCTCCTCCCCTCTGGTTTCTCCTCGCGAGAGAGAAGAAAACCATCATGAGTCATCATGAGGGGGAGAGAAAGTGAGAGTGGTTGTCCCCCTCATGTCCCCCATTTTCTTAATTTTTTTTTTAAAAAATAAAATAAAAAATCATTACATGCATAGGATACCAAAAGAAAACAAAAAACATAATCATTGCTTACAAATTTTAAAAATCAAAAGAAAATGATGATGTCCCCTTTCTTCTTTCTTTGAATATAATCGGATCCCACATCAACGGGTCCCACACAAACGGGTCCCACACCAGCGGGCCCCACACAAGCGGGCCCCACACAAGCGGGTCCCACACAAGTGGGCCCCACACAAGCGGGTCCCACATTATATATATATATATATATATATTTTTTTTTTTATTTTATAAAAACAGGGTGGTGATATTGACACTACCAATATTGATGGGCGCACTATTGGCGGAAAAATTGATGGGCGCACCATCCAATCGTGTCTTATTCGAAATCTGCTCTGCACCGTTCCAGGATAATTCACCCCCCTTTTCTGGTTTACACTACGGTCCTTTCTCTGCTCGTTCGCTAGGCAAATGTACTCGGATTTTGACGAAATTTTGCGGGGACCTAGCTGGGACCCAAAGCTAGCCTAGGGTTAAGTTTGGGACCCTAGATCATTGATCTGATGGGGTTTTGCACAAAATTGGAAGGTTTAGGGCACGGTCAAAATGGGGTGTCTACAGATGCCCCTCTTTGGCAGAGCGTGCTTGTCGCGCGAATGTCAAAGCTGAACAGACAACACATTTTGACTGGCCCAAAATCAGAGGTTTTTTTTTTTTTTTTTTTGATTTTTGAAAATGATACTCACAAAGATAACATGGTGAAATAGCCTTTCACCGGACTCTGACTCTACAAACGCTGGTGAGATAGCCTCTCTTGAACTCGTAACTCAATAATGGATGTATGGATGAGATAGCCTCTCTTGCAGAACCTTAAAAGATTGATTTGGCTGCGAGAGAGCCGGGAAAGATATTGGCATGGTTGCGATTGAACCAGAAGCCTAGAATTGACTTGATTGCGAATGAGTCGGAAGGTCAAAAATTTGCTTGGTTGCGAGCGAACCGAGAAGCGAAGGGTTGACTTGACTGCAAATGAGCAAAAATCAGGGATACTGGCCGAGTTGCGAATGAACTATGAGACCGAATAATTGACTTGGTTGCGAATGAACCAGAAAGTCAGGGATTGACTCGACTGCGAATGAGTCAGAGTTAGGGAGATTAGCTTGATTGCGAATGAATCAAGAAATCAGCAAGAAACTTGGCAGCGAATGAGCCGAAGAGTCTAAGATTTTAGCTTGGTTGCGAATGAACCAAAAGACTGGAATTTGATTTGAGCTGCGAATGAGTTAAGAATTGGAAGATTGACTCGACTGCGAAGGAGTCGAAGTCAGGGAGATTATCTTGATTGCGAATGAATCAAGAAATCAGCGAGAACTTGGCAGCGAATGTGCCGAAGAGTCCGAGATTTTGACCCGGTTGCGAATGAACCAAAAGGCCAGAATTATGACTTGGCTGCGAACGAACCGAAGTCAAAGAGATTAACTTGACTGCGAATGAGTCAAGAAATTAGAAAACAGGCCTGACTGCGAATGAGTCGGAAACCTAAGATTTTGACCCGGTTGCGAATGAACCAAAAGGTCGAGGATATGAGCGAGACTGCGAATGAGCCAAAACTCAAGGATTGACCTGGTTGCGAATGAACCGAAAGGTCGAAGATATGCAAACCTGAATTTGGATCTGAGAAGATAGCATCTTGGCAGATGATCAGGGCGGAATGATTAGACAGCTATCATGATCAAACCTAAATTGGGATCTGGGAAGATAGCATCTTGACAGATCAACATGGTGGAATGATTAGACAGCTATCATGATCAAACCTAAATTGGGATCTGGGAAGATAGCATCTTGACAGATCACCATGGCGGAATGATTAGACAGCTATCATGATCAAACCTAAATTGGGATCTGGGAAGATAGCATCTTGACAGATCAACACGGCGGAATGATTAGACAGCTATCATGATCAAACCTAAATTGGGATCTGGGAAGATAGCATCTTGACAGATCAACACGGCGGAATGATTAGACAGCTATCATGATCAAACCGAAATTGGGATCTGGGAAGATAGCATCTTGACAGATCAACAGGGCGGAATGATTAGACAGTTATCATGATCAAACCTAAATTGGGATCTGGGAAGATAGCATCTAGACAGATCACCATGGCGGAATGATTAGACAGCTATCATGATCATACCTAAATTGGGATATGGGAAGATAGCATCTTGACAGATCAACATGGCGGAATGATTAGACAGCTATCATGATCAAACCACTCTAAGAATCAAGAGCACGAAACTCAAGGAGGAACAATTTTGATTCAAGAAATCGAGATTTCGATCGATTCCATTACATGATTGATTGTCTCTTGCCGAGAACGTTAGGAGTGTGCGATCTCTGCTGAGAACCAGACACAGGTAACTTGCTGAGGTTTTGAGTATTGACCATTTTTCTGATTTTGCCGGGGATTGAAGGCTGCGCGAGCAAATTCTAGACTCTGCTTGGGAAACTGATTTTCTGGGGAAGTAGACCTTTTAGATAGTGCACTCGTCTGAGAAGTTTGAAGTTTGGCTCGAGATATACTCGTACATCTCTTATCTCAAATTACTGAAGACATTGGCACTGATTGCCTTTTGTGCTTGATATCTTTTATGACGCAAGTCATAAAAGATGCCCCTAGTATATTGTGTTTCCATGACAGGAGTTTTAAGGAGGCAGGGCAATGATGGTTGAAGAAAAGATGCTTCGTTTCATGAAGGCTCGAGGATGCAAAGTTCTTTTGTATGGAGAGAATAGGACAATAACCATGATGGCTGAGTCTGGAAATCTCTTCTTTCGCATGGCTCACTTTTGGAGGCTTAAGATCTCGGGTAGGTTTGAACAAGATGTCTCCCGCCCCTTCTGATACCTAAACCAGGATTTACTCTGAATTTTCTTCGCAATTTGGAGGACACGCTCCCATTCTTCTAGCACCCGACAGTTTGGACTTTGCAAGGAAAAGGAACACAAATATGAAGGAGGAATAGATTTCCAAGGACTCGGTCAAAGAAGATTCTTGTTGTTCGGAGGACTCGACTCGCTTTCGACTCACTCTTGGATCTGATGTGTTATTTTTCAAGGGTATGGCTTAGCCACTCTTAGAGTATTTCGAAGACCGTGTCAAGAGGCACTATTCTCCTTTTTCGGTGTTTATGTCATGATTATTATCCCTTTCGGATTGCTCGGTTTCAATGCCCCTAGTTTAGATGAATGTTAAAGTAAGCTTGCTGGCACTACTTGGACTCCAAGATTTTACCCTGGTTGAAGACTGTTTCTCCACCTCAATGATTCGCTTTTTCGTTGGAAGTCATTGCCATTGACCAGATTGCCTTGTCAGGTTTTCAATCTGGCGGACCGCTTGCCCTAACTTTTGCCTGGTTCGCCCTTTCGGGTTTTCAATCCAGCGGGCTCGATACCCTAACTTTTGCCTAAGCTGACTTTTCAGTTGTCAACTTAGCGGGTGAATGACCCTAAATTTTGCCTAGACCGCCCTCCTGGGTTTTCAGCCTAGCGGGTCTTCAGACTCCATCGTTTTTTTTTTTTTTTCTTCTTTTTTTACTTTGAACCTCTGCTTGTTCACCAGAAGGACTTTCTAGGCGGGCTTGGGTTCAAAAGGGTTAGATATCGGAAGTTCAAACGATTTGGATCGAATCTGGTCTGGCCAGACTACCTACGTACCCCAAAAATGGAAGATCAGATCCGCGTAGTTCGCTTTGGGTTTAACAAAGAATGGTTTAGCTTTTTAGCTTCAAAAGTTTGAAAAGGGGATGATTTAGCTTTTATCCCCAAGGATTTGACCGAACCTGAGTTGATCAGGTTGCCTACGTACCCCCGAAGAGTTGGGGATCAGGTCCGCGTAGTTCGGGTCGAAATGCCCCTGGTTTGCGGGTGTTTGAAAAGAATGTTTGATTTTGTTGAGGCTCGAAGGTGTTCGCAAAAGGATTTTTTTAAACTTGGGATTTGTGGCGTTTAAGGCTCTGGCGTCCAAGGATGACCTTCTGATGTTTTGGCATACAAGCTTCTTGAATGGCTAAGGTTCAATGGCTTTGAACTTTTTTTTTTTTTTTAGGAGTCTGGCGGCATTTCCTGGCAAGACTTCATCTGTACTGCGCAAACTTGACTGATTGAATTCCCACTTTGTCTTTGGGATCTTGCACTGATGCTCAGTATTCTAAGACTCAGGGTCTTCTCTATATGCTGAAGATGCTTTAAAACCGACTCAAATTCTCGGGATTCTGATATTTCTAAGGAGTTGACGTGGGGCATGCTCCCTTCTCCTTTCGTCTCTGGATTCTATCTTTCTTTTTTTGTTCATTTGAAATGCGGGAATGCCCTTACCCTTTGATTACTTTGACTTAGAATTCCATCGTAATGTATAGCCCAAGTATTCTTTTTGGGGTTCATGTTCTATGCTCATGACTTTGTTGTCCGAAAGTCTTCTCTCAATTTTTCATTAACTTCACTTGATATCTGGTATTCTTCGTTTGAAATTTTTGCTTTTCCACCCGATGTCTGAAGCTGAGGGTGACTTACGTTGAACAATGCCAAGACACGCTTCCGGTTTATCCTCATAGGACCAAGCAACACTTATTTGAACCCTCTAAATAGATTTATCGACTCTTTGCGCTCTTCGGGAGATTTTGCTAATCCTTATTTCCCGAGTTTCGGATTTCGATAACACTATCCACGGTATCGATTTCATCTTCAAGTGGCTTTGCTCAACACTCTTCCTCTCGTTTGATCATCTTTCAAATCTCGAGGAGAATTTCATCGGCATCCTCGTCCGAGGAGGGTGTCTTAATTTGTTTATTAACATTAGATCCAAGAGTGAACATTTGCAAGAATATTGACGACACTGGAATCAAATGTTCATTGCATTGAATGTTTGAAGTACATACAATGATTTTTGACGCGCCACGATAGGCTCTCCATCAAATTCAACAAAAATTGGACATTGGCTCAGAATGAGAGAGACCAATAAACACAACATACTTAGAATTGATATTGACATGGTTAGACTTACCAACTTTGACAGGAGGGTTGGTATACACACTTCAAAACAAATTTCAAAGATGAGACACTTCATCGGAGGCAACGGATTGGCGCTGAAAGTTCAAGGGCAACGTGCCTTCATTAATGGCGATAATGATCGGAAAGAGTAATCCTAGAGTTAGAATCTCAGAAGGGAGGGTCTCTTCGGTTTCTGTTGACCCAGCTCAAATTGTTCTTTGGCACCTGACAATGGCAAGGCTTTCTCTGGTATGATATTTTTCTTTTCTCTTCCCAATCATTTTCCAGCCCAGAGGTGGTACAGGTAAAGGTGGTAAGATATATGAAGGGTTGAATGGGTGAAATGGTTCCCATGGTGGGTGAAAGAGGTGCAACACGGTTATGTGCAGGGTTCTTGGAAGCACTTGAGTTCAAGAAGAATGAGGGGATCCCTGTCTATCAGGTCTTGAATGTCATCATCGTCTCTCTCATTTCTGTCAAGATGAGATTTTCAGTGTACTCGGCCATCTGGGCAATGTGAGAGGAAAAAGGTACAGCAGACTGGCTAGACCAAGCGAGTTTAGAAATGAAAGCTCTTTTGGGGTTGATGGCAGACGAGTGACTAAGACTCCTTTCATGGACACCACAAACACTAAGCTCAATGAGAATTAATCACATGGCAATGCAATGCGCAAGTTGAGACAAAAGGTAGCACCAATACATCCTTCCGTTGGGTAAAATCCGACAGCATAACAACTGTACATAAAGATGTGGTACGGCAAGTACATGGTTTGTCAACAAGCCAAAAAGGATGATGATCACACTCAAGGTATTTGGAGAAAATTCGACAGCATAACGGCTATAGTAGGAGATGTGGTAAGGTAAGCACATAGTTTGTCAATGAACCCAAAAGGATAATGATTACGTTCAAGGGTTCTGAAAAGAATCAGCAGCATGACGGCTATACTAGGAGGGTCTCAGCAACTAAACATGAAGAGTATGCCGTCATGATCAAGATAAAGCAGGGCTCTCAGCAAGAACACACACTCCGATAATGATAATGGCAAGATAGACTCACAATCGACATGTGGAACACGGTCTGATCAGGATCAATCAAATGATCAAGCTCACGGAAGACAGATCATGACTAAAAGAGCCAAGAATCTGATGATAATCCACAGAATGGATAGATGGGGAAAAATTGATTAGATTAGAAGGAAACCTAACTAAGAAGCAAGCCCTAATCTAATAATAAATATATACATATATATATATATACATCCTAACCAGGGGCACCAACCCTAGTCTAATCTAGCGGAGCCAAAGAGGTCTCGACTCGTGACAGACTGATGAGTGTACTAGGACCGCGTTGTAGCCACACAAGGTGAGCTACCCTAGTCTACAAATCGGACAAGGCTCCTAACTCTAGGCTTCACATGTGTAAGCAACATATGTTCGTCCTATATGAGTACATATATATAGTGTCCTAGCAAGGGTTCCCTAATTTTGGTTCTAAAGGGAGCAACTAATATATATATACATAATATAATGAAATGAAAGTAGGGCCCAGGCATTTCTGCAGGGTACTATGCTTATGACCATACCCTTGATGTATAATGCCAGCACACCCAGCATTATACAAAGTATGTTCATTGCTCATCGGCTGCTGTAGAACACCAGCACACCCAGTGTCTACGGCTGCAGCTCCGGCGCATAGCTCGGAAATAGATACAACGGTTCCCAACTGGTACGCGTCATATCTATTCCCTGAGGCCAATAATGAAAATAATGAAAGAAATAAAGAATATGACAATGTATGATGTGCAGTGTGTGAATCCCTTGTTTTAGTTACGCACCTACTTGGTGCCCCTGGATTTCTAACGATAAAGTTCCCATTTAACTTGGTTTTGACCCAAATTTCCTCAAAATTAATTAAAAATGGCATTTTTACAGAGTTAGGCAATGTTTCAAAGAATCCCCAGCAGAGTCGCCAGCCTGTGGAACCAGATCCGGGACGGGCGTGGAGGACGGGCCCCCGCGCGAGTCTCTCTAGATCGTCCACGTGAAGGAGAGCTCCGCCAAGGAACTCTCGAAAGAGTGCCCCTCACAGCATGAGCGGCGATGTAAAGTGAGATACCTCTCGATTCGGGGACTAGCCCAGATTCGAGGCGTACCTTAAACAAAGAAGAGTCGCCATCCAAGGAAGTGGGCCCTGGATCCCATGCTGTGCTCTGTTGCAACGGATAACCAGAGATATAAAATAGGGTTCGTGCCTGATGACGAATGGGGAAGGGATTAGGCGCCCCCAATTCGCCCAAGTGCTAGCACCTGGTCTCTTATGCCATTTATTATTAATTTTGAAGAGTTTTGGGCGAAAATCATGCGAAATGGGAACGAATATCTCCGAGATAACGTCTAGCTAATCATGCATGTCTCGGAGATGAATAAGAAGCACACACAAAAGAAATGAAAGATATGTCGCCTAAGAATAGCTAGGTTATGAGTGCCATGCCTAATTGGTGTCTAAGTTCTGGTGGACAAGCACATGCATGTTACAGCTAAAGGTATAGGATCTGTACATAAAAATAAGAAAACACAGCAAAACACACAACACAACACGACTCGACACACGACCCGACACGACAAACCCTAGACTCTAATGCAATACTTGACTCGGACCAGGATGGCCATTCATCCTAGCTGCACTACGTATCCCGGCCTCGGGAAGAATCAGAGCCAACGTAGTTCGGTGTCCTATGCTAAACCACAATGCCTAAACCTCTAGGACCGCTATCCTAGACTCGATCAACTAGACTCGACTAGTTTTTAAAGCTTTTTGTGCGATTGCTTAAATTCAAGTGGATTGTAATTTTTAGGACTCTCTATATGTCCTAACTAATGCAAGTTGATTAGCCTTAAGCTAATGCAGGTGGGCCCTACATCCTATGTGTATCTAGGCTGTGCATTCTAAGGAAAACCATGGGTTGACTATATGCTTCCTAGTCTAGCCATCGGTTCGACTAAATGTCTAACCGATTGACTTGAGGCCTCCTAACTCTAGGGACACTCACACGACAGGACACACCATATCAATACAAATCAGGACCGACTCCTAACTCTAAAACACCCTAAATATCTAGGACAGACTCCTAACTCTAGGGGAAGATCTTTTTGAAAAGGTTTTGAAGTTTTTTGTATTTTTTTGAGGTTTTGAAGTTATGAAAAATGGTGAAAGTTGTGAGAAATATTTACAAAAATGGTGTCTAAAAATGGTGAAAGGGTGTAAAAATGGTGTCTAAAAATGGTGACTGAACTCAGGGTGCCAGCAGCACGCCTGAGCTGCCTACGTACCCCTCAGCTAGGGATCAAGCCATCCGTAGTTCGGACTAGAATTCCTAACTACTCTGCACATGACTCAAGATTTTTTTTTTGAAATTTTGATTTTTAAAATGTTTTTGGATTTTGAATTGTTTTTGAGATGTTTTTGAATTTTCAAGTGTTTTTTGGAATGTTTTTGTTGTTTTCAAGTATTTTTGAAATGTTTTTATTGTTTTTTGACACCAGAGAATAAAATCCTATCATCATACGGGTAGGGAGACTTCTGGAATCCCGCAAAGGTTGGATAGCATCCTATGCTTTGCGGGGGAACGAACAGGAAAATAACTCGGCAAGGGTTGGACAGCATCCTATACCTTGCAGGAGCGGGTAAAGATCACGACTTGATGAGAGGATGGACAGAATCCTAACCCCTATGATGATAGGAAAAACTCCTGGACTGACTGAAGGACTGACTCCTGTGCTGAAGACTGTTATAATTACTATTTATAATTACTATACAAGATTACTATTCAAAAATACTATTCATAATTACTATTTATAGGTACTATTCAAAACTACTATTCATAATTACTATTTATAAGTACTATTCAAAACTACTATTCATAATTACTATTTATAAGTACTATTCAAAACTACTATTCATAGTAGGACTCGTTGATGTGGGACCCGCTGTTGTGGGACCCGCTGCGGGACCCGTTGTGGGACCCGTTGTGGGACCCGCTGTGGGACCCGCTGATGTGGGACCCGCGGATGTGGGACCCTCTGTGGGACCCGCTTTGGGACCCGTTGTGGGACCCGCTGTAGGACCCGTTGTGGGACCCGCTTTGGGACCCGCGGATGTGGGACCCGCTGTGGGACCTACTGATGTGGGACCCGCTGTGGGACCCGCGGATGTGGGACCCCCTGTGGGACCCGCTTGTGGGACCCGCTGTGGGACCCGCTGTGGGACCTACTGATGTGGGACCCGCTGTGGGACCCGCGGATGTGGGACCCGCAGATGTGGGACCCTCTGTGGGACCCGCTTTGGGACCCGCTGTGGGACCCGCGGATGTGGGACCCGCTGTGGGACCCGCTGTGGGACCCGTGTGTGTAGTGCAAAGAATGAATAATTAAAAAAAAAAAAAAATGAACTTACGCCACAAGAGATCCAGGAAGGTGTTGACAGAGTCGTGCTTGTGTGGGGCCCGCTGATGTGGGACCCGCTGATGTGGGACCCGCTGGAGGTGGGGCCCGCTGGAGGTGGGGTGGAGGAGATGTGGATGCCGGTGGAGCTCCGGTGGTTGGTTGGGAGGATGCCGGAGAAGGTGGTGGTGATCGGTGGATGGCCGGTCGGAGATGGGTTTGGCCTCGCCGGATTCCGGCTGGGTTGCCGGAGGAGAAGACTCTCTCTCTCTCTCTCTCTCTACAGATCTCTCCTCTCTCTCTCTCTCTCTCCCCTCTGCAGATCTATCTCTCTCTCTCCCTCTCCCTTTCTCTTTTTTCCTCTGGTTTTTCCTTCCTTTTTTTCCTCTGGTTTTTCTTTTCCTTTCCTTCCTCTGGTTTTTCTTTTTTCTCCTTTTTTTTTCTCTCCTCCCCTCTGGTTTCTCCTCGCGAGAGAGAAGAAAACCATCATGAGTCATCATGAGGGGGAGAGAAAGTGAGAGTGGTTGTCCCCCTCATGTCCCCCATTTTCTTAATTTTTTTTTTAAAAAATAAAATAAAAAATCATTACATGCATAGGATACCAAAAGAAAACAAAAAACATAATCATTGCTTACAAATTTTAAAAATCAAAAGAAAATGATGATGTCCCCTTTCTTCTTTCTTTGAATATAATCGGATCCCACATCAACGGGTCCCACACAAACGGGTCCCACACCAGCGGGCCCCACACAAGCGGGCCCCACACAAGCGGGTCCCACACAAGTGGGCCCCACACAAGCGGGTCCCACATTATATATATATATATATATATATATATTTTTTTTTTATTTTATAAAAACAGGGTGGTGATATTGACACTACCAATATTGATGGGCGCACTATTGGCGGAAAAATTGATGGGCGCACCATCCAATCGTGTCTTATTCGAAATCTGCTCTGCACCGTTCCAGGATAATTCACCCCCCTTTTCTGGTTTACACTACGGTCCTTTCTCTGCTCGTTCGCTAGGCAAATGTACTCGGATTTTGACGAAATTTTGCGGGGACCTAGCTGGGACCCAAAGCTAGCCTAGGGTTAAGTTTGGGACCCTAGATCATTGATCTGATGGGGTTTTGCACAAAATTGGAAGGTTTAGGGCACGGTCAAAATGGGGTGTCTACAGAATGGGGAAGGTCTGAGAGCACCCCCGATTCGTCCGAGTGCAAGCACTTGGTCTCTTATGCCATTTATTATTAACTCCAAAGAAGTTTGGGTAAAAATCATGTGAAATGGGAATAATCCTCAGGGGTGGTCTACCTAAGCATGCATTTCCTGAGGATAAAAAATCATAAACACATATAAAATAAAATGAAAGGTGTGTCACCTAAGCATAGCTAGGTTATGAGTGACATGCCTAATGGGTGTCTAAATTCTGATGTGCAAACACATGCAAGCTATAGCTAAAGGTATAGGATCAGTACAAGAAAGTAAGAAAACACATCAGAACATACGATGACTACACAACAAATCCTAAGACTCTAAATGATTAGCCCGAGTCCTCGGATGGTCTGGTATTCATCCAAAGAAGCCTACGTATCCCCGCCTCCACGAGAATCAAGGCAACGTAGTTCTTCGCACCTATTCTAAGCTAGGATGCCTAAGACACCTAGACCTCTATCTTAGACTCAATCTAAAAGACCGGACCAATTATTAAAGTTTCTTGTACGATTATTTAAATTCTAGTAAATTGTGGATTTTAGGACACCCTATATGCCCTGACTAAATGCAGATTAGCCCTAAGCTAATGCAAGTGGTTCCTACAACCTATGTGTAACTAGGCTGTATTTCCTAAGGAAAACAATGGGATCACTAACGCATCCTAGACCTAGTCATCAGTCAGCGATGTGAATCGCCAACTGACCGGACGGAGGCGAAACAGACTCCTAGCTCTAACACAAACACAAACAAAACACACAACAATCAAACAACACACCGAGGACGAAACTCTTAACTCTAAAACAAACGCAAACAAGCACACAACAAATCAAAGACTAAAACCAAAGACAAACCCCTAACTCTAAAACGCTCCTTCTAGGACAAAGTCCTAACTCTAGAGGAAGATTTTTCGAAAACAGGTTTATGAAATCTTTTTGTACTTTTTTAAAGAGTTTGAATGATTTATTTACAAAGGTTTGGCTGGACCTGGGATAAGAATCCCAAGCTGCACTACGTACCTCGTGGAAGAGGATCAAGCCAACGTAGTTCGAATGGCGAACTCTCAAACTACGCTTCTAAAAGAAACATTCAACACTTCAGATTTTTTAAGGTTTTCTTATATTTTCAAATGTTTTTGGTATTTTTAAAGTTTTCAAATGTTTTTTAGTTTTAAATTTCTAATGTTTTTTGGATTTTAAAGCTTTTCCAATGCTCTAAACCTTTAAATGTTTTCAATCTTAAAGGGGACACGCAAGAACAACCACAAACTAGGGCAAAGCCCTAAATCCAAAGGGGAAACCCCGAACAAGCAACTAGTGTCTCAAAGAGACGATCCACAACAAGTAACTGGTGTCCCAAGAACAATGAAAATGATCTAAGATCCCTAGCAGGTAAAAGCATTTTAAAGGATAAACTCCTATCAGACAGACGAACCAAAAGGCTACGGGACAAACTCCTGACATATAGGATAACCAACTCTAAATGGGAAGCAAATGAGTCCAAGACTCTCTATTGCTCTATAAAGGAGGTCAAATGAGTCAAAGGCTCGCTCTAGAAAGGAGGGCTCTAACATGAGGTTAGGTAAGCCTTCTAAAGGGAAAACTCTCTAAATGAGACAAGACTTGTCTCCAAAAAAAAGAAAACATTCTAATGAGATAAAGTGTGTCCCCTAAAATGAGACTCATGGAATTTGGAAGGTCTGGACATGATTTGGAAGTGATCCTAGAAGTTTAGATGTCTAGGTTGACATATAGCACGAGTTCCACTCATTTAGCATAAAAACAAATTGAAAGCACTCTACACAATAGGCAATTTTCGCAAATAAGGCTCTGAAATATAAAGTAAAACATGAAAATTGATCAATATATGATTTGTGACTCGCTAGCATGCTCATCATATCCCAATACAAGCATTAGAATCAATATAGGCTCAAAACAATCTAAAAAAAAAGAAAGGGTGAAATTTTCACCTAACATATAATTTTCACCAAAAATGATAAAAAATGCCGACTAAATCATGGGAATGATTCAATATATGATTTGTGACTTGCTAGCATGCTCATCATATCCCAATAAAAGCATTAGAATCAATATAGGCTCAAAAAAAAAAAAAAAAAAAAAAAAAAAAGGTGAAATTTCCACCCAACATGTAATTTTCACCAAAAATGGTAAAAAATGCCAAACAAATCATGGGAATGATTCAATATATGATTTAAAACTTGCTACCAAGCTCAAAACATCCCAAACACTCATTAAAATTGAATAGAGCTCATATTGTCCATGATTTTCAAGAAATGGCACAGTTATGTCATATAATGTGAAAAATACAACTTCGCACTGACTTTTAGACCCCTCAAACATCAAAATCATCAAAAACTCTACTGATCAAAATTGTAGATCTCAGCATGAATGACATTCGCTCAGTTGACCATTTTGTTTGGATCTGGCCAGAAGTGGCCGGAAAATGGTCTCTTCCGATCCATCGCCATTAAAAGACATATTAGTGTTTTTACTGAAAGTTCGGGCTCAGTTTTGACACTTAAAATATTGCTTCTGGAAAAATTCACTCAAGGACAAAGTATTAGAAAATCTTGTGAAGAACATTGTTTCTTTGTATGACTTCGGACGAAACTGACCTGGAATAGCCTAAAAATGGCCAACAAGCTGCTGTTGCAGAAATGACATTTTTTTTAGAAAAACTGAAGCTTGCAAGTCGTTTTTGACATATTAAAAAGCCTTTATGGAAAAATTTGCTCAAAAAGACAGTTTTAGGAAATATTATAGCGAATACTTTTCCAGTTGACAGTTTCGAACATTTCCGAGCAGTAGCAGCTCAAAAGTTACTCGACACGATAATTTCTAAAAAACTTGAACAAAAACATCATTATGGACTGAAAACTTTAAACGGGCATAACTCTCTCGTCTTTTGGCCAAATTTGGGCCGCCATATGTCGAACTGACCGGCTCGACGAGATCTACAAGATTGAAATGTTTGTTTTTGGTGATTTCAAGCTTTAGAAATCCGAAAATAGAAAACAAATGGCTGGACAGCAAGCAAGTACAGTTTTTTTTTTTTTTTTTTTTTTTTTTTTTTTTTTTTTTTTAAAAAACATGATTCTAGCTTTTGTGCATTCTAATCGTTGTGTAAGAAATTTGAAGAAAACAAGATATTGCATGGAAGCAAAGGAAGAAACATCACAATGCCCTCTATATATCTACTGCAAAAGCAATCAAAGAAATGAAAAGATGCTCCTGAAACCAAAGAAAGGAGAGTCCATGTTCTCACCTGCTATTGACAATGAGCAACATTGTCTATCAAGTTGCATTCCAATGTCTGCTTTCGATTCCTTTGAACTTAGCTTTTGCTCACTTAATGGCATAGATCTTTGCCAACCAGCAACATTGACATCCTCTGAAATTATCTGAGATGTGATTGCAATCCCTTATGCATTGACTCGGAATTTTCATAATGTTGATCTTTGGGCTGAAATTCCCACTCGGTTCCAATTCTCGCTGTTGAGGGAACTGTTGAGGAGACTGCTGAGACGACTGTTGCTGATATAAGAGGAATTGCTGTGTTTGGGTCTGATTTACATGAGGCTGAGACACTGGTGCTTGCCTGGACGGGTCCAGCATTTGGGGCACATATTGTAGCTGATCTTGTTGGTGCTGTTGTGCCTGAGGTGGCTGAATTGGCAATTGGGTTCAGCTGTCCAGCGGCTCTGACTGGGAGAGAGGTTGGTGATCTTTTGCAGCCAAAACCTCCTGTCAGCATCCGTCTCGTAATAACCGATTTTGCAGAGATTGCGTTCCTTCTCAACAGAAAAAGACTCGATGCAAGAAATTTCCGAAAGCTCCACAGTCGAAGCTTGATTTGCCTCTGTTTTTATAATTTTTTACTAGATCTCTCATTTAGATTTGAGTTTCCTTCAGAAAACAAATCTGATCTGCTGAAGCTTTCCTCTGACTAGTAGATCTCGGTCTCTTCCTCAGATTCTCAGATTTGATTCGAATCAAGCTCGAATTACTCGAAATTTCTCCCGGAAAACACGAAGAAGAACAAGAAGCTGTTGCAAAGGACAAAATCTCCATTACTGTGTCTTCAACGGATTTGCCGGAGAGACGATCGGAAAAGATGATCGAAGGAGATGAAAGAGTGCTGTGGCTAGCCGGAAGGGATGATCGGTGATAGAGATTGCTGGTGGAGGAAGTCGCCGGAGAAGGTGGAGATCCGATCGGAAAATCCGATTGGAGAAGACGATCGGAGAAGGAATTGACCGGTAGAGGAAGGCTGCCGGAGAAAACGATCGGCGAAGTATCGGAGCTGACGGAGATGAATTGGAAATGAATCGGAGATGGATCGGAGCTAACGGAGATGACCGGTGGCGAAAAAACCCAAGTTTTTTTCTTTCTCTGCAATTTCTCTCTTTTCGGATTTTTCAGCCGTGAACAGTAACCTCGAATTTTTATATATATAAAAAAAAAAAAATATTTTTTGATATTGGCACTCCAATTACGGATAAAGCGCGCGGTTCGCTAAGCGCACCCCCGCCGCTTTGTCCTATTGGCAGAAGACAAAAAATCATTATTTTTTATAAAGACACCCCCCTTCCAGGATAAATCGTCCCCCTTCTAGATTTATACTACGACTCTGATTTATCTCGTTCGCTGATCAAACGAGCTCGGATTCCAACGAAATTTTACAGGGACCTAAAGGGGACTCTAACCTAGCTTATGGTTAAGTTTGGGATCCTACCTAGCTGATTTGATGGGGTTTCGCACAAACACGAGAAGTTTAGGGTACGGTCAAAATGGGGTGTCTACACGCCCATCAAAGGATAACTCACCCCCCTTCTCGCATGGATACTCCCTTCTGCAGATAAATTCACCCCCCTTTAGATTTATACCACATCTCCTTCTCGGCTCGTCTTATTTGACGAATTGAGTCGGATTTTGGTGAAATTTTACGGGGACCTATGGGAGACCCTAACCTAGCTTAGGGTATAATTTGGAATTCTATCTTGGTGATTGGATGGGGTTTTGCTCAATCAGCACGGACATGGGTCCGGTCAAAATGGGGTGTCTACATATGTAATCTCTCGGAACCACTGAATTGTGGTTACGAGGCCTACATAATGGTTCCAATATGTTTAAAACACCAATGATACAATCATGATCACTTTTACAACAACTAAAATACTATTACAATGTACCAACCACTACTTGGACTCTTGGAACCATAATTTTACACTCTTGGAACCACTATGTAACCTCTCAGAAGCACTAAATTGTGGTTCTGAGGCCTATGTAATGGTTCCAAGATGTTTAAAGCACCAATAATACAATTATGGTTACTTTGACAACTAATAAAGTAGTATGACAATGTACCAATCACTTTGAAACAATAATTTTCAGTCTTGGAACCACTATTTAACCTCATCGGAATTACTAAATTGTGGTCCTGAGGAAGTAATGGTTCCAAGAGTCTAAGTATACATACGATGTCCATTCAGGCTTCTCTCTATACAGAGAGAGGGAGAGAGAGAGGGAAAGAAATAGAGAGAGAGAGGGTCAAGATAAACATGGTAATAACCAAACAAAGAGGCTGGCAGAGACTATGAAAATAAACCAACGCACAAATAACATGAAACACATAAAAATGAGATGTAAACCCTATTCAAGTAGAGGAGCATAGACTTACTGGGAGCTATGTTTATCACCTAAGTTCAAATTTGTGACAAGTAAAGGTGTTTTTTTTCCAAAATACAATGGGATTGGAGCTTGCAAAGGATGGCAATGGCTGTTTTTCAGGTTGGATGGGTTGGGGAAGAAGAAAGAAAAAGGTGAAGTGGGTAGGTGAAAATAGCTTAGGGATTAGAGCCTAAAAAGATGGTAGGAAAAAGCAAGGGGGGTATATTTGTCCTAAAAGCCATATTCTCTCACCTGACAACCATTTTTTGATAAAATTGAAATGTCTACCCTTTATTCACAATATAACTAAAACTTTGCATTTTTTTAATAATTTTCCCATTAGTCTTTTTATTTGTGACTAATCTTAAATAAGTAAAATAATGCTTGTAAACAAGAAAACTCATCTAAATTACATACAAGAAATATAGTGGTGGTAACCCGTACGTGGTTGGCACGTTGGTATGCTCCTTACTGATGCGAGCTCCCCTGTAGAATAACAAAGATCACAGCAGAGGCAAAAACCCACAACACAATAGACAAATTGCCCGAGAGAGAGAGAGAGAGAGAGAGAGAGAGAGAGAATTTAATTCACAAAACACAAACCGTACACAAACACTTCTGTTCACGTTTTTTGCATTTTTCCCAAATCGTATTCTCCTCTGCAATCACACATTTTTCATCTTCTCTTTTACAAGCAACACGAAATAAAGAAAATTAAACCTTATACTATTCCAGTAGGATTCTAACTCCATCAACTTAGAATATCCTAAAATAGCCACTTCCCAAAACAGCCACAGAACCACTCGATTCTAACTTTCCAAAAACTAAACAAAGGTAGTGATATTCCACGCCTGCCCCCTATCCAAACAGAAATCGCTAAACAAAGGTAGTGATATTCCACTTCTCCACCCCTTTGTATTTCCTAACGATATCTGTTAGGGGCCACCGGGGGCGGGAGGATATCACTACCCTAAACAAATATAAGATTATTTTCTAACTCTATCACCTTCTAAACCCAAACTAAATTATGTTCTCTAAAACATTTTAGACACTTACTAACTTTTATTTGTCTAACCAACTTTAAAAGAACTAGAAACTTCTTCAATTACCAAATTATAATCTTCGTAAACTAGGACTTATCCATGTGTGTGGGCCCGCACTGGCCCGGCCTCTCCGACGCCGTGGAGAGTTGGCGATGACGCTCAACACCTCCGAGCCCGTACGGTGTTGGCACGTTGGTGGGTGCTGTGGGCTTGCTCCCTATTGATGGGAGTCGACTACCCTGAGCTTATCCGATGCGCGTGGCTTACAGGTGATTGTACACATCAGTAGGGATTAGTCCCGGCCTAAAAATGGGTAGGGATACCCTTTTTTTAGGAAAGCAGATAGTGGCAGCGGCACAGTGGGGCTAATGATTAGAGAATGAAGAGAAGAGGGTGACTTAAGACTTTAGAGATGAATGACAGAATACTGAAAATATGAATCGGTTGAAAAGAATACACGACTTATTTGTACAAAATATCCCTGAGATAATACTTAGAATTATAAAATTGGTTTAATAACTGTCCCACAGGGTTTTGTTAGTTGTTTGGATCTGATCGAAAATAACTTCGGACCTTATGATAGGGATCCAAAATGTGTCCGTGGATCTTGCTAATATCTCTAGATCTATCAGTTTAATTTCAGATTCAGATGGTCCATCGGACCGTATGGGTCCATTGACACACCTATTCAAATCTACTAAATCAGGAATATCATGCTAAGCAATTACTAGTGAAGTTCAATATGCTTTACAATGCAAGTGATGGAAACTAAGATAACCAATTACTACTCATATACTACTGCTACAATTGAAATAGAACATAGCTCCCCCCAAACTAGAACTCTGACATTTCTATCTGATCAAAGTAGCGCCCAGATGGTCCATCTTTGGGTAACAAAGCCAACATTACAGGGCCTTTAGCTCCCTCTTCAACAGTCATGGTTCCTGTATGCCAATTTATATCAGTGTTGACATAGCCAGGATGCACGCAATTTATGCGCATATTAGGATAATGCTTGGCAAGGACTCTGGTATAAGCATTGAGCGTCGCCTTCGAGATGCTATAAGCTGGTAGCATCATGGACCATCCATTAGATTCAAGCTCACCACATCTTAAATCCTCTAGGAATCTTTGCAATAACCCATCTATCTTTTCTTCTGTCAAACTCTCGATGTCTCCCAATTCCTTTCTCTTCTTTTCACTGGGAATCCTCTGAAAAGCAATGACAACACAAGTCATTGCAACTTCCATGACTATGATCTCCAACCAATGTTTAAAAACTCATTTAATCAACTAAAATCTTAGTCGATTCTATTGGAGATTATGTCAAAAAAATCTGATAGGAAATTTAGTTAATATATATTTTTACCATAGATCTACTTATAATAATTCAAAATAATAAAAATATAAAGAAGAAAAGATTTAGGAATAGTCAATTAATGGATTGATACACTCGGAAATCACACTCTCCTTAGAGTTAATATACCCCTTTTGGACTGCGTTTGCTGGCATTTATCTCCCAAGATACAAAGATCCTTCAGCTCTTTGTCACGGAAAGACGGAAAGTAATTAAAATAAAACAAAACAAGGGATTTGCTAGCGACCATTGCAGAAGGCATTTCGTGGGTGGGCTGTTGCATGTGAGAGCAACCACGCAGGCTCAAATTTTGTCCTATTCATTTAATTCATCTGAGGTGGTTGCTCTCACATGCTTCCATCCATGAAATGCCTTCTGCAATGGTCGCAAGCAAATCCATAAAAAACAAATAAAATAGATTTAAATAAGTATCTGCCTAAGACATATTGAACTCAGCTTTGATCCTAATTGAGTCAATCTAAAACACCTTTCGGCTTGGTTAATCAATAAAAAGATGGAAAATTAAGGAATTATGTCATAACTTGGGAGAATGTCAAGTTGCGTTATTCACCTTGAGCTCTCCTCTGAGAGAAGACACATTCACTATCGTGGCTCCCGATGTGGAAAGTTGTAGAAGGGGGATAAGTGCTTCAGTCACTGTTTTGCAGCCATAGTAATTTATATCTAGACATTCTTTGGCATTCTCGTACGTTTGCCGAATCACTCCTTCTACCAAGTTGGCCGCCTTTCCAGAGAGCTGCATGGATTGAAATGGGTACAGAGCTAAGCTTCTTTAGCTCTCAGATACAGTAAGATTATGCATTTTAATTTTTAAGCTTACCCAATTTACGGGATCGATGTTCAACGACTTCAGAACTTCTTCATCCACTATTACTCCGGAAGCTCCCGCATTGTTTACCTGCAAGTACTGAACAGATGAGCTTCTTACATGTGCTTTTTTTAAAAAAAAAAACTTCAGGAGAGGTTCCTTTAATTTGATCATACATTGAAGGGATTTGCTAGGGACTTTCACCGAAAGGCATTTTCTGGCTGGTTTTTGCATGAGAGAGCAGCCACCTTAGATGTATAAAATCAATTAGACAAAATCTGATGAAAAGTGAACTGCTCTAGACAAAATCTGGGTCGTATATTAGTGAGAAATTGTATGGTGGACAGTGGTGCATGCACGTGCAGTCAGAAATTTGTTAGAGTAATTAGGTCAAGCAAGAGGTTGCTTGAAGCATTACACCCAATGTATCTAATTTGGAATACCAAGTTTGTTGCCTCCAGCCCCTATATATCTTAGATACACTAGGGTTTTAATAGGTTAGTGGGCTCTAGCCCAAATAGGCCCACTACACCTGTCCATTATCTTATTGGGCTTATATTAGAACATACATGGGTTATATTATATACCCAACAAAATTGAGTGGGCTCACATTATTTGGGTGATCAAAACCATTCATTTGTTGGGCCCTGACGTAGATAGGCTATGCCTAGAAATTCTCTATATTAGTATCTTAATTAATTTTTTTACTTGGAAATGAGTGCAACTCGGCAAGAGTTCAAAATTTTATGGAGAATGCTGAATAAATAACAGGACAAACCACCTTGCCTCGAGAATAGAACACGGTGAAAACCTTAGAGCTTGTAGGAATTTTCTAGAAAAGTTTGGAAAGAAATGTTTATAAAATTTCCTACGTTTTTCACCCACAAAAAAAATAACTTGAACCAATTGTATTCAATTTTTACATAGAGGGAATTTCCATTTATGATAATATCTCGTAATCATATCATTTTGCTCTAAATCGTGAAAACGAAAAAAAAAATTCAAAGAATTTTTTTATTAAGAAATGTTTTCTTGCAATTCAAACATGGCAGCATGCCCCCTTTGGGCAATACGGCTTTCGTAATACGAGGGCTGCTGAGCATGGGTCTTCGATCGCTATATTCTTGCGATAGCGAAGGATTGAAGAGAAAAGTAATGGCTTTAAGTTTAACAAATCCCTCCAAATGTCTTGCGAAAGAAGGCATTAAGTTATGTCAGGAATCTTGAAAAGACAAGAGCTGCTTGATCCCTCTGCATACGAGTTTGCTTAAAGCATTGGGGGGAATCGCTCGTGTATTGGTCTTTGGGAAAGTGTAAGACGCTATTGCTCGAAACTGGTCTTGATCGGTTTGTCGGTCCAACAGATAAGTAAACTCTAGTTGCTTCTCCTTTCCAGTCAAGGCCAGGCTATGTTTGGATGCGCGGGGTGGAACGGACTAGTGGAATAAGAAGTAAAATGGAGGAGACAAGCATTTGATTTGTTTAGAATTACCTATCGGAGAATAGTGGTATATTAGTGTTTTGTTGCACGTATAGAAGAGTAGTGGAAAAGTCAGGGTGTCATTACCAATAAAGAGAATGAAGAGAGATCGGGAAGAGAGATAAAGAAAAACACCTTTTCCAATATTCAATATTTTTTACCAAAATTCTCCCATTTTTGTAGAATTTGGTTTATAAATGAGAAGAGGGGACATGAATGCCACATTGGCACGAATGGGCAAAAAAGCAATAATTACGTCTCAAACATGTTGGGGAGACTCCTAGCATTTCAATGCAATATTGGTAACCAAATAAGAAATCAGTAGCCGTCGACTTTTGCAATTCCAATGGATGCCGAGTATTTGTGCAACCAAACACTCGGCACCAGCACCCCCCAATCCTCCAGGCTACCAAAAGAAGGATAAAGTTAAACAAGGAACCCCACCGATTAGCGAGGCCGATCTTCAAGAAGAATTAAAAGCCCACCTACATACTAGAAAGGCCCATCTTCAAGAAGAGATAAAGCCAAAGGAAGCCCATCGACATACTAGCAAGGCTGATCTTCAAGAAGGATAAAGCCAGAGGATTTTCTTGGCCGGGTTGGCTATCTGCCCTCTTCTGACCATCCTGATCTGGCTTGCAAACTGATGTGGCCTACTTAGCATACAAAATTCTAGGGTTGCAACTAGGGTCGGGCGGGTTGGGTTTTCCGGAACCCTACCCTACCCTACCCAAGAAACTATCTCGGGTCTGGCATGGTTTGTTCTTTTAGAAAAAGGCCCAAGATTCCTAAATCCAATCCTACCCAAGATAGTTTCTCGGGTTGGGTCTTTCTACATTCTCGATACATCTACTATAATTTATGTTCCACTAGTTGAATTTATGGTTCATGATCTATTCCATAACAGAGAACTTGACCTTGGATAGGATAGAATGGAAGAAAATGATCCACGTAGAAGAACCCCACTAGAACCAGGATTAGAGCCGGGTAGATTCCTTTTACCTTCTTCATGAATTTTTTCTAAAGGATTCATTTAGCCGACCCCAACTAGTTTGGGATAAAGGCTTTGTTGAGTTGAGTTGAGTTGATCTATTCCAATCTTCTAAGGTTGAACCTATATATTCGGAAGACATCATGGTAAGCAGTTTTTTTTTTTTTTTTTCCAAAAGACCTCCCAATATGATAAAAATGAACACTCATAGAGGCGTGTATGTACATGCTCGATATTGGTGGGAATTTAGAGAATATAGAATTTTGTAGGGTTGCTTCAAGGCGCATAATCACTCTCTTTAAGACAAATTTTGCCCCCACCATTGTGTGCAAAGGGGATCCGCGAATTGCTTCCAAGATACAATGAAGCTTTGTAGGAAGATCATAAAGTGTTTGATGACGCTTTGCATAAGCGGAATCAAAACCAAAACGCCTTTTCTGAACTTCAAGCCTTGAAAAACACTAAAATTGTTTCTACAGAAAACAATCTTTAGTGCACTGTTTATGAACAAAATATCTTGAAAAATCAAGAGAGTAGGTGATTGCTAGAGATAGAAAGAAAAAGTACAAAGATAACTGTTTTCTGTTTTTTTTTAAAGACAAATTTCTGCTCTTTTTATAGAGCATTAGATGTCTATTCACTAAGAGAAGCATCTCTTCAAGACATCCTTTGGATTGGTTTGAATAATGACCATTCGATCGCAACTCTTTGCTATTTAAGTGGTTTGGATCATCCACAAAGTGTCCCTTGTGTTAGAAAATCATCAATGACTGTTGGGAAGCAAAAGAAGTTTGAAAAACGGAAGTGAAAAGCATGTCTATTTTCTCCCACCGGATAGATTTTCGAATCAGCGCGGTCGACCGGGTTACCGCGGTCACCCGTCGACATGCTTTTGGACTTTTTATTTTTTCCGATCAAAAGAACCGCGGTCGACCGGGGCTACCGTGGTAATGCGGGTGCTTAAGAGGGAAGAAGAAGAAAAATAGAAATCAAGAACACAACAAGAGAAGAAGAAGAAAATGGGAGCAAAGCTCAACCCAATTGATATTCCATCAATTACATAAGTTTATCAACATTCAAAATCCCCTCTAAAGATGGTTTTTAACTCTTTAAATAAAAGAAAACCAAAGCAAATTCGTTCAAGCTCATCCACTAGCTAGCTTAGGGACTAACATATCATTAATTGCATTGGAACTCACTAACTTTGACTGTTTTGGGAACCCATAGACACAGTCCACAAAAACTGTCATAACTTTCTACCCTCTTGTCTAATTTTCAAGCACAAATACTTGTTGGAAAGATCTCAAAGAGACCTACAACTTTGTAGTCTACTACTTTCCATAATTCTAGCATTTAGAGGTCCAAAAAAGAGATTCAAAAACGGGCCAGCAACATTACTGCAGGATTGCACCTTGGAACTCCACCAAAAAACACCTGAGCTTGACATGGCTGCCATGTTGGCACTACATCATTATCTCTGGGTGAGAAAGAACTCGCCCACGAGTTCTCATCAAGCTCTTCATGATAAGTTGTCAAGTTTTTAACATTGAAGTTGGGTGAGTAGTGATATTTGGAGGGAGCTCAACCTTGAATGCATTATCCCTAATTTTCTTAAGCACTTGAAAATGGGCATCCACACGATCTTGAAATTTGCTAAACTTCCTTGGTTCAAGAAAACTCGCCCTCAAACTTTGAAGTATCGAAGAATGATCATCAATTGAAACTTTCCAAGATCAAACTCCGCTTCATAATTTCCATGAAGAAGTGATAATTTGTCTAGATTTTGAACATGTTTGAATATATAAATATCAACTGTGAGCTTCAATGTAGGATAGAAAAAAAATGGATCGATGTAATTGGATGAAAAAATCGATGTAATATTTTTCCATTCACCCATCACTTCAATATCCATCGGTTCACCTAATATGCAATCGGATCCAATTTCTTTGGTGATGAATTCATTGAATTGCCGTTGAAGTTCCTCGTACTCCTCGTTAGTTTCACCAACAAGTAGAGCATTAAATTTACCATTATCATTGGTCTCTTGATCAAATTCATTCTTGGAAATAAAAAAGTTACTCCCATACCCTTTCTTGAACCATGCAATCCAATACAGCTTTGGTTGTTGTTCAGTTTTGAGCTTGTGCTTGTTCACCATGTCATGAGATACGATGTTCTCACAACTCTCACCATCGATCACAATGGTGCAAACCTTGTTATGAGATTTGCATCGAGTCTTGAAAATATTGAAACGGAGCCAATCATCATCAGATTCAACCTTTGGTGTAGCAAGTGCTCTTTGGATCACCAAGCTTTCTCCTTCTTCAGGTTCGATTTCTTCATGTTGTATGTCATCTTCCTCATCATATATGGGCTGATTTGAATCATCGACAAAATTATCATCATTTTCTTCATCACCGAAGGCCACTACTTGCCTCTTTGGACAATCTTTGAAATGATTGCCAACTTGACCACACTTGAAACAAGCATTTGAATTGTTGGGATGATTGGGCCGATTTTGTAGAATTTTTGTTGAAATATTCAGACCTTGACTTTGTACCTCCACCATGTGAAGATTCACCTTTAGAAGAAGGATAGAGACTACAAACATCCACATACTTTTTAGCACCACGACAAGAAAGCTTAGCCTCCACCTTTAAGGCTAGTTGATAAGCATCATTGACGCCCAATGATCGGTGCATTTCCACCTGATCACGAATGAAAAACTTCAAACCATCAACATACCTTGCCACAAGTTGATCTTCACCCTCTTGAATATCATTACGAGCCATGAGTTTGTAGAATTCTTCGGTGTAGTCCAACACACTCTTGGATTCTTGGCGTAGGTTGTTGAATTGAGAAAAGATAATTTGAAAAAATCCAACGGAAGAAATTTCTCCTTAAGCCTTGACTTCATTTTCTCCCAAGAAGAGATCTTACGCTTTCCACCTCTTGAACCTTATCCCACCATGTTGAAGCGTAGCCACGAAGCCTTGTAGTCATAAGCTTCACACGTTGGCTTTCGGGTGTCTCCTTGTAATCAAAGAACTTCCCAATGGCACTAAGCCATTCAAGAAACTCTTCGGGTTGTAGACGACCATGGAACTCCGACAAGTCAATCTTGACGGTGTCGAAATCACGATAGAACCTTCCCAACCTAGCCTCTTCACGAGTATTGGCGAAGGGATTCACATCGGATTCATCACTAGAACCTCCACGGCTTGATCTACCATGCTCACTACGAGCCTCTTGGCGTTCAAGTCGCATTGTAAGTTGCTCAACTTGTCTTCGAAGTGCTTGAAGTTCATCATCTCTTTCATCTCTCAAATCTTCCATCATTTGGTTACTACGCCTTCCTCTACCTCTTCGTGCCGCCATGAAAATCAAATCGAAGCTAGCCCAAGAGAATAACGTTGGCTCTGATACCAGATAATGCGGGTGCTTAAGAGGGAAGAAGAAGAAAATTACAACTCAAGAACACAACAAGAGAAGAAGAAGAAAATGGGAGCAAAGCTCAACCCAATTGATATTCCATCAATTACATAAGTTTATCAACATCTAAAATCCCCTCTAAAGATGGTTTCTAACTCTTTAAATAGAAGAAAACCAAAGCAAATTTGTTCAAGCTCCTTTACTAGCTAGCTTAGGGACTAACATATCATTAATTGCATTGGAACTCACTAACTTTGACTGTTTTGGGAACCCATAAACACAGTTCACAAAAACTGCCATAACTTTCTACCCTCTTGTCCAATTTTCAAGCACAAATACTTGTTGGAAAGATCTCAAAGAGACCTACAACTTTGTAGCCTACCACTTTCCATAATTCTTTCATTTAGAAGCTTAAAAATCAGGTTCAAAATGGGCCAACAACATTAATGAAGGACTGCACCTTGGAACTCCACCAAAACCACTTAGGCATGACATGGCTGCCATGTTGGCACTGCATCACGTGGTCGACCGCCCACACCTTCTGGAAATCGTTCACATTTCCAGTAACCACAATCTGCGGTCGCCTGAGAACCCCCGGTCGACCGGCCCTGTCTGAAAATTGTTTTTCTATTTAAAAAATAACTTGTAAAAATTCAATTAATTTTTCAATACCATGTTGAAAATCACTAACACACGTTGCCCACATTAAAATGATGTTTGATCTTAGGTATTAATTCTATTTGCATTAAGAATACCTAGGACCCAAAAAATTATTGTTGCTGCATGAACTAATAATAATTAGTTCAGAGGATCATTCTCATGGAAGTAAAAGACACAAAACTAGGATTTCCAACTCGGGTCAGGCGGGTCGGATTTTCCAGAACCCTGCCCCCTACCCTAGAAGAAATCTCGGGTCAGGTAGGTTTATTTTTTTTAAAACCAAGATTCCAAAACCTGGCCCATGGTCTTTTCGGGTTTGGTTGATGCGGGTTGGGTAAAACCCAGTCCAAGTTGCAACCCTACAAAATGCCATGTATATTCGAAGAATGAATGAAAATTCTATTTAACATTTTTTTATGATGTTTTAGGCCTACTAGACTACTCGTCTTATTAGGGCTGCAACTCGAGCCGGGTTTTACCCGACCCACATCGACCCGACCCGAAAATAGCTTGGGTTGGGTTCAAGTTTCATGGGTTTCGGGTCGAGCCGGGTTGAGCATTCAAAAGCCCGCATGAATCTCGGGTCGAGCCGGGTTTGAAGGGGCCCGACCCGAGCCGAGTTACGTAAGTTCTAGTATGTACATTTTTTTCTATTGGTAGTTAAAAGTTAAAAGTGAAAACCCACGCACCCACTGTCATTGTATGTGAGTGTAATTTCTGCTTCTATGAGTTGAGTTGATTCAAGTGTTTGATTCAGCATTGTTTGATTACAGCATTGTTTGATTCAAGTATAATGTGAGTGTAATTACATCATTGTTTGATTCAAGTGTAATGTGAGTGTAATTTCTGCTTCTATGAGTTGAGTTGCCTTGCCAAATAAGAATTTTCCTTAAAAAAGATTTATTATGGGTAGGGCCGGGTTTGGGAATCGTGGGTTTTCCGAAAAAAAACCCGACCCGACCCGACCCGAGATATTTCTCGGGTAGGGTTGGGTTCTCCAAAACCCGACCCGCCGGACCCGAGTTGCAGCCCTACGTCTTATGCAATAATAACTAGAATTCAATGATGATTCAGTAGCAATTTTGGACTAGTTATAACTGTTTGAGGCAGATCCAATTTTTTAAAGACTAATTGCTAACATCTCCAAGTTTTTCCCATTGTTTCTTGGCACCAATTTAAGATCATGAATTGTTTAGAGAGGGCATTTAATCTCTTTAATACTTGTTAGCAAGTGGTCATGATTCTTACCAAGATATCAAGTTTCCCAAATTGGGTTTGGATGAATTTTGCTAATGAGGCAACACTAATAGGGTCCTTCACATCAAGCTGATGAAAAACTACGTTCGATAATCCCGACTTCTTGAGCTCGGCCACCGCTTCTATCCCCCTCTTCTCATCTCTAGCCGTTAATACAACCACCACACCTTCGTTTGCAAGTTGGCGAACCGTCTCGAACCCAATGCCTTTGTTGGCTCCTGAAACTACAGCACACCTGAAACAACAATGCAACAACCATCAATGTTGTTAGAAATTTTGAATCACTTCAATGAAGTGAAAATTATTAGCCTTTTTCCATGCGAAATTGCACCACATACTACAAAAATTCAGCCCTATGTCGCATCGATTTGTCCGTAATCCTGCCTAACCCAGCTTACCTACCAAAAAAATTGCACCATATACCTCTTGGTGGTGAAACCCATGTCTGTTTTTTGAGGAGAAAGAAGAGAAGAGGACGAACCAACTCTGAGCTTGTTGAATGTGAAAGAAGTCTGAATTGATAGACTGCCTTCCTTCCCTTTATAAACTATAGGTCTAGTCGGGGAATCTTGGAAGACTGATATGCTTTTGTGCTTCTTTGTATTTAGTATAGAATGGGCATTCTCTTTTCTCTGTTTTCCATCCTAAATAAGATAGAAAATTTCTGCTGATTAATGGCAAGGCGGGCAAGTGACATAGTCTAAAGAAGAAAATACTAGTTGTCTAAAGAAAAGTTATGTAAATAGAGAATTTCTACTGATTCATGGGAAAACAGAAGAGTGAAATGATTCTAGTCGATTCTACATAATGATTCCCCAGATCGACGATCTGGATCATTCTACCAGTTTCACATGAGCCAAACTTTTTTATTAAGAGCTGTCCTTCTCTTAAAAAACAAATATTTATTTCTAACCACCACATGGGCTTAGAGCTATAGTGACACACGACTCAAGATATTGGAAGAAGAGAACTATTTTTCTTATAGGAAGTGTGATGATATCCTCACTCCTTTGTTTTGATATTTTGCCACCCCTTTGTTTGTTTTATGTTTTTCTTATGGGATTTGCTAGGGAATTTCGCAGAAAGGCATTTCAATACTAGCCAGCCTGGAAGTGGAAATGCCTTTCTGCGAAAGTCCTTAACAAATTGCTTTTCTTACTGGTTCTTACTGTTCCCAATCACCAGTGCAATAAATTAGAGAAGTTTGAAATAGAGAAATCCATATAGCATATGGGTTGTCACCGATAATGGTGACAACGGATCTCCCATAGGATCCACCTGTGCCTTTATCACGTTCTGTTCTGATAGCTGATTGGTTGGATGCGGAGTAGTTTTCGGATCCTATTTGTTAGTTTTGGGTCATGATTCATTTCCGATCAGAATGTCCATAGGAGTGTCCAGGGTCCTACGTACGTTGTACACAGGATATATGTAGAGAGAGCATTGGACCCACTTCATAGGATGATCCAAACCATTGCCGCAACATAAATAGGCTGTATTCGTTAGATCATCTTGATAGGATGATCCTAACCCCGATACAGATCGGAGGGTTAGCATCATCCTATGGAAATAATCTAGCTTACACAGTCTATTTACGTTGTGACCCAACAAATGAACAATATGGACCATCCTTTCAAGTGGGCCCCACTGTACTATTTGAAAAACACTGGACGAGGCGCACACACTACATAAAATCTCTCTCTTAAGAAAATGACGAATTAGATAAACCAACAAAATTGAGGTTGAAATAATAAGGGGATTTGCTAGGGATATGGCAGAAGGCATTTCACGGACCGAGTGTTGCATGAGAGAGCAGCCAGCCAGCCAGCAACATAGGATGAATTAAATTAATAAGACAAAAAATGAGCCTATGGGGCTGCTCTCTCATGCAACAGCTGGTCGGTGAAATGCCTTCTAGGATGGTCCCTAGCAAATGCCTAAAATAAGATATGAAGTTTAGAGATCATGGAGAGAAATTGTCACCGTGGAAGAAGAGAAGGCTCGAAATCTCTGGCTATATGATTGGTAAAAAGAGAAGCTTTTATAGAGCGGACTGAGGATGTGAAAGACATAACATTTACGAGGCATCGCATCCAAGGGGAATTTTCTATAATCCGATTCCAATGTGCGCTTGTATTATTGCGCTTGTGTTATACAATGTAAGAATAATTACCATTGGGATGTTCGCCTCTAGATGGAACATTCCTCGCATATTTTTGCTATGACAGACCAAATCAGCATCTCTCACAGCCCAAAACGGCTTATCATGGCCCACACACTATATGGATAAGAAACATAAATCCAACTTAGTGCTCTATCAACAAACCCACTTAAAATAGTCAAGGACACAGCTAGGGCATATTAACATATTGTGATTGTATATGGTGTAAGCCCGTAAAGTCCAATATTTTCAAAAAGTACTCTAGGGCCTACACCACAGGATGATCCAAGCCGTCCATTTGATGGGCCACAATGTAAATAGGTTGTGCCTAAAAAATCATTTCCATAGGATGACACAACCCTCCCATCTATAGAGGTTTCCATATTATACAATTCCTCTGTAGATCGGAGGGCTAGGATCATCCTATAGGTTTCCAATCCTCCTGTCTCTAAAGGCTTCCATAATATGCAGTTGGACCATATTTGGAGAAGAATGTTAACTATACTGCCATCTCAGAATGTAAACCTTAGATTAAAGGTTGGAACGACAACAGTTCCACAACTGAGACAAAATTTATCCTCAGATGCTTGATCTAGAAATGATCTCTCAGTCATTTGAACATCGAGGGCATTGTCATAATCTAAGAATAATCTGGTCTCCAAATTAGCAACCATAATTTTCAGCCTAAGAATCAGCTGAAAATAAGATCACTCGCCGCTAAAAATACAAGATTCACTAATTTGATTTTCACCGAATAAAAAAGGAGAAATACGGTTACCCCGCCTCAACTTCCGGACACATTCAGCGATAACCCTATTGTTTCATTCTCATCAACTACACCCCGACCTTTCAATGTGTATAAGGTAGGCCCCCTCAATTCACGGTCCGTCCACAAATCGAATGGTGAGATGATCCTATGGAGCTGATTTTTTGGGCACACCCTATCTATGTCAGTGCCCATTAAATGAATGCTTTGGATCATCCAAACAATGTAGGCCCACTATGTTTTTAGTCGGTGGATTAGAGAAGGTTCTCTAGTCGATCGACTAGAAATGAGATCTTAATTAGCATTGATAGTGTTTCAAAAGAGGGGGACTACCTTATACACATTGAAAAGTCAGGAGGTGTTGTTGATGAGTTTGAAACTATAGGGATATCGTTGAATGTGTAAGAAAGTTGAGGGGATGTAACTGCATTTTTCCTAAAATCTATGTAAGATCTGCTCACAAATTGCTGCCATAATACATAGCCGAATATGACCTCGCTTGAGTTCTTAAAGTTTACTTGCAGATTGTGAACAACATTTTACACAACTTATGGGGCTTCAATGTGTTGTTGAATGATGATGGATCTTTGCTGTAATTTGAATTTAAAAATTTCCAGGATTTAGCTGATAATTACAACCAAGATTGACTGATTTGAATTATCAATTGGAATGCTAATCCCAACCTGAGAAAATATGTAAGTAAAATAAAAGATAGTAAAATGATTGTGTGTCTAGCGAGGGGCCTATGACCAGTACAAGGCTTTGGTATTTATAGATGCCTGTCGAAAATACAGAATATCTTGAGAACCCATTGCTTTGTACACCGTGCACCCCAGTGATGGCTTTGTGCGACGCGTGATTCCACCAGATTCCACCAGATTATGTGGTAGTGCCCTGTAGACACCCCATTTTGCTCTACTTAACTGATGTGAGCCCGCGATGGCAAATCCGATGATGAATCACCATGTTGTTAAGTATGACGCCTTTTTTATGCTTGCAGAATGATACCGGATTTCAGACTGAACTTTGTTTTTGAAACCCATGGTCTGAGTACCCAGTTGAGGAAACTGTCATACCTATTTTCAAGGACCAAAACACTTGTCCCAAAGATCCCACCCCTGAGCTCATCACAAAACAATCTAAAAACATCCCCGTCCGAGGTCTCACTAATGCACAGCCACACGTTCGCCCCCTCGTGTAGTCTACCCCATTTTTTCACAATACCACGGAGTGAATAGTCCTACATCAATCAGACCTAAGACTTCTCGTTTTGTGATCTTATAAAAGTGTTTAGAGAAAAGTACGGACTGTGGGCCGATGTTTAGTGAAAATACGGATTGCGGGCACCTTTTAAAACAAGAATAAAAAAAGGGCTAAACTTCAAAATCGGGTGGTCAAAAGATCCTGATACCCTTCTAACATCAATAGAGTCCTCATTTTTCATTATTGCTTCTTAAATTGGCCTGATTCATGAGGCTTCTTTTGGTTCATTTAAATGTGTATTTGAACCGAGAGAACCTTGGGTTCATTTCTATCTGGGCCGTCCAAAATAACTAGAGACGGATGGATCTTGACACATGTTGAAAAACTTTTTGGAACCACGACGTTATTGTACTTTTTGGAATACTGACGTTATCTTTTCTCACTTATCTTTTGGCTTAGAACGATAGATGTTATCTTTTCTCACTTATATTTTCAACACGTGTCAGGCATCCATCTGTCTCTAGGTATTTCCGACGGCCAAGATAGAAATAATGGGTACGCCGGCGGAAAATAATTGGTACGCAAATGAAAATAATGATTACAGAGAGGGAAATAATTGATACGCCGGCGGAAATAATGTGTACGCCGATGAGAATAATGGTTACAGAGAGGAAAATAATGAATACGCCGGCGGAAATAATGGGTACGCCGATGGAAATAATGGTTACAGAGAGGTGAATAGAGGGGAATAATGGGTACACCGGCGGAAATAATGGGAACGCCGATGGAAATAATTGTTACAGAGAGGGGAATAATGGGTACGCCGGCGGAAATAATGGGCACGCCGATGGAAATAATGGTTACAGAGAGGGAAATAGGAATAGTACGCCGATGGAAATAATGGTTATAGAGAGGTGAATACCCGCCGGCGGAAATAATGGGTACGCCGATGGAAATAATGGTTACAGAGAGGGGAATAAGAATAATGGGTATGTCGGCGGAAATAATGGGTACGCCGATGGAAATAATAGTTACAGAGAAGAGAATAATGGTTACAGAGATGGGTATTATTAGAAGACGCCACCGTTTCATATTGATGTCCACATGTCGCGGATCCGACCGTCTATTCATGTTGGCGACGACCAAGATTTAAAGGAATCCAAGGACTCTGGGTTCACATATAGATTTCAATCCAAACCAAACCGACTATGTATAGAGCCGCTAGCATTCCAAGAAGTTTTTCAACACGTGTCAGGCATCCATCCGTCACTAGGTATTTCTGACGGCCAAGATAGAAACGAACCCAAGGTTCTGTGACTTCTGTCGGTTCAAATACCAAACGAACCAAAAGAACCTCGTGAAACACGCCAGTAATGAAAAAGGAGGCTAAATGACGTTTCAGTTGATGTCAGAAGGGTATCAGGGTCTTTTTCCAATCTAGCCTGTTTTTTGTTCTTGTTTTAAAAGGTGCCCGCAATCCTTATTTTCACTAAACATCGGCCCACATTCCGTACTTTTCTCAAGTATTTACTCCTTCTAAGAAGATCGGAGAATCTTCACCCACTCTACACGCGAGGAATGACTTTTGGCTAATCCTAAGAGGATTCCTAGGAAGTTTCTAGCCATTAAGAAGAGTTTTCCTTTGGGGCACACTTCTTAGGCCCCACCAAGTTTGAGATTATATCTCCCTTAGTAGATCAACCGAGAGGAGCTTCAGCCCGCACCATTTAAGGCGTTGGACCATCGGGAGAGCTTTGACTACGTTAAGGCCCGCACCCACCAATCGTGCTTCTTGGGTAATTTCATTGTCTTAATCAGTTAGCTTGCCATTTGCTTAATTAGTTGTTTGATTTTAATTAAATAAAATTAGGGTATAGCTAGTAGTTGGATCCATTAGCCTTGGCCCATCTTTGATTGGGGCACAGGGGCCTTGGGGCTTGGGCCCACAAGTGGCCTAAATCCCAAGTCCCCAAGCCCGCATTAGGTGGGCCCATGTCCATTTATTCTGTTTAATTTGGTAATAATTAGGGCTAATAAGAAGCTAATGAGTAGTTTTTATTTTTGGTATGTACGCCGGTATTCTGTGTTGCCAAACCTACACTCCTAACAGATTGTGAGCAATGATTTTGTTAAATCTTTGGTAACCTTGTGTTCTGTTTATTGTGATAAACTAATAGATAGACTACTATTCATTTCAACGAGCAGTTGTTTTGTTTATATCTCTATCTGCACTTGTTTTGCTTTCATAGAAATTGATCACTGATGTCAAATTTTGTAAGATCATCTTTCAAACAACATGCATCCGAAAGAAATTTTTCTTTAGAAAAAAAAAATTTCTCATTCACGTTTATTGTACCAAACGATGCAAAGAGTTTTCTTGGAGAAAAAAAAGGAATGAGCACGTTTGGCTGCCAGGAATTCTTTTTTTCTTTCATGATAAAGCAGTGTCTCCGAGTGGTGATTAGGTGAAATCCCTAACATTCAAGAAACAAAAGCCTGCAAACTAGTGTTTCCGGTGATCACAAGTTGGTAAAATCCAAGAATGAAAAACTCTACTAAAAACCGAAGGGAAGTGATATATCCGCCCCTTTTGATTACTTGGGACACCCAACAGTAGTGTTTGTGGCAGTCAACCCCATTGGATCCTTTTGACGTGAAGCACATCAGCCCCTTTGAAGTCATTGATACACCGCTGCTAGATGTCCCAAGTAATCAAAAGTTGCAGATATATCACTTCCCAAACGATTTGACCTTTCTTTTTTGGATTTTTAGTAGCAACTCATCACCAGAAATTAGGGATTTGTTTTTTGATTTTTAGGGATTTCACCATAATTATCTCTACTTGAAAATGCACTTTGTCATGAAAACAAATACCTCGCAGCCAAACGTGCCCTAAAGAAAAAGGTTTTTCTTGAAAAGCCTTTTCAGGGCGGAGAGACCAGACCAAACAAGCCTATTTTAAATGGACACACATTAGGAGAACTTGTGAGTAACTAATGAGGAAGCCTAGACCCTTGCAAAAAGGAGGGGAATTAAAAGGAGGTGAAAGGGCTCCCCCCATTGGCTGCACATCCACCATCCTGCGTTAATTGAAAAGTCAAATGGGACGGTGCTGTGAAGCCAATGAGGGCACCCTTTCACCTACTTTTTGCATGGGCGCCCTTCACTTTAGACTTCCTCTTTTCTAAATGTCTCTTTAGTTTTCCTAGAAGGTGACTCTTCGAGTTGGTCAAAGGTCATTGACTAACTTAAAACACTTGTAAATAAAATTAAATGATTTTTTTCCCTAATTTTTGGGAAAATTTTCACCTGATTGACATGTTTGGACGTGACCGTGACGCTTTAACCACAACGTAATGTGTGACAACTTGGAGATTATTCTAAAAATAAAAACTCATTTTAAAATTTCAGGATAAAACCACGTGGGTCATCTGAGTCAACACTGCCGTCTTGATAAACTAAGCCCCCACCTTGCCAGGTGTCTCCTTTTGATTTGCTGGCAGCTGACTGTCTCTTTTTTAATTTGTTTTCTAAATATATCGACAACAAAATCTGCATCAAAATTTAAAAAATATCTCCAAAGATATTTACATTTATTGGCAGTTATCATTAATTAAAGACGTCTTTTAATTAGGAGGAACAAGAAAATATCCATTTCGTCTTTATAATGCGCGGGACTGCTTACTTACGCACAAGGCGCACGTTAGACATTATGGACTGCGGTAACTCGTTGAGGGACTTTGAAGTCTATCCACGACAATGGAAACGCTAGATTCCAAACTCTAATCACTGTGTTATAAGCAGACAAGATGGACGGTCATGATTCGTTGTGGATAGACGGTGATATCGTATCTCGTTGTGCTCAGTAAAGAAATAAAATAAAATAAAGGGAAATGATTTATGCGTTTCAGTGTTTTGATAAACATGCACTCCACTTGTTTGTCATGTAGTATTTAAAAGGATGTCGGAGGAAGTTACGGTTCTAAAAAGCTCTTAAAACCTGTTTAATACTACACGACAAACAAGTGAGAGCATGTTTATCCTAAAAAAACAAAGAAATCCCACCTTACTTACCAAAAAAATGATTTTTTAAATTAAAGTAAAATCGTCTTTTTCATTCTTTTTTCTTGACCACCAGGTCCACCACAACCTGTATGGTAACACGTTGTGCCCCACTTGACTCCAACCATTGTTTTGATAATCGCACTGACTCGTCTTGTCTTCTATAATTTATTATAGAGCTCTCAAAGGTGAAAGCAGTTCCCAAAAAGCTATCACAAGTAGACCTGGCAAACGGGCGGGCCGGGCCGGTTTTGACCTTGTCCGTACGGGTCCGGGTCATTTTGACCTGCAAAATTCTACGGGTCACTAAGCTTGGACCCGGACCCGGTCCGCACGGGCCGGGTCAACCTATGGGTCACCCGGATTTTTTGACATATTTTTTAAGATTTTTTTTATTTGTGTAGGGATTTGCTAGCCACATTCGCCAACCATTTATGTTGACTGTTTGAGAGATTTGTCTTATTGTCGCATGGTGCAAACTGCAGATTGGCAGAAGTATGATGTGTGAAAAAGGTGGCTAGCAATAAATAATAATCATGGGTACTAAGTTTTAAATGAGAAATTATGGGAAAATGGAACCAAAGTAGAAAAATTAAGGGGAAAAAACCGAAAGAATGTTTTAAAATATGACAATTTCGGAAAAAAATACATAGAAAAACTCAAAGTTATGACACTGACTGGAAAAAAATACATAGAAAAAGTAAAAGTTATGACAATTACTGAAAAAAGTGCTAAAAAGGTGCCAAAATAAAACCTTCTCACTTCTCTACTGGCGCCCGCGGGCACCCACAGGTCAATTTCAAACGGGGCACGGATTGGTGACCCGGACCCGTAATTTACGGGCCAGCCGGGCTGACCCACAGCTCCAGGTCACTTTTTGCCAGGTCTAATCACAAGCCCTTAGAAATAAAAGACAATTCGAGTTTGTGCAAATATTAAAACATGGTTGTGCTGATATCATTTCCTTTTTTTAACATGATTTGTATAAGCCGCCTCTTGAGAATTTCATTAATACAATCTCTGTTCAAAAGAAAAATATAACTTATTTAGTTTAATATAAAAAAATAAAAATAAAAAGTTATATCCTTATTATTTTCCGGAACTTTTATTCTTTTGATGCTCATTTCTAACTCTTGCCTAAAAAACACAATCATTTTTCATTGTGCTTAGAATTATCGTCCATTCGTATTCTTGCATTTCTCGGTTAATGTATAGTTTGAAGTCCATTATTTTTCAGAAAGTACAGTTCGACCTTTTTTTTAGTCGGGACAGCCCTCTTTAGAGCAAAATAGGTCATAAATACACTAGAGGGAGCTGTTCCGGGTAGAAAACCGGGGTGTGAATTATCTTGTAAGGGGATAAGGGATTCGAGCGAAAAGAGGGCGAAGCCACAAGAACCATTATCCAAGAGACGACGTGTCAACCACTTTGAACAAAAAGAGGTCCCACGGAAAGACACGTGGCGTCGGTACAGTGGCGAGTTAGTTAGACGCACATGGGGGAGCCGCTACTGATGCGGCGGCTACGGATTCGAAAGCCGCCGAGTAATTACAAAGCTTCCTGGCGTTATAACATGATTCTCGAAAGCTACTACTCATTGACGGAAAAGACCTTGTTACTTCAAATGACAAAAATACCCTCCTCAAACTACAATTTCTCACTTCTTTTAAAAAAAAAAAATCGATTGCACCCAATTTTATTGTTTTTATTCTAAAAATACTAAAAATTGCGAAAGGCAAATATGGTCAGGCATATTTCGACTAGGCTCAATATTCATATTAGTATGACACAATATTCACTAAAATTGAAGTAAAAAAGCAAGTGTATGGAAGGAATACCGCTTTTGCTTAATATGGAAGTACTGACTTAGAAAAGACACGTCTGAATATACATGAATCATTGATGGGAAATTTTAATTTAGACATATTGATGGAGTCATCAGCCCTAATTAGGAGATATTCATGCGGCTTATTACAACTGCCATTATCCCAATTCCTTTGTTAGAAGGGAATTATTGATGATATGTGGACACAATATTCAAATAATGACGCCGAAAAAGGATTGATAATTCCAATCATTATCACAATGTTCTATCTCACCATATCTTACTTATTTTATTGTGCCGCCAATACGCAATTGAGAAATCCCTTCAATTAGAATATTATTGAAGCATGATTCCGAAGTAATATTTGATACCCCAAAATCTAAAATTTGTCTAACTGCACATTTGTACTTCAGACTTTTCATAATCACTTAATACTTAAGCAATTTTTGTATATTCACCTTGCCTTTTTATACTTGATTCCTTCGCCGACAAAGAATCGCCGAGTGATATTCTTCTTCTAATAAATATTTTAACAAATTAATCGTCGGACACAACCAATATTTCTACAAAATAACTAAAGCTCATGATCCATGTCCCGATATTCCGTCTCCTCCTAATCCTCTCTTTTAATTATGTCAATTAAAAATAAAATTTTGATCAAAATATTATTACAATATGATTTCAAAGTAATTTTAACGTAATCAAATTACAGACACTCCATTTTCTACCATTTAAACATTTCCACAAATTTCCCGTTAGACGCCGCTAATATCTCTCCTTATAAAATTACAATATATGCAAGAAAGTATTCATTTTCTATCAGGCTTATAAGCATCCACATATTATTACTAGGGAAATGATATATTCTGGCCATTTTCTAATTGGTATAACCCCCTATTATTTAGAATAATTCAATTACATGAGGAAAAGAGAAGGGTATTTTCGTAATGTCACCATAACTTTCCCTTTTAAACTGAAACGCCTTCCCGTGAAGCTAGGCCACACGTGAGGGAACGCCTTTTCCGCAGGTTATAACACGGTCTCGACGCTATTGGCTCAACCGCGGTTAACTAAACTAACCACAGTTAACAATTTTACTAGTTACCAAGGGCTATTTTACACCAGCCCAAGTGCCCAACCAAGGTTAACTAAACCCCCCCCTGCTCTATCTCTCCATCTCTCTCTCTCTCTCTCTCTCTCATTTTTCTTCTCTCTTGTCAGAAGCATTTCTGGTTTTATCTCTGGAGCTGATCTCGGCGAAAAAGGCTTTTTAATGGAGGAAATGAAAACCTAGAGAAGGTATATAACTCCTCTGTAGCTTCGATTTTTGTTTTTGGTGATTATTTCCACCATTTCTCCTTCATGTTCAAAATATCTGAATCTCGTTATCCATGTCTCTCTTTCTCCTATATTAGAGTTTAATCTCTTTGTTTGAGAGAGATGAAATTTTTTTTATGATTAATTCCTCAATTTCTCCATTTTCTTCTTTTTGTAAAATCTCTGAAGCTCGTTCTCCCTGTCTTTATCTCTCCTCAATTACAGTTTAATCTCTCAGTTTGAGATCTTCTTTTAAAAAAATAAAAATAAAATTACGGCTGCGTTTACCTTTTGCCGATCTTAGACTCTGATACTTTTGATTTTCAGTAGGGATGTTCTTTTTCCAGCGATCTTTTTCTAAGCAGGATTTTTTAATTATTTCACATATTCTTCTTCTATTTGATCTCTGCTGCTAGATTTCATTTTCCTTTCCTTGTTTGAACTATTTTAATTGTCAGCTGCGTTTACCTTTTACACATCTTAGTCTCCAATTCTTTCGATTTTCAGTTCTTTTTCCGGCGATCTTTTTTTCCGATCCGATTTTAACGGCGTTTTGCTCTCGAATCGATGTCCGAACCATGACAGAGTACGAGCTTTCTTCATTGGAGTCCTAGTCTTTGTCTCTGTGGCAGATCTGTTACTGCCGTAAGGTTTTGTAAGTTAAATGTCTGAATTCGTACCTATTCCTGGTTTTTAGAGCCTTAGGTTTCGGTTTTCTGGTTTAAAGGCCGTTAAAGACGGATTCATGTCAAAATCTGTCTTCTTTTTTCTCTATCGTCTCCTTTTTTTCCTCCGATTTCAGGTTTATTCCGGATCGGGACCTTGACGCAAATCGGCCGATATCAGTCCGATTTTCTGTGTTTCCTCTAGCCGATAATCAGCTCTATAATCGTCTGACTTTTCCGTTTTTTTTTTTTCCAAATTCCTTTCCGTTTTTTTTTTTGGAAAAATCTCTCCGGTTTTCCTAAAATCCTCGTTTTCCCGTGGTTTTGGTCCGATCAGGAAGGTTTTGGTCCGATCTTTCATGAATCTGTGGTCTTTTGTCATTCCCCGTCCAGATCTGATGGGGATTAGAATCTACTCGGGTGAAGCTCTTTGATCTTTTCTCTCGAGATTTGTTTGCGTGTTCGATTAATGCTATTCACTTCTTTTATCTATTTCCGTGTTCTTGAATACATACATGTGTTGCCAAAATGTTCGCTTTTAATATGTATTTATTTATAATTTTATAAACGTCTCTTTTGATGTAATACTGGGCCTACTTTCTGTTTCTGATATTAATTTCTCTATTGTTGATTATAGATGTCGGCAAAAGATTGTTCATTCGTCTTTCATATTTTTATCTGACTCGCTCAATTGTTTTGAATTTTGTATGTGTTTTGAATTTCTTAATTGTTGGATACATGCATACACGTTGGAATGATTTTTACGTTTATAAATTTTTATTACATTTAAGGAGTTCTCTATGAAAATGAATCTCTTCATTCTTGAATATATCTATGAGGGTTTTTATTTATCCTTCATTCTTTTTTCTTCTGTTTTCGGCTTTTCCATCATCTAGAAGTAGTGAGTGCTATCGTTGTTGGGTTTATATTTATGCCTAAAGTTTGTTTTATTTCTTTAGATGATTCAACTAAATAAATTGAAATTATCTCATTTTGTTGATTGAATACATCGGATTTTATCTAAGACAATTTCATCTCCGTTTGCAGAAGGAGATAAGAATTTAGAGGGATATAAGTGGGCAATTCCCAGATCGAAAGAGCTGAGAAGTGAGAACTTGGGTTTGGAGCTTTTGTAGGATGATGGAAATTTATGATGAAATGGTGAATATTATGAATATTGATTTCCTATCTCTTCCTCCTGGGGAGTGTGAGCAATTGCCAGAGAACGAAGCTGATATCTCGCAAGAGGGCGACTATGAAAGCAGTGAAGAAGAGATAGAAGTAGAGGAATTAGAAAAGAGAATGTGGAGAGACCGAATGCTGCTAAGACGCCTTAAGGATCATAACAAAGGCAGGGAGGTCATTGTTGATGCTGCTAAGAGGAAGCAATCTCAAGAACAGGCCCGTCGAAAGAAGATGTCAAGGGCGCAGGATGGAATTCTGAAATACATGTTGAAAATGATGGAGGTGTGCAAAGCCCAAGGGTTCGTGTATGGAATTATCCCTGAAAAAGGCAAACCAGTGGGTGGGGCCTCAGATAATTTGAGGGCGTGGTGGAAGGAGAAGGTGAAGTTCGACCGAAATGGTCCAGCCGCAATAGCAAAGTACCAGGCAGATAACGCCGTACCCGGTATGAATGAAGAGAGTAACTCCATGACTGCCTCTCCTCACACTCTTCAGGAGCTCCAAGACACAACATTGGGTTCTCTTCTATCAGCTCTGATGCAGCATTGTGACCCACCTCAGAGGAGGTTTCCATTGGAGAAAGGGGTTGCTCCTCCATGGTGGCCAATAGGGAATGAAGAGTGGTGGCCAGAATTGGGTCTTTCCAAAGACCAAGGTCCTCCACCTTACAAAAAGCCTCATGACTTGAAGAAGGCATGGAAGGTGAGCGTCTTGACAGCGGTGATCAAGCATATGTCCCCTGATATTGCAAAGATTCGCAAGCTGGTGATGCAGTCGAAATGCCTCCAAGATAAGATGACGGCAAAGGAAAGTGCCACTTGGTTGGCCGTCATCAATCAAGAGGAATCACTCTGTCACCGGCTCAACCCAGATGCTTGTCCTCCTCCTTCCTCCATCCTAAGCAGTGGATCTTACTCTTTTGGCAGTGGCAATGAGTATGATGTTGAAGATGACACAACTGTTGATATGAATGGATGCAAGACTTGTGATGTTGGGCTTATCAATATGGGGAATGAAAAGTTTCTTGTTCCATCTGCTACTGTCAAGGCTGAGTCCGTCGAAACTCATTTCATCCGGAAGAGGAAGCTATCCATTGAGCCAGAGAAGACGCTGGATCAGAGGATCTATACCTGCGAGTACGATCAATGCCCCTATAATAACTATGGGCTTGGCTTTCTGGATATGATTTCGAGGAACAATCATCAATCCCAGTGCCCATTTGGACCCAATTACTCTCAAGGGATTGGGATTCCAAGCTTCAATATCAATCAAGACAAGCAGCCAGCTTTCACCATGCCTTTTGGCCAGCCCAAGCCAACACTACAAGCAAACCCACTGCCTCTGCCCATGAATCACCCTTCTATGAATATCTCTGGATTGGGAATTCCAGCAGATGGGCAGAAATCTATCAATAATCTCTTCTCATTCTATGACGGTAATCTTCATCAGGGTAAGGGCTCGACTCTTGGAATCATAAATCTCATAGATGATCCAATCCCTCTCCAGCCGGGAATTCAAATGGATGACAACATTTTCGGCCAAGGACCCCTGATGGGTAATCGTATCTTTGAAGAAACCAACAGCTCCATGAATAATAATATTCTCCTGAGAGACGAAATCTTTGATCAATCTAAGATGTTTGATCAACCATTCGACAATAACAATCACAATGGCAGCAACAATGACTACAGATTTGCGTCTCCTTTTAACCTGATGCCCGTAGAGATCACAGGCACACAGAAAGGGGCAGATTGGCAGCCCAAGCAGGAAGCTTCATATTGGTATATCTGAGAGGGGTCGAGGAAATGATCTTGGGGCGTGTTGATTATTCAGTTCAAGTAGTGGTCATCTGTGTTGGTGTACATTTTTAAGTGCTTCTTTTCATCAGTCATCCTATGATCAGGTATACTCCTGCCTGCCATAAGTTACATATGATCTTTAAGATTAGAACTTTACTTCAAAATTTCCCTCTGAATTTTATCTGATTAGGGTAATGGAAAAAAAGGAACTGTTTGCAGTTCCAGAATCTCAAATCTAGGGTTGCTAGTTGTTCGCATTCATTGCAGGTGCAGGATCTGATCAAGAAATAGGGAAGTTTTAATTTATTTCTGCTTTGAAAATGCTTATAAAAACTTTCAGTGTTGGAAATTTTTGTATTTGTTATAGTTAAAAGTATACAGTAGTTTTATGTTTGTTCCAATGTTTCCTCTTATACTTGAACAGATTCCAGTTATACATGTTTGCTGCTTGAGTCTGAGAGATGCATTTGCTCTCTTATAACTGTTAAGAAAATCCCGTCACTTTACACCTTTTTTTTGTAAATGGGTTTTGTTTCAATTTGAGTGGTGGCCGTCACCCATTCGCAGCATGATGATCCTATGCCGTGTTTTTTGGGGCTATAACCCAAACAATATGGGTCTGGTAGTAATGGTCCGCTTAGGACGGCCATGCCCTCAGAGAAGCTGTTCTGTTATCAAGGGAGATGGGATGTGGTTAGGCAGGACCTAAAGCGACAGCTTTTATTGAGCATGGGGGATCTTGGAATTTAGCGGTGACAGAGTTATACTATAGTTTCTGGAGTCCCTTTGTCTTGATCGAAATCCATAGAGGGTATTGAGAACTGTAACACTGCTCGAGTCAACTAGGGTTGGAGTGTTGTAGAGCCAAGTGACTCGGCCCACTCGGGTGTTTAACCTCAATAAGTTTCGACTCATTAGAGCTCAATTTGTCGGGTTCGCCATGGTCAATGTTATGGTCAGAGTTGAGTATGCGAAAATTCTTAGTCTTCATAGTTCATATGCACGCGTGCTCTCGTGGGCCCCGACCGAAATGGTTGGACCATGACCAGGAAATACTTTTAGTTAGACAATCATAACCGTCCATATGGATGACTTTTACCACATGGATGTAGACTATTGGTCATTTTTGTCCTTTTCAACCATCTACTTTAGCCTTCAGAAGTGTCAATCCAAAGGTTAGGATGCTGTCCAATCGATGTGATTTTTGAGTTATGGGTCATTAGATTAGATTGGGACTTCTCAAAAGTGGAACTCCACTAATAAAATAAAATGAGGAAAATGCGCATAGGTTTAAAACTTGGGAAATGATATCCCCCTCTGCCTGCCTGAGGATAAATTCACCCACTTTAACGTTTTTCTTTGCCCCTTTAAAACTTACGAAAAACGCAAGGGGGGGGGGGGATCAAGTTTGACGGCAATATGTCTACCAGTCACTAAATCAATGGAAAGTCCAAAAGGCAAAAGGTGGTTTATCAGTCACTTGAAAATCAATCTAAAAGATCCACATATATTTTTGTTGGTGCAAAAATCTTACACACTGCTTGTATAAAACAGAGTTTCCTTCTATTGAAGGTTTTCAAATGCCTTTCCAATTAACAAAGATGTGACATGAATTTAAGTATGGTGCAAACTACAATCAAACGTCTATTGATTTGATTGCCCTGTGAACAAGGACTTGATAATTCACTTGGGCTACGTTTGGATACTCACAAGATTTAGATTTGGATTTCTCACATTTACAGTTGAGATTTGGACATGGATTAAATCTTTAGATTTCCAAATCAGCTACAACAGTGCAAAAATATCCAATTTGCAAATCTGTTCTGCAAGACATTATTCAGAAATCAATATTTACCCTCGCTGCTCCTCAACATTGCTGCTGCAGCAGCCAGACGTCCTCCCTTCTTCTTCTTCTTCTTCCCCCCCCCCCCCCCCCCCCCCCCCCCCCCCCCGGCTCCTCTCTCTCTCTCTCTCTCTCAATGAGCATGAGGATTATTGATGTATTTTATATCCAAAACTCAAATTCAAATCCAAATACAAAAACATGAGATATCCAAATATGGCCTTGGTGTAAAGAGAAGAAATTCAACAAAAATAAGACCAGAGAATACTCTTTTTTTCTTCCCAACTGGTAGAGATTTATTAGAAAGAAAAGAAAGCCATGACCAAGACGATCATGGGAAAAGAGAACAGAACAAAAGACCAGTGAATACCACCTTCTTGAAAGTAATGGTCATCAATGTCTTTACCATACACAAAAATGGAAGAAGAGGTCTAAGTTACAAGTTACTCCTGGATAAAAGAATGGGGGATGATAAATTCGCATCCCCTGTACGATTATAAGCACCACTTAAAACGTGATTTGTGGCAAGCTTTTAACGCTTTTTGACGTCGAATCATGTTATAGGGGGTGCAAATCATCCTTCAGCTTGATCCTAGAGGATATATCATCACCCAAAAGAAAAGATACATTTTTTTGCCGGTTGCTTATTTTGGGGAGATCATTGGAAGATGATCTTCCGAAGATCTGTCCAAAGCATGTTTGGTTGCCATTTTGCACTTTAACCACGAGATAACTTTGTGGCGCCTACGTGGCGACAATGTTTCCCTCCTAATATTCTCCCATTTTTTCACCAAAATGGTGAAATTTGTGTGGGGAACTAGGAGAAGATTCTTGTCTTATTCTTTTTGTAACGACATCCTACATCTTCCGCTAATCTTCTCGTGCAACCAAACACTACTCACAAATCCTCCTCCTAATCTTCTCTCCATCTTCCATGCTTGTCTAATTTTCTTGGACTTCTTCTTCTCCTCCTAATCTCTCAGCCATCTAGAAGCAACCAAGCCATCCAGAAGCAACCAAACAATGATGATGTTGGAGGAGAAGCCTAGAAATCCTTCTCTTCGAGTTATAGGTGTAGGGTTATTATGGTCTTTATACTAAAAGCAACAAATGGACCATGCTGCCGCCGACTAACTTGTCGTTTTCCAGAAGTGGTGCTTTTCAAGGACGAGTCCTCGTCTTCCTACCACCTCACTTATTATTATTTTAATTTACTTTTTCAAAGATCACGTGTCGAACAATAAAAATGATTTTCGTCCTAATTACGTGAAAATTCTAGCAATTCAAATATTACCTTAGAAAAGGAAACTATTAATGGATCGATTGAAGTCGTGACTCTTCCTAGGCTTTTCCTTTTCCAAGTGAGGTGATGTAATGATTTGGGTTGGAAGAACTCTCACGGAAGTCTTTGCAAAGGGAACCTGCTTTATATCATGTCTGTCGCCCATTTGCATATCAATTCTAAATTTCTAATTAGAGTAGTGGTATATTAGCCCCTTTTCCTTCTCTGGTACAGCCCCTTCTAGTATATTTATGACTACTCTTTTTGCATTATAAGAGGCTGTCCCGGGAAATAGAAAGAAGCGAATATACCATTTCCCTTCTAATTACTATCTCCTGCCTAATAAATGAGCGGTGGCCGCCTCTACGTGGGCACCTCTACCCACCTACGCCCACGGGCCATGGCTAGGGTGCAACTCAGGTCGGGTTGGGTCGGGTTGAGGCCAACCCGACCCGAGGAACCTTTTTTCCAACCAGAATCCAAACCCGACCCGATTTCAACCTGGCCCAACTCCCGTTTTTAAGCTTATAGAAAAAAATTTGATAAAAGATGTCGGGTTTCACTAAAGTCGGGTTGCCCAAACCCTGAGCCCGAACCTGATCCGAATTCAACCAGGGTTGGGAAAACTCGACCCGCGTGGCATCCCTACTGACCGTCGATTTTTATAATCCTTTAGGCCCCTATTTTGATTGCAAAAATTTTTCTGGAAAAAAAGTTTGGAAAGGAAAAGTACCCTTCCTTTCCTTGCAGACTAAAAATGATTACTTAAACTAACCAGATTCAATTTTTATGTAGGGGTCCTCAGTTTGTGATAATATCCCTCTAAATTAAACATAATCCTAATATTTCCCTCGAAATTGTGCGAAGACAAAAATATTCCATCAAAATGTTTTTCTCGCAATCCAAATAGGGCCCACCGGCTATCTATTTGACATGGGACCAAGACCATGTGGGTAGGCTCATAATGTTCTGGGACATCAATGGTGTCGATTATAGGCACATTACCCAAAATTTGATCGTCAACCTTCATTAATCCGGAAGGAGACAGTCCGTGTTATCTTGGAACAATACCATCTTGTTTCATCATAAGTAGGGTATCAATGGGCCCAAATGGTTCGATGGATCCAAAGGATCTGAATGTTAATGGACAAGATTTGGGAATGGTTGGTGGATCCGAACTGTCTATTGGACCCATATCCTAACTCCTAAGGTCTAAAATTATTTCGGATCATGAATTCATGACCTAGGCTTAGCCACAAAATTCGATGGATCATCCCAGATCCGAATGAAGGGTGTCAATGTACGAAAATACCCTTTATATCGCTGTTCATTTACGTCTATTCATGATGGATATTTTTGTAACATTAAAACACCCTACCCAGAAAGATAAACAACATTTCATTTTCCGTCATTTCATTTCAACAATGACCTCTCACAAGCGAGTTTCTTTTATCGTCCATCCCTTAACCCTAAACCCTAACTATATACAGTCGAAGTAGGACCTAGGACAGTCCGATGGACGATCGGATTCAAAATGGATCGTGACCATGGACAAGATCATGCATTTACTCTGAATCATCAAATAATCGCGACCAATGTCTTCTATTTCTTCCTCCCATTAGGTGGAAGGAAGCTTAATATTGTGTACAACAAGAGAAACACAGGCGTAGCAATAATGGAGGCATGGCCCTTGAAATGTGTGCAGATGATGATAGATTAGTTAAAAGCCGACAAAAGGTCATTCTCGTCTTCTAGTAAATCCAATGTTTCACTTTTGAATATGGTGTCCCACACTCCCATTTGTCCATCATCTAAGCCTAAAGTGCATTGGAAATATAATTTTACACATGTTTTGATTATAAAAAAAAAAAGTCTCAAAACATCTGTAAAAGTCTTACAAATTTATCAAAGCAATTGTAGAATTACGTTTCCAATGGACCTTAGGGCACTCCTTATGAAAACCCTACATTGCAATAGGGTTTCAAGTGTTTAAACTTCCATACCTTGGAGCGATTTAACACCGATTAATACCAATTTTAATGCGCATCCAACCCCCTTTCCTCCCTCTAAATGAGTGTTGTTTGAACAAAGCCCAACAATCATCATTTCATATACCCACCAAATTGTAGGCAGATTTGGTTCCCATGAGCTCCGAGACTCTTTTTACTTTTAGTTAATATCATTTTCCTTTCAACCTATCCAAAAGGGGACCTTGTAGATACTGCCTATAAGCAAAGTTCTGATTACATACAACATCTAACACGAAGTACTCTTCCCACAAGTAATAATAGCTTCTGTTAGTCTCTTCACATCAAAATCTTGGGACACAAAAGCCCACACTCTTGGCCCAAAATACTTCCCAAACCAAAAATCATTACCACAAGATGCCCACGTATTGTCTTCCGGTACCGACATGCAAACATCTGTTCCATTGGGTTTCGTCCAATAACAGCAAGATTTGTCTATTAAGGAAAGGAGAATGAAAGGAGAATGATTTCAGCACTCCAATGTTTTGATACCTTGCGAAAGTACTATGCCTTTCTCTTTTTGATTGGGAGCTTTTTGGGAACTGTAATAACATTTTGACAGACATTATGATTGTTGGTGGAAGAAGAGATAAGGTCTTGTCTTATTCTCTTTTCTCTCTTTCTCTCTGTTGCCTCTCTCTCTACAAGCCCCTATATTGGTAATAACACCCCTACATCTTCCACTAATCTTCTAGATGATTGCCGCCCAACCAAACACTACTTATCACTCTTCCACTAAATTTCTATGCATCTTCCATGCTTGTCTATTTCCCTTTGACTTCTTCTACTAATCTCCCAGCAACCTTTGAGCAACCAAACAGGAAATATTTTCTTTAACTCAAATGCTATCTTAAGTCCATCTGAGAATTTATTAACAATTTTGCGTAGGCTTGAAGAAGACAGGATTTTAAGTGCTTGACTCATTAGCTTGGAGCTTGCACTTTGCTCTTTTTTTTTTTTTTAAAGGTGACAAATGCATTCAAATCAAAATAATACAGAGGGACAAGGCGTCCCGCAGAGGGCAAATGCCAATACAATAGCTTGAAGGCAAGAGCCCATAAGGAGAAAAAAGAAAAAATTACACTATAGGAATGTCAACCAGATCATCCTACGAAAATACCAAATCACTTGGTAGCTTAAGCTTTTGGAGTGATTTGGTAGTTTCACATGGTATGGGTTCAAAACTCTTTGATATTAAAAATCCACATGTAATTGCCAACCCAATAAAAGGGCCACATGTGCCACATTCTCATGTGAAAGGAGAAGAAAGATTCTGAGAGGGATGGCAAACTTCCACGTTCTCCTCCAAAATGCTTCCTTCTCTCACATTCTCATGTGAAAGGAGAAGAAAGACCGCATTGGAAGACACTGCGAACTTCAGCTGAACAGACTCTACAATCTTCATCAGCCAGTTACAGATAGGCCTCCTCAAGGATACATAGCAACTGAAGAAGACTAGTGGACTGAAACTTCCACAGGTTTCTAAGCAAAACCCATTTCCAAACAACACCAACCTAACCACACCATAGTTTTAAAGCTCCCCCGCATCATCATAGACTCTCCCGAGTCGAAACCCTTTTCCGTGTTCCCCATTTAGCCACCGCGTTTCACGTTTTGCCCTACAAGTCAATAGAAACTCCTTAGACTCTCTCAAGTTATGACCGCGTCAACCGAGTTTTTGTGACCACGTCAGCCAAGTACTCAGCAGCCTCAACCGAGTACTCGACCACGTCGCAACGAGTTGACTAGGATTTTCTTCGACCATGTTTTGACCAGCATCCGTGTTTTCCCACACCGGATGCTTTCCCACACCCACACACAACGCACGCACGCACACTATAAAAACACTCCGAAAGCCTCACCTCCCGGTCCTTCACTCTAACATGAGTAAAGAGGTCTGGGAATGCATGGAAAAATGAACTATCCCCTAACCAAAGACCCATAGAAAACCTTACCCCGTCTACATTTCCTAATGTGAGCCTAACCCCGGACCAGAACTCATTCCTAAAAGGACAAACCAACCGTCATGCACCCGATCATTTTTTTCTACCTAAGTCCCTACTTTCCCTCCCCAAGCATCTTGAAGCTCTCTCAGGCATAGTTGCACCACCTCCTCTTTCATTGCCCGTTCTTCTACGTCATCCAGCACAATTTGAATTCTCAACAGCGTCACCATAGCTTCTTCACCACTTCTTCAACACCGTCGAGCAATTCGAGATCTTTCTAGATTCAAGGAGTCATGACAACAAAATGGTAGCTAGAGCAATTAAAGTTGTGCACCAATTGTGCCTGCATCTATCGCCATTTTGTACACAAGCCCTAGGATTGTGTTCGCGTAGAAACTAGCGCACACACTTTCTGTCTTCTCTCTTCTATGATATTTTGAAAGTCAATGTATTACTTCCATATCCATAGTATTTTTTCATTTTTATTTAGTTTTTGTTGAAAGTCAATGTATTCCTTCCATATCCATAGTAGTCTGATTGTGATGGATTGGCAATCATTGTTACAACCTAAGTTAGAGGCCATTTCATAGTTTGAAATTACAATTTATGTTGCTAGTACCTTCTGGCCTATTTAAGTTCCTTAATGCATTCATATGAAACAAAAAATATAAATAAATTTAATTCACTGACCTGTACAATTTTAACATTTAAGCCTTTTAAGGGAAGTGTCTTAATCTAAACCGATTTAAACCATGGTTTAATTGCTAACCCTACACATATTTCATTGGTACTATTGTATTTAACTCACAGTCAGAGTCATCCCACAGACTATAGATGAGAAAGCACCTCCACAAAGAGGAGCAATAAGATTGACTAAGTACTCCACACTAATTTATGCCCTACTAACAAAGTGAGGATGTGGTGGCCACATGTCTAACAAAATACTCCCATTGATGAGATCATGTTAGGAGACCTTCATAATGGATTACATCCTATGATTGATATCCAACATCACATTCACTCATGTGCTACTTTGCCTAACCTCTCACATCGTCGAATGAACCCAAAAGAGAATGAAATCTTGCAGGATAAGGTGGAAGAGTTGATTCGAAATGGAATGATCATAGAAAGTATGGGCTTACGTTATGTTCCAGCCCTTAAAACACCAAAGAAAGATGGGAGTTGGCACATGTGCATCGACAGTTGGGCCGTAAAAATTACTGTGAAATATAGATTCCCTATAAATGTGCAAGACAACATGTTTGACATATTGGAGAGATCCAAGGTGTTATCTAAAATTGATCTAATGAGTGGGTATCGCCAAGTCAATATTGGAGCAGGACGAGTAGAAAATAACCTTTAAGAATAAGCAAGGAATGTGTGAGCGGCTAGTGATACCATTAGGGCTTTCAAAAGCCCCATGGGAAGATCTATCCATTCACTTTGTGTTAGATCCAATGCAGACTTGAAGAGTTATGGATTCTGGTGTTTATGGTGGTTGACAAGTTTCCAAAGATAGCTCGTTTCATCCCTTTCAAGAAGATAATGGACGTGACAAATGTGGCTAACCTATTCTTGCAAGAGCTTGTTAAAATACATGTGGAGACGAAGACTATTACTCAATATCATATCACCAGGTTCCTTAGTTAATCCTGAAGGACGTTGCCACAGACTTGATAAAGATTTTTTTTTAGCATCTAAGTCTCTGTTCCATAGCCCTACTACACCTTGCTATGACATTGCCAAAATGTACTTGTTAGAGACATGCTCAAGATCAGTCTTCCAAATTACGGACAAAGTAGCTAGACCGCAGCAGAAATTCCCATGTCCACCTTGTTTTATGTATGAGATAAATGAACAGAACAAAAAAGTAAAGAACAGGGCAGAATGATTCTCTAGCCAGGCAATATTACCATGATAACAAAACAGAATCCTAATATACAGGATCAAAGTCATAATCTGAACATACAAGGTGATTGATATACAAGGCTTCTTAGTCCAAAGAATATGAAGAACCAGACGTTAAACTTTTGCAGATATGTAATGATATATGGAAAATGCAAGCCAATTTCATCTTCAACTCTAGAAGATTTCTTGTATTCTATTGTGTTTTTTGTCAGGATCCCCATCCTTTATCTTCCATCATATTCCCATCATTTTTAATAAAGAAATTACCTAGAACTAGTTGCCAAAACGTTTACAGAAAGATCCTGAGCATTTGATATCCAACACAAGGAAAAATTATGCAATGCTATATAATTATCCAACACCACTTCAGGACCTTCAGTTTGAAATCAGTGGGCACAAGAACACGATAAAAAACAAACTTGTAAGATAGCAAGCCTACACAGCCATCAGATGATACATTGCAAATCTACCCACAAGAACACTATAAAATACAAAGTCTCCAAGACCAAGTTTAATAACTTGTGTCAATATCTACACCATACCATCTCTCCCTGCTCCTCCTTTCTCATTCCCCAAATTCAAATCATCAACAAGAGGGAATTCCTCATTGATCGAAAAATCCGAATCAGTGGGAAGCATATCTCTGCAGTGCAGAGAAAGACAATACTGGGGTTTTGAAGGAGGGTGGAGATATAAGAAATGGGGCTTGTTGTAATCACTTTCCGGGGCCGTGTGTTTATTTGTCATGGGCTCGCTTCTACAGTACGCGTAAATGCGTAATGTGCTCTGAGTTTGGATTGCCGGAATCAGGAATCGGAATCGGAATCGGCATCCCATTCTGATTCTTCTTGAAACGGAAGGGGAAAAAAATTTAAAATCCAATGAAATTCATTCCGACCAGTGCAGAATCAGAATACCAAACAGATATCAGCACAACCAAATTTTGATATTTTTGTAAACCCATCTTGTCTTTTAGGCCCTGTTTCCATTGCAAGAAAAACATTTCTGATAGAAAATGTTTCTTGGGAAAAAATTTATTTTCATGATTTAGAGGTGAATGATATGCTTATGGTTAATTTTGAGGGATATCATCATAAATTATAAATTGAAGAGACGTCTAATTAAAAATTGAATAGAGTAGTTCTATGCATGGTTTTAAATTTCGATTTCGGGACAAAATGTCGTTGGAAATTTCGAGAAAATGGCATTAAAAAAAAAACAAATGTTTCAAAATTTCGGTCCGAAATTTCCCAAAGAGCTCTCATGACTCATGAGCCAGTTAAATAAGAAAAGACAGCTGGGTTTGTGCAAATATCAAAATAAGCTTGTGCTGATAACATTTCCCTATTTTTTTTATCCCCTTGATTCTGTTTAGCTTTTGAACCAAATGATGTAATCACTTGGAATCGAAATAGGATGTCTATTCCAACATCTGATTCCAGCAATCCAAACCACGATGTTCTCTTTGGCGTCTACAGGGCATGTATTCTTCTACAAGGAATGCTAGCGGCAGACGCATGGCCTATATATGCACCTCAAACACGCCAGTATAAGAACAGGGGTGAGCATGAGGAACGCTTGTAAGCAGATAGTGGGCCCCACCTTTGTTTAATCAGGAACACAAGCTTCATAAAGCCTACATTGGATCTCCTACTAGCTCAAAGACCATACATTTGGACAATCCTAACGTCCAATTATTTGAACAGTCGATAGCCTGAAAACCATGGCATAGGTTGCCAAATTTGTGTTTGCATATTTTGTGTACATGACTAGCAATATTCCTTTCATCTTATTTTTTTTTAATGCAGTATTCCTTTTATTCTATAGTCAAAAGCCATGTTTTTTATTTTGGAAAGATTTGGATTGGATCTACCTATGTCTAGGTTACAATCCATTCAAGTCTCTATTGGTGTTCTTTGGATCTACTTCCCGTGTCCCAGTCACGATCCAATTCAAATCGGACTGTTCACGGGAAGTATCCTAGTTGCTCCTGCATACATTGTACATGGTTAAAAATTCTCAGAAGAGGGCAAGGGTGAGGGCGAGGACGAGGACGAGGACGAGTGGCAGTGGCAGCAGGTGAGCGGCAACGATGAGGGTGACTCGAGACTTGAGAGAGGTGGATGAAAAAGTGAATATGATTTCTTTAATAAATAACAGTTTAAGTTATTTAAAAAAATATGAGGGAATTTCTTAATATCCATGATCATAATCCTTAGGAATCCACTTCACTCTCATTTCCAGTTTGAGACACCTATGTGTCATGAAAAAAAAACAATCATGTTACTCAAAGGTGCCTTTAATTGAGAATTTATAATCAAGAACCTTGGGTTGGGTCCAAAATATATCATGGACCTTTTTCACCGGACCAAGAAGGATGATGCCTAATTATTTGTTAATATACCCTTGCTACTTCCCCTACTTACCCTCTCTAAAATTGGTGGCCGTCAGCTAATCCTTCCAAGCAGTGTTTAAAAATGCAGATTTGACGCGGAACGCGGCCAGGAAAAATCCTTGTCGACTCGGCGCGGACACAGCCAACAACGCGGTTGACGCGGTCGATGCGGTCATAACTTGGGAGAGTCGAAGGAGTTTAATGACTATGTAGGGCAAAACGCGGAATGCGGATGTGGTGCAATGCGGAACGCGGCCAAAGCAAAAAGGAGTCGACTCGGGGGAGTTCCTTGTCAAGTCAAGGAGTTTTTAAACACCGGAGTTCCAAGTATCATAAAATAAAAAAAATGGAGCCCTACAGTATGTAACTGGCTCAGACATTGTATTTGCCGTAAACAAATTGTGCCAATTCATGCATGCACGAGCTGAAGACCGATGGATAACCAACAAGAGTAATCAACACTGCTTAAAATCTACCATTTCTAATGTCTTGCTTACTTCTCAGTCCCCATTACTATGTATCTATTATAGCTTCCAATATCCTTATTACTTACAGATGTAAATCTCTAACTCATACAGACGTTGTACGTGAGTCACTGTCTCTTCTATAACAAACCTACAAATTCTACACAAAATACAGAAATTTAGTCACGATTAACAGTGAGAGACTTTTCACTTGTTGAATCGATCACATTCTTGACTTAAAAAGTATTATTTATAGATATTACGAGCATTCCTAGCTAATGCTGGGCATAGTGAAAAAAACATGGTCGTCCCCACAGCGTCGAAAATTGAGATGTACAAAATGGTGGGCCCAATCCTATGCTTGTGTTTGGGTGGAGATGGTGCAGCCCACCCATGGGTGTAAAACCATAGCTCCACTCAATACACTAGGTGTAAACTGTGGCCCCTACGCCATCAAAACGTTAGTATAAAATGGTGGGGCCCGATGGTGGTCGCACTCCATCAAAACATGAGGTGTAAAATAGTAATCCCCAGTTAGGGGTGTAAACGAGCCGAGCCGAGCCGAGCTTGGCCAGGCTCGGCTCGGCTTGGGCTCGGCTCGGCTCGGCCAGGCTCGCGAGCCGCTCGAGAGCCTTATCGAGCTTGCGGTGTAAAGTTTCGCACAAGGCAAATGGCGGTAGCAAAAGCAGAAAAATAAGAAAAAACAGTAATCATTACAACCAAAAAAGTAAAATCGGTAAGTTATAATGTTTTAAATCAAAAATTACCAACAAAAAGTTATAAGTTATGACAATTACGAAGAAAATACTAACAAAAAAGTTTAAAGTAAACGAGCCGAGCCGAGCCGCCTAACTCGGGCTCGGCTCGTTAAGTTTAACGAGCTTGGCCAGCCGGCTCGGCTCGGCTCGTTAAGGATTCGAGCCGAGCTCGAGCGAGCTTCCGAGCCCGAGCCAAAATTGACACCCCTATGCCCAGTCCATCAAGACATCAGCTCTAAAACTATGGGCCACACCCCATCAAAACATTAGGTGTAAAAAAATCCATGGAAAATAATTCTACCCTTTGTTATATAAATATTGCATTTGCAATAAATAAATAAAAGTGTTCAGCTTACCTTTTTTTCAATTACCATCTTCAAAGGGGTATGAGACTTACCACAATACCACACTCTGATGTAAATGACATTCAAGAGGGTAAGGTACCTCTTCTGGAAGGGTAAGTCGTACTACTAATGGAATACAGGTTATGTCCTAGGACTTACCTCAACTCATACAGTGTAGTCAGTATCTCATCATTAACAATCCTACCAATTTTATACAAAATAAAGAAGTTTGATGACAATGAGAAACTTTTCACGAGCGACTTAAAAGCACTATTAATAAAGAAGAAACTGCTGGTCCGCTCGAGTGCCAATCACATGTGGCCCAGTTTGTTAGGATGATCCAAATTATTCATTTGAAAGGCTCTTACATAGATGGGTGTGTACCAAAAATCAGCTCCATAGGATCATCCTAACCCATCCATTTGTAGAGGTCAAAATAGAAGTGCCTGTCCACAAATATGCCCATTTTTTCCCTTCACTTTTGAAGGGGTTAGGATGATTCAATGGACCTGATTTTTAGTACACACCCTATCTATGATTGGGGCTTGCAAATGACTGGTTTGGATCACTACAAAAAATGTGGGACCCTATGTGATTGGGCACTCGAGCTCACTAACATTTTCCTAAAAATAAAATGGGGAGGTGTATTCTTGTTGTGGTTTTCTTCTTCTTTTTTCTTTTATTTCTTCGATCATCTTGATCGTTGCAGTCTTCCCGTGTTTCTCTCTATTAATATAATTCTTTGCCATTCAAAATATAATAATGTTCAATGGGAAAAACTAACAGTCGAGATTTCAATTTTGTTCGAAAAAGGGGAATTATTCGATTTTGGTAAATAATTTCCATGGAAAATGAATTTACAAAATGCCGGAAAATTTATTTTCCATGAAAAATAAATTTCTAAAAAAAAAATCCATGAAAAAGCTCGAATGTCAAAATGAAAAACTCACTTTTACTGTACATTTTATGTACGACTGAGATGAATTGTGGAAGAAAAACTGATGAAAGAAAGCGGAGAAATTAGCTTCTTAGCTGACTCTTTTTTTTGTACAGTTTGACTAAAAAATTACAAAAATAAAAAAGTGAGTGAGGTAGGCAGATCAACGGTGAAAAAGTGTCCCTTCCTCGAGTCATCTTGTATATAAACACTCACATGCTCGTGAGTCTTTTTAGGAGCATAGAAAAAACAGCAGAGAGAAAGGAGTATTGAAGAAAGTGGTGGAGATTAGCCATGGTAAGGCCTCCATGCTGTCATAAGGTTGGAATAAAAAAAGGGCCTTGGACACCTGAAGAAGATTTCATCTTGGTGTCTTACATCCAGAAGCATGGACCAGGAAATTGGAGATCTGTACCTACTAACACTGGTAAGCTTCACAAGACCCAACATTTTCTTCTATAGTGTTTGTTTCTATCATGATTTTTTTAGTGGGTACTTAAAAATTTCATCAAAATCCCTCTCTCTCTCTCTCTCTGAAATTTTTTTCATATTTTTTTTTCATAGTTTATGTGTTGAATAACATGATTCCAGCATTATAATGCCAACATAAACCCAAAAACACATTAAAGAGGGAGGAAATCAAATTAAGACTTACAACTTCACCCTAGATGCACCCTCCCTAGCTAGCCTGTTGGCCTCGCTATTGGCCGATCTTTTTCTTTTCTTTTTTTGAATGGATTGGCCAATCTTCTCGCATGATGAAATGAGATAGGTGCATTGCTTTATTTTGATCAATCATGTCAAGGTTTCTAATTTGTAAATTTATAGGTTTGTTGAGGTGCAGTAAAAGTTGCAGGCTCAGATGGACTAATTACCTCAGACCAGGAATCAAGCGTGGGAACTTCACCCCACATGAAGAAGGTTTGATAATCCACCTTCAAGCCATGTTAGGCAACAGGTAGTTTTTTAATATTACAGTTTGGTTCTCAATAATATATAGGGATAATTACATTTACACCCCCTCTAGTTTCTGACACATCCACCCCTATAGTGTAAAACGTGACAAATACACCCCTGTAGTTTCAATTTGTTTAAGGTTTGCCCCCTCAGCTGAAGGTTCGTCCATAGATTGAAGGGTTAGGATGATCTGATGGAGCTGATTTTTTGGGCACACTCTATCTATGTCAGGACCCATCAAATGAACACTTTGGATCATCCAAATAATGTGGGCCCATACCCGAATCCAAAGCGTTTGGTAGTGTTTGGATTCGGGTTTGGGCCCACATTATTTGGATGATCCAAAGCGTTCATTTGATGGGTCCTGACATAGATAGGGTGTGCTCAAAAAATCAACTCCATCGGATAATCCTAACCCTTCAATCTATGGACGAACCTTCAGCTGAGGGGGCAAACCTTAAACAAATTAAAACTACATGGGTGTATTTGTCACGTTTTAAACTATAGGAGTGGAAGTGGATATGTCAGAAACTAGAGGGGGTGTAAATGTAATTATCCCTAATATATAACTATATCTATGTTCCGATCCTAATATCACCTAGAAAAATCTAGAAAAATTTTATAGTATGACATGATATGATATGGTTTGACCATATCCCAAGAAAAAAAAATGCTGAGTTTTGCTTCACTGACAACAAGGAATCAAACAGACTAATCTAACAGAAATCATTGTATATATTTTTTTTTAATTCTATTCTTTTCCATCACAGATGGGCAACCATAGCATCTTACATTCCTCAAAGAACTGACAATGACATCAAGAACTACTGGAATACCCATTTGAAGAAAAAGATCAAGAATTTCCAAACAGCTTTCGGCAGCCATATAACATCTGATTCAAGCACTAGTCAGCCTATTTCCAAAGACTACAGTGAGATAAGGAATTCAGATATCACCAGCCATTCCTCTCTTCTTAGGTTGAACCAGAGCTGTTCCACCTATGCTTCAAGCACAGAGAATATATCAAGACTCTTAGAAGGGTGGATGAAGACTTCTCCAGAGACTACTTTGCAAACAGCCCAAGAAAAGCAGCAGCTTCTGAGCAATGAAAATAACAATATCCAGTCCACTCAAACTAAAGCTGAGAAGGAGAGCTGCGACACCATCTCACATGAAGAGCTTGAATATCTGCTTTCATTTGAGAATTTGAACAGCATTGCATGGGAGAAATCCTCTTCTGATTCTACACCTCATGGGTCACAATCCACACTCACTGAGAGACTCAATTCCATGACTGAGACTAAGATGAGATCTCCATTCTCTTTCCTTGAGAAGTGGCTAGTGGATGAAGACCTTGAATATCAGCTTCAATGTTCTGATACTTTCTAATAAGCTCCTCTGATGATGTTTTGTAAAAGACAACAAGGAGGAATCTTGCATGAGTTTAATGGTGTAAAAAATGGTGACTCATTGCCAAATGAAAGATTTGAACAAGTTCTTTCAGAAGTTAATTATTTGAAATAAATCTACCTTTCTGCTCTCAAATTCTCATGGGTTTTGTACTAAAGTTTCATATCCCATAATCCATGGAATCATTGTATTTAGTTATTTTTACTATCAAAATTTTCATATTGTGATATGTACGTAGTCGTGTATCTCTACAAAAGCATCTTGGTGGCTTTCTAGATTTATCTGTTGAACCGGATGTGGGTCAGATCCAGGCCCACAAAAGAAAAAGAATCTGACACACTATTAAACGAAATTTAAAAGCCCCATTTATTGGCAACCTTTCACGGGGTAAACTCAAAACTACTAAATAACCTACTGCCAGCTCTGCAAATAAACATTGCAAGCTATTGGTTATGTGACATTTCATATATTTTCTATTGGGTGTCCTTCAAAACTATCTGAAACTAGGCTGGAATTGAATTGAATTGAATGAGGAGTGTACTCCTCCTTCTATCTCTTTGTTTTTCTGTATATGTATGTGTTTGTTTATGGTTAAAATGAAGGGGTGTAGCTTGTGATTTTGGAAGGGAATAATAGCCATATGAGGAATAGGGTTGTGTAACGAAAATCTTGCAACCAAGGAAATGGTTGATTTGAGTCCCTTTTCTTGAGGAAATATGTAGAGGGAGGCACATGTGATCTTTTGACCTTTAGGTGTGAGGAACTAAGTTCTGATTGCACGGCTGCCATGCAATAATGTCAAAAGATAGGAAAAAAAGTTCAGGTGGGCATAGGAGTAATGGCACACCTCCCGTGGATTTTTACGTTGGGGAGGCATGTGAGCTCACTCAAAGGTGGAAAAAAAGTTGAAGAAATTTCTCTTCATTTCATTTGGAGGAAGCTTCTTGTAAATATGGAAACCCAAAAGAATGCTAAGGGACAAGGGATATGGTGTGTGTGTGTGTGTGTGTCAGTGTGTGTATGCGCCTATGTCTATGTTGCTTTTCATCTCTACCATCCATGATGACACTGGACTATACTCGTAATCTCCCATGCATGATGACCCATGGTATGATGACCCATGAACTTAGAGGCTCACTCATGATGTCCTTCTATGGCTACTATATCTTCAGTCCCAGCCATGAAATAGGATGGTCCATGATCCCCGAACTTATGACCCATGATGAATGGTGAACGTCATGAATGCACCCATTGTGATTTTTGATAGACCCATGAACTGCTCTCTCTCTCTCTCTCTCTCTCTCTCTCTCTCTCTCTCTCTCTCTCTCTCTCTCTCTCTCTCTCTCTCTCTGCCGCCCCCCCCCCCCCCCCCCCCTTCGGTCCATATAGGTCCTGATAGAGACCCCTAAAACATTATCCATATGGGCTTAACAGTTCACTAAAAGGCTCAATATAACCATATTAGTCTCTTGCTAACAAATACCACTCAACTATATCACATGATGATCATGAACCCCTCTCTCTCTCTCTCTCTCTCTCTCTCTCTCTCTCTCTCTCTCTCTCTCTCTCTCTCTCTCTCTCTCTCTCTCTCTCTCTCTCTCCACATTGAACCCATTATAGAATCTAAAGTCTAAACATACACATTAGCCATTTGCTCTCTCAAGCTCCGCAATGCATAACCCTTGATTGATAGATGATTTCCACTTCAAAGTTTAATCAACCCAGAGTCTAGATCCCTCAGGGATTGGAGATGTTGCAAAACTACCAACTCTTTCTACCTAACAAACCATGGGTTGGCATGGGAGATTAAGTCTATGTCTACAGTCATGAATCTCATGAACAGGTCTTGGATGAGGAAAAAAAATAGGCATCAGGACCACAAAGAAACCGCAGGAAAGTGACACAACATGATGAACTCATTGGTTCTCCATAGTGTCACGTGAACAGTGATCTTTAGGGCATGCAACATGTATAATTGCACCGATTTCTTCTTTTCTTTCCTGGTTATTTTTGGTTAGGAAGAAATACTGTGATAAATGGATTCGCCATGCCATCAGCAAATCCTTGAAGAGGGCACCTTCCTGAAGTGGAAGAGCCACTGAAATCCTAAAAATAATTATGTCCATTTCTTTTACTGTCTGTTCTATAGCCTTCAAATTAAACTAAATATGCTGGACAAAGGCCTTCTACTTTCTACAGTATATGGGTTCAGATTCTCAATAAATGTAGATGAAGTGATGAGCCCGTAGGAAAATATTAATCCATGTCAACAGCCTGGAACCAATCGATTCCCATGCAAAGGAAAAATCCTTCAATATCCATGGCTAATATTGTATTGAAAATGATATTTCCACCCTCTCACAACTCTAATATTTAACGTGACAGAGATTGAGACCAATTCATGTTATCCCAGGATTTGTTACATATAAGAAGAGTATGCGTGCCTTACTGATTGGGTGCTCGCACAATGCCAGCCCTAACTACTCTATTGGTTTGTGAAATAATTTGGAACGAAGCTCATGATAAGTAGAAGTAGAAAGATTTTAAGAAGAAATATCTAGAAGTTGGTTGACACCCGAGTTATAAAATGCTCGTAAATATCCTTTTTTTTTTTTTGAAAGGCAATCGAATAAATTAAAAGGGAGGACCAAGGAGGTCACCCAAAGAGAAGAACAAGGAGAACAGAAAAAGCAACAGAAAAGCAAAAAATACAAGCACCCTCAAGGAGGGTGGAAATCAAAGAATTCGAGCTCCTCCCTCACAACCCCCTCCCTAGCGAAACAATCCTCTTCACCGTTAGCTGATTTGCGCACGTGCTGAAAGGCAATGGATGACCCACCAACTATGTCATTAATCTCATCGAACAGAGACCAAAATCTCCATGGCGGCTTAGCAGATCCCCGAAGCCATCTTATAACATTTAAAGAATCTCCCTCCACATAAGATATATCCAGAACCCCCCTATCCAAATGCTTGATACCCTCATAAGCAGCTCGAACCTCAGCTTCACTGGAATCGCATACACCTAGAGGACCTGAAAAAGCCCAAAGAGATGTACGGAAAGAATTGTGGCACAGGCCACCAATACCCGCCGGACCCGGATTTCCGAAGCTAGACCCATCAAAGTTAACTTTCATACGACCAGATGTAGGTGGGATCCACTTTTGCACTACAATGCTCGTAAATATCCTAGCGATGGGCGATGATATTTTCACTCCCCCTGCAGTACGCATTTGCCCCACTTTTAACGTGATTTGACGTCAAAATGCGTTAAACTTCCCCATTGTTCACGTTAGAAGGGGGGTAAATGTGTACTACAGGGGGAGTGAAAAATATCATCGGCCTATCTTTTTACATAAATAATAATAATCTATCCCACTGTGTTTCTATTGTGAAACAACCAATTACTCCAAAAGCTTAAGCTATTAGAGTTTGTGTTATTTAATCATTTCTCTCATGTCATTTCACCCCCGATCCACTTCCGTGCCGGACTAAATGGGATTCGAACCCATGATACAATCTTCTTGTATGTCGATTTAGCAAACCAATGCCTTAAGCCACTCAGCCATACCTCCAAGTTGTTGATCGGAACATCTAGTTGGTTTCATTTCAACATTCCTAAGGATGAGCCATGCATCAAAGTTTATTTTCTGTTGAACAGTTCTAACCGTCCATTTTTTGTGGCAATAAATAAAGACCGCTATTTTTTCTTCAACAATTATTAAACATCCCAATCATTTGGTATTGTTGTTTATAAACACACTGGTGTACACATGGATTTTTACTATCAAGGAGTTGTCGAGCTCTGATACCATGTGAAATAATGAAAATTGTCACTAATTCTTGCTTTCTAAGACTAATTACAACAGCCCTAATGAGTGTTTATATAAAATAATCAAAGGATAAACATAGAAGGATATTAGCATAATCATGGAAAGTGATAAGGATAAAAATCCAAACTACAAAGTCTGGCTTAGTTGCTAATCCATCCAAACTGCCTAATCTATAACACACCCAATATATGCAGTAGTAACATTGTCACAATAAATAAATATATAGAGATCTAATTGAAATAGCAAGATGACATAGACCTGTTGATATTTTTTGCTTGGGAGGAAACATGTATGTACATTGCTATTTATAATCTAATCTAAGATTTTACAAGATTGTTGAGTTATCCTTTTTATGAAGATCATTTAAAATTCAAATTTCAAAAGGAGTAACTTAAGGAGATAATGAAGGTGATGATAGCAAACTAGGAAAGAATAATAAAAGAAGATTCTAGGAGAATTCATTCAACTGTGAATAGTCCATATCTGGATGCTTCAATGAATCCTTGACTGTAGCACATGAAGAATCCTCTCCATTCATTAACTCCTTGATTGTTGCACATGAATTATGGGAAGGATCATCCTAGATCTTCTATACTTCACCTCAAACTTGATTGGGCTCTCGACCACAAGCCAAGTTTGATATGCAATCCGTTAAACACATCTCAAGACAACAGCTCAGTGTTGCATCAGGATAAAAATGTGCATCATCTTTGAGACGCATTGTTTTAACAGCCATAGGCATAAAGATACTTTTAAACGAGTCCATAAGTGTCTGATGCAATAGATCTTGAGCACATTTGGATTGGGACAAGAATAACCCATAAGAGGCATCGATGCCCAAAAACTAGTGCAACAGGCCAAGATCTTTCATGGAGAAGGTCTGGCCAAGAGAGTGCACCAATTTATCAATGGGCCCCACTTAGAACGTGATTTGACATCAAAAAGCATTAAAGTTGCCCACTTTTCACACCAAATCACGTTATTAAGGGAGCACATTCTCAAGGGGAGTGAAAATATCATCTCCCTAGGAATATTGTCAAAATAATAATTGGAAAAGATCTAACTGAAACGCCGAGATCAGATACGTAGAATGTACTAGTACATGTGACATCAGCAACTTACATTGCTAATGCATGATATATAAGGGCGAAATGATTTCAACACAAATATTTTTTATACAAGACGCTCATGTTTTTTGTCTTTTAGTATTTAAAGAGCTGTAAAAGGGTTTTATGGTTCCCAAAAAGCACTTACATGACAATTAAATACTAAAAGACAAGAAACATGAGGTCTTGTATCAAAACATAGTTGTGCTGAAATCATTTCCCCTATATATATGACCTCAATACTAGATTGTGGTAGTGTTGTGGCTTCTTAGAACAACAAGAAATCATGTTACAACCAAGAAATATGTGAAACATGGTAGTCAAGCGTCGGGAAAACCTGCCCCAATCGTCAGGAAAACCTGCCCCGATTAGTTTAAAAGCATTCCTTAAAATAAAAATGAACTCCCGGTTAATGAGTGAGACTTACGCTAAGAGAACCTTTAATGAACGCAGACTTCTCTTTACTGTAGTGAGATGAACTAAAGTAGGACCATGCATGAACTGACACAGAGTACTCGAACAATACTTCGATATTACTCTGGGTCAAAAGGAGATTGACATTCTGAAGATGAAGTTTGGATTTAGCTTCACGGACTAATGTATATGTGAAACGTTCTTGTACTTATGTTGGCTACTTTGGATATACTATCCAATTTTCAGGGCATATACTTGAAATCTAATTGTGACCTTGGCGCAACGGTAAGGTTGTTCCATTGTGACCTGATGGTCACGGATTCGAGTCACGGAAACAGCCTCGTGCACTGGGCCGCCCTTTTATACTTGAAATCTAATTAGATTGACAATGGATATTTACGTGTGCTTTATTGACTTTCCCTTTTGGACTAGTTGGGTGTGCAATCTACACACGTAGGTGCAAGTTGAAATTTATGTATACATGGGTATGTTAAGAATAATGCATGCTTGCATAATGTAAATGGATTCCAAGTTCATGTGGTATGCCCCATATGTGATCTATATCACCTTTAGACATGAAATATTGCTATTTATAATTTGAGGTTAAGATTATAAATAATCATTTATGCCATATTTGGCAAATATGAAATTTTCTTCATGGAATATTAGCAAACAAATGTTGAGAGGACAGAGAGAGTAGGAGAGGAAGCCAATTGAGAGGGCGCCAGTGAGGAGATCATAGGGAGTGGCAGAAAAATAAGGAAAGATTGCTCTATTTTGAATAGAGTTTTTCTTTTCCCTATTTTTCAGCCACCTCTCACACTCCCCTCACTCGTGCCCTCTCAATTCTCTTCGTCTCCCACCGTCCTCGCCCCTCCTTCAACACTTGTGTGAAACAACCAATTAGTCCAAAAGGTTAAGCTGTTAGAGTAGTTTGTGTTATTTAATCATTTATACTTCAACACTCCCCCTCACGTGTGGGCCCCCTTTTTTGGATTGGACGTACAGGTGGATTTTTAATATCTTAAGCTGTTATAGTTGTGTCATTTAATCATTTATGCTTCAACACTCCCGCTCATGTGTGGCCCCTCTTTTTTGGGATGGCCACGTGGATTTTTAATACCAAGGAGATGTTGGGTTTTGATCTAGGACCAATCGTGACTCATGAGGTGAATGCTCTAATACCATGTGAAACAGCCAATTACTCCAAAAGCCTAAGCTATTAGAGTCGGTGTTATTTAATCATTTATACTTCAACACTCCCCCGCACGTGTGACCCCTCTTTTTTGGGTTGGTGGCACACGTGGATTTTTAATACCAAGGAGTTGTTGGGTTTTGAACTCATGCAGTGAGGCAATAGCTCTGATATTTACCATGTGAAACAACCAATTACTGCAAAAGCTTAAGACATTAGAGTTGGTGTTATTTAGTCATTTATACTTCAATTATAACTTGATCAGTCAACATTCCATGGAAAAAAACTTTCATGGGTGAACGTGGTCTTAGCTAGTATCTGTTCACTGAAAGAAATACTATCATACGTGCATACATGACCATGTTTATGTGTATGTTTGTGTGTTCTTTCTCAAGAATTTCAAGTCAGTGCATGCGTGTGTATGTGCAAAATATTTTTCGACCAATCATGTGCAGTGAAAATTATAAAACGGAAGTCGTAGCTTTAATTTTAAAAAATGTTTCCAAAAGAACACTGGTTGTGGTTCATGTCTTATATTCTGTCAGTGACTTATAATTAAGGTAGTGGGGACATATTATTGGGTGGTACTTTTGATTTTTGTCTATTTTAGGTATTTGTACTCTCAGGGGCGATTTCATTATAGGGTTATGTGAAATAGTTACAATATCGAGTTCTAAAAGTCCTAGAATTGAATAATGGAGTAATGTTTTTCGGTGCTCTTCTTCTTCTTCCTTTTCCCACATTGGAAACATAAGTAAAAATGTGTCTTGATATTCCTTCTGTCCTGAGTCTTGTCAATACAGGACACCTTTAGCTGCTCAACCCCAGATCTTCCGTCCCCTATTCGTTGTGGAATTTTAATATGGTGTGTGGCTGTATAGTCCAGTATTTTTTTCAAAAATTACTTTATTGCGATCCAAACCGTTCATTTGTTGGGCTAAAACGTAAATAGGTTTGCTCCAAAAAAGAAATTCCATAGGATGATCCTAACCCTTATATCTATTTAGTTTTCCATAATCTGCAGTCCCTCTATGGAAGTAATTTTTGGGGCACAACATATTTACGCTGTGTCCTAACAAATGAACGGTTTGGATCATCCTATGAAGTGGTTCGTACAGTTCCTTCTGATCTCTTTATAATGTTCCTTTTTAAGCACCTTAATTGCCTTGCTTGATTAGAAATAGATATGCCAAATGTGCGTTTAGGTAGGTCAGTCTAATCCAGGAATCCTTCCACCTTGTCAAGCGGTGGTCTTCTTTAGTTATTTAGTTCAATCCCAAAAATAGACTTACTATTGTACTAACAAAAAACATCCCATATTCTCTTACCTTCAAAATATAATGGCAAGGCCTCATTTCTTAAATGTATGATTTTTATTAGGCAGCACAGTGGCCTCGTCTTGTGCTTTAAACTTAACTTCACCACATGGATGGACGTAGGCCAAATGCTTAGGAATAGAACTTTTGGGAGGAGATTTTGTTTGAAAGAAAAGTGCTGCCTTTTACAGGGAGGCATACAAATCTGGCATTAACTCACTCTCATTACACACCCCACAGCTGAGTTTCATTACACACCCCACGTGCCCTTGCCGCGAAAGCCCCATTGCCTGCATTTGTGACCAAATAAACTACCTGTTTCTCTTTTTGACATCTCATGTTGGGTGGTGAATTGTGAGGAGTGATATAAGTGATTCTGTGACAGTACAAATGGTAGCCGGTGAGAAGAGTGATCCCACTTTAAATGCTCTTGGACTTCTTGGAACAGGATTTTTGGCATAGAAGGGAGCGGTTTGGATTGAAACAGCTTCACATATTATAAATATTTGTCATCAGCACAATTATACTGTGTATGATGTTGAATTATGAATGATTAAATAACACCAACTCTAGCAACTTAAGCTTTTGGAGTAACTGGTTGTTTCACATGGTATGAGAGCTATTGCCTCATGGCAGGTCCTGCACGTTTCTCGTGTGTATCTCACAACTATGTCTAAATACCTCTTATCAATAAAAAAAAAAACAAAACAAAACTATGTTTAAATACCTTACAAATTAACTTGGGTTATTAGGGATAAGTTGTTTATTGAAAAAAAAGCAACAGTAGTGACAGTGGCATTCAAAGTAGATAAAATGTAGAGAAATTGACAAAAGGCCAGTAGCTATGTAACAATGGTAATAGTTAAAAATGGGATTTAATAAATGATGGTGTTAGGTACTCGACAATTGTTGGAATTTTATACTCTTTTAAAGCTTTAAAAGCTTTTGTCTAAGTGCTGTGTGAATCAAATTTCAAAGTCCAGCCGTGCTTGTTATGTTGCACCATTTTATTGCATAAAACGTATTGAATTTTAATTTACTTAGTAAGTTTTATGCACTCTTTGATGTTTTATACGTTTATCCTCTTTGTTGCAACTATTGGGATTTATGGGAGATGTACACTTTACTAGCTATGACATCGTCTCTTGTTTTTCTTCCATACTTATGTTTTAGAAGTTCTTAGTTTTCCCTTGATTTCAAAGCCTTTGTGAGTTTCTTACATGTAGGCAAATTGATCGGCATCGATTGTGTTTGCCAGGTTTGAGCCAGTGCGTGCACACCGTCAACGACAAAAATAGTGGTGTTGTATCCTGGAGATAGGTCACAAGCAACCCAGTTGCACACCGAAGATTTGCAGATTGCATAAACTATGGTGTTTCATATTATTCGTATTAGCTATTTGATTTGTCAATTATATTATTGATATTGTTGAACTGACCTACTTCCCCCCAAGGTTTTAAATTTTGGTTTCGGTACCTATTTCGGACCTCACCGAAATCTGAAATTTCAGTCCGAAATTTGGTATTAAGCTTCAAAATTTGAGAGTAAAATTCTGAAAATTTGACCGAAATTTGGTATTTCGCGAAATATCAAATTTCAGGAAATTTCGGTTTCGGTCCCCACCGAAATCCAAAATTTCGGTCCTAAATTTCGGATTTCGGTCGAAATTTAACCATGCTTCCCCCAAATTCATAACCAACAACTAATATGCCAAAAGTCACACGACTAATGGAACATTTGGCTAGGCCCTTTAAACTTGTCCCATAAGTGGCTGCTAGGTCCCACTTAGGTAGTCCCATAACAATGCAAGCCCCCATTTAAGACCGCTTAGGTAGTTCCATCACACTTTTGCACCGGCCCACTCTGTGGTAACTTTTAATGTGGGTTTTTTTACTAGGCGTACTTTCCTGGAGCCCTCTCCACAAATTGCCTTTATGTGACTCAAACACATGATGTGGTGGCTCTAATATCAAACATTATGCGTCCAACCAATACACCAAAAGGACTTTTTTTTTATAGGTAGCCTAAAGGACTTCGTAATGTTACCACCCATCTCAAGAACACATATGATCTACATATTGGAAACAGATCATAAAAGTTAAATGTAGAAATGAAAACAAACTTCCCAAAATGTACAGTTTAAATGTTCAAAGAATTGTGAAGTGGGGTTACCCACTTAGTCCATTAAACGATGGATTAAAACTATTACTTAACCGGGTAAAATAGTAAAACCATATAGCGACAAAATAGATTAAATAAATATAAAATAAAAAATGGGTAGTGATTTAGGGCTGTTTTGGATGCCACCAAAATTGGGTTTTTTTTAGGTAATCTGGGATTGAACCAACGACATCAATGCTAAGATACAAAGCCTCAACCATTTGAGTTACAGGCCCAATGAAGTGGAAATGTTCCTAAAGGGAATGATGGTGGCATTGGATGCGCCTGAGGAGTTAATAGAAACTCTTATTAACTCTTATTGGGCATCAAATGCCATACTTCTCTTCAGTCATGCCCAATCAAACGTAGCACCTGTTAATACTTTTGAGGATCAAATTGTTCAAGAGGGGAGACTGTAGAAGTACCTCTTCTTGCAGGGCCTTTGAGCATTGCTACAATATCTGAACCTCAAGATGACCTCAATATATGTTACATTTAAAGTGTATATTTGAAAGCTAATTTTGTTTAGTTTATTTTATTTTTATTTTTATTTTTATTTTTGAGAGATGCAGTGAGGGTAAAAATGTACCTTTGTGTCAAAGGGCATTTTAATTATTTTGTTAGCCTAGCTAGCAGGTGTGATTCACACGTATTTGCTCCATCTATTCCTCAACTTCCTTGAAACTCTAAACCTGCCACAACTTTTCTAAGCCATTAAGTCTCCACTTTCCATATCCATCACATCTTCCCTAAGCCATTAATTCTTCATTTTCCAAGGATCAACTCAAGCACTATTTACTTCTATTTGATGGAATTTTGCAGAAACTTGCTAAATAGGAAGGCCTCCATTGAAACTCCATTGTACGCAAACTTGTAGTTGAAGCAAAGTGCTAATGTGCCCCATTTTCTCCACATTTTCTTTTTTCTATTGTTCTTATCCCTGCAGTATTATTCTTCTATCATATATCGGACTACATCTTGTCAGTGATTGTTCTTCTAATTTGGTTGTGCATCTTGGCCTAGTGTAAACCTTGGTTTCACTTCACTGTTTGGGAAAAAATATTCCTGTGTTGAAAAATCCGTCTTTCCTTACGATATAAATGCTTCAGATGACGACAACGAACATCTTCTGAAGATACCCACATAAATAAGGCGAAGATTGGTTTAGCTTATAAGGTGGCTCATGCAATATTGGACTTAGTTGGTATCCAATAAAGGACATGAAGAAGAAGCAGAAAGATATTAAAGCTCAATCCAGGTGTGTAGACATGATGGGGATTAATGTTGATCATCTTAAAACAATAATGGAGGAATTTATGGAGCAAGCTTGTCTTCTCAAAATGACTATCATAATGATTCATTCTACTGGTAATGATGATTATGAAAGAGCAATTAGTGAAGTGAGAATATGAGATTATTATTATAGAAAAATCATTACTAGTTGACAAGAACACATTGTCCACAAGAATCATGTCTCTCCAAATCATACTTATCCTCTCAAAAGAATATTAGGAGAGCAAGAGGCCTTTGAATTTGTGAGGGCAGAGAGGATTCAAATTGTCATTGAGAGTGGTAAATTAGAAGATAAAGGTATCTTTAACTTGGTGTATTCTTTTGAGGATGGAGTGAGAAGTAATCTATGCAGTAAATACTGCAAAAGCTTTACGTTCAAGAGTGCTCCAATTGAATTGACCTTGAGTTCTGTTCTTTTTTATCTATTTTTTAATAGATGTTATGTCAAAATGAAAATATTCCTCTCCTTATTTTCTTGTAAAAAGATATTTTTGTATCAATTGAACAGTGTATCTTTATTTTCATTTTACACTTTGCAATAGAATGATGTAAATTCATGTATAGTTGTGAACTCATATAACTTTAGGTGAATCCAACCAATCCTGAATTCATCACTTTATATAAATCTTAAATTTCACATAATGTTTATACAATCTAAAGAGATTTGCTAGGCAATTTCCCAAAACGTCATTTAGCAACTCATTTTTTTTCAAGAGAGAACAGCCAGATCTTTTTGTGTCTAGCAAAATCTTGTTTCTGACTTTTATCCATTCTCTGAAAATCTAAGTCGTTTGAGAAATGATATTTCCACCCTTTTTCAATATTTCCATCCCTGACATTTGAAGGTAAATACAAAGAAAAAGGAGTAGAAATAATGGAAAAGGGGTGAAAATATCAGTTCTTTTTATTTCTAATCGTAGAAGATAAGAACATAACAGATCGAACCTGACAGAAATAGGCAATAGAGACAGTGACAGCTAAAAACTTTCATTAAACTAACAAACATGTTCACAAGAACAACAATGTTACTCCATATGCTAGGAGGGATTAACTCAAACATTTGTTATTCCAAATGCAACATAAGAACTGTATTCTGAAAAATTGTGAACGATGAAACTATTTTCCTTTTCTTGCTCTTCTACAGTAGAGAATGCAACTGACCCAAATTTAAAATGATGTAACATAACAGGGAAAAGAAGAAAGACAATCATACATTCATACAGGTGTCTGTGATTGTGTGACAGGGAGAGTTAGAGTGAGATAGATGTAGCTCACCAGGATTAGAAATCTCAGTTTAATATGACGAAATTTGGAATTCCCATCGAATGGCTCAGTGACCCCTTATAGATTAGACGACATAAAATCAAAGCTTCTCAGTTATCCTGATCATAAAAGAATTCACAGCAGCCTTATCAAGAATAATCCATGAAGACTCAAACAACTCATGAGAAAACTCAGCTCCAATCCCCTCAGCCGCAGCTCTAAACGCCACCCCAAACGAGTTCCCCTGAACCGCCCCAAGCCGAGGTTTTCCGCACACCCCAACAACCAGAACCTTGTTGGGCTCTTGTGCCACACAAGCACAGATCAAAGGTTTCATCTTTGCTCCCTTTTCTCTCAAAGCATCCATCAAAAAATGGCAAAATTTGGTTAAAGCTTGAGGATGACCTAAAAGCTTAGTGTCTACGGCATCTTCAAGCTTCAACCACCTGAATTTTCTGCCACTTCTTATAAACCCACTTTTCATAATTGCAGAACTCCCTTGTCTCAAAATAGCCCTCTGTACCTGGATTGCATTTTGCATTCCTATTCTTAACTTATCAAGATTGCTCAAACTAAGTGCTGAATATGCGACCCAAAACTGTTGGGACGCAGACGAGTCATTAGATTCTATGAAAGATTCGAGCAACGCTGTAACCCCATAAACTACATCCGCAGCCGAGACCTTCGAGCTATAACCATGTAGCCTTAAAAAGCTTCGATAGTAAAACTCCGTCAGCCCATATTCGGGCAAGAACCGTTCGAACTCATCCTTCATTTGCTTTTTCACTTCAGTGCTCATGTACTGAAATTTCTGCTGACAGTCAATGAGAGCGAACCCCATTCGAGCCAAAAGAAGTTTCAATTTCTTCAACCCATTGTCACTCCAAGTCTTCAATTTTGTCGCAATATACGAAGAACAAAGCATAGAATCAAATAAATTCCACTCCCTTAAGAGCATCAATCTAGGTTCATCTTCATAAGCAATTCTAGAAGCATCTGGGGCCCTGATTTTTGTTCCATCTTTGAGGGTCACTGAGGTAACTGCATCCAAATTGCCAGAGCTGTTTATATGTTGTTCGAGCTCCATTACTCCGGTCTGGTACCTCTCGTCGGTTAGTTTCTCATGGACAAACTGATCAGTGAGAGAGACGCAAGCTAACCATAACAACTCGTTATTGTTTCTTCTAAGAGAGTGAGACAGATCAAACATAATACAACCCGAAGGCTTACCATGGAAAGTCCCCAATTTGTAGTACTCTTTTTTCAGCCTCCTATAAAGCTTAACAGGGTCCGAGTCCGAGTCCTCCGAAACCCTTCTTCGCTTTCTAACCCTATCACTTTCCTCCTCATTTTCGCTATCACTTTCATCATCGCTTTCAGAGTTTTCATCATTCTCGTCGTCACTATTCAAATCCGACGCATTTGCCACAGTGGAGATATCAAAATCATAGGCCAAATCAGCCTGTTGTTCATCATCGCGAGTATAAAGAACAACTACCCGGTCGTTCTGCTCACAAAGATTATGAAGATGAATGGGACGGTGACTATCAATAACAAAAACAGAAGCAACAGGCCCCAGATTCAAAACCCGACGTAAGTCTCGATGGCTGCCCCAATTTATGAGGAGAATTGAGATGGGTTCATCCAAAGATCGGAGATTAGGGCCTGCAAATTTGTCAATTTCACTAAAGGAGGAGACAGGGTAGCAAGCATATCGAACGGAATCGGAAGATAGGATGTGGGTAATGATCTTAAGGGTACAAAGAGAGTCAACATCAGACGTAGATGGGAATATCAACAAAGGTGAGGACGTTGAAGCAGAGGCCGCATCGCGTAATCGAGTATAGAAAGACTCTACTCTGTATTCCCTCACCATAATTCCTCAACTAGGGTTTGTAATTTTGAAGAAGAGAATATATTTCTACAGGAAAATATGGAAACCTTCATGGATACACGCAGCCAGTATTAAAATTGAAATTGGTTCCTCAAATAATCTATGATTTTCTTCTTTTTTTTGTTTTTTCAAGGAGGAAAAACAAGAAAGTACTGAAGAACAGATGTGTCTAAACCAAATATATAAAAAGGTCTATTAGAAATGCTTCTGCTAAAATTACACGATCTCGCCGAAACCAAATGAATATGAAAGAAAAGTATGAGCTTTAATACAAAGATCTAACTATGATTTCAATCCAGATTTTGAAATTTTGAAGATGAAATGTACCTGAAACAACGAGACCGTGGAGAAAAGTTGGCTTTGGGAAGCTAAAAACTAAGTGGGTTATACGCTAAGCTCCGATTTGGAGAAAGGTAATTGTTCGTCTCCATTGAGGAAATCGAGAAAGGGAGAAGGGGGAGAAGGAGAGAAAGAGAGGGTTTTGAGCGGTTTCACTATTTGAAAGCCTTTTTTACGTTTTGAATTTTTCGAAATTCAAATTTTGTAACGACCGCGAAATTTTGGCGGCTAATCTCCGTTTTACTACCGAAAAGATGCGGCTATTTTTCAGACAGACAGAAATGTAGAGCGATGACGTGGAATCAAAATGACTATTTTTTTATGGGATCAAAATGACTATTTTCTCCCTACCTAGTTGGATTAATAACGATTTTCGCCAACTTTCCCCGTTCCAAGACGCAAGGTCCTTACTTCATCGATTCAGTCTAGTGTCCCTTTAAAGAAATCTGCAAATTTGTGTCCCGCCAATCAGTGCCATCTAAGCTTTCAGATACTGATCTGATTAATCCGGGCCGTTCATTCAGTGGGCCCAAGGACGGATGAGCCCCACTGCAGAAATAATAGTTATTGAATGATCCTAACTTTCCGATCTATGGCTTGCATATTAACGCGATTTATTGTTATTTTGCAACCAATTTATTGGATGGCTAGGATTATCCAATTAGAAAAATTTCTCTTGTCGCTAGTGCCCATTGGATGATAGGTTTTGTTCACCAAAACTGGGTGTAGAAATGCTTGAGAATCAGATGTCAATATATTGTTTCTAAAACATTTTTCTATTGTTCAAGTTACAAGATGCTATATTTTGGGGCATTCTGGGCCCTGGCCAGGAAAAATGTAAGCATTAATCATATAAAAAACAGAGCAACAACTTCCTTAAATGACAAAAATACCCTTACAGCGTGCTTTCCCAATCACATGTTAAAAAGATCGTAGAAAGAGTGAATGAAATTGGTGATTAGCCTTAATCCATAATAACTAGATTCGTCGTGAAGTTATTGCTAATAATTATTGTTGGTGGCCATATTTTATATAAGGTATTAGATAGTATTAATTATTGGATAGTTGTTGTCCATCACTCACTTACCCCTAGGGCTGCAACTCGGGTCGGGCGGGTCGGGTTTTGGAGAACCCAACCCTACCCGAGAAATATCTCGGGTTGGGTCGGGTCGGGTTTTTTTTTCGGAAAACCCACGATTCCCAAACCCGACCCTACCCATGATAAATCTTGGGTCAGGTCGGGTTTTCTCACGTTGACGCAATTTTTTAAGAAAAAATCTTGTTTGGCAAGGCAACTCAACTCATAGAAGCAGAAATTACACTCACATTACACTTGAATGAAACAATGATGTAATTACACTCACATTACACTTGAATCAAACAATGTTGTAATTACAATCAAACAATGTTGAATCAAACACTTGAATCAACTCAACTCATAGAAGTAGAAATTACACTCACATACAATAGAAAAAAATGTACATACTATAACTTATGTAACTCGCGTCGGGTCGGGTCGGCCCCTTCAAACCCGGCTCGACCCGAGATTCATGCGGGCTTTTGAATGCTCAACCCGGCTCGACCTGAAACCTATGAAACATGAACCCAACCCAGGCTATTTTCAGGTCGGGTCGATGCAGGTCGGGTAAAACCCGGCTCGAGTTGCAGCCCTACTTACCCCTACCCCACATGACACTTCATCCAACATTTTCTCCTTTGTCGGCTCTACTCTAACAAGGTACGTACTGACATATAGTATTTACTTTGAATAGCATTATTGTTCAGTTTTAAACAATATTTCGAAGGTACTCTCTTGTAACATATCACTGGTTTTTTGTATCAAAGTATCATAAATAAGTGAGTATAAATTATCAGTACTGAAACATAGTAAGTGAATATGATAAATTCATGGGTTTCTTTCAAAAAATAATCGCTAAAATTCCGCAAGCACAAGCTCCCTCCTATGTTACAACATGGGAGACACAAAATTCTGAAGCTGCAAGTTTATCAATTTTAATTGCAGCAACATATATTTCTTCGGAATTGCACATATTCCTTCACTATGCATTGATTAAATTATACATAGAAGACAAAAATTCACATATCAAGCAAAATTAGAAAAGAAAGCAGCTACTGGCGCTTTTACTACGCTTTGTCAACCTCCATTCTCCTGCAATAATTCCGATGCGTATGCACTTTTAGTAGCAGGCTGTGAGGAAACTTTCCTCTCATGTTTGGCGCTCTTTGAAATGTGCTGATAACCATTATCCATGTTGCATTTTTTGAACTTCCTCATGAATGGAATGGAACAGAACAGTAGGAATGTATCTCTCTCCAAAGCTCGGAAAGACAACCTGCCACATTCAAAGCCATTGGAGCAGTATTCGATCAATTACTGTGTTTGAAAAGTTAGTACAGAACAAAAAATTGCAACATTGTTGATGACTAAATGGAAAATTTTCATGAAATGATAGTGAGAAGATAACACGGATATCCAAGGCAAGAGTAGTACTAGGATGGGTGACCTCCTAGGAAGTCCTCGTGTGCACCCCACTGCTCTGTCTTTTTTATGCAAACAATAAAAATAAATAAACATGGATATCCAGTTACTTGAACAAGCCCGTAGACTCTTACAGTAGTTTGATGCCTCAGACTAACCTGAGTCGACTCGGATTTACCATGCCCGAATTCTTGTCCAACAGTCCAAGTCTAAATGTGGTCCTAAAGAGTCAACCAAAAACTCCTTTGACTCGCCCGGTTAACGAGAACTTGAACATTTTAATCATCAACTCACCCAAGTTCACTCGGATTTACCATGCACAAGTTGTCATCCAAGTCTGAGTTTTTAAACACTGGTTTATGCGCATCATATGATGTGCAATGAGACATAAAGTGTGTTGCTTCTAGCACATACACCTTGAAGGCCAAACAGCTTATACGTCTGTACAGCTATATGAAAGTGTTGAAAGACTTATATAAATGGTTTTTATCAGTATGAAACTGTAGAAAAATGCATTCACATAAACAGAACTAATAAAATATCAACAATTATAAAGCAATAAATGATAAATTACTATTTAGTCAGTAGCAGCCATGTTGGTGTGAGTCTGATGTGTATCTAACAAACATTTTTTAAGAAGATGAAATATTCCAAGCGAGTTGGCATACATAGTGACATCCGTGCATGTATTGGTGTTATAGCTGGAACTTGATCTTCGGGCCACTTTTTGCATATGACGTACATAATCATCTATGGAAAATTTTGCATAATCAAGAAGATATATTTCCTCACCGCCACAAGCTTTCCTGCATTCTCAGGTCTTCTTGCCACGCTGATGGCAGCAGCAGCCGCAGCACCTGAAGAAATACCAACCTACAGAATATAGGTCATTTATTATCACAATCAGCATAAAATAAAGTGGTTTCTAAATGGATCAAAGGTCCATTTAGTGCAGAAAATTTCAATATGTAACTTCATTTCAGCTCAACTCCCAGGCACAGGTTACTCATTTCCTTTAGATCCTGTAGAAGAAACTACAAACTCGGGAAATGGAAGAGGGGAGCTAACAAGCCCCAATAACATCCAAACCTGGTAAAAGTTGACCACATACCCAAAAAAATCCTATCATGTAATCAACTATAGGATAAACTTTTAGACCAAAAAAAAAAGAAAATTTGATCAAGCTACTCGACTGAGTTCCGAGTTTTTGGAACCTCTCATGTGACAATGTCCTAGGAAAATCTCTCAGTTAAGAAGTTTTGACATTATAAGCAAATTTTTCATTCTAATGACCTGGAAGAAAACTGAAACACAAAGAAAATGTCTACAAAATTTGATTACACAAAACTAGTGATGCTTACCAGCAGACCTTCCTTCAATGCTAATTCCCTTGCCATTTCAATTGCTTCATGATTGGTAATCTACAAGTTTCAGGATAAAAGAAATTAATACTGACTTGCTCAACTGCGCAAATACAAAAGCAATTATATCTCATGTATTACATTTGAAAACAAAATATTAGTCTTACATAATTAGAGCGAGAAATGAAGATATAATAGTAAATGTTGCAAGAGCAAGAAAAGAAGATATAATAGTACGTGTTGCAATTTTGTGGAATGCTATCTTTCAGGAGAATGGATTCAGAGGCATCTGATAACTATGAGTCTTTGTAATTTTCTTTTTCCTTTTTTTTTTAACTATTATGAAATCTCTCAGGTTTCAACAGCGAAGATCAACCATTTAAGAAAGCAACCAGTTAAGAAAAAAAAATTGAAAATTTAAAGAAAATTATTCAAAATTTTATAGACTTAGAAGGCACAATTCTGGGTCACAATTCCCAGCATCAAAGGTTTCATTACCAGTAAAAAATTCAATGGACGAAAAGAAGTGATAAATGTTGTCAGTGAAATAAATGGTAGGTCATCTTATTTCAGACAATTACTTCTATGGGAAAACTAGGGCTCTTGTCTAAACGGAGGGAAAATAGTGTGGTTGTGTCTTGAACTTGTCCTTTGGTGTTGGGACCGACCCAAAGATTTATTGAAGAGCAATAACAGCGAAAACTCACCACAAAAGATGTGGTTATCTGATATACAGAATACTACTTTTAGACTTTGAATTACTGAATAATAAATTTCACTAATAGCAGCTGGAAGGTTCAACTACTCATCTGTCCATAGCTTGAATTAGCTATCTATCAGAATAAAAAAATAAAATAGTATGGTTTCCTGACCTTCAAAACTTCATCAAGCAATTTAACATCCAAGATGCTTGGCACGTAACCTGCATCAATATCTTAAAAATTGTTAGCAAGAAATGGCACGACCATAAAGATTTTCAGGAGGACAAAATACTGAACTGTGACTACAAAGTTATAATAAGACGATTTCCACCACCTGGCTTATCTCCAGAAATTATGCTAGTCTCGGCTGGTTCTACTCCAACTACCTACGCAAAAAGAAGCAAGTGAAGAGAGTAAACTACAAAGCTACAAAACCAGGACAAATGTGTGCTTGTGTATGTAGGTGCCACTTACATCGATAGAAGTTTCAATTACAAAACAGACCTAAAAACAGCGGAAATAAGAAATAAGACAACATATGACCTAAAAGGTCCGTTCAGCCATCTTTAAGAAACCCAGAGGTCATTTTATATGATCAAACTAACGATGGATAGATGAGATCATAACTATGAGAGATGCTGATAATTGTTTCAAGCACGAGCAAATTTCCTGTCGAAAAATTAACTGCATCACTTAAAAACCAGATTATCAACCAGGAGATCTCATAAAAAGAAAGAATAGAGAGTACATGTGGTCTTTACCAGGACAAAATACAGACCCAAAACCAATGCAACGGTGCAGCTACACAATTGTGCTGCACTAGTAGGCAGACTGTGCTCACACATGAGCAAACATGTTGGACTAAGTTAAGTAGGTAATGTGATCTCATACAATACATAATCAAAGGAAAATCTTCTATATCAAAGACCTAATAAGCCTAATTTGTAGGATTAACATTTTGTTTTCTCTGTTTTATTGGGGGAGTAGGCAGGGCGTGAACCCACAATCTTGTGGTTGCAATACAAAGCACCTTCCAATTGAGATAAGGGCCTAATCCACATTTGTAAGATTAAAGTTTAAACCAACATGCATAATTGCCATCAATAGTTTTTTATCTAAAGCTACGAAATCATTGTCATTTTCTCAGCCTACATCTTGTTTTGGATTGGGGAGGAGGGCAAAGTCCAACGACTGAGATGGTCATACAAGAACAAAACAAAGCAGAAAAGGAAGAAATACAAGACAAAAACGATCAGGTCAGAATCAACAGCAAAGAGCTGAGCAAAATTTTAAGACATCCTCACATAACGCGCTGATCAAGCAATAGAGAACTCAGGCAACATTCTAACATCTATCGTGAAATTGCTAAGAACCAAAGAAGAGCAGCATTTTCCCTACATTTTTACCCTTGAAAGGTTTTTCAGATTTTGCCTTCATCTTTACTCTTGAAAAGTTTTTCATCGCATACACCTGTCCGACAGTATTTCTACACACACTTTTGGCCAGAACACTCTAAAGATCTACAAACACTAATAATCACAGAGAATTTGTGAGAAGTATGCACATGAGTAAATATAACATAGCCACAAGCAAATATTACCTCTGGGGTTACTGAAAGATCTTGTACCACTATAAATACTGATATATATGGGACGAGGATTAAAGACTTGATTGAATACTTGAATTGGTAAGGACTTGATTTCATTTAAGGGGTAGCTAGGTTATTATAAAACTCAAAAAAAAAAAAAAAAAAAAAAAAAAAAACTCAATCAAATACCCAGAAACTATGACAGTGCTCAAATTTTCAATTGAATTTAGATCGACCACTTGGCGGATTTTGGACTTCACTACGGTCTCCAATTGAATCCTGGTCGACTTTCAAGGTTTAAAATTTGGTGATGACGAAGCACCAATGCAGTGCAGAGGTTTTAATTAGTATAAGGTTATTTGCTTCCTCCATATTGACTACCATGGTGTGAGGGCAATTATAGTTGATGCTGACCCTCCCAAGGAATTTTAACTTTAGTATTTATATGGTTCCAAACATAGAATGCTTCGAACCTTAATATCTTTGTTCATCATTTTCAGATAGCGCCCTGTTCCTGTGACAGTACCACCTGTTCCAATTCCCGCCACAAATATGTCAACGCTACCCACAGTATCCTCCCATATTTCTGGGCCTGTAGTTTCAAAATGTACCTGTAATTCACCCAAGAAAAAAAATCATATATTTCAACAAAAGAAGTGTTTATAAAATCTATGTTTGGAATTCACTTGGATCCGAACATTTGCATTCGACGGATCATCAAACTGTTGAAACATGTACGCATTTGTTGTCTGGTGAACTATTTCTGCGGCTTTATCAACGGCTCCTTTTATTCCTTTTGTTGGATCTGTCAAAATAATCTCTGCTCCAAATGCACGAATAAGAATACGTCTCTCCAGATTTATAGATGCGGGCATGGTTACAATAAGCCTGTATCCCTTAGCTGCAGCAACAAAAGCAATACCAACTCCTGTATTTCCACTGGTTGGTACTACTAAAATGCTCTGCAAAAAAGAATGAAATTTGTATATAATGTATAATGCTCTAGAACCATAAATGGTTGCCATTAAAAAAAACATTGTAGGGTAGAGAAAGAAAGCAGCTAACCTTCCCAGGAGAAATAGCCCCTTTTTCTTCAGCATCAGAAATCATACTGTATCCAATTCTGAGGTGCAAACAATTGATCAATAAGGCATTAAGATCAAGCTAAAACCAGCCATGAAAATGATGGAAATTTACCTATCCTTGACACTTCGGCAAGGTTCCATAGACTCAAGTTTTGCAGCAACATTTGCAACACAACCTTCTACCACCTTGTTGAGATATATCATTGGTGTTTTCCCTATCAACTGTTATGATAAATTACAATAGATTAGTAACAAATGTAAGGTTATCCAACATTACAGCTACTAACATTGAATCAGCCTCTACCATTCAAAATTTTTAAAAAAAAAACAAAAAAAAAAGAAAAACATTGAATCAGCCTCTATCAATTTCCTATTCACGCCAAAAGTATTTCATGAGAACTAATTTTTATAACTAGAACAAGTACAACACTACATTGCAATTGAGAAGCAACTTCCTTTTGGACATTCATCAAGATTTGAGTATTCGAGTGAAATTGCTCCTCCAGAAATGTTACCATCGACAGGATCTAATCACCCCTCGTGTTTTCTTCCATGTAATTGGTTTTCTCGGGGTTTCGATTTTCCTTTTCTGTTTATTTAACAGTTCTCATTTATCTAGCTTAATTAGCATTTCTAATTTTTGCAAATGGTTGTGCTAGTCAATTGGGTTATGAGGAACACTGTTTCGAAACTCCCTGGATCGATCATCGACTCACCCGAGTCGACTCCCTTTTACCTTGACTGAGTTCTTGTTTGAGTCCGTGTTTTGCCCTACCAAGTCAATCAAGACTCTTTTGACTCTCCAAAGTTATGACCATGTCAACTGAGTACACGGCCACTCTGCACCAAGTCAACTAGGATTTGCTTTGGCTGCATTCTGGCCCGCATCAGCATTTTGAAACATTGGAAAAGAGGATAAAAAGCTTCTGGGAAAATCCTTTCTTGGACAAATATTTAGTCGAATTTGAAGGAAATGAAAGTTATAACAGAGTAGTAGTTTATGATTCATCCAGAGTCGTCATTCTGGTATTTGTAGGCCATTACAGTGATTCTCATGCCGGTAGACGTGGGGGTTAAATCTGCATGGAACAGAATCGAGCTCCTGAAAAATCTGAGGTCAAAAAAAGTTTGGATTGAAATAAATTCATATTGGTTAGCTTAAAAATGGTCAAAGAAATCTTTGCACGCCGCATTTCCTTTTCCAAACTTATTTCGAGAGATGAAGTCTGCATTTAGAGACTTTGGATAGCATCGGTTTTCTCACATTCTCCATGAAGGAAATATTTTAGCTGATTGACCAGAAACAAATGGTGTTTCTTTTAGCAATTTAATCACATAACAGTATGTGCCTAATATATTTAGTCAGGATATTGGATATTGGCCATTTGCATGTTTGTATTTTTTACGGTTTTCATTTTTGATCTTGATCAAATAGATTATCACCTGATTGTAACAATCTTTGGGAAGTGAACCATCTCAGGAGAGGTAAACACTTGAAAGAGGATTACCATTCAAAAAAACACTTGAAAGTGGAAGCTCCATGAACCATTATCTAATGAAGACATTCCGTTAACCATCTAAGGAGGTCTAACAATTTTGGGATTCAATTGGCGAGGTGTCCTAATTACAAATTTGTTGATGCCAAGGACAATTATGAGAAAGAGAAGGGAGCTCATTACGGTGGTCACGGGTTGCTCCATTGTGAGGGTGAGCCTAGGCGCAACGGTAAGGTTGCTCCATTGTGACCTGTCGTTCACGGGTTCGAGTCACGGAAACAGCCTCTCTGCAAAGCAGGGGTAAGGCTGCGTACATCTAGCCCTCCCCAGACCCCGCAATGGCTGGAGCCTCGTGCACTGGGCCACCCTTTTTTTTTAGAAGGGAACTCATTATGAGGAAGATATAAAAGATGTCAAAGCAGAAGTTCTAAAACCCCAAGATGAAGGGGGAAGCTTGGTGGTTTGGCATGTAAAGAGATAAATATTGAGAAGAAAAAGGATTAAGAGCAAGATCGTAGGGTTTGGTAATATAATCCCATGACTCCCTTTAGATAATTAGGAAATTACAAGTCTTAATGTAAGATGGGCCCAATCCTAAACCCGTGGAAGACATGAAAAATAAGAGTACACACTATATCAATGAGATGCATATGCTCTAGCACTCCCCCTTCATGTTGATGAATAGATGTTGCCTATTTCCATCTTGGAAGATAGTAATTGATGTTAATTCCTGGGATTCAGTTGGAAATTTTGGGGGAAATCCTGTAAAATCACGGAAACGTATAGAAAGATATACAAATGATAGAATTTAAAGATGAAACTCTAGGAAATGCTAGAATAAGCACACATACACACTTACAAACCATCACAAAAACAAGACAATCATCCATAATGGTTTAAAAACATTGAACACCTAGTGACTTGCACTATCTTGTTTGTCTTATAATTTAGTATATACAAAATTTCACATGTAAATATTTATACGTGTCATGATGTAAATATTGACATGCACCACATTTCGCATGCAATTCCTATAAGTATTATTATGTAATACATACTGATAAAGTATACCACTATTTTAACTTACGCTTTTGTTTTATGCACTTGGGTCGTTTCGGTTTCAGTTTTGGTGGGGATAGAAATGAAAACATTTCGGCCAGTTCTTGTCGATTTCAGTGGAAATTTAAAACCATGAACTGATCTCTTGAACGTATATAAGGGGTAGAGCTCCCTCTGGACTCCAATTCTTACAAAAAGGCATTCTACTTCAATATGTATTGTTCTCTTGCAAAAAAAAAAGGGATTAGAGGCTATACGAATAGCCAATTGATTGTCAAAAATCATTGGCATAAGGTGGTTCACATTTAAGCACAAATAGCTAAGTAACCTTCTATCAACTTTACATGCAACTAATCACATCCAATGCCCAATACTTAACGTCAACACTAGAGCGGGCCACCACACTTTGTTTCGTACTTTCCCAGTTAAGCAGGTTTCCACCCACAAATGTACAATACCTTGAAGCTCTCTTATCATCAGGTGAAACTTCCCAATATGAATCTGTAAAGGTTGTGAACTTGTGGTTGTCAAGATGCCCACTATTTTTGTACAAAATGCCATGAGGCAGACGGCCAAGTGATGAATTGAGGTATCTTAGAATCCGATGGATGGACAACTTTACAAAAATAAAATCAGTCACTTAAAACAAATGGTAGACCATGTGGGCTCCATTACTAATACTCATCATACCGATAACTTAAAAAAAACACTAAAGGTACGGAAAAAACTAATTTGGGCCCTTTGTTCGTAGCACCTCATTCATGGACAACCTTGGATAAACAGCTTTCTACGCTTGCTAATCTTCGATGTTCTTCAAAACCTAGTGGCGGTTCCTCTGGGCCACACTTTATCATGACATTTTGAGCAAGCCCTTGGGCCTGGTGCTTTATCATATTAATTTGGCTAAACATGTTAAATTGATCCCTATCAAAATCACAAGAGAGACACAATATTCTTTCGATGAACAATTTTATTTTACAATAATATTGAAAACAAGGGTATTATTGAATTGCAAGAAAACCATTTAAAAAAATTATTGAATTGCAAGAAAGCTTTAGAGATCCAGTTATGATGTATATGATGAAAATGAGGACGATCATGGATTTCTTAATGATCCAGAAGCAAGTAAAGAGGTCTCCAATGTACATGACATATTTGTTAATAGGTATAGGATTTGGAGGATCTTCATTCACAAAGACAAAGATGGAATGAAGCATGGTGCCCATGCTTGATAACAAATTAAATCACCACATAACGTTCAAAAAAGCATTTCCAGAACATGTATAATGGTTCTTGGCGGATGTAATCACCCAACTCTGTCACGACCTTGCCAAGATGGAGGTTCTGATGTAATCACCCAACTCTGTCGCCGAAGAACTTGCCAAGATGGAGGTTGCTCGTGAAAGGATGTGTATCACAAAAACATATCCTTTAGATTCTTTCTTTTTTTTTGTTATTTTTTTATTATTTTGGGGCTTTCTCAGCCCTTGTGTTCTGTTTTCTTGCTTTTTTTAATAAATTCACTGCATCAAAAAAAATGTAGACAGTTTAGCAAAGGCTACACCAGAGCTCTTTCGAAAATAGATCAATGTTATGAATCATAGTTGTTAATTCTGTTTCTCAAAAATGGAAATACTTCATTCTAGTAAAGGAGCAGGAACAAAACCTGCATTTATGGCCTACCGTTTAGTCAATGTTGGGCATTTCTGGTTATAGTTATTCCAGTCATTCTGCTTATTCCAGTTTATTTCAATCAGCTCTTTTTTTGTTAAGATAAAGTGGCCATTTTTCCTAGAAAACTTGATACCTTGAAGGGCCTATTTAGTTGAAACAACATCCCAAAACAAATTAGCAACATCAAAACTCTATCTTGAGTGGATTCCAGGGCAACTCCTGTTCTTACTAAATTTTTATTAGTTCTTGATCCACCAACTCCCTCATTTGGGATCTAGTCTGCAACATTTGTTGAGTTACTCAGAAAAAATAATTTAACCTTCACAATTAAAAGTCATTGATAGAAAGAGAGAAAGATGGTGAAGAAAAGACAGAGGATTACCAGTGGTGAATTAAGAGATATCTCACTTGATCTCCCGCGCTCTCATTTAACTCTTCAATTTTCTCACCATGCGAATGTGCTAGCTAGACAGCATTAATTTCACTAGCCTATTAACTACATATACGCTCCTGCAGAGACTACAAGACTTGAATGCTAAGAGGAAGAAGGTCACTGAAGCTACTCTAGACTTCTCCGCATCATTCAAGAGGGTCCTAGATTTATTGTCTAGAGATGAAGTCCCAAAAGACGGACTACATTAAAACTAGGAGATTATTAACAACACCTGCAACTAAACCAGAAGCACGATTTGGTATAATTGGTCCAACCGCGTCTACTAAGTGCCTAGCATACATGATGATTCTCAAAATTTTGGCCATGACTAAAAAATCGCCATGCACCCTCAAGGCCTCAACCGAACACAAACACAGTAAGTTGAAGTGAAAGTGGCATCAACAAAGAGCTAGGAAATTACTCGATCAATATTTATTTGGAGCCTATCCAATCCATCCAGCAATCTACGTTTTATGCCTACCATCTTGAAAGTAATGGAATGATTGGTCTCACCCTACATACAGGACACCCCATTTTCCATGATGTTGAACCAAAATGGCTACCAAAAATTAAATTTTTCTATTATTTATACACATTTTATACAGTATCAATGTATTTCGAATAATCTACATAAATTTTGCTATGCCTTGCCACTCCCATATAATTGTATAAACTTGAAAGTGTGTTGGGTAATTGGGTTTTTCCAAGGCGGTTCCTTTCTAACACCGAAACACTTATTAGGGCTGGTCTCCATGAGGATGGTAAGCCAGAGTTTATTTTATCCTTTGATAGGCTTGCTAGAACAACCACAATGGGTTGCAGTGTTTCAAAATGCGGATGCGAGTCAAAAAGTGGCCAAAGCAAATCCTAGTCAACTCAGCACGATGCAGTCGAGTACTCGGTTGGCAGTCATAAATTTGGAGAGTCAAATGAGTTTTGATTGACTTTGTAGGACAAAATACAGATTCAGACAACAACGTGGCCAAGGCAAAAGGGAGTCGACTCGGGCGAGTCAACAATGCAATGATGCGGGAGAGTTTTGAAAATATGAAGGGTAGGATATACAAGCAGGAAATCCAATCCCAGGGGCTTATTCAAGATGAAATTATCCAAGAAGGGTAACCAGTCCCAGGAACAGCTTATCAAAGGATTTTAATTCCGATGGAGAACAGCCCCATTTGTGCCTTGGTTGTTTAAGTTTCACCACTTGGCAATCTGAAAAATACCAAACCGCTTATATCTGTATCTCTCAGGTAAATAAAGAATTTCATTGTAATTCATAAACATGGTATCTCTATGAAGTTCACTTATCAGTAATCATATGATTCAGGATTTTCTATTGTAATGAGCAGTCACTTCTTTGTAACTTCATTCTAATTTCAATTTGGGCAAATGGGTATTGACTTACAATTTGAATTTTCAGAGTATAGAGTTTCTGAACATCCAACAAATCTCAATCATATAAAGAATCTGATATCCCCAAGATAAGAAAAACGTTCAATAAAAGAAACCCAAACAAGAAAAGAACCAAAAAAATTAGAAAACAATCCACCAACCAACCAAACAAAGGCCAATGGAAAAAAGAAAAGAAAAAAGGAAGGCATCCCCATTTGCCTTGACACTAACAATAAAAATCTAAATAAACAACAAAAAACGAAGAACATTGATTGATTATCCAAAAACAATCAGAAAAGAATAGATATAAAATAAAATCCGACCTGGGTAACGTCGTCTGCTATGTTGACAGTCTCGACCTCTTCTCTACTCTGCAGAGAAATGGCTTTCGCAGAAACTGAAATGGGTCTTTTTAAAGAGACGCCCTTAGTTATAAAAGAAGAGGGAGATTTGAAGGAAACGAAGGGGAAGCGTTGAGGGGAAGACATGTAATAAGTGGCGGGAAGTAAAAAAGGAGCGACCGCCATTGCTGAGGTTTTGAAGCTTGTAGTCTGAATACCAGAGCTCTATCCGGTTTTAACAAATATAAACGGGCATATTTAATTACGTAGTTGCCCTGAAGTTTTGATGAATGACTAAGTGCGTTTTGGCGTACCGTTTAAAACACCGTTTGGCGTTTGAAACACCGTTTTGGGCCAAACGGCCGTTTGGGAGTGTTTGGGTACGCAGCCACCGTTTGAAACACCGTTTTAAACCCTCAAAATGATGTTTTGCAAACGGTGGAGGAAGGTCCGTTTGCAAAACGCCGTTTTAAACGGAGTTTTTGGGCTGTGGGTTTTTACATGTTTGCCCTCATCAAAACCCATTTTTACATATATGCGCGCGATTTTATGCGTTACGTCAAATACCAAAAAAGTGGGGGTGTTAATATCATTCTTGAGGACACAAATTTGTTAAATTGTTAATATTTAATTCAAAACAAGGGGCTGCAAATATCATTATATGATCTCTTAATTTTGATTTTCTAAAGACAAAAGAATTAAAAGAAACCCTAGTTTCTTACTTTCTTCATCTACTTTGCAAAATTGCAAACCCTCCACGCCTCACTGCCTCAGCGCCTCCACTCGTCCGTCAAATCCGGCTGTTGAGAAGAAGAAGGAGAAGAACCCCAAAGGTATAGCCATTTAATTTTTTGGCAATGATTTTTAATTTTAATAGTGTTTGAATGAAATCCTAATGACCTTTTAATATTGGGCCTAATGAGAGAGTAGTTGAGTTACATTGAGGCCAACCAAAAAATACCCTTTTTGGTCATTTTACCCCTAAAACTCTGTTTTGGGGCATTTGCAACCAAACACACAATACCTCCGTTTGCCGTTTAAAACGCCGTTTTGATCTGGCCAACCAAACATGAAAACGCCGTTTTGACCCAAAATGCCGTTTTGCAAAACGGCGTTTTAAACGCTATTTCTAACGGTACGCCAAACACACCCTAAATGGGCTACCTAACAATATCTCTGTTGATTTCATATGGGAAATGATATCTGGCTACTGATATTTGCCCTACCATGTTTTGATAATGACGCAAACTTACCTTGTCTTTTATTGATTAACCAGTGTCAAAAGATATTGCAATTCTCAATAGCCCCAACAGCCACTTAAAAAGAAAAAGACAAGGTGAGTTTGTGTTATTATCAATATATAATGGTGCAAATATCAGTAGCAATGATATATTCACCCAATTTTTTTTAACTTGGGACAGCCCCTATAGGTTAAACTTAAAAGAGTAGTCATAAATACAATTGAGGGGCTGCCCCACATAAAAAATGGGGCGAATATATCACTTCCCTCTTCATATATATTTTGTGGGGAATGCTAAACCGGAGGACGGTCGTAGGGCTTTCTACTTGTTTGGTTAGCATGAAAGTGGTGGAAATTAGTGGAGTGGAAAACCCTTTCCAAGTTTTCATTACTTGTTGGCAATGAGAGGTTTTCCAAACTGAAGAGGTCTAACCATCCAGAAAGAAAAATACACATTTTTAGGGGCCGTTTTGGATACGCGGATTTTAGAATCTTGAATTTCCTCAAAATATTAGAAGGGAGATGAGAGAAGAAAGAGACCAGCCGTTGTTATCTGATTTCTCGCCCTTCTTTCTGTTAGCAAGAGAGTAGGCAATCATCTCATGTTTCCAGGTTTTAAAAATTTCACAATGGGGGAGAGAATTCTAAAAACTGGAATTCTTACTTAAAATCCAAGATTCTAAAGAGAGAAGCAAAACAGACTGTTTCGTTCTCTTGTCTCCCATCCTGGATTTTGAGAAAATCCAAGATTCTAAAATCCGCATATCCAAACAACTCCTTGGATACGTTTGGATATGCGGATTTAGAATCTTAGATTTCCTCAAAACTGTAGATGGGAGACTAGAGAAGAAAGAGATCAGCTGTCTGATTTCTCACCCTTCTTTCCGATAGGCAAGAGAGCAGGAGATCGTCCCATGTTTCCAAGTTTTAAAAATCTCAAAATGGGGGCGAGATTTCTGAAATCTGGATTCCTTAATTAAAATCCAAGAAACGATGTAAGGACAACAAACGACAGCTTTATTATGAACCCTCTTTTACTTAAAAAGAGACCAACCGTTGTTTTCTAATTTCTTACTCTTTTTTCCGTCAGAAAAAGAGTAGGAGATCATCCCATGTTTCCAGGTTTTAGAAATCTCGGGATGGGGGAGAGATTTCTAACACCTGGATTTCTTACTTAAAATCCAAGATGCTAAAGAGAAGTGAAACAGTCGGTCTGCTCCTCTCTTCTCCCAACTACAGTTTTAAGGAATTCAAGATTCTAAAATCTGGATACGCAGATTTTAGAATCCGGGATTTCTTTAAAATTGTAGCAAATAGACAAGAGAAGAAGCTGACCAGCCATCGTTTTTTACTTCTCGCCCTTCTTTCCGTTAGCAAGAGAGCAGCAGATCCTCCCATATTTCCAGGTTTTAGAAATCTCAGGATGCGGGAGAGATTTTTAAAACCTGAATTTTTCACTTAAAATTCAAGAAACAATGTCAGAACAACATACATCAGCTTGATCATGAACCCTATTTTACACTGTTTTCAAACTGAAATCCTGGATTCTAAAATCCGCGTATCCATACGCGGATTTTAGAATCCAGGTTTTCAGTTTGAAAACTGTAAAAGAGGGTTCATGATCACTTAAGGTAAGCAGTGTTTCTTGGATTGTAAGTGAGAAAATCAGGTTTTAAAAATCTCTCATGCATCCTGAGATTTCTAAAACCTGGAAATATGGGATGATCTGCTAATCTCTTGCTTAGGGAAAGAAGAGCGAGAAGTAAAAAACGACGGCCGGTCCGCTTCTTCTCTTGTCTCTTAGCTACAATTTTGAAGAAATCCGAGATTCTAAAATCCGCATATCCAAACGGCCCCTTAGTCTTCAGACTTTTCACTTTAAAAACTTGGATGCCACTGGAGAAAATTATTGAGCAGGATTTACACATGTAGCATCCATTGGTTTTATGTAATTAGAGTACAAATTGGGGGCGCTGATAAATTCACCCCACCGGCCCACCCTCTCTCTCTCTCAAAATAGGCTACGTGCGGACGAGATAACATATGGTGGGCGGCCGGGCATGGACGTGCAGCTCAAAAAATACAGTAGGCGCCCACATCGTTTGGGTGATCCAGACCATTTATTTGTTGGGCCTTTTAGATGGGGTGTGCCCCAAGAACCTTCTCCGTAGGATGACCCTAACCCTCAGATTTTAACTGCTCAGCCCTCCCTTCTTAGTGTGAAGTAAAAATGACATGTAGAGCTTTTAACTGCTCAGTGTCATTCTTATTTTCATATACACACACCCTCATCAAATCAGTAGCACAGTTTCAAATCCACAAAAGAAATGCAGAATTGCTCTCACAAAGCTTAACCATCATAGACATACCAACGCATTAATACTAATAGCAGTAGTGGCAACATAGTAGCTTAAACACACACACAAACCCATCATAAATAAGAGGGTATTTTGAACTAAAGACACATGGATAGAGTAGCTGCAACCCAAACAAACCCATAAAAGAGTAAAAGGGGTTCCTATGAAGTTGGACTAAGGACACTTAGGCCCACCCCTTTTGGTCTTCCAATTGTTGTAGCATGCACAAACCTGCTTATTCCCGTAGAAACCAGGTGGAACACAGAGGCACTTCTTGCAACACTTCTGGCAGAAAAACATGCATGGCTTGTGGTATTGAGTCCTTGAGCACCTTCTACTACAAGCGTTTGGGCATTCTGATCAAAACCCAAAAGCACAACATAAGCATCAAATTAAGTTACACTTTTGTTCAGATATAATCTTGCTAGTAATTTAGTGATGAGAACTTACGGTAGCCTTTCAGACTTCCCGAACCATAGCTTCCCTGAAGTCCAAAAAGACATAAAAGAAAAATCAGCTATATACTTCATAGTGAGATTTTATACGGTGTAGCCCGTATATTCCAGTATTTTTCAAAAAAGGACTGTATGGCCCACACCGTAGCCCCAAAAATCATTACCATAGGATGATCCCAGTCTTCCAATCTCTGAGGTTTCCTAATATGCAGTTCATCTATAGAACGAAGGGCTAGGATCACCCTATGGGAAAGATTTGTTTGCACACAAGCTATTTACATTGTGGCCCATCAAATGGACGGTTTGGATCATCCTAGTACAGTACTTTTTTGAAAAATGCTGGACTATAGTCTCTATATACGGGCTTAATACCATACAAAAACTGTATAGTTTATATACTTAAAACCTCTAGCATTCTGGGAAAAAAAAGTATAGTATTCGGGAATAGAAGAAAAATGACACCTTTCGAATCTGCTTGGTAAGATGATTTTTGTCTTCTGCTGAGAACTGCAGCCATTGCAACATAAATAAAGCAGTCAGTTAATGGAAAAACAGAAACAAAACACTAGATAAAAACTGCTAATTGAAAAAAGAAAGGACAAACAAATAATAAGAAACAACCCACCTCACATGCAGCAATGGACACTAAGAGGAACAACAAAAGGCCCAATGCAAGGAACTTGGCCATGGCTAAACTGCTGAAAAGAGAGAGAGAGAGAGAGAGAGAGAGAGAGAGAGAGGTAGGTAGGTGGAGAATGAAATGTAGAGATGTTGGTGGAAATTTTTCAAATTAAGGTGGGGTGTCTTAAAGAGACAACTTTTGCAGTGAAGAGCAGAGGTGAAAACACTGACATACGGAGTAAAGTGTTTTGACTGTTTTTGACTGGTGCACACTGCACGAAAAGACCACCTCCAGGCACTGAGCTTTGGAGGGTCCCTTCCATTCTACAGCTTTCCCGCCATTCAGCTTTTCTGCTAGCCAGTTATTTAAAAAATAAATAAATAAATAAAACTATTTGAAATGGAATTACTGTAGACCATACCAAGTATGAATTCATCGTAATCATATTCTAACCCTCCTAGGAATTACATTATCATTACAATTTTTATTAGAATTTTTTTTATGTCAATTCCAAGGGAATCTAAATCAGCTTCTGATTCTTGATTAGAGCAATCCAAATGCATCCTGTGTGGGTAAGCTTGGATTTCCGAAATTAGGAATCTAAATCGTCAGCTTACTATTCCAAATCTTATTTCGATTTCATTAAATAGGAAAAAAAAATCTAAACCAGATTGTTTTAGACATTGCTCGTAAGAGAGGCTAAGAAGGTAAGAAAGTAACATGTCCTCAAAAGCCAATTAAAAAAGAAAAGACAAGATGAGTTAGTGCAATTATTAAAACATGGTCGTGCCAACATCAGTTGCCTTGTAAAATATCACGATATTTCGGGATTTATTAGGGACCATTGCAGAAGGCATTTCCCGGACTGGTTGTTGCATGAGAGAGCAGCCACATGCAACAGCCAGTCCATGAAATGCCTTTTGGGATGGACCCTAGCAAATCCTGAAATATCGAGATATTTTAAAGAGAGGACTGATGTTGGCACTAACATGTTTTAATAATTGCACAAACGTAGCTTGTCTTTTTCTTTTTACACGGCCATCAAAGGTTATTACTGTTCCCAAACAGCTCTCAGAAGCCAATTTAAAAAGAAAAGACAAGCTGAGTAAATGCAATTAGTAAAACATGGTAGTGCTGAATTCAGAAGCCTTTAATAATTATTGGGGATATTTGTGACTAGGGATTTGCTAGGCAATTTTCGTCCAAAGACATTTCATTGGAAGGGGAGGGGCCTGCAACTCAATAGTAGAGGCTTTGTTTATCAACCTTGAGGTCGCAGTTTCAATCCCAGCTAACCAACACCCTAAACAAAAAAAGACGTTTCCCGGCCTCAGATGCATTAAATGAATACGAGAAAGCCTGCTAGAAAGTGAGCCCGTGTGGCTGTTCTCTCTTTCAAAAGTGAGCCAAAAGGCTCTCTGCCAAATTGCCTAGCAAATATATGCTCTAAAGAGGAAAGAAACATGCCCCTAGATGCACTAATCAGGCAATCCTAATGGTCGAAAGCCCATGTTAGGAAACCATGAATTTTTTTTTCCCAAAGGACTAGTTTATTATTTTTAAGAGTTGAGGGCTAGGGGGAGCGGGCACTAAGAGGCTTGAGATCGTATGATTGTGGGGAGAGTAAAAATAAAGGCTACTGATTTTGGCACTACCATGTTTTAATAATTGCATAAACATAGCTAGCCTTTTCCTTTTAATTAGCTTCTCAGAGCATTTTGGGAACTATAATAACCTTTTGACAGCTGTTTAAATGAAAGACAAGCTGAGTGTATGCAATTATAAAAAACATGGTAGTGAGTCTAGTAACAACATCAGTGGCCAAAATAAATTGTATTTTGATAAGTCCGTGTTGTCAGCTTTCATGCTCTCCCTAGTCTCTCCTTCCTCCACCTCCCTGGCCCCTCTCTCCACACTTGAAATTCCATGTAAAAAAATTTCATGGCAGCCAAACATGACCCAAATTCAAAATGAAAGAACCAATTGTCCTTTTACATGTCGCCAATTGGACTTAGTTTCACTGCATGTGTGTGAATAGACCATGCAGTGAAGGGCTTAAAAATCGCATAATGTTAAGATACAGTGCAGGAAAGAACTTCCAATTAACAGCCTTAACAAGTACGAATAAAAGTGGCATATTTTACATGAAAAATGCATATCTGGAAAAGTGCAAATTTTCTCTATGTTCCAATGTACATACATGGCAACTAGTTCTTGTCAGGACCTAAGGTTAGAATTTTGAACCAACATCATAATTTAGGATCCTTGGCCAGATTTCTTCATCAATAAAAATGAAAAAAAAAAAAAAAAAAACTGGGATTAAAAAAAGATACCATGCTGGATTTCAAGCCGAGTTAATCGACATCCATAGCACTCTCCTTCCCATTGATATTGCTATTGCTGGACCAGAGCTTGATAGTACGATCATGTGCAACGGTCGCAATATATTGTCCATCTGTTCCACCAAAAGAAAATTAAAACAGCTAAAAATTACAATGGAGTGCACTAGAGCAAAACCCGAATATAAATTGAAAAAACATGCATGAACAGAAAGAACTGCCTGCAAAACCATCACTGATCGTTCTTCTTAGTCGGAAATCAAACGATCAGAAAAAGGCTCTTTTTAAGTGTGGATGAAAGTTTGAACGTCGCAACCACCTCTTAAGGAAAAAAGAAAATGGTAATTGGTACTAAAAAACGATAGCTGCTGGACAAGAATTGTAAAAGAAATCATTTCTTGAAATGTTTGGTATTAAAACAGAGTAGAAGAGGAGATTTTTAGAGTTCATCTTTGCATCACTTGAACTAAAAGCATTACCTCCTACAATATCCAGACATGTAACTTTTGCTTCATGCCCAGCCAGTGTCTTGATAGGCTTGAAATCTCGAGCAGACCACACCTGATATGAATGAAACTTACCATGGTGAGATGGTGAAATACATACAGCAAAAGAATGAATTTTCTTTCCTAGAAGTTGGATCTCATATTGAGGAAGAGTGGTACCTTGGCTGTAGTATCATAGGAAGCAGTTGCCAGAAAATATCCGTCCTGGGGTTCAAACTTAACTTGTGAAATAAGGTGGGAATGAGCAGGTATTACGTACAAAGATTTCTTCTTTCGTAAATCCCAGATACGGCATGTATTGTCTTCACTACCAGTTGCTAAATGATAGCCATTAGGAGAAAAATTGATACCAAGAACCTGAAAGAGTGCCAGAGATTGGATGAGATTCAACAAACCATTGGAGATTAAAAAGTTGATCCAATAACCAAAGGGCAGACGCCATTTGGCAATTAATTAATGAAAAAAATGAAAGAACAACGAAAAGATCAAAATAAAGAGGAACATGGATCAGATGACATGTTACTGTAGGACCCAAGCAAGGCAACGAACAATCAGATGACACCTTACTGGAGGACCCAGCCAAGTCGACCAATAATCATCCGAGAGAGAGAGAGAGAGAGAGAGAGAGAGAGAGAGAGAGAGAGAGAGAGAGAGAGGAACTAGGATTAAATTGTGCCTTACCGGCTTAACGTGGCCTTCCAAAGCTAGAATACTTCTCCCAGTTCGAAGGTCCCAAACACGAGCAAGTGCATCTAGCCCACATGATGCAGCCAAAGACCCATCCTGGTGGAAACAGATCCCATACACGCTTCTACTGTGACCTTCTTGAAAAAGCAACTCAACGCCAGTACTAATATCCCATAACCTCCATGTCTTGTCAAAGCTAGCAGTTCCCAAGTACTTTCCAGATGGATGAAATGCAACACGAGCAAGACGATCCAAGTGGCCATCGAATGATTTCAGAAGAGTCCCTTCAGAATTCCATAATTTTGCAGTCCGATCAGCGGAAGCAGTTGCTAAATGGTTGTCCACGGGAGAAAATGCAACATCAGTTGCACGCTCGGTGTGACCTTTTAAGGTGGCAACCTTATTCACTTGAGGCATACTCCATAATTTAATGGCTCCACTCCAAGCACTTGAGACAACAAATAAGAGAAATTTAAATCAATATCATGCACATTTAAAATGCAGTAACTAAAGAATAAATCGGGGGTTCAATTTATTTAACAGCATACTTGAAAGGAAGCTACATGCATGCTCCAAGAAATAACATTGGTGCTCCCAAATGTCATTTACATGTAATGGAGAAAAAGTCGTAAAAAATAAAGCTTATAAGAAAAGGTGACTAGGATTTACCTAAATTATGTCAAAAGAGGGAGAATATGAGTAGATCATCATTTCCATAATCTCCGACCATCAGGCAGCATATCTAATCAGTTCTATAAACTTTCCCACTTTTGGAGCAAGAAACAAAAGCCATGGAATCTCATGTGCCACAAGTGTTTTCTTGCTAACAGGTGGACCATGGTAAGAAACAAAGAATAAACACTTTGACTGTTCTCATGCGCTCTCTGGATTGTCTTTTGAGTTTTCTTGCTAACCGGTGGACCATTGTAAAAATCTCATGTGCCAAGAGCTGCTGGACTGTAGATCTTTTGAGTTTTCATCTGGATTGTCTTTCCTCTACATCTGATTGGTAAGTGCTCTGCAAAAACTGTAATTCCTAGTTGAAATTTGTGAAAATTTTCATGCCAAAACTGCTCTAAATTGTGCCACGAACAGAAACCAAACAAGATCTGGAGGTTTGTTTTCTCCAAATTTCTTTTGGGTAATTGGAATCTAAATGTTCTGGATCTAGTGCTAACAGTGGATGGAATTCTGTTAAAATCCTAACTACTATCTATAAAGGTAAAATTGTAGGTTATTATCTTCTACCCTTTGCCTTTATTTCCAATTGTGTCCCACAGCCCTAATTCCAATTATACCCCACAGCCCAGGGCATTTTTGTCATTTGCATTTGCAAGAGAGGAGACATAACAAAATTTTCTTCTTCACTACTGTGCCTTTTCCTAGCACCAATAAGATCTGTCCACTTGCCTCACCAGTGAACATCAGTAAGAGCTTACAGAGTCAACAAGTCAACAAAAAACTTATAGTCTTCCTTCATCAGAGGTTAAAAACCATTTTCACTGGATAGAAAAACATTTTTCCCTGTTTTGCCTAAATCCCAATTTAGACAAAATGTCATAACGAAATTAGAAGATTGTCGATTTTTTTTTTGGACGTTTGCATAGGAGTATCTATTGCTCGAAATGGCAAAAACACCCTTAAAAAGCAGATAATTTCATAAACTTTCACTAAAACCCACTCCAAAGCTTAATGTAGGGCACAAGCAGACACCAAAAAACCAACATCCCTCGTCGTACATGCTGAAGCACTTATCCAGAAAGTGCAAAGACTACAGCGAGTGACCCATAGCATTCGTAGATAGGACTTTGCCCTCATTCCTCCTTTCTAGCTATTCTTCTTATTTAATCTAATTCTGTCAGATAAGCCCTTTTATGGCTGCAATCTTCCTAAACAGGATTGAACTATATTATGTTGTGCTATTCCCCTGACCCCAATCCCGGCCGATAGGGAGAGAACAATGGGGGAACCAATCAAGTTCTAAGGTTCGATCTGGGAAAAGAAAGATGGAAGAAAGAACCAAAACTCACTGCCCAGAATTCGTGACAAGCTTTCTGGATAAGTGCCTCAGCATGTACGATGAGGGATGCTGGTTTTTTAGTGTCTACTTGTGCCCTACATTCAGCTTTGGAGTTGGTTTCAGTGAAACTTTATGAAATTATCTGCTTTTTTAGGATTTTTTGCCATTTCGAGAAAAATAGATACCCCTGTGCAAACGTTCAAAAAAAACCGACAATCTTCTAATTTGGTTACGGCCTTTTGTATAAATTGGAATTTAGGCAAAAGAGGGAAAGAAGGTTTCTCTACCCAGTGAAAAGGGTTTTTAACCTCTGATGAAGGAAGACTCTATAAGCTTTTTGTTGGCTTGTTGACTCTGTAAGCTCTTGCTGATGTTGACTTGTGGGGCAAGTGGGCAAATCTTAATGGTGCGAGAAAAAGACATAGCAGTGAAGAAGAAAATTTTGTTATATCTCCTCTCTTGCAAATGCAAATGACAAAAATACCCTGGGCTCTGGGGCACAATTGGAATTAGGGCTGTGGGACACAATTGGAAACAAAGGCAAAAAGTGGAAGAAAATAACCCACCATTTTGCCTTTATAGATAATAGTTAGGATTCCCTGTCCTCACTTACTGAAACTTTGACACTATATGAGATATCTTCGGGGTATTTTCGTCAGTCCAGTTATAGAAGCTGCTAAATCCTGCGTTTTTTAGCACCAATGAAAATAATTTACCGTTGTAATAGCCGATCCTTTTAACGCCTCCTTTCCAGAGCTTTCTCGCTCTCCCCTCTCCTTTGGCCCTTTATAGATGTTGAAGCCAGCACTCTCTCTACAGATGTCGACAACAACCTGCACAACTTTCTCTGGAATTCTCTCCCTCCCACCACACCGCTTTCTACCCTTCCAATTTTCCTATCTGTGCGACCTCATTCCCTTTCTATCCCTTATATTAACAGCCCCAAAAACCTCTTCCTGTAGTAGTTCTTCAGATTACTTCTTCTTCTTCTTCTTCTTCTACAAAGTATTTAGAGCTTCTATTCTTTTACATTTTTTGGGGGGTTTCTTCTAAGGCTTTTGTTCCTTCTAAATTCATGCCACCTAATAAATTCTTGTCCCTTCCCTCCTTAACGTCTCCCTACCTTTCGTCTCGTCCAACTCTTTCAAAACCCTACCTCAAGTCTCCTTCTTTGGGCTAGGGCTAGGATATTTCTTTTTGAATTGCTGTAATTGTATAGTTGCAATCACAATTTTGGGTTCATATTGGAATCTTACCTACGTGTTTCAGTAATTATAGGTTGCCTCAGAATTTTTATCTCATGTCTTTGCATTTTTTTCATGTATTGTGTTTTTCTTTGTTCTTTTTCCTTAATGGTGAACTTCATCATTGTACATAGACTTCATTGTAATTGAAAATACTTATGGTTACTTTCCCTGCAGATATGTTAGATTGGGTCTCTTTTCTGTCCATTAAGAAGATCAAGAAATTCCTTTCTTCGAAAAGCAAGGTTAGTCGAATCTTTTACTGTAGTCTTGAATATTAAACTTATTTTTCAGTTCTTCATTGATGCAATGATGAAAACTATGTATGATTTGGTGTTTTTTTCTTTGATTTTTTATGGGTTTGCGGGATCTAGAGTGTGAGCCCTGTGCAAAGAACGCCCATATCTACCACAAATTATCCTTCGTCCTTTAAAAAAATTGCCCTACTTATCTTCTGAGCCGTCTAGGTAGTTTTAACCTTGGATTCTTAAATAGAGCATCTAATTTATGCATTCCTAAAAGGATGCTAAATAGAGCAATTGCATGAATCACATGGCAATGTGAAGAAAAAAAATTTACACACTTAGCTAAGTACAAAATTCATGTGGGAGATTCAGTCATGGTTTACTTCTTAAAAAAAAAAAAAGAGGTTTAAAGCAATTACCTACAACGAAATTCAAGCTAAGAAGATTAGATCACACAAAATATCAAAGAAGAAGATTTATTCCTTTCTGTTTCATATAAACAGATTGTAATCAAGCTAGATTACTGGATAAATTCTCTTAATTTTATCAAGAACAATCTCAGAAAGTATGCAATTCAAACTTCAAAACCATAAAACAAAAAATGAGAAAAAAACAACCTTCATAATTCCAACAGCAGTACCTCTATGATCAGTACCTCTATGATCAGGAAAATTCTCAAAGGCCGTCACAACGTTCGCCCTATTAAAGAATGTAGGGGACAAGCATGTGGAATAATAGTTCAAACTGATTATCGGGCTTCCAATTTATGCGAGTCCTTCATCCTCTCCCGGATCTGATTTTTGTTTCTGATTGTAATTAGTTAGGATCTTTTGGATGACCTGGCTACTGTTTAATGTAATTGGGGACATCTTGTCCCTACCGTTTATGCTGGAATAAAATTCTGTTACCTTTCTAAAAAAAAAAATAGTTCAAAATGATTATTCGCCTACCACAGTGGTGGTCTATAGTAAGAATTTTACCCAGACAAGCAAGTCAGCAGAAAGACTTCACTCTAAGGGGCAAGCAAACTCCAAGCCTTCCTAGCCTCAGAATCAGTGGAGCGATCAGACAGAGCTATAAAAAAAATTAGCTGAGAAATCCCCAGAAGGACTTTCTTTTCATATTCTTTTTTCAACATTGTCTTGATGTGATTCAGCTCTAGCCTAGCAGGAAACAAATTCATTCTGTCCATTTCCCAATCATATAGATTTCTTCTGAATCTCACATTTCAAACAACCCGATCGTAAACTTTGCTATAAGAATTAACAATGTTCCTCTTCTTTATGCAAAGCCAAAATAAAAAGACCATGAAAGTCTGACATAATAGAACTCTAACCACTCCACTCATCATATCAAAACTTAATCCGTTCACCTCTACCAACTTCAAATCTGATATTCTTTTGGAACTGCTCACTAACACTCCAGATATCTATTCAAACCAAAGAACTGTGCCCGCTAAAGTTATCTCAAGCATCACATCCTCCAATACTCAGCCCATATTTAGCACTAATGACCTCCCTCCAAAGACTAGAACTCTTTTCTGCAAACTTCAATAGCCATTTACCAAGCTTCTATAACCATTTACCTAGTAATGATTTGTTCACTAACTTCAAACTTCTGATATCTAATCCTCCTTTATATCACATTTTTGTGGATTGACCCCACCAAACCAACTTACACTCACTTTTAACTTCACTTACAAATTACCAAAATTCACCTAAAAATATAATAACACTACTACCAAGTTTATTTTGGCGCGCCGAGATGAGCCGAGCCAAGCCGTGCCGTGCTGTGCCGTGTCGGGGCGTGGCGTGGGGGCGAGTGCGTGTAAGTTGGTTTGGTGGGGTCAATCCACAAAAATGTGATATAAAGGAGGATTAGATATCAGAAGTTTGAAGTTAATGAACAAATCATTACTAGGCAAATGGTTATAGAAGCTTGGTAAATGGCCATTGAAGTTTGCAGAAAAGAGTTCTAGTCTTTGGAGGGAGGTCATTAGTGCTAAATATGGGCTGAGTATTGGAGGATGTGATTCTTGAGATAACTTTAGCGGGCACAGTTCTTTGGTTTGAATAGATATCTGGAGTGTTAGTGAGCAGTTCCAAAAGAATATCAGATTTGAAGTTGGTAGAGGTGAACGGATTAAGTTTTGATATGATGAGTGGAGTGGTTAGAGTTCTATTATGTCAGACTTTCATCGTCTTTTTATTTTGGCTTTGCATAAAGAGGCGGAACATTGTTAATTCTTATGGCAAAGTTTACAATCGGGTTGTTTGAAATGTGAGATTCAGAAGAAATCTATATGATTGGGAAATGGACAGAATGAATTTGTTTCCTGCTAAGCTAGAGCTGAATCACATCAAGACAATGTTGAAAAAAGAATATGAAAAGAAAGTCCTTCTGGGGACTTCTCAGCTAATTTTTTTTATAGCTCTGTCTGATCGCTCCACTGATTCTGAGGCTAGGAAGGCTTGGAGTTTGCTTGCCCCTTAGAGTGAAGTCTTTCTGCTGACTTGCTTGTCTGGGTAAAATTCTTACTATAGACCACCATCGTGGTAGGCGAATAATCATTTTGAACTATTTTTTTTTTTAGAAAGGTAACAGAATTTTATTCCAACATAAACGGTAGGGACAAGATGTCCCCAATTACATTAAACAGTAGCCAGGTCATCCAAAAGATCCTAACTAATTACAATCAGAAACAAAAATCAGATCCGATAGAGGATGAAGGACTCGCATAAATTGGAAGCCCGATAATCAGTTTGAACTATTATTCCACATGCTTGTCCCCTACATTCTTTAATAGGGCGAATGTTGTGACGGCCTTTGAGAATTTTCCTGATCATAGAGGTACTGCTGTTGGAATTACGAAGGTTGTTTTTTTCTCATTTTTTGTTTTATGGTTTTGAAGTTTGAATTGCATACTTTCTGAGGTTGTTCTTGATAAAATTAAGAGAATTTATCCAGTAATCTTGCTTGATTACAATCTGTTTATATGAAACAGAAAGGAATAAATCTTCTTCTTTGATATTTTGTGTGATCTAATCTTCTTAGCTTGAATTTCGTTGTAGGTAATTGCTTTAAACCTCTTTTTTTTTTTTTTTTTTTTTAAGTAAACCATGACTGAATCTCCCACATGAATTTTGTACTTAGCTAAGTGTGTAAATTTTTTTTCTTCACATTGCCATGTGATTCATGCAATTGCTCTATTTAGCATCCTTTTAGGAATGCATAAATTAGATGCTCTATTTAAGAATCCAAGGTTAAAACTACCTAGACGGCTCAGAAGATAAGTAGGGCAATTTTTTTAAAGGACGAAGGATAATTTGTGGTAGATATCGGCGTTCTTTGCACAGGGCTCACACTCTAGACCCCGGAAACCCATAAAAAATCAAAGAAAAAAACACCAAATCATACATAGTTTTTCATCATAGCATCAATGAAGAACTGAAAAATAAGTTTAATATTCAAGACTACAGTAAAAGAATCGACTAACCTTGCTTTTCGAAGAAAGGAATTTCTTGATCTTCTTAATGGACAGAAAAGAGACCCAATCTAACATATCTGCAGGGAAAGTAACCATAAGTATTTTCAATTACAATGAAGTCTATGTACAATGATGAAGTTCACCATTAAGGAAAAGAACAAAGAAAAACACAATACATGAAAAAAATGCAAAGACATGAGATAAAAATTCTGAGGCAACCTATAATTACTGGCACGACCCGTGCACAAAACGGCATGGCACGACAATCGGCCCGGCACGGCAAAATCAATTAAAAAGTGAGCTTATGTGGTTGTTTTCGGGCCGTGCTAGCCCGGTATGACACAGGTCGTGAACTGTGGGCCATGTTGTGCTTAACTTCAACCTTGCACGGCACGACCCGTGGCCAAATCGTGCCGTGCCGTGGCTGGCCCAGGGCCCGTTGGGCCTAGAAGTATCTTGCGACCTTGAGCCTCAACCCGACCCGAGTTGCACCCATATCATGCCCAAAAAGTATAGTTGGTTTGTACAAAAGGAGAAATTATATGATAAGTGGGCGGACGTGAAAGTGTAGGGGGCAAAAGCCATATTTGAAAAAACTGGTCTGCTGTTGGATCAAATAAATGAGTATATAAAATCTGGTACAAAAGTATCTAAGTGTGTATTTGTCTTCTTCTTAATATAGAAGGCGCTGCAGTCTTTTTCCCTCCCGCACTCCCGTCTTTATTTCCGAGTGTTTTCCCTAAACTTTAAATAGAATAGAACCTCTCTCTCTCTCTCTCTCTCTCTCTCTCTCTCTCTCTCTCTCTCTCCTAGGGTTCTCTATAACAAAGGCCAGCAATCTATCTCTTCTAGGGTTGAGGAAATCGAACATGGAATTGGAGAAATACAAGTGCTTCCCTCCTTGGCTTGTCTTTCCGCATGAAGAAAATCAAACATTCTTCAGCATATCGAAAGGTAAATATGCTAAAATAAACATTCCAGAGGTTTAAGGTTTTAGGGTTTAGTAAAGATCTGTAGTAGAGGAGATTGCGCATAGGGTTTAGAGAGAGATTTCTCCCCTTTTCTTTTCTTCCATCAGATCCTATCATGGAAGAAGAAAAAATGGAGGCACCATCATCTCCACTACCAAAACCTTCTTCCCCAATGCTTACCGATCAAAAACCCATTCCTCCCGTTTTTCAACCATCCCCAATTCCCGATACTCTTCCGGCGCCACCTCCACCCAAACCTCCTGTCCTTGTTCCTCCTCTAGCCCCGATCCCTGCCCGCCCACCTATTCTAAAACCTCCCCAAAACTCAGAACCCAACGATTCCGACTCAGATTCCGATCACCATGACTCAGCAGCTCCACCTTCACTTGCCGATTACGAAATCTCGGAAGAGAGCAAAATGGTCCGAGAACGGCAGGAGAAAGCAATGCAGGAACTCCTAACCAAGCGCCGGGCATTCGCACTGGCGGTCCCCACCAATGACTCGGCCGTGCGGGCCCGACTCCGCCGACTCGGCGAGCCGGTCACGCTCTTCGGGGAACGAGAGATGGAGCGGAGGGACTGGTTGAGGATGATCATGGTGAAGCTCGATGCGGAAGGGCAGTTGGAGAAGCTGATGAAAGCTCACGAGGAGGAGGAAATAGCGTGTGGGACAGTGGAAGAGGATGAGGGAGAAGGCCCTCAGGTTTATCCCTTCTATACGGAGGGATCGAAGGCGCTATTAGACACCCGGATGGAGATTGCTAAGTACTCAATTGTGAAGGCTGCGTCGAGGCTTGAACGGGCGAGGAGGAGGAGAGATGACCCAGATGAAGATTTGGATGCGGAGATGGATTTTGTGTTGAAACAGGCGGGGACTTTTGTACTATGGAATCTGAGTTGATAGCACTAACCTCTGCGTGTGAAGAGGCTAGTTGGTTGAGAAACTTGTTATCTGATATACCTATTTGGGAAAGACCTGTTCCTGCTGTTTTGATTCACTATGACAGCACAGCTGCTATTGGAAGAGTACATAATAAGTACTATAATGGAAAGTCGCGACAGATACGGCGAAAGCACAGTACTGTGAGAGAGTTGATCTATAATGGATCGGTCACCATTGACTTTGTGAGATCTGGTGATAATTTGGCAGGTCCCTTAACTAAGGCCTTGTCAAGGGAGAAAATCTGCAATACATCGAGGGGGATGGGACTAAAGCCTATTTGTAAATAGTTACCTACGATGGATACCCAACCTAGGGACTGGAGATCCCAAGAACTAGGTTTTCAATGGGAAAAACGAGTCATAGTGTAATTAGTGGATGATCATGCTGATTTCGAGTTTATCTTAATGTCCATCCCTATGGTGTAAACCAAGCATGATATCCTGAAACGTTTGTAGGTTGAGTTATTACTCTTAATGAGATCTATAGCTCGTATGAGTGGGATGTCTAGGCTATAGGAGCATCCTTGATAGACTCACCTACATGTTAGCACGGAAGTGGGCCGCTTCCAAAAGAGAAGAGGGCTTATTCTCTTATGCTTACATGGAAACTGGGATGTAGCACATGGCCGTAATGTGCGAGCTTTTTGGAACCAATTGAACACTTTAGTATCATGTGTGTGGTGCACGTCTCTCTGTACCCAAGGATTGTAGTTCAAGACATAGTCACTATCAATTCTTTACAGTTAGAATGCACTTACACTAAGTAAAGGATAAAGACATAGTCACCTTTATTATATGTGATACTTTGCTGATTGCCCGGCGTTAAGTTTTACTAGTAATTTTTCTATTAAAATAAGTGGGGGATTGTTAGTATTTTAATACTAAAATTAAAAAGTATTTTTACTTTTTAAAAAAGATTATTTTTGCTTTTGAGTTTCCCACCCAAATTTGAAGTTTTCAAAGAGATTCTCTTACTTGTACTTTTCCCACCAAAGAATTCAAATGTTTTGAAGAGAACTCTCTTACATCTTTGAAAAGATAGTTCAAGATGGGAAAGTGAGAAAGATTTCTACACCCATATAAGAGGGAGTGTTGAGACAAAGGCTTGAGCCTTTCAAGGGCATTCAATTTGTTTGCCTTTGGGAAATTTTAAAAAGAAAAACAAGAAACAAATAAAAACACACGCGCGCGCCGAGCCGAGCCGTGCCGTGCCGTGTCGGGTCGGGGCGTGGCGTGGGAACGGGTGCACGTGCGTGTGCGTGAGTTTGGGTTTGGGTTTGGGTTTGGGGTTTTTCCCTAAACGGGATTATCTTTTTAATCACAAAGAGTTGTGTTTATGTTAAACCCAATCATGTCTTTTCTTTTTTAAACCCAAAGGTCATGTTTCTTTGTTTCAACTTAATCTGACCGTTAGAACCCTTTTCTAATAACGTAAAACCGACCGTTAGAACCCTTTTACGTTTTGAAGAGGTGCTTGTGTATTTTAAAAGGGTGTCTTTAACAGACACGTTTTGCCTTTAAAAACATATATTCTCCAACGTTTTTACACACAACTTTACTATTTACTCTCTTTGTTCTTAACAGAACAGTGCACTCTTCTTCTCTTCTGTTTTGTTTTTTGGGCAATTGGAGTGTTCATCGTCTGGTTCAGATCTATCTGATTGTGCACTTCAGATAGATATCAACGGTGCGTCGGGCTGTTGTATCCTGGGGGTGATTGCGTTCGAATCTGTTACACCGGATTTCTCCGCAGAGGCGCAAATTCACCCTAAAGAGAGCGACCTAGTCCGTGCCTCATCTCGCCACATCAAAAAGGTTTCATCTAATTATTTATTTTCTGTTTTTTCCAGAAAATTCAGAAATCAGGTACGCCATAAGTTTATATTTAGAAGAAAATTTCACAACAAGCTATGTTCCTGCTAGAACATCACGGTGGCTGTTAGCCTATTAGTAATATTTCTGCTGAATCTGAAACCAGATCTTATCATTGTGTCATATATTATCTGGATCCTAGTGGTCGTTAGTTTAATATAGGGTTTTAATCTAGCTGTAACAATGATATTGGTGGGACACCTTGTCCCTGCAGTTGTATAAAAATGGCAGCAATCAATAAAATCGTTATCTTTCAAAAAGAATCCCTGTTTGAGAATAATAAAACCCCTAAAAGTTAGAGAAAAAGAAACCCACAGACACCTATAATCTTCTCTTTCACATATGAAGAATCTAGGGTTTTGTGCTGCATTTGAAAGTCCACTTTTAATGGAGATTTAGGTTATAGAAAAATCTTATTTTTATTGTAAAAGATTATATATTATAACTTGTCATCATTCAAAAAAATTAAGTATAACATGTTAAATGGACCATTTTAGAAGTGTTTTAAAGTTAGAAAGTGATAACAAAGGTGATCACTGTAGTCTAGGAATAAAAATGTTTTGAAAGTAAAAGTTCTATTAGTAAGATAGCAACCACTAATTTTAGGTTTTTTCATGAATTATGACCTTAAGCTTTGAATATCTCAGTTGTTACATTTTCTCATTGTAAATCAGCACACTGTACTCTATTGTTAATTCCACCATATGTGCATTCACTCTCAGTATGTGATTGTATTGTTTTTGCTTCGGCTATATTCGTATAATTGGTTGGGTTAAACATACAAACTATGCTTCCCTTTTTTGAATGTTGATCTTGACCAACTCTGTCAATGGGCCTCCTCTCTTTGTTTGTCAATAAAGCTTCACCATTCAAAAAATTAAATTAAAAAAATACTTGCTATGCTCCATCATCTTTGGTACTACGGCACGGTAATTCCTACATTACCCATTGTTTCCAATAAATTAAATAACTTTCCTCTGAAGAGGGAAAGAATAAATAGCCCTCGTCATGGAAAGATTACAATTAACACCACCATCAATCATGAAGTACAAGCATCTATAGTCCTCAGTTAGAATCCTAGGATGAGTTTAGTTTCATAAGCATTAGAATGTGTTTAGTTTCATAAGCATATACCTGTATATAGAACAAGAGAAGCTTTCACTTCCTAAAGAACAAACGAAATCGTGTGGCACCATGTTCAATTTTATAACGATTATATCGCTCGAATCATACAAGGGTATAACCAAAATATGAAGCAATTCTACACAAGAAAGTTGGTGCTCACAGTATATTTCAATCCACACAAATAAAAGAAATATCACTGTAATGAGTTTAAACAAGAAGGAATTAGCAAAGGAACAACATACCTAGTGGCAAGTAGCGTCCCATCATTTGAAAACGAACACCCAGAAAGCGGCCTATCATCTCCAATCTCACTACAATCAAGTACAAAAGTCCCCGCCTGTTTCAACACAAAATCCATCTCCGCATCCAAATCTTCATCTGGGTCATCTCTCCTCCTCCTCGCCCGTTCAAGCCTCGACGCAGCCTTCACAATTGAGTACTTAGCAAAAATCCATCCGGGTGTCTAATAGCGCCTTCGATCCCTCCGTATAGAAGGGATAAACCTGAGGGCCTTCTCCCTCATCCTCTTCCACTGTCCCACACGCTATTTCCTCCTCCTCGTGAGCTTTCATCAGCTTCTCCAACTGCCCTTCCGCATCGAGCTTCACCATGATCATCCTCAACCGGTCCCTCCGCTCCATCTCTCGTTCCCCGAAGAGCGTGACCGGCTCGCCGAGTCGGCGGAGTCGGGCCCGCACGGCCGAGCCATTGGTGGGGACCGCCAGTGCGAATGCCCGGCGCTTGGTTAGGAGTTCCTGCATTGCTTTCTCCTGCCGTTCTCGGACCATTTTGCTCTCTTCCGAGATTTCGTAATCGGCAAGTGAAGGTGGAGCTGCTGAGTCATGGTGAACGGAATCTGAGTCGGAATCGTTGGGTTCTGAGTTTTGGGGAGGTTTTAGAATAGGTGGGCGGGCAGGAATCGGGGCTAGAGGAGGAACAAGGACAGGAGGTTTGGGTGGAGGTGGCGCCGGAAGAGTATCGGGAATTAGGGATGGTTGAAAAACGGGAGGAATGGGAATGGGAATGGGTTTTTGATCGGTAAGCATTGGGGAAGAAGGTTTTGGTAGTGGAGATGATGGTGCCTCCATTTTTTCTTCTTCCATGATAGGATCTGATGGAAGAAAAGAAAAGGGGAGAAATCTCTCTCTAAACCCTATGCGCAATCTCCTCTACTACAGATCTTTACTAAACCCTAAAACCAAACCCTAAAACCTTAAACCTCTGGAATGTTTATTTTAGCAAATAGGTTTGTGGTGAGGATTGAGATGAGCATGAGGATGTTTACAAATGAAGAACAGATTGTAGCACGTCTGAATCGAGCTGTTCCATCTCCTATTTTCAGAGAGACTGAACCCATTTTGAGAGAGAGAGAGAGAGAGAGAGAGAGAGAATAAATGAACACCGCTGGGTTCTAATAATTGAACAAATTCATCTTGTCTTTTATAATCTAATTACAGTTCCCAAAAAGCTCTCTTAAAAGGAAAATACAAGCTAAGTTTAAGGCAAAATGAAATGGGAGAGTTGATTTGGGTGATTTTTTGGGGGTTTTTTTTTCTTTTTTTTTTGTAAAAGTAGTCTTTTGCTTGGCTTTATTTGGAAAAGGAGTCTTCCAGTTTGACAAATTGCAAATAGAGTCATCATATTTGAGGGAATTTTGCAAAGTAGGTCATGGCTTATGAATGCTACCCTGTATACCTGTGATGCTTGGTGATATGTTTTGATAGGATGGGTCCCACGACTCCCACCAACTCTGTTTTAATGAATGGGTCCCACAATTTCCACCAAGCCCATTTATAGGATGGGGCCCACAATTTTACACATCATGTTTTGATAGGGTGGGCTCAACTCAAACGCATGCATCGGGTGGAGCTCATTTTTTGTCTTTTCAAATACAAAGACATTTTGGTCTTTGTATGAGTCAAATCTAGTATTCAATAAATCTCTGTTAAGCTGCCATAAGAGCTCTTTGGGTAGCGGAAAAACCTGATTCGTTTGAGTGATTGTTGTGTGAATGGGTAGGCGATGATGGAATATTTCTTTAGCCACCCCCTTTGCTGGCCTTTGATATAGAGAACCCTAGGAGAGAGAGAGAGAGCGCGAGGTTCTATTTATGCACTATCAAAGGCCACTACATTTACCTAGAAGCTCTCACGAGCGTCTCATAACCGAAAAGACGAGAATTGGTGTAGTTATCAAAACAGGGTTGTGTTGATCATAATTTCACTAGAAGGGGCTGTCCATGGAAGAAAAGGCACCCATATGTTAATATTTTCACCAACCCATCTTGTCTTTTAGTGTTTTATTCTCCCTTTGCTTCTACCAGGATCACCCCCCCTTGTAGAGTAGAATGAATAGGCATAAATGCGTAGAGGTGACTGTCCAAGCAAATGCCCGGGATGCCGGGGGGGGGGGGGGGGGGGGGGCGGGAAAATATCATTTATTTTCTGTTTTTTCCAGAAAATTCAAAAATCAGGTACGCCATAAGTTTATATTTAGAAGAAAATTTCACAACAAGCTATGTTCCTGCTAGAACATCACGGTGGCTGTTAGCCTGTTAGTAATATTTCTGCTGAATCTGAAACCAGATCTTATCATTGTGTCATATATTATCTGGATCCTAGTGGTCGTTAGTTTAATATAGGGTTTTAATCTAGCTGTAACAATGTTATTGGTGGGACACCTTGTCCCTGCAGTTGTATAAAAATGGCAGCAATCAATAAAATCGTTATCTTTCAAAAAGAATCCCTGTTTGAGAATAATAAAACCCCTAAAAGTTAGAGAAAAAGAAACCCACAGACACCTATAATCTTCTCTTTCACATATGAAGAATCTAGGGTTTTGTGCTGCATTTGAAAGTCCACTTTTAATGGAGATTTAGGTTATAGAAAAATCTTATTTTTATTGTAAAAGATTATATATTATAACTTGTCATCATTCAAAAAAATTAAGTATAACATGTTATATGGACCATTTTAGAAGTGTTTTAAAGTTAGAAAGTGATAACAAAGGTGATCACTGTAGTCTAGGAATAAAAATGTTTTGAAAGTAAAAATTCTATTAGTAAGATAGCAACCACTAATTTTAGGTTTTTTCATGAATTATGACCTTAAGCTTTGAATATCTCAGTTGTTACATTTTCTCATTGTAAATCAGCACACTGTACTCTATTGTTAATTCCACCATATGTGCATTCACTCTCAGTATGTGATTGTATTGTTTTTGCTTCGGCTATATTCGTATAATTGGTTGGGTTAAACATACAAACTACGCTTCCCTTTTTTGAATGTTGATCTTGACCAACTCTGTCAATGGGCCTCCTCTCTTGTTTGTCAATAAAGCTTCACCATTCAAAAAATTAAATTAAAAAAATACTTGCTATGCTCCATCATCTTTGGTACTACGGCACAGTAATTCCTACATTACCCATTGTTTCCAATAAATTAAATAACTTTCCTCTGAAGAGGGAAAGAATAAATAGCCCTCGTCATGGAAAGATTACAATTAACACCACCATCGATCATGAAGTACAAGCATCTATAGTCCTCAGTTAGAATCCTAGGATGAGTTTAGTTTCATAAGCATTAGAATGTGTTTAGTTTCATAAGCATATACCTGTATATAGAACAAGAGAAGCTTTCACTTCCTAAAGAACAAACGAAATCGTGTGGCACCATGTTCAATTTTATAACGATTATATCGCTCGAATCATACAAGGGTATAACCAAAATATGAAGCAATTCTACACAAGAAAGTTGGTGCTCACAGTATATTTCAATCCACACAAATAAAAGAAATATCACTGTAATGAGTTTAAACAAGAAGGAATTAGCAAAGGAACAACATACCTAGTGGCAAGTAGCGTCCCATCATTTGAAAACGAACACCCAGAAAGCGGCCTATCATCTCCAATCTCACTACAATCAAGTACAAAAGTCCCCGCCTGTTTCAACACAAAATCCATCTCCGCATCCAAATCTTCATCTGGGTCATCTCTCCTCCTCCTCGCTCGTTCAAGCCTCGACGCAGCCTTCACAATTGAGTACTTAGCAATCTCCATCCGGGTGTCTAATAGCGCCTTCGATCCCTCCGTATAGAAGGGATAAACCTGAGGGCCTTCTCCCTCATCCTCTTCCACTGTCCCACACGCTATTTCCTCCTCCTCGTGAGCTTTCATCAGCTTCTCCAACTGCCCTTCCGCATCGAGCTTCACCATGATCATCCTCAACCGGTCCCTCCGCTCCATCTCTCGTTCCCCGAAGAGCGTGACCGGCTCGCCGAGTCGGCGGAGTCGGGCCCGCACGGCCGAGTCATTGGTGGGGACCGCCAGTGCGAATGCCCGGCGCTTGGTTAGGAGTTCCTGCATTGCTTTCTCCTGCCGTTCTCGGACCATTTTGCTCTCTTCCGAGATTTCGTAATCGGCAAGTGAAGGTGGAGCTGCTGAGTCATGGTGAACGGAATCTGAGTCGGAATCGTTGGGTTCTGAGTTTTGGGGAGGTTTTAGAATAGGTGGGCGGGCAGGAATCGGGGCTAGAGGAGGAACAAGGACAGGAGGTTTGGGTGGAGGTGGCGCCGGAAGAGTATCGGGAATTAGGGATGGTTGAAAAACGGGAGGAATGGGAATGGGAATGGGTTTTTGATCGGTAAGCATTGGGGAAGAAGGTTTTGGTAGTGGAGATGATGGTGCCTCCATTTTTTCTTCTTCCATGATAGGATCTGATGGAAGAAAAGAAAAGGGGAGAAATCTCTCTCTAAACCCTATGCGCAATCTCCTCTACTACAGATCTTTACTAAACCCTAAAACCAAACCCTAAAACCTTAAACCTCTGGAATGTTTATTTTAGCAGATAGGTTTGTGGTGAGGATTGAGATGAGCATGAGGATGTTTACAAATGAAGAACAGATTGTAGCTCGTCTGAATCGAGCTGTTCCATCTCCCATCTCCTATTTTCAGAGAGAACGGCAGGAGAAAGCATCTCGTCTGAATCGAGCTGTTCCATTCTTTTATTGATTTTGTTTTACTATTTTGTTCCCATCATTAAAGATTTTAGATTTTAATGTTTGGTTGACGTTGGTCTGCCTTTTCATGGAAAATTATTTAGAGGATTAATAAAGTGGAGGGTGACCTTTCAAGAGCCCTACCCCATTAGAGATCTACGTCAATCACTGCAATCAGGGACACTCTACGATCATATGTAATGACCAGACTATCATATCCCAAAAAACGACAAAAATGCCCCTATCCTGTAAAGATAACCGAAGTAACCTAACAGGGGAAATACTCTTAATCTCTATGAGGAGGGGTATTCACGTAATTTCCCATTAGAGAGAGGTGTTTTAATCAATTTTCCATGAATTAATAGTAATATGGTATTTTGGACATTTTCGCGAGGTATGGGTATTTTACTTGTTTTCTGCGATGTGAGGGTATTTTGGTTATTTATGGAAGGAGTTTTTAGTCATTTTTGATGAGACAAGGACATTTTGATCATGTTAACAAGATATGGGTATCTTGATCAATTCTTATGAAATAGGGGTATTCTATGATTTTTTTTACTTGTTTTTAGATTTTTAACCATTTTCTTTTTATTTTTTAATTTTTCAAATTTCATTACGAATACACAAATTGTATAAGGGTATTTTTTATGCCGTTTCCCGTGAGAAATGGGTATTTGTGCCGCTGTAACAGATAAGAATAGTTTTGCCATTTGCATGAGATAGGGTTATTTTGGAGTATTTTAGTAATTTTCAAAGAGATATTTTTCTCATTTGCTATTAAGGAGGGGTATTTTAGTCATTTTATATGAATTACGGTGTTATTAGGAATTTTTAAGGGCGGTGATAAATTCACTCCCTTCTAGGATGAATTCACCCTGTATTTTTCAAAATGGACCATGCAGCCCACACCATAGGATGATCCAAAATGCCCAATATTTTTGAAAGGCCCTTACATAGATGGGGCCTACTTTGTTAGGATGATCCAAAGCATTCATTTGAAAGGCCCTTACATAGATGGGGTGTGTACCAAAAATCAGCTCCATAGGATCATCCTAACCCATCCATTTGTGGAGGTCAAAATGGACAGACATTATTTGTCCACAAATCTGCCCATTTTTGTCCTTCACAAATGGAGGGGTTAGGAACTTAGGATGATCCTATGGAGCTGATTTTTGGTACACACCTTATCTATGATAGGGCCTTGCAAATGAATGGTTTGGATCACCACAGAAAATGTGGGACCCATGTGATTGGGGCGCTTAAGCTCACCAACACTTTATTCTATATATATATATATGAGAAAACGGTTCCTACACATATGTGTAGATAAGTTATCTACACACTAGCTTAAAATACAGTGGGGGGGCCACATTATTTGGGTGATCCAAACCATTCATTTTTAAGGCCCTCACATAGATAGGGTGTCCACAAAAAATCAGATCCATAGGATCATCCTAACCATTCGAACTGTGGAGGCAAAAAATGGACTAATTTGTGAAGGTTTAAAGACATCCATTTTACCTCCACAAATCGTAGGGTTGGGATGATCCTATGGATCTGATTTTTTGTAGACACCCTATCTATGTGAGGGCCTTTAAAATGGATGGCTTGGATCACCCAAACAATGTGGGCCCCCACTGTATTTTAAGCTCGTGTGTAGAGAACTCTCTACACATATGTGTAGGAACCGTTTTCTCATATATATATAAAAGCTTAAAAACTCGGGGTCGGGTTGGAAAAAAGGGTTCCTCTGGTCGGGTTTGCGGGTCAAACCCGACGACCCAACCTGACCCGACCCGTCAGCACTATGCCACTATACCATGTTTTAGTAACTGCACCAATTCATCTTGTCTTCTTGTATTTAAATACCTGTCCAAGTTATTACCGTTCCCAAAAAGCTGTCAGAAGCCAAATTAAAAAAGAAGACAAGCTGAGTTCGTGCAATTATAAAGACATGGTATTGCCAATATTGGTAGCCCAAAAATATAACTTGAAATTTGAGAGGTCAATTGAAAAGATCTGGTAAAAAACATCGAATATCAACAGTTGATAATCTCATTTGATTGGTGAGATCTTTAGATGCTGAGCCATCTGTGATGGGACCCATCTATTGTGTGGGTCCCACATGCCCAAACAGGACCCAGCACGAATCCCAAACATCCACTACCTCGCTCTCTAACCTACGATTTGAGGTGATTTGGGGCAATGAAGCTACTGAAAGTAACTGCATACAGATATTTAACTCACCTTAACCACAATTTCTCTCTACAATCTCATACAGAAAGCATCAGCTAGATGACGGATTTAACTCACATTGAACACAATTTCTCTGTACAATTTGATAACAAAAAAGCATCAGCTAAAAGACACTGCCGACTTACAGTTAGTTCCTTGTTTTTCTCCTCTGAATCCTCCACCTAGTATGAACAATCTTTGAATTACATGCAAGATTTGTCACGGGTTCACAGACTCACAGTTAATTGCGTGTTTTTCTCTTTGGATTCTTCGACCTAGTAGGAACATTCTTTGAAGTACCGGCAAGATTCTTTATGGGTTCTTCCTTGCTTTCCTCATCATTGCTTTCTTCATCATAGATCTCAGTTCTATCAGTGGACTCACCCTCTTGTGGTGATTTCTTGTTTACTTCAAGTTTTGCTAGTTGATCTCTAAGTTCTCTCAGTTTTGCTTTCTTGGAATTCAAGACCCCAACAAACTAAGGAAAATATATTGGAATGGTTAGCTACTGCTATACTTTTGAGCAAAAGCCGACAAAACATGATCATATAACAGCATGCCTGGTAAAGAACAAGGGAATGAAAGTACAACCAGGAAATAAGGGGGAAAAAAATGTCAGAAGGGTTATCCATCTGATCCTTTAAGAATTTAGTCTTAGAACAAAAGCAGCAGGATAGAAATTCTAGAGTAAAAATTCATATTCTCATCGGGTCTATACTTGGGCAGTTGGGCTTTCAAAACTACAGATAGGAGGATATTATCCGTCATTAATCAATGCCATAAATGGGGATGCAAATGTCCATGAAAATAGGAACCAGCATCATTGATACCAACCAGTATTTGTTGGCGCCACCAGGCAAATCAGGACCATATATTGGTAAGTAAGTCTAAAGAAAAAATTGTAATGGAAATCAAGAAGCAATTCCTTGTCATTAAAACATAAATGCATGGATTGTGCGAGAAATTCTTTCAGTTAAAATGCTGTGAAAAATCAAGAGAGTTTATATCCTTTTGGAGCTTCCTAATAAGGAGTTATGAGAGATGCCAACATGGCCGCAGTTTGCAACTGAGGAAAAGGGTTCCCACCACTCTATGCTAAGGAGAGATCCAACCATTGGGAAAGAATGGCCAGATTTGTTGGGAGCCTTGGAATCCAATCCAAAAAGATGAAGATCTGCACCTTGCTAGGAACCAGGCACATAAAGTGTAGCAGATTGCTGCAAGTAAACTACTAGGAATCCATCAAAAGTAGAATACTTACTAGAGAATTAAACAATCTCACAAACAATCAATAGATCATTACAAACTAACAAGAGGCATAAACTCAAACAAGAGACATAAAATGACAATAGACTGATCAAAACAAGGTCTAAGTAGGGTAAAACCCAAACCCCAATTGAGAAAACTCATAATAATTCATTAACCTCTATCAAAACTTCACATATGTAGAGAAATATTATTTCTACCACCATTTCCAACCATTCCATCCCTTTTTGTCCTTTTTTCTATTATAAGTTTTTCCTAAATGACAAAATTGCCCTTGTTGGGTTTGTTTGCAAGAGAGAGCGAGAGAGAGAGAGAGAGAGAGAGAGAGAGAGAGAGAGAGAGAGAGAGAGGCCTGCAAAATCAGGACCCCTCTCCTTTCTATCAACCTCTACTTCAAGGGAGCTGGAAGGAATGGTGGAGATTGTGGAACCTGTGAGCTCATCTAAGATTGCATCACCTGCCCAAAGGCTGGTAGTCAATGCAAATCTAAAATCTGAGTAGCATCCATTGAATGCTACTGCCCTTGGGGACCAAGTCAGAGTAAAGGGAGGGAATTGTAACTAGAATGTGGGGTGTGGGATGATAATTTAAGAACAAAGGATCTGAACCCAACAACCCCACCCTCCCTCCCCCCCCGCCACCACACGAGCGCGCACCCCCACCCACCCACACACAGAAAAACCAACTTTGGTGTTATCAATTAAATAAATGCGCAATACAATGAAACTATAGCATAATGATACAACTTAGAAGTTAGAAAATTTCAGGGTTCGTAAAATACCTTTGCATAGACAATAGATTCGAATTCTGTCTTCTCATTCTCGAACTTCTCACTTTGCGCCAAGCATTTTTCAGCTTCCACTTTCAATCTCTCAAATGATTGGGTCTTTCTAACAACCTCTTCCTAAATAATAGTTATAAAGTAAACATGTGTTAACTTCATCCAACAAAACATAAAACAGTTAAAAATATAAAATGGTAGGCTAAGGTACATATTTACAGAGTATGTTTCCAAGCAGACTACTTTTCAATTTAACCATTTCAAATAGGTGTAAGTTCACAAAGTTCTCACTACGATAGCCTATCCATAAACACCTCTCTTAGCAAAGAAATGTCAAAGAAGAAGCTGAAAACCCCAACTACTCCCGTGGCAGTCAACTGGTACATGCCTAAAATTTCTATGAGAACAAAATGTACAAGGCACAGGAATGACCTTTTTAAATTTTCCCAATCAAAATATTAAATGCCATAGCATAGACCAGCAAATTAAAACCTGACTCGCCAAACATTCACCAAGAACAGATATCTCTTCGTCGGGATTCACACCACATTGATCGGCCTAAACCACAACACCAAAAGATGTAAACTCGATCCAATTCATGAATATAGAATCAGCTAAGAACTTCACAAACTTGTCAAGAACTAGCCCAAAGGGTTGGGGTCAAACTATGAATCCGTCTATTAAAACTAAAAAAAAGGGCGGCCCAGTGCACGAGGCTCCCGCCATTGCGGGGTCTGGGGAGGGCTAGATGTACGCAGCCTTACCCCTGTTTTTCAGAGAGGCTGTTTCCGTGACTCGAACCTGCGACCACTAGTTCACAATGGAGCAACCATACCATTGCGCCGAGGCTCGCCCTCTGACAATGCATTCATTGTCATGTCAGATTGTATATCTTTATCATATTGTGTGACCGTCAGAAACTTGCTAAGAATTAGCCCAAAGGGGTCAAGCTCATACTATGAAACTATCTATTGACCCTAAATAAAAAGAGAACAAAAACATAAATAAGAATATACCTAATGAATATATTAACCTACTTCATTAGAACTAATTTCAGCTAAATAGAATATATCTAATGAATATCTTAAGCCATTTCATTTGATCTAATTTCAGGCTTGAGCAGGTATAAGTGCTAGAAAAACTTGACAAATTGGTTTTTTCTTTCCTTTTTCTTTTGGTTTGAAAAATACAATTATTTTATTACATAGGAAAAATAAAGATTACAACTGGAGCAGAGATTGCCCTCTACCAACACATCTCCACTCACACTGAACTTAGCCACTGTATCAGCTAAAAACATGATAAGAAGAAACATCCTTCCCAACATATATCTACTCACACGGAACTTAGCCAATGAATCAGCTAAGTCGTCAGCTTCCCTAAATATATGATAAGAAGAAACACAATTGCCTCTACATATATCCTTTATCTCATTCAAAATGTTCCCAAACCTCCATGAGGACCATGACCTCTTGCTAAGAGAACCCCAATTAATCGCATTTTTTGAGTTCCCATCAACAATGCTTTCTCTCAAACCTACTATTTAGAATCCATTGACCAGTAAGTAATGCACTTGCCTCTGCTAGGAATCATTTATGCCAATACGGGTAAAAACAGACCATGAGATATCTGTATGACAGTCCCAAAATATTCCACCCACTCCTTCCAGCACCTGATTCCCTAACGAAGAACCATCAAAGTTAAATTTGATGGTGTTTTCCGTGAAGACCATCTCACACTCCAACGTTGCTTTGTCAATTTCCCTTCCGATATTTCCTTCCATTTCCTTAAATAATCCTGCAGAATGACACCTCAAAGCTCATCCAGCAATATAGCCCATCTCACCAACATGTATTTTATTTCCCAAAGAATTATGCCAAAAGAAGTGTCATGATCTTTGAATACTTAACAATTCTGCTCCTTTCACAATATCCAATCCTGCAAAAGGAGAAGATGACCAAAGAAAACTCCCTCTCACATCAAGGTGTCTACAAAACCACCCTTGAAAAGATCTTTCAAGGATACCAAAAAACTAGCTCATACCAAACTATTGATCATCACCCTCCCTACCTTAGTATCATAGGGAATATGGATGAAAATATGTTTGGTCGTATCCTCTTCACAATTGAAAAGGATGCAATTGTTCGCGAAGTGGAAATTCTTCTTCAAAACATCATATCTTGGGAGGTACGTGCAAGTGTTTACGTTTTGGTTTCTGTATGCATTTCGGTTGTGACTAAAATGGAAACATGTTGGATTCAGAACAAAATTTCAGTGGAAAGCATGTAAATCACAGAAATATATGGAAATATATGCAAATGATGGGCATCAAAGACGAAACTTCAGAATATGCTAAAATAAGCACAAATACACACTTAAAAACCATCACATAAGCAAGAAAATGACCCATAATGGTTTAACAGCATTTAACGACTAGTGAAATGCACTGTTGTTACGCATCTTTAATAATTTAGTACAAGCCATATTTGATATTTCACATGAATTCAGATAAAAAAATCTACATAATACATACACCATATTTCATATGCAATCCATATAAATACAATTATGTAATACATATTGGTAAAGTATAGCACTAATATATTAAATGGTAAAAAAAAAATATTTACAATAATTTTTTAACATTTTTTTTTTTTAATGGCTAAGATATTTCATTAAAGGAGAACAGAGACCGAGAAGGTCCCTGACACATATCTAGGCATAGAAAGGAAACATGATAAAATAAAAAATACATCAATCAAATGGCTGTGCGTGTGGGGGGTGGGTAATCGAAGAGCTCGACACTCTCTTTCGAAACCCCCTCTCTAGCTAACACGTTCGTCTCACCATTTGTTGATCGCCTAACATGGCAAAAAGATATGGATGCCACACCAATTCTATCCCGAATTTCATCAAATAAGGAGGCAAATCTCCAAGGTACTGCTTTTGAGCCTCTCAGTCATCTAATGATATTAAGAGAATCCCCTTCCACTATCACTTATTGAGGTCCACATTCTGAAGAAGCTTTATTCCATAGTACACAGCTCTTACTGGGAAAAATATTAGACATACACATGGTTGTGGGGTGAGGTGAAGGAAAGGTTGTGGGGTGAGGATATGGAAATCACACATACCTATGGTTTTAATTTTCTGCCGATGTTGGCAAGAAACAACCGAAATGTTTCCGTATCCATCCCCACTGAAATGCATACCGAAATCAAAATCGTAAGTATATTATGTGTATATATTACATTATTTTGGTCAAAACATGGAAACATGTCAGGTTTAGGTGGAAATTTCACTGGAAATTATATACTTAAGATTTTGATTTAAGACCATCAGTATCACATCAGAGACCATAATGAAATTGTAATTGAAAAATATTTGCATTAACAAATTAAAATCCATGGAGTTCATTCTGCTAAAACAGCTCATCAAGTAAAATAAATCCATTCCGCTAGTTATTTAAGATTTTAAAAAATGGAAAAAATAAACAGATTCATGACATATAGTTGGTACCTTACTGCATGGAATAAGCTTGCATTAATGGCTATAATCAGCACATAATATATAAACAAAAATTCCAAAGTTAAAAAGAAAAAGGAATGCACATTAAGTCTGAAAGGATCACAAAAAATACAAACTAATAGAAGGCACTCAAATACAAGAGGTCTTACACTGAGTCTTATATTAGCGTCCATAAGGAAGTCAAGGATTCCAGAAGTGGTCTGCTTATTATTAGTTGATGGTTGACATTTCCATCGCCATTCTAGCTTAGTTCCTTGCTTCTTGAATGTCCATGACAACTGCAAATATTAAGCCATCAGGCAAATATTTTTTACATTAGCCCTCTTCAACAAATAACAAAGGCATCATGCAGCTATTTCATGTTGATCGATGTTCACACACCAGCCAAGAATCAAACCAAAATTTTGACTATTAGCTAGATTCCAGAAAATCGTCAGATTAGATCTAACATTTATTTTGTATAAGAATCAGTTCAAACACTGATATGGGCAACTCATTGGATTTTCCATTTCGTGACCAAAATTAATTATCTTTTTAAATTAGCAATGACTTACAAAAGTGGAATTTTACCTATTTTTTCCTTTTCCAGAAGTACCCGCATTTAAAATAATTGGGGGTAGTCGCTCACAAAGGCTGGAATTAAAATAAAGAGTTGCAATTTAGAGAAGTATACAAACCTTTTAGCATGTTATAGGAATGTGAACTGGGAGGAATTGCATGTAAATTTTGAAAAGCTCTGAATTTGATAGCTATGATGAATGTTTGTTATCATCCTTGTATGTCTTAGTACATAATTTATTTGCAGTTAGTTTAACTTAATTTTTCAAATTTGCTTAGCTGATGTGTCATTAAATTTTAAAAATGGACAAGCAAGGTTTACTATGCATTTTTGCGACCGTCTTATCTCCCAATATTTTTACCATTCATTACAATATTCCTACTTCAACTTTTTTTTGTGTACTTCATATTTTTGCAATCCTATACGACTGCAAAAGTTGATCACACCCTTCCATTAGTGATTTCCACAACCTCTAGAAAAATAAATATAGGTCATGTAAAACATAGGTCTCATCAATCACTGAGACCCATGAGCAGAAACAACCTTTGAAGAAATCTTATTGTGAAGAGTGATTACTCTAATTACTCAGAGACCTTTGACCATGTTGTAATCAGGGGCGATGCCACATGAGAGGAAAGGGGGACAATTGCCCCCCTTAATTTTTTGGAAAAAAAAATTATACCTTTATTTTTTAATATTTTTTTATACTTACCCCCTTTTTTAAAAAATATGCCCCCCTTTCCAATCATCCCTAAGATAGAAAATAAGTTTAAAATTTTAATTTTACCATTTTATCTCCCTTTTTTGTGCAAAATTTACTATAATTTTTGCCCCCTTGTGCAAAATTTCAGATAGAAATTTTTTCTATCTTAATTTTAAGATAGATAAAAAATTACTATAATTTTTGCCCCCCTTGTGCAAAATTTCTGGCATCGCCCCTGGTTGCAATGCCCAATTAAGTCAGACTGATTATATCTATCACAGCTAATAAAGATTGGCCATTGTGGCCACTGGATGTCGAGAATGTCTTGCTTCGTGATAACTTACAAGAAGTTTATATGTAGCAATCTCCGAGGTATGTTGCTGCTCAGATGAAGTCAAGAAAGGTTTATAAGTTGAGAAAGGCTATTTATGATTTGAAATATTCTGTGCACGCTTGGCTTGATAAGTTTACTTTAATTCTTACGAAGTATGGTTCTTGTCGTAGCCATTTTGGCCACTCAATATTTGCATGCGACTAACATTGTGATTCTAGTTGTCTATATAGACGACATTGTTGTTATAGGGAATGATCAAACCAAGAATTAATGCAGTGAAGTTTGGTATCAGTATATTGCATAGGAAGTATGTTAATGATGTTTTGTCTGAGATAAGTATGTTAGGGGGCAAACTTACTGATACTCTTATGGATCCTATCATAAAATTATTTTTTATAAGGGGCATTTTAAGGACCCTAGTTCATATCGTCTCCTTGTTGTAAGGCTAATTTACTTACATGCCATTATATTGTTTTTCCCAAGGTTGCCAGAGCGGGAATCGAAGGCTCCCAGGGAAGAATCTTGCTTCCTTGGTTTTTCCTGAGAGTGCAATAAGTTAGTTTATACATCCTATTGTTGATCATTATAATAACGTTCGACGTATTCTGAGATAGTTAAGGTGCACCAAGTAGAGGAATTATTATCAAGAAAATTACCACTTAAGAGTGAAAAGCTTTTCAAATGAAAGTAACTGACGAGCAAACAAAACATATGGAAGTGAAATCAATCACCGGGAGGAACACGAACGAATGTAGATCCATCTCAATATGCTTGTCCTCTCATGAAAAATCGGATTGGTGGCAACATGATGACCCTTCTATGTCTCCGTAATGTGTTGTGGACGAAGGAAGAGAGATATCAAACTTAGAGAGAAGCAAGTGTGGCCACACAATCTCACTAGATATTGTAGACACTTTGATTCTTTGATTTCGCTAGAGACTTAGAGGTGACATCTGATTTCTTGCACTTCCATGATTATCAAAGCATCTACTAGATTGTCGTATAGTAGAGCAATGAGTATGTAGACACCCTTCCTACCTAGCAGAAAAGATTTCAAAATCATCACAAACCTCCCTTTTTTCTTTTCTTCTTTTACAAAGCACGAAGACAAGATTTACCTAGAAAACATGTTTGAGTGAAGGTCGGCATAGAGTGGGCCATTGAGGACAACAGATGTGTAAGCACGGTGGAATGTTGTAATCTTAAGTGGGAGCAAGCCTATGTATGAGATTAGATGGGACCAAGCAGACAAGTTTAAAGGACCTAGACTAATGAAATCCCATCAGCTCTGGGGCTTTTGGCATATTAGTTAGGTATCTTACATTAATAATGTTACAGTCCTAAGTGGGGGCATGCCTAGGTATAGGACTAGATGGGACGCAGCCTGGAAATGATTAAGAAATAAAGTTTAAGGACTGACCCTTTGATGGCCATCTCCAGCATCGACAAAACGGTATACGGAGCCAGGCTGTTGAAACCCTAGATAGCTTTCGGCCGTTTCGATGTACTCCGAAACCGGTTGATCCCATTGCCCTGCTCTCTCCGAAACCTCTGCTTCCGACGCTAGAAAGGACAAAACAAATAACTAGATTTTCAACAAAAAAGTCACAAATCAGAACAGAGAGAGAGAGAGAGAGAGAGAGAGAGAGAGAGAGAGAGAACGAGAGCAGGGATTTTTTGTGTATTTACCATTGCAGGTCCAAGCATTGAGGCCATCTGTAATTGAAAGGTTAAAGCGGGAATCGAACCAGGTGCCTTTGATGAAAATCACTTCTCTGTCCTCATCTTCTTCTCCAATTTCCACTCTCAAACAAGTGTGTCTCACACCCTCCATGGCCGCTTGCGGAGAGGAAAAAGCTCACGGAGAGTCCTGGAAAACGAAATAAGGGGTCGGGGGTATTTTGGGCATAATAAAAATGAGGTCTTTCAGGCCAATTTATTTTTATTTTTTTAATGGGCTTGTAAGCGGGATCGAACCTAAGACAGACCGAATGTCATTTTATAAGGTGTGCGTCCGCTAATTTTCAAGAAGTAGAGTAGGGCCCACTTAATAAGATGATCCAAACCACTCATTTGTTGGGCCGCAACCTAAATAGGTGTACCCCGAAAATCATCTCCATAGGATGATGTTAACCCTCCATTTTTTAAGAAGTTTCCATAATTTACAATCCCTGTACACATTGGAGGGCTATGTTCATCCTATGCAAATGATTTTGGGGTACACCTTTGATGGTGCTGAAATCCGTCAATATGATCGATCTCTGCCGTGTATGGACCTACGCTGACAGAGAAAGCGTTAGGGGTCCCGGAGTTTTGGCTCCGGAAAGCCACTCAGACGCTCGAGTCAAAATACTCGCACCACAAGATAAATTTAGGTTTGCCTTTGACATACTGCCTCGACAGGCTCGACGGACGGGGTGGGAAAGGAAGCTGGATTGGGACATTTTTGGATCTAGGACATCCCTTGAAGCTTTGCAATGAGTCTATATCTTGCCATCTGGTTTGTAATCTCGGGTTCACGCTCGCGTTACCTACCTGGCGCATAGCAGCCCACCCTCACCGGCGACTTTAGGTTTCATTTCTCTGTCCAATGGGAGGGACTCCTACTAGCCAGTCCTAGACTCTCCTCACTAGATGCGGGGAATGGAACTCAACCTGCCTCCAACCGAGGGATAACTTTTCGAGTTGGACAGGACACATCTCAGTTTATCCTTGAAATCTAAGAAATAATAGTTGAACTGGGCCCGATAGTTGACTCAAGAAGTTACCGAGCAAGCTTCAATTTCAAATCTGTCTTTCCGCTAGAAAGCTCACTACACGCTAGGTCACTTTTTGACTTAGCAAAGAAGGACATGCTATGAACTACTAAAACTAGGTGGTGGCATATAGTCAAGATATATGCCCTCGTACACTGGTCCTAAGTAAAGAGAGGAGGAAGGGTTGTTCACATTTCATTTGATAGTCAGAGGCGAATTAAAAGCTAAGCAGGGGTAAGACTTTAAATAAACCACGCGGAGAGGGCGTGGTTTGTAATTCATTGCCACTGCCACCAAGGATTAGGATTCAATCGAGTTACCATGGTTGATAATTCACGAGTCATTCAATTCATGGGTTTCGAACTTATTTCAATGTTCTATATTAAGACCCTCCAAGCCAACTTTACGAATTTCAGCTCAAATAACATCACTTGGCATCGGTTCATGGCATTTTTAAATCTAGTAGTGTATTGATCAGTCGTTTCATCCATTTGCTAAAGTAGGCAAAAAAGGTTGGCCATATGTACTTTGGGTTGCTCTCTGTGGTATTGGGAATGAAATTTCTCTTCCATTGCGGCCCAACTATGGACCGAGTTTGGTGGCAAGCTTATATACCTGGTAAAAGCCGTACCAGTTACGGAGTTTCCAAACAACCTTAAGTCCTTAACTTTAGGTTGTCATTGGGCGACACCTCACCAGACTCGATAGTAAAGCAGCCAATATGCTATTTTGTGAATTGTAATCATTCCCATGAAAAAGGGTAAAATTTCAAGATTTTATCTCTCGGGAAACTCGCAGTCAAGATCAAGACGGTTAATGTATTGTTTCCTATAAGTCGATATGGCTATCCTACGAGGGTAAGTATTCCCAATCACTTCCTGAATAAGGTTCAATGCATTTTTATTCTTTTTCATAACAGGGGCAGGTCAGACCATTTGTTTCTGAGTCTCTCTTGGCGCAAAAATCGTCAGTTGAACCATCGTGGTCTCAACAAGTCATTCTGAAATAATCAAACTTGGATCGATGCCGTTATGTTGGGATGGAAGATCCCTCCTTGGGACCGATCTGGCTGGGCTAGCCCCATTAGTGGGTCTTCTAGCATCCACGATGGTTTTCTCAAGACACGACGATGGCAATCGATGATTTGTTAGTTCTTCATCTGGAGGAGGATGACCAAACTTTATATGCTCCCACATGAGGACAATTAGTTGGCATAGGTTTTCATTGATTTTAACAATTTGTTGTTCCTACCTTATCGAGGCGTGCTCTTGACGAACAACGTCCTATATCAATTGTTTGCTACTGATTACCGTGTTGTGGAATCTGATGCGAAATAGATTCTCTTAGTTGCTCCAAACCTTCGTTGAGGCAGTTTGGGCGTCATTGGTAGTGCACAGTGCACGTCACAGTTTAACAGCTTCTCATGAAGTTCAATTTCTTCGCCCCCACGACATCCAGGCAGTTGCCTGGTCACCGAGACCTTTCTTCTTAGGTATACTTCTAAAGTTTACACAAGAATAGTGTCCCACTGGCCGTGCCACAAAAAGGTGTTGGTGGTGAACACTGAACAGGCACCTTCCTTAATTGACAGTGTGTGTGCACGGCGTGCTACAGCTAGTTGCGGTTCAGTGTGTTTGACCAATTTTGACCCCAAGCACCAATCTGATCGTGCAATTGCTTGAAACAGAGGTTCGTCAGTTGCTGGCTTGGTCACTTGTACAATATCAGGTGATTATGGAGGTTTGACTTTCCCTCCCCCATTATGGAGTATGATTGCGGGATAATTGTTTTAAAAAAGGGAGGTTATAGCCATGGTTTTAAATTTCGACCGAAATCCGAAATTTCAGTGGAGACCGACACCGAAACCACACAAAACCGAAATTTCGGAATTTCCGAAATTTGACACAAAAAATCTGTTTTTTTTTAAATATTAATTTAATATTTCACCGAAATTTAATAATGATTAAAATATTGTTTTTTGTAGTACCAGATTTCGACTGAAATTTTGAAATTTCAAGGTCCGAAACCAAAATTTTAAACCTTGGTTATAGCTTGGGTGTCTGGGACTGGGATAAGGGACCATAGTTAATAAATGTATTAGAGGATCGCCAGATAAAAGTATGAAGTGTTGGAAACGTAAAGGAAAAGTAGACGGTGCAGGAAAATGTAAATGAGGGAAATGTAAATTGCATTAGACATATAATTGCAAAAACCGGACAACATACTTGGGGTACTTAACCACTACTTAGCAACAAAAGTAAATAAACTGGTGCAAGGAAATGTAAATGACAACTCAATCATCGGGGTTGCCGAGAGTGTAAGAAATGGTAAAGGGATAAAACAAAGTGATTGTTAGATCAAGAGTTGATCGAAGGATCCAGAGCTTGTTGATTGAGTGCCCTGATATTTATAGAGTTTCTTGGAGGAACACACCATACCCCATAACCATACCTTTCGTATTCCGTGGGGCTGTTTCCCAATAGCGACATCATACATCGTTCCACATTGAGTGCTCAACCATTGCCTGCACTATCGAATTATGTGGCAGCACTTCACTTCTACGTCTCTGTTTAAGTGTTAAACTACACCAAGGGTGCACTCGGGTCGATTTTTTGCGAATTCGGGTTGAGCTTTTACCTTAAAATCAGGTCGGGTTCTGATTGATTCCGATTCATTTTTTAGCAAAAGCTCAACGCGACCCGACCCAAGTTGCACCCTCCTCTATGCGTACTTTTCTTGATCGTCTAATTGTCTAAATCTATCAGTCTACCTATCTATAATATATACCAAATATGTTTCTTTCCCTTTGTCATTCACCTTTTTCAAGAAAAAAAAATTCGGGAAAAACTTTTCCCTTGTACCTCATGTTTTGTTTTTATAGGGTGGGGACGAAACATTTTATAACCATGCCTTAGCATGGGTTGTGGCCACCATTTTTACACCCATCTTTATGTGGTAGGACAACCTTCTCCACCCAAACCCATCCATAGGGTGGGGCCCAACGTTTCACACCTCATGTTTTTTATGGGATGGGGCCTATAATTTTATACCAGATTTTGATGGGCGGGGCCCACCAACTGTACCCAAACACATGCATAGGACGGGGTCCACCATTTTGACCCTAATGTTATTGATGAGGTAGGGTCCACAATCTTAAACCTCATGTTTGGATGGTGTGGGCCAATCATTTCACACCTATAAATCGCATGGGCCTAGAATACTAGTACATCTATACATGGCTCAGCCTCAACCTTCAAATCGTCCCAAAATTTTCCGACATGAGAAGGAAGGAAGAGTGGAGAGGAGAGTGACCAAACGAGAGAGAAAGAGAGAGACACATTGGAGATCCAAAGCAAGGCGCCATGGCCTATTAACTTGACGGTTAAGATCAATCCATGATGGGACCCACCCTAAAGAGGTACCCTCTTGTATTCATTCGCCCATCTAGGTTATCTACTCCTTTCATCTCCCCAAAATATTTTCACCGACCCCGTAGTATACATTCGCCCCCCTTAAAACGTGAACAGTGGGCAACTTTAACGCTTTTTAAGGTCAAATCACCTTACAGAGGGGCGAATGCATACTACAGGGGGCGGGGGTGAAAATATCGTCGGCCCAAATTTAATAGAAGATAGCTCTTAAAAAATGCTCCATCTCTTCTAGTCTCAAAACCCTCAAAAGCCGACCTATTCGTTTTTTTCTCCTCTTCTCTACACCATACGACACAATCCATCCGCATATTTTTCCCTGTAAGTTAATGAATTCAAATCTCCTTTCTCCAATTTTCTCTTGCTATCAATGGTTTTGTTTTTCTTCCATCTATTGTTTTTCTCTTTATGTAATCTCTGTGCTCTGTATTCCTTTTATTTTGTGCTTTTGGTGAAATATGGCTTCTTGAATAACTTGGTTTTCATGGCACCTTTAGTTTCCTCATTTGGACTGAAATTTTGCATATATCAATCCTATATTTCTTCAGTAATTTTGGATTGGATTTCTTTTTTTTTTTTCTTTCTTATTGTATCTCCTTCCCTTTTGTAGTTTAAAGAATTGGGATCGCCGGGGCGGAGAGATATTTGGATTTTTAGTGTTTTTTCGCTTCTGGATTTAGGGTTTTAGTATGAGCAATTGTGTTTTATTCTTCTTTAGTGATCTTGTCTTCTCCATACGGTTTATGGGATCCATGGACTTGGTCGTTTTGGGTTTTTAAGGATTGTTTGCAACTGGCTTTAAGACTTTTTTTTTTGCAAGCACCACTCAAATAATTAACAAATCGAAACATTTACTAGTTTGGTTTCGATGTATGTTTCCGCGGGGATGAAAATGGAAACATTTTGATTGTTTCATGTTTTTTTCAACGGAAATTTAAAATCATGCGTGATTGAAGCATTGTGAAAATAAGCATACGAGATCATGAAAAGTCGTGTGAAGATAGAGAGATCAGACGAAGATATAACTGAAATCAGATACCCACACCCTGATAATGATGGCCATACAATTAGAGTGTGAAACGTAACGTACCAAATGCTAATCAATAAGAATTTTCCTCCTTGATGGACTTGTGGAAAGTAGAAACATGCCCCAAAACGTTATGTAATCCTTTCTTTACTATGAGATATGATTGAAACATGACTACTCAATAGCTCAAAAATGCCATCCATATTGTGGTTCATATACACACCTTTGATTGTGGGCCATTCAAATCACTAGTGTTGAGAGCCTGAAGAGTTCGTTTTTTTTAATGGTAGAAGATTTCATTAAAACAAAGGAGACCGAGATGGTCAAGTACAAAGAGAGAAAAGACAAAAGAAAAAATAAACTACACGCAAGAGATGCAGTCGAAAACATCAAGGAGGGAGAAAATCAAAGAGTTCTAAGGTCCCCTTCTCCACACCATCCCTAGCTAACCTATCAACGGAACCATTAGCCGAACGTCTAACATGAAAGAAAGATGGGACGCTTTCCCCGCCAAATCTAGAATCTCATCGAAAAAAGCGGCGAATCGCCAAGGAAAAGGACGAGACCTGCTAAGCCACCTAATGACATTCAGCGAGTCCCCTTCAACAATAATTTTATCCATATCTACATCGGTCAAAAGCTTAAATCCTCGATGTGCTGCTCGCACTTCTGCTTCACTTGAGTCAACAACCAGACCTGACAACGCCCAAGAAACTACTCCGTTCTCATCTCTAAAAGCCTGAAGAGTTCTTGTAGCAAAGGTTTAGGTGCCCACATCTTTGTGCCCATCTACCTATGGACTCACCTAGCTAGACCCCCATGAAATAACTAGCGTTCTCACCCAGGACAACATTGACTTCCATGACACCTACAACAAAAAATTTTCATTCACTCCTCTGCCACCCTGTAAAAGTATGTACTAGGTTAACAAAAAACGAAGCAAAAGTGGTGCACGCATGGACACTGAAAAGTGCACAAACAATGACATGGGGCAACAGTCATAGAAACACACCATCTGATTTCTTCGCAGTTGAGTCCTGTTCACATTTTCTACACAATCAAGTATTTCGATTCACAACACAATAAAATAGTGATCAATGAATTGATGTTTGGTTGAATTTATCACTGTTACCTAGCCCAAGAAGTCCAAATTTCAACAATCCCATCTAGAATATACAAAACATTCAGCAGGAAAGATAAAAGGATGAAACAAAAGGCAAAGAAACCAAAGCCAAAATTAATCAGTAATAGAACTTCTAAGAGCTGAAAATACCTCGTATACATGTCAATGAAACCAATGGACACAAACGTGCAAGAAGTCCAAATCACAGAACTTGACCCAATGTGGATAATAAGCCCCATTATGAGCCGACTAAGAACAAATATCCTTCTGACAACATGGAAATTGGGGAACTGTCATTAGTTTTGTATACCATCAGACAGACTTGCTTCCAAGAAGAGAAAAATGTTGCTGGAACAACAAAATCACAAGAATTGCAATGCGCATGAGAACACTTCTGGTCAGATCGGTTGGAACTTGGAAACATCTATAGTTTCAGACGGAAATTTAAGTGAAAATCATGTAAAATCACAATACCATATGAAAAATATATGTGAATGGTGGAAATTTAGGATGAAGAAGTGTAGAAAATTATTTATTTAATTTAGAAATGATAAAATAAGAATAGACAAAAAATTTATGTCAATAGTGTAATTTATACTATTGTAGTATTAGATACTATTTTACACTATGATAAGTTAATAACTAATATTTTGTTTTTATTAAAAATTAAAAATCATTAAACTTTCAAAAAAGCTATAATTCTTGTTATATTTGCGCACTATTTTTATTTTTGTTATAATTTTCGTAAAATATGAAAAAAAAGAAAAATATCTTTTCCATTTAGTGTATCAGTAGTTTACAATAATATTATGTTTTACATAATTATAATTTTATAAATTGAATGTAAAATGTAGCATATATATTATGTACAAATATTTATTGCATGTGAAATGTGGTATTTGCTGACATGCCCAACAATGCATGTAACAAGGTGTTCATGTTTTTAAACCATCGTGTGTGGTTTTATTGCTTATTTGATGGTTTTTGAGTATGTGTTTATGAATTTTTTGAATGGCATGTGTTTTTTTTTTGAATGGTAACTGAATATATTAAAAAGGGAGAGACCGAAAAAGTCCCCCCGCACACCCCACTAAAACAGAATTACACAAAAGAGAAAAGGAAAAAGAAAAACAATATAATAAGAAATTAAGGGGGCAGAAAGTCGTAAAGCTCCAGAGCCTGCTTGAAAGCACCCGCTTTAGCCAACTTGTCAGCGACTTCATTAGCTGATCTCCTTACATTTTGGAACGCCATAGAGCATCCAACCGTTATATCCTTTATTTCATCGAAAAAACGAATAAATCTCCAAGGAGGAACCACCGAACCCTTAAGCCACCTAATGACATTTAACGAGTCTCCTTCCACAATAGTGCTCGCCACCCTCTCACTACCTAAAAGCAAAATGCCTTGTTATGCGGCTCTAACTTCAGCTTCGTTCGAATCTGCTACGCCGATAGGCCCGGAATAAGCTTGCAAAACTTCCCCATCGGAATTCCTCAAGACACCCCCGATCCCGGCTAGACCGGGGTTGCCCAAGCTTGATCCATCAAAGTTCAACTTGGAAAAGCCAACATGTGGATTGACCCACTTCTGTGAAATTACAGGATCAAAGTTCAACTTGAATGGCATGTGTTTATGATTATTCTATTATTATTTTTGAAATGCTTATGATTATTCTATCATGTCCTAGAGTTTCATCTTAAATGTCCATTTGCATATGTTTCCAAACATTTCTGTGATTCTACATGATTTCCATTGAAATTTCCATCTGAAATCGACATGTTTCCATTTCCTTCACGACTGAGATGCACACCGAAATTGAAATGTGAAATCCTGATCTTTTAGGCGTTTGATTTGAATAGGGTAGTTTCTAATGTTGGAATTATTGATGTTTGGAGGGTTTTTACTGTTAGTAGTGTAATTAAAAGTTAGGGTTACTATTCATGTGTTACTACCATTCACATCATTATCCATGCACATGTTAGGGTTCTTAGGAGTCCAAGTCTAGAAGTCCATGGAAGTCATTGGAGATGTCTCATGAATGAATGGTTTATTAAAAATTTCGAGAGCTCTAAAACAAGGTTTTAGGCTTCAGTTTTGTATGTGACTGTGTCTCAATTGTGATGGAAATAGAAATAGGAAATGAAAAATTAAGTGGAAATCCTGTAAAATTACCATTCAAAAAAAAAAATATCCTGTAAAATTATGGATACTTATGAAAACATATGCAAACCATGGACATTGAAGATGAAACTTCAGACGGTGCTAGAATAAGCACAAATACACCCTAAAAAAACCATCACATGCGCAAAAAAAAAAAAAACCCACCCATAATGGTTTAACGACATCGGACACCTTGCGATATGAGTTATCTTACATGTATGCTTGTTCAATACATGTCACATTTCACATGTTATTCATATAAATATTTATACATAATATATAACCGTATTTCACATGAAATTCATATAAATATAATTATGTTACACATACTATATAGTATACTACTAGCTCTGTGTTTCTCATTAAAAAAAAAGTATACTACTAATGCACTTACGGATTGGTTCCGCTATGCGGTTTGGTTTTGGTATTTGTTTTGGAAACATTTCGCGTCGATTTTAGTGGGAATTTAAAAGTATGCTTTGCAGCCCTTCCACCACTGTTTGGATTCATGGCTTCTATCAATGATAAGTTCCATTGGTAAAGGAACAGGCCTTCTAGGTAGGTTCCTAGGGATCGAAGTTGGATTCCTTTGATATCGGCTTGTTTCTTCTCTAGGTGGATTCCTAGAGGACCAAAAATGGGTTCTTTTGGTAAATGTAACTTGAATGTATCTTAGTTTGGTTATTTGGGTTTTTATCTCGAGTTTTTCAATCGTAGGTTTAATCTTTTCTACATAGTTCTTTATTTTCTCCATAGATCATCCAATAGAACCATTCAGAAAATAAAATAAAATCATCCAATAGATTTTATGTTTACCATTTTGAGTCACCTAGGACTCTTATCTATTGTTTTCAACCTACAAACAGTTTTTTTGTTCTAATTCTGAGTTTTCTATCTTTTTTTGATAACTTCTATCAATAAAATTTAAGATCCCCTGTTCCTAGAATGTAAAGTGTGTCATGTTGATTGCGTGCATGCAGTCTTTGCCAGTTTTTGGTTCTTGTCTTATAGTTATATTTGGACTGGATATATTTAGCACATGATATTGTTTGGCTTTTGTAAGATTGATACATCTTTCTTTTTTTGTTTTGTTTCTGAACTAATATCAAATCCAGATGTTGTCAGTTTTGTGCATTGTTTTCTTTACATAATGCTATGATGGAATTTGTTTTTACCCATATTTTTTTTTACAGATCTTTATGGATTGGCTGGGGTCTTGGTAGTATTAGGCTTTTTCTGATGACTCTTGATGTATTTTCTGTTCGACTGATTTTTATCTAATATTTTTTTTCTTGTCAGCACGACTCATTATGGATGCATCTGGGGAGAATTTCGGAGAACATGAGCTGACAGGAATGCCCGAGAACTCACACCCTCAACAAAAACGGGGACGTGATGATGATTCAGGAGTTGGAGCTGGGGAGAAGAAGTGGCCCGGATGGCCGGGAGAGACAGTCTTTCGGATATTGGTTCCTGCCCAAAAAGTTGGTGGCCTCATTGGCCGTAAAGGGGAGTCCATCAAGAGAATGTGTGAGGAGTCGAGGGCTCGAATCAAGATTCTTGATGGTCCTCCAGGCATGCCGGAAAGAGTTGTAAGTTGTTTTTGGTAAAATTAATTGTTCTCTTTCATTATATGTTGTGTGAAATTTCAGTGTATTGATCGGCTGTTTATGAATTGTCAAATTGGTTCTATACTAAATTGTAATTCCGTGACAGCTTTTCATCGGTTTCTAGATTTTTCAAGGAAGGTTCTGGTTACAAGTATAAGTTAAGATTCTTGATGTCGTATGAAATTATGTTTATTTTGCTCCATTTTAGTATGTTTAGAACTCTAGAATGAGAAATGCATTGCTTCATTGGCACCAATTTCACTTACTCTTTTGTTTTGATTAACAACAGAAAATAGGGACTTCTGTTCGTTATTATTTTATAAATAAGCATAATTCAGTTGCCTTAGTATTTATTTATATCTTGTTTTGATTTAGTCTGTTGCTGGGATCGGCCATATTTTTAACTGGGACATGGGCTATTTACTCCCAACACATCATATTTGAATCTTTTCTTTTTTCTTTCATTTTACTCTCTCTCTCTCTCTCTCTCTCTCTCTCTCCATGTAAGCTTTCCACGAGCTTTATGGTCATTTACATACATTGGTCCAATGGCTAACTGCTATACGATGTCAATGCTCTTTTGTAGAAATGTGAACATGCCTTCCAAAATCCTCACGTTCTAGCAATGGTTATTTTGCAAGGGCTTATATAATATTGACATTGATCAGGAATCCGATAATAAATCAACTATAAAAGGAGCTGATAAATCAACTATAAAAGGAGTTTTCTATCACAACATTGACAAAGATAAAGGAGAACATCACCTCAAACAAGGCTTTAATATCCCAATTCAAAAAACTAAAAATAAAAAACAAGGGTTTAATATTCCAAATAGGTCGTCTTTCATCAAGTAACCAAAATGGATGTGTGCAGGTTCTGTCCGTGAACCTAGGGAAACTTACAATTGTCAAAGTGACTCCAAAATAGAAGGCCATGAAGCTCTGCGTTCTATCTGGTAACTTCAAAACTCGATTTACTCATTCTTGAAACATGGTCAAACTACTTATATAAACTTCCTTTGTCTTAAGTAACTTCAAAACCTAAGAAAAATTCCATGTCAATATAGATACATTATGGGATAAAACATTTTCTCCAAATTTAAAATATAATAACATGCCTAACATACTTCAAGATGTCATTTATAGATTAGAATCTTATATTCATGAAACACATATTTTTCTTGATTGCTCTGACATCATGCATGTTCAATACTTGTATTCCACATGTGTGTTTGACACCTTTCTTCATTCTTTTCACATAGATAGTGTCAGTGTCATCTGATTTGACACAGAGAAGGTGGAAAGCTGTGAGATTTTGGTGTGGGTGTGAATCTCATGCAATGGACAATCTTTTGGTCGGCACTTTACTAGATATCTATGCATTTAAACACACACATATATAAGCAAAGCATTAAGTCTGTTATTTTGCAAACACAAAATTAGACTGCACATTTTTTTCTATAATTTAAAAGCTCTTGTATTTATTGAAAAAGCTTCCAAGATACTAAAATGGTTGGTCAGAGTTGCCTTAATATTGTCCCTAGTTAAAAGGTCAATGACAAGTCCATTTGTTTTTTGAAAATGAATAACAAATCCATTTGTGATCATGGTTCAGTTTGTTATGGGTATAAGAAGTGAATCACAAACATTCAAAAAAAAAAAAGAATGAATCACAAAAGTTGACTATATGTTTCTTTCTACATCTTAAAAGCTCTCATATTTATTGAAAAAGCTGCCTAGGTACAAAAATGGTTGGTCAGAATTGCCTTAATATTGTACCCACTTAAAAGGTTAATAACAGCAAGTCCATTTGTGATCATGGTTCAGTTTGTTACGGGTATAGGAAGTGACATGAACATTCAATTGAGCAGGATCTACTTTTCAATTTCCACCGAAACTGAGAAACTGACATGAAACGACAAAAATGTTTCTATTTCCATCCCCACCAAAAAACGTACAGAAACCTAAACGCATAGTGAAACCAAAACAGTAAGTGAATTAGTGGTATATTATATCAATATGTATTACAGTTATATTTATATGAATTGTATGTTAAATATGATATATTTATTATTTATAAATATTTATATGGATTACATGTGAAATTTAGTTTACTGAATTATCATACATTCGTGGCAAACTGGCAATGCATGTCACTAAGTTTTGGATGTTATTAAACCGTTATAGTGGGGGTTTTTGGTTATGTGATGATTTTTGAGTATGTATTTGTACTTATTCTAGCACTTTGTGAAGTTTCATCTTAAATATCCATCATTTACATATGTTTCTATACATTTTAGTAATTTTACAAGATTTCCACCGAAATTTCCAACCGAGACTGAAATGTTTCTGTTTCCATGCCGACCCAAATCGAAACTGAACCAAAATTTTGAAACCTTGGGAAGGATATATTCATATTGTTTGAAGTCCAAGCAGTCCTCATGTGCAGTACAAGTTATTAGTCCTTCAAACCATACTGTGTGATTGTATAACTATCACACTTCTCCCAGGCACAATAAGCACCCCTACATGCCTCCCTCTCTAGCTTTTATTTTCCGACCAATCACATGCTGATCACATGTGTACGATATCGGAGTACCTGATAGCATCCAGTCCTTTGCTGTATAACATGCCAACACACTTATTTAAAAAAAAAAAAAAAACATGCCAACACAATTCACCACATTCGGTCTCCTATTGGAATTTCTTCTCTACTTCTCTGATTCCCCATGTTACTATAATAAGGTTAAGGAAACATGGTCTAACTAATTGTTTCTCGATTAAGGTTAAGGAACCAAGGTCTATGTAAAAAATACAAGATTTGATCCCCCTTCTTTTGGATTGAATTAATTTATGTGGTTTTTTAAAATTAGGACTTGTTTTTATGGCCCACACAAGGGCCAAAGTTGCGGAGGGTTTTCGAATCTGTTCATTTTAGAGCAGCTCTTGAAGACATTTCCCCCCCTGTTTGGCTGCTCTTTTGTTGTTGTTTTACTTTTAAATGAGCTGGTTCATTGTTTAACTCATATGAAAGGGAATCTAATTCTTGTAGAATAATACCTAATACTTGTTCTTGAAACTTTGATACCAAAATTGATGAAAAACTAAAAGAGAAATGTTCTCTACTCTTTCGGCTATACAAAACTGACCCAAATTTAGCCGATCTAGGATTTTTATGGACGTTCTGAAAATATAATCAGACCCTAGCCTTTGATCTACCATTAAAACTAAAACACACTGTGAGTAGTGCCATGAATACTATCACATGAATGGTAAACCTAACTAAAACACCATCTCATCCCAATTACATTAAAATCAAAGGCCATTATATCCCTACTAAAATTAAAACATTTATCTCTACGAACCAAGAAAAATATTATTGCCAAATAAAAACAGGGGAACCCCAAGGACTGAGATGGTAATCGGACAAACAAGGGAAAAAGAAAGAAAACCCAAAAAAACAAAAACTCTGTCAAAGAGGTAAGAAATCATACAACCCAAATATGTTCCTCTCCGGCATGGGCCAAGCAATCTGCATCATAATTGTCGGGGGGTGCCTTTTCGGATAAGGTAGGAATTTGTATAGACCGGATAATCTTACCCCTCCAGTGAAGATTAGCTCCAAAGGATATCCTCCTACCAGAGCTACTAGATAGAGGACGTCATGAGGTGGTCGTGGTTTCGCTCCTACAACCGAACAGAATCTGTGTAGTCAAGTTTCATGCTGAATGGGGCGAATCCGAGCCCTAGGAGATAATAACCATTCATTGTCTGTGGATCCATAGTAGTCGATTCCCAAGTAATCATCACTATTTGCCAACTGCTAGAAATGCTGGAACTTCATTTGGTAGCCATCAACATGTTCCAACAGCTCATCAATAGCTTCAACAAATCTTAGCAGGAATTATACCTCTCTCTGATTTACCCATCTAATCACATTCAGGGATTCACTTTCCACAATCAGGTTATCAAAATCTTGCCTAGTGCCTACGAACATGTCGGATCCCATGGAGGATAGCCCGCACTTGGCTTCATTAGAATCTATATTCCGATCAGTCCAGAAAAAGCCCTTCATGTCTCAGAAGACCCCCCACTGTTGTTTGTCTCGGATTTCTCAGATTAGAGCCATCAAAAATTCATTTTTAGCATATCAGTTGGAGGGGTGACCAATGCAGGGTGGGTGGGGAGGTGGATTTCCACCTCCCCAGTGTAACAATCCTCGATCCTATGATTTGTGGACACGGACACGGAGTGTTGGACACAACAAACTCCAAAAAGTTAGAAACAGGGACATGACTAAGATAGAAAGTAAATATAATCATGATTTTTGGACATCATGATTTGTGTGCCAAATTTTGACACGGATACGAGGTATCTCACGCAACCCCTAATAATCTAGAAATAGTGTCACACTCATACACATACATACATATAAAGTTCTTGACACTTCTAGCAATACATTTAAAAGTGTCTAAAGGAGTGTGGAGATGGGTGTTGTGTCGTGTTGGCATGACACGTTTGTTGGCAATAAATTCAAAGTGTCGGCCAAATCATTGCCTCGATCCAACAATGCCTAATACTGGTTTCTAAGATTCCCCTAAAAAAGGGCTTACCACTGTCCATTTCACACCACCGAAAGCACTTGGTGGCAGATAATATGAAACTGTCTAGATCTGCCTTTAAAAAATGCATCTCTTCCTTTATTTATAGGTGGCCCAAATAATAGCTAGCAAGGCTAGGCTTTATAATATCCTAACCCTTTTGAGCCAGAGAGAGTAGCCCCAAGTCACGAACATATCAACGAAGCACTTACAGGACATCCAACAAGGAAGCTGTCGAACTTCGCTCCATACTTTTGATTGATAAATCTGATCCACAAATGAGATATGTCTTCCCCAAATCTCCACAACCATTTAGCCAGCAACGGATTGTTTATAACCCTTAGCCTACAAATATCCAGAGTGACCCCCTGCTTTTTTAGGCCAACTAACTTCCTCCCATTGAACCATGTGAAATCTTTTTTCTTTCCACTGATTCTGCCAGAGAAAGTTTCGCTGCTGTAGATGCTGTATAACCCAAATCGGACATCTGAACAGTGAAACGTAGTAAGTGGGGATATAGCCCCATCATCATATTTAGACCATTCTTGTTCTTCATGAATGATTTCCTCCATCATTCTCCCCAGCTTGAAAAGATCTCAACTCTGTTGAGTAAATAGAATATAGAGTTGTAGCGGTCATGGAGATCAACATGTTAAAACTTGCCGACAGTGATCCATGCATGAGCAACGAATGGTTGTTCTTTCCACCGAACGAGATACTTTTGGTAGTCGTCGCTCCCAGTAGATACAATTTGATTTTCAATCACATCTTCTTATCTTATGGTAGTCGTCTCTCCCAGTGGATACATTTTGATTGTAGATCACATCTTCGACATCTTTGAGCTTTGGATTTAGTGGTAATTGAATATCGTGCTCAACATTTGCCACATCTATATCGTTTCCATGGCATAATGTCAAGCACCCCACTTTGAAAACTGAACTAAACACCCATGTACTAGGTAATTCTTGGATATAAGCAGTCACACTGATCTTCTTATTAATGATCTTGTAAGGACTTGCACTTCTGGAGTGTGACATAATGAATGCGCCTATAGGAAATCGCTTTAGTCTGATGCATGCCTTAAACATTTCACCATCGTAGAATTCCACGACTCTTCGGTCTAGATATGCTTTTGCTTTGTAAGATTCATTGATCAATGCGATCTTCCGTTGAACTTTATCATGTAATTCTTGCTTATGTTTAGCAAATCCTTCCACTTCTGCGCTCAGTCTTCAGGCTGTGTCAGTACTAAATCAAGTCGATTTTTTGATTGAACACCAAGAACTATCTCAAATGGACCTTTTTTCTATCATATGATTGACGGAACTATTATATGTTATCTCAGCCATAGGTAAAACATTGTCCCCATTGATGGAAATCGACGTCCCTTTCGAGTTTATTCTGTCCGGGGCCGCCCTTGAGGAGCTCCGTAGAGATCTTTAATCTTTTTATTATTATTTGTGCCCTTTAGGGATCTTTTTGTTATTTTTAGTGTTATTAGGCGTATTTTGGGGCATATTTGATTTATTAGGGTTATTTTAGGCTTTAGGGTGTTTTAGTCTTTTAGGAACTCTTAATTAAGCGAGTTTCTTTCTTTTTGGGATTGTTAAAAGCCTACATATAGGCCTTGGTACATAACTTTTGGTCAGCATTCCCAAATTTATTACTGTGCCATTGTTCTGATTTTTTCTTGTAATATCATTTCACATTTGAGTCATCAGTCCCATGCTTTATGTTTGATCTTTAGTTAATTATTCTTTTGATATTGTTCCTTTTTAAGACATTAATTTAAACTTATATCAGACCATCTTTTAAAAAAAAATTCCATTGGACACTTATTGTTTGCTGTTACTCGATATTTTAAAAGGTTATGATTTCAGCAAAGGAAGAGCCAGATGTCTCTATTCCCCCTGCTATCGATGGGCTGCTGAGGGTTCATAAACGTATTGTTGATGGTTTTGATAATGATGGTCATGCTCCACCAAGTGGTGGCGCTATGTCTTCAACACGGTTGCTGGTGCATGCTACACATGCTGGAAGCTTGATAGGAAAACAGGGAGCAACCATAAAATCAATCCAAGACGCTTCTAATTCTATTGTCCGTGTTCGTGGAACAGGTATCATTTCTCTGTTGTTGCTTCTTGTCATGGTGTTAAATTTCGGGTTTCTGTCCCAACCGAAACCGAAATTTCGCAAAATCTGAAATTTTGAATTTCCCAAATCTCGGCTGAAATTTCGTTTCAAGAAGTTGATTTTTTTTTAAAATATAGTATTATTCCAAAATTTCTGCCTAAATTACCTAAATTTCGGTAGTTTCTGCTGAAATTTCGGAAATAATAAAATAATATTTTATTACTGGAATTACCGGATTTGGCCAAAATTTCAGAATTTCGGAACCGAAATTTAAATCCATGCTTCTTGTGCTTAAACTTATATTATCCTTTTGGATTATTTTCTTTGTTGCCTTTGTTCATATATTTTCTCACTTCATATTGCTGCTTGGACTTCTGTTTTGCTCTGAAAGGTATGAATCTTTTTTTGTTTTTCCGAAAAGCATTATTGCTTGAAAGAGAACAGCTTAAATGAAGCAGAAAAATATGAACACGCAATAAGATCAGTATATTATTACTAATTACTGAAAGCCTGCTTGGAGGCGCCATCTTTAGCCAGGAATGGATTCAGTGTCTGTATCCAAAGGGTGTGCGTCCGTATCCAAAGGGTGTGTAGGAGGATTGAGAGACTGACCTCCGACACCAAAGCCTTACGAGTCACCGACCTAACAACATCTCTAATCAAATTACCAAACCCCAAATACCCCAAGATTGTCAAGAGAGCTGCCCTTAACATTGAAGTTAAGAATTCCTAAGAGGTGGTTTCTCCTATTTAGTTTTTCCTCTCAATTTTCTTCACATTGGATATACAAAAGGCTTCCTCTTTCTGGTTGTGTATGCCTGAGCATTATCCATGCATCCATGCCCACGAAAGGACCCACTTTCTAAGCAACTGCTGCAACTTGATCACATATACAGATTCCAGATTTGTGAAGATCCTGTGATTTCGTTTTTTTCCCCATTGCTTCAAAATTTAGAGAATGAACAAATTCCTTATAAAGTATAGTAGGAACGGGCCAGACTGCCAACCCACTTGGAAATCTTCCACTGAATTCAATGACACCTATAATGCATCAAATAAATTGAAGAAGGGCCCATGTCCTATAAGAAAAACGATAATCAAGAAAAATATGATCTAGGTATCTTCACCTACCCTGCACAATATACACACTAGGAAGCTGAAAATGTCTATGGCTTAGATGAATAATTGCATCTTCATGGTGATAAAATATTTGTTGCCTTTCAATCTGTTTTGATGGGTTTGATTATGCTCACATGCTAGTTTATCTCTATTTATACTGAAGTATCTCCGAGATTTTGACAATCTGATATTTTCATGATATTTTCAATAATGTTATTTTTTGGGCAATGATATTTTCACCCCCCCCCCCCCCCCCCTGCAGTACGCATTCGCTCCCCTTTCAACTTGATTTGACATAAAAAAGCGTTAAAGTTGCCCACTGTTCAGGTTATTAGGGGTGCGAATGCGTACTGGAGGGGGAGTGAAAATATCATCGCCATATTATTTTTTTCTCAATTTTGTTTCAGATTTTGATAATCTGATATTTTTATTTATGAATTCCCTTTCTTTCTTTCTTTTTTCTTTTGCATCTTTTATTTATATGATTTTCCGTGAGTTTTTCTCTGTAATGTCTGATAAAAAACTCAAAATTTGGAAATTGTCCCCAGCTTCTGTGGAGTATGTGTTGCCTATAGGTCTCGAAAAGGAGGAGATGATGTCACCCAAATAATTTCTGAAAATGCCTCCAAGACCTGCCTTGCCTGGGTTGCCAGGAAAGCAACTGTCTACATTTAGCTTGATGATGTTTCTTGGAGGAGGTTTCCATCTCACTACTACTTTATTTTTGGAGAATTTACTTTTCAAAATTTTGCTCCAATTTCTAATAATAATATTTTCTGAGTATCCTGAGAAGGAATGGTGCTGAAGAGATCTGATAAATACAAACCATCCTTTTAGTAGTGAAGCATCCTTCAAAGATGCACACATTTCTCTGCTTCCAAATGATCCAAAAAATAACAAAAGATGTGATATACAAAAGCGTTATACAGAGAGAACCAAAACTTGTTATTTTCCAACTCTTCAATATCTCTTAGATTGAATTCGAGAATACCCAATTAACCCTGTTCCTATATATTATAAGTCAATCTGCAGTTAATGAAAAGATGTCAAAGGGATTCCTCATCTGATTCGCTAAGGTAACACTTCTTTTTCAAATGAATATGACAATCTTTCAGCCTATGCTGCGTGTTGATGCTATTAGGAGATGCCGTTCGACAAAAGGTGAACCCTTGGCAGAATGAGTGGTTTCTAATCATTCTGCCGAGTAAATTGTGATTTTGTAGGATTGCCCAAGAATCAAGATGTTGATTTAACTGAGAACCTGCCAATAGATTCAGGCGCCTAGATTCTGCAATTCAATTGATTCATAGGATAGTAGATCTTCTCCAACCTGTAAAGAAGGTTAGAATAACAAATAATCTCATAGTCTATAAGGTTCCTAGACAATTTTAACACCCTCCTCCCCCAAACGCCCAACACACACGCACGAACACACGCGTGCGCGCGCACACACCAAAAAAAAAAAAAACCAAGAAGACCGATACTGGATGGGTTCTTATAGCTAATGGATGTCTAAAGTCATGACATAAGGAGAAAGCATTGGGTTGATTTGTAAAATTGATCTCGAGAAGTCCTATGATCATATAGATTGGTCTTTTGTAGATTATGTGATAGGAAGAATGGGTTTTGGGTTAACATAGAGGAAATGCATGAAGGAATGCATTTTGAAACTTTTTTCTTGTTGATAACCCATAGGGGTCCTTAAGGTTTTTTTCAAAGCTGGGGGCTTAAGACAGGGAGATCCACTATCTCCTTTCCTGTTCATGATTGTGGGAGAAACTTTGAGCTAGATGCTAGGGAAAGCTGAGGAGGTTGGATTGATAAAAGGGTCAAGTTTGGAGAATTGGGTTATATTTCTCATCTTTAGTTTGCGGATGATACGATCATATTTTGTAAAGTCACCTAGGATTAGATTCTTAACCTCCATATCATCTTCGGATGGTTTGAAGTGGTTTTAGGTCTGAAAATTAACCTAGGTAAAAGCTCAATAGTAGGATGCAATGTGGATCACAACCATTTGCAACCATTTGCAGAGTCTAGCATATGTTTTTGGGTTGTTCGACTTCTTCTCTTCCAATTATGTACTGGGGCTTGCCACTAGGCTCAGGTATCTTGTCAGTTTATGGAACCCAACCTTCGAGAGATCAAGAAAAAGTTGCCTACGTGGAAAAATACATCTCTCTCTTCAGGAGCACAAATCACTCTTATTAAAGCGGCTCTATCAAATCTTCTTGTTTATTATATGTCAAGGTCATTATTCAAGATCCTGTCTACGGTAGCAAAGGAGCTAGAAAAACTCCGAAGGGATTTTCTTTGGGAATGAAATGAGGAAGGAAAAAAATTGAAACATTTAGTGAGTTGGACACAAGGGTGTTTACCCAAGAAAGGTGGTTGGGAATTAGAAATTTAATCAGAAGAAATAAGGTTCCTTAGGGAAATGGCTTTAGCGCTTTGGTACGGAAAAGAACACTCTTTGGAGAAATGTCATTGAAAGCAAGTATGAGGAATCAAGAGATGGGTAGGAGCTGGGTAGATTAGGTAGAGGTCGAGGCTCGGGGGCATGGAAGTCATTTTCCCTCTTTTTGACATTTTCTCCCAGGGGATTAGGTTTTAGGGTGTGTGATTATAAGAGTGGGTTTTTGGAGTGATAGGGGGTTAGGTATTATCCCGTTGTCTCATGAGTTCCCAAGCCTTTTTAGGATTGCAAGGAATAAAAATTTTCATAACATCTTTATCACCCACCCATCTCTGCCTCATCCATGTGTATGAGATTTGCCGTGGTGATCCTCATGGTGGATTATAATTTCTCTAGAGATGACTTTTGGGGCAGGACCCTAGACTTTTTTAGAGGGATTGGTTCTGAATGCTACGGTGTACCTTGCTCTTTCTGTTAACATAATTGTTAGTGCTTAAAAAAAAAGTAGTTTTTCTTCTTCATTAGCAAAGATCTTAGTTATCACATTTATCAGACAGATAGTGTTTCCTAACCTGGATTAAGAGCCATTACATTGGGATATGAAATGACCCTAGTGAACAAGAAATCCATCTTTTCTTTTCAGCCCCTTTTTGCAGGGGCCTCATGCTGTCAGGTGAAATTTTCCGTTTTATTCTGGACTTCATAGTGTACTCTTATAATTGTTTTAAATTTCTGCAGAAGATCTACCAGTTTTTGCTCATCAAGAGGACAGAGTTGTCGAGATAGTAGGAGAGCCCACAGGTGTGCATAAAGCAGTTGAACTAGTTGCGTCTCATTTGAGGAGGTTTTTGGTTGATCGCAGCGTACTTCCACTATTTGAAATGCATGTAAGTCAACCCAGTTGGAGCCTAGTGGTCACAAGCAAGACCTTTTGGTGAAACCATAATTTCCATTTGATATGTCTCTATTGTACATGAGTATTGGTAGCAGTGAATAATCCGACTATTTATGCAGGCGTCAATGCCAAATTCGCAAATGGAGCCAAACATGCCACCCCCGTCGTGGGGCCATTCTCAAGGACCTCCAAATGCCGGTGCTCCTGGTTTTGGAAATAATTCTCAATTCCTCCCTCCACGGCAACACGATGGATATTATCCGCCATCTGAGTTTCCTCCTTTAGACCAACAGCCTCACCAAGGCTTATCTTTATATGGAAGAGATACACCTATGGGGTTTCATTCTTCAGCAAATGCACAAGCACCACCACCAATGATCACACAGGTAGTTGTCTTCTTTTGATCTCTGTCACAAATATCGTTCTCTGGAATTTCTCGGCAAGGGAATCTTGGGATACATTAAGTTTTTTTTTTTTTTTTTTTCAATTTTCATATTAGGAAAAACGATAGAAATAAAATTAGTTAAAAAATATTTAAATATATAAAAGTTAAGAAAAAACATAAAATAAAAATATTGTAATATTATCTCGATATTTTATGATAAAAATGAAAATAAGTTTTTTTTTTAAATTTCGGGATTATTTCGCGATTTTGTCATTTTATCAAAACGTCATGATAAAAATGCGATATTTCGATCGGAGATATTTGTGACATAGCTTTTGATAGACATATCAATTCTACATACCTGATTATGGAAATTGATTTCACGATCATTGTTTCATGACTCCACAACTTGTATCCAAGGTTTTGAGTTTTGGTTTCGGACATAGCCGAACTTGAAATTTCAGCCGAAATATCGAAATTTCTGCCGAAATCATGTGACAAATTTTAAAAATTGCATTTTCCCGACCAAAATTTGGGAATCCGAAATTTCGGTTTCCGTCTTGACTCCGAAATTTTGGATTTCGGTAAAAATTTAAAACCTTGCTTGTATCAAACACATGTAGTTTCTTAATGCAGGTCAGCCTACAGATGCAGATTCCGCTATCATATGCGGATTCGGTAAAAATTAAAAATCTTGCTTGTATCAAACATATGTAGTTTCTTAATGCAGGTCAGCCAACAGATGCAGATTCCGCTATCATATGCGGATGCTGTTATTGGGACAGGTGGTGCAAATATCAGCTATATCCGTCGTGCAAGTGGGGCCACCATTACAATACAGGAGACAAGGGGTGTATCTGGGGAGATGACTGTTGAGATTAATGGCACCGCTACACAAGTCCAAACTGCTCAGCAGTTGATACAGGTATCCTTCTTTCCCTTTTAATGCTTGATAATTTTATTCACCCCATTGTTAACATTGTGATATATTATGAATGGGCATTGCGTGGAGCTATTTAATCTTTTCCACTGAATTTCATCATGTATTTTCCAGGAATGGTGTCTGTGTTGCATTAAAGGATGTTAGTCGTGACAAGAAAATTGATACATAGTTGATCTTATTAGTTTCCATTTGAGTGTGTTGTATGTAATGGACGATTTGTCCACCTTTCTTTATAAATCTTTAACTAATATTTGTTTCCTGATTCCAATTTTATGTACCACTTTTAGAGCTTTTTTGTAGGTTGCTTTAAAGGAATTCACCCGCCCAAGCACGCACGCACTACTTGTATTATCAATTGAGGAAGCTGTGTCTTCTATGTAGTTTCAACATTTATTTGTCAACTTTATCAGTTCTCCAAGTGCATGTATTCATAGTAACTTTTCAGGTTAGTTTTAATTTGAAAATGTGATGCCTAGAAGAAAATATGGGGATGGCTAGATATTAATATAGGTACAAAGCATTTTCTAGAAAATGGCCATGGCTGTGCACAGGGTTTCCTACTAAGGATACTCAAGGGTCGGTTTGGATATATATGTAATATAGAAGTGGAAGGAAAGGAAAACAGATTCCCATTACTTTCCTTTTTCTCTTGATTTGAGAGGAAAGTCGAGCAGTAAAAAGGGGCTTGGACTTGGAAAATTTACAGCCGACAGGGACTGTCTTGTGAATAAAAAATGGCAACCAAACCATACTAGGAAAAGGAAAATATGTCCCTTTACTTGCATTTTCCTTAATTTTGGTGCAACCAATCTGACCTGTGTCATATCACACCTACAATTTATTTTTGGTTGATGAAAGCATGCGTATCTCAGCTATGGATCAGAATTATTATTGCCTGTTTCGTCTCCCTTTTTGTGCTTGTCCTGAAGTTTAAAATTCTTAGTATGAGTGATTTCAAGGTAATTTGGGTTATATTTTCCATTTTTTTTATTGAGCAATAACAAAACAGATTTTATTAAGAAATGACAATAAAGAAGAATTCAACAAACGGCTTCTATGGACGAGCTGTCCGAGCAGCACACAATACAAGGAAAAAACAGAAAAAGATACATCTATATGCCTGCATTAATATTCCAAAAAGGAGATTATTCCTCTTTATTTGGGGAGATTGAACCCATTTCGGCACTAATACTCTTGTATCAACTTTCTTTCTATTGTATAATTATTGTTATGTTTCCATCTTTTTTGGGTCTGGGTACTGTTGCTACTAGTCTTTACTAAGTATCTGTGTCACGTTTAAGCGTATTTTTCATTTTTGCTGCAGAATTTCATGGCTGAAGCTGCTGGACAGGCACAGAATCCAACCACCTCCGTCGACCAGGGATACAATTCTTCTTTTCAGGCTCACGGTCCCACCACCTATGGATCTCCTCCAACCAATGCAGGACATGTGGCCCCTGCCAGTGGGGGCTATGGTTCAGTATATGGCAACAACTATGGGTATTGAACATATGTTGACCCAATCAATCAGACTTTTAGAAACAGGTAAGTTTAGCATGTACTTACCTACCCTAAAAAAACCGCCTACCCTTAAAAAAACTGTTAATTTTTGCAGAGATAATTTGTGAGGCTGTACCCGGATATCAGATTTTATTTGTCTGCTTTTTATTAATGCTCTATTGGTTCTTGTACTCTAGGCTAACACCTTGGGTTTAGCTTGTTGAACTTTCCTTGTAGCTGTTGTACTCTCTGTTCTCTTCTAGTATCTGTCACTCTGATTCTTGTCTGCACTTACTCCCTGGTTTTGATATCTTTTCTTGTGTTGCATGGTATTTTTTGACTACTTGTTTACTCCGTGAGGATTCGTTAAGGCCCTGTTTGGATTGGATTGCAGGTAAAACATTTCTGTCGAACAATTTTTTTTGGGATTTTTTTTTTGGTTCCTTTCCATGATTTGGAGGGAATGATATAATTTTCATTAATTTAGAGGGATCATCATGAATTGGAGGTCCCTGTAAATAAAAATTGAATAGGGCTGATTCAAATCGTCATGACCTTTTGTGTAAAAAAGTAGGAAATTGTAGAGTTATTTCTCCTTTCTAAACTTTTCAGAAAATTCCTGCAATCCAGAGAGTGGCAAGTTTATTGAAAAATTCTTGTTGATCAAGCTTTCCTTGTCTTCAAAAACTGAAATGTTAATCTATGGCTGGACCATGTGGAACAGACAATTTTACCTGGGATGTCATGTCCCTAACAGCACTTTGTAATGCTCCCCTGGAAACATTGACATTTGAATTCAAACTCTGCTTCTTTTATTTGAAAAGTTACATGTCTCGCATATTTCAACCAAAATATTTACGAAATCTTGAAATTCCAGGCAAAATATGGTATTTTCCGAAACCAAGTGGATTTTATTCCGATGGCTGCCGAAATCGAAATATTTCAATATTTCAACGGATATGAAATGTGTCGACCGAAATTTGATACTATGATTGAAATAATCCTAAAACATGCTTGTCTTCCAATTATCTCATTTTCACTATAATTGGAAATTGAGTTTCCGGATTTCCCCATCCTCTACTCCACATGTTTGGTAACCATGATTTTTATTTTTTTTGGAAAACAATTTTTCGAAGGTCTGCTACCACCATTTTTATGTAAAAATATATTTCAGGTAATGGTTTCTTAGTCTTTTTTTGGTGGAAATTTTTTTCCCAAAACTATGAAACATAGTTTTTTCGGAAAAAACAATACATCTAAAAAAAAATTCATAGTTGCCAAACATGGCAAATGAAACCTTCCAAAAGTTAAGAACTTCTAATTTGAGAGAAAATCGAAAGAAATAGCTACAGTTATCTTGAAAGAAATAGCTACAGTTATCTTGGGCAAGGGTAAGTGCGAGCCGCAACGACTGTAATGCGGTGGTTAAATGAACAGGGCCTTAGGGTCAATGATTATAGAAGAGAAGAGGGTGAATCATGACTTATTTTTACTAAAATACCCTAAAGTAATAAAAAAGTGGAAGGTAAAGTAGTATAATAAATTTGGATTTACTAAAATCCCAAATGTGTCCATGAATCCTGTTAATGTGGCTAGATTTTAAGTTGGGATTCAGATGGTAACGGCCCCTATTCTCGTAGTTGGCCCCACTCTATACATAGGATACTGGTGCGCCCCACCACCTGATGCAGGGGTTTGAGTCGATTTGGTGACACCCACCCTGTCGAAACATCAAAGGACCCAACCCCATCAAAACATGAGATGTAAAATAGCGGGCCCCAACATGTCCATGGTTTAAGTTGAGCTGCTGGGACCCATCCTATCGAAACATATCGTATTAGTGTCTCCAACAAAAATCGAAGGTTTCTTCCAATAAAAATAAAAAGGAAAACACATACAAAACTGTCTCCAATAAAAATTGACCGAACTTTAATTCTGAAAAATAAAGACTGAGGGGCCGTGGACACGCGGATTTTAGAATCTAGGTTTTTAGTTAGAAAACAGCGTAAAGGAGGGTTTATGATCAAACTCCTGTATGTATGCTGTCCTGACTGCGTTTCTTGGATTTTAAGTGAGAAATTCAAGTTTAAAAAATCTCTCTTGCATCCTGAGATTCCTAAAACTTGGAAATATGAGAGGATCTGCTACTCTCTTGAGGAAAGAAGGGCGAGAAGTAAAAACGAGTTAAAAACGATGGCTGGTCAGCTTCTTCTCGTCTGTTAGCTACAACTTTGAAGAAATCTCGGATTCTAAAATCTGCGTATCCAAGTTTTAGTTTGAACTTTGAAGACAATGTAAAAGAGGGTTCATGATCAGGCTGTTATATGCTGTCCTGACAGCATTTCTTGGATTTTAAATAAGAAAACCAGCTTTTAGAAATCTCTCCTGCATCCTGAGATTTCTAAAACCTGGAAACATGGGATGATCACCTGCTCTCTTGCTGACGGAAAGAAGGGCGAGAAATCAGAAAACAACAGCTGGCTTCTTCTCGTTTCCCATCACAATTTTGAAGAAATCCCGGATTCTAAAATCCGCGTATCCAAACGGCCCCCAAGTGAAATTGACCAACGATTTCTATCATTGCATTTTGTGGGAAGTCATGCTCACTTCCCGTCTTCTTGGTCACAAGAGATGATTTCACATATTTCCCTAACACTACTCACAGACCAATAGTTTTACACTGAATAATTAACAGGCGATGAGAAAAAAACCCAAGAATAACTGAAAGGTTCAAAAGTAATTCCTTACAATGTGTATTGGACTCTCTCATCATACATTCTGGACAACTTGCCTTGCCATTTTATCTAAAGAACCCATTTCTTATTAATAGAAAACATGAAAAAGAGAAGACTAATCACTTAATCATATCAAGAAAATGAATAAATATGTCTAGTTTCAACAAGTGAATGCAGACTCTAACCCTTGAAATAATAACAAAGAAGACACTTACCTGCCCTTTCCAATGCCTACACTAATCACAAGCTTAAACTGAGAGCCATATTTCTTATCCAAAGATCTCCTGTAGAAACCCACACGATATCTTAGCATTAAAAGCAAAGGCAGACCCCTTCATTTCCAGTCAAGCATGTCTAAGAGCCACAAAACCTCGTCTTCAGAGCTTGCAGCATCACAGAAATCTATCTCAATACCAAAAACATCAATCACCCCATCATTTCCATCTTCCATGAAAAGCAAGGACATCCAAGCCCTAATACCAGAGACAAATGGGTAGTTGGGTGAGAAGTCGAGATAGTCAAAAGCAAGTGCACGGAAGGCGGTTGCATCAACATAGTCGAACACAGATCGGTTCACAATGCATGCCATCTTGTTAGTGTCTTTACGACCTACAAACACAGAGACACTTATGGTCTGGCTCAAGGGAATGCTAAACCTAGGCTCAACGGGCATTGTCATCTTATAATCGGGTCCCTCTAGATGTACTCGCAACACATCACAAATGCCGGATGGAGGGGTTTTGATCCCACTTTGGAGAACATTGCCTGGGACCACTTCTGAGAAGAGTAATCTTTCTTCGGCCCAGAGGTCGATGTAGAATTCTAAATTGTCAAAGGAAAGCCTAGGAGGAAGTAGGGTTCGCCTACGATGACGCTTGGAGAAGGTTACAAAGAGCTTGTGGTAGCTACACATGAGAGGGAAAGGCCTTTTGCAGACTGAAGGCCATCTTTGGGAGCAGAGACATTTCCAGAAGTAATCATCCCTGGCAACATCTCTCCATTGTCTACATACACCCATACAAGAAGCTAGGTCTTTGCCATCAAGTAGTGGGAAGACAGCCTTAAGCACTTCCCCAAATGACAGGTCATCTGCCATTTTTTTGACTCCCGCGAGGAAATGAATGGAGATATTTGCTCTTGAGAATTGTTGGTGCAAGTGTTATGGTATAGTAGAACTTAAAAATGACCAAGGGTTTCAATGGTTTCCTGCAAACGAAGGACACAACATTCACAATACAACCAAGCAGACCTAACATTTGATGTATTAATTATCAGTATCAAATTAGGAAAGCTAAGAACCAATCCGAACTTTAAATATGCCCAAAATTTTTAATTTATACCTCCTCAGCAAGCAAGCAGCTTGGATTAGCAGGAAACCTGTGGATACCCCATGATTCACGTGTGTGTATTTAATAAGTGATTTTACCCAAAAGTCAGTCCCATGGAAATAAGTCATATGATCAAAGATAACAGTTCTAAGTAAACATTTGATCAAGAGTAGGATTCCAATTTCAAATTTACTGATGTTACATAGGTGCAACCTTCAGTTCATCACAACTCAACACTCTGACATCCGGGGGGCAGAACAACACACTGTAAATGCAGCTAGGGTTATTCAATTTGAACCGTATAAATATGGTCCATTTGAATAGCCTTGGTTATGCCTTCGACTTAGGAATAAAACCAACCCTAGGTAAAGCCAAAATAAAACAAAGAAAACTTGCAATGTAATTATAAACCATGGCATCTGTTCAAAGCATCAGAGAAAGAATAAAAAAAGTGGTGCTACCATAGTTACAAGAGTGGGAAGGGTGTGTGGAAAGCGAAGCAGACGCAGGAGGCAGAGGCAGGAAGCAAGGGGGTTTAGAAAAGAAAAACTGCGAGAAGTGAAAAGCTCTAAAAAAAGTAAACAGGAAACGTGTGGGAAGCATCATTGAAAGTAACACGAAGCATGTAATAAGCCTAATTGTAAGCGAACAAAAAGTGTAAAGAAAGTAGGGTTGTAACTCGGGTCAGGTTTTCCAGAACCCTACCCTACCTGAGAAACTATCTCGGGTCAGGTCAGGTCGGGTTTCACCACATTCTTGCATTGAAACCTGCAAATAAAATTGGTAATTGGCATAGGAGCTGCAAATAAAATTGATGCAGTCCCACAAATTCATGTCAGTGACCCCTCCCTAGCTTCGATGGGAAGTTGAAACTGAAAGTCTATCCGATTCTGTTAAGAATACTGGTTGAAGAGATTGGATATCGAGCACGTATAATTGTATAAGAGGTTCCAAAAATGGTCCAAATACACGTTATAACGGTCCTTATTGTGAACATTCTTGGAAAAAAGGCGTAGTACAGAAGAAGAAAAAACATGTGATAACAGTGACACCTTGATAATGTTATAAACTTATAACACTTGTTTTTGAACCTTGGTTCCAAGGATGGCATCCATGCTTCAATGACTTTCTTTCCATGATATCCATTATCTATTTCTTTCCCTGAGCACTCTCTCATGCATTGCCCATTTCTTCTTTATCAATACAGGTTACCGAAATCTAAGCCTTGAGGCGGTGGAAAGTATTTGTCAAGTGCTAATCATATGTGATTTGAATCAGAGGTCATGCCTGGATCGAGAATGTAATAGGGAAAGAACAAGGAGAGCCCAGACACAACCGATGTGAGATAAATTGTAGAAACTATACAGCGTACAAAAATCAATTGCAGGAGCTAAAATCAAGACCAAGCACCAGCAGGAAAGGTAAACTGAACTTTACGTACTAATGTTTTAGTAAAATCCATATGGAACCATGAAAGGTAATGAAAAGATTACCCTCTTTACCTGGAATAAAATAATAATAGCCAGTAGCCATGCATTTTTCCCTTCATTGTCACAACTAGCTAAACTAGGCACACAACTTTTTTCCATTTTTAACACTTGGAAAATCTATCCTCGGTAATTTCGGTTGCGTTCTTTAACGTTTTTTTTTTTTTTCAGGACGATATTTCACATTTTTTCCTCCACGAGAATAAGGTTTTGCAAGAATCTCGTTCTTTAAAGACTTTAATAAGTTATTCAAAAGAAACTACCTGATTTTTAGGCCTTATTTTTGGAGCAGACTTTTATACCTCCAGGGAATTAAATCAAATGGAAGGATTTATGGGGCTCATTCAACGTTTCCTCCTATCTCTCCTTTATCCCTTCATGTCTCCCCTCTCTTCGTGTTTTCTCGTCTCCACCTCTCTTTGCACTCACTGACACTTCAGGGATTCATTATAATCCTCTTTCTTCTCCCTTCTTGATGCAGAGTGGTGTAGCAATGTGCCAGAAGATTCCAAATGGAAAAGGGTTGCTGAAAGGGCAGTTGAGAGGGATGAAATGATAGTTGAAAGGGATGAAAGGCAGTTTAAACTAATGAAACTATTTAGTGGAGGAAGGTGAGTGTGAAGGGAATGCTATGGGTGAATTATGGGGATAATAGGTTAAGGTGGGATGATGGTTTGGTTGGAAGTTTTTGAATGGAAATTAAGCTTGTTAAAGATAGTTGTTCTTGAAGGTTGCTCGACTAAAGATTGCAAGAAGGGTAGTCGGTAGAGTAAAAGAGAGTTCAAGGGTGGCGGCTTGTAGGGGGTGTTGATGATTCTCTGGTTGCTACAGGCTGTAGGTTTGGCGGGGATAGATGGGGAATGGGCTGGTTTGGTATGGTGAGGTAGGTTGAAACAAAAGAATGGCTGGGATGGCTGTTTGGAATGCTAGAATTGGAAGGTTTTGGAGTTGTAATCGACTGGTTTTAAGGGAGCAGAGAACAAGGACAACTGGAGGTTTGGGGATACAAAAGATGACTGAGAGCAAAATAGAGGGAAGGGTTAAGAAACTTGATTATGATTCTGGAGGCACTCCAAAGAATAAGAATTGATTTTGGCTTCCAGAATGAGAATCACGCGAATGGTTAAGTAGCAGGTTCCATTTCATCTTCTCATTGTGCCCAGCAACACCTTCATAGCTTTATTCAGGTCTCTCAAATACCCAGAACCCATAAATAGAAAAGGAAATCTAGAAAAAAACAGCATATGCAACTCCAAAATACCCAGAACCCATTTCTTTTTCCCATTGTGCCCAGCAGGTATCCTTCTCCAATGATGTCCCTCTATCGTACACCCCTTTCATTGCATACACAAACCCCTTAGGCCCTTTCCACACCTTCCCAATACCGACCATCCCCAATCATTTACCCATCAAAATCAGGTAACTCCTGTAAAAGAAGAACAGGGATTTTCTAGCTAATTTATCCTTGGCAAAGATCTGATTTTGATGGAAGAAAAGCCTAAAAATGAGAAGATCAAATGAAAGGGGTTTTGGTTCTGTTAGAAACTTACCGACTTCTCCAAAAGCTTAAGCTGTTGGAGAAAGGCGTTATTTATCTTTTATACTTTAACAATCCCCCGTACGTATGGCCCACTTGGCAAACACGTGGCACATGTGGTCCCACTTTGGGCCGACCATCGCATGTGGATTTTTGCTATCCGGGAGGTTTGAACTCGAGACCTTTGGCTCTGATACCATGTTAGAAACTTACCAACTTCTCCAAAAGCTTAAGTTGTTGGAGAAAGGCATTATTTATCGTTTATACTTTAACAGGTTCCATGAAATAAAAGTGAGAAAATATATGAAAAGCAAAGAGATTATGAGTATACTTGGCTATGACGTTGCTGAAGAACAAGAAAGCTCCCTCCCTCCCTCGTCCGTCATGTATGCGGTTTGGGACTTGGGAAAGGTTTTTTTGCTTTTTTGTTCTTACTCGACGGGCAAGGTCTTATACCGAGATAAAATAAATATACCTTAAATTTAAAAGATAAGTTCTAATAATGCGGGTCAGGTTTTTTACCTTTAAACTCGAACTGACCAGAGATTACAACGGGATTTTTACCATTAAACCCGAACCAACCCAAGACCCACAATTTTTTAACTCGATCCAGGGTTTTTTTGGGTCAGGTTGATGCACGTCAGGTAAAACCCAACAGAAGTTGCAACCCTAATAGAAAGAATAGGTTTATAGTAGGTTTGGGTTAATGTAGGTAAGGATTGAAAGCAATAGAGAAGACTTCACGACTTATTGGAATTATAGGTTTTAGGAATTTATAGTTTCACATGTTTTATTCATGTAGATTTAATATTAAGATTCTGGAAAAACAATTCCATATAAGTTTCATTTGAAACTTTGGATAAGTTTTTTTAAAAGTTTTAAATATTCTTTGTTTTAAAAAAAAGAAGGAAAAATACACTTAGACCCCCGGGGTTTTTGACACATTCAACTTGACTCCAAAAGTTTAAAAAGTTACAAGTAGACCCCCTGTGGTTTCATTGGGTTTTTTTAACTGGACGGAGCTGGCGGCGTGGGGGAAAAGACCAAAATGTCATCGTCTTCCCCAACTGAAAATTAGGGTTTTCATACTTGAAAACTAAAAATTGGGGTTTGATTCAAACCCTTGTTGATTTATCAACATAAACTCTCCATTTAGGAGTTTTATTTGTCTTCATTCAAACATTATAATGATTTGTACAAAAACCCTAATATTTTAGGGCTTTATTTTTTGTTTTTATCAAAGTTTTTTTCTTGAAATGTGGGTTTGATGTAGCCATGGGGTGGGGTTCGATTGTCTGTGGTGGAGGTGACAGCGGTGGCCGGTGATGGCGACGGCGGAGGTGGCCGAAGGTGGCGACAAAGGCGGTGGCCGGAGGGGCGATGGCGACGGTGAGAAATGGCGTAACCTTAATCCCTCTGCAAATGAGGGTATTTCTGTCCTCAAAATATTAACCATGGTTAGTTTTAGTCTATCCGTTAGGTTAACCTCACGGACAATTGACGGAGGGGGTGTACTTGTCACGTTTTGAAACCAGAGGGGGTCTACTTGTAACTTTTTTAAACTTTTTTAAACTTTTTAAACTTTTGGGGTCAAGTTGAATGTGTCAGAAACCACAGGGGGTCGAAGTGTATTTTTCCCAAAAAAAAAAACGCTTCTTCAACATTATCAAAAAAAGAACACACTCTTTTAGAAAAAATAATCACCTAAATAGGAAAGGTACTTTTAATTAAGCGAAGACGTGTGGAAAGCCTATGGGAAGCTTGCTTCGCCAAAATTTGGGAAACAGGAAGTTAGTTTCCAAAGCGAGCTTCCCATCCAACTAGGAATTTTTCAATAAATATGTGTGTTATTACTTATTATGGTGAAAGGTCAAAGCACTTAAGTGGGAAGAATAAGTACACGTGAACTGCTATGAATGCTCACTACTGAAATGTGTGATTTTTCCTCGAAGAACATGCAAGGATGTGACGAATTTGGCAATTTAGGGACTGCTGGTGATGGACATTAACTCTTTAAGTGAGTCTAAAAGTAATGCCCATGATATGTGCACTTTTTATGAATGAGATTTATGCATATACAGTGGTTAGAATTTACAACACCCTGGACTGTTAGACTGGTTATCACAGTTGGTAAATGGACAATTGACTGATCTGTTTCTTAGTGAGCTTTCCTAAGAATTAACTATAGTTAGATCCATTACTTCCATTCGTAATTGCCGTTGTTCAAAGAGAATTTTACGAGCAGAGATCTGTTGCAAATTTGTGCAAATCTTGCTACTTAACACCTCATCACCCACCCATTTGTTCTTGTTTTGCGCAACCAAGTATCGGCCACCTCCTTACAAACTAATACATCTGATTTCTACCACTCGCTTGCATCAAAATTGGCATCAGAGCATATCCTTACCACTTACCCTGCATCAGTACCCCACTCAACAAGGTACAATGAGATAATGGTGAGGGATACATGTCAAGTTTGGCTTCTTTTTTTCTCACTATTGGTTGCCTAGTCTTTCATTAAAAGATAAAAGAATGATAGCCTTTTGTGCATAACTCTTCTTTGTTATTTTTGTATTCCTTATCATAAAGCAAATGAGAAACCTAAGTCGTAACTGTTTCTTTATTCTTTTTATATTCTCATCATAAAGGAAATGAGAATACTAAGCTAAAGAGAGGTATCTAAGAAAGGATGTGTTGATTTGTTGCAGGAGGCATGTGTGAGAGAGAGGCATATGTGCTTTTCGAAATTCAAACCAAATTTGGTTTAAACTATTTTAACATTTCTTAAAGGATCCTTACCTATATCTCCCACTCGCATATAAGATCATTCTCGTATCTGTAACTTAGGTGATATTTTTTACCAATGATGGAATAGTATTTTTATAAGATCATTCTCATATCTAAGAAAGAGAAAAATAGTTTTTGCGTCACACCTAGAGATTAAAAGCTATAGAAGTCCTACCTTTCAAAAAAAAAAAGGGTAGAGAAGCTCCACTTGATACGAGAGAAAGTATTCGTTTTTTTTCTAGTTAATATATGTGCCTCAAAACACTTCTAAAGGAAGGAAGACAATCCTATTTAAAACTTAACCGGTAAGCTTAGTAGAAGTTGTATGGGAGAAGGAAGTTCCTAGTTCAACCCCAAATAGTTATTGCAAGTATTTCCCCTATGGGACAAGAGAGATCACTACGTTTATCTTATGATTAAGCACACTATTAATGGAAAGTATTTGTAATAAGGCTGTAATTCCTGATTTATCTATTGGTGATACTCTTTGCTAAAGTTCATTAACAGTTGAAGCATGGTCATGAATACTTATTTTCGGCTTAATCTTCTTATCTATGGAAGTGATAACTTGGGTTTTATCGATACCTTAATAGGGATACTGGAAAGTTTTTGTAAGTAAACTTTGAATAAGAATATTAAAATCAGTCAAAACCTAAATACTCAGGCAAATCATTTTAATTAAGTTGGAACTTGCAATCTGCCAGCCATGTTGTACGGCTCAGAATGTTGTGCCACCAAGAAGCAGCACGTGCATAAGATGAGTGTAGCGGAGATGCGAATGCTTAGATGGATGTGCAGCCACACAAGGTTAGATAGAATTAAAAATGAAGACATATGTAAAAAGGTGGGGGTGGCACCAATTGAGGAGAAGATGAGAGAGCACCACTTAAGATGGTTTGGACATATACAACGTAGGCCTTTGGATGCTCCGGTGAGAAGAGGCGACTCGTGCCAAATTGATGAAGTAAAAAGAGGTAGTAGAAACAGTGAGGAAAGACATGATAACTAGGAGCATAACGAAGAACATGACCTTGGATAGGATAGAATGGAAGAAAATGATCAACGTAAAAGAACCCAACTAGAGCCAGGATTAGAGCCGGGTAGATTCCTTCTTCATGAAATTTTTCTAAAGGATTCATTTAGCCAACCCCAACTAGTTTAGGACAAAGGCTTTGTTGAGTTGTGTGCTTGGTCAACTGTGTGAATATAAGAAATTCAATGACCTTCACTCGCCTGGATTCTAACATGTAATGGGCATGCAATCAAATTTCACAACCAAAAAAAAAGAAGAAGAAAAGAAGAAAAGAAAGAAAATAGAGTAATTAAAAGGGAAACAGTTGGAAATTTGGTCACCTTCACCGACTAAATGTTTAAAGGGAAGTAGAGGGGTCATCAACCAACTCTTTGTAGAGGTATCTGTCCTCACGACTTTAATTAAAGGATCACATGAAGGATTATATCACCTTGTCTCATATTGTGTATTCAGATCTGAGCTCATGCCCGGAAAACCCCATTAAATCTAGAAAACCCTAAGCAACTTATAAAAATCCCAAATTCCCTCACCCCCACTTATAAAGCATCGAATAGAGAACGCAAGAGGAAACAAATAAAAAACACTAATTCATAGAGAAAAATTCAATTCCAACTTCTAATCACAAAAGAAAAAAAAATCAACACAAAAGTCTTGCAGAAAATTGGAACGAATTCATAAAATAAACACCATAATCTGTCATTAAACAGGCACTGAAATGCATAGAATCGAAACAGAGATGAAATAAATGAGATTGGAAACGAAAATAGGGGGAGGAATTCGAAAATTTAGAGAAGAAACAAAAATCGCCTCACCTGAAAATAGAACGGAGAAACCCTAGAAATCGTCGAATTTCAGCCAGAGATCCGTCTATGAAGAAAAAAGGCCTCGTCGAACGCATGCCTTTTAATAAAATAAGATCTTTCAAATAGGAGAAAATGAGAAATTATCCGTTATTATTAATTTTAGGGAGATGATAAATTCGCACCCCTTATAGGATAATTCGCACCTTTTTACCGGTAAAGTTTGCTACAATTTACGCTACAAGGAGTGCGAATTATCTTACTGAGGGTGCGATTTTATCATATTACTAATTTTATCTTTTTATTAAACAGACCGAAACTGCCACGTCACCATAAGACTGCGTTTTCGTACCCGTTTTCAATTTCACCGACGTCTTCTTTTACCGTCTAGAAGATGAAGAAAAATCAAATATGTTTTGATATTTGCACTACCATGTTTTGATAATGAGACAAACCCCCTTTTGTCTTTTCCTTTATAGAGGGCTAATTGGCTACTGAGAGCTTTTTGGGAATTTTAATAACTTTTTGACGGCTGCTTGAATAATTTGAGTTCGTTTCATTGAGAAATTACATGATGGGTGGCCATGAAAACACGTGAAGTCTGGAAAGTATGGTACGCCCCCTCCATATGATGATCCAAACCGTCCATCTGCTAGGACAGAACTTAAATAGGTTGTGCCCCAAAAATCATTTCCATAGGATGATCCTAACCCTCCGGTCTGTTGAATGGAGTAGGCCGTACCATACTTTCCAGACTTCACGTGTTTTCACGGCCACCCATTATATAAATTCTCCGTTTCATTGTCAAAATATGGAAGTAGGAATATCAGTGGTTACTTATGAGTTATGTCTAATTGAAACCTAGTGAGAATATGAGGAAAAATGAAGCAAAACAGAAAAAGGGTGACTACAAATTAAACAATTTCCCTATATAAGAATATGCATATCCATCTATAAGGAGTTTTTGTACGGTGTATCTGAGTAGCTTCATATAATGTTCAAAAAATGCAGTGAGTCCCTCCTGTTTTTTAAAATCTAAACCATTCTTTTTTGGGCCCCAATATACATAGGTCGATTGATCCGGACCCATGTCAAGCAGATGAAGTTGATAGATTCTACTTTTGTGAGCTTACAAACCAGGTACTAATCCAGTTGGGTTCAGGAACATCACTAGATAGAGCATCTAAGAAAGAGCACCACCTATTAGTATAGATTGTGAGGCATCCTGAATGAATGAGAAATGGACATACAGAGCATCAAAGAATCTTAATCGACAGATAATCTAATACCTGCATTTGACGATCCTAAGCAATCCCGGTTTCAACTTGTGAAATCCAAGATTTCACAATCCTGATTATAAAATCCTTGTATCCAAATGGCCCCTAGGTATCTAAGCGGACATGGTAGAATGATCTGCATGCGGGCACACTCACTATCGCCAATCACGCTCGTCTGAGGGCATGTTTGACAGCCATGAAAAATTAATCCATGAAAAATTCATTGGCTCGGTTGTGACTTGTGAGACATGAGCAGAGAGAAAGACCCTTGAGAGAGTAGGAGTGGAGAGAAACAATGAAAAGAAATAGGCTGCTTCAAATTAGGTTTTTTTTTCTTGTTTTCCTAAAGTTTTTTATACACCCCTCACTCCCACCCATAGTTAGCAAAACTCGTTTTATTGCCGTGGTTTTTAAAACTTTCACAACAAATAAAACTTCGTTTTTTTAGGCAAACATTTTAAACACGTTTTTGGGCCAACTTTTCAATTTTATCCCCACCGTATTTTGTAAATGACAAAATTCTTAACTCACTTTCTTGTGTTTCCGTTTTTTTAAATACATTTTTTTTGAACCAGTACCGTATTAAACTCGAATTTTCGTCGTCCCGTATTTTTGGCGAATCGCATTTTGCTAACTATGCTCCCACCCTCTAAAGTCTCTCCTTCGTTGCCCACCTCTCACAACTTGCCACACTAATACAACATGGAATATTTTTTTCGTTGTTGCCAGATATACCCTAAGGCCATGTTTGGCGGCCATGAAATTTTTTTCTATGGAGTATTAGTTTATCAAAGTGGTGGGAGGACCAGAGAGAGAGAGAGAGATTGATTTTCGGGGCACAACCTATTTATATTGTGGCCCAACAAATGAACGGTTTGGATCATCCTATGCAGTGGTCTGTACAATACTTTTTGAAAAATACTAGACTATACGGCCACACCGTATAAATTCTCATATAACCCATAACTTGGTATATTGATTTTATGTGTACACTAGTTACTACTTACTATTAATTAATTTTATAAAAGCATGTGAACTTCTTAAATCTATCAGATATTGAATCCAATGAATGTGATGAACCTAAGCCCTATTCGTATTAGTCTGTCTTATGATACGTGGGGTTTTTTTTTTTGCTAATGTAATTCATGCGTTTTAAGGTTAAAATGATTTTAATTATCCTATTATCGACACAGGAGTGCATATATCATTTCTGATTTGATAGTTTTGCAAATAAAAACAATAAGATGCAATAATCAATTAATTAAAAAAAAAGAGATAATACGGAGGTGATGGTTGTCAAGTTATACCTACCGGAGAAAGAGAAAAAGAAAAGAACAGAACCTGATTTATAAATTATTGGGAAAACCGACGTGTTATTATACCAAAAACTTCGACCTTTTGCTAGTTCTTTTCATATTTCCTTTATGGGATTTGCTAGCAGTTGTCTCCATTGACGAGGTGGCCGGGCTGATGTGCGAAAGACCACCCGCGAAATGCCTTTTGCGGCGGACGCTAACTTTTATACATAAAATAGGGCATGTGCCCCCACCATATTGTGTCCTAGATATGATGTAAATAGAAAGAAGACATGATAGAGAAAATGATGATAAGATATGCCAAAAAAATAAAAGTTCAAGATTAATTGCCAGCAAACATCAATAATTAAGCTTTTTAATGGAACACACTTTGTCTCCATGACCTCGGCCTCATATTTAGTGTTAAATCTTCTTAACTACTTCGGCATGTATCTTTTATGCCTTAAAATATAAGAAATATAAATATATCTTCAAAATCTTTATATTAAGGCTCTGTTTTTTACCTAAGGTGGGTTTTAAACAAAATTTCCATCCAGTGCCCACCCTTTTTGTCACCATTGTTAGAAAATCTACGTCTTCGATCTCTCTTCGCAGCGATGGAGAAGTCTCACAGTTTCAAGCCTAATAAAAATAGGTAAATGAATCCCCCCCCCCACACCCCTTCTAAATGGATAAAATCCCCCTCTTTAATGGTTTCTGTGAGAATGGTTCACTGCTTGAGGATAAATTCACCCCTATTTTCTTTGCCTTTAAAACTTAACAAATAATGTTAAAGCGGGTGGGGGGTGGTATCATTCCCCTAAAAATATATACTTAACTTAACCCGACCCACTTTCAAGCAGAATCAAGTGATACCAACCGATATGAATAACAATAGTTGTGGCAAAACCCCGTTACAGCCCCTCTTGCCTGCCCTACATGTGGACCAGACCATGCACATGATGTGGTGGCCCACACGCAGAACACATAGGGACTAGCTGTAAAAACAAGACTATTGTTCTCATGGAATATTACGAGGTGACCCACAAGTCTTGGTGTCCCAAAATCAATTGGTTAACTCTTTTTTGGCAGAATCCTAAACGTGGCTTTATTGAACCATGGGAATAGGATCATCCGTTCAAGTGATTCTCAATGGCTATTGTCATGTGAAACAACCAGTAACTCCAAAAGCTTAAGCCGTTAGAGATGGTGTTATTTAATCATTTATACTTCAGCACTCTCACTAAGGTATGACCCATAGTTAGCAAAATGTGATACGGCAAAAAAAAGGGGACGGGAAAAAGTAATATAGTATCGGTTAAAAAAAAAAAAAAAAACCGAAACACCAAAAAATGCATTCAAAATTTTGTCACTTACAAGATATAGTGCTGGTGAAGTTGAAAAGTTGGCCAAAAAAATGTGTTTAATACGATACATTTTAAACACGGTTAAAATGTTTTCCTCAAAAAATAAAACTTTGTTTTTTTCACCCTGGAAGTTTAAAATGGAGTTTTAAACGGCAAAACAGTAAAACACATTTTTTTTTCATGTCAAAGACGGAGTTTTGCTAACTATGGTATGACCCCTCTTTTTGGGTTGGCCATACACATGGCTTTTTAACACCAAGGAGTTGTTGGGTTTTGAACCCATGACTTGTTGTGAGGCAATAGCTCCGGTACCATGTGAAACAACCAATTACTCCAATAGCCCAAAAGCTTGAGCTCTTAGGGATAGTGTTATTTAATCATTTATAATTCGACAGAAGCTCACTCCTTTCGACCTGCTCGAATTCGTCTACCTCCATTGAAACCGGCAACTCAACGGCTCTCTCTTCTCTTGATACAAGTATCTTCAAAAGAACATGTTTGATCCGTTTGTGGGGGGGGGGGGGGGGGGGGGGGGGGGGGACCTCTCTTAGCATGAGAGAACCCAAATGTGATCCCAAGGTAGCAACCCATGACAATTTAGGAAACTACTTACAAACTTAATCAAAATAGACTTCAAGTATCCCTAAATCATGGAGGTCTTGTGTATACACTCTAAAGTACTCTCCTCTCTCATTTACCACATGGAAGTGTGGAACCTAACGTTCTTTCCTCCTCCAAAAGAACCTTGTCCTCAATGTTCAAAATTCCAAAAAAAAAAGAAAAAAAAAAAGAAGACTCCCCAATTGATGATAATCTTCTTATGTGGAGTCTTTGATTGGTAAAATGCCCGATAAGTAGGAACAAGTATTAGATAGTGGCCCTACCACTTTACACATTGCTTGGAAACATCACAAATATGTCTCCAAACAACGATTAGGTGCCTTGGTTTAGCACTACATTTGTGTATGGTAGGGCACTAGGTCGTACTCATTTGTGGCTTAGGATCTTTGTAGCACAAATAACTCTTGCCAAATTTTATTGATAAATCTTGGATAGCAGTCACAAACTATTGAGAAGAGGATTCCATGTGATTAGAGAACGCCAAGCACAAATGTTTCGGCCACTGATCATGCCGAGTATGGGTGAGATAGAGCACAAAAATGCATATAATTAGGCCAAGTTGGCAGCCATGAAAGATTTTTCCTTGGAATATTGCTTTATCTAGTCGTGGAGAGGGGCAAGGAGAGTTGGAGAGGGAGAGAATTAAGAGAGGGCAGGAGTAAAGAGAAGGTGAGAAGTGGCTTAAAAGCAGGGAAAAGCAAAAGTCTACTCAAAATAGTTTTTGTTTTCCTTATTTTTCAGCCAATTCCCAACCTCTCCTCATTCATGCGCTCTCAATTCTTCTCTCCGTAGCCTTCTTTCAACACTTGGTAAGCTAATATTCATTAACAAATATCATGGTTGCCAAACATGAAATTAGTGAATCTATCAACCACAATCAGTATCTTTCTTTCTTTTCTCTTGAAATTGTCAATAAGCACAAGCTCTAAGAGAACAGCCGAGGACGTCGTCTCATACTTATTTCTGTGACATTTCTCGCATTAAACTGCTAATAGAAATTCTCGTATAGCTGTCATATGTACAATTGTACAAACGCATCCGGAGTGACCATTGATGGATAAGTGTGAAATTCTCTTAATATGTCGTATTTTAAGGGAAATGATACATTTGCCCCGAATATTTACCAGGGGCAGCCCCCTCTAGTGTATTTATGAGTCGTGCTTTTAAAATTCGGGTTTCGGTGGAGAACGAAAACCAAATCGGTAATACCTGAAGCGGTAGTTTATTTTGGTCGAAATTTCAGTTGACATTTTATCCTGAAATTTCGTCCGAAACTTAAGGAATTTCACCCAAAATTTTTGATTTTTATAATTATTTGATATTATCCCAAAATTTCAGCATAATTACCGAAATTTCTGTCGAAAGAGAAAAAATTGCCGCTAATGTCATTTCGGCGTGGACCGAAACACATTCCGAAACCAAAATTTGAAATCATGTTTATGACTAATCTTTTACACTAGAAGGGTGCGAATATGGCACTTCCCTTTTTTAAGAGTGCATCGACATTTACATTTTTTGTCCCCTATATTTAGACTTTTACAAATGATTTATGTGAAAAACATATGCTCTAAGTCTTAACTACCTGAAACAACCTAGGTTTAAAATTCAAAATACATAACTAAACCAAAAACTAATTGCTTGTTATATCACAACGTCCAGCCCATTTGCCTTATCTACAGATCAGAGGGTTAGGATCAACCTATGGAAATGATAATGCAAATTGTCTTGGATTTTGTTCATATTTTTCTACCGCTTTCAATTTCTTTCATAACTTCTAAAATGCACTTATCAAGTATGACATACTTGATCACCGTCCATCACAAGCCCTGGGGAGATGAATCCAAACAATCAACTTTTGAGCCCCATATGCATAGAATCAAGACCGCTGATCTTGTCGACCATGAGACCCCAGGTTAATAACATCACATCAATAATCAATGGCTTAGATTTTCTTGGAAGGAAGAACCCTAAGATGTGGCATCGTAGATCAAGAGGCTATGATCATTGGGAACCATGAAATATTTTAGAGACGAATTGCGAGAGATCGGAGTAGAGGCTTGAGAGGGTTTTAGTGAGGGGAGCACGGGAAGTCAGCCAAAAAACAGGGGACTATAAACCCAATTTGAGGTAGGGCATTTCGTTTCACTGTTTTTTTTTTTGGGATTTCTCATACCCTACATGTTCCCTCCACTAGTGTCCCTGTAAGTCTCTCCCCCTCCATCCCTCCTTAGCTCTTTCACAATTAAGGCAACGAATACTCCATGGAATAATTTCTCATGGTTGCCAAACATGGATAATTTCACTGGACACCGGATAATAAATAGCAACAAAACTAAGAAAAATGGACAAAAAAACTGCAATCTGGGTACTGCTTAACCTTAGAAAGATGCGATCAAGTAAAAACAAAAAAGGACTGTATCATAATAATAAACAAAACAAAGAGGGGTCTTCATCTAATAGATTTCTCTATATCTAACTAATGTTCTTGGGAGAGTTAGCAGAAAAAGTTGGACATCCAAAAGCCTCTACTGAGCAGACCCCTTCTGTAAACAATCATCCGAGTCTAATAAAAGCAATACAGACTAATACTCACTCATTGTCTTTACTGATCACCGGGGATGCTCTTAATGATATCCGAATCACCTGAAACAAAGCCATGCAGCAGTTTCTCAACATCTCGGTGAGCATACTAACGAAAAAAAATGCTATATGCTATGTTTGGCAACCATGAATTTTTTCACAACTAGATAAACTAATATTCCATGAGAAACGATTTCATGGTTTCCAAACATGGCCTAGAACAGTGTCGCCCACCTGGATCAATAATGCTGAGGCAGCACACCCGGAAATATTTACCGCAAGCAGTGCCCAAATCCACATTATCTGATAAAAATGAAACATGACACACAACAACACTACAAAGTTCAGGCTCAAGTGAAGGAGCAATTGAAGCATCTCTACACATTCTGTGTCTATATAAAACATATGTGCATAAAAGAGTAAAAAGAAAAGAATCAAGTTTCATTCTTTTCTATTTGTTTCAGGCTAGAGGAACATTACAACACTTCACTACCTTCGTGTCTTCATTTGTGAATGATCTTAGACTTGTTGAGTTGTGTAAGGCCTCACACAAACTCGTGGGAATTAGCTATCTACTCTGGGTATAGACTTGTTTTCATAACTTATCATTTGTTAGGAAATGTGATCTAGATTTTATCTTCTTTTTTTATGCAGTGGATGTTTGAGGTTTTGGGTTTTTTATACTTAGTTGGACACTAGTTTATGTCTGGGCATTGCCACATGGATATTTTTTAGAAACTGTAACAGTTTTACATTTATTTATTTTGCTATTTTCCTTGGGGAACACGTATTTACACTTATTTCCAACAAAAAAAATCTTACAAAGTTTATGAAAAACTCAACATTCTCAAAACGTGTATAAATACGTGTTCTCAGTGCACTTTAAAGAGTGCCCAAAACCCATAGAAGAATCATCCCGGAAAATGAACTCCCTCGGGTCGGTAACTACTTTGACTCTGTTTTGCAAGAGAGTCCTCCCGGAAGAAAAACTCCTTAGAGTAGGGCAATATCATGACTCGGTTTTATGTAAGAGAGTCTGTTGTCGAATTTTTTCCCATCTTGACCGAAGTATTTTTAATTTTACTTTTAGGAAGAAGCGAAATGAGTAACCACTTTCTTTTCTTTTTTACCAAGGCATTTTGCCGTCACCCCTTTCATTTTATAAAATTTAGAGTTCAATCGGTATAATGAATGGTGAGTTTTATAAATATTTTGCACTAAATTAGGTATTAATTAGGCCCATCAAGAAAAAATTTCATGCATATCAGCATATGGTAGATGTTTTAAGTATTTCTTTTTGTTGAATATGTAGAAAATGCAGATTACAGCACCTTTTCCGAAAAGGAAACACCGAAACATAAGAAATGCAATTGAGTTCCATTGCGGTGTTCAGAACGAAATGCCAACCAAAATGCTATTCATAACTAACAACATATAAATGTGATTAACAAGTTATGATGGTAGTTAGTTAATAGTATTATGGAGCTGTTATAGCTTATAACAGGAGTTACTTCCATGATTTCCCATTTCACTTTTTACCATACCAGGTGTTCATTGCAATGGACACTGTAATTCTTTTTAGCCATGCAACGGCTCATCTATGTATTAGTATCATTATTATTATTATTATTTTGAATGGTTGCTCATATATGTATTATAGTGAAGGAAAATTCCAATATGTGATGTAACAACAGAAGAACTAATAACCCGACAACCCAACAGCAAAAAATTCGAATACTTTGCATGGAGTAGCACTAAATTCAAGTGATCATCAACACAACATCACCAAAATAACAGAACTACAAGCAGCCATGCAGCAAACATCCAATTAGCAGTGAATATGTAAAGTCATATAGACAGGAAAGAGTCCAACAGGAGGATCATGATAAACCACTTACTTCCGTTAAAATGATGAACTCCAACCTTTGACAGCATTGCATAGTACTCTATCTCAGACTTTCGAAGCGGAGGACAGTTGTTGGCAATTATTATCAACTTCCCTATATAGATCAGAGATTATAAATTGATCAAATGCCAATATCAAATCAGTCATTCACTAACGAAAAACAGTCAATGTCTGAAAATAAAGATTTCAGATGAGCTAATTAGTTTGACCAGAGACTGAGAGCCAAACCCCAAAAAATCCACCATAAGTTTCAACCACTATCTTACAAAATCAACAAACTTATGGAAGACAAACACGATTATGAAATAATTTTCCTTTTACATTCCAACAGGAGGGGCTATAATAATAATAATCTTAGAACACACACGCGCGAGGCCATTAAACGAGAGAAATATTTGATGAAATTTATATTTTCTATTATCTTTTATTCATTTTTTTGGTAGGTAAGCAAGGATTGAAACTCTGACCTTCAGGTTCAAGAACACTACCATGACCATTGAGCTAGAGGCTCAATCCCATTATTCATTTTTCATCATCTAAGCTACCTCACTAGGTCTACAAAAAAGAAAAGAATTCATCTCGATAATTTCTGAGTAAAAATTCAACATTTACTTAAATCACCAATTTAGGAATAGATTCAAAACAGTGCGTTAGATTCTTTGCTCGTGTTGAGCACTCCCATTTTTCATCGGCTACAAAAAATTTCAGGCAGAGTTAAACTCAGAAATCAATAGATCAATCTCCTAGTTGATTTGTAGTACTTTAAGATTGGTGCCAACAAGAGCAATACAAAAATTAAATCGGAGATTAGTAAACCCTCGTGAAGCATGTTAATAAACTAGAATTGGGAAGAAAATCTACCTTTGGAGCTCCTTAGGGACCTGAGGACGGTCTTGTAACCAAGGGTGTACTTCCCGCTCTTCATCACAAGAGCAAGCCGATTGTTAATGCTCTCATGAGTCTTTTTCTGGATATATTAATTAAAAAAATGAATAGATTCAATTATTCGGAAATAATCTGATATATAAAAAAGTCAATCAAATTGATTAAATAAAAAGAAAAAGAAAAACTGAAAATTGAAAGAAACTAATACAAAAAGAGCCACTGCTAGAAATGAGAAATCTCTCAATCAAATATACTAACAAAGAAACAGAAACACTCTGGTCATTTGGAAACATGGATTTTATAATCCAGGATTCTAAAATCCCAGATTTGCAAGCTAAAACTTGGATTTTTATAATTCAGGATTGTAAAATCCGGGTTTGAGCATATAGAATCTACATTTTAGCATATAAAATCCAGTTTTTAGCTTGTAAAATCCAGGATTTTACGAATTTTACGATCGTGGATTATAAAATCGATGTATCCAAACGGCGCAAGAGATCTGAGAGCATTTTTTTAATGGTATCTGAAAGGGTTCTACAGCCAAAAAATCATTCGCTTTGCAAAGAGTGATAAGAACCAGAAAGAGAAAACAAATGTGCGGACATTCAAATGAAAAACTCTGGTCGTTTGGAAACATGAATAATATAATCCAGGATGATGAAAACCCAGATTGTACAAGCAAAAGCCTGGAATTTATAATTCAGGATTATAAAATCCAAGTTTGAGCATGAAAAATCTAGATTTTAGAATATAAAATCCAGGTTTTAGCTTGTAAAACCCGGGATTTTATGGTGATAGGTTATAAAATCAATGAATCCAAACGACTCAACAGATCTGAAACCGTTCTACAGCCAAAAAATCATTCGATTTGCAGAGAGTGAGGGGAATCAGAAAGAGAAAACAAATGTGCGAAATCCTAGATTTTACAAGCTAAAACCTGGAATTTTTATTTTTTTTATTTTTTTGAAAATGAAGCTAAAACCTGGATTTTATAAGCTAAAATTGTAAAATCCAGGTTTGAGCATATAAAATCTAGGATTTAGCTTGTAAAATCCAGGATTTTACGATCATAGATTATAAAATCCACGTATCCAAACGGCGCAAGAGATCTGAATGCGTTCTACAGCCAAAAAAATCATTTGATTTGCAGGGAGTGAGGAGAATCTAAAAGAGAAAACAAATGTGCAGACATACGAATCTCATTTGGAGCTCATGATTTTATTCAAAGCGAGAAATCAATGAAATTGAGGAGAAGATTAGGAGGAAGGAGATCGATTCCGAGATTGGGAGCAGAAAACTTACGGACTTCTTGACGGCCACCATGGCTGCTGCTGCTGTCGCCAAAGATGCAAAACCCTAAAAATGAACGGCAGTCGAGAAACCCAGTGCCCTAAAACAAGTACTGGTTTTATAGAAACCCTAGAGTCGCCTATAACCTTATTTACCCCTTCGCTTCATTGGAATTACCGATTAAGCCACTGTAAGCAAGTGCCCGAGTTTACCCTTAGAATATTTTAAACTGACGATAGTGCCACTCTATAATGCAATGTGTGGACTGTCGAGTACAAACACACGCACTCATCGTCCCAGCCTTTATATTTTATCTGAAGTGAGAAGCCGTTGGATCAAATATCAAGTCCAGTACTTCAATCGTACAACCATTACGTAGTTGTATGCCCTTCCATCGTATGATTTCCTGGGGTTGCCAAATGCTACCTAAACTCTCGCTACCTCCCAGAAAATAAACAAGGTATCCCTATCTTTTGGAAATTGACAAAAATCCCCTGTATCTTGGAAAATGACTTCCTAGTTTGGTTGGCAAGATAAGTCTTTTCACCTTAGATGGGACTTTCCTGGGAAAGTCTTTTCCTTTCCATTTCTTTTTAAGAACGGCATTATTATGAAATTTCACCCGACATGCAATTATTACCCTTGTTCTTGTTTGGTAGTTTATAGGGATTTTAATGCTACACTGGCAACCACGCAACATAAAGTTGTTTTTTTCTTGCCTGGAAAATTATATGAAGATGCCTTGCACTAGGTTCTCTTTGGATGCTCAAGCATTCTTTGGCCAAGTAAAGTCATGGATGGGGGTAGGATTTCGGATGCAGTTAAAACCCTAACTGAGTCATGTGCTTTATTCTGTTTTGATGCAAGTTAACCAGGAGAGGGAGATTAGAGAGAGAGAAAGCGAGATGATGGGGGGATTACCTAGAATTTTCTTTTTAGGATTATTTCATATGGAAATCCAAGTGATGCCACATCACCAGACATGCAAATGCTACACATATTTCTTGTCTGGTAATCTCCAAGGATTTTGTTGCTTTACTGTCAATCGAGCACCATAAATGTTGGAGAAAAGTGCATTTTTTGCTTAGGGGTTGCTTGAGGATGCCTTGCATGTGGCATCCAAATAGAGCTAATGATCCTCATGTCGATTCACCGATGCCACATGCAAGGGATCCTCAAGCAATCCCACAGCAACAAAATGCACCTCTCTTGATCTTTATGGTATTTGTTTTCCAATGTAGGCTATTAGACAATAATTGTTTGTCTGATGATGATGTGGCATCACTTTGATTTGCATATGAAATATCCCATAAAGGAAGGAATTTCCAGGTGATCCTCCTCTCCCCCCATCTCTAAGGCTATGTTTGGATGCCAATTGCAAGCAAGCCTTGAGCAATCCCCGAGCAAAATAATGTATTTTTATTTTTATTTTTGCCAATTTTGCATCACAATCCATGGAGACTACCGGACAAGAATCACGACTGATTATTGCTTATTTGGCGATGTGGCACTCATGAGCTATCCTCATTTTCTCCATGCCCCAATTCTCCAAAATGGTAAAATTCTTCAAATAGAATTTTGTAGTTTCTCTTTTTCTATCCCCCCTCCCTCTTCTCTTTCTATATACCGGTAATGACACCCACCCCTATTACTTAGCAGATTGGCAACCAAACACTACTTATCACTATTCTACTAGGTAAATACTTGGTAGATCAAACATTACAAAAGTTTGTCTCCTCCCTATTGACTACTTATACCACTAACCTACATAGTAGCCATCCGCATCCAAATAAAACCTTACTGTTTGGTTGCCAATTTAGCATGACAATCTATAGAGACTACTCGACAAGATTTAAAGGTAATTATTGTTTGCTGGTGACGTGGCACCTTTTTTCCTTGCTAATACTTCCATGCCAAATTTCTCCAAAAAAAGAAGAAATTTGGCAAGTAGAATTTTGCTCTCTCTCTCCTCTTTCTATATCGGCAATGCCACCTCTTCCCATTACTCTACGAGGTTGGCATCCAAACCCTACTTATCACTATTCTACAAAATAAATCCCAGGTATATCGAACACTACAAATGTTCGTCTCCTCCCTGTTGCCTACTTATACCACTGGTCTACGACGTAACTATCTGCATCCAAACGTGCCCATATTTCTCTGTCCAAAAGATTCCGAACCCCAGTGCCCAAACCTCCCATGTATTAAGCGCCTTGACCAGCTGACCCTTTTCGACCAACTCTACAACCCCAAAGGCCAAAAGGAAGGAAGCTTTTGGCGGGAAAATCACCTTCTTTTCCCTAATCCCAGTTAAATCCCAAACGTTTCCCGTTTGCTTCTCCCTTTCTCCCCTCCCATCCGAATCCAAAGCTAGGGCTTTCCGAAAACATTTCCCGGCATTCTCGTTATGCAGCAAATTTCATACCTCAGTAAAGTTAGGGCTTAGGGTTTCTCCGAGGCATCCCTGCAAACTAGTCGTCTATTAAGTCTATTAGAGCTAGTTCTTAAACTAAGAATAGAAATGGCAGAATTGAGCTGGAAACACCACACTCTTATACAAGCTCTGCTATCCCGTGGCCCATTGAGGGAAGACGAGTTCCATTCGATCTTCAACGATGCGACCGGAAAAAGTCCAGGTACTATCTTATGTCTCTTAATTTTTTTTACTGGCTAAATCATCTCAAGCTGCAGTTACTTTGGTATTTTATTTTATTTTATTTTGCGTCTGATTTGTTAATCTGCGTTAATTTTTTGTTTTTCTTGTTTTTTTTCCCACTTTTATTTCACGCAAGCAATTTCGCTAGGGTTTCTGATTCAACGTTTTGAAATTTCAGGTTTAATTACTAACCGTGTTCTGAAATTAGCTCTAGGTCTGCCATTTTTCTCGTACTTGATTTTAAAATAGATTCAGTGGTGTCATGATACTTATACCTAGGGTTTGAGAGGGATTGTGTTTTAATGGATCGCACAAATAACAGACTGTCTCTTAGTTTTTTTTACTTGTTTACTTATCTCAAGTTGCAGGTACTTTGATATTTCGTTTTATGTTATTTAGCGTCTGATTTGTTGATTCTCTTTAGTTTTTCATTTTTCTTGTTTAATATTCGACTCTTCTTTCATTCAAGCAATTTCTTTTGCATTCAACTAAAATTATGGGACGAATCGTGCTTCTTTTTTCTCCCTCTTATTTTAATCATATTTACTCATATTGGGAGTTATCAGATTCACTGTTTTGAATTTTTAGGTTTGATTACTTACTGAGTTTTAAAATTAGCTCTAGAATTCCCCTTTTCTCGCACTTGATTTTAAATTAGATTCGGTGGTGTCATTTTTATATTCGTCTCCTCTTCCGTGCAAGCAATTTCTTCTGTATTTAACTAGAATTTTTTTCCCTTCTATTTTAATCATGTTTACTCATATTGGGAGTTTTCAGACTCGTTTTTAATTTTCAGCTTTGATTATTAACTGTGTTTTAAAATTAGCTCTAGAACTCCCCTTTTTCTCGTACTTGATTTTAAATTAGATTCAGTGGTGTCATGATACTTATACCCAGATTTTGAGAGGGATTGCGTTTTAATGAATCAATCGATGGGAAATGCTCACAAAAAAAAATTCTATAGGAAATTGGCCCTGCTATTTGACCTCACACCAAAGTCCTGCCACTAGATTTTAAGAGGGATGTGTTTTAATGGATCGATCGGTGTGAAACGAATACGACAAAAAAGCTTCTATAGGAATTGGCCATGCTCTTTGACCTTTTAAAACGTGGGCCAAGGTGAGGCCCAGTGTCAGACACCATCCGAATTATGGTGACAGGATTATCCTGTCACGAACTTGAGTGTTTCTAGACTTTATGAATTTTCTTTTCTAATTTTCTTAAGAACTATTCGCGTCAATTTAATTCAAGTTTTGCAGGTAGCCATCAACAGCTATTCAACGAGTATCTTCGGAAGATAAACAAGGAATTGGCCTACGTGCAATTTGAGTTGAGGGGCTGTAGAAACCAATATGATGGCAAGGTTTATTATGGTGTGGTAAATAATGTAGCTGACGAACAATCTAAGCTTGGAACAAAGTATTCAGTCGCCCAGATTGCATTCTATAAGGCTGTTGTAAGTGTTTCAGTGTTTGATTTTTTCTAGCAGTGCACATTTTTTTTTTCAAAACAAGATAAGGCTGTTATAAGTGTTTCAGTATTTATGAAATTTTCCAGCACTGCACATATATTTTTCTCAAGATAAGATGTGGGCCGACATTGTTGCGTTACTTAGTATTTAAATAACACTGGGTGGTTATAAAGGAAGTGGGAAACCCATCCTGCCTTTATTCCTTTATTGATCTCAAAGATACTAGACAAGATTGTCACAAATAACAGATTTTAGGAGGGATCATATATCATCTCTTATTAAGAAAAGAATGATATCCAACCCGTTCTGACAATGGTTTCTAGACCAGGTGAATTGGGAGATCAACCAACATGTTTCATCCCACAAATTCTAGGAACCCGAGGTCCTTTCCTCAAAAAACTGAGTGACATTAAAGTCTCCTCCAATGGACCAAGGAGTCTGCCATCATTCTTTGATTGCAAATTCCATCCACAAACAACTTCGAAGCCCTAGAGAATTCGGTCCATAAATTGCTGAAAAAGCAAACTCCAAATTGTCCGTTATCCTCCTTAAATGGATCGAAAGAGAAACATTCCACTTCCCCCAGCAAAATCCATCAAAGCCCCATCTTAGGCCACCAGAATGCCTCCAGACACTCCCACAACATTTAATGCAGCAAACCGAAAGCAGCACCTACAACCTAGCTCCCTCAGAAATGTCTTAGGCAGATTAGACAGCTCAGCTTCTTGAATGCAAAAAATAGAGGGTTCATGACACAAGGGGCAGTCCTTCACACGGGCCTTTTTTTATCGGTACCCGGGCCCATAGTATTCCAACTCAAATGGATAAATTGCAATGATTAAAGTTCCATTATCCAAGCCTCCTCCAAAAGATCTCGACTCGACCGGTTACCTTGGCCTTTCTGACTAAAGAACACCCCCTTCAATAACTGATATCAGTCTGGATCCTTACCATTTTCCTAACAAGCCCAGTGTTTCCTCGATTGACAGACCTATTCAGTACTTGCTAACAAATTTGTCTCTTAATTTAGTAGCCAAGAAGAAAGCCCTGGTTTCACCTTTCTAAGCCCTGAAACAAGAGGCCAAGTGATCTGCTCGCAGTGAGAATGTGGGATTCAACAAACACTCGGATCCCTTCCATATCTTCCTCTAAGAAGACATTGGGGATGCACGCCAAGGGGTTTACTTCTTCATGCTCTGCCAACAACATAGCCCAATATTTATCCTTTCTAGAGTAATTTAGATCAGCACCAAATCCAATCAATTGAGGCTCTTTCATCATCGGATCACTTCCAGAGAGATAATCTCTTATCCCGAGGATCAGGCCAGACTCTAGCTCCTTCAGGGAAATCACTTTCCCAGACTCCACACCATCGTCACATCCTCTGGCTAGCATCAATGTGCCAGATGTTCTTCTCTCATAAGCAAATTCTGACCCGCACATACCATTATTCCCTCTACTCCCTCTGTTCTCAGTTTCTATCCCCCCCCCATACACACACACAAAAATTCGATCCTCTGCTTCAACCTGCAGCCCACACAACAAAGAGGAAGAGTAAATAACCAAACAACAATTGTGAGTATCTGATGTACCTGAGATTGATGAAGGCCTGCACCCAGACAGAAGCAACACCCGGGCTAGCCCATAAGGTCTCCACCTGCTGATTCTTCGCACCGTCGAGAGCCGCTGGCTCACCTTCCGCCGCCACGAACCTCGTCTGAACTCGAGGGAAACTGAGACTGGAGAATCATGGCTGGGGATTCTCGTTTGAGACCGTGGCCAAATCACACCTACAGCCACTTCGGCAAATCACACCTACAGCCGCTGAAGAAGCATAGCTGGGGATTACTATAGAATCTAAATCGCCTTGGAAACATTGGAGGTGAAAATGTTAAATCTCTGTTCATTGTGTTAGCTTGAAAAGTTCAAATTACCAAACTGGCATTTGATATTAGTTCTTTCTGTTACTTTTGTTGTTTAGGAATTATAAAATTCTCCCTTGTCTGCTCTTGCACAAATAGAGGAAGTTCCTCATTTGTGTCATTTATTCATGGATAGTTTCTTGTTCTATTGCCTTCCCATACACCTTTTTTGTTCAGGAGTTAGCATGGTACTAAAATATGAAGTTTTCATCTTTTGACTCCAGGCATCATCCTATTTCTACTTATGTATGGAGAAGATTCAAGTCTGTAGATTATTTCATGGTTACTGTTGTTATTTTTTATCCAGTGAAATGAATTTACTAACGATAGAAATCTACAAGTTCAGTTAATTTGGGAGTTTTTATAATTACAGTGAAGGTATATGTTGCCATGTCATTAATGAGTTGCAATTTACAGTTAGCTAGCTTATCCACCAAAAAGTATCCTTTTGATGAATGTGTGGAATTCTCCCCACCAATGGCTTATCTTTTTTTTTCTTTATCCTTGGTTATTCTGCTCTGCAAGGTGAATGAGATGCAACTGCTTGATCTTTGCCACTTTATGGAAAGATATAAGCCATTGCCTTTATGGGATTTCCAGAGTGCAATTTTTGTTTTGAAGAATACCCAATTAAAGGTCGAGGGTGGCCCTTGATGATACTGGTTTAATCTTTGGTGGTACTTGCTTTTGTTTGTCCCCACAGAGTGTTTGACCCTTTCTTGGCAGAGATAAGGGTGCTCAAAATTTCTGTATGAGCTTTCCTATGCCACCGGGATTGAGAACTTCCTCAATTTCACTTGATGGCTAGAAGGAAATTCTCTTGAATCTTGGTATTGTAAAGTTCGTTTTTATCTCACTTCTTTAGGTAATTATGATTGTGAATATTCATTCAATGTTCAATTTAGTTGCAAATGAGGGTTTCGAGTTTTGACAGCCATGTTTATGTCATCATCTACCCTGGCCAGCATTTTCATTTTGGTTTTCAGCTTCTTGGCCCAGGTCTTGTTGCAGGGCTTGTCCAAAAATTGAGGGAAAATATTACTGTTTGGTGATTAGGTAAGTTCTAAGACAAGCGTATATGATGTCTGGGAAAATCTTTGTGTGGACAGTTTGCTGGATTGATTCAAGGTTTTCAACTTTCACGACTTTGGTGGAGATTTTATGGGTAGTTCAAGAACACTGAGTCACTGACACTTGTATGTGAGTAGCATTTGTTTAATCAAATGAGATTTTGATTATATACCTTGGTCAGGTGTTGCCATTGTTTCTGTTCTAAGGAAATAGCAAGTCTGTTCAATTTAAGCACTCTGTTTGTACTTTCCCATCCTATCCTGAAAATTATCGACATATCTTGCTAATATTCTTGTTGATTCTTGATCCGGGTTCCCCAGTTTCACTATCACCAAGAAACTCACCCATCTGATTTAGGATAGAAGTTGGGTTAAATGAGTGTGCAGAAAGCTATGCCAATTGTATATAATGGAAGCATGTATCTGGTAGACAATTGGAGAAAGCAAATGTGGCAATATGCCGCTTGTAATCTATTGTCACACTATAAATGGATCATTATTTAACGTAAAAATTGTGGAAACAGGCTGCTGGCATTATATTACAATCTTGTATGGGCTATTTTTTTGCAGATAGAGGCAATTGTGCAAGATGCAACAGCTCAGGGCAGCATCTCTAATATTGAAGCTCTTAATATTCGTCTGGAGAGTCAGGTTTGTACAGTAGGAGTTAACGTGTATATTTCCTTGCTCATTGGAGTGTGTTTATATCTGGGAAATAGGAATTTAGCATTTTTTGTGTTTTATTGCACCTTCCATCCGATGACTCGATGAGCATTATTTTCTAGTCAGTGACATTTATTTTTTGAGGACAATTCACGAGGAATTTAAAGACTCATGACAATTCATGATGATTTCATCATATTCTTTTGAAAATAGTGAAGCAAGCCATAAGAGTGCATGCTTTCAAAATGAAAAACTGTGATATTTCCAAGAATAGAAACTCTAATCAACAACCCCATTTTTAACAAATGCCAGAGGTATTGTGACGTACATTGGATGCTAATTCATCAAACACATTCAGCTTTGTTTGTTGTCTGGAAAAATGCCATATAGATCTTGCACTTTTCCTCACATACGTTATTCCTTATGACACCCTAGTCCAATAGCTTTATATCCCAAATAACTCGTTTTGCTTTATGACTTAATGTTCCATCTATAATAGTGTTTTTTTTTTTTTTTTTAATGATTCCATCAATGATAGTGTTTGAAACTTATGGAAGACAAGTTTTAGTAACTCTCAAGAATAGTTACAAAATTACCTGTGGACTGGTGCCAGTATCTGGATGTGAATGTATTATAGGGCTTGTTGCTGCTAAGTCTATAACTTTTTAAATCTGAAAAACATGGCATTTCCTTCATTATATGGCAATCTGCTTTTGATCATCCATTCTTATTTAGGCTATGAAAGATTTTGTTTTGATTGTGTCTTTTCAGTTACTCTTATCTATTACAGTAGCTAGGCCCTTGGAAATGTACTTGCAGTTTCTCTTTGCTAATTTTTAGAATTTCTCTGGGGCCTCTTTACATTTCGGATGGTTTGGTTTTAGGTTCAGACAGGGGATGGATCGCAGGAAAGTCAATCTCATGTCCCTCCGGCTTTCAAGAATTTCTCAATATCTCAGAAGGAGAAAACTCTCCATGATCTCATAAATGACCATTGGCTGTGCTCTACGTCAAATGGGAATATTGGTCTTGGTATCAGATCCTTCTTTGATCTCCGTAGCTGGTTCCGAAATAACGATGTCCCTTCCTGTGACATCTGCAATGAAGCTGGGGTGAAGGTCCTCTATTTATTTCCCATACTATCTTACATTTCTTATTGCTTTTCTTTTCTTTTTACTGAGTATGTGGATTACTGCTTAGGTAGACAAAGGAGCTGCTAATTTACTTATAGATAGATAGGCAGACAAGGAGTAAATGGTCTAAGGTTTCTCCAATAGTCGCATCTTCCTCTCTTTTAGAGGGAACGTTTAAGGTTTGAAAGCAAGGAGTGAACACCAAGGAACATCCGGCACATCTTTTTAATTTCTCTCCTACCATAATTACTCTCATTTTTTGCAGCAGCCTTATGATCTTTCATATCCCCACATCACTCTTTCTGTCATGTTTATTTCACAATAAATCCACATGCTCTCTCTCTCTCTCTCTCTCTCTCTCATTGCAACGGCAAACTAATGTTCTTGTGCTCCCTGTCTTTTTATCTCTATACAAAATTTGTTAATGTTGAAACTAGGGATTTGTTGGCACTTGACTATTATTGGGAACAGTAAACAGTGGCCACTTTTTTTCTTAATATTTTCAATTGTTTTTTTTTTTAAAGTTTATGTATTGTCTTATTACTTTCTGTACTGCATGCCCTTGTGTTGTGGGGTTTGGAGGTTGTGTGCCGAACACTTGGGGACAGCTGAACACTTGGCTTTCATGTCAAGTGTCTAGGGAACATTGAGAATTGCTAAAAACTTGTCTTATCTTTCCATCTCACCTTTATGATGATTAATTGTTGGAACTAAACATTTAATAGTTATGGGCTTTGGATGGTTGGCAGATCCCCACGTAATGCAAGTTACCAGTTAGTGAAAACTGGTGGCACTTATTATTTAGGTGGCCTGAATTTCATGCTTTCTTCTGTTGATTTCTTTGTTCATCACTTATTTAAAACCTGATCTTGTCTGTAACTTCTGATCTTGTCCGTGGGAATTGTTTTAGGCTGATCTGTGCCATAATGAAGCTTGTACGGTCCGAATCCATGACTACTGCCTAAAGAAGAAATTTTCACAGAGAAGGGTATGCTTTCCTTTTTCTCTTTTTTGAAAACATGTTACTTGCCTAAGTTCGAACTATTTTTTTTTTCTTATTTGCACGGTTAATTCCTTAAATTGTTCAATCTTATGAGAGGACAGGCCGAGAGAGTCTGCCCTGGATGTGGCACTGAATGGCAGTTTTCAGATCAGTACTCTGAACATGAACAGGAGGTGACTGTACCTACTCAAAGCCAAGCACCGTCTTCTTCTGGCCCCTCCACGAGAAAGAAGCTTAGAAGCTGCAAGACTGAAGGAGTACATGCGGCTGATGCAGGGCCCTCTCAGAGCTCTTCTCCAGTACCTGATCTAGAAAGGAAACCCCGAAGATCCACCCGCATAAGGTAGTTACAGTTGGGTGCTTTGCTTGTTGCTCATGGATGTTCTTCTTGTAAGCTTTTCTTTTCATTTAGACAAGCATGGCTACATTGGCAATAAGTTGACACTTGACTGCATCTCATGCACAGCTTTAATCGTATGGTCTCAAGCAATGTAGTAGTCTTGCAATTTACATGTGTGGGATGACTTGTCCCCTTTCTGTATTCCAGTTAATAAAATCGTCAAAAAACAATGTAGTAGAACTATAATTTCTTAAGAAGGTATAAAGATCATTAAAAAAGGTCCAGTCCATCATGATCCATGAAGTTTCAGATCATTTTTCTCTTATTCTTTTAACATTACTTTAGTGATCCTATTGGATCTTTGGCAATGAAGCAAAGAAAAATTCAAATTCAAAGAGATGGGTTTGTAGTACCTTGTGCCATGGATTTGCTTGAACGTGTGTAATCCGAGCGATCTTTGTGGTTTTTCCGAGTACGGCGTGGACCCAAAAATGCCTCTTGATTCTTTTCTTACCTTCAAACCAATCGGTCTATGGGAAACCTCTCAAAAATGAACTCTATCTCAATGAGTTCTCAAGTTTTGCTGTGTAGAAAGAGGGACCAAGGGTCTCCTTTACAGGCAAAAGCTCCCATAGAGCTTTCCTAGAATGCCCAAATTCATTTGGCAATTACACTTAAATTAGAAAGTCTAATTTAAGTTATTTTTCCCTTCCCAAACGTTTCCAAATTCAAGGGATTACCCTATAAAGATGAGAGGTTACTAAACATGCAAGGTCACACTCAAATTAGCAAGTCTAACCAATGAAATTCTTGATTTCCAGGGAATTCTATCAAGTTTAGAAACCTTTAAGTTTGGTAATTTCCAACAACTTCTAGAGAACTCTGATTCATTGGGCCCCTTGTCGCGGTACTCACATTTCCCCTCAGGCCAAGGAGTAGAGAGAAACTGTTAGGACTCATTGGATTGTATTGGGTAGTTGAGATTGTTAGCTTGGATGTGGAAATATTGCAAGTTTGCAACAGAGTATTTCTTTTCAGTTTGTGAAAATTTTGGGTCTAACTTTCTTGTTGATGGCTTGTGATTTGTAAATAATTTTTTGTGCATTTCATTATTGCTAAATATTCCTCCATAGCACACCCAGAATGCGGGGCCATACATTGCAGAGCAGATCCGAAGTGATGGCTGCTACAAAATGGTATATTCCAAAGCATTCCCTTCTAAAAGAATTTGAACTAATTGTGTCACAGTTGAGCGTTTTTTTTCCACTTGCTACATAGACATTATACAATTTATCTCAAATGTGGCCCGAGGGTTTATTTGCTTTTGGTTCAATTTGTTATCTGTTCTCATCTCCGATTATCTGCTTTTAACTCAGTTTCCAGAGGCTCATGCACAGATTTACGTTCAATAATTCTTGGGGCTTTCACTTTGACACGCATTCTTTCGTGATCGCTTAGAGCCCCTCTTCCATCAATACTTCTGTTGACCACAGGGCTTAAGATGGCCTTTCCCTCAGGAACATCCACAATAGAATGAGTGTGCTTGACAAAATCTCAATGTTTTCTAACACAGAGTTGCTGGATAGTTTTCATTTCAGCTTTTTGTTCTTTTTTTGTACATGAATGCATTGTTGCATTTGGATAAATTCATGACAGATGCTAAAAGGACTGGCTGTTAGGTTCCTTCCTAACAAACACTTTTCAGGCTCTCTTATGCCATGCACTTAGTTTCATCTGTTGATTTGATCGGCGACCAGAAGTCCAACCAGATGCCATTGAGAACACCGTCAATGATTCCCTATAGCTCTTAGTCTATAAGCATTGTTTAGGGTTCCGCCAAGGAAAGCTAAGTTGTTGATTCCACATGCATATCCTAGACTCCTAGTGTGTGGTACTCTAGAATTTATTGTTATCATTGATCGACTGGTAGAAGTTTGTCTTTTAAATCTTCTCCTCATAGAATTGTAAGGTTAAGTGTGATCGATGCCTTCTCCCGTTCTGAACATCCATTTGCAACCCACACCATCTTCAATTGATTCAACTTTTGTGCTTAATGGTGGACCACGAGCGGCCAACTATTTATGGATGCTTCACTGATCACCACTGATGCAGACAGTCTCCCCTTCCACCCTTCGTCTTATGGGGCACTAATTTGAGTCTTTCGTTCTTCCTCATCCATTCTCTTTCCCCTCTTTTTTATCCCGGCGAGAGACAACTTTTGTGCTTAATGGTGGACCACGAGCGGCCAACTATTTATGGATGCTTCACTGATCACCACTGATGCAGACAGTCTCCCCTTCCACCCTTCGTCTTATGGGGCACTAATTTGAGTCTTTCGTTCTTCCTCATCCATTCTCTTTTCCCCTCTGTTTTTTATCCCGGCGAGAGACGGGAGGCAGAGTTCGATCGGAGTTGGTGATTGAACCAATGTCCATGGACTGCTGCTTATACATGTATGATATATGGGACTGATTATCTGCACTGCCGTATTTTGACAATGACACTACTCTTTATTTTGTCCACTAAATAGCCAGAAAATGAGAATAGTTACCAAAAGAGCCCAGCATCTTGCTCAAGTCTAAGATCACCTTACAACATTGGGTAATCATGGAGTTGGGCATGGTGAAAAGATGGCCAGGTCTGGAAAAGGTTGCTTTCTTATGCAAATCTATTTTCCATGGTGTTAGTAAAGCATTGGTGTTCTAGTTTTGTTTTCTTTATTGTAGTAGTGTTCAAGATTCAAAAATTTAAGAGCACTGCTAGGAAAACGGGATTCCGTTGTGGAAAAAAAAAGGGGGCTTCAAAGCCACGTCCACTAAAAGACAAATGGAGGAGCTCAAATCCCCATAAAAGTAGGGCTGCAAATGAACCGAGCCGGCTCGCGAACATGTTTGGGTTCGGCTTGTTAAAAGCTCGGCTTGGGCTCGTTCGTTTACTAAACGAGCCGAACCTTAGCCCAAAAATTAGGCTCGCGAAATAAACGAGCCGAATTTGAGCTTTGTATAGTTCGGCTCGGAAAAGCTCGCGAGCTTTTTAGGCTCGGTTCATAAACGAGCCGAGCTTTAAAGCTTGGATTATGTTTGTTTTTTATATATAAAATAAAAGAATGTGGGTTATTTATCACAAATGAAAGTTTGGCCGAGTGGTTAAGGCGCTAGATTTAGAGGGGGCTTGGGTTTAAATCTCAAAGATGTATGTTTTTATCATTCTTGAGACGAGGCGAGCTTTTTCGAATATTTCATGAGCCGAGCTTAAGCTCGGTTCGTTCTACTTAACGAGCCGAGCCGAGCTTTTTCGAAAACTAAACGAACCGAGCCGAACACGAGCCTTTATAAAAACTAAAGGAGCCGAGCCCGAACACCCCAAAGCTCGGCTCGGCTCGTTTGCAGCCCTACATAAAAGTATTAAAAAGGGTCAAAACAAGGGTCGTTTCAGTCCCTTTTTTATTTTACAAACGGAATCGGGAATCCCGTTTTCAAAGTGTTTTCCAATACAACAAACTGTTCACTTCATCATTGCCGGTTCTCCTGCAAGGAAATGTATATTAAGAGAAATTATATGATGCCCAACCGTGAATATAAAGGGCGGAGAGAGAATCCAAGAGAAAGCCCCGTTTTGACTTTTCCTTGGTTCAAAAACCAAGGCAGCAGGTTTTGTCTCCTTCCGCCATTTACATTCTCGTAGTCGGGTATCGTATATTAATTTGGTAGATTTGTAATACCATGGTTGTCCTACTTCATCTCGACCATACATGTGGCACGTTTAGGTCAATCTGGAAATACCTTGAAAATCACATCTACCCGACAATCCTAGTGCATTGGCACACGGGTGGTTAATATATAGTTTGGCTTGGGGTATCAATGGGCCGGACCCTCACAGCCTTTTTGCATAAAAAAAATAGTTCTGCTAAGGGCACTCGTTAACGTGCATCGGAAATGATATTTTACACCCATTTTGAGATTGTTCTCAGAATTTTACAAACGTTTAAAGACTTTTTCCAATGGAAATGAGTGCCAAATATCATTTCCAATGCACTTGAACAAGTGCCCTAAGGCCACTCGTTAGCAAAACCCTAAAAAATATTGAGAATTGAAATAGGGTTCCCCCAAATTTAAGTTTTGGGGTCTAATAAGCTGATCTATCCAAATCTAGGATAAAATATGTGCAAAAGCAGAAACAGCTATCCCTCCAAATATGTGCAACAAGACCCATCTATACATATACAGGCAAAATGGCTTTTGGCCTGTTTGTTTGTTTTTTCTAAGGCAGGCAGATTTGATTAGGGCGATTTCATTATCCAATTTCTGCGAGAAAGATAATCGTTCACTAACACGCCCTCAGTTTATGCACCGCAAAACGAAGCAAAGCAAGGGACTTGTTCATGAATATGTTCATACGCTTAATATGACCAGCAAGGGAAAAGATCACAAGATTCAGACAGTAATGAATTGTCTCCATTACTTGACTGAACAACCTGAAAATCAGTTATTTCAATTTTAAAATGTGTTCGAGGGAATCATTCATATTGATTTAAGCGCTTCTTTGGATGTCCTCCAAAATTGATCCATATTTGCAAATAAGCCTTCTTGGAAGCTATTGAATATATCATCTATAGAGCTATTATAGCAATTATATGCAGATATTCATATTTAACTTCAAATTTATTTTCATATGATTATTACATGCAAATTACTTTTTTAGGTACCCAAAGAGCACTTAGACTCCAAATTAAACTTTACTCCCCTACTGTACAAGTAGCTGCTTCACTGGGTTTGCTTCATTGGCAGGATCATTCAAAAACCCTAGTTCACAAAGCCCCTTCATGATTCTTCCCCATTCCCAGAACCCTTTGTTTATGGAAAATGATTCGTCTTTTATTCAATTTGCTGCCATGTTTCTCTTTGGGATCAATTCATGCAATATGTTAATACTCCAAGAGATTGCTCACAAGACCCATGAAGACATCCACAGCAATTTTCACAGAAATGCTTGTGGACTAAATATAGGATAGTGAAATAATTCTGCAGAGATTACCAAATCAATGAAATTAAAAATTTAAAGCACCTTTAAGATGATGAAATTTAGCAAGTGGACTACAGGATCAAAAGACTTTGATAGAAAAATTGAAGGCTTGGCTCCCTCTTATGAAAGAAAAAGAGATATATTACACGTGGCAAGAAATTTGGAAAAAGGAGTACATACAACATATTAACCCAAATACTGATATGGATGTTTGATAAGCTACTGGATTCTGATTCTGCATTATTCACAGGGAGCCGATGCCATTACCTGAACTGTTGGAGCTGTCAATTCAGAGTGTTTAATATCAGATGGACTGAAATTGTCTGAACGGTCGCGGATCTCTCTATACTCTTGACAAATGGCACACAAGTGGCAGCACAGATGCGTTGTTAAGTCCCCACATGGTGCTTCCTGGGTAAGATATTAAGCAAGGGGTTAACAAAATCAGAAGTTTCTAATTAAAATTGCTGGATTAATATGAGCGTTCTCTTTTTCCCTTTTTTTCTTTTTTTGAGTGATAATAAAAATATATTGAAGACAGATAAGTGAAAACATAAAACTGCATGAGAAGAGATTGACTAACTCTAATTACATCCCTTTGTACACCCCCACTTTGACCAATAGATCTGCTACATCATTGACTCTCTAAAATCATGAGAAAAAGAAGTAACAGCTTCTGGAGAAGTCATGGATGCCTTCAATGATGTGCATGAGGTAAATTGTGTTGCTACATTTTAACCAGAATCAATATGCATCAAGATGCTGGGCAAGGATAAAAGAACTTGGAAATGGTCTACCGATGGATCTTTAATTATTCAATCTTTCTTCCAACACTTAGCCCAGTCCGCCTCGCCCTCCCTCATTAGATTTGTATGGAGTATCCAAGCCCCGATGCAGGTGGGTGTATGTATTTTGCTTGACAACTTGCCTCAATAAAATCCTCATTGTTGACCATCTTCGCCTTAGATGTAAGATACTGTCAACCATTGCGCGTTGTGCCTTGTTGATGCCAAGTCTTTCGACCACCTGTAGCTTCATTGCGTATACATTTGTAAGGTTTGACACTATGTTTTTGGTCTATTAGCAGTTAGTTGGGTCCTCCATCGTGCCATTGCTGGTCTTGCATAGTCATGGCTTTACCTACTCCCCCTTGGTGTCATAAAGGGAAGATTCCTTGGAGCCTTTTCTTTGACCCGGTTTGGAAGGAAAGAAACAAAAGAGTCTTCAAAGGCATCTCAAAGGGTGTGAGCAGTTAATTGAGGCAACTTGTTTCGATGGTTGTTCAATGGACTGTGATTCTTCCTGCTGAGAGATATCGGTGAGTTCTTTCTACAGTTCTTGGAGATCAGGACAAATGTATGCATCAAGGAGGGCCCATGCCCTCAGTGGGAACCATGCCTTCCTGGGAAGTTGAAGCTGAACTTCGACGGCTAGAGCCTTGGCAAACCTGATCCGACTGGCATTGGAGGTCTGCAGAGTTCCTCAGATAGTGAGACGATCTGGGCCTTTTCAGGACCGATTGGAATCAATGGTGGATATTCAAGTACTTCTTCAGGGCATCAGATTGTTGGATCCAGTGTTGCATGGATTCGGATTCGCGTGTCGGGATCCGACACAGATTCGAGGTGTCGGATTCGGCAAACCCCCAAAAGTAGGATTCGGATTCGGCAATTTTTAAATAAAATAAAATTTTCAAATTTTAAAATATATATTGTTAAAGTAAAAAAGAATAAAAGTCGAAACTATTGACTAGTTGCGAGGGTTGAGAAGAGATTAGATACTTGGAAGGGTGCCTCCTCCATTGGTGAGTTTCGTCCCATTATTCTCATTGGATGCTTGTATAAACTTCTCGCGAAGATATTGGCGTTGAGACTAAAGGTGGTTATGCCTTTCATAATATCGGAGTATCAGGCAGCTTTCGTTAGCAAGAGGCAGATCCTTGACTGCTCCATTATAGCTAATGAAACTATTGACTACTATGTGAAGTGTGGTAGGAGTGGTGTAGTGTGTAAGCTGGATATGGAGAAGGCATATGATCGGGTGGAGTGGCATTACCTGGATTATGTGATGGGCCGAATGGGTTTTGGGGGGAAGTGGAGAGGTTGGATGGCGAAGTGTATTTCCTCTACATGGTTTTCAATATTGATTAATGGAGCCCCGTTTGGTTATTTTAAAGCATCGAGGGGGCTTAGACAGGGCGATCCCTTATCCCCTTTTCTCTTTGTTATGGTCGCGAAAACTCTTAACAGATTGATTGCGAAAGGAAGCGTCGCTAAGCTTATCCAAGGATTTTTCGTTGGGCAGAGCGAGGTGGAGATTACCCATCTACAGTTTGCGGATGATTCTCTGCTTTTTTGTTCGCCTGAGGTAGAATCGGTTCTTTATCTTAAAGCTATTATTCGATGGTATGAGTTGATTTCTGGGCAGCGGGTAAACTTTAATAAGTCTAAATTGTATGGAGTGAATTTGGAGCATGAGATATCCCTCGGGCTAGCAGGGATTATAGGGTGCAATTTAGATCACCTCCCGTCATCATATCTGGGGCTTCCCTTGGGTTCAGGGAGGCCTAATCGTGCCAGCTGGATCCCGATTGTTGAGAGGGTTGAGAAGAGATTAGATACTTGGAAGAGAAATCTTGTATCCCGTGGGGGTCGTCTTACTTTGATTAAAGCTGTGTTAGCTAGCATTCCGATTTATCAATTGTCGGTATTTAGATGCCCTGCGAGTATTGCGAAGAGAATTGAACAGATTCAGCGGAGGTTTCTTTGGGGGGGGATCCGGGAAGAAGAAGGGTTTGTCGTTAGTGGGATGGAAGAAGGTTTGCATGCCTATTAAAGCTGGAGGTTTGAGGATTAGGAATGTTAGAAGCGTGAATCAGGCTCTGCTGGGTAAGTGGTTGTGGAGGTTCGGTGAGGAGGCTGAGGCTCTTTGGGTGAGAGTTATTTCTAGTAAGTATGGTTCGGATTTATTGCGTTGGGTATCTGTAGATAGATTTCCTAGGTTAGGTTGCTCGGTTTGGAGGGATATTTTGGGTATTTCCTTAGAATTTCAGAAGGGTATTAGATTTAGGGTGCACTGTGAGGATCGTGTCAGATTTTGGTTGGATTTATAGTGTGGGAAGGTAATATTGAAAGATGCTTTTCCTGATTTATTTTTGGTAGCGTCCGCGAAGGAGGCTATGGTTGGGGAGGGAGTGCTTTGCTAGGATGGATGGGAAGGTTAATTGGGCGCCTGCTTTGAGGCGTAATTTCTTTGATAGAGAATTATTATCAGCGTGTAGGCTCTTTGATGCTTTAGAGAGTTGCTATATTAAGAGGGACGGGGAGGATGTAAGGGTTTGTTTTTGGACCTCAGCTGGTGAATTCTCGCCTAAATCGTTCTACAAGCATTTACTGCCTTCTTCAGCTGCTCTTGTGATTGCCAAAGTATGGGACATTCCTGCCCCCTTCGATTGTTGTTTTTGGGTGGGCAGCCATTTTAGGGAGAATTCAAACGATTGATTTGCTGAGAGATAGAAAGATGATCATTATTAATTTTTGCATTTTGTGTCGGGAGGATGGAGAGTCAGCGGATCATTTGCTTCTCCATTACAGTTTTGCGCGCAAGGTGTGGGGTCGGGTGTTGGGGAGGTTTGGAGTTCATTGGGTCTTTCCGAGGGATTTGGCCTCAGCTATTGAGAATTGGCAATATGCCCCGTGGGGTTTGAAGGGGAAAATTTTATGGAAGTTATCTTTCCTTGCTGTTATATGGTCGATTTGGAGAGAATGAAATGCGAGAACCTTCAGAGGCAAAGATAAAAGTGATTCCTTTGTTGCTTACAAAGCTACGGCGTTAACTATCTTTTGGGCGAAGTCATTACATCTTTTCCAATTTGTGTCAGCGTTTGATCTTTGGTATGGTTGGCGATGGGTGTGTTCGAGTGGTGGCAGGACCAACATCATTGTTCAAGAATGGGTTCCTCCGGGAACTGGTTTGCATAAGTTGAATTTTGATGGATCAAGCTTTGGCAATACCGGTCCGACGGGTATTGGCGGGGTTTTGCAGGATGATAAGGGTGAGGTGTTATGGTCTTTTGCTGGGCCTATTGGGATAGCTGATTCGAATGAGGCGGAAGTGCTGCGTATCAAGGTATTAAGTATTTGGCAGGGGAGATTCTGAATAATGTTATAGTGGAGGGTGATTCCATTAATGTTATCCGTTGGTTGTCTGCTTCCCATAAGGTTCCATGGAGGTTTGCGGATTTTTTTAATGAATTATTAGATATCATCGGAGAGTCTCATATTGAGTTCAATCATGTAAGGAGATCGGCTAATGGGGTAGCAGATTCTCAAGCTAGGAGAGGGGTTGGTTTGGAGTCATTGGAGAAATTTGATTTTCTTCCTCCTTGAGGGCGTATTGCCCCCTTTGTGTGTTCTGTTTTTCTTTTCTTTGTATATTCTGTCCGTTTCGGTCTTTTTTAATGAATTCTACCATTCAAAAAAAAAAGTAAAAAAGAATAATAACGCCTTTCTCCAATAGCTTAAGCTTTTGGAGAAGTTTGTCAGTTAACATGGTATCAGAGCCAAAGGTCTCGAGTTCGAACCTCCCGGATAGCAAAAATCCACATGCGATGGTCGGCCCAAAGTGGGACCACATGTGCCACCTGTTTGTCAAGTGGGCCACACGTGCGGGGGAGTGTTAAAGTAAAAAGATAAATAACGCCTTTCTCCAACAGCTTAAGCTTTTGGAGAAGTTGGTTAGTTAACATATATATATATATATATATATATATATATATATATATATATAGAGAGAGAGAGAGAGAGAGAGAGAATATAGAGTTCCTAAGGTGTCACCTCATATAGCTTATATGAGGTGGCGCTTAAAAACATAAGGGGCCTACTTTGTTTGGATGATCCAAAGCATTCATTTGATAGGCCCTCACATAGATAGGGTGTGCCCAAAAACTGAACTTCATAGGATCATCCTAACCCTTCCATTTGTGGAGGTTTAAATGGATGGGTATAAACCTCCATAAATTTGCCTATTTTTAACATCCATAAATGGAAGGGTTAGGATGATCCTCTGGACCTGATTTTTTGTAGGCACCATATCCATCTAAGGGCCTTTCAAATGAGTGGTTTGGATCACCCCAAAAATGTGGGCCCCTTATGTTTTTAAGCGCAACCTCATATGAGCTATATGAGGTGACACCTTAGGAACTCTATTCTTATATATATATATATATATGTGTGTGTGTGTGTGTGTGTGTGTGTGTGTGTATTCATGAAAAAATTGGGCGTAGAGGGTTGAGATGAGTTTTGTATTAAGAGAGTTGAAGGAGGAAGGGGGTCGATGTTCGAGGGTTGAGGCGCTAAGGGGTGAATCCATGTCCGATTCGGATGTGGAGACGTGTCGACACGGATTCGGCATGGGGGGCAAAGAATCCATGCAACATAGGTTGGATCATATACAGTTGGATTAGGTCATTATCGAGGGAAATTCTTTGAATGTGGTCAGATGGTTGGGAGGATGGCAGTCACCCGTGGAGACTAGTGGACACCATTGAGGAGATTCAGGATACCATGAAGGGACAATTTTGAGATCAAACATGTCTAGCGGTCAACCAATTCGGATGCAGTTGGTTTCGCCTGTTCCGGGGCTTCTAGGGCGTTGACTATATTGCTTGACCAGCCCCCTTGAGTTGCACTTCAGTTCTACTTTGAGTACTTTTGCATCTCTCTTACATAGTTACATCTTATGCCATTAGGGCCATATATAATAGGCACTATCTTAATAACATGAAATAAACCCTTAAGAATTACACCAAAACTCCTAACATAAATTACCCTCCCCACTCTGTCAAGAGAAAGCTAAATTATGACCCTTCAATGATGAACCGTACAGACCCAGATAAGCATGCAGAATCGAGCACTATTACACCATATGTCTTCCCAAAGCTGAAGCCAGCCAAACCATAAACCCAATCCCATTAAAATTCAACTTGATCTGACTGCCAACCTCTAGATAACCATTTACAGCCCCCTCCCCTCCCCAACCCAATACCCCTCCCAAGATAATAATTTCATTCATGGCTGGACTTGCTGAATTATTTACTAGGAGGCTTAAGAATTAAGATAAGCATGTACATCCCCAATAACTCGCTCACATTGCAAGTTGAAAAAATGGATACTTATAGTTCATACATAAAAAATATGGCGTGTAGACTAGTAATTGCCATGTTTGCAGCACAAACTCAACTCAACTCAACTCAACAAAGCCTTTGTCCCAAACTAATTGGGGTTGGCTAAATGAATCCTTTAGAAAAAATTCATGAAGAAGGTAAAAGGAATCTCCCAGCTCTAATCCTGGTTCTATGTTTGCGGCACAGAGACAAATGAAATTCTTGCCACTACACAGTGTCAGATCGGGGATAAGACATTCATTACTACTAACACAGTTTGGACATACGAGAAAAGAATAGCATTTCTGCCAAAATAATATTTTAAAGAACAAATAAAAGGACTTTGAGGGGAAGTAATGAGAGAAGGAGAAGGGGAAGGGGAACCAATAGTAGGGTTGGAATCAATGAGGTGTAAATTGCAATGACTAGGTGACTGTGTGGACAATACTATAAAAGCGCAGAGGCAATAGGCACTGATGGAAGTGAGAGCTTAGTGCTAAAAACACTATACCATTTAGACATGAAAGGTGTATGATTTTCATGAGCATCACAAATTTGAGTGTACTACATGAGGACCATCAACAGACTACATGAACCGATCAGTAAATAAATAAATTCTTTATTCAGGTTACTGTTCCAAGCCAAGGACAACTATGCTAGTTGTTTTGGTTTACTGGGCTCATAAAGGAAAAACTATGGTTGGGCGTCATTTTAAGAAGCAGAAATAATAAGGTAAACTTTTAGGGAAACAAAGCTATTTATAAAAGATGACATAGGAGAAAAAATGAAGTCCCTATTGTTTTAAAAATATTAGTTATTAAATACTAAAGCCCTTCAAAAAGCAAAAACTCTTGAAAGCATTATGCTTCAATAGTACTTAGTATGACCATCAAGAGAGCTTTGAGTGGTAGGATCATCAGTAAGCATTGGCATCTCCGGTTATTCTGCAAGTCGTTTTAGCAAAGTTGGAGCTGCTTCTACATAGTTCCATTGAATTCTTTTCCACAAGGACAATGGTCACTGATCACCATTGGAGTTGATAATAGCGAGTGCAATGTTCTCTAGCAAAATGATCAAAATTTTCAAAAAAAAGTCATCACAAGAAACTGTGTGTGCACACAACTTATTGCATTTGTCCCTTGACATAGTTTAGTGTGAGTGCCCAAAGTATGTAAACCACATGTGTGGCAAGAGTAACTTGTTCAATCCCGTTTTGTTCTTTTTTTAATGGTAAATTTTTTTTTATTAAAGAAACCTTTTTTGTTCTTTTACACAAATATATTGCTTCTCACATACATTTTTTGGTCAATTTTAAGAGAAAAATGGCTTAAATATGGGAGATATGCCCCATTGAGTGAACTAGTAATCATTAACAAAAGCTCCTACAATTTATCATCAATTACTTTGGAACCCTGATTTGACACTATAAAAGCAGTTGAATTCCATGAACACCTAATGAAAAAGAGAACCAAAGAATAACATGTTATCCCTGACAAGTAGGCATAGATGTACAAGGATACCTGAAGATTGTATTTTGCCCGAAGTGCTCTTCGGTAGCCACAAGCATAACATGCAACAGCTGTCCCTGGTAATCCCAGAAGGATACCATCCGTCAACAGACAGCAGAGACCATTTACAAGACCACACAAAATAAAATGGGTCATGCATGATCCCAACCAAGTTCCAGAGCCCAAAAATTCTGCATTCTTTCCAAACAGGAAGCAAGGACATACCAGGCCGATACAACCTATGGAATAATGATAAATTGGAATTAGAGAAAAAGTTTTCCCCTTTCTATACAAGCAAATAATTCATTTCATAAGATCGTTTGGTCACACTCAGTACTTGATGTACCATTTCTCTAGAAGTTTGAAAACCACACCCAGGGGTTATATGCTAATAACATGCATATCTCAGTTACACTTCTTCCTTAACTGATATGGAAGCATATTTCATAAAAGCCTTTAATGTTTATAAACTAGACAACAAGGGTGAGAAGATTATTTTGGGCTAAAACACCTTTTAGCCAGACTATAACAAAAGAAATGGAACAGAACATAGAACTGAACAATAGCTTCTGCAATTCATACAGATACATGTCTGCCTTTCAAGTATGGTCAAACCACGACACGCATTTTGAGAAAATCTGGCGATTTTAATATTATGGTGATTTTCTTTCCTGTTCAAGATCTGAAATTATGACGCTTTCGGTCAGCTACTGTAAAATAAAACAAATTATGCAGCATTATTTCAATAATCCTGAGAAAGAATCTTTACAGCTGTAGAAATGAGATAGGATTTCTCCACATATAAAGGCCATGGAGAAACAAACTACCTACAAGCCTCATACCGATGAAGTTTTATGAAATTTTTTGTTCTAGGAAAACAATGGTAAAACGTCCACCGACCCCATAAAGTAACATAAACCTTTTAGAGTTGAAATGCATTGCCACCGATTCACTCACCAGCAGCTGCAAAGGCTGGAAGCGAGAGTGTACCTAGACTGGCTAGAAATATAAAAAATGAGGAGAATAAGCCTGGGCTACAGTCCAGGTCGGAAACCATGGCTGCACCTCACAAGGTTCTCAGTCTCTCTGCTAGCATGGTAAGCGTATTAAGGTACACAATCCATTAGCTTTGAGAGTAAAAGGATTTCTCATACTAATTATCTTAACACACGCATGGTACGAACTTTTGTTGAAGTGAATGAGACTACCATTACCATTATGAACTGCTTTGGAATTAAAATTATAGTCAAGAGAATAATACTACATTCACTCTGGTATTGGATTCACTTCATTCATCCGCCTCTGATTCACTTTTGGAAATTGTTTGACTGTCGAAAATAACTAGCTTTGATATATTAACAGCAGAAATAATTGGCGCATAATCATGCATGTGTGCATCCTAGAATGCATATGGAAAAGCCTGAAAGGCTCAGTACAGATAAATTGACATCCGGGCATTTTCCTTGTCTCAAAATCTTTTTTTCTCAAAAAGCAAGAGATTGCCTGAGATGACTCAGCAACATGCAAATCGAGCTGATCTTTAAGCCTTTGTTATACTATCATGGTCATGAAAGAATAGAAACAAACCAATCAATCTTTCTACCCATTTAAATGGCACCTTTCATATTTTTCCTTCTGATAAATCAAAGGTCACAAGGCAGAAAGTAGCGTACAGCTCTGCATATCATCACAGCACGCACAGATTCCAGAAGACCACTGAGTAGGTTCATGGATGGTTTGATGATGGGAGGGAAGGCCGTCGTTCCCTGGAACAATATCAACTTCCAAATCTGATTGTTCCAATGGAATGTATGGTGGCGGGACATAACCATCTCTCCGTTCCATTTTCCTCTGAAAGACAAAAGATATATCTCATTTTCTTCATCCCCGAGATACAAATCAATGATAGCAAAAAAAAAAGTTTTAACATAAAGAATGCAGAAGTCCATAGCATCATAGCAATGGGAAATGAGAAACAATGTCGGTAAAACACCAAATATATCTACTGAATCGCTGCTATTAACATCTCGGACAAGAAAAATTACCTATTCTTGATAAAGGATCCCTTTTTCCCACTTTTATTGATTGTTTTGTGTTTGTTTGAAGGGCTTGATGTCTCTTAACTCTTCAAATGAATGGGAAGGCTAAAATACACATCAAAACTCTCATTTTTCGCTTTTGCATAGCCCATTTCTTCACTAAAATCCTACCCCTAATTTGCATCTGGCATTTGGTAAGATGAATTGTGTTATTGTTGTTTTGCAATGGATTTGAAATTAAATAGACTCATCAAGAGCCAATTTAACACATATGGTAGATGTTTTAAGTACTACAATGTGCTTTTGTTAAATTTGGTTGATGCAATGGTTTCTTATATTTTGAGTAAATTAAATCGATATCTGATTCTTGATTTCGATTCTTTATATTTTCTTAATGATGTGCTAGTAAGATGTTCAAACACGAGAAATTTTAGCTTCAAATCAAGAGCATTAATTTTATTCTCCAATGGATAAAACGAGATATTCTCACATTAGAGTCCAGAAATCTTGATAAGCTATACTTCAATTTGTTAGGAAGTAAAAAAAAAAGAAGAAGAAGAAAAATTACAAAAAGGAACTATATTAATGTGTACCAAAATAACTTCAGTCCATGATACTGAAATTTTCACAGCAAAACATAAAGAATTCGTTGAAAATAAGCCTCTGAAGAAAATGGGTTTAATACTTTAATCCATGAAAAGACATAACCAGCAATTGAAAGATCCAAAGTTCAGTCATAATTTGACACAAAATAACAAAAGAAGATAGGGTTTTTGTAAGGGCATTCGTTAAGGAGCATTGGAAACTTCATTTTACACCTTGTTAGAAACTGATGAAAAGGAAAAGGACAATTTACAAACCCTAATTCCAACCAAATTTCTTCACAATTCAAGAAAAACAGAAATTCCATGAAGCAGGTCAGACACACTAAATCCCTAATTCCAGAGAATTTCTTTCTAGAATGCATAAATTTTTCTATGCTAAAAGAAAAGCAAATATCTTTTCAATGAGAAGATAAAAACAAATAAAATTTCAAGAATCAAGAAAAGGGAAAGAGGGAAATCCATTTTTCGTGACCTGTTTTTGATTTTTTGGGCCTTATGGAGCTCCCGTCGAGCAGAGAACGTGGGAGAGGGGAGACTTTTCTGGACTATATGAATATGAGATTACAGTATTACACAGTATAAACACCCATTCATTAGATTTTATATGGATTGTTGTCTTGTAGTCCAAGTCCAGTAATATTTCAAAATGTCTTGTATGGCCCACTCCATATGATGATCAAAAGCGTCCATATACTGGGCTACGACCTAGATATCTTGTGCCTGAAAAATCATTTCCATAGGATGATCCTAACCCTCGAATCTTTAGATGGACTGCACAACATGGAAATTTCAATAGATCTGAGGGTTAGTACGCTACTGCGACAATGATTTTTGGATCAAACCTAATTTACGTTGTGGCCCAACAATTGGGCAGTTTGGATCATCCTATGATATGAAGTCAGCAGTACTGTACTGGTTTTTTTAAAAATACTCAACTACTAATTGCAGACCCGTGCGAAAAAACAAAGAATCAAATGAAGCACACGATTTATGAAATATTACACCGACAAAGAATGACGATTATATTAAACGAATACAAACTCTGTTCACTCACGTTCCTGAGACACCAAATCCCGAAAACACCCTTTTTTCCCGAAAAAAGCTAAAATTCGCATGTTCACTAGTCTTCACGTGATTTTGAAGGAGCCTAGGTGGAAAATGTCACATCTGATATGAAAATTGGGAAAAATGATGTGGAAATGAGTCTTTTCTCACAAGTGTGAGATTCCTTTTCCCTTTATTTTTGTGGGATTTGCTTTCCCAGGAAAACTAGTGAAAAAGGTGGGCAAGCAGTTTCTTGGGAACTGCGCAAGTGAACAGTTGCGGGATACCTTTTCCTGCACAGTTTCTCTGGATTTCTTTTCCTAATGCCACGTCAAATTCTCGGGAAACCTTTTCTTTTCCTTTCCTAGGAAAACAAGTGAACATAGCCATAGTGAAATGGAAAAACGGGTTTCATCCCCAAAAAAAAAAAGATGACCAGGGAAAGTCTAACCTTCGAATAATCAGCAGAAAGAGAGGCCTTATGAGCAACTAACTTAGTGATCGTTGAGAACACAAAACCCTGTAATCCCTAGAATTACCGTCAAAGAAAATATAATATTTAATTTAAACAATAAAAAAATAAATACATCAAAAGCAAGAAGTTCTCACTATGAGAGAGAGAGAAAGAGAGAGACAGAGAGATCATGATGAAGCCAAAGGTGATTTGGATGGAATCCCTTTATTGCAAATTGTTTTATGGACCTCAAACCCAGAGACATTCGTAGAACTCAGCAAAAAATTCCATCCTGTGGCAATTAATGAGAGAGTGAAAGGAAGAGAAGGAAAGTTGAGAAGGTAGGGAATGAATCGTATGGTCGTTTTAGAAGAAAGAGTGTGAAATGGGGAGGAAATGGGAAAAATATAAAACGGGATATAGAGTGATTGCTGATTGCCATGTTGTGCACTCACAGAGTAACGGATTATTTTTTACCTATATATTATTAGATTATTAGATACATCGCCCTAACATAAATATGCCTTTTCTATAAGGGCTTCTTCGCATGATGATTAACACCCCATCTTATAGAAGAATGACACCATTTATAACCCTCTACTGATCAAAGAGTTAGGAGAGTCTAACTGAGATGATTTTTGGGGCACAATCTATTTACATTTACATTGATGAATGAGTTGGAATGTGAACTAGGTGGCCAGGGTATTTTTTATTTTTTTTTAATTACCTTAAAAAAAATGTGCACGACTGACGCCGTAATGTCTCATCTCTTGCTCCATACAATAGGTGGGTGTATACGGCATATGGCATAGGTGTGCATATTTTTTAAATGCACTGGAGCCTCATTCAAAGATCCAAACCCTCTAGTTGTTGGTCTCCAATGTAGGTCTCCAATGTAAATAGACTGTGCCCCAAAAACCACCTCCATATAGAGATGATTTTTAGGGTACAACCTATTTACCTTGGGCCCAACGATTGGTTTAGATCTATGAACAAGGGGCAACCCTCTCTATATTAATAAAGTTTGTGCAAATATGTACAACTCAACTCAACTAAGCCTTTTTCCAAACTAGTCGGGGTCGGCTAATGAATCCTTTAAAAAAATTTCATAAAGAAGGAGAAAGAATCTATCCTGCTCAAAGTGACTAAGTCTAATCCTGACACCAGTTGGGTTCGTCTACATGGATCATTTTCTTCCATTCTCTCGTATCCAATGTCATGTTCTCTATGATGTTCCTAGCCATCAAGTCTTTCCTCGTTGTTTCTACCCAAGTTGTTTTCTGTGCATCCCCACCTCTTTTTACTCCATCAACTTGGCATGAGTCACTTTTTCTCACTGGAGCATCCAAAAGGCTTACGTTGGATATGCCCAAACAATCTTAAGCGGTGCTCCCTCGTCTTCTTCTCAATTGGTGCCACCTCCACTTTTACGGATGTGTGTTACGAACCCGAATCGGTTCGTAACATGATTGATCTTCTTAGAGGGAAGATCGGCCTCTTGATCCACTTCGAGGGAATGATCTGTCCTCCTTTGTGCAAAAAGACATAATTTCTAAGATAATTTCTCTATTTATTATGCTTATATAAAGCACTTTAAGACAAATGTGGAAAGATCTAGAATGATCTTATGATAAGAATATAAATAGATAAATAAAGATGATCATAATCTAAATTAGTATCCTAATCTATCCTAACTACTAAATATATATATATATATATATATATATATATATATATATATATATATATATATCAGATCTTACCAGATCTGATCTTATTCTCTAAAACAACTAATTAATTTATTGTACTCTAAGTGGGACCCATCTAGGCACCTAACAATGTGCAACTATGTACAGACACCATATAATGCTTCTTTATTAGAAAATTAATTGGAGCCCTATTTGTTAGGGGATTCAAACTGTTCATTTGTTGGGCCCTGATGTAAATAGGCTTTTCCCCAAAAATTATCTCCATAAGATGATCCTAACTCTCCTATTGGTAGAGGTTGATATATGATATCAGAGGGCTGGAATCATCCTATAGAGTTGATTTTATCACTGAGGTCTATTTATGTCGGGCCCAACAAAGGAACAATTTGGGTATTGAAACAAGGTGGACCCATATTGTTCCTATGTGGGTGGTCCACACATTTTATTTTTTAAATACCTTGGTTTAAAGATCTAAAAGAGTTGGGAGAAATTATATGATGGGAAATGATTTCTGCGCTCTAATTTTCATCGTGTAGTATTTAAAGGGCTGAGGAATATTACGATTCTCAAAAAGCACTTAAAGCCCTTTAAATACTACACGACAAAAAGGCATGTTTATCAAAACATTGGAGCGCTGAAATCATTTCCCATGATTGGTGGCCGTATAAATCTTATACGATTGGTGGTCGTATAAATCTGGATCCGAGGGTTAGGTTATATATATATATATATATATATATATATATATATATATATATATATATATATATATATATATATAGAGAGAGAGAGAGAGAGAGAGAGAGAGTATTTGGTAAGTAAGCTGGGGTTGGGCACGACCCCTACCAGATATCATTGATAAAAAATAATTACAATGCTAAGGGGGCTCAAAAGCCAACAAAATGGGAACAAGCTCCCAAAATACAAGGGATACAAAATACTCAGAACGAGGCATGATGACAAGAGTTATATCCTTTGGTAGAGGGCTCCGGAAGAGTCAGAAGCAATGATGTGAACACCTGAAATTTTGATACCCAAAATACCCCTACTTAAATTTTCGTCCACCCTTAAAAGGAGAGGGCATTTTTGTCTTTTGGAAACCCATTAGGGTTAGAACTCTTAATAGAAAAACTATAAATAGATCCTTTAGGGTTTTACAGAACATATCTCAATCCTAATTGTTTCTACAGCCCTCGAAGAGAGAGAAGTTCGTGAGAACGGTGTGGGAGAATCGATCGTAGAGCCTTTGTCTGTGAATCCGGGTAAGAACTTCAAGTCTTAATTGTTTACGTAGTTAAGAAAACCAAAGAAAATAATATGATTAATCTGTTAGGATTGGCGTATATGTTGATCTAGGGATGGATTCATAGATCCATAAGAAAATAGAATTTCGAATATGGAATTAGAATACTTAAGGTTTAGATCGATCCCTAAAAAGATTTAATTAATTTTTGGTAATTAGATCTGAGAATTTTCGAGCGTGAAATTGGATTAGATGAATTTCTCTCGTCGATACGAGTCCAACGGATCCAACCACGCGCGATTTGAATGTCAAACAAATGAGTTATAACCGTTTTAGTGTAAAAAAAGGTGAAAAATCGTATTTCGGGGAAAACTGGGTCCGCACATGGGGCGGACGTCCGACTGAAATCAGTCGGGCTAACTAAGAGTTTCCCGGATGTCCGGTAAAGTTCTCGAACGTCCGGCGAGACAGTTTTTCCCCCGACAACTTAAACTTTGAAAATTCATAATTTCTTTGTTTCTCGTCTGTTTTCGACGCTCTTATACTCTACAGATATGCCGAAAACGTGATATTTCTGTTAAAAATAGTTTCAAGAGATTTTGAAAACTTTATAACAATGATAATTTCAAAAAACTAAAAAGAACCATAGGACGGTTTACCGATTCTTTTCCGATCGAGCACCAAATTGTGTCTTGTGTCAGTGGAAGGACATATATGCTTTATAGGACTGATATTAACAATAAAACTTATGGAGAATATTGATAATATTAATTGTAGGTGACCATGGTGTACTGTGAAAAGGATTTCGAATTTCAATCAAGGTGAGTAATAAGGGACTATACTGATAGGTTATCCCAAACCCTTTTGACAATATTCTTTTGTTCACATGCTTCATTGTTTGAAGGCCAATTCAGATTATTGATTATTGTACCCTATTGAATATTGAAATTCATGATACCTTATAGATTGAGACTGTACACCCATTATGAACCCTTTTGAACCACATGCTATTGAATACTTGACCTTCTGAATATCGAATCGGTTTTTCTTGAGATGCTAGTTTATTTCTGGACCATTAGCCAATGGAGAAATGCATAATACCTCTGACACTTAGATACCACTAGCCAATGTAATTACTGTCATATAGTAGACAGATATTGAATCAATAAACATAGCACTATCGATGTCTCAAGAAACTCTGACCTATCGAATTTGACACCCATATCAAATGTTGAAATTGAATGATGCCTTATTTCTGAAATGAATGCCCATTGAACTACCGATTACTGTTATCATTGAATGTCTTACCGTCTTTGATTGCTTTTGCTTTTGATGCCATATCTGTTAGTGCAGTTTCTTATTACATCACATGAGCGCCTTTAGCTCACCCTTATTTAACAATTTCAGATTCTGAGGCGTGATTCCAGCTCGACGTTAGAGCGGCGAGGGAGGATTATCTGAAGATTTCTTTGTTTGCTTTCTTAGGTTACTAGTGAGTATTAGAGAGCTTTAGACTCATTTAATTTATTTTCTTTAGCATGGGGATGAGAGAAGTTGAATATGGGTTGCAATGGAATTAATTATTTTAAGGTTGAATGGTCATTTGGATTTAGTTTCTTTGAGCATGGTTTTGTTTATTGCTAGCCTTGCATGCTAGTGAAGGCGACTTTGCAGGTATGTGGTGCTGTCGCACCCATAAGCCTTGTGATTGTAAATTAATATGTTTGTGAGTGGCTTGGGGCGTGACAAATGATCTCTCTAAGGAGAGGGGGAATGTCTGTAGGAGGGATGCCCTCTCCTTTGCAGATGCAGTCCTCTTTCGAGAGAAAATCAGCAGCCATATTTGCTTCCCTCCAAATGTGGGTGACAGACCACTCTTCAAACAGTCTCAGCTGGCTTTGGATTTGGTCGAGGAGAGTAAGAGCTTTCCATGGCAACTGTATTTGGAGTTGATGATGTTGACTGCATTAAGGAATCATATTCAACCCAAATTCGATTAATCAATTTTTTAGAGGCCAAGTTTATTCCATGGAGGATAGCTTTCAGCTCAAGGGTGGATATATCTGCAGCCTGAGAGGGGAGGGAGAAGAGAGCCAAGATAGTACTGTTAAATGATTTTTTGGCAGTCAAACATGGAATGGCATCCCACATCCGAGCCCAATTTGGACGGCTTCCAAACTTTTCAAACGAGTTCTTGTTTCATGACACGTGTACAAAAAGACAAAAGTGAGGCTTCACATACAGAAAAAAAGACAAAAGTTAGGGAACTTGAATCTAAGGTTGAGGTTGCATAGACTTGTTCTACCGCAGGCCCACTAGTCTTTGGTTCCACGTCAGTGGGACCCATGTTGTAGAAAGTCTAAGCTCCTCCTTGTTCAATGGAAACTGGCTGGAAAAGAAATGCGTAGACAACCTCTTTCTCAGAACCCTTATCTACCCATAGCAAAAATCTCTGCTTAGCAACACAAGATATGGCAGAAGTTGGGAAGATGACAGAAACGCTTCTATCCACTCTTCTTGAGACAGTCATTGGGAGCATGACCTCCTCCCTCTTTGATGAGTTCCGATCATTGAGTCGTGTTCATAGTGAGCTTGAAAAGCTTAAGACTACGTTTACAACTATACAAGACGTGCTCCATGATGCTGAGGAAAAGCAAATCAAGTTTTATTCTGTTAGAAATTGGCTTCGGAAGCTCAAAGATGTTGCCCATGATGCCGAAGATGTACTGGACGAGTTCACAACGGATGCTCTACGAATGAGAGTGAAAGGCAAGAACAAGTATAGAAAGGGAATACTGTCCTTTCAGGTACCATATTTTACCTCCTTTTTCGAACGAAACATGGCAAATAAGATAAAGGGGATTGGGGATAGATTAGATGAGATTGCAAAGGAACGCCATGCCCTCCATCTCAAAGAGGGAGATGGCGGGAGTCGACTTGGAATCAAAGAGCGACCACAGACTAGCTCTCTAATTGACGAAACACGTGTTTTTGGTAGGGAGGATGATAAAAAAAAGTTGATAGAATTTCTAGTAACAAATGAATCTTCTGGAATGGGTGTTTCAATCATTGCTATAGTTGGTATGGGAGGCCTTGGGAAGACAACCCTTGCTCAACTTGTCTTTAACAATGAAACAGTAGCAGATCATTTTAGACCAAAGATGTGGGTATGTGTGCCTCAAGAATTTCATGCTCAGAACCTAACAAAAGCAATTATTGAATCAATAACTGGAACAAAACAAGATCTCTCAGACATGGATCCAATGCAGCGCAAACTTAAAAAGTTGCTGGATGGTAAGAGATTTTTACTCGTGTTAGACGACGTGTGGAGTGAGGACCACAATGATTGGGATCTCCTAAAGGTTCCATTTAGAACTGGGGCCAGAGGAAGTAGAATCATAATAACTACACGAAGTGAAATAGCTGCAAGGAGCATGGGCACTACTTACACCCACCATTTGGAGGGCTTACCCCATGATGCTTGTTTATCTTTGTTCAAGGAAAGAGCCTTTGTGGGTGGAGATTCAGATGCACACCCGAAGTTACTTGAGATTGGTGCAGAAATTGTTAAGAAGTGTAAAGGCTTGCCATTGGCAGCAAAGACACTTGGAAGCCTCTTATGCTCCAGTATAGATGATAAAGAGTGAGGTAATATCTTGAAAAGCGAAATTTGGGATTTGCCTGCGGAAAGAAATGACATTTTGCCATCTCTAAGATTAAGTTATCATTACCTTCCTGCACATTTGAAGCAATGCTTTGTTTACTGTTCTGTATTTCCTAAAGATTTTTTGTTTGACAAGGATGAATTGGTCCAGCAATGGATGGCACAAGGATTTATTCAGCCTAGAGGATTGAAGCGAGTAGAAGATGTGGGTAATGAGTATTTTGATATCTTGAAGTGGAGGTCTTTGTTCCAGTATACTCGGTCTAATGGTGACAATAAGTACAGGATGCATGACCTAATGCAATATCTAGCACAATCCATTGCTAATGATGAATGTTTTATAATCGATCCATGCAATAAATCAAAGGGCTTGCGCACATTTTTGAGACATGCAATAATTCTAGGTAACAATCCTAACAATAATACACTAGTCCTTCAAGGCGTGTTCCTAAATTTGAGATGCTTACGCGTGTTGGATTTGAGTAATCTCGGAATAGAAGAGTTGCCAGATTCTATCGGTATTTTGAAACATCTGCGGTACCTCGACCTCTCTGTTAATCCTATCAAAATGTTGCCCCAATCAACAACTAGCCTCTACAACTTGCAGACTCTGAAACTGAGTAAGTGCAGAAAGCTTCTTGAGCTAGCAGTAGATACAAGGAATCTAATTAATCTCCGGCATCTCAATCTTGAGGAAACAGATCAATTAGAATCCATCCCATCTGGAGTTGGGGAATTAATTTGTCTCCAAACACTGTGCAAATTTGTTGTGGGGGCCAAAGAGAGTGGAAATGGGATTGGAGAGTTGAAGGACTTGATAAACCTCAGAGGAGAAATTCACATTTCACACCTTGAGAGGGTGAGAAATGGGGAGGAGGCCAAAGAGGCAAATATGAAGAATAAACAACACCTTGACGATTTGTTCATTGATTGGCATTATGGCAATGAAGGCGATGAAGAAGTAATGGAAGCCCTCCAACCACACACAAACCTCAAAATTCTGAAAATAGTTGGCTACAACAGTATAGTTTTCCCAAATTGGATTAGGGATCCACTGTTCCCCAACCTAGTACGCATTACCGTAAAAAATTGTGGGCGATTGAAACTTCTACCGCCTCTTGGGCAGCTACCCTCCCTCAAATATCCCCACATACATAACGTATATAGATTGGAACATGTGGGTCCTGAGTTTGTTGGTAGTGGCTGTGTTAAGGGCTTTCGATCACTAGAGTCGCTTGATTTTTTGGCATTATATTCATTGAAGGAATGGTGTGGAGTACAGGAAGGCGACTTCCCCTGCCTCCGTCAACTTGAAATAAATGAATGCGATAAGCTGAGGGAGTTGCCCCATCTTCTGCCTACAGTGGAAAAGTTAACACTTGGCACTTGTCGAGGGCTGACTGTTTTTCCATGTTTTCCATCTCTTCGAACACTAAAATTGGTGAACTGTGATGACAACATCTTGAGGTTAGCTGCGCCTTACCTCACCTCTCTCTCCTCTTTGACGATCCAAAGTTTCCCAAAGTTAACATCACTACAGGAAGAGTTTCTGCAACCCCTAGTGAAACTTGAAGAGTTGAAGATTCTCAATTGTCGTGAGTTGGCATATTGGACCATGGAGGTGGGGTTGCATCTTCTTCCGTCTCTTCGAAATTTGGTTATTCAATTCTGTGATAGTATGAAGTCTCTACCCAAGGGGATGCAAAACCTGACCTCCCTCCGAGATTTGGTCATTGAATACTGTCCACAACTTAATTCCTTGCCAGAATTTGGCCTGCCCGTCACACTACAGTCTTTGAGGATCATTGGATGTGGCATGATACTAGAGCAACGATGTCAAAAGGAAGCTGGCGAAGATTGGCCCAAGATCTCACACATCCCCAACATATCTATCAACTTTAAAAGGATTTCAAGGTGTTCAACATCTTAATGTCCGCCGCATTCTCAAAGTGGACACGAGAATAGATATCAATGTCGAGGTGCGAATTCGATACACTTTGCTCTTCTTCCTGTTTTGGTTGGTTGGGTGGGTGGGTGGCTGTTGTCTGTGTGAGTGTGTGTGTGGCAGGAAGGCGGGGTGTGTGTGTGTGTTGGGGGGGGGGGGGGGGGGGGGGGGGGGGCGGGTATCAAAAAAATATTCAGTAAACTGAGTGTTATTATCAAAACAATGGAGTGCTAATATCATTCCCCTTTTCTTGTGTTAAATTATATGCTGTCTTGTCCATTATCCTAAGGCTTTTGTTCCAGTGAAGGTAGATGTGAAGGAGTAATACATCTCAGGGTAAACCATTTCGGAGTAACCTACTTACCTTGTATTGGTTTGCCCATCGACTTAATTTTTGTTGTTCCAATGTACAAGGTAAACGAGGGGGTATTTGATATAATTTTTGACAGGGATTGTGTTTCAATGAATTGATCGGCGTGAAACGCCTACAGCAAAAAGTTTTCTATTGGAAATTTGCCCTGCTCTTTGACCTTTTAAAATGTGGGCCAAAGTGCAGCCACCTAGATTTTGAGAGGGATGTGTTTTAATGGATCGAAACACCGACAGCAAAAAGTTTTATTTTGGAAACTGGCCATGTTGTGGGCCAAAGTGTGGCCCAGTGTCGAACACCATCGATAGGTGATGACAGGATTATCCTGTCAGGAACTCGAGTGTTTCTAAACTTGATGATTTTTTTCTAATTTTCTTCAGAACTATTCTTCTCAATTTAATTGAAGTTTTGCAGGTAGCCATCAACAGCTATTCAATAAGTATCTTTGGAAGATAAACAAGGAGTTGGCCTACGTGCAATTTGAATTCCGGGGCTGTAGAAACCAATATGATGGTAAGGTTTATTATGGTGTGGTCAATAATGTAGCTGATGGACAATCCAAGCTTGGAACAAAGTATTCAGTTGCCCAGATTGCCTTCTATAAGGCTGTCGTAAGTGTTTCAGTGTTTATGAAATTTTCTAGAACTGCACATATATTTTTCTCAAGATAAGGCTGTTGTAACTTGGAAGTGTTTCATTGTTTATGAATTTTTCTAGCACCTCACAAATATTTTTCTCACGAAAAGATGTGGGCCGACATCGTTGCATTACTTAGTAATTAAATAACATTGGGTGGCTAAAAAGGAAGTGTGAAACCCATCCTGCCTGTATTTCACTATTTCCTTTGTTGATCTCAAAGATACCAGACTAGATTATCACAAATAACAGATTTTGGGAGGGGTCATATATGATCACTTATTAAGAACAGAATGATACAAATTGACTAGCAATGGTGGTTGAGAAAATGGCATTTCCTTGCCACATCATGCACATGATGTGGGTTCATCTATCTCACAAATAACTGAATATTTTGCTTCGTACATACATCAAATATGCTTTCTGGTATGTCCCAAATGGAGAGTTATTACCATCATAATCTTTTAGTTGTCAAAGATTAGGGTTCATCAATGTGATTACAATCATAAATGTAATTGTATTGTACAACTTTACAACATGCAAGTGCCAAAACATATAGTGGAATGCCCACAAAATTTTATCTGTACATCATTAACAGAGGTGTACATATGCAACTTGGACCGTTGTTGTTTTGGACTCCATACTTTTCCTAAGAAATTCTAAGTGGTCCTCTGGATGTACTGAAACTGATTTTAGGGATAACTCAAATTATGGGGGAGCCAAATTTGGTGGGAATAGATTTCAAGGAGAAGCAATATACCTTTGTTGGATGGCTTGAAGGAATTCAAATAAAGACCAACATGTATGCAGAGGTAGATCTTATGACAATCCCGAGCACGAATCGCTTTCATTGATGCATCTCATGTTAAAGAGTGGGTTAGTGAATTTAGCCATCTCGTGGGTGCCAAAGGGAAGATGAGTGCGGTGGAGCAGGCCTAGAGGGAGTGCCATGACAGCGTTAGGGACTTCCTCAACAGAGTCGGTGTCAACGTGGATGAGGTGAAGGACATTATTGACAGTAAGAGTGGAGTCGACGACACTGGGCAGAGGAGGCGGAGCTGTGCATAGTCGAATCATGGTTTTTGTGTAAAACTCCTAGTGAAATATATTTCTATGGAATCGAGCTACGGAAATGCCATTCAAAAATATGACATATAGTTGATTTTTGCGGAAATTGATTTCATCCGAATATTCCAGAGTTTCAATGTTAAAAAACTTTACTGTTTCAATCGTTCCAAATATTCCAGAGTCGCCGCCAATGAGAGGTCCCACAAAATTCGGTCTATAATCGACCAAGGGGCAAAGGACTATTGCTCGAACAACCCTGCAATAGGGGCAAGGGAAAACCCAAGCAACCCCAATTTTTTCCAAAAGAAAAGACCAAACCTTGTTAGCGATGCGATAATGGATGAAGATGTCCACAAATTCACCGTCCACCTCACATAAGCCGTAGTGATCAACAATCAATTGTTGGAGACTGTGCAAATGATCCACTGCTAAGATCTTGTTCATGCAGGTGGTCCAGCCGAATGCACAAACCGAGAGAGGCACAAGAATATTCCAAGCTTTGCCAGTAGGAGAGGAGGAAGTAGATAGAACTAGGCAGCAATAGAAGGGTCATCTGAGAACAACCCATCCGACTTCCATAACCATCTTCTCCTCTCCTTACCTCTTCTCTGAACACAATTCGAGTGAATCCTATTAAACAAGGCTTCCATCGTGTCAGTCTCTCTATCAAAGAAATTCCTCCTGAATTGAATATTCCAAACCATCTTGTCATTCTTCCCAAACAATGCAATCCTCTATTGTTGATAAACGATTAGAAGCAATCCTGGCTAGCTTGGGAAATTCCACCTGAAGAGCATTAGATTCACACCAATGATCTATCTAGAATCTGATCCTACTGCAATTCCCAACTCTAAACCTGGTATCTCTTTGGAACTTAGGGTAAATCTTAGCAATGCACCTTTATACGGTAAGATTTTTTTCTTTGAAAGGCCCTTACAACCTTTAGATGGTAAGATATTTCCGTCTAATGTTATTCCAGGTCGCCTATCCCCCAAAACATGACCGTGTTCTCCACTATCAGTTCTCTCCAAAGCAAATTGGTTTCCTTTCCAAATCTCCAAAGCCACTTACCATAAGGTAACTTTTAGGGAGACAAAGGTATTTATAATAGGTCACATAAAAGAAGAAATGAAGTCCCTCTTGTTTTAAAAATATCAGTTCTTAAATACCAAAGCCCGTCAAAAAGCAAAAATTCTTGAAAGCATAATGCTTCAACAGTAATTAGTATGACCATCAAGAGAGATTTCAGTGGGTGGCATCTCTGGTTTTCTGCAAGTAGTTTTAGCAAAGTTAGAGCTGCTTCCACATAGTTCCATCGAATTCTTTTTCTACAAGTACAATGGTCACTGATCACCATTGGAGTTGTTAATAGCAAGAACAATGTTTTCTGGAAAAGGGTTAAAAAAATTTCATCTGGGTATGTCTGTCTACATGTGTAGATCTCAAATAAGCATAAATCACAAGACACTGTGTGTGCACATAACTTATTTTTTTAAAATAGGATTTATCTGGCAGAAGACTCGCAACTTAGTGCAATTATAGTTGAGCAATTCCATGGTAGCACACATGAAGGTTATCGTAAAACTTTCCACCGAATCTGATCTAACTTCTATTGGAAAGGAATGAGAAGGAGAATTAAGGAGTTCATTAAGAACCGTGATACTTGCCAACGACACAAAGTGGAGCAACTCGTTCCAGTCGGCCCTCTACAACAACTCTCTATACCGACCGGGCATAGTTTTAAAACTCCCTGCATCATCGTGACTCCCCCGAGTCGACTCCCTTTACCTTGGCCGCGTTCCGCATTTTGCTCAACACAGTCAATAAAAACTACTTTTAATCTTCCGAATTGTGACTGCGTCAACCGAGTACTCAGTCGCGTCAACAGAGTACTCGACCGCGTTGTGCCGAGTCGACTAGGATTTTCTTCGGATGAGTTCCGCGCCGCATCTGCATTTTGCAGCACTCATCCAAGTATGGTAGGTGCCAGAGCGGGAATCGAAGGCTCCCAGGGAAGAATCCTACTCAAGGTTGCCAGAGCGGGAATCGAAACGGGAATCGAAGCGGGAATCGAAGGCTCCCAGGGAAGAATCCTGCTTCCTTGGGTAGGACAAAGCCATGGACTTCCTTGATGGATTGCCACTCTCCAAAGGTAAATCCACCATCTTCGTCATTGTAGACGAGGTATCAAAATGAGTGCACTTCATTGAGATTTTTCATTCATACATTGCTCTTGGGGTTGCTCAAGTCTTCTTCAATCACATTTTTCAATTGTATGGGATGCCATGTTCTATTGTAACCACCCCTAAACGGATGGTCAAAGCAAGGTCGTAGTGATTCGTCAAAGCGAGATCATAAATCGCACATTGGAAATGTATCCCAGATGTTTCTCAAGCTCTCAGCCTAATAATTGGAGTAAGTGGCTAACAAGAGCAGAATTTTGTTATAATACAAGTTGGCATACGAAAATTGGTCGATCACCATTTGAAGTAGTATATGGGCGGCCCCTCCTCTTTTAGCTTATATTCCCAGGATAGCTAAGATTTCATCCGTAGAACAAGAGCTGATGGAGAGAGATGCAGTTATCAAAGAAATCTGTGAAAAAATCAGCGAAGCACGAGCAAGAATAAGATGATTTATTAGCCCAAGCATAAGGAAAGAAAATTCTCAGTCGGGGATATGGTGTATTTGAAATTGCAACCATATAGCCAATTTTCATTGTCTATGGGGACGAACTTTAAATTATATGCCAAGTACTATGGTCCTCTCAAGGTTCTACAACACATAGGATCAGTGGCTTATAAATTAGAAGTACTGGATGATTCGTGCATTCATCCAGTGTCCAGTGTTCCATGTGTCTCTCTCCTCAAGAAGAAGATTGGAGATGATATCAATGTTCAACCACAGTCACCTATGACAAGTATTGATGAGGATAAAATCACTCCACAACCACAAATTGCTCTTGATCACCGAGTTCGAGGGAAGAAGCATGAGGTTCTGATCCATTGGCAAGGTTTGTCACAGGCTGGTGCAACTTGAGAAGATTGGGAGTTTATCACAGGCTGTGTGTTTGAGTGTGTGTGTGTGTGGTGTGCGCGCGCGCATGGTGTGCGTGTGTGTGTGTTGGGGGGGGGGGGGGGGGGGGAGGGGGGGGGGGGGTTACGTGGGTAAGGATTAGTCTTCCTGATTTTTACATCATAAATGTTTGTCATTTCCCGATTTTAGTTTAGTTTGAATTATTCAGAGAGTTGTGGTTGTTACCAGTCATCTTATTTTGTGGAATTCTACATGTTCTCTACGAATGGAAAGTTGTACTGCAGCCTATTAAAGAGTCATAAGAATAATAAAATGGCATGCCAATTAGTACATATACACTTAGTGTATTTTTTTGAGATTCTGGTTCCCTCGAACGGACCTACTGTCACCTTTTTTTTTCTCTTGGGTCATCACTCAGACTCAAAATAGGATGAGTATAGCATACAAAATCTAGCTTAGCTGTACCAGTACCTATTTAAAATTTTCCCAGGCTACTGAAAATGATCCATGTAGACGAACCCAGCTAGTGTCAGGATTAGACTTACTCAATTTGAGCCGCGTAGATCCTTTCACCTTTTTCATGAAAATTTTCTAAAGGATTCATTAGCCGACCCCAACTAGTTTGGGACAAAGGCTTCGTTGAGTTGAGTTCTGAAATTTTCACTTGAAAATATAAAGAATTCGTTGAGTATAAGCCTTTTGATGAAAATGGGATTAATCTAACAACTGGGCCATGAAAAGACCGACCAGTAATTCAAAATCCAAAGCTCAGTCATGATTTGTCACAAAATAACAAAATAAATATTAGAAATCACACAGAAGGATATCCTTGGCCGTTCTCAAAAAATATCAATATGCACAGAATGATCCCATGTTACATTACATTTTGTTAGAAACAGAGGAAAAGGAGTAAGACAATTAACAAACTCTAATTCGAATTCAAATGCAGGCAAATTTCTTCACATTTCGAGAAAATCAGAAATTCCATGAAGTACGTCAGACACTCAATCCCTATTCCAGAAATTTTCTTTCTAGAATGAATAAAATTTTATCTGCTAAAAGAAAACAAAATTCTTTGAAAGAGGAGAATAACGAAAAAAAATCAAGAAAAGGGAAATCGATTTTTTCTTGGCCTGTTTCTAATTTTCGGGCCTCTTGGAGCTCACGTCGAGCATATAACGAAGGAAAGAGGGAATATGAAAATGAGAAACACCTCAACCAACTTTAGAATCGCATTTTTAAGAAGACGCTTGATTGACCTCAAAGCTAAATAATTTAGAATCTTGGGGAATGATAGAATAAAGGGCGCACTCCCCCACGAGAATAGATATAAATGTCCATGTGTAAGTTCGAGATAACTTGGGTAGAAACAGTGAGGAAAGACTTGATGGCTAGGAGATAATAGAAGAAAACGATCCATGTAGATGAACCCAACTAGTGTCAGGTAGATTCTTTCACCTTCTTCAGGGCAAAGTCTTAATTGAGTTGAGTTGAGTTGAGTTGATCCAAGTGTGAGTTCTAGACACTTTGCCCGTTCTTTTTATGGTTTGAAAACTCTCAACAGCTACTGAAAAAATGTTCAGTACACTGAGCGTTATTATCAAAACAATGGAGTGTTAATATCATTTCCCTTTTTATGTTAAATTATATGCTGGCATAACTATTTTCCTAAAAATACCAGCATATAAAAGTTCAGGTGGACCCCACTATTTCAGTGATGGAAATCGTTCTTTTGTTCTTGCCCACTTTGACCCATGAATCTTCTCAAGGATGATCTTAGACATTACTACCAACATGGCTGGCTCCGAGATTCAAACGATGGCAGAACAAATCTTGACAAATCAGAGGCTTGAGATTTGTGAAATAACCAGTTACTCCAAAAGCTTAGGCTGTCTGATGCCAAGTGAAACAACTAGTAACTCCAAGAGCTTAAGCTGTTGGAGAAGGGCGTTATTAATCTTTTATACTTTAACACTCCCCCTCACGTGTGGCCTCTTTCTTTGGGTTGGCCTACGCGTGGCACATGTCATGTGAACCCTCTTTTTGGGTTTGGCCATTGCAGGTGGATTTTTGCTATCAAGGAGGTTTGAACACAGACATTTGCTCTGGTTGTTTCACAAGATTATCTTATGCATGAGATTTTGGGTCACGACCAGTTTATTATAGGGCTTGGTAACTATTTCATATGGGAAATTGCTAGCTTCCATCGCAAAAGCCCCATATGGTAACTATTTCATTTGGTAACTATTTCATATGGTAACCATGCAACTATTTTTATTGGTTTGCTGTTTTAATGCTTCTTTCACTCTTTTTTCCCCTTAAAAGCCCCATATTTATCCACTATTTATTTCCATGAGATTTTTTATAATGCATGCGCATGAAGTGTAATATTTTTCATAAAGTATAGTGGGACCCCTTCATAGGATAATCCAAGCCATTCATTTGATGGGCCATGCCGTACCCTGTAAATCATTTTCATAGGATGATCACAATACCCCTTTATCTCTTGAGGTTTCTATAATGTGCACTCCTTCGTTATAAATACGCTTCTGTCAATCTTTGAGCCCTTCCTGTGCCTGTGTAGGTTACTGGCCCGTTGATACATGGATGGCCAATGCCCATGTATTCACCCTGTTCATATGATCCCAGGCTCTTGATCCATCAAGCCTCATTTAGGGTTCCTCGAAGCAAACCTAAACTTTTGATCTTTATAGTTCTCTTGATCCACCAGGACCCCCACCAGATATCTATTATAATATAGCTGGATGGGGGTTTCACTGTTCACGCCCACGTGGACAGCTCCCCCAAAAATAGCATACAATCAGTAATTTCAAATTTACAACTCCCTAAAATATGTCTTCTGCGTATCCTTACGCCTGATATCTCTCTCTCCCAACTTCCTTCTAAATTTTCTCTGCTTCCCTAAAGGCATGATCATTACGTTTATAATCATCCTATTAAATTCTAATGAAGAATCCCATTAAATATTAAACATTCCCTAGAAAAACTCTTGCAAAACGTCTCCTGCCAATTCTATTTCCCACAAATACTATTGCAAAACGTCTCTCGCCAATTGGAGTGCTTTTAAATTATTTATTCTTTATATTTTCATGGATATAATATATTGATTTCGGTGTTTTTCTTTGATGTTTCAAGGATGCAGGTGCAAGAAGATTCAATTGGGAGTATTTCTGTTGATGGGAGTATATCTCGAATAAAGTTGGTAAAAATTCTGGGTGACATTTAATGAATTAATTTTTTGACAGGAATGATCGCCAGCATATTTTAGATTCTTTGTTTTCATTTGCCTTTTCTTTTTTGGTTCATGTATTTAGATTTATCAGTTGGCCCAAAACTAAGATCGTAAGCAAGTTGGGCCCTGCATCGAGGTCTCTACCGAATACTATACAACTCATATTGTTAAAATATTTGCAAAGTAATCAAAAGCCAGAACTCAAGCATCAAGCCCATGCAAGCCAAAGGTTTAGCATGGCACAGATGGACAGTTATTTGGTTATCCCAAAAACCATAAAATGGACATAGTGAAACGGTCCATTATAGATATTGGAAGTTCATAAGCTACCAAACTTAGAAGATGTTGAGAGCCCAGTTGTTCCCCAGGTTAGGCTTCATACTTCACCTATACAATTTCATGTATATTACAGTTAGCATTTGTACTTGGTGATGGTAAAAAATAGTCAAACCCCAAGGCATTTAGTATGAAAAGATTCTATTTATGAAGAGATTGGACAAAAGAAGGTAAACATTCGGAATTGCAAGTACAAAATCGGTATGATCTAATGCTATATTCCAAATATGAGATGAATACAAAATGTGTGAATAGAATGACAATAAGGCAAGTATTAGAAAATGAATGGAAAATGAGGTCACTCCAATCCTAATTTCGCCAAAATGAGCCAAACTGTCAGCAGCTGTAAAGAGTTTTTTAAAAAAAGTGAATAGAATCAGGCACCAAAATTAATATCCTAAGCAGCATGTATGAAATTTCAAATAGCCTATGCGCTATACTGACATTAAATAACACCATTTCCAAAAAAAGAAAAAGAAAACTTATATAAAAGACTTACAATGGAAAGGTAAAAGGGAAATGCGTACTCATCATTAGGCCCGAATGCCTGGACTGATACACATAGACAGTTAAGTGTTAAAAAAATGATAATCTGAACCTTGTAGTATGCCCAGCTATATCATACAAATACAAATTTAAGATAAGAACATATCAATGAGCTTACGTTGGTGAAAAAGGAGCCACATAGTTCATTAGAACTAAACCAACTGCCCCAACCACATGATCCTTCAAAAGAAAAACAAACAGAACAAATAACTTATCTGACTAATGGCATAAATTATGCATTCTAATGACATAAATTACAAACATAGAACAATGAAAGCAGACATTAGTAGAGATGTTTTTGTAAGCTTATATCTAAAGGTTTGTATGTGCTTCTGAGAGAGCGAGAGGAGGCCAGAGAGGAGGCCACATCAGTAGTGAAAAGTATTTCCCCATCTAGCTATATATGTATAGAATATAGATATACGGCCCGTATCCACATTCGAAGAGAATTCCCGCAGGAGTGGTATTAGCTCCTCGAAAATACTCCAGCATACATGAGCTGATATTGGATAGCCATAATTTCTTTAACTGAATTTGAATTAATGGTTGCAATTTTTTATTGGTTTAGTGTCAAATGCAATGTCATTAACCTTTTTCAATTTTTAAATGTTCTTTCCTTCACAAACAAAATTATGCTCTAAAGGTCATCGCAGAGACAAGTGAGTCTTGGGAGAAATTGATCAACAGATCAGTTTATGCCGGAAATCTGTCACTTCTGTAAACACATTCTGTTGAATTTGAACTGCAAGGTTGTCTTCTTTGCCTAGAGAGTCCCGGTATTTCTCATAGTCACAGTGTATTTTTTTGTTGTTGAAGCAAGTCAAATTATTTTAGATTTTTATGTTCAATTTCCCCAAACAATGTCTCTAATTAGTCATTTGGAATAAGTTTGATGGGTTGTGCAACTGCCATTACTGGAAGCATCCAAAATTAGTCACGTTTTTATTTTTTTAAAACTTGGTCTTAAGATCTGAATGAAAGGTTAGTAGGTCTGAAGCATTCTTACATTATCAAGTTTCTTCATCAAGGCTTGACTGTGATTGGAACACTGATTAAAAAATTCCCGAATTAATCATCGACCCACCTGAATCGACTCTTTTTCAACTTGGATTCACAATAAAATATGTTTCTTTATTAGGGTTGAGATTTTTTAGTAAGAAAATAACAAATACATGTATGCAATTCAAAGCCAGGAAGGTCCTGTTGTGACTGAAATGGCAATTACTGGAAGCATCCAAAATTAGTAATTTGCAATTAAGTGATGGGTTGTGCAACTGCCATTACTGGAAGCATAAAAAATTAGCTCATGTTTTTATTTTTTTTGAAACTTGGTCTTAAGATCTGAATGAAGGGGTAGTAGGTCTGAAGCATTCTTACAGTTTTTCATTTTTTTTAATTGTTCGCTGTTTTTTATTCCTTTTTCATTCCTCTGCCATTCGCTTTGCAGATAATAATCATGTTATTTTCAGCCTAAATTTACTCTCAATCCTGCATCGCACAGGTTGTCCCGTGAATCATTGTACATTGGTGACAAACTACATGGAATCATTTGATGAATACTTCGTATCATTGTCCATTTATTGTAATCTCATAATTTCCTAGAATGATTGTGGCCTCTATATCCAATGCAAACATGAAATAGTTAGTTTATGTCATGTTCTACGTTTCGCTACTTAGTTATACTTTATGTTTGCATTATTTCATAAGAATTTGTTTAGGCCATAGTTTTCAAGTTTGTTGTTTGGTTCCATCAAAGTTCAATTCACAGTTCATGATTTTAAGGGTGGTCTGTGAACCCAATTAGTTGAGTTTGCTTTGCAATTAACATGTTCAGTTATTGACATTACTTCACCATTGCCCTTTTAATTTCGGAGTTTAAGAAACGATTGTGAGTCCAATATTCAATTTTGGACTCACATTACTAACACAGATGACAATCATTCACAAACTTGCATACTAAAGAATATCTACCAGAAATTTGGGAAAATCGTTATTTAACAAAAATATTATAAAGCTTTCTTTTTTGGGCCGCCCCGTGCATCATCGCACGGGTCTGTGATACATCTGAGGTTCTGTGATACAAGTTTAATTCTTTATGGAGGGACCAATGCTCAAATACTAGAGTTCAAAGGCCATATTTTACATCTGAGGTTCTGTGATACATCAAGAAAAAAGAAAATTATATCGCCTGGTAACAAATTGAATTTTTCAGCTCAAAAGAACATGTACAATCGTGTCTACTTAAACAAATCGTGTCTATTTAAATGAGACATCTTTCTTCGGTTTTAAGCTTGATAAAAAAACTAACTGAAGGAATCTTGGAAGTAATAAGAAGCCATTGACATTATAAATTGAGATGTCTTCTCCTGAATTATATCCAGGCTGACAATTTACAATGGGCCTATACATCCTTCTGTGACTTTCATATTTTTAGGGAGGAAAGCTAGGAATTCTTCTCTTTTTATACATTGGATGGGTGTTTTAGTTATTTTAACATACGAAAAATGTGTGATTGGTTATGTAATAACATTCTTATTCGAAGCCTTATTATTTATTTTTATCGTTTTAATGTATTTTCTTTACTGCTCTTTTAATTTATTACCGCCCCCCGTGCGACACACTAGTATTAATAAAGGAAACAAGATACAACAAAGGAGACCAAAACACCACGGGCCCGGCTCCGTTTGGTTGCCAGTTAAATTTTTGTCCCAGGAAGAGTTAGTTAAATTTTGGTACCATCCCATGTTTGGTTGCCTTTTAGCACTAGGTTTTTTTTAATCCCACTCTTGTAATGATTGCTTGTGTGGTGAATTTTTTAATCCCACTTTTGTAATAATTGCCTTTTCATCCCATCCCAAAATAACCCCAGGAACAAAAATAAACTCAAGAACCAAAAATAAGCTTGAGAAGAATTTTTTTCTACCCACCAGTTCAAGCAACCAAACAAAGGTTTTTTTTTTTCCCACCATAATCCGGTCAACCAAACATGGGATTTTTATTTTACCGGAAACAACAACAACGAAAGACTCAAAGATTATAACGGGTCTTCTCATAATGTGCTACAAGATTGACGGTCTCGATTGCACATATGTACTCATATATGGGACCCAAAAGTTGATTCCTCCCATTGATCCGTCTCTGCCTAGTCATTCTCTTTTTTAAATTATAAAGGGAGATGATTTTTTGGCCCCCTCTGTAGGATAATACACCCCCAAAATGGGACCACTCGCCGAACTTCAACGTGAGAGATTTCCGGGATTTCTAAATCAGCCACAAACCAATCATAATTATCTCATGCCGACCGTTAATTCAGCGGATTTGTCCAAAGTTACCATCTTTCTCTTCCCAAATGACCAAAACACCCTTCCTTCTAATTTTACAATAGACACCGTCTGCCTCACAATTACTAAAACACCCCTTTGGAATCCTCTTTGACGATAATAATACCGGGAAGAGTCCAAAGAGGTATGCTTTCCAGCTTCGAAGTTTCGGCGAAAATCTAATAAAACAGACGCTGTGTAAATAGCGTACGGAGATAAATAAACCCTAGATTTCTCAAATTCAAGTTCTAGGGTTTCTCTAAAAGTTCCAATTCGAGATGGAGATCTTCAACAAGCTCAGAAATCTCGATGCATATCCGAAGGTTAACGAAGATTTCTACAGCAGAACCCTCTCTGGAGGAATCATCACGCTTGTTTCCTCAATCGTTATGCTCTTTCTATTCTTCTCAGAGTTCAGTGAGTTCTAATCTCTTTTCTTTCTTCGATCTTATGTGATTTCGTTGTAGTTCGATTCGATTCGTGTCGCTTTTATTTTATTTTATTGTATGATGAGGATTACAGGTTTGTGATTAAAGAAGTGAAATCAGATTTCCATTAGGGTTTCTAAAATTACGGATGAGATTAGGTTCTTTTCCCTGTTTTGTTGTGTTAGTTTATGTTGATAGATTTGATTTAAGTTTGCTTGTCTTTGCTAAATATGGAGTCTGTAGATAAATTCAGGGGATTTTAAACTGCATAATTCCATGCTATAATGTAGTGATATTGCGGTCTGTTTTGAGACAAGGAGGAAGTTAGGTGATGGCTGTTTTCGTAGTTTTGCATATAAAGCTTGGTTCTGTTTCCCAACATTGGGATTAGGCCATCAAGTTCTGTTTTATTGGGCAAGTGTTTATGTTTCTTTGGAGTTTGAATAATAGCTGTTTGTGATAATGCAAGTTCATCATTGAGTTGGGGTTCGGATGGACAAGAAATATTGAATGTCTAAATACACTTGTATTTGACCTGAAACTGTCCTTTGATTTCTGAGTTTGACGTTACCTAGTCTATGGGAATTTGAAACACAATGTTTTTTTTTATGAGAAGTCAGGTTTTGAAGCATAGAAATTTTTTTCCACCCAATATAAATTGCATAAAACATCAAGGGACCCAATAATCACCCACTCATAAGTATCCGTAAAATCACAAATTCAAAATAAAAATCTCACATTTATTCAATAGAAGAATTCAGCCTCCCTTGTTTGTTGCAGAAAGAATCAACAAGGTTTTTTGAAACTTCCTTTGGAATTAAGACCAAGGTACAACAGGGGGCTTCTCGCCTTTTGTTCAGAAGACAGTCTCATGGACCGGTAGCCTTTGGTACTTTCGTAGTCAATTTAGTTCAGTAGTGTGCCTAAATAAGAAAAATAGGTCTATAATAAGGCCGTTTGCTATTGCTATAAGGGATGCTCTTCTTTTTCCAATAGCACCTACCAAAATGTCTGCTCTTGGAATCACCCATTCCCTCTATTAGTTATGAACAAGTGCGCTCACTTGGCACGGAAACAGAAATATTTCGGTTTCGGTGGAAATCTTGTAAAATCACAGAAACGTATGTAAACATTTGCAAGTGAGGAAATTTTAAACTGAAACTTTGGGAAATGCTAGAATAAGCACAAATACATACTTAGAAACCATCACATGAGCAAGAAAGCCATCCAGAATGGCTTAATCCAATCACACACCTAACTGTTAAAAAAAAAATCACATCAAACACCTAGTCTGGAATTGTGATGGGCCTTTTTTCCTTTTTCCTGACAAGAATTCGCTTTGGCTGCATTTTGAACCGCATGCATGTTTGGTAACATGGTTGGTGATTTGAAATCCCATGCTCTAATTGAGTATAATATATGGGTTCTTAATGTGTCATTTGCTTTCCTTTGTTAGCAGGGGAGTTCCTGCTCCTTTGACATATGCACATATGCCTCGTTTTTCAATTTTTGGATGTATCACCTGTTCTTTATCAAAATTTATTGTTCTTGTACCAATTTTATTTATTTACATTGTTTTCATAAATGAGATTTATACCAACCAAGTTTTCATATACAATCCTGGACCAACGTAATTGTGTTAAAAACAGTTCTGTTGGTATGCATGCTTGTTTACCTCAGTTGTGTACAACTACAACCCAAAATTCCGGACTTGGTTTGTTCTTAATGATTATGGCAAATTGGAGTTGTTCTGTTCTCCACTGCTATTTTGTAAGTCGTGTTAGTCACTTTTTGAACATCCAATATTTACTGTTCTGTTAATGAACTTGTTGAAGTTTAGTTTTTAATTGCTCATAATTTCAGATTACATGATGTATAAACTGTATTTGATTAAACTGGACATTTCTTTTATCATTCCAGGGCTATATCTTCATGCAGTTACTGAGACTAAGCTAACAGTTGATAGCTCAAGAGGAGAAACTCTTCGTGTTAATGTAAGTATCATGCTTCCACAACACCCCCTTTCCTTCTAGTCAGATTTGTTTTGTAGGCTTTATTATTGCTTGTTTATTCAGTACAGATTAGCAGATGCTTGTTGTGCTCTAGTCTATTAGCAGTCTAAGGAGGACTAGACATCTTGCAAATTGCAGAGAAGACTTGTTTAACAATTTTGAGCTATGTTTTCGTGAATTTTGAAGTGTAGCTTTGACATGAATGATTTTTGTTCTCTTCTATATTTTGTCGTAGTAGTAGTGAGAAAATGCACATGAAGTAATGGTTTCGAGTTGGTAACTTCAACATGTCTATCTATAAACCAATCAATATGCTTTCCATTTTGAATAGAGGCTTATTTGAAATGAAGGCAGACCTTTGAACATTTTGAGTTCTCTTGTAATAATGTTATTACCTAGCAAATTATGCCTCAATTATAGTTTAGCATGGCCTAGTTGAGGCTCAGCTTACGTTTTACATTTTATGTGTTACATAATTATATTTATATGAATTGCATGTAAAATGTGAGGTATATATTATGTATAAATATTTATCTGAATTGCATGTGTAATGTGGTATATGCTGAATTATCAAACATGCCGTCAGCGTATGTCACTAGGTATTCGATGTTGTTAAATCATTATGGATTCCTGTCTTGCTTGTGTGATGGTTTCTAAGTGTATATTTGTATTCTAGCATTTCCTGAAGTTTCATCCTAAAATTCTATCATTTTCATAGCTTCTATACGTTTTCGTGATTTTACAGGATTTCCACTGAAATTTCGAGTTGAAACATAAATGTTTCCGTTTCCATGGCCACCAAGACTGAAATCAAAACCGAAATTTAAAACCTTGGTTGTATTACACTTTTTTCTATCTGTTTAAAGCAAAAAAAAGAGAAGAAATATCCAGTCCAAAAGTAGGCTGAAGTTGTGCATATTTGACTTTTACTCGGCCAGACCTAGCATTTGTTGCCAATCAAGTCTGCCAATTGTATCATGGTCCTAGAGAAGAACATCTAAAATCTACTAAATGTATATTTCCAACCATGAGAAGCTTTGTCATATGGATAATGTTATCCCATCCAAAGAGAATAACATTTAAAGGTTCCTACTTGCTTAGATGCTGATTGGGTGTGTCGGATAGTAGATCCGTGACAGGCTATTGTGTCAATATGAATGATTCTGTGTTTCTTGGAGCAACAAGAAATAAAAAATTGTGATTAGATCAAGCACTGAGAATGAATATAGGTCAATGAATTTTGCAACCACTGAATTGTCATTGCTTGGTCATCAAATGCCAGAATTGTAGCTTATCACTTCATTCTCATTTTTTTGTGTCCTTTTATGTATATCTCCTTATCCGGTCACTTGACCCTCAGTGGAAATTAGAAAATTAATGACAAAGTTTAACTCATCTTCCTATTGCTGCTCTTCGGAATATCTGTTCTCTACTTCTCATATTCAATCTTTTCTACAGCATCTCTCTAAAGGATTAATAGCTATTTTTCTTCATGGGTTGGAAAATAACTTCTTTCTAACAGGAATACTTAATTAAAATCTTAAAAGGGAAATGCATTTTCTTTTGTTTCATTCTGTTAGTTGGATGTTCTAAAATTGATGTTCTATACATTTTCTTTTTGATGGATTTGCAGTTTGATGTGACTTTTCCAGCGCTCGCATGTTCACTTCTTAGTGTTGATGCCATGGATATCAGCGGGGAGCAGCACTATGATATAGTATGCATTATATATTTCTTTGATTGGCTACCGATCTTGGTTTCTTTTTCCGTGTCACTTTTTTGCATTTAACTCAATTTTTTTCTAGAAGAATCTAATTGTAACCTTAGCAAAATTTTCCTGGTGTTCAGAACTTCAGCTGCTAAGGATTTTTAACATGTCTATCTATGTTGTCTGTTTTCTTGTAGAGACATGATATAATAAAGAAAAGAATAGATAACCTTGGTAATGTAATTGAGTCAAGGACAGAAGGAATTGGTGCACCCAAGGTTCGTAATTTTTGTTAGTTTTGATATTCTGATATGCATGTACTAAGATTTTATTGATAAGTTAGTTTATGAGATGGACCTGTTCTTTTGTAAGTTCCCTTAATTTCCATTCAATTTATGTCTAGGCTCTCTTTTGTTCTTTTATCAGTAATGTTCATTTCTGTTCAATTCTGCGATGTGTATTAGTATTTAATTACAATCTAGTCTACTCGGATCTTAGGAAGCCTGAGCAGTTAATGTTTTTCCTTCTGGGTTTCTATTGCGCATTATATCTTGTTAGATGTCCTGTGGAAATAGTCATTTGAAAGAGGAAGATGTGTAATCACCCTAATGTATCTGTTGTGAACTGTCATGAGGATTATTAATTTTTCTACATTCTTTCAAAAATTAATGTTTCTACATCATGATGACATGATGTATGGACTTGCACATTCAAACAATCTATCAGTTAAAATGCTATCTCAGGGGTGTATTTTAAGGTGACTGATGCCTCTAGCAACATTCTTTTTTTTTTTTTTTGAATGGCTGTAGCAACATTCTTGTGAGGGTTGAACTATGGTCGGAGGTAAATGACTTCCCAGAGAGCAAAAGGTTCCTATTTGGCTTCTGCTACTTTCGTTGCTGTTCTCCCTTGCACCTCAATCTTGTGCTTTCTTCCTTTTCAACTTATGCTGAATTCCTTTTTTGCGTGAAATCTCTTATCTGGACTTTTTGCCAAGTAATAGTTTTCTTATACCGAAATAAAAGAGGTTTAGGAAGGGTAGATTAACTTCTAGGTGTAATTTATCTGGCTGATGAATCAGTGAACTCATTGACAGGAACTTCTGGATATCGAAAATAAAAGCCATATAATAAGGTGGAAAATGGGTTTATTCTTACTATTTTAACATGATTATTCTTATTAGTTTTTGGTAGGATGTGATCTAGGAATTTGATGTGCATGTTTTCTCCTTTTTATTTTATTTTAAAAATGCCATCCTAATGGGAGGACAATGCCCATCCTTCTATAGTACCCTCTGCTACAAGACCAGGTGTAGGACCTTCTTCATGTATAGTTATATCTTATTGGCCATCTGATGAATTTCTCTGCTCCGGATTGGGCGGAACAAAGTGCCTTTCATGGTGCCTGCAATAAATGGGCTGTGACTTTTTATTGTGAAAGCCTCCATTCAGCATGTGCATGCGATATTTATCTTCAGCTTCAGACTATACTTTGCGGTTTTTGTTGGTCCATGCATCAATATATACGCATGCAAACACATGTGCACGGACATAGAAATGGTTCGTTGCATAACAACTTTCAAGGATTTATTAATATTGAAATTTGAACACTTTTACAAATTCATCCTCTTTTATATCGTTCTCAATCCTCTTTTATATCACTTCTCCATCTATTTGTCATATTACTTGATATCGAGTGCAAGATATTTTGGCGAAGGGAGATCTGCGAAGGCACCTATAGTCAAAGTATACTCCTCCGACCATTAGATCAGGTATTAATCGATCATGAAATTCTTGTGGATTTAGTCTCGAATCGAAGAAAGGGGTTAATGGGTGATCTTGTTAAGTGGGACATGGTTTGTAGACTAATTAAGGCTGGTAGATCAATATGAAGCCTCCTTCTGGACAAATGGCTTTGGAGATTGGTTAAACAGGAAGAAGGTGGTTGGATGGAACATCATTTAACGGATAAAATTTAGTTTTTTTGTTTTCCAAGCCAACCTTGGATGAAGGAGATAAAAATGCAAGGCAGTGAGGTCATCATGTGCAACAATGCATCGTTGTAATAGTAGTAATGACAAAAGAGAGAGCAAGAAAAAATAAATTACAGTGATGAGAGGAGAGGTATGGTGTAGTGAAAAAATAAGGGTCTATCAAATTGATACAGACCTTTCAAGTGGCTTAATTTTTCACTTTTGTATTACCAATAAGAGGTCTCTGTCTAGTTTCAAAGATCTTTACGAGATCCATGGTTGATGGTTGTGAGATGTGATTGATTCTTTTAACCTAATGACTTTTGCCTTCTCTGCACCCCTTTGTTTTACTGCTCTTCGTTTCTTTTCTTTTCATCTTATCTTCAATTTTCTTCTTCTTCATCTTCACCCTACTTTCTTAACAAGGTAAACTACGTCATGATAAACTACATCTAGGTACTTTTTTTTTGAATGGACAACGTCTAGGAACCCATGTTTTAACCTAACTTACTCAAGTTTGATTACCCAGCATGTAAGAGTATCTACGCATCACCAAAATCCTCCCGTGGAGGTGCAGACAAATATAGCCTACAACACGGTCCTCTGACTCTGGCATACTCAAGCAAGACCCTTTACAAAGCAACTGAATGAAAACTTCTTGAATTTAAACCTACACCTTCATTAGGTCACATGTCTTGAAGTTCTTAGCAACTTCATTTTTAATTCATTTGGTAGCTGAGTGATGTTTCTTAACTATATTTAAGTGAGCGAACCCCGTTCTTGAATATAAACCTGCACCCAAAATTCATTAGCTTTTGACAGTGTAGACATTGTTTGATGCAATGCTTTAAAACTCTAACTTGGATGAGAACTCAATCAGGTGAGTCAACGGTCGAGTCAATTTTTCATTAACTCAACCATGAGAAAAGGGATTTTGTTCAATTTATAGGACGATGTCAATTTTTCATTAACTTGGGCCAGTCAAAGGAGTTTTGAGTTTTGACTGATCTGGTAGGGTAAAACTTGGACAAGAACTTGATGGCTCGACTACGATGAGTCGCTGATTGACTTGGGCAGTTTTAACAGTGGTTCAATGCCTTCATGACCCACTTAGTATGTACATAACTTCTTCAAGCCCCTGCTACATGGACCATCTTAACACACAACATAAACAAGGATTTAAATGTCGGTTTCTGTGGAAACTTCAGCTGGAATCTTGTAAAACCTTGATAAAATTTGGGTTTTTTTAAATTTCCACAGAAAAGTATAAAATTTTGGTGGAAATTTTGTAAATAAGGTTGAAAAATGCAAAATTTTGGGAAATTACGGACAAATTTTCCCGAAATTTTGGTGAAATCCTGTACTTTTCCAATTCAATGTTTTGGTTTTGGTTTGGCAGAAACCGAAGATTTCGGCTGAAATTTATAACTATGGACATGAATCACATTCCCTTAAATAGGAGGTTTTGGTGGATAAACAAAGGTATTCCTAAAATGACATAAAATGTAACAATTGTTTCTCTGCAAGTTCTAGTGAGATTGCTGCCAATGTAATAATAAACTCCTTCATCGGGTGAAGCTATGCATTTCTTTATTAGTTTAGCAAATAAGATTATGAAATTTTCTTGTCCATTGAGGATACATCTGCCTTGGACATTTTTTTTTAATGATTCATCGGCCTTGGACATTAGCTACTTTCATTTAATAGATTCTTTATTCGAGTTAGAACTTATTTTGCATTTCATGGATATCCCAAGAAGCATATTGATGATGTGGCAGATTCTTATGCTAGGGAAGTTGTTGATAGGGCTGTTTTGACTATTGGCTCACTATTCCCTCCTTTCTAACATATGTAGTCTAGTTTTTTTCTTTGTTTATTTCTATTCTACATTAGTTTGTTCTTTTCTATTGTGTTGGTACCATCTCATTCTCTCTTTTTTGTTTTCTTCCTTCGTGTTTTAAGTTCTTTGTTGTTTTCAGAGTAAGGTTTTAAATGTCAGTTTCAGTATTCAGATTGTTCGCCTTGAAAATGGAAACTTGTCAGTTTCGGTTGGATATTTCAATGGAAATATTGTAAACTCATGGAAACTTATGAAAATGATGAAAATTTAAGATGAAACCATCACATAAGGACAAATGCACACTTTGAAACCATCACATAAGCAAGGCATATCCCCTGTAATGGTCTAACAACATCGAACCTCTAGTTACATGCGTTCTCTCTCTTCTGGAACAGAAGGTTCATTCTCAACTTAGAATTGTAGACAAACACATAAATGTAGAAATTTTGGGTTTATTTTGAATAAAAAATAATTATGGTTGATGTAATTGTGTCGGAAGGGCATGATTGGAAGGTTAATCCCCTTCAAAAAAAAAAAAAAATGATTGGAAGGTTAATACTTTTTGTGCATTTCATTTGTCTAAACTAGTAATCAAACTTTGAATACAAATTGCCAACGTAGGAAAAGGACAAAATAGTAGCGTGCACATAATTTCCTTGAAAATACATTACCGGGCCCACCCGTTTGATGATCCAATCTATTCACCTTCTCTCTAACCCTTTAATTTGTGCAAAATTTCTCATGGGCATGGACCATTTTCTTTTTCTTTTATAACCATCCATGTAAAGGGTAGCAAACGAAGGGTTAAAATCGTTTGGTGTGTGGGAGTTTTTGGTCATGGCCTATATGCAAACGGGCCCAATAGGCACCCACCAGATTTTGGCTCAGTAAAATAAGCATATGGTGATGTTTAAGTTTGAAATCATCATTAACTTAATATAAAAAAAATATGAATTCCTTAATCTTAACACAAGGTGTTATACGACATTCGAGGCTATTGCGGATTATGACTCCTACCACTTGTGTGGGTCGTCTACATATTTGATCCAGGTTAATTAGAACTCGAGGGCAAGTTCTTTTCAAGATGGGGAGAATGATGCAGATTGTAGGCCCAAATAATAAGAGGCATATTTGCCCATTAGGATTTTAGAGATTTATTTTCCATGTTATTTAGTTTCTAGGATTTTATTTCCGTGTTTTTAGTTAGGGATTTTATTTTCTATGGAATTTTATTTCAATGGCCTATAAATAGGCCTCATGTATTAGAGATTTTCAGTTTTTGATGAATAAAGATTGATTAAGATACCCTACAGACTTCTCTTCTCCTCTAATTTCCTTTTCTTCTCCCCGAGACTTCTATTCTTCTTCCTCCCTATTCTCTCTTCTCTTCTCTTCTTCTCCTATTCTTCTTCTTCTCTTCTCTTCTCCTATTCTTCTTCTTCCTCTCCTTTTCTTCTATTTCTCTTCCCGGTCCTACATCATAATAGCACACCTTAGTTCATGCAAGGTTTTAAATTTCGGTTTCGGTACCCATTTCGGACCCCACCGAAATCCGAAATTTCGGCGAAATATGAAATTTGGTATCAAGCTTCGAAATTTGGGACTGAAATTTCAAAATTTCGGCCAAAATTTTGTAAAATTTATTTTTATTTTAAAAAAAAATTCATTTTCTCGAAATTTAGGACCGAAATTACCGAAATTTTCGAAATTTCGGACCGATATTCCAGAATCCGCGAACTATAAAATTTCGGGAAATTTCGGTCTAAAATTTCGGATTTTGGTCGAAATTTAAAACCATGAGTTCATGCAAGTACAATAGGAAAATATAGTGGAGCCCACAATTTTGGATGATCCTCATCAGTCATTTTTAGTCCCTGACCTAAATAGTTTGTGTCTCGAAAATCACGTCAATAGGATTCTCCTAAGCCTATGATCTGTAGAGCCGTAGAGGTTTGTATAATATGCTGTCCATTTTAAACCTCTATAGATCGGAGGGTTAGGATCATCCTATGGAGATGATTTTTGGGTCATGACCTAAATAATTCGGTTCCCAAGAAATAAATGGTTTGGATCATCCAAACATGTGGTCCCCACTATATTTTTTCCTACACTTGCATGTGCATATGAAACTATTTAAAAATACATAGAGGAGGCTCCACTATGGCGCCATGGGTCTCACCTTTGGTCTATCATAATTTTCTATTTGAAAGGCCTGGCTTCGGATAACTTATAAATCAGAAAACAAAGTTAATCATCCAACTGGAACATCAAGTAATGAGTACTTTTTTGTTGTTGAACATGGATGGTCCAAAACTATATATAGCCAATGATTACCATTCGTTGCTGAAAATACACAATATTGGATGTTTGGATTGCATGATCGATGTGGTTTTGGGGCCATAGAAGATTGGAAACCTTTTGTCTTCTTCCTTCGACATTTACCCTTCCTCTTCGTCCTTTGACATTTACCGAAAAGGCATTGAGGTAAAACCCTAATTGTTCGAGGGTTTGAGATTACCACCCGACGACAATTAGTGGGCGACAAAGAGACTTTACGACGACGACGATGGTGAGAGTTCACAGGAAAGCTCATGATAATCACAGCGAACAAAGGCAATGTTTCTTTGACCCCTCCTCAGCGACGGCGATCAAGGTTTTAAATTTCGGTTTCGATCGCGGCACGGAAACAGAAACATTTCGGTTTAGGTAGAAATCTTGTAAAACCACAAGAACGTATGAAAACATATGTAAATGATGAAATTTTCTTATCTTTTAAGAAAACATGTGTAAATGATGAAATTTTAAGATGTTACTTTGGGAAATGCTAGAATAAGAACAAAAACATGCTAAGAAACCATCACATAAAGCAACAAGAATAAGCACAAATACATGCTTAGAAACCATCACATAAAGCAACAAAACCATCAATAATGGCTTAATCACATTGAACACCTAGTGACATGCGTTGTTGCGCATGTCTTGAACAATAAAGTCAATAAAGAAGTACAATGTAAAGTATAAGAAAGTACAATGACCACTTTCCCCTCCAAGGTCCCCAACTCTAAGTCAATACCACATGGAGTTACGAGGTATTATTTGTCCCATGCCGATTTGACATCACGTGCTTAAGATACGGTTACTTTGCAGTTCAATGATGTTGCCTACCAAATATCATTCTCTATATTAATGAAATGGTATCGACATGATCGACATATCGACCGGCATTTTGCAATGAAACTACTTTTGGTGGGTTTCGTGTTAGTGATGACTGATGTCGACATATGTCGACTGATGTTTGGTACTATGTTTCAGAGAGAATGGAAGAGATAGTTTGGGCAGGCTGATAATAGCTTTTATGATCTCATCAGCACACAAAATTTGAATAAATAAAAGTGTGTGCCTTCTTGCAAAGGCTTCTTGGCTTCATTGATTCTTTCTCCATTTGGATTGTTATGGAAGAAGGCCTCGTTATTGATATTAAGTTGGCTATTAACGACAATCCTTCCCTTGGATAGATGGAGATGGATAGATGGGATCTTGGGTTTATGCAGGATTGTTTTGATGTCATTCTACCATATTTATCGAGGAGTGTCAAATGTGGAACTACAGTGCCTTTCCATGGAAATTGTCTCAAGAACAGCTTTATTGTCTACGCTCAACTCTTGTTGTTGTATTTTCTATTTCTGCACATGGGCCTGTTATCATTCCTGAAATGAATAGAAGTTAAATGCTATTGGTTGATGAATATTTTACTTTAGATTGTATTTGGTGTTATCTTTATTAACTGATGAAACTTTCTATGTCTGACTGTAGAACTGTTTTTGTGTTTCGATTTGCTAAATTATGCTTTTCTATGATGCTTTTTTCCCCAGATTGAAAGGCCTTTACAGAGGCATGGTGGAAGGCTTGATCACAATGAGACGTACTGTGGTTCTTGTTATGGTGCAGAAATGGTATGCTTTCTCTTGCACATTACTTGCATTGAAGGGTATCCTTTTCTTGACCTCACAATATCTATATTCTATAAGATTATTCATTTCTACTCCAACCCTTCGAATGTTTGCCTTATATAGCACTTTAGAAAAACATAAAACATAAAAAAGAAATGGCATCACAAATGGTGGACAAGTTTTGTTTACCATTGGACTTTAAGATTTGTGTTACTTGTTCTGTGTTTGTATTCACACATGTATTATACTCTACAATCGATAAATGGGAATTGCATCATAGTCCTTAGATATTGTGTGGTATGAGAAAATAATAATCGAAAGAATAGCATGGTTGTATCAGTTCATCCACAATCAAGAGGATATTCATTGTCACCAAATTTGTTAAGATGCTTACTTTTTTCCCCTCAAACCCCTTTATTTAATTATCTAATTTTGACTTGAAGCAGCAAACATAGGAGCCTAGATTTATATGCAACATTTAGGGAAATGTTATCAGCACTACTGTATTGTGATGAGGGCACTCCTCACTTTATCAAAAGTATGGTATGGCCCGCACCATAGGATGATCCAAACCGTCCATTAGATGGGCGACAGCCTAAGTAGGTTCTGCCTCTAAAATCATTTCCATAGGTTGATCCTAACCCTCCGATCTAAATGTTATAGAGTTGATCCTAACCCTCTATAGATTGGAGGGTTAGGATCAACCTATGGAAATAATTTTTGGGGCACAACCTATTTAGGCTGTGGCCCATCCAATGGACGGTTTGGATCATCTTATTGTGCGAGCCATACTGTACTTTTAATAAAATGAGGAGTGCCCTCATCAAAATACAGTAGTGCTGATAACATTTCCCAACATTTATTAGCTCAAGTTCAATTTTGATTGAGCAGCATAGGGGTTCCTATGGGGCTATATTTTGTGGGCAGTCTTCCATGAGAAATTGTCTGCTTCTTCGCTTGGCTAAACAAATCAAGCTTGCAAAGGTAGCATCTTTATTTCTTTGCACTTGCGCTGTTTGCGCTCTCTTTTGTTAAAATAGTCCCCTCTATTATGAGCACAGCTTTCAGGTTGCTTGGCTTCATATATTTCTTTATAAACAGTAACATAAACACTTTATTAAAATGAAAGGAACTATACAAGTGACAGATTTTCTCACTGCTAGAGGTAGAATCCTTTGGTTGCTTCTATTTCTCTGCCCTAGATTTGGTTGGGGCAACTGGATTTTGGTGGCCTTGAATGGATCTCAGTTTGCTTTGGAGGAAGATATTATTTGATCCTTTTCTATTTCTGTGTTGCTCAAGAAGGTGATTGACGGATCCTTTTTGGTTTTCTCGGAGGGTTTAAGTTCTGAACTCTGCGACGGTCTGAATTAACTATTGGCATGAGCTTGAATCACTCACAGGAAGATGACAGCAATCTTTGTGTGTGTGGTGTTGGGGGGAGGGGGATTTCAACGTCATGAGATTCATTGACGAACGCGAGTGGTGTATGAGGATTTTCCTTTACCGGCGCATGATTTACGTGGGCCAGAAATTGGAGTAGCAGCATATCGGTCCGCTTCCTTGTTTGCAGGGCTTGGCTGGGCCTGCTTCTGAATATTTGTTAGATTGCTCTTCCTAAACCGGTGTTTGATCATTGTCCCATTTTGCTGGATCGGAGGATGAACTCCTGGGTTTGACCCCTTTTCACTTTGAGGTAATGTTAGGAGCCCAAGATGATTCGAAGGCTTGCTGAATGGTGGAAAGAAGCTTGTTCTCGTGGCTCGACAGACGTGAGAATCGGACAAATTCCGAGATTTGTGAACGGCAAACTAAAGAGATGGTCTTGGGAAGAGAAAGACCTTATAGGTATGAGAAAATATGATCTTCTTAGGAACTTAAAGAATTGGATGGTTAGGAAGATGCAGGGATTTTTTCAGATGAGGAAATAAGGTCAAAGGTAAAGGAAGAGGGCGACAAGAACTCAGCTTATGTCCATGGTATTACAAGTGCAAGTTGAAGAGGCAATAGAATTCGATCGCTAGTAGTAATGTCAGATGCCAGATCCGTGCAGATGTCCTTGCTGAGATTGTGGGCTTCTATCAAAATATTCTTCTGAGGGTTGTGTGCTTCCTAATCTGGAAGGAATAGCTTTTTGATCAGCTTGATTAGGAAGGTAACCGTTTACTGGAAGTGGCCTCCAGCAAGGGGTATTGGTCTTTCACCTTGGTGCCTACCATACCAAATGAATAGAATGGTTTATGCTAACTCATGTAAGGGCCGTGGTGGGCCAAAAGAATCTCCTGAGATCTTTCCTCATCTAGCTTTATGAGTTGGGGTGGCGGGGGCATTGCATTAGTTGTAGGGACACAATGCTTAACAAAGTGGCATTGGCAGTTGAATGAAGAATGGAATTACTTGTGGCATAAAGTCATTACTAGGAATATGGTTGGAGGGTTGATATCACATCCACAACTTTCCAATAATTGCAAGAAAAGTATTTCGTCAGTAATCTATTAATCTTGTTGATGAACCTAGTCCTTTACAATACCGATCAAAAAAAAAAACCTAGTCCTTTACAAATGTATATAGACTTTATCCAAGACTTGCTAATAGACTCCTAGCTAAAATTAGCATCTTCTAACTTAGCCTACAAACCTATGTTGCATCAATACGGGTATGAGTGTTGGCATTCGACATGGGTATCTAGTGTCGGATTTGGCAAACCTCAAAAGAAAGATTCATGGATTTGCCAAAATATTTTAATCAATTCTCAAATTTTAATTTTTTACGCAATAATATGGTTATAACAAGTATTTGGGTTTGAGCCTCTAACTTGATGGTCAAGGCTTTGTTCTACAAATTGGAGGTCGTAGGTTTAATCCCAGCCTACCTACCAAAGAAAGGTATTATATTAAAAATTTCAATAGGTTAAGTAGATATAATATTTTATTTATGTATAAAAAACTTATTATTAGGATGCATAAAATTCAAAACATGCGTTAATTGTAAAGTTGTGCTAGCAGTATTAAAAAAAAACTGATGAAAGAGGTGCAGAAGTGTCACAGTGAATAGTATTGGAATCCGACACTTGTTTGACATAGGTACTTCGCCCATTCAGAAGAATCCATGTAACATGGTTTGATTTCCATCTTATATTTCCCTGGAAATTTTATGAGGTGTTTGGCTAGGAAACATACCCTGTCCAATTATTAAGACTTGAGAGATGAGATAGAGACAATGTGGGAGTTGAGAGGGAGAGACGGCAGTATTGTAGCAGGTTGTAGTGAAAAAGACAATAAAAAGCCATTGAAATGGCTAATGTGAGCGGTGGAAATATCATTTCCCATTACAAATGTGTTAGGAGCACCTTTTGAACTTTTATTTATTTATTATTAATTGCTATTATTATTATTTTTATTTATGTAGTTTTATTTTTATTTTTTTTGAAAAATGACAAATTATATTTAGATTTCAGGCAACTTTACATCGAACTGGGACCAGGAGTCCCCAAAATACAAACAAACAAAAGATGACCTGGGACGTGATGCTAGATTCCCAAAAATCCTGCTATTCCAAACCCAGTCCATGCTGACCATCGTCCATATTACCTCTAACGCCATTCGTATAGAGACCACCACTTTTATTATTTTCATTTCCTCATGCCTCAAGAGTGGAGTAGAGATGGCATGAGTGGAGAGAAAATTCGAGAGAGAAGAGGTCTATTGTGAGTTTCTTCCATTTCCAGTGGAATCATAGGAGGGCGGATGGCATTTTCATTGAATTTCATGTCAAATTCAACTCCTTTATTATGGATTTTGAAGAAAATGTGCTACCCAATCCGTATAAAATAAGTATTTTGTGGAATACTCTTTCATTGAAAGAAAAATGTTCTATCCAAATGCCCATGAGTTAACTTGTTAGAAAACTTTAAGATTCTTTTGGTATTGACAACCGAATGTGGTCCTATGATCCTCGAGGTCACTGTTCATTCGCTCTTCGTTAACTTTATAGTGGTAAAAGTGACTCTTTTTCTCCTCTAGCAAATTTATGGGATCCAGGAATACCTCCTAGGATTGGAGCATTTTGTTTTATGACTACTATGAGCAATATCAATGTTTTTGATGCTTTAAAGAAAAAGGAGTTCCGTTTGGAAAATGTGTGTTGTGTAGACAATCAGGGGGATTGGCAAATCATCTTTCATTCACTGCAAGGTGAGTTACTCAAAAGGTTTGATGTAAGTTGCGTTCTCCCAGGTGCTTTTATCAACCTTTTTAGTCAATGTAAGCTGTCTACTTTGTTGACTTAGGAGACATGGAATGATTGAATGAAAGGAAAGGAAGAATATTTGAATACTGGTGGTTCTGGATTGGGAAACTAGTTTGGGGAAATGGAGAGTCTTACTATCATTCAAAAAGAAAAGAAAAAAACAGAAACAAAGGTCAGGTGTCTTATTATAAGATGACTTTTGTTAGAAAGAGTTTTTTGGGAGTACTGAGTCAGAATGTTTTGAGGTAGTGGGAGGAGATAAATCCAGTTCGCCTGTGAAGGTTAACAGCTGTTTGAGCAATCTTTGCCCCTTTTGGACAAACTGGGTCTTGTGATGGTGGAGCATATATAGAAACAACAAGTGTGATGTTTTGTTAGCATAATCAGTGTCATTTAGTGTCAAGAACTCTTTAAGGGTGAGACGAGCTGTCCTTTCAGCGGCCATCACATTTTCTTCTAAGGAAGATGTTGATATCTTTTTTTTTGGGCCTATTTTGAAAGGCAATCAGTTATAAGATTCTTTAGTTTGAGAATAGAGGTGTTTTGACTTTTTATTTGAATGAAATTGCAACCATTCAAAAAAAAAAAAAAAAAGAAAAAAGAAAAGAAAAAAAGAATAGAAGTGTTTTGAGCGTGGGGCAATCCTTGCCCCCTTTGTACTTCTCTAATAAAATTTTCACGGTTTTCCAAATGAGGAAAGAAGTGCTGATAAGTAAATATGTGTGGATCTATGCTACTAGATATACATTGTTTCCTCATCTTATCTTTCCAGTAAATATAATATTGACTTAATGGTATAGTGCTTTTGCATATTGTGAGACATTCATATGCAGTTTATGGATCTAACCTATATAATTTGGCTGTGTTAATTAACGAAACTTGAAGAGAAGAAACTTGATATAGGCAGTGAACTAAATTGATTATTTGCTTACTTCAAAATGAGGGCATGAAAAGTCATGCCTTTCAAGGTTATCAACAGCAAGTAATGCCTCTCTGTCATCTGTCCAAGTCATATTTCTGACAAGTTTGTTTTTTCTGCTACAGTTAGATGATGATTGTTGTAATTCATGTGAAGAAGTGCGTGAAGCTTATCGAAAGAAAGGATGGGGGATGACAAATCCTGATTTGATGGACCAGGTCTACAAAAACCACTCTTTTAACTTTCTTTTATGTGATTGGCAGATTATAGCTCCGGCATCCCTTTGCATTTTTTTGCCTTATTATCAGTATCTGAAATGACAGGGTGCAACCGTGTGGATTTAATGATGAAGCATGCATTTCCATTACTTCAGGGTTTAATTGCGACCTTTCGAAATGGGGAATGGGAAACCAATAACCTAGTCCCGAATACAGATTCGAGGTTTCGAGACTCAACCCAGTGTTTGAGTAGTGATTAGAAACCTAAATCACAGTAACTCAACATAATTATGACTACATCAATGACTATAGAACATGATATCAGTACTAAGAAAAAATTCATTAGGAAACCTGATTCAAAAATACTTTTGTTTATGGAATGAGAAGTTAGGAAAATATGTTCACTTTAAGAAACTTTTTTTGAATGGTAGGTTCTCTTTATGCATTTGGTTTATTGTATTTTATCAGTAATCTTTCAATCTCAGATGCAGGACCAGACAGGTATGCACCCGTATACCATCAGTTTGAGCACACCATTTTTTTCGTATTTGGGCATTCCCAAATCTCAATTTATGCAGACTTTATGCTGTACAAATCAACATACAAAACAAAGTATATGGTGCCACAAGATCCATCACTGCTGTCTATAATCAATCAAGTACCTTTTAATACCATTATAAGTCTTGTTAAATTGCTCGAAACTAGGAAATAATTTGGTTATTGAAATTTTTTTATATATCATGGGTTTTTGGGCATGGTTTTAAATTTCGACCGAAATCTGAAATTTTGGACCGAAATTTTGGGTTTCGGTCGGGACCGACACCGAAATGTCACATACCCGAAACGGTATTTTATTTTGTCCGAAATTTTGGTCGGAATTTCTTTTTTTCCGAAATTTCACCCAAAAGCCTTTTTTAAAAATTAATTTAACAGTTTACCAAAATTACCGAAATTTCGGCCAATGAGCTTGAATGTTTTTGTCGTTTCGCCGGATTTCGGCCGAAAATTCGAAATCTCGATTTCGGTGGGGTCTGAAACCAGTACCGAAATTTAAAGCCATGGTTTTGGGTATATTCTTTAAGGGCCCTTCTGGTTGCCTCCCCTCTCCTTCCCCAGCATGGATAGTTGATAGAAATGGGGTTCTTTTTTGGTTGACCCTGTCCTAGGGGCATCTGGTCCGTCCCCCACCCCCCCGGCCAACCCCCTTGTCTCCCGCCGAGAAGAAATAATTATGATGTAGACTTGATGCTCTTATACAAAATTATGATGAAACTTTTTCAAAAAAGAAAAAGAAAAAAGAAACCAGAAGTCGGTGGGTACAATGACAAGTCTGCCCTCTAAGGATCCCAACTCTATGCCAGTACCACAGGGTCATGAGGTAATATTGGTCCCGTGCCGATCATTTCGTTCCGACCATTTCGGTTGAATTTCTGGAATTTTGGTCTAATTTCGAGAATTTTGGTCGGAAATAATGACGTGGAGGGAATTCATTGAGATTTCATTTCGGTGGTGATTAAAATGGAAACATTTAAGTTGTTCCGGGGATATTTAAAACCATAATTGTTGTAATTCACTTGTACCGCATTCTCGTCTAATCTCTGAAGGCAACTTTCAATATGCTAGTCATTAAATTTACTGTTTCTTACTCATCCCTGAAAATAAAATAAAATGAAAAACAGTGACTTAGCTCACTCTAATTCATTATCTGAAGCTTTATATGCTCTAGGAGTTTGGGCATCAACCACTTTGTTTGTCGGGATTTGGTATTGATGGCCATTGCTGTTTCAGTGCAAGAGAGAGGGTTTCATCCAAAAGATTAAAGAGGAAGAAGGTGAGGGATGTAACATTCATGGATTCTTAGAAGTCAATAAAGTGGCTGGCAGTGTTCATTTTGCTCCCGGGAAAAGCTTTCAACAATCAAACTTTCTTTTCCAAGATTTATTGGCATTTCAATCAGAAAGTTATAATGTGAGTAGCAATCCTCTTTAACAACTGATTTATTGGCATTTCAAACAGAAATTTTAATGTGACTAATAGTCCTCTTAACTGACCCATTTGGTTGCTCTAAAATGGAGGAACGTGTTATTTAAATTTCTCTTTCTTAATATGGTGAAATATTTAATAAATGCTTCCAGATTTATGTGCAACTTTATGTTGCCATTCCTCAAGATCTATCTAATGTTTGCTTTTTTCTCATAAAACCAGATAAGCCACAAAATAAACAAACTAACCTTTGGAGAAGAGTTCCCAGGTGTTGTCAATCCACTTGACGGGTAAGATCGTCAGAGCATACTCAATTCCAATGAACAGTTAAGTAATGCTGATATCTTCGAGTTGATAAGTTATTATGCTCATATATGCTTTGGCTTTGAAAAAAAATTGCAGTGTGCAGTGGATACAGCAAACACTATCTGGAATGTACCAATACTTTATTAAGGTGAGCATTTTCCCAATTTTGTCCGTCCTGTATTTGAGATACGAATTTAAGCGTATGAAAAACTTGGTTTGATTGTGGAACCATGACTGGTAGATGAAGTTCATTTGAGTATGTATCAAGGTGATTCAATACCTTACATCAGTTCTCTTTTTAACTAAAAGAACGTAAACATCTTAAAATACTAAACTATAATGTTTGAGTAGTAAAATCCAAAGCAAGGAAAAGGAGAAGTTAAAAAAAAAAACTAGTACAAGTTTTTATCTTCTTCTCTGTGTGCGGGCGGGCGGGATAAGTGATAAATGGCTAAGGACCTCATAAGTGCCTTGTCATTTTTATTGTCGTTTTTTAAGGATATTATTTTTATTGTTTTTGATTTGGGAAATCTCACAGAACTACCTATCCTCCATTCTCTTCTCTCCTTGTACTCTCTCTCTCTCAGTAGCTAGCTTAGCTGCTAACGGTAGCATAAAACGAGGGTGGGGCCACATTGTTGGGGTGATCCTAAGCATTCATTTGAAAGGCCCTGTCATGGATGGGGTGTGTACCAAAAATCAGCTTCATTGGATCATCATAGGATGTCCATTTGTGGGAGTGAAAGTGGACAGATACTGTTTGTCCCCTAGTCTGCCCATTTTTTCACCCCACAAAAGGACACCCTAAGATGATCCAATGGAGCTGAGTTTTGGTGGACACCCTATCCATGAAAGGGCCTTCTAAATGAATGCTTTGGATCCCCCCAACAATGTGGGTCCGACCTTGTTTTATGCTAACGTTAACAGCTAAGCTTAGCTGCTATCGTTAGCAACAACCCTTCTCTCTCTCTCTCTCTCTCTCTCTCTCTCTATATATATATATATATATATATATATATATATATAACTGGAGCTGCTTTGCATTTGTTCAGGTTGTCCCTACGATCTACACCTCCATATATATATATATATATATATATATATATATATATATATATAGAGAGAGAGAGAGAGAGAGAGAGAGAGAGAGACATATATACTGTAACTGGAGCTGCTTTGCATTTGTTCAGGTTGTCCCTACGATCTACACCTCCATATATATATATATATATATATATATATATATATATATAGAGAGAGAGAGAGAGAGAGAGAGAGAGAGAGAGATGTATACTGTAACTGGAGCTGCTTTGCATTTGTTCAGGTTGTCCCTACGATCTACACCGATATCAGAGGGCGCAAGATTCAGTCAAACCAGGTAAAGAACTATGTTCCTAAAGCCTTTTGCCTTAGAAGATATAAATGAACGTAACTCCAAAAACATTCATCATGCAGTTTTCTGTGACTGAGCACTTCAGAGTTGCAGACGGCTATCCTCGCCCCCTCCCTGGAATTTTCTTATTTTACGACTTCTCTCCAATTAAGGTGAGTGAATTAAACAACCTGTAAAGTCAAAGATCACATCAACTGCTAGAACCACCTAGCTTACTTATTTTGGTTCAAACCATTTATTTGGAGCTGCATGGACCAAAGGTGTTTTTTTTTGTTCGCAAAAAATCTACAGTCTAACTCATTTGATGATTCTGTTAAAAAATACTGCCATAATTTCTTCAACCCATATTCTAAGAAAAAAAAATGACAGGATTAGAATGAAGATTGCACCAATATGCATGCAATGGAGATGCACATCCCAAGATGATACCCTTAGAAAACATAAAATATATTGTTTTATGATATGTAAGTATAGAGATGCCCAAAATAAAGATTTGATATAAATAACTTGAAATTACAGAAAAACTTAGCCTTGCCCCACTTCTATAGATGTGTGTTCATGTTGATGTGTACACAGAAAAACTTAGCTTTGTCGTACTTCTATAGATGCGTGTTCATGTTGATGTGTATGATCACATCTTTTCATCACTTCCTTAAGAGGGACCATTTAAAATTCCTTTTCACGCCCTTTCCCCATTTTAATTTTGCATGAGATATATAACATAAAAAATTAGAACTGTGGTTGTATTTGTTATATATGGCCATTTTTTGTTACCATGTTCTTCCTTTTCGGAAATAATCCATTTTTAAGATCTATTCTCATTTTTAAAAATAATAGTATGTACCTTTTTATTGAACTTAGGCTATGAGCTAGTCAGCTAACGTGTTTAGGATTTGGAGTGTGTTCTTAACTACATTTCAAATTCACATTAAAGATCATTATTTCTTTTGTCTAAAATGTGCACCCAAAATAATTTAGAGCAATATATTTTTTCTGATTGCTTTATTATCTTTCTTACAGGTGATCTTCACGGAGGAAAAAGTGTCTTTCTTGCACTTCTTGACGAGTATATGCGCTATTGTTGGAGGTAGGGATCCCATCCTGACTGCTCTCTTTATTTACAGTTTCGTTGCTTATTTAGCCCCCTGAAAAATTGAAATGGAAAAGAAAAAAGGTCAGTAGTATGTGTAGCCATAATTTACCCATTGATGGAAGCAATAGGAACCCCATGAAATGATAAGGGACCAACATGGAACTGAGCGGACCACAAGTCCGTGTGGACTAGAATTTCTCCTCGGTAAACTTCAATTTAATCTAGGGAGGTGATATTTTCACTCCCCCTGCACTACGCGCACGCTCCCCTTATAACGTGAACGCTCCCCTTATAACGTGATTTGACGTTAAAAGTGGGCAACTTTAACGTTTTTTGACGTCAAATCACATTATAAGGGGGGTGCATGCGTAATGCAGGAGGGGGGGGGGGGGGTGAAAATATCATCGCCCTTAATCTATTGTGCTAGAGAATACCCTAAACAAAAAGGAAAAAATGAAAAAAACAAACAAACCATCGACTAGCTGATCACTTGTAACCCTAACTTCACCATCTAGGAAGAGCACCATGCATTGTTGGGTGGTGAAAACTCATATTGTATATCACGAGGTCTTTTCTTGTAGTCGGTAGTTCGGTACAGTGAGTTATTTTCGTCCCCAATTCCATCTTCCATGATAGATTCCAATTCATCTCTCAGTCTATAAAGGGGTGCGAATAATCCTACGGGGGGTGCGAATTTATCATCTCCCTATATATATTATTATGTTACATTTAATAAATCTAAAAACTTAAGAACCCCTACCCTTACCTCATTTAAGTAAACAATAATGAAAAATTTTCTATTAATTGATCAAACTCGAAAATGTGTTAATGATTTTTTTTTTTCTTGTGTCTTCTTTTTTGGATTGTTTTCAGGTGTCTTCACAGTTTCTGGTATTGTTGATGCATTTGTGTATCACGGTCAGCGGGCGATTAAAAAGAAGATTGAAATAGGAAAATACAGATGATTCCGTCAGAGAAAACAACCCGTTTTGTAGTTTTGGTGTTGAAAATTGGAATTGTGAGGTTTACAGAAGAGATGGAATTCAGGAGTAGAGCTTCCCCTTGATAATTGGGGGTGATGATTTGACACTGCGCAACCGCGCCAATCTTTTCCCCCCTAATCTTATATTCTTATTGTATATCAGTTTTTACTGTTGATATTTATTGTATTCAGGAAATTGAGGGTGCCAAATAGCAAACATCAATTTCATTATTCTTTTGCTTTGAGTATAGTGGCCTCTCTAAGTTAAATACATTAAACTTAGAGAATATTATCTCTAAGTTTAAAGGAGAATATTATCTCTTTCCCTCAACCAGGAGCTTTTATCTTCTTCCTTCCTACCCTTACAAGAAATCTCTTGGCAGATCATCCACTTTCTGCCACTAACCCAAGGGATTTTGAAGAACGGCATAAACTAAATGGAAACGATATTTGCACTACTTGTTATGATAATAGCATTTCTCTCTCTTATCAAGGACTTCTCTGATTGGATATGGATAGATTTTGGTGAATTGTTACCGACAGAATTTAGTTGATAGGTAGAAAAATGTAAAATAAGGAGGTGGGTGCCATCACTAAACAAGGGCGTTTGCATATTATTTAACTAATATAAAATGGGAAATGATATCACCACTACGACTACGGTATTTTGATGATCGCACTCCTCACTACGGTATGGCCCGCACCATAGGATGATCCAAACCGTCCATTAGATGGGCAACAGCCTGATAGGCTGTGCCCAAAAATCATTTCCATAGGTTGATTCAGGGCCCGCACCATAGGTTGATCCCAATCAGAGGTCTAAACGACTAAACTTCTCATTGAATGAATGTTACGAATCGCAGGGCCCTGAATCAGCCACGTTTCACCCTCTTGGATCCCAAACTTGTCCAGCCTGCAAACCAAAGCTTCTTTTTTAATTCTTCACAAAACGCCCAACCATCAACATCTCCTTTGCAATTGCAACTAAACTACTAAATCCATGAAAAATCCTAACGTTTCGATTTTCTGTTAATGGGTTTTTCTCACTAGGCTCCCCTGCGAAAAACCCATATCTTCTTTTAAAGTGAAGAAATTTCATTTGATCATGAAATGAGTTTTTCCACAACATATTTAGGGCACAAAACCCATCTCTTTTTCCTTCAATGGATCACTACAAGATCCTTGGATTGAGCAGTAACGCAACCAAAGAGGAAATTAAGGAAGCATTCAGAAAATTGGCTTTGAAATTGCACCCTGATAAGCACTCACACTCTTCAAAAGAAGTAAGAGAGGGTGCGACTATCAAATTCAAGCAGGCTTCTGAGGCTTATGAGGTTTTGATCGACGATCAAAAGCGCGCCGATTATAATCGGAGATGTGGAGGGTCTTTCAATGGAGGAAGGGGTTTTACAGATGGGTATGGTTATAGTAGGAATGCCTACAGACCCAGATATGAGAATAAAAGGAGACTTGATTTTGATATTGATTTTCGATTCCTGACTACACGTGGGTTTCTTCTCAATGTCATGTTAGCAAGGTAATTTGTTGTTCTTTCTGTTTTTTTTAGCATTTGTTGCCGTACCGTAATCCTTTTGTTATTACTTTTGTGAGTTTTTTTTATGGTGTAAGCCCTTACAAAATCTCTACTACTGTTGTTGTTTTCTTGGATGCTGGTTCATTATTTTTTTCTTTACTTTTTTTTTTTTTTTTGGAAGGTAAGTGGAAATTTTAGTTTACTAAGAGTCAATTAAAACATACAATGGTAGGGGACAAGAGTCCCTACAATGTGAAACAAGCTATAGTCAAGCCCAAAAATGAGCAGGGATTTCCCAAACGTTCACTTGTTTTCTCGTGAAAGGAAAGGAAAAGAATCTGACATGGCAAAAGGAAAACAAAGGAAAAGAAACTGTGCTGGAAAAGGAATCCTGCGGCTGTTCACTTGCCAAGGAAACAAGGAATTGCATCACAAAACAACAAGTCGAAAACAAGTCGAAAAACCCCAAAAACCCAAACCCCCTATTGCAACAAAAAACTCAAGACCTCAAAAAACCACAAGATTTGAAACCGTATTGCAACACAAAACTAGGAAAAATTCAAAAAAACCTAAGATCCGAAACCCTATTGCAACCACCCAAACAACTGGCTTTGTAAACCCTAAATCCGCAACCCACAACTAACACAACACTCACTTTCTAACATTAAAAAAAAAAAAAAAAAAAAAAAAAAAACAGAAACCCCATGGATAAAATGCTTTGCAAATCACATATATATATATATATATATATATATATATATATATATATATATAGAGAGAGAGAGAGAGAGAGAGAGAGAGAGAGAGACCTTGTTTTTCCAAAAAAAAAATGGAGCTCAGACGAGGTCGCCGGAGAGCAGTCCACAGAGAGAGGGCTAAAACCCAAAAAAAAGGGAAATCAGAGAGAGAGAGAGAGAGAGAGAGAGAGAGAGAGAGAGAGAGAGAGTACCTTGCCGGAGACAACTTCTCGCCGGAGAGCAGTCATTGTGAAGAGATGGCTAAACCCCCCCTCCCCCAAAAAAAAAAAATCAGAGAAGAGGAGAGAGAGGAGAGGTAGAGAGAGGGGAGAGGTAGAGAGAGAGAGGAGAGTACCTTGCCGGAATGTGTTTCCGGAGATGACTTCTCGCCGGAGAGGTTGAGAAGGGAGGAGGCTAGGGCTTCAGCGTGTCGAAGGGAGATGGCATCCCGTCTTTTTTTCCCCTGCGAGAAAAGAAAACAAATCTCGCAATATCGGTGGGAAATGGAATCTCGCTTTAGCGAGGAAACGCCATTTTCCACGTCATTTTTCCAATTTTCCACCTATGTACTTTTTGGGGTTTCTCGGGAAAAATAACGGTGTTTTCTTTCTTTTCTCAACTCGACAAAGCAAGTGAATAGAGCCTAAGGAATTGCAATACTTCCCTTTCTAGACCTTCTTTTGGCAAATTATTTGCCAAGGAGTTAGCAGTGCGCTTCATATGATTAAATATGAATAGATGTTGGATGCACTATACGGCAAAGATTCTGAATCTCCTTGATTATCCTTGTTAGATTCCACGGTCCAAGCGCCTTACAAGCTGCCCAAGCGAGTGCATTTGAAGAGTCCCCTTCGATAATCAAAGGCCTTGACCCCTCTTTTGCAAGAGAATTTATATGTGGCCGACCGACAAACAACAAGGGCAAAGAGAGAAAAAACTCTCCCCCTTGATTTTTGATCCAGGTCAAACCCCCTTTTGTGACTTTCCCCTTGATAAAAAATCAAGGGGGTTGATATTTTCTCTCTCCGCCCTTTATATGTAAAGGGCGGGCACCATATAATTTCTCCTTTTGCGAACCATTTGAGACCATAAAGTAAGGTTTTTTTTTTGAAAGGTAAAGTAGGGCTTTGACCTCCGTCTCATTTGAATCGTAAATCTCTGCTGGACCCGAAAAGGGTTGAATGATAGTCCCCTTATCACCCCGAAACACACCACCAATTCCAGCCTTTCCTGGTTTTCCTTTGAGCTAACATCAAAGTTGAGCTTTATTGAACCCGGAGGTTGAGGAGACCAACTAGGCGCAACCATTATCATCAACTCCTTCTCAAACACGATTGTTTTCCAATTACGAAGAGTGCTCCCCATGTCGTAGAAAGTGAATGAATTTCGTTGTCATACCCACGCTACACCATCCACCTTGATTTCTAGGATAATTCTGCCCATATGTTTTGATTCCCTTCAAATACACGCTCATTTCATTCTCCATATGTGCCAAATTATAGCAAAAGGAAGAAGCTTCCATATAGCGAACCCTGCCTCCTCAAATGGGCCTCAACTCCAATTGAGAATGGTATGCGTGATTGATCTATGAGGTAACCCAAAGTACTCCAAAGCACTTAAAAAAAGCATTCCAAACTGTAGAAGTTCCTTTTCGTGAGGCGATCACATGTGTTTATTCTTCTTTTAGCCACCATCCAAGAGAAAAACGTCACCCGAGGGGGCGCAACCGATCTCCAAATAGTATTATACGAGGCACCCTATCTCTCTACTTGTTATCCTGTAGAAAAAAGAATGGACAGAGAAGAAGCCGTTAGTATCAAGGGACTACACTATTGTAGAGAGGGAAGATTGCTATTCTCACTGTCCTTAATATCTTTTCTCAGCCTAATAACCCACACTGCCCTTCCTTCCCCCATCTCTCCATATAATCACAGACTCTCTCCCCTCTGTCAGATGCTAGGAGGAGTCCTTTTAGAGACTTGATAGCCCTCATTTCATCCCTCTCTAAATACGAGAATTGCCAATGGGGGACACACTTTTGAAAAATTGTTAGAGAGGGACGAAATGGGGGTTATCAAGTCTCTAAAAGGAGTGTTTGATCATGGAGGACAAAATGGTAGTCGTGAGTGAAAGAGAAATCAATCTTCTCTCCCTTATCATTTTCAAAAATAAAATCTTCTCTTGTCAAGTAAGGGATCGGATCAAGAAGCTGGAGGGAGTGACCGCCCACAAGTGCGGCCCATAGCATTGCGCGGGGTCCGTGGGCTGGCAACACAGTAGGTTTGGTTAAGGAAGGTGGAGGCAAACTTCGAGCTTTAATCATCAGAAACTATGTCAAACAACGGTTGCTAAAACTGGTGCATGACTCGGCGATGAAGGTCTTATCAACTATTCCACAAGATGGAACGTTTGACCAACCTCAAGCGACCCTTTCGTAAATCCAAGTGATCTTTTCGTAGGCGTTTGCCCCCAATTGGATTGGGGGATCGAATTGATTATAGAAATATGAGTTTAATTAGTCTATTTATTAGTGAACAAGCAAAAATATTATCTAGACTGGCCCTGGCAGCTCCGATGAGGCTCCAATCAATAATAATAATGGGTCGCCTTCTTGCCTTTAGGAAATCATTTTCAAAAATAAAATCTTCTCTCCCTTATATATATAGTGTGTGTCTTTACAATATAAAGGGATATGAATAAAAATACCTTTACGCACAATAATGTATTCCAACAGGAAACAATCAAACAACTGGCACCCTTCCCTATAGCACTGGAAGACACTAAGGCAATAGGTTATCCATGACTCAACCAATCAAGTTCTAGAATCCCGATTGTTCCGGCTTCAACTGATATACACTTGAATAACAATGCTGTTGGTCGTGTTTGGACATAAGTATACTTGTGGTTAGCAGTGAGGAAAACTTCAAATTCGAGATAATAATATTTCTACTGTTGCTTGATGTCGTAGCTAACATAAATTGCTGACACAAGTTTGTAAAAGTTCCCTGATTACACCATTTATTAGCTTCTGTTTATAAACTAAATTCACCTCCGTGCAAGTTGTTATTTCGTGTCTAATTTTCCTGCTTCTAATTTGGGTTCCATTTTAAAATTTTCTTGATTGTAATGCTTAGACAATGCAAGCTAGTTTAACAATATCTTGCTTGAAAGGGTTGTACTGATAATGGTGGCACTGCAGTGTCCTATTAGGTGGGGCTGTTTTTATTGAAAGAAGTGGTAATGCAATCTGGAAGATGCACAATTCTGGGGTATGGAACTGATCTCTTCTTTCCTATTTATGCATTTCCTTGCATAAAAATGTCTGCACATCTTTTATTCCATTATAGCCTATAGGTCTTACTGACCCAGAGATCGCCACTCTTGGGTCCCCAAGAAACCTTCCAATCATGTGAGATGATGCTATAAAATCTAATAAACCAATGTTTTTACTTTGTTTTTTGTCTTTTTCACATCCCTTATCTTCTTTACATTAAAATGACACATGCCCATGATTAGAGGACCAACAGATCATGGTGACATATCATGATGGGTGGGGAAGAAGGCCTAGACAACCTTCTTTCGAGGTTTCCGTTTTTAAAGGCAAAAAAAGGAAACCTTGAAATCATGGTGCCATATGATTCTCTCTTTCTTGCAGGGAGCACATTAATTCAAGAGGGTATAATATTTTGGCAATGGGGTTTCATAAGATAGACATACATGAGAAGTACTAACATTGGTCTAAAATGTATTTGTTCACGTGATATTTGATTTTTATCTAGAAATTGCATGAATGGACTTAGTCTTTCATGATAGCAATACTTATGTTGAGCTATTAAACTGAAAATTGTTACCCAAGAGCCATCTTTGCCAAAAACTTTCGTGACAATAATCGTGTTGCAGGTTTATTTCTTCGGTTCTGAAATACCAAACGTGAAATGTATTTTGTGGCGAAACACAGTATATAAAAACACCGACCATGAAATGTATTTTGTGGATAAATACTACTGTTACATACCATAGTATTGCACATTGTTACTATTGTTCCTCACATTCGTATGTGTGCTGTGTTCAGCAGCAAACATGATTCATGCAAAAAGATGTGCTTTATAACCACTGTTTAAAAACTTGGACTTGGGCAAGTCAATGATTGATACGGTCAATTATTCATTAGATCGGGTGAGTCAAAAGGAGTTTTTAGTGACTTGGTTGGGCAAAACTCTACTTAGACTAGAATTCGGCACGGTAAAACCGAATGACTCTGACGAGTTGATGATTGTTGTTGGGAAATTTTTTAAGCTGTGTTTGTAAAAAGTTTCATGAGGTAAAAACAGCTGGTAATAATCAAAATTGTAAATTTATGAATTCACTACCCATATGAGCATTTAATAAGATACAGTCTTATTGATCATTGTAGCCAATGTAATTACACATTTAAAGCATACGTGGTAGAAACCTAGATAGCTGCTCTCAACCAGTAGTTCTATATGTTACTTAAGGTTTCTACTTTATGGGAAACAATGCTGAAAAAGCCTACTTACTGTAGGACATATAAAAGTAAACAATGCTACTTAAGGTTCCTACTTTACAGGAAAAAATGCTGAAAAGCCTACTTGCTGTAGGATATGTAAAAGTAAACAAATCTTTCTATGTATATTTAGTAGCAGCAGCAGTCTTCTACCGTTCTAGGCTTCAGACCTCTTGCTCCTATCACCAAATAATGCTACCATGATCACATTAGATTTACCTTTAACTGGATCAGGTTTATACAATCTGTAGCTTTTACTATTTTTAGTTTAAATGTTATAAATACAACTGTCAAATTCTATGTTTTACTAATCATGCATAAATATTTTAAATTTCTTAATCTTTTTTATGTAGATGGCTTTTGTTACTGCACCTTTATCTGCTTTTACTCCTTTTGCTTTGTGCAACTGACATAAAATGACAACCAGTGAAATTCTTGTTAAATTCGTTCTACCCAAATGCTCAATCTATGGGGGAACGGAGAGGTTTCTCTGCTACTATTCAAAATCTCCCACAAGGCAGTCCTGTATCACTGCACTCGTTTATCGTTGGGCTAGAAGTTAAGTTTCAGAAACCCATCTCCTGAACATGGTTTAAAATTTCGACCGAAATCAGAAATTTCGGATTTCGGTGGGGACCGAAACCGAAATTTTCCTAAATTCAATTTTTCGCAATTTACCAAATTTCGGATTTCGGTCCGAAATTTCGATGTAATGACATTATTTATTAAAAAAAAAAAAGTGTTACAAAAATTAGGTCCGAAATTTCGAACCAAATTACCAAATTTTGGACCGAAATCTCGGTTTTTGGTGGGGTCCGAAACGGTTACCGAAACCGAAATTTTAGACCATGCTCCTGAATTACTTGGGAGATTGCCATGTTGTCTTACACCTTGTGGGTGCTACTTTTCTGAAACTAAAATTCTATCATAAAATCATAAAGGGCTAGTTTGGTTGATCTATTCGGATTGCAAATTGTTAAGTGCCCTGTAACATCCCAAGATCATTGGGTATCTGTCCATAACCTGCCAATCAAACAGTTGGAATCATCCAGTCACACTGCTATTTTAGCTAATTTAGCTCATCAACCATTTTTTATTTTATTTTTTTGGAATGGAGATTCAAGGTCTTCTATTCCTTGCTTTTTTTTGATGGGTATGTGTGTCGTGTATTCTTGAGACTCCTGCATCGCTGCCTCTTTCGAAATACATTTGCACTCTTTTTCGAGTAACATGACGCATAATCATTTTAAGTTGAAGAAGTGGTTTTATACTCTGATTTAAGTGATTGTGTTTCACATGCAGAAATCATTTGAAGAAGCAATGGAGTCCATTCAAAAGACAAAGACACCGAATGATGAGACCTGAACAGGTTCCCATCTCAGAGGTTTCTCTCTTTCTTTCTATGGAAAATTACATGGGAACCAGATATATTAGTGACTCGGGACCCTACAGTTATCTTATGCCATGCAAAACCTGAGAATCATGCGCTTTGGTTTTTCTGTCCATCCGATGTGTTACATCGGAATAAAAGTGGGGATCTTATCGTTGTTTCTCCACCCTCATTACTAACTCTGTTTTCTGCAGCCTCTTGTTCTTCGACTATTCGAGTGGTGGCTGTAGAGTGTGTGATGCAGTATGACCTATGATGGCACGCCTACCATGTTCGAGACGTCGAGTATCATAGAAGGAAAGATATATGAAACTATGCGGGGATTTTGGTTGTTCCCCGCTCTGTCCCCTTGTCATACTTTTCCATCATGAGCTAATATCTTGTAATTAAGCTAATATCTTGAAATTATTTTAACTTGGAGTGGATAATAATAAATAAGAAAAATGCTCCTTATGGATTGTAAACAGAAGAACTATGACTTTGCTCTGCTGTGTATATAGGAAATTAATGAATAAAATGGGTGCACATTCAAAAATTACCTCTTTATGCTTTTTGGTTTTGCTGTTTTAAATTTGCATTGGCACTCAATATAGATTGAAATTGCATGAAAAAGATACCGAAGTGTGAAACTTGAAAGATTTTCCTGGATGATGACAATTCAGGAGAGCAGAGGTGAGGAAATCAATAGGGTCCTACTTATCGCCATCTGATCAAAATATTGAAGGAGGTCTCTGTCTCAGAGGTGAAGTTTCTGTTAGGTATTTGGACGGCCACGATTAACGGTTGTTGGGTGGGCTACTAAACCATGAACCCAATAAATTCTTGGCAACCTTACTCGATAACAAAGGCAGGTTACTTCTTCGACATGCTTATATTGCACGGGGATGGTAAAATCCTCTTTCCACACCTTGTTCATGCATTTTCTTCTTCATTTGATACACTGTCAAGGAGTGGCGCCTTCTTCTCATGCATGCATGGTCCACGCAAAACAAATTAAAGAGTTTTGGTTTGCCCAAGCATGAGAGAGAGAGAGAGAGAGAGAGAGAGAGAGAGAGAGAGAGAGATGAAAAACAGTTTTTTTTTTTCTTTTTCTTTTTACTTGTGAAATAGGAAAACCAAAATTTTATGAGGGATTTGCTAGGGACCATCGCAGAAGGCATTTTGCTGTTACTGCAAGCCACTATCGTGCTGTTACTTTCATTAATATCTGTTACTAAGCATGCGTATTGATACATGCAAAAATCAGGACTATAAGTGGTTTTTCCCACATTGGTAAGTTTGGAAAACACTTCTAAAACGAGATCCCATTCAGAAGATAAAGACGGATGGTGAAAATAACCAAAGATTTGGGCATTTTCACCTGATTTTTTGCATTCACGAGCTCACTTTCTTCTCTTCTTGCTAACGTATCACATGCTTCTCTTCTTGCTTACGTATCACATGAGTGGGCATGTCTTTTTTTTTTCCAAACGAAATTCCATTTTGCTAGCAGCCCTCGTTAACTTTTACTCAAAATCTGGTCACTACATTTGCTATTTTTTTCAAAATTTATCTGCAGGACACTCTTTCATTACAATCATGTCAAATGCCCATCATGAGAAATCTACGGCAAGGCAGACAACAGCCACTCCCCGTCACAAAATTATGACTATTTGCAACACACTCTTGGAGTATTAAATTTCAGTTCTGTCTCAAAGTACATCTATCTTCTACTATCTTGTTCAACCAAACTGTCCACTGAGAATAGCAGGTGGGACTAAGAATCACCCACAGGCAAGAACAGAAAAACATATACCAAATTCCCTACAATGCGTAAATTATTTTGCACAAAATCTATAAATTCAAGTACATTCGGGTCTAAATTTTGACTATGGCCTATGATCCATTTCCATCCACTGAATCAATATTTTACTGAAATCAAGACAATTTACACCTAGCAGAGCTAGCAAATCAGTTTCAACAATTCCGAACAATGAACTATGCCTGTAAAATCCAGAAATAGAGTGCATTTTGTTCTAACCCCTGACTATGCCACAAAATGGCTTCCAATTCGATCAATGACATGTTCAAAAGTACAATGAGAAATGCATGATTAGAAAGAAAAGAACTGTTTAAGACAAGCTAATGCCAACTACATACAATCACCAGGAGCAAAGACTCTGTATGCCAAGGATTGTTAACTTTATCTCGTAGTAAAATTTACATATAAAAGCATGAACTTAGTGACTGCTGTACAAAAAAAAAATGAAAAGCATATATGAGAGCCGTGACACACCTCATCCAAGCAGACAGCATGAACCTCAAACAGAAGTTGAGTGAGCCAACTAGAAAATCTATGCTATTTCTCATTCAATTTCACCTAGCAAAAGAAAAAAAGACAAACTGCAACCTCAGTAAAAATAGTTTAGAAACCGTTCATCTCCAAAAGGTAAGTTCTCCGTTTTGCCAAAGCCTTCACAGCTGTCTTGAATGGGCCACCACTGAACGCCGCAGAAACAAATGCATCTGCCTCCTTCCTACTTACCCCCCCAAAGCCCTCCCCCGACGGCTTAATCGCCACTAATGTCGCACCCTGCATCCCCATCCCTCCAGGAAGCTCCAGATATGGTGCATATTTCAATTTCATGTTCGAAGCCGGCACTTGAGTTCTACTTGAAGATGCCGAAGCAGACAATGGTTTCTCCCTGAACTCTCTCAGTTGCTCACCCGCCATACTTAGAGTCCCTTGCCCATCAGCATCTGTGAAAACCAAACTCTTCAGCGTCGGATGGTCCTTAATTATCGGCTGCAACAGATAATGCCTTGTGGAAGCAGCAATCAAAGAGCCAATGGTCCAAACCACTCGCAATTTCAGCCCTCCATTCGTGTAAAACGATTCAGGTATGCTTCCATTGTCTTCGGGAGTTTCTTGATTCGAGACTGGTTTTCGGTCTATCTGGGTACCTCCCAAAATGACACAGTTCTGCAGAGTGCTACCAAATTCAGCTTTCCATTTGAGAAGAACACCATCTTCTGTACCCACATCGCCAGCTGGTAATTCAATTTGGAGGTTCTGGACATGACTGAAGTTCTTGAGGACTTGTTCAGCAGAGTGATGAGAGAGCTGGGGGAGAAGGGGCTTGTTTGAGTTGTAATTGTTGCAGATATGGTTAAAGGGTTTGAGGAAGGTGAAAAACATGAGCTTGATAAATTGAGAAAAGAGATTGTGAGGTTTCTGGGAAGTAGAGTTCAGGTTCCCATGGAAGTCACCACCGACGGATACAACACGGTCAATCTTGACAAAGACATCGTGCACGAGTGGGACAAGAGAATTGAAGCGTTTGGAGACAACGGCACAGCGACCTAGGGACCGGACATCGGCAAGTTTGTTGAAGATAATGAGGACTATGGAGTCGGGGATTCTGTCGAATTGATCAGGGTAGAATTGATCAGTGTAGAGAGACGGGGCAGCATGAATTCGGGTTTTTGACTGCATTTCTGCTTTCTTGTTTTATGTGAGGAAGATCAGTAATGCAATGTTTGCTTTTCCCCAATTAATTTTTGCAGGGGTGTACCTGAAATAGAAACTCATTTGAAGTTCTTAAGCAGAACCAGTACAAACTACTACTTTTCAAATGTCGCGGACATGAAACCAGTCCATGGAGAAACCAAAATGCGAATAAAACTGACTGAATTTTCATAGTAAATTTTGAGGACTGATTGAAATTCCTAAAGCTAAACAAAAAACAAGATGCAATTTTACAAAGTACCAAGATTTGAACCTGAGAATAACAGATTATCCAGATGTATCGATGACGAAAATTCGCAACTAAGCTCAAATCCCAAAATCTCAGAGCGGGAACAACAATTATCAGGAGAAGTGCTACTACATCTTTGCCAGCAAATTTTAGAAAAATTAAAAACTTCCAAGTTTAGAGATTTTTGTCCATGACCAGGTAAAAGAGGACGACTTGGGTTTGGGGATCTAAATGCATAAAACCGTGACAATCCCACAAAATCCATTCGATCTAAAATTAGAAACAAAAAATCAGAAAAGCTTCTCGATCTGTAGATTAAAAGACAAATTCCTCCGAAATCTCACCTACAAAACCCTAGCAAAAAAAAAAAAAAAAACCCTACTAATTTATCAACATCTAGTCCAAACCCTACACAACCACAAAATCTCAAATCTCCCAAAAAAAACACAAAAAACAAAATTAATCACTCAACAAAGTACAAATCAACAAGAGAGAAACGCATCAATACCTAAAAATGTCGCATTTCTTCTTAATCAACGAGACTCCACTGATCCTCGCCACGAAAACCTGATCTTACACCGTAAAAACACTTTCAAACCATCAGAAAATCAGATTTCCTCTATGCCTCACCAGATACCTAGCAGAATCGATTATTTCTCCACCATTCGATTAAAAAAAATCCACACATGTAAAATTAGGGTTAGATGGTTTCAGAGAAGTTTTCGAAGCAATTCTAGAAATTCAATCGCAAAAATTAGGGTTTTTGAGGGATTTTGAAAGAAGGAATGAAAGCGAGAAGACGAGAAATTGCAGCGATCAGGATCCTCTCTCTCTCTCTCTCTCTCTCTCTCTGAAACAGTGACTTTCGAAGAAAGAAAACTCCCTTTCTATCTCTGAGTCTCTCTGTATATATGTACTCCTTTTGGGAAGGGGTGATAACGGCACCGTTACGGTCACGGGAGCCTCGGCGCGTGAAATGAGACACGGACGGAGAAAACCTGACGCTCTTTTTTTCTGTCTGACTTTCTTTTCTGTAGTATAAAACAAGGTTGCTGATATTAGCACTACCATGTTTTGATGATTGAACTAACTCACAGTCTTTTATTTTTTAAACAGCTGTCGAAGATTATTACAGTTGCCAGACAGTCTTAGAAAATGAGAAAAGTCCGGAATATAGGTAGTAGTTTGGAGAAACTACGGATTTCGGATACTTTTTAAAACAAGCATCAAACACGGGTGATTCTTCAAAAAGGGGTGGGGAAAAGACCCCAATACCCTTCTGACATGATCAGAGTCCTCGTATGTTGTCCTTCCTGATGAATGAGAACGTCAATCATTATCTTTAAAAATTTTAAAGGATGAGAACGTCAATGCAGGGGGTGTTAAAATATCATAAAAAAGGGTTAAAATTGCCCACTTTTTACGTCAAGGAGAGAATGATATCTTTTGGATAATAACGACTCACGTCTCTTTTGGCTTAGAACGACTATGTTATTGAACATTTTATTATTTTCTACGTCTCTTTTGGCTCAAGCATTTCAATTTTTTTTTCAACACGTGTTAAGCATCCATCCGTCTCTAGTTATTTCCAACGGCTAAAATAGAAATAAACCAAAGGTTCTGTCAGTTCAAATATACATTCAAATGAACCAAAAGAAGCCTTGTGAAGGAACCAATTTAATGGGCAGTAATGAAAAAGGAAGCTCTTTCAGATTTCTGTTGATATCAGAAGGGTATTGGGTCTTTTCCCCACCCCTTTTTGAATAATCACCCGTGTTTGATGCTTGTTTTAAAAAGTACGCAAAATCTATAATTGCTCGAAACTATTACCCACATTCCGTACTTTTCTCATAAAACAAGGTTGCTGATATTAGCACTACCATGTTTTGATAATTGAACTAACTCATATTGTCTTTTATTTTTTAAACAGTTGTCCAAGATTATCACAGTTCCCAAACAAAATCTACTACAATAAGCTGGGATGAAAAGATGAGGGTTTTTTCAATTTTTTTGAAAATCACGTGAGATTTACACGTCACATTTTTTGACTTTTTTGAACAAATGCACCCATTCAACTCATATAATTTCAATCTTACCCCATATACATGCAGCTTCTGTGTATACCTCCTTTTAAAGAGAAAGATATACACTGTATTTCTATGTATAGAAGGAATACGTCCCCTCAAGCCTCTCTCTTCATGCATCTCACGCTCTCTGTTTTCCACGTGCCTCTCTCTCTCTCTCTCTTCATCTCATCCTCTTCATCTCTCTTCGATCAGCAGGTTTGATTTTCCCATTCACAGCCATTGAATCATTTTTCATCATGACTTTTCTCGCCAAAAAAATACTTCCTTTGTATCAGCTATTCTATCAAGACAAAATGGACCTCTGAAAAAATGGATATGTTGTAGTAGGGTTGCAACTCGGGTCGGGCGGGTCGGGTTTTGGAGAACCCAACCTTACCCGAGAAATATCTTGGGTCGGGTTTTTTTCGGAAAACCCACGATTCCCAAACCCGGCCCTACCCATGATAAATCTCGGGTCGGGTCGAGTTTTTTCATGTTGATGCAATTTTTTAAGGAAAATTCTTGTTTGGCAAGGCAACTCAACTCATAGAAGCAGAAATTACACTCACATTACACTTGAATCAAACAATGATGTAATTACACTCACATTACACTTGAATCAAACAATGATGTAATTACACTCACATTACACTTGAATCAAACAATGCTGTAATCAAACAATGTTGTAATTACAATCAAACACTTGAATCAACTCAACTCATAGAAGAAGAAATTACACTCACATACAATAACAGTGGGTGCGTGGGTTTTCACTTTTAACTTTTAACTAACAATAGAAAAAAACGTACATACTATAACTTATGTAACTCGGGTCGGGTCGGGTTGGACCCCTTCAAACCCGGCTCGACCCGAGATTCATGTGGGCTTTTGAATGCTCAACCTGGCTCAACCCGAAACCCATGAAACCTGAACCCAACCCAGGCTATTTTCAGGTCGGGTCGATGCGGGTCGGGTAAAACCCGGCTCGAGTTGCAGCCCTATGTTGTAGTTTAGTTTTAAAATGAAAGATACTACTGGGTTTTGGTTTAATTTCTTTTTGCTCTTTGACTTTTCATTTATTTCTTCTCTTGGTTTTGGGTTTGTGGGTTTCTGAAAATGAAAGCTATTTCTGGGTTTTATTTTATTATGATTTCTGTTGCTTTGTAAATCTGGACATTTGGGGTGTCTTTGCTGTCTGTTACTTTCGAGGAAGAAGCCCTTGGCAATATTATAGAAGTGTTAGATGATTGGGGTTTCTGGGTTTTTAAATGATAGATGCTTTTGTGATTTATTTTAATTTTATTTCATTTCTAATCACAACTTCTCCATATCCCTTTATCAGCTGCATGTTCTAATGGAAAATGCAAGGTCTGTATTTTTCTTTTTATAGCTTTTCTGTTCTTAGGTTCATTTGAATTTTATTTGGTTTTAATTAATTTCTATTCACAGCTTCTCAAAGAATTCATCAAACAATGATTGTGAGATAGGATTGTATAAGAGGCTTTTCATATAATTTCAATCCTACCCCCTCATTTATGCTTTTAACAAAGGCACCCATTAAAGCCGTATAATTTCGATCTTACCCCCCTCCTTTATGGTTTTTTAATAAAAAATCTATAGGGTGATCTTAACCATCCGATTTAAGAGGAATTATGGAAACATCTATAGATTGGAGGGCTAGGATCAGCCTATGGAAATGATTTTTGGGGCACAACCTATTTATGTTGTGTTGCATCACATGGACGGTTTGGATCAAACAATCACGTGATCCGTATAGTTCTTTCTCGGCCCGTGCCTCGCACGGGTTTTTTACTAGTGTTCTCGTAAGCCAATTAAAGGGAGATGATATTTTCACTTCCCTGCATTACGCATGCGCTCCGGTGATTTGACGTGAATAGCGTGCAACTTTAAAGCTTTCTGACGTCAAATCATCCTAAGGGGAGCGCATGCTTAATGCCAGGGTGAAATATCATCGCCCCAATTGAAACAGAAAAGACAAATAGAGTTTGTGCAATATTATCACCCCATGCAGTAGGCATTCGCCCCCTGTTAACGTGATTTGTCGTCAAAAAGAGTTAAAGCTGCCCACTGTTCATGTTATAAGTGGGGCGAATGGGTATCCGAGATGGGGTGAAAATATCATGTCCCTAATTTAAACATTTTTGATTGATTGATTGATTGATCCCTAATTTAAACATTGGTAGGGCATGTCAGTAGCCTAGGATAAAATATCTTGGGAGTCTTAAAACAAGCGGCTTTGCGTACTGCACATGTCCTGTATTTGTGGAAATAATATATTTGCCCATTTTTACTTGCTCGGGCCACCCTCTACTAGTGTGAAAGGGTAGACATAAATACCCTAGAGGGGGCTGGCCCAAGGAAGAAAACGGAACGAACATATCACTACCCTTATTTAGCTTTACTCAGCAACTGCTTACGTCGGAATACGAGAGGATATTTAGCGTAGGGTAAATTATATATTCAGCCCTTTTTCTTTCTTTGGCCATCTTCTTGTACTGTAAAAACTAGTGGGCTGTCCGGGGGGAAAAAGGGTGAATATATCACTTCTCGAACGTGAAGTATCCATGCTTCCAGTTGAGTCTAGCGATGGGAAGTATGCGAGTAAAAGGAACTGGACGGTCCAACTAACCATTTGATCTGACTTAGTTAGGTGGGTCACTGACATACAATGGGATCCAATCCCATCTGATCCGATTCGATATGAATACGATGGATCAAGATTTTGACTACCTCAATCGGTGTCCTGAGGACCACCGAACTTTGTATGAAAATGGGCCCAGGTATGTAGAGATAACAGCGTGAATAAATTAAATTTTCCTTTAAGAGATGTCTTCAACATGTGATGTACCACGACCCAACACCGAAAGAAAGGAAGCATGAAGGAAGATAGACATAAAGAAAATTAGCGTGCATGATGTTTTGAGCTCCTTCGACTAACTCTTCGCCCGTTCAAAACAAAGTATGGCCGGTCCACTTTGATGTTACCTTTCATTCAATTATCTTATGCAGGCGTGCAACATGTCCCCCCCTCATTTTACCTCTTTATCTATCTATCTATAATATATACTAACCAATTTTATTTCCTGTTGCATGTTATTGCAGCTAGGCTCACTTTTCAGCAGATTTTGTCTTCATTCGTGAGGTGGCTGCTCTGACATGCAACATATGGATGTGAAATGCCTTTTGCGATGGCTGCTAGCAAATCCCAAAAATATTTCTTCTAGAAATTCGGTAATCTCTCACTGTTTTGGGTTTTGTCACTCTTATTCCTAATTTCTTATCTCAGTACTTTGGTGGGGCCCACTATTTAACACCTGATGGTATGATTCGTGGGGGGGCAACAATTTATGTTCATGGCCAGCATTGATTGCGGCCATCACTCAACGCTTCATCTTTTGATGTGATGAGCCACCCAAACCCGTGCATTGAGGCCCAGGCCCAGCATTTCACCTACTGTTATTATGAGATGGGGCCACCGCTTTATGCCCCTTATGGGGTGTCCTACCAATTTGCCCCTCAAGTTTTGATGGAACGGGCCCACTATCTCCACCAAACCCATGCATAAGGTGGGACCCCTCTCTTACCCCTGATGTTATTGATGGGTGGGGCCCACCACCTCTACCTCAAACCTATGCATTAGGGTGTGTCCCACCATTTTAAACCCATGCATATTTAGCATGGGCCCGGAATAGTAGTTTTACTGTATATTAATGCAAAATGATATACGCACTCCCTTGTTTTATTAATGGTTATACCTTTTTCATTTATATTTTTTTTCTAGTAAGGTGTTGCAAATATGCTATTAATGTTCTCAAAGAAAAACTAAAAAGAAAGTCACTTTTATGATCTTGCTAAAAGACACTCATTGTGTCCCACTTCTGACTGAATTGATGTGATTAGATCCGTTGATTCAAATGGCAACCATAAGTATGCCACAATACTGCTGAGAAAACCTTTATCAGATGATCATAGGTGGGTTAATTTCACGGGTAGACCGTTGATTTCCGTAGTCTGGTATCTTACACGAGATGTTTGTTTCGAATGGGACCCCGATTATGCAGGCGACCTTATGGTGTTCTACGACATCAATGGTCTTGATTTTATATACATAATACATGTACCCCTATCGGACCCAATAATTGCATGTTAAAGTGTCAATCTAAAAGACAGACTCAATTTTCAAGTCGGAAAGGCCCTCTTCATTTAAGATTATGACAACCGATTGTGAGTGGCAATCTGATTATCGGAGTCGAAGTATAAAATAATTTTGGGAAATGATAAATGCGCCCCTTTTCATCACATGGGACATCCAGCTGCAATCTTGTGCATGGCAATCAGGTGCATTCACTCCTTCAAATGTTAAGTACATCAGTCCCTTTGCAGTCATAGATACACTGTGTAGCTGGGTGTCCCAAGTAATGAAAAGGGGCGCATACACCACGCACCATAATTTTTCATTAATCACATGCCACACCACGCAACAACGTGGCTCGGCTGATGTGGTACTGATGTGGTAAAGACTCTCTCTCTCTCTCTCCTATAGAACCCTACGAAAACAACATGCATTTAGAAGGAAATCAAGAGTGTTTTCCCAAAGTAGTACCCAACAGACGAACACAAATGATATTTAAAAATTTGAGACACATTTACTTTAAAGCTAAGTGACCATATATCATATAAGTAGCGTGTTAACCCTAATTCCAACGTCTCAACAATTGGCTCATAATCACTGCTCATCAAACTAATTGGAGACAAGATGTGGGTTTTTTCGATGCAAGGAAAAAATTGAAAATAAAAGGTTTCCAAGCGTTTGGCTAACTCATTTTTCATAGATAGCTATGAGTACCTTTTTTTCCTGAAAACATTTTTCCCTAGACACAAACGGCCACGATGTGTTTTGACACTTCATCATTGATAGCTATTGAAAGGACCACATGCCTTTTCTTAGGCCTTACTTTAAATGAGGTTTACCCACAAAGAAACGAATGGGTTATGGTTAACACTAATGTGGGTTCGTAGATAGAGATCGACTGAACATATCTTCAATTCCTCATCATGATAATGAAGCGTTCAATGTCCTTGACTATAGCATAGCTACCAAAAAAGTATCCATGAGAAAAGGCAAGTTGGCGTGGAGACATGATCTGTCAACGTAAACAGTTTGTCAATGTCCTTTCCTTTCCCTTTCAAAAAACAAAGCCAAACACTAACTATTCCCATCATTGCAAAAGTTCTTCCGACTAGTCAATTTATGTAATTAAGCAGATAAGATTACGGGACTGATATCCACACAACCCATGTTTTGACAGTGGAGCAGCCGTGGAAGGCTATTACAATTCCCCAAAAGCTCTCAGCTAGCAGCCAATCTGAAGTGTAAAACAAAGTGAGTTTGCCCTGTTATCAAATTAAACATGGTCGTGCAGATATCAGTAGCCAAAGTTTATTTGAATTTGATCTTCTGTAAATGTCATATGATGACCTCTTTGAAGCCATTAACTATATCATTTGTAAAACTAATATGACCATTATTTACAAATAAATAGTATTATTATTATTAGGGATTTGCTAGGAAAATGTCTTCATTCATGTGGTGGCTGGTCTGACATGTGACAAAGCTCGCAGCCGCGAAATGCCTTTTGCGATGGACCCTAGCAATACCCATATTATTATTAGGGATTTGCTAGGGACCATCGCAGAAGGCATTTCGCAGGCCGGCTGTTGCATGAGATATCAGCCACCTCATGGATAAGACGAAATCTGTTGAAAAGTGAGCCTACGTGGCTGCTCCCTCATGCAACAGCCGGCCCGTGAAATGCCTTCTCCGATGGTCCATAACAAATCCTTATTATTATTATTATTATTAGGGAGTGCCTAATAATATCAAAACTTCGGCCCTGTTAGTATGAGATTTTGACAACCGATTGAGTCCAATAATTGGTTTGGGGGCTCACCATCGGTTGTCATGAGCTCAAATGAACAGGGCCTTAACATGGGTTCATACTCTTTTCGATCTTCATTCCATTTTAAGCAGCATCTTTCTCAGTTTAAATGTTTTCCTAAGGGTGGGGATACCCAAAAAAAAAAAAGGATCATACATGGGTCACCTTATCCTTGTAAGTTTGCTTAACTAGAACCACACCCATCTTTTTCATCATCTAACCCAAATATTTCTACATCTAGCATTATCAAAACTTCACTACTCTACGTTGCTCCACATCTCAATGTACATGTATGTGTTTTTTGGGCTGTTAGAAGACTCAAGAGATATCGAAACCCATAAGAACCACTAGATTTGGAATTATCCAATATCTTATTCACTGTTGATTCTACTAGCTAGACCTCAAAAGGTTCGAATCCTGGAACCTTTTTCTCTATCTATCTCTCTTCCTCATTAGTAAGAACCCCTCATTGTCTTGGGTAAAAGCGTCATTGTCTTGGATAAAGTCGACGAACAGAAATCAAATTTGCATATAAATGTATCTTGATTCCCATCGGGCGAGGATCGAATACTGCCAAGGAAAATAGATTATGGATGGATGCTCCAAAAACCTAAATAGACCAAGCCTATCTAGAGAAATGGAGCAATACATCCTCCAAGCAACATAGAAGGTTAGTAAAACGGACAATTCATGATCTTTAGGTCATGTTTGGCTGCCATGAAATTTTTTTCAATGGGATTTTAATTTATTTAGTGGTGAGAAACGGCTAGGGAGGGTGTGAGAAAGAAAGAATAAAGAGAACAGAGGAGAGGGTGAGAAAAGGCTGAAAAACAAGGAAAAGAAAAATTCCAAATAAAATACAATATATTTTCCACTTGTTTTTGACCCCTTACGCTCTCCATTCATGCGATATCTCTTCATCCCCGACGCTGCCTAAGCCTCTGTCACCACTTGATAACCTAATATTTCTTGCAAAAAAAAAAAAAAAATAATCCTGCTTACAAAACATGTCATTAATCTATCTATCTATAATATATACTAAGCAGTTTGTTTCCCATTGTCATTCGCTTTTTTCCAAGAAATTTTTTGTTGGAAAACCTTTTATTTAGACATTATGTTTTTGTTTTGATAGGGTAGGATCCAACATTTTATTCTCAAGCATAATAACATGGATGGGGGCCACAGTTTTACCCTTAATCTGGTGGGCCCACCACCTCAACCCAAACCCCCATGCATATTGTGGGTCCCACTATTTTCACTTCATTCTATGGTAGAATTGGCCCACTATTTTACGCCTCATGATTTGATGTGGTGAACCCACATGTCCACCCAAACCCATGCATAGGGTGGGGCCCAACATTTTACCCCTTTTGATGGGATGGGGCCAGTGTTTTACATTTATTATGGGGTGGGGCCCACCAATTTACAAATAGCATGGGATGAAATACTAGTGCTCCTATAAAACTCTACATCACATGCCACACTATATTTAAAGTATGGTAACAATTAATAATGGACTTTGGCAGTTTTTTTTTCCTAGCTATCCTAAAGAGATTGGGATACACTTAAGACAGAGAGAACACCTAACCATCTCTCACTCCAGAGCCCCACTCTCTTTCTAGCCCCACCCTGAACGGATTTTTTGGGTAAAGATGTCTAGCCCCACCTAATATACCCATTCCTACTCATCTGCATTTAACCACACTATGGACCCAAACATCTCTGGACATATCCATTCACATTAAAAAATTAAACGCAGCTGATATCCAAACGATCATAATTTGATAATGGGACAAGAACTTCTAACACAAAAATCTCATCTCTCCTCCCTTCCAAACCGTGAGGCTAACATTTTATTCAACCACTGCACAAAAGTATCTTTCCAAATCTTTCTTCTTACACTCCCTACAAAAATAACCAAAATAAAAGAAACCTATATGATAGCCAAGATGAAATAAAGGCAAGAATCTCTCTCAATGAGAAAGAAGACACATAATACAGAAACTACCCTATGATATTTAAAAGCCATATTCGAATTCTTTGTGGTTTCCATAGCAACGTTGATACAAAACAGCCACCTCATGCAATGTGAAATGCATGCCGTGAATAGCATTTACCCACTTTGATTACTATTTCCAAAAACTTGGCCCAAACTTAGCAACACCAACTTGTAATCTTGCAGGTTTCCCATCCTCAAGATTTTGGTAGTACATATCTGCAAAATCTTGGGCAAGATCCTGGACTACATCACTTTGTTTTAGACTTCTATGATTAGCTGCTGAGAGCTTTTTGGGAAATCCTAAATAGCCTTTTAGAGCTGGTTAAAAATGTAAAACAAGGTGAGTTCGTCTCATTATCAAAACATCATCCTCTGTATATATCATTAAATTGAGTATAACAAAGCATAACAAAACCCAGTCAGAGATTTACCTTAACTTTACAGACCTTCGAAACAATCTTCGAATTCACCGTTAGCTTATCCACGGTAAGATCACAGCTAACCTTAACGGTAACCGTCCAAGTCTTAACGGCACCAACCTTCATTCTAACGAGAAAATCCAAATCCAAATCCAATGGAATCCTCCCTATCTTCTGTTCCCCCACCAACGTCGAGCGAACCACACTAGACAAACGGATTCCCGATCCCGTTAACACCGTCTTAAAAACCGTCACGTTGTTAGTTCCCTGATAGAACGCCGGCAAAACGCCGTTACACAGAACCACGTTAGAATAAGAGACGGTGACGGAACTTCCATCCACGTAGAAAATGCCGATATTTTTGTTAGGGTTGTCTGCCCTAACTGCCACGTGGAATTCCGGCGAGAGTGTTGGATCGGTGGAGGTGAGGTTGAAGGGTTTGACGGAGAGTGTGTTGATGGAGTAATTGGGGAGTTTTGGGCGGAAAATGACGTAGAAAAAGGTAGAGGCGAGGGCGATTAGGAGGAGGATTAGGAAGAAGAGGCAACAGATCCATGAGAGGCAGAAGCAGCAGCAGGAATTACGGCCGCCGGTTTTGTGACGGTGATCGTTTTCCGGCAGGGGGATACGGTAGATCTGATCTTTGGGGATTTGAATGACGTAAGTTCCCGGCGCCAGGTTGGATTTTTTCGGTTGATGACTGCTGTTTCCGGCACGGGCAGGGTGGATTCTGTCTGCCATCGCCTGAAATCTGACACTTTGTGGCAAGAGTTGGTGTTAATGTGGATTTTGAAGAGGTGACCATTACTCATGTATCAGATATATGAACAATAATGCCACCAACTATTTGGCACAAATAGCATCCTAGCTTCAGATTTTTAATTGAGAAAGGAAATGTTTTATGTACTATGAAAATGATTTTTTTGGGACACAAGGGCTATTAAATGGACGGTTTGGATCATCCTATAGTGGGCCAGTACTTTTTGAAAAATACTTAATCGCACCTCATATGGACTAACTTAGGTTGATTCAAACCATTCATTTGATGGCCAGACTGCCAGAGTGTCCCAAAAATCATTTTGGATGATCCCAATCCTTCGATCTATAGTGTTTTCATAACATGCAGTATCACCCTATGGAAATGATTTTTTGGGCACAACCTATTTATATGTGTCTTACAATACTTTATGAAAAATAATGGACCGGGATGGTTTTCTCTCTCTACTCTTTGTAATCTCACGGTCGGGTATCATATAAGTTCTCTACCGGCTTACAACACATAAAATCTTCTCATTTTACGAGCTTACACCATAGGATGATCCAAACCGTCCATTGCAGAGATGTTATATGGTGTATGCCTGTATAGTCAGTCCAGTACTTTTCAAAAAGTACTATAAGGCACACACATGGATGATCCAAACCGTTCATTTGATGGGTCACAACGTAAATAGGCTATGCCAAAAAATCATTTCCATTGGATGATACTGCATGTAATGAAAACCCTATAGATGGAAGGATTGGGATCATCCTATGGAAATGATTTTTGGGATGGATCATCCAATGGTGTCCTGTACAGTACTTTTTGAAAAATACTGAAATGTACAGGCTCACACCATATTGAATCTCTTTGACAAGAAGCAAGAAGAACTGCATTTATGAAGATAAAAATTACAGGCATGCAAGTTTAAACCATAGTTCCTGAAATCCAAACCTCCTCTTCATAAGCTAAAAAATTCGAAATAACAAGAATGGCATAGAAAATGATGAAATAAGTAGACAAGAAACTTGAAAACCTAGTTTCTATAATCAAACCAATCCCCACTAGAAATCCAGAAAATGGCTAAAGATATGAAGGAATAGGATAGCAGAAGGAATAAATCACGAACCTGAAAGAAGGAATCGATTTTCCCTGTTTTCTTCTCTCTTTTTCTAGTTTGGCACTTTGGTTTGTTTAGAAGCAAAAGTTTCAGTGTCTGTGTACTTATAATCTACCGGGGGGAATGTTTTACAGAAGAACGATTAATGGCACGAAAAGTGATTACGAGGCGAAACGGTGTAAGAAAGATTCCAAAACGCTTTTTTACTTTTCTGTTTTCTCTCAAATAAGGAAGTGCTATATTTGACCCATTTTTTACTGGGGACAGCCTCTTCTAGTGTATTTACGATTAATCTTTTACACTAGAAATGGCTGTCCCAAGTAAAAAAAAAAAGGGAGCGAATATATCATTACCCTATCAATTAAGGAGTGACCGCAGTTTTAGCGGTGGGGCCCATGTGATTACCACTTTGCTCCTCGTTTCTTAATAGTTTCGCCCTCACCAGATTTTTCCACGTCATCCAATTTTTTTAGGGAAGTGAAATACTCGCCCCATTTTCTTCTCTGGGCCACCCTGCTTTAGTGTATTTATGCATGCTCCTTTTACACCACAAGCGAGCTGACCGGGGAAGAAGAAGGTGCGAACTGTATCATTTGCCTTTGTTTTTCCTGTTAATATATAGCTGGATTTTGACTAAGGGTGCAATGCAACTTGGGTCGGGCTCAACCCGAACCGACGGGTTCAACCCGATTTTCGCTCATGTTGGCTTGGGTTAGGCTTGGGAAAAACAAAGCCAACCTGATTTAATTTTGGGTTAGGCTAGGGTTGAGACCTTGGCAACCCAACCCGAGTTGAACCCGACCAATGTCATCTAGTTTTATCCTAATTTTCTTTGGGTTATGCTTTTACCTTGTATTTTTCTATTTGGCCCTAGGTGAACACGAACCCAGACCGACCCAATTTGGGAAAAACAGGTTAGATGGGTTGGGTTAGGATTTAGAGATTTGAGGTGGGTTAGGGTAGGGTTGACCATCCTTGACCCAAAGCTCGGAGGATTTAGGGAATGCTAACTCGGGTTGCGCTAGCTAGGGTTAGCCTCAACCCTATCCATCCCTACCCGAGTTGAACTTGCACCCCTAATTTCGACAGCTTGTTCTTGCCCCGTGGTTTTTTCTTTGAAATTCTAAATTGGAAACTTTAACTAAGCAAAACGAAAGAAACTTAATTTGGCAAAGTGACAGAGGCATAGGATGGGCGAGGATAAAATTAGATTTCACAAGATCAATAGACGGGTTAAGCCTAGTTTAGCCAATCTGATTTGATTAGGTAACTATATCACATTAGGTTTATCGCTTTACCTTATTATCATGATCCCTTTCTATATTTATTTCTATGGTGTTTTATATAAATACACATTAAGGCTCTTCGTAAATTATCCAATAAAGTCACGAGTAAGTAGACTTGCTAAACGGGTGGGCAGGACCGGGTTTCAGCCAACCCGTACGGGTCCAGGTGGTACGGGCTGGGTCACAAACGATCCGGAGTCTTATGGGTCACTATTTTGTGAACCCAGACCCCACCCATATTGGCCGGGTGGACCTGCGGGTCGCCCACTTTTTTCTTTCTTTCTTTATATTCCCACGCTATAGGATGATCAAACCGTCCATGTGATGGACCATAGCGTAAATAGATTGTGCCCAAAAAATCATTTCCATTGGATGATCCTAGCCCTCTGACCTATAGAGGAATTGCATATTATTATTTATGGAAACCTCTATAGATCGGAGGGCTAGGATCATCCTACGGAAATGGTTTTTGGGGCACAACCTACTTATGTTGTGTTCCATCACATGGACGGGTTTAGATCATCCTATGATGTGGTCCGTACAATACTTTTTAAAAAATACGGGATTATAAGGGCTTACACCATATAAAGTCTCGATCATTTGGGTTTTTACAGGTGCCTAGCCATGCCCAGTTTTGAAGGGCAGGGCCGGGCTAGGTCAAATTTCAACATGTCACTAATTTAGTGACCCAAACCCGTAAATTACGGGTGAGCTGAGTGGACCTGCGGGTTTGGGTCACTTTTTGCCGGGTATATCAGTAAGGAAGGAATTGTCCATTAAATCAATGAGTTAGAAAAGGGTCAGATGATATGCTCTATTCGAGCATAGAGTATGCAAGTAAATTAAAAAAAAAAAACTTCTCCGTCACTTTAGTAGAAATCGTTGTAATGTTCACAGTATCTTTGGACTCTAGTATGGAATGTCACCGGCACAAATGACAGATGCAGTGAGGAATAGTGAGGAATATTTCTGTCTGACAGTGACAATAGAAGGTCGTCGAGTTTTTTTCTTGCCAGCCAGACAAGCATAAAATGTAGTGCACAAAAAATATAGTACCACGTGACTAAAGGTAAGTGGCGAAAGTTGACAATACCTACTTGATAATTAATACTCTCTAATACCTTATAATAAATGCAGAATTGGACTAAATTAATTATTAGATGCTTAAATCAGTTGACATAGCTCTCTAGGAAATGGCCATCAAAGTAAGGGTTTGAAAAAAAATTTTGAACAACGGTCCTCATTTAATACTTCAATTGTCACGCTCCAACTGAAGCAGTGCCGCATACCTGCAAATAAAATCTACATGCAGGCAAGGATAACCTACTGAGCAATTCTAATCATTTCCATTCAATCAATATAGTCAACCAGGTCTCATCTACCATAGTAAAGAAAAGTTAAATTCTCCAACATTTCAACCCAACCCATAGATCCAAGAAGTTAAAGTTAAAGTTAAAGTTATTACATAGCATTTAAAAATAAATAAAAATTATTACATAGTTCAATTTCTCATCTCCAAACACTTAGGGCCCGTTTGGATACCTCCCATTTTGTATTTGGATTTGGAGCGCGGAACGAAGCTAAGGGAAGCAAAGGTATGCGGTGGTCATGGGACCTCTCGGGTGGTAGTCTTGTAGGCTCAGCAAAGACATCAGACTCGAGTCCTGTCATGATCGCGCACTCGACGAAAGAGCTTTACAAGCGGCATTGCCCTTCTTCACTCACGCGATATTGCTGGATCGGGCTTTCGCCCCTTGGTACTGGTCTTATGTGAGCCAACCAGTCAGTCTTCCGGTTCTTCCGATCCTATTAGTAAGTCGTCATCTTTCTCCACATCGCCCAGGGGTTGCGGGGAAGGGAGTCGTCTCGTTCAATTACAGGCTTTTGCTCATCAACTCGCTGCTTCGCCAGAAGCGACTAGTCGCCTCCTTCCAAATTGCTATCGTCATTAGCGAACTTGATGGGGACCCCATCCCTCTCTACCTTGACGGAGTTTTGAATACAAATTGAATAGACCTGGCAGGTCATGTAGAGGAAGGCAGAGAGGGAAGGGGGTACTTCCTAGTGGAGGGGAGAGGTTGAGGGTCGGGTCGAATCGGGCCGGGCCGGGTTTTTCAACATTGTCGATAAAATTCGTTAAGTTTAAAATGCAGAGTACAATACATATGATCATACAATACTGAGATTTTTTTCCCTTGATGTGAATATCCCACATTGCAAGCCGGTAAAATATATGCCTTCTTTTTAGGTCAATAGAATTTCTATCTCTAAATATCATTATATGTATTATGTAATGAGAGGAGAGGAAAAGAAAACAGATGAACAAAAATGTGATTGCGTTCATATTCTCAGTCCAGGTCTTAAATCTAATTTTGAAGATCCTTTTTTTTTTTTTTGAAATCTCAGTGTAACACCTGCCAGAACATATTTCCATTCATGCTATGGCATAAACAGAAAAATAAAGTTGCATGCAAATCATTTGAACTTCAAGGCATATGAAAGATGCATTCTAGCTATTTAAAATACCCATCTTTCCATGAAAAACTTTGAAGGTTCCAAAACCCAATAGAGAAATTAAATAGGATTCCATCGATCTACCTGCTCATGCTCCATCCAATCACCCAAATAACATAGTTTCCAAGAGATCTCAAAAACCCAACTCCCATATCTAATATCCATGAATAAATCTGACTCAAAAGCTACTCATGAATCCAATCCCAATTAGGGTTTCATCAACAAATCAACCTTATCTACATAAAATGGCTATGAGATTTTAACGCAGGGAAAGGACGGGGTGATTACTGATTAAACGCTTTCAACTTCCTCATGAGACTACGACTTTTGAAGATCGTGAAAAGACCCCCACCTTGGAGAGAGAGAGAGAGAGAGAGTCCACGCATTGGCAGGAAGTTTCTACTTTCCTAACTTATCAAGCTTATCTCATTTGGTTAAAAAACAATGAAAAATGGAAAGAAAGTCGGGTCAGGAATTCGGGTCGGGTTTTTTTTGCCTTTAAACCCGACCCTACCCGAGAATACCTCGGGCTTTTAAATCCCAAACCCGGTCCTACCCAAGACCCACCGTTTTTAAACCCGACCCATGGGTTTTTTGGGTCGGGTTGATGCGGGCCGGGTAAAAGCCGACCCAAATTGCAACCCTATCGAGGAGCAAAGAGGGTGAAGGAAACTCCCAGATCTGTGAATTTCCAATTTCTTATTTCCACAAAAAACTTAGAAATCTGATTTTTTTCACTGTCAGATGCTGAATTAGAAATCCAAGAATTTGATCCGATCCAAATTACAATGCAAAAAGGACTGCAAATGTGAGAAATCCAAATCAAAATCTTCTCGGCATCCAAACGGGCCCTTACTGAATTCAAAAAGAAAACAAGGGGAACGTCTACGAGAACGTGATCCTGTTTGTCACCGGATATCCTCTAAGTCCTACACGAATCACTCCATTGGCACTTAAAAATTTTATTAAAATGGAGTGAGCTGAACACTAAGTGGCGCGGTATGGAAACTCTTAGCGAGTCTGCGCATACTAGGCCAAAACATATAACAATAAATAATAGGAGAAAGTGATTGTGAGCGGCCTCTCATATAAGCTTATATGAGGTGACCGCTAAAAACATGGTGGGCCCACATTTTTGGGGTGATCCGAACCGGTCATTTGATAGGCCCTGACATAGATACGGGGTGCCCAAAAAATCAGCTCCATAAGATCATCCCAACCCTTCGTACTGTGGAGGTGAAAGAGGGGGAAATGGGCGGGTATAAATTTGCCCACTTACCCGTCCATTTTCCTCTCTTTCACCTCCACAGTACGAAGGGTTGGGATGATCCTATGGAGCTAAATTTTTGGGCACCCCTTATCTACGTCAGGGCCTATCAAATGACCGGTTCGGATCACCCCAAAAATGTGGGCCCACCATGTTTTTAGCGGTCACCTCATATAAGCTTATATGAGGGGCCGCTCACAATCACTTTTCCCTAAATAATAAGCAGTGATGCATGAATATAAAACAGGATATATGAATAGAGCATATCTGCAACATATGATAATCCTTCTGTACCAAGGCTACTAAAATAAGCAATAGCAACATATCTGATCATTAACTATGCAATACATACATGCAAGACCAACTCATGGCCCGAACCATGAGTCATGTGAACACCACCTCGATCGGCAGTCAAGTGCCCTCTTTGGCGGGGCGTTATTCCTACCTTTCCTATCTTTCAACCACTTGCCCGGTGATTGGGGATACCATAGTATCAGTTACTTCCTATCTTTCAACCATTGCCCAATGGTTGGGGATACCAAAGTATAAAACATTTCCTATCTTTCAACCATTTACCCAGTGGTTGGGGATATTGAAGTATCAAGCAATTCATATCTTTCAACTGCTTACCTAGTAATCGGGAATACTGCAATATCGTTCAAAAAATTCGTAACATCTTTCCTTTTTTGTTGTAACATAAAATCCATGCTTGCCGTAAAAAAGTTTCGCAAGTTCCGTACACAACTGTTGGGATTTCACATGCAAAGAGCATAATATCTCACAGACAACCTAAATCCATTCCGTTCATGCTTTGAACTAGGGGTGCAAGTTTGGCCCTGTCAGCCCTGACCCCGAACAAGGTCAGGGCTGGATTTTCCAACCCCGAGGGCGGGTCAGAGTTAATTTTTTAGACCCTGACTCGGGTCGGGTTCTGGGTTAATGCCTCGGGTCACCGAGACCCGGCCCGACCCTAAGATTTCTATTATAGAGTTGAACCATCTGTGCATGTTTCTTTTGCTAATGTTTTCTATTATCTTGGATTGATGTTTCTTTAGATTATTATTATTAATTGTCTCTGTTTACTCTTCATGTTGATGAATTCACATTGTCTTATTTTGTTCCCTTTCTCTGTTTATTGATCATTTTGTTCTATATGACATGTGGTTGCTTTATTTTTGGCACTCTTAACAGGTATTTGCACTAGGGTCAATCAGGGCCGGCCCTGCCCAATCAGGGCGGCCCAGGGCTGCACTGAGCCCTGTAGGGCGGGCAATGGGTTGAGGTTTTTTGGCCCTGACTGAGGGTCAGGGCCGAGATAATGGGATCTAGGGTTGGGCTAGGGTTTTGAAAAACCCGACCCTGTTGCAGCCCTACTTTGAACAATTCAATTACGAAACAACGTGACTCAACAGTCTAAATATCAAATCTAAACCCACAAATACTGGGAATTATACTTTGTTTTTAAAAAATACGAAAACACAGAGGAACATGGTATGCCAGACTTGTTTTGTAAATACAGGGATACTCTAATCCATCAAGATCACAATCATAAGCTTTGAAAGACTCCCAATAAGATGCTAAGTTTCTTTTTAAGGATTAAAATCACTAAAGGTCCATCATAACAGCCTATGTCACAAATATCATTGACATTTTAAAAAAAAATTGATTTTATTGTCACATTTTGATAAAATGACAATGTGCTGATCAATACAGAGTAATTGTGAGAACTGTGTGGAGAGAAAGATAGTCGGTGAGAGATAAGCTTGAAGCATTGCGCACATGCCATTTAGTTTGGAATCGAGCGTGGTTGCTCCCGTTGGAAAGCTTACAAGGAGACGATTCTGATGAGGCAAACAAGATCGCCAGGAACCTGGCGAAGAATGGAACAAAAAGGAGAACCTTCGCTTCCTCCACACGAATCCAGTATTCTTTCAGTTTTTATGGAAAAACATATACTCTAAGACCAGATCAATGCCATTCCTCAATCTAAGTTCCTTTTGGCAATGATTCTTCCTCGGATCACTCCCTTTCTCGCTCCTCCTCCTCTTCGGGGTGCTCCCTCTCTCGATCTAGGGTTTCCTCCACAGAGGCTAGGGTTTATGTAGTTTGCAAAAGTGAGAGATTGTGATACTTGTAGCAGCAATGTTGGTCTCATTTGTTTCAAAATTTAACCCAGAGATGAGAGTATTTTTTTGTTTTCAACCATTTTTGTTACCACAAGGAAGATTGTTAGGGTGCCATTGCATGCACATTATTTTTTACCAACGTCTACTCAACCCATACATCTGCAATTAACCACACAATTGATTCAAACATCTCCTTACATGTATATTTTCATTCTTTTCTAATGAAACATCAAATAAATAAATACTACTTATATCCGCACGACCATGTTTTAATAATGGGTTTGACTCACATTCTTTCTCCGTATATATCATTAAATTGAGTATAACAAAGCATAACAAAACCCAGTCAAAGATTTACCTTAACTTTACAGACCTTCGAAACAATCTTAGAATTCGCCGTTAGCTTATCCACGGTAAGATCACAGCGAACCTTAACGGTAACCGTCCAAGTCTTAACGGCACCGACCTTAATTCTAACAGGAACATCCAGATCCAAATCCAACGGAATCCTCCCTCTCCTCTGTTCCCCCACCAACGTCGAGCGAACGACACTAGACAAACGGATTCCCGATCCCGTTAACACCGCCTTAAAAACCGTCACATTCTTAGTTCCCTGATAGAACGTCGGCAAAACGCCGTTACACAAAACCACGTTAGAATAAGAAACGGTAACGGAACTTCCATCCACGTAGTAAATGCCGATGTTTTTGTTAGGGTTATTGGCCTTAACGGTGACGTCAAATTCCGGAGAGAGTGTCAGATCGGTTGAGGTGAGATTGAAGCCTTTGACGGAGAGGGTTTCGACGGAGTAATTGGGGATTTTTGGCCTGACAACGAGGTAGAAGGCGGCGGCGGCAATGGCGATTAGGAGGAGGATTAGGAAGAGGAGGCAACAGATCCATGAGAGACAACAACAGCAGCGGGATTTCCGGTGGCTGGATTTGTGACGGTGGCGGTTTTCCGGCGGGGGGAGACGGTAGATCTGGTCTTTGGGGATTTGGATGACGTAATTTCCCGGCGTAGGGATGAACTTTTGTGGTGGATTCCGGCTGGTTCCGGTGGCGGAGAAGGGGGAGGTGGTGGTTGGATGGATTCTTTCTGCCATTGCCGAAAATTAATGTGTGTTGATTTTTTTTCTTTTTTCTCGCCGCAAAGCCTGTAAAATATGTAGATATGTTTATGTTAGAATATGGAAAATGTTTTCCTCCGCTAATTTACAAAATCCAATTGAGAAAAGAAAAGGTAAAAAAAAAAAAAAAAAGTGTTTGCATAAGACCCGCGCGAGGACTTGCATGAATGAATAAGAAATGGGTGATGATAAATTCACACCCCCTGTAGGATAATTCGCTCCCCTTTAACGTCAAAAAAACGTTAAAGTCTGCCACATATCCTCCTTTACAGGGGTGTGAATTATCCTAAAGTGGTGCCAATTAATATTATCCATAAGAAAATTGGAGACTTGCATGTTTAAACTCTAGTTGCTGAAATCCAATGGAAGAACTGAGATTTTATACCCCCGGTGCAACCAAACATAAGGAAAAATAAAACACAAGAAAATAAAAAAATCCGATCATGAAAACTCGATTCTACTCACATCAATAAGAAGAAATCACAAACCTTCAAAGACAAAAGACTGCAATTAAATTCTTCTCTTCTCAATCAAACTGCTGGAATTGAAGGAATCTCCCTCTCTCTCTCTCTCTCTCTCTCTAGTTTGGCCTTTGGTTTATTGCAGAGGAGTAAGTGGCTGCCTACTTCTCTCACTTTTGGGGTTGGAACGGTCGTGGGAGAAGTTAAATACTAGAGATTTTTACTCGTCTAATATTTTGGTGGGACCCACGCGGACTGTCAAATAAGGTGGGACCCACGCGGTCCCCAGCTGGTGGAGGCAAGCGAAACAAATACGGGACCGCGTTTCTTACTCATTTCGCTCTCACCTGTTATTTCCACGTCATGCCATTTTGTTTCGGGTGATGATCAATTCGCACCCCTTGACGTCAAAAAAACGTTAAGACTCTGTTCACGTTAGTGACGTTATCCACCCTTTTTGAGGCTTTTTGACGTCAATGCACACTAATGTGGTGCGAATAATCTTACATGGGGTGCGAATTTATCATCTCCCTTTGTTTCGGGAAGAGATATACTCGACCCATTTTCTTCCCCGGGCCACCCCGGTTCAGTGTGTTTATGACGACTCCTTTTTACACTACAAGCGAGTGGCCCGGTGAAGAAAAGGGGAGGAATGTATCATTTCCTTATGTTTTTGCTGTTAATTTAATAGAAGGATTTCGACAGCTTGTTATTGCCGCGTGGTCTTTTTCTTTGAAATTCTTAACAAAAAAAAGGACAGAAACTTAATTTGGGAAGGTGAGCGAGACATATGAAGGTTAAGAGAAGGAGAGGCTTCACACGGCATGATTTTTATTTTTTATTATTATTATTTTTTCCTGGTTAGGCTCATCGGGCATGATTTAGGACTTAGGACTCGGCAGAGGTACATGTAGCATAGGGCTGGCAACGGGGCGGGTCGGGGCCGGATGTTGGGGTCCCCTACTCCTTCCCCTCTGCGGGGAATTTCCCCCCTCCCCTTCCCCTCCCCACGGGGAATATCTAATCCCCATCCCCATCCCCTCCCCTTCCCCGCCCCGCATCCTTCGGGGACAATCACTTTACTTTCTCACTTTACTTTGTTAAATGTTAGGTTTAAAACTAAAGATTTGCTAAGGACAATCACTTCAGGCATGTTGCGGCTTGGCTGTTGCATGTGAGAGTAGCCACACAACCCACATAGGCTAAGTTTTTGTCTTATTCATTTTATTAACATGGGGACAAATGTGGTTGCTCTCAGATTCATTTAATTGATCAATAGTCCCTAGCAGATCCCTAAATCCCAATCCCACTTGCCAAAAAGTACTGTACGTGCCACACCATAGGAAGATCCAAACCGTCCATTTGATGGGCACACCATACTACCATAGGCAAAGGATGATCCAAACCTTCCACTTGATGGGCACATTGTAGGATAATCCAAACTGTCCATTTGATGGGCCACAACGTAAATAGGTTGTGGCCCAAAAATCATTTCCATAGGATAATCCCAACCTTCTGATCTATAGAGGAATTGCATATTATGGTACCTTCTATAGATCGGAGGGTTGCAATCATCCTATGGAAATGATTTTTGGGCCGCAATCTATTTACGTTGTGGCCCATCAAATGGACGGTTTGGATGATCTATGGTGTGGCATGTAAAGTACTTTTAAATTGTAGCCTATCAAATGGACGGTTTGGATCATCCTATGGTGTAGCCCATACACTACTTTTTGAAAAATAATGGAATTTACGAGTGTACACCATATAAAATCTCATCACTCATCAGAGAGATGTTACCTTTATTTGGGGGAGGGAGATTTTCAAAGAATTTAATGTTGCCTTAGAGTGATGGTTCGATGGAGAGATTTTAGGGAATTCTAAGGGTAATATACTAATATAATGAGGGACAATGCCCAATGGATTATGGGTAAAAGAAAACATAAAAAGCTATTTTAGGGGCAAAGCTGTACTAATGGAAATTATGAAAATTTTGGGGGAATCTTGTAGATATGTTTTGATCCAAGGGGTTTCTAGTAGTTTTCCCAAAAAAAAAAATACACTTAAAAAAATACAAGAAAAAAATGGCATTAATGTGGGACGGGGCGGGGTGGGGCGGAGCCAACTCCATCCCCTTCCCCGCGCCGGGGAATTTTTTAAATCCCCTTCCCCTTCCCCTTCTCCACTCAAATCGGGGAATCCCCTCCCAAGTGGGGCGGGGCGGAGCCAACTCCATCCCCTTCCCCGCACTGGGGAATTTTTTAAATATCCTTCCCCTTCCCCACTCAAATCGGGGAATCCCCTCCCCAAGCGGGGCCGCTTTTCAGGGTGAAATTGCCGGCCCTAATGTAGCATAAGGGCCCCTGTAGAGTTGGGCCAAAATCCTTAAATAGTCCCAATTCAATTGGGCCCAGCGCCCTTTAAAATTTGAAGCCTGCCCACTAATGTATAAGCCTGCCCCCCTTATAAATAAATCCTGGCTCCGCCACTGTTGGGACTAAGGAGTGATCAGAGAAAAAACACTCTGTGCGAGTTAGTAAATTAAATAAAAAGTACTTTTCTATCTCTTTGGTAGAATCCGTTGTGGTGGTCAACTCTGTTTGGAAGTGTGGCATAGATTCTGAAAACACACTGGAATAAGTAGTCAAGAGGGAGGAAACAAGCATTGGATTTGCCGGAGAATACCGGTAAGTAGTGTTAGTGTTTGATTGCGCGGCATAGACTTAAAGAGCACGGGGATTACCAATATAGAGAGGGAAGAGAGAGAAAGAAAACACACCTTTAAAAGATGAACGGAAAATAATATCGATGACATAAAAATATGGGCTAATCTAACACGAGAATGGGTTAAAATGTAGAAAACAATCAAAGAAACATGAAAATGAAGATTAAAATAGGGAAATGATATCAACACAACTATGTTTTGATATATGCACTCACCTATCTTGTCATCTATTATTTAAAAAGCTGTCAAAAGGTCACTACGGTTTTAAAAAAAACTCTTACAAGTAGGGGTGTAAACGAGCCGGCTCGGCTCGGCTCGGTCAGGCTCGGCCCCGCTAGCGGCGAGCCTGCCTTACCGAGCTCGGGTTATATTAAGTTCGCACCCCTCATCTTCCCTGGACAGCCCTACTAGTGTAATTTGACTACTTTTTTTACACTATGGGGGGTGGTCCTAGTAACAAATGGGGTTCCAAAAATGAAGTGACATATTTTGCCCCCCGCTCCCTTTCACTCCCTGGACAACCCTTTTAATGTATATATTAATATATAATATATATTAATATATAATATATATATTTAAATATATTAAATTCTTAACGAGCCTTAACGAGCCGAGCCTAAATAGGGCTCGGCTCGTTAAGTAGGCTCGGCTCGGCTCGTTAAGGTTCGAGCCGAGCTCGAGCGAGCTTCCGAGCCCAAGCCAAAATTGACACCCTTACTTACAAGCCAATTAAAAAAGAAAAAAAAAAGTTAGAGCGCGCCGGATACAAAAAGTTGGTGTGCTGATATCATTTCCCTTAAAATACGGTGCAAGCATAGAATCGACCAATGCCCATTCCTGTTGATCGAAGTGTCAAATTATTGATTGATAGGTCAATTTTTCGATCCATAAGCTGGCCCACAAAGCGGCTCCAAACATAGTCAGACGTTAGATTCATCCAAATTTTAAAATGGGAGAGGTTTTGTACTTTTGTGTGTGAGTAGAAAGTAATAGAGGAATTTCACCATGTTATGCTATAGTATTCATGCATAATTAATGAAAATAAAAACTTGAGTGATAACTTTTAAAGATCTCTAAACTATTTTTGAAGAGATTAGATTTTGGGAAAGCAAGCCAACTTATACTAGTTAGTAGTCACCTAACTAGTATGATCTTCCCAAATCAAAACCCTAGGTTTTTTTAAAACTTTGGGCTTCAATTAAAAGACTAGGATTTTGGGTAACGCTTTAAAATAACATATTTGAAAGCTCTGAATTGCTTCTGGGAATTTCTAAAGGTTTTCACATATCTTTTCTAGTTCTTCAACAGTATTTAAAGTTTTGTCTATTTATTCTATCAATAACGCAATGCCTCCAATGGAAATAAAGCTTAGATATGTTCAAGAAAAATACAGAAAGAGAACCCATAAAGGATGACTTTTAAACTTGTTCCCTTGCATTTTAAAACCAGCTGCATTCACTCCAAACGTTCTTCACCGTCGAGAGATTTGAAAATAAAATGCTAGACCCACTTAAGGGAGAAACTAAACAACAAATCCATCAAGAAAATTTATTTCTTCTCTTGATTATTACAAGAAATTTCCTAAACATCATTATCAAGAATCAGTTATAAAAGGTTAGACCAACTCAAGAAAAACCCAATAACCAGCTAAAGAGAGAAAAAACAAAACAAAATCAGATGAACTCATCCAGGATTTCTGCTTTTCAAATACTTACAATTGACAAGACTAATTCCTGAATGCTTCCACAGAGTTTGTTGACGAAGAGAAGTTCAATCTGGTCAAGATAAAAGGAACATAAAGAAGAGACAAATGATGTTAGTCTCAGAGATAGTTAGTAATTGCAACCCACCTTCAAAGAATTCTTGAATAGTCAGCAGGTGATGTACAGAGCCGGAGGTCGGTCATAATACTATGGATGAGAGATCCTCAAAAATCGTTCTGATATCGGGTCTCTCGGATGCGGGAAGAATGCATCTTAGAGACACGTGTAGCATGTCTTGCAGTCCTTTAGGAGGTCCTTCGACACTGTCAACTCCGGGAATCAACCTGTCAAAGCACTCAATGGAACGATTCTCACTTGCCAGTAACCTCACCCAGTCTGTGAGATCAACCACACCAGTGTTCCCGGAGACTATCTCACCTGCACTCTTTCCTGTCAAGAGTTCCAGCAAAATCACACCAAATGCATATATGTCGCTCTTTAATGACGGGCATGGTTTACTTGTGCTTGTAAATTCTGGGGGTCGGTAACCTAGAGCCCCCGCATTGAGAACCTGTTCTGCTGTGCCGGCAGGATTCATTATCCGGTGAAGACTGTAATCAGTTAGGAATGCATTCAGATCAGAGGCTTCTAACAGAATGTTTGTTGATTTTAGGTTGCCATGAGGAATAGCTCTTTCGGTATGAAGGAATCTTAGAGACCGAGCAACATCTATTGCAACTTTAAGCCGTTGATTTGGAGATAAGGGTGGGAATTTCCTTGGCTCGGTATCTGCAGAGAAATATAGAAAGTTCAATTGCATCAAATGCTGATGTCTCCTCATGAAACTTCAGTCACAAAGCACTGAGAGAAACAGATGATGTCATTATTTCGATATTGTTTTTTGGCACAAGTTAATGCTACAGTGGATTAGCATCGACTTGGATTCATCACATAAGATTTAGAATGAATTCAGAATCTTAAAAAAAAAAAAATAGAAGGGAAAAAATAAAGATAGTTAAAACCAACTATATTGAAAATCTGTATGGTGTTACATTATAGAAAGGTGGTTTTCTGTCTAATAATTACATTTATAGAAAAATATTTGCACGTTAGCCTACGTCATGCTTGCTGAAGTGTATAAGGGGTTAGAGGATTCTGGAGAGTAGTTTTGTATTTTTCTGTTATTTATCTTGGATTTCCTAGGTTGTGAGATGTTTGTGTATGCCACTCTTCATCAACTCAGTTCGATATGCAACTTTTTCGAGAAGAATGCAAGATTTACAGATTTTCTTCAGTCTCGTATCGAAGAAAATCTGAAAATCTGTAGTCTGTGAGAACACTCTTCAGCAGTCTGTGAGATCAACCATAATTCCATATTCCATTAAAAAAAGAAAGAGTGTTCTAACTTGATTTTCTCAAAGAAAATATAATAAATAAATAAATAACCATTTAAAAAAAGAAAAGACAATAAATAAAAATGCCGTTTTCAGTCTCCCATTCAGATAAAAGGGTAATTTGTTATTTTAGAACCCTAAATAACCCGATCGACTACTCAAGAAAATCAACTCGATACTCATAAAACTTAAGAAGTTGATGAAAACCATTATTAAGTACTCGAACCACACAATCGTTTCAAGTAAATTCAGACTCAGGGCACTCATCGAGTCCAAGACAAGTTTCGAGTTTATCGAACCCTGGTTTTGGAAAGAACTTTATTTTTATTCAGTCAAATATTCATTTTTGGATAGTGTCCACATTTTTTCTATAAACTCATCAAGACAAATTTCAGACCAGAATAAAGTTCTAGCTGACCAAGGAAGAAAAAGGAAGAGCCAATTAAGGTGGAAATTGATTTCTATGATGATATGGTCACTGCTTAGGAATTAGGATATGTTGTGACTGCAATATATTTTTACAGCGGTATTAGTCTACATGCACTTATAGATTGCCACTGGCTGAAAACCACTCTATCTTGGTAAATGAATTGCCTTATCATAAAGCTACATAATGTGCGTTTCCATGATTTCTTCATTGCCGAGCATCAGCTTACAGGAACATCGTCATGTGAGTGTTGGAAATATTCTACAGAGCATAATGGGTATCACGAGAGCATAAGATTTCCAACCAGAACAAGAAAAGCATTTGGATCACTTGAACTATATCGGAAATAAAATGTCAATCAAAAGAGTAATATAAACTAAATGGACAAAGACAGCCAATATCCTAACTAAATTCTATGATAAAAAAAAACCTGAAATGAATAGAGTACAAAGCAGGTGCAAATCTTACCATAAAGATGGAGTGCTAAACATTCCGCGTTGATATAATCAGATATGATCAGCTTCTCATGTTCCTTTGGGCCCCAATAATAGCCCCTCAAAGAAACTATGTTTGGATGCCTGATATTCCCAAGCTTTTTTGCTTCCCTAGCAAATTCCTTCTTACCTTTCACAATGCCTTCCCTCAGCCACTTCACAGTTAATACACGTCCACTGTCAAGTGTAGCTTTATAGGAGGTCCCGTGACAACTTCGACCAAGAACTTCCGCAGGGGCACGAGAAAGTTCCTCGGCAGTGAATACAAATGAACTGTCAAAGAAATGGAGATCCCCGGCTAATCTATCTGGAGAACAGACCGTGAGTGCATCAGAGTGCTCGGACAAATGAGGACCGCTAGAAAGGGGTGAAGAAGAGAAGAGAGATACCGGAGAAGACTTTATTATATTCATGGGCATGGAACTGCCACTAGCGGGGGATTTTACAGATGTCCCACTTTTGGTCGTCGATTCCACCAATGAAATGTCTCCGTGCTCAGGCACAGACCTAACTCCTGATGAGAGTAAGTAATCTTGAGAAAAGCTAAAAGAAGGAGAAGGGTCTACGCTTTTTTGAAGTCCAAAATGATGAGGGAGAGGTGGCGGCCCCTGATTGGTATCTTTCCCTCTAACATTTCTGGTAGAACTTTGTCTTCTTCTATGTTCTTGGGTGTGTGTCCTGTAATAAATCAGTACGAAGAAGAGAGTTACCAGAACAGCGCCACCAACAAAACCTGCAATTAGTGCAGCTCTGATTGCGGGTTTCATACCCTGTTTCCTTCTCGACATAATGTAGGGACCATTTTTGGGGGAACCAGATGGGAAAATCAGCAAGGAATTTCCTGGATGAAATGAAGAATCAGGGAACCTCCTAAGATTTTCAGGCACAATGCCAGAGAGGTCATTATAGGAGACATTGAAATCTTTAAGAACAGCTGGCAGGTTATCAGGGATGATACCTTCTAAATGGTTTTTAGATAGGTCAAGATATACCAAATTGTAGAGCTTACCAATTTCTTTTGGTATTTGTCCTGAAATATTATTGTTTTCAATGTTGAGCAACTTTAGTTGATCCATGGTACCAATTTCTGCGGGCAAGGAACCACTTAATAAATTATTTGAAAGATCAAGAGATACCAGGCTCATATTTTGGGGAGAAGGCAAAGGAACTTCTGAAGACGCCGAGATTGCTGTCTGAGAGTTCAGAAGTGGGATGGGCCCAGTAAAACTGTTGCCTGAAAGATTTAATTCGGTCAATCTTAATGATGTAAACAAGCTTGGAGGGAGAAATCCATTTAGCTGGTTGAGGCTAAGGTCAATAGAACTTAGTTCTGGGTATGTCCCGATTACAAGTGGGAGAACGCCCTGTAAAGAGTTGTTCGATATTTCGAGAGAGGTCAACCTTAAGAACTGAGAAGTTTCATTTGGCAAAGTTCCTGTCAATGAGTTTGAACTTAGATGAATAGCTTCCACATAATTTCCCCAACTCTGAAGCACGGACAAGTTCCCTGAAAGCATATTATTACTCAAATCCACGAAGGCGCAGTGCCCTACCTTTGCAGGCAAGGAACCTGACAGTTTATTCGAGGAAAGATTCAGTGTTTGCAGAGTCATAGAGGTGATGCTTCCAATAGGACCTGCATTAAGGAGAACAAATGATAAAAAATGTATTGGGAAAATACCTCGCCAGTTTTGGGGCTCGCCCCTTTTTTCTAACACAATTTCGACTACTTCAAAAAAAATGTATTGGGAAAATACCCATTTGAAAATAGTACAGAAAAGTAATAAAGCATGGCCTTAAGTACTTCCAGATTCTGAAGGAACTATGCGAGAAGGTTGTGATGCACATGCACAAAGTAATGATAATATAATCCATAAATAGGAAAGCTACATACGTAAAACATTTAGTCCTCCAAGAGAGAGCACAAATGAAAGTGCTTAAAGTGACCTCTATGAGAAGAAAAGCCAACATGCTTTAGAGTATCTAGAGAGATTTAAAACCCCATTGTAAACACCATTGGGGCATCAAACTCTCATGTGCAATGTATCAATGTAAGTCCACAATCCCATCTAATATACCTGTTATCCTTCATGGGTAGCTTTTTTTTTCTTCAAAGAGCTCACAAGTCATGGGACAGTTTGGCAACCCTCAATCACCAAATAACACAGAGGGAATCTCCCCCAACAAGATCAGCCAATTGATCTGATCATAAAGGTAGCACAATTTCCATATTCCGCCTAGGTTATGTTACACATGGATATATTTCTATCAGCAACTTAACCACAATCATTTATATATTCAATTACCCTACTGTCTAAGTTTGATGTGAAGTCTTTCCTTGATACATAGTTTTTTGGTGTGAAAACAGAATGGATAAAAATAATCCTAGGGAAATACATAAATTATGGAGAAATATGCCTTCTACAGAATTGATGCAAGCACTGGAAATCCACTAAAATTAGAAAACTTTCTAGAGAACAAAACAAATACACAAACAACCAATAAATATTCACAAACAAGCTAGAGAGGGATAAAACGGCAATAGATTTCATTAACACAAGAACAAATTAAGGAAAACTATAAAAACAAAAACTCATCACTATTCATTAACTTGAAAAGTACAACAAAACTTCACACACACACACACATGTCCAAAACACCATAAAACCTAGTTTAATCCTAATCATTGGTATAAGATCACTTTTAGACGATCCTTTATTTTTTTTAAATGGTAATTTTAGACGATCCTAAAATCAAAATAGAAAACATGCTAAATATTTCTGCCACATAAACCAAAAAAAAAATTACTTCTAAAGCTGTTGAACTTCTAAACTTAAACTGGCTACTAGATAAACACTATTCACATTTTTATCACAGAGCCTACCAAAACCTACTGAAATTTTACATAAATATTAAATAAAAATCACAAATAATCTGCAAATCATATACCATTCAAAAATAATTCTGCATAATCATAATGACCAAGCTTGCCAAACCCATTATTGACATTGGCATGATGCTTTCATTCCTCTTCAGCCTGCTTTTAGATCTCGATCAACCCTCCTTTTCTTGAACCATCTTTTCTAAATTATGGATTTATTCATGAACTTAGCTTACACAAGTTTCCCCTATATTGGAGAAAACTTGCCCTCAAATTTGCAACTTCAAGTATCAACATCTTATGTCGGTCAAACTCTGGCAAGTTTTTCGAAAACTATGGACCTTGATTGCATACTTCCTCCATGTTTCATGATAATCAACCAATCTTCGAAAAGTTTAAGTAACAATGTTGCTAATCACTCAAGGTTGCATCAACCATGCATAAATAGGAAGCTAACAATGTTGAATTTTCCTTCAAGCTTTACTCTGTCACTCAATTGTAAAAATTCAATTCTCCTCCTTGCTTTCCAAATATAGGAGATATCTCCTATTATTCTAGAAAAATGGCTGCAATTGTTTCAGTTTGATTTACCAAAGAATAGTTTTGAGATTGCATCAAACTCCTCTAATCGTGAAAAATCAAAATTCATGAAAGACATGTAATTTCCTTTCTTGAATCCCATTTCTTCAAAAATCATACTCGATTTGGAACAATTTACATTTCAAGAGAACTATTTTCAAAGGTAGCACTTGAAACTTCGTTTAGATTCATTTTCCCATTCTCATTCATTACTCCCACATTTTCTTGTTCATCACTATCATGCATGCAACCACCTTTGATTTCTCAGAGCTGATCTTCATGTTCTCCATTGTTCTCTAAGAGCAATTCTTCATGTTTTTGAGAAAGGACACTGTAAGCTTGTCAATCGACATGGATTGAATATCATCATTATTATCAAATATACGTTCAATTCTCGATTCTTTACTTTCTTTCACTATGGTTTGCAAATTATGAAGACTAGAACTCTCCTCCTTATAAAGAGTAAAGTCTAAAATCTTCCTTCATTGGAATATTCAAATGAAAAAAATAATAAAAATAAATCTTCCTTCATTGGCAAAAGCTTAATTATCTCCATCATAGATAATATGTATTTCTTGTTTCCCTATAAGCCACATCCATATTATATAAAGATGATCTCCCGGGCATTATTTGATGTGCATCCAGCAGAACCATATCATACCACACTTCCTCTTTATACTTGAGTCTAATAGAAAACGAAACTAAGCAACGAGTAGCATCAACTACTTGCCTCCCTCCACGAATCATTCTATCCAGTACAGCTGATGATGCTTTTCTTCTTTAAATTGTACTTTGTCTAACATCTCTCTTGAGTGATGTTGTCATTAGATCCTCTATCGATAATGAGGTTACATAATTTTCCTCCAAGTTATAACTTGTTAGATTGTTGCCATGCCTCTTAATTGATGATCTTTGGAGGTGATGATGATGTCTTTTGAATCAACACATACTCATCCACTTTGATATTTGGTAAGAGAATCATCTCATCTACGATTCTCGTTTAGAGGAACTTCTACAAACAATTTATCATGGAATTTGATTATCCCTACCTCTCACAAATCATCAAACAATTTTGAATCAAAATTGCTCTGACACTAATTTGATGCGAGAAATTTCCTACAAATCTACCAAAAGTAGAAAACTTGCTAGAGAATTTGACAATCACACAAACAGCGAATGGATCTTCACAACCAAGTTGGAGATAGAGTGCACATGTGCGTGTATGCCCAAAATACCTTAAAGCCTTAGTTTAATAACCATTGGTACACAATCAATTTCAGACCTTAGATCAAAGCCAAATTTCTATTTTAGAACATCCTAAAATAAAATAGAAACTGTGTTGCGTGTTGAAAAAAACCCAAAAAATAAACTCAAAACTATAGAACTTATAAAATTAGACTCTTTCTGGATAAGATGACACATAGAGCCGACCAATACCTACTGAAACTTTACATAAAAGTTTAAAAAAAACAATTAAATATCTCCATGAATCACAATGAGTGATCTTTCCAATTTTTGGCAAATAGAGCCCTATAGTGCCCATTGTTGGCATTAGCGGTGATGTGTCTATTTCCCTCTAGCCTGCTTTTGGATCTCAAGCAACCATCTTCTTCTCTCGAACCATCTTCTTTAATTTTAAGCTTCTTCACAAACTTTTCTTGCATCAAGAATCCCCACTCGCCATGTGATATAGAGTGACCGACAATGGCTTCAACCATTTTCTTCCAATCGGGCTGGTCCGCACATTCCCCCTTACCTTGGTGGTGTCGATCACTATGCTCACCGAACACCATCGTCCCTGTTCAGTCTCCTCGCCGCCGCCACCACCACCATCTCCTGTTATAGCCATTCTCCAGCATTGTGTACCACCTTGTCACCACCACCGCTCGCCTCCATCATCACCGATGATCACCTCATTTGTTTCCCAATATTAGGTACTAGCTTATAACATCTGACACCTTTAATTAACTTGGATTAGGAAGAAGACGAAGAGTAAGAGATCTCCCAACTCTTAACAGAGGCTTCCTAGGAGTTTTCTTTGTAGAGCTAAGACATTTGAAGGTTGTAGGAACAATTATCACAGTAGGTCACCATTATCTTCAGAATATCGATTTGTTTTTTAACTCAGGGATGATGGTATTAGAGAGGAATCTGGCACAGAAACTAAGCACATAAAAAGAGAATTACAGAGAAGGATATGGGAGATTCTGGGTTAACATATTTTGGAGTCTGATTATTAATAGAGTTTTAACTGATTATTAATAGAGTTTTGACGAGAGGAACACTTTCCCTCTTTCATCTTCGATTCAAAGTACATCTAAAATTTTATACAGGAGATTCTGGGTAAACAAACTTAGAAAGGATGGGGTTTGAGCTCTGGATATGGGAGAAAGGGAAACAAAGTGATTTTTATTCTTTCCATCCGTTATTCCTTACATTAAAACGGTATATTTTGTTTGCAGTTTTGAGTTTAGTGATCCTCTGAACTATGGGGTTTTAGCTACAGAATGGATGAATTAGGATTAGAAAGGGAGAGAATTTTTTTCTCCCTCCTGATTTTCATGCAGCAGCTTCACGAAAACAAAGGTTTTGATCTCTAAAAAAGAGATTTCTAAAATATGGGTCTGCACAAGCATGAATTCTAATATGTGATTTAATTTTTAGATATCAGTAGAGATCTGGGCTTTGATCTATGATTTGAGTTTTGCGTGAGCAGAATGAAACAAGAGCACTCTCTCACGTCCCACAATCACATGCTACTACGGCCAGCCACTTTCCATCTTTCGCTTCATGCCTTTCAAGTTTGCTCTAGTCATGTATCCCCTACATGAAAACCCAAGTTGGAGAGAAGATCTCTCACACGCTAAGGACAAAGGAGGTAGGTGTAATTCCAGAAGAATACGAGGTGGTTTTGCCATTTTGTGAAAATGCAGAAAAAGAAGCTAAAATATAGCCAGATAATTGTCCATGTGCTAGTTTTGCTTCCATATTCGGTTCCCAACTCGATTTCAATATCATTTCTATTTTTACTATTATGGCAGCAATGACAAATCTAAACCAAGATATTACACTGATATGCTAATAATGCACCTATGACTCAAATAGTTAAAATCTGTTGCACAGTTTTAATCTTTATAGGGTACATACTATAGAAGCTTCCAGACAGGAGTTCATCGAACAACAAAAAATGTGTATTCTTCATAGGTTGATTGAAATCGTGACTATTTAGTTGTGACAAAAGGCACCTTTTAATTGAAATACATGATCAACCCAACTACAACATATATTGTACTGATACAAATTTTATGACAAGTAAGCCATTTAATGGAAGTCCTCATTAGAAACATAATTACTATCACTTTGAAATAATTTATGTGACACAAATGTCATCAAGGTTTCTGATGGCCTTCATATGGAGCCATAGTTGAAATTTTTTAGCTCGGATGATAGGTCAGTAGTCCAAAATTATGTTTAACAAAGATGAAGCATAATCCTGGACAGCCAAGAGTAGACAGAGCTAACTTCTAATGTTAGATGTCACAGTTCCACAATCATTTACCAGTATATAGATTAGATACCAATTGTTTTTTTTCAACGCAACAATGGCAGAGACATGACTCGTGATTCATTGCCAGCTTGGACTTCATCCGCCTTTATGGATCAAAGGAGGCCCTACTAGAGTCATCAGTTAATGCAGTCAAACCTGATGAGATTCCACAACTTCCAGAAGGTCTCAATGTTTTTCCATGGACTGGCTAGGCATGGGCTGGTGGTCAGTGTTTCAGTGATGAAGATGTGTATCTAGATATCACTGTGATACAATTTAATTTTTCTTATATAGGAGGCAAGGACAAATGCATTCCAGTTTTATTCTTCCTCTTAATGAATTCGTATAGGATGTATAACAAAGAGGAAACAGCAATCAAAATTCCCAATAAATACATATATTACAGAAAATAAAACGGTCAAATCAGTTACCTTCAAGCTGGTTGCAACTAAGATCAAGTTCACTCAAGACCATTGAACTTTCTTGTAAGAGAGCTACAGGTAGAGACCCTGAGAACTGATTACTACCAAGCCGCAGTATCTCAAGAGAAACTATAAAATTAAAGGAAGGGATCTGGCCTGTAAGCTGGTTATTACTGGCATCAAACACCACCAAATTGTCAAATAAAGGCATACTGCTAGCAAAGAGCTCTCCAACCAACACATTGTGGCTGATATTTAAATATTGAACAGAGGGAACAAAGGTAGAATTGTTAAAGCCCAAATCAAGTGATTCAGAAAACCCGTTACAGCTGATATCTACATAGACCAGAATTTGCAATTGCAAAAGAATACCCCCAATATCACCAGAAAAACCATTAGATCGCAAATCAAAATACTTCAACTGTTGAAGCTTGGCCAAATCAGGCGGAACCGGCCCACTGAAATTATTCAAAGACAGGTTCAGATGAACTAAATTCGTCAAATTCGTCAACTCAACAGGTATTGATCCATGAAAGGAGTTGCACGAAACATCCAAGATTTCAAGAGATCCAATTGAGCCTACATCTGGCGAAAGAATTCCTGTTAAACGATTGTTTGAGACTGATAAATTGCGCAGCATTTTCAGCTCACTAAGAGCAGAGAAGTTGACACTTCCTTCCAAACCCAAATCTTGCAATGTGATTGACGTCACATGATCACCGCTACACTCAATCCCATACCAGTTGTATGGACACTGATCAGAATTCAATGAAGTGCCATTCCAGGAACCAAAAACCTGTCCCGAAGCATCTTTCTCAATTCCTTTCTTGAACTCCAGTAGAGCATCTAAATCAGTTTGTCCTATGACAAATTCTACCCACAAAATAAGCACCAAACAAGAGAACTGCATTCCCTCGAAAACCTAAAAGAATAGAATGAAAAAGGGAAAAAAAACAAGCAGAGAAGGGATGCTAACTAAACCTAATTTACAAAAAATCTATGAATTCTGATGGCTCGAACGAGAAATGAAACAGCATGAAGTATCTGAAACTGGGACAAACCCAGATGCAAGAAGAAGTCCACAGCTGGAAAAATCCCAAATGCAATTAAACCCTAGCCCTGCTAAAAAAACAAGTAAAACAACGAAAAACAAGAAATAGCAGAAAAAGCTTTACTAAAACCAATTCGAAGAAAGCTTAAAAAACAGAAAAATATGAAACCATGGACGTAAAAATGATGAATTCGCCTACATTTAAAACAAAACCAGATGCAATCAATCGCCAAACCCAATTGAAAACAAGAAAATAAGGAAAGTAAAAAAGAAAAAGAAGAAGAAGAAAGAAAACAAAACAGAAAAAGCAGAAAACTAAAATACAATGAAATTCTCAGAAAATTCACAATGGGGAAGGCGAATTTAATTAAAAATGGGAAAACCCTACATCCATAAACCTAAATAAAAACCAGAAAAAAAAAAAAAAAAAAAACAGAACAGCCAAAAAAGCTAACAGTCTAATTTTCAAAAACAAAAAGCAGGATTTCAACTAAATTAGAATAAACTTGGAAGCAATGAAACCCTAATCCTTATCAAGAACAAGAAGAAAACAAAGAGAATGGAATCAAGGACAAGAACAAGATTAGAAGAGCTAACCACAACCAAATTCCCAGAAAATCAAAAACCAAGATAACAAAATCAAAACATCAAACACATGAATGCATGTCAAATGGGAAATTGACTCAATACAAATGTATTACTGGATGCCCAAAAAAAAAAAATTCCTTTAGAGGAAAAAAAAATCCTTCAGAGGTAAGGACAACTCAGATGAATCTAAGGAATGTAATGATGAAAGAGAATTAAAGAGAGATACTAAAATTAGGGCTGAGAATGCAGATAAATTGCAGAGACTTAAATGAAAGAACACTTACAGAGATCCTATGAAAAATGCTCTCTCTCTCTCTCTCTCTCTCTCTCTACACATCTGTGCAGAGGGAAGTACGGTTGGCTTTTAAGTAATTCTGTGGAGAAAATGTCAACGTCTTTAGATAAATAGTATAGTGGTCTTCAGACTACCAAATTTAGTAGTCTCCAGGTCTTCATTTTTCATGTGACAATCTCAGAAATGAAATAGTTACTGGGGCCCACTCACTTTCAATAAACTGACAACCCTTAATCGGAATGATCCATCGGTTCTCTTTCATCCAACTGCTAGGGTTTATTTGGTCTTTAGATTCATGGACAGTGTCCTATCAAAGATGGGCCCCAGTCCCATTAACTTTGCCCGGATATTTGTGTCTTTCATAACGAGAAATGATATTTTCACTCCCCTTTGTTTAAAATGAATTTACTGGGGTCGCCCCTCGAACCGGTTGCAGACGGTGTCCGGTCATAATCCTCTAGCAGATTGGAAAATCGGAAAAATGGGATTTGCTAGGCGATTTCTCTAAAAGTCATTTCTCAGCTCACTTTTGCAGGTTATAGAAGCCAGAGGGTTTCTTTTTAATAGATTTTGTCTTATTAATTTAATTGATTTAGCTGCTGACTTTTGTATGAGAGCTTTCTGGAAAGCACGCACTACACTTTTTGGGAAAGTCATTTCTCCGCTGATTTCAAAAGGCCAATGATAAATTCGCACCCCCTGTAGGATAATTCGCGCCACTTTAATGTGATTTGACGTTAGAAAAACGTTAAAGTCTTCTGCATACCCTCCTTTAAAGGGGTGCGAATTTATCATGGCCCTTTCAAAATTTGCGACAAAGGTAAAGGACCACACTGAAAAGCCCTGGGCAACCAATTAAACAGTGTAAAACAGCACAGTCGGATAGCAGTAGCCTTTTAAAATGACGATGTATTCACTGTTCGGATTGCAAGAACAAAATTTCTAAATGGAATGAGAAATTTTTCTTTGCACGATTTAGAGAGAAATTATTTTCCTAATGGTTAATTTAGAGGGATATTATCATAAATTGGAGGTCTCTCGAAGTCATAATTGAAGAGGGCTGGTTCAACTGATCTCTTTTCAAATGTTTAAAAAAAGTAGGAAATTTTATAAATATTTTCCTTTCCAAACATTTTAGAAATATTTTCCATTCATTCTAGAGGAAAGGGTTCGTACACTCGAGGGCGCTGGAATGTAGAAAATAGGGTGGGGCCACATTTTGAGAGTGATCCTAAGCATTCATTTGGGAGGCTCATCATGGATGAGGTGTGTACCAAAAATCAGCTCCATTAGATCATATTTGGGTGTCCTTTTGTGGAGGAAAAAATAGACAGATACCAAAAATCGCTACGGTCCCCCGTCTTGGTGGATTATCCTAACTCTTCCATTTGTAGAGGAAAAAAATGGGCAGATTTGTGGACAAACAATATTTGTCAATTTTTTCCTTCACAAATGGACACCCTAAGATGATCTAATGGAGTTGATTTTTGGTATACACCATCCATGATGGGGCCTTTCAAATGAATGCTCTGGATCATTCCCAAAATATGGCCCACCCTTATTTTCTACACTCGAGCGCATATAAGCTATCTGCACCCCAAGTGCAGGAACCCTTTACTCATAATTTTATAGGGTTTGGTACTGGATATTGATGCACTTTCAAAAACAAAAAATTGACGCTGATCATGTAACGTTGAATAAGGCGTTCTTCGTATGAACTCTTCCTTTTTGTAGCTTATTTTTACCACCAATCTTTAACAACATAGAACAAGGCTAAGGATATTGGCACTACCCTGTTTTAATAATTGCACTAACTCATTTTGTCTTGGGTACTAATTTTAGCACTACCATATTTTTAAATTCCACAAACTCACCTTGTCTTTTCCTTTTTAATTAGCAGCTGAGAGCCTTTTTGGGGAAGGAAAATGATACGGAGACCGCGAGTACCACCTAGCAGGGGACCTGTAATGACAAAATGCCATGTGACTCGTGATGATGTCGCGTCATTAATTTGTCTTGTCCCTTTTGGGTCCTATTATCGGTCTCTCTAGCATTACTCCATGGGGAACATTTAGTTAGATAGTATCATAGTAATCGACAGGGAGAGTTGTGCGATTAATAAAACATGGTCCTGTACTCCTGCCCTACCAATATAAGTAGCCATTGCCCTTTATCATTTTATCATTTAAAAAGCTGTCCTCTCATAAGCAAGGTTTTAAATTTCGGTTTCGGACCCAATTTCGGTCCGGGCCGAAATTCGGTAATAATTAAAAATATTATTTAATTTATTTTGAAATTTCGGATAGAAATTCCAAAATTTAGGAATATTTCTTTTTATATATGAGGAAAGTGTTGGTGAGCTTAAGCGCCCAATCACATTGGGGCCTACTTTGTTAGGATGATCCAAAGCATTCATTTGAAAGACCCATACATAGATGAGGTGTGTACCAAAAATCAGCTCCATAGGATCATCTTATCCCATCCATTTGTGGAGGTCAAAATGGATAGACAATATTTGTCCACAAATCAGCCCATTTTTGTCCTCCACAAATGGAGGGGTTAGGATGATCCTATGGAGCTGATTTTTGGTACACACCCTATCTATAATAAGGCCTTGCAAATGAATGGTTTGGATCACCACAGAAAATGTGGGACCCATGTGATTGGGGCGCTTAAGCTCACCATAAGTTTGGCTCACAGACACTTTCCTCTTTATATATATATTTTCTAGAAATTTCGGCTGAAATTCTTGAAATTCCGAAATTTCATTAGCCCCCTTTTTGTCATTGATCCACTGGCGCTGGGTGTCCCTGATGATCAAAAGGGACGTAAATATCACTTCCCTAAACCTGACATTTTCCGATTATTCAAACAGAGGATCTAATTTTCTTTATGAAAACAGGGAAGAAAATTAAAACAACGATACTCGTCTGTTTCTTCTTCCTCCCGGGTGAATCGAGACGGAGATACAAGGATATTTACGCTCTACTGTCTGATTTTCATAAAGCAGTGACACTGGAAGCAACCTTTGGAGCCACAATTTTGCAGAGGGTTTCTTCTCCCACATGAAAAAATGTTATTTGTTTTGACCCTTTTAATTCAAATACCCAAAAGAGATGGAAATAACCTGTAATTACAGCACAAATGCATCTAGAAGATATGACAAGAGATCTCAGACTTGATAAGCTGATGACCCATTTTTAAGAGATTGAAGATTGTTCTTAGATTGCACGAATTGTTGTCAGTGACATGTCTGACATTGATCAGGAAATGCGAGAATTGTACTAATTCCAATGCACACATCAAAGTGTAAGGAATTAACTGTATCATGTTCATATCGTAGCTTCCTGACTTCTTGTGAAATTAACCATACAGGGACATTAACCAGATCAAATGAACAAATTATATTGATTTTTGTATTAAATTACAATTAATCTAAGTATCTTATTACTTGGTTTTACTTGAATTTAGATAGAATATACTGATACAAGCAACTTTCAAACCTGAAGTATCTTGTGTGTCCCATATTTCCAATTAATGAGCCTGTATAAATGTTATGATTGATCTTGGATACATGGCATCTATAATCCCAGTTGCAACCTTTTTGTTCTACGGTTGAGGCGGTTGGATTCAAACCATATCCTTGTTCACATGAAGAAGCATGGCCTCGAGACAATTAAGCTCTACTCGGATACTCCGATATTAGAGACAATTTTTGAAGAGTCCTTTTTGGTGTTTGGGCTCTCTGTCTACTCGGATTCTTACAATTAAGCCCAGCTGAGAAAGAAGTGCTGATGTACTACTCTCTCCAAACCAAATCAAGTTCGCTTTTCATTTTTTTAATCGAGCGTGAAATTTTCTGTACAAATCCAAGTGCTAAGTTATTACCCATGATATTTTAAAGCCAAGGAAGCAGAGAAAGAAGACTACAGAAATCATTTTTTATCTAACCAACGTGAAAACAATACCATGGCCATTACTTTCTTTCAATTTACTGCCAATTGACATACTTTAAAGCTTCACTCTGAGAAGTCGACACATTCACATATCTCTTTTGTTTATGGGGTAATTATTGCAGGCTGGATTTCCAGATGACCTATTAGAAAATCTGTTGGACCATGTTGAACTTCTTCAGGATCGGCTAGAGTGCTTCCCTAACCTCCATATATTCCAGGTTTAGATCTTCATAAATGGTCTTATTAACTTTAAAGATTATGGTCAAATAAACTTTTGCCTTCTTCTGAACTATTCTATAATTCTGTGTTGCTAATCTTGGGAAGGCAACATTCTTCAGTTTTTCATGGTGTCTGTTAATCGTACTGGTTTTGTAAGTTCTACTTTGCTGATAGGACATTTTTGCTTTCTCCTTCTGAATTGCAGTGTGAAAGCAGCACTTTATATGTTATAAATATTATGGAGCATATTCTCTGTAGTTATACAATATGTTTTCTTGGCATTTTGATGATTTTTCCATTTACTTGAGCATTCACTTTGGAAAGATGGGCTGGTACAAGTTCTTTCCACAGGAAAATTTAATCATATCAATTATTCATTTAATATTGCAGGAAAGAGCAACGCTTTCGTCTAGTGTTGATGTCAATGAAACTTCTATGATTACAAGAACAAGCCTTGTGTTTCTAGGGTGGGGGGGAATCACCTTAACTAATGCAGTTTAAGCTAACATCCCCATTTACCAGCTATCCCTCTTCGGATGCCCAATCAATGTTGTTAACGAAATTGAACGGTAAAAAAAATTCATGTCGGTTGGTGCGGATGACAAGAAGATGCACTTAGTTAGATGGGAGGAGGTTTGCAAACCCATCAAAGCAGGGGTTGTGGGAATCCATAGATTGAGAAGTGTCCAAAAAGCCTTGCGAGGGAAATGGCTATGGAGATTTGGAAAGGAACCAACTTTGGACATGGGTGATTGATTCAACGTACTGGGTGTGCTTAGTTAATTGTATTTCCGATGACAAATACAGATTCAGTGAAAGGTGGCTGGCCAAGGGGTGTCGGTGACCATTATCAGGTCTAATATGGCTAGAAACAACAATCGGTAATATCTCACTTTTTTTTTTGATTGGTAAGCAGGGGTTAGGCAGGATCCTGAGCAGATATATTAAAAAAGAAAGGGAAATACATAAGAGTGAATTACAATCGAAAGTAGACGTGCCCCTCACGATCTAGATTAATCAGATCAAGGAGCTTAGGAGGGGCAAGGGGAAGAGCAAAAGGAAAGCCTTTAACAATACAATCTCTTTTAGACAGATAGTCACCCACCATGCTGGCTTCTCTCCAAGTATGAGTTAGCCTCCAAGATTGGAGCTTTGCCAGATTAACCAAGATATAGGAGACCAACGAATGAAGTTTCCAAGGAATTTTTGAGGTGCCATTGATGATGTCTGCAGCAAACTTTGAATCTGTTTCGTACCACATATTGTAGTAACCCATCTTCAGAACCAGCTCTATGCCTTTGCTAATAGCTTGAAGCTTACGAGCATATATCTCATCCATGTCTACCAATTCCGAGAAGATGGCGATTGCCATCCCGTCATTGTCGCTAAGGATACCTCCTAGACTGCCTCCATTTTGATCCAGTGAGGCATCAGTGTTCAGCTTCATCTCCCTATATTCTGGTTTTATCCAAGTGCAGGCCTTTGGCTCAACATTTGAACTGATAAATTTGTAGCCCAAGTTTGCAGATATCCAACTGGTAATATCTCACCTGGTGGTAAACACGCCGGCCTCAAATCTCGCACATAAGAGGTCCAAGATGAGTAGTGGAGAAGCCGGGAAGATGTTCAGTCCAAGGGAGCAGCAACAATCACCAATAGATTGAGAAATTGATGGGAAAGATGGTGGAAATATGCACGTGTGTAACCCCTGCAAAAAAGATTACTAATATGATGTAGAGAAGCTAGTAAAAGTGATGCTGAATTGAGAGATAAACAGTGATACAACCCCAAAGACATCAAGAAGGCCTGCAAGGGGAAAAGGAGCAGGAAAATACAAGAAAAGAGTGAGGAAAGAGGTGGGGAATGTAACCAGCAAGGCTACCAGTCCATAGACGAAAAGGAGAAACAAGGAAGCGGTTGATTTTCATGGGCAAAGATTTTAATTCTCCCTCACATAAGAAAGTGACTCTGCATCACTTTGAAGAATCTACATTTTTTGCCACCACGAGATCTAGAGAAACAGGGTTGCGGGTCAAGTATGACAAATGCCATTTTTTGTGATTTGTTTCGTTTTTTTACTTCATTGTCGATAACCCAAAAAAGCAGAAAAGCCAGCAGAGAACTATTGCCGAACACAATACTATTAATACCTGACTAACCAAAAATTTGTTCATTGCCATGCATTGTTAGAAGTCATGAAAGTTGCCTAATGAATGAAAAGCTCTTTACACCCATTTTTAAATTTATGATCGGTAGCGTGGGACTGGATCATTGGTTTGATATTCATCCATTAGAATCAAGACGGTTATTTACCAAGAGTCATTTTCCCCGACAGATAACAACAACAGTTGTTCTCAACAGATTAAAATTTACAATTTGAAATAGAAGTTGACACTTATTACAGGTTTCTTCCCAAAGATATGGAGCACTTGTAAGCGATTATAATTGAAGTCTATATGAGGAGATGATTCCAAGGAAGGGATCTCAGAACCAACATCAAATCTGTCATAATTTGTCTTTATATTATTTTACATTTCGCCACTGTCTTCTACTTTCCATTAGTTAGTTCATTACGAGAATTGAAGACAACGAAATGAATTCATGTCTGGTAAGTATTTCTCTTTTAATTATCTACCTGTCGCACTGACATCTGTTTGTGTTCTTTTATTAAGAATTTAATTGGATTCTTGTCGATCTCTATCGAGTCATTTGTATTCTGCATGCATCTACACGTCCTTTAAAAGTCTTTTTGTCTAAAAAGGCAATAGAGCCCAAGGAAGAAGTGACATTACCCTATCCTTCTCAATCACTTGAAATCCGAGCCCATGGGATGGAAATTGATTACCCTTAGAATTAAATTGTAGACATTCACTCATTGGCACGCCCGTGCATTTAACACAAATCACCCACTACTCACTCTACACTGACCGCATCACAATCCGAACTGGCCACATTTTTTTGGCATTCCTAGTGGGACCCAAATATGATGCGCCGCCAAATGACTCCTGATACCAAAAATAAAGGAAAACACTTTGAAAACGGGATCCCGTGTTGAAAATAAAATTGGGAGTGATAAGACTGTTGATTTGACCTTTTCAAAGACTCATTTATTGCTGTATGGGGATGTGAGCTCCCTTCTTTTGTCCTTTTGTGGATGTGGCTTCAATGATCATTGCCCATTTTTTCCCGCAAAACAAGATCCAGTTTTGCTAGCAGTGCTCAAAAATAAAATACCAATGATGGCATTCCTGGAAACTCTGGTGACTACCATTCTTGGAAATACCATGATACAAGGACATCGAGAAAGCCCATTAGAAGAAAACCCTACTGAAGTTAAGCGTGCTTGGACGAGAGTAGTATAGGATAGGTAACCTCCTGGGAATTCCTCGTGTTGCACCACTTTCCATTTCAGAAAAAAGAAGAAGAAGAAGAAGAAGAAGAATAAGAAGAAGAAGAAAACCCTACCATTACCACGCTTGGCAGGGTACTAGACCTCTCTAGCAACTACTCAGATACCATACATTGGATCATCCATTCCTAGTTCTAGTGCCCTGCCAAACAATGACAACTTAAGTAAGTGTCTTGATTCACCTGATGCAAGCCTTGATTTCTCTCCTTGTTTTCCTCTGTTGGAATTGTGATTTGTATGGAGGATGGTGGCTACAATCGTTACCTTGATTAATTTTGTTTGTATATATGAAGAACATTCCCTCCATTGTCCGTGCTTTGTGGCTCAAAGGGATGTTCTTTCGTGAAAATCTCGGCTTTTGCAAAGCTAGTATTCTATCGCATATCGTCCGAATCTGGAAGGTAGCAAGGCTCTTTGACCAAAAAAAGTGCATCGTCGCTCATCATCCTAGTTGTAGCAACTAGCTATGTATAGCCAACTAAAGCAGAACAAAATGAGATGTCTACAGTTACATGTGAAAATGGTTACTTGGAGCAATGGGCTGCTGATGGAAGGGACGTCCTATGAAAAGAACCACCTAGAAAAACTAGCTTTAGGGACGACTAATGAAAACAGTTATAAGGAAAAACTAGATTAAAATCTGTCACATAGTGAGCCACCAGGGAAGCCTATTGCATAGCTTGGTGGAATGTTACAATTCTGAAGTGGTGGTTTAAGGGATTAGCCTAGCACATTCGACAAGTCCATAGACTTTTGACATTTTCGTTACAAACCTAACATGTACCTAACATTGGTATAATTGTGAGAGAATAAATTAAAAAATAGCATCTTAATGAAATCCAAAAATCAATTTGGCTATAAACAAAACCACAAGTTAGACATCAGGTACAAACCAGTAAGAAGATACCTGCAATACGCTCTGCCTTTTGATGAGCAGTGAACTCTACCAAGTTTTGTTCAAAAAATACAAATCACATTGGAACTGCAAAACATCCAGTACCCTGCAGAGAATTGACGATTTACACTTCCAGCCTCCAGAAATTACTAATCTTCCAATAGCTCAAACCCAAACTCTGCTAATCAATAAACATAATTTCTTCCAATAGGTCACACCCAAACTCTGCTAATCAATAAACATTATCAATTGCAACATGTAAAAAAAAAAGCGAAAAAAAAGAGACAAAGCAAGACCACATACCAGCAGGGTGAAACAATTCTATAGCTAGTCTCTTCTAAAAACTTAAACCCGAACCCTGCAAATTAGTAAACCCTATCAACCACAAAAAATAACAGCATCACAATATAAATAATGGAGAATAAAAGAACTATAAGTAAAATCACTACGGAAACCAATGTCTCTAATAAGGAGAACAGTTACAGAAAAATATGAACGCTTTGCCCTTTGATGAGCGGTGAACGCTACTTTGTCCATCCCACATACTCTTGTAGAATCACCACCACCAGATCTCTTCTCGAACATTTGCTGGGCAAATTATTCTTCAATCTAAACTACACAACAATGGAAATAAATAAAGGAGAAATATGAGTAATTTATTAAGAAAAAAAGTGAAAGAAGCATTAAAACAACAAAGCAAGAGAAATAGTTCTCTGGCATTTGATCGCACCTGGACATTTATATCTCTCCTAGTGTCTGGTTTGAGAACACGACGGACATTAAGATGTTCAAGTCCGTCAACTATCCTTGATCTCAATGTTGGGGATGTGTGAGATCTTGGGCCAATCTTCGCCTACTTCCTTTTGGCATCGTTGCTCTAGCGTCCTGCTACATCCTATGATGTTCAAAGACTCGAGTGTGACAGGCAGACCATCATCCGGCAAGGAAGTAATTTGTGGACAGTGTGTAATAGCCAAAATCCGGAGGGAGGTCAGGTTTTGCATCCCCTTGGATAGGGACTTCAGATTATCACAATTTGTTATATCCAGAAATTGGAGAGAGGGAAAGTGTTGCAACCCCACATCCTTCAAATTAGAACAAAAGAAAATAGTCAACTCTTCAAGTTTGACAAGGGGTTGCGGGAACTCAGGTATTGATGTTAGATTTGGGAATCCTTCGAGCGTTAACGAGGATAGAGAAGTGAGGTAAGGCACATAAGATATAAATATATCCTCGTGACAATACGACAATCTTAGTTTTTTAAGAGATGGGAGCCTTGGAAGAGCTATCAACTCTGGAGAATCATGAATGGTTAACTCTACCACTGCAGGTAGGAGAGGGGGCAATTGCCCCAGCTTCAAACATTGCCCTATTTTAAGTTCACGGAGGCGGGGAAATTCGCCTTCCTCTACTCCACACCATTCCTCCAATGAATCTAATTGACCAAAGTCGAGAAACTCTAGTGATGGAAAGCCCTTAACCCCGCCATGCCCAACAAACTCATGATCCACATGTGTCAATTCATTCACGTCTCCTATGCGGAGATCTTTGAGTGAGGGGAGCTGCCCAAGAGACGGTAGGCGTTTCAATCCATGACAACCCTCGATGATAATTCTTGTTAGATTCGAGAACAGTGGATTCCCAATCCAATTTGGGAAACATACACCACTGTAGCCAACTATTTCCAGAATTTTGAGGTTTGTATGCGGTTCAAGGGCTTCCATTACTTCTTCATCACCTTCACCAAATGACCTTGACCTTGACCATGTGAAGGTCATTTCGTGAAGGTAGGGTTTATTCTTCAGATTTGCCCATTTGGCCTCCCACCCACTTCTCACCTTCTCAAGGTTTGAAATATGAAGTTCTCCTCTGAGGTTCATCATGTCCTTTAGCACTCCAATCTGTCTGTTCCACACAAAAACTCCGCACAATTTTTGGAGAGAAGTTAATTTCCCAATTCCAGGTGGCAGGAATTTTAATTGATGTGTATTCATAAGATCGAGATGCCGGAGGTTAATTAGGTTGCCCGTATCTTTTGGAAGCTCAACCATCTTTCCGCAGTATCTAAGTTTTAGCGTCTGCAAGTTGTATAGGCTACATGTTGATTCGGGCAAGCTTGTGATGTGATTACGAGAGAGGTCAAGGTACCGTAGATGTTTCAAATTACCAATTGAACGTGGCAACACTGGTATTCCTTTTCCACTCAAATCCAACACGCGTAAGCATCTCAAATTGAAGATCACATCCGGAAGGGGTTGCTTAATTCTCCTATCATATGCAGATAAAAACAATAATGTGCGTAAGGTTTTAAATTTATTGCATCCCTTGAAAAGTGAGAGAACTGTTGGAGATGGACATATAACGGATGAATGGCGAACTTTTTCACAAATTTGCCTCGAATTATTTTCCTCAAATAGAAAACACTCATTACCTGCAATGGACATCGCTAGGTCATGCATGAGGTCATGCATTGTGTGCTTATTTTGACCAGTAGACTGATAGAGTTGAAAGAACGACCTCCACATCAAAATATCAAAATACTCATTACCCACGTCTTCTACTCGTTTCAATCCTCTAGGCTGAATGAATCCTTGTGCCATCCATAATTGGACCAACTTGTCCTTGTCAAACAAGTAATCTTTAGGGAACACCGAGCAGTAAACAAAGCATTCCTTCAAATTTGCAGGAAGGTGATGATAACTTAATCTTAGAGCTGGCAAAATCTCATTTTTTTCCTCAGGCAAATCCCAAATTTCGCTTTTCAAGATATTATCCCATTCGTTTTCATCTATAATAGCGAATAGGAGGCCTCCAAGTGTCTTTGCTGCCAATGGCAATCCTTTACACTTCTTAACAATTTCTGCACCAATCTCAAGTAACTTTGGATGCGCATATGAATCCCCACCCACAAATGCTCTTTCTTTGAACAAAGATAAACAAGCATCATGGGGTAAGCCCTCCAAAGGGTGGATGTAAGTAGGACCCATGTTCCTTGCAGCTATTTCACTCCGTGTAGTTACTACGATTCTACTTCCTCCAGCCCCACTTCTAAATGGAACGCTAAGGAGATCCCAATCACTGCGTTTCTCACTCCACACATCGTCTAGTACAAGTAAAAATCTCTTACCATCCACCACCTCTTCAAGTTTGCGTTGCATTGGATCCATGTCTAACAGGTCTTGTTGTTTTCCAGTTGCAGATTCAATAATCGCTTTTGTTAGTTTCAGAGCGTCAAAATCTTGGGAAACACATACCCACATCTTGGGTTCAAAATGATTCACTACCTTTTTATCATTATAGACAAGTTGAGCAAGGGTTGTCTTCCCAAGGCCTCCCATGCCAACTATAGCAATGACTGAGACACCCATTTCAGAAGATTCATTTGGTACCAGATATTCTATTAACTTGTTTTTATCATCCTCCCTACCAAAAACATGTGATTCATCAATTAGAGAGCTTGTCTGTGGTCTCTCTTTGATTTCAAGCCGCCTCCCTCCATCTTCCTTTCTGAGGTGGAGGGCATGACGTTCTTTTGCAATCTCATCTAATCTTTCCCAAATCTCCTTTAACTTCTTTGACATGTTTACTTCAAATAAACTTGGGGTTAAACCAAGATAAGAAAAGGGAAACTTGGGTACGAACCACTTTCTCTTTCTATTATGACTGTTGCCTTCCACACTCATTCGTAGAGCTTCGGTGGTGAACTCGTCGAGTACATCATCAGCATCGTAGGCAACATCTTTGAGCTTCCGAAGCCAATTTCTGACAGAATTAGACTTGATTTGCTTTTCCTCAGCATCATGGAGCACGTCTTGAATAGTTGTCAACGTACTCTTGAGCTTTTCAAGCTCACTATCAACACCACTCAGTGATCGGAACTCATTCCAGAGGGAGGAGGTCAGGTTCCCAACGACTGACTCAAGAAGAGTGGATAGAACTGTTTCAGCCATCTCTTCTCTTGCAACTCAGAGATTTTCACAATGGGTGGAAAATGGGTATGACAGTATGAGGTCTTTACTCTTTGGTAAGTGAAGTCTTTTCCAGCCATTACGAAAAGAAAGGCATCAAAGCTCAGGGGATTGGGTCCCACCCACTTGGAACCAAGGGTTTTAGCTGTCACTGGCTTGGAATACTGTTTTTGATGGGAGGAAGTGGAATACTTATGAGACAGATTGCTTTTGAATTGATTGAAAACTCCACCCACATGACGAGGGCACTCCTCACTTTATTAAAAGTACGGTATGCCCCCGCACCATAAGTTGATCCAAACCGTCCATTAAATGGGTCACAGCCTAAATAGGTTGTGCCCTAAAATTATTTCCATAGGTTAATCTTAACCCTCTGATCTACACAGAGTTGGGATCAAACCTCTAACATTCAGATCGGAGGGTTAGGATCTACCTATATAAATGATTTTTGGGCACAACCTATTTAGGCTGTGGCCTATCTAATGGACGGTTTGGATCATCCTATGGTACTGTGGCCTATCTAATGGACGGTTTGGATCATCCTATGGTACTGGCCGTACCGTTCTTTTAATAAAATGAGGAGTGCCCTCGTCAAAATAAAGTAGTGCTGATAACATTTCCCTTTTTATTTCTCTGCTTTAGCTCCTCACCTCCATCAAAGTGCTTTTGCTTTTGCTCCTCGTACCGTTCTTTTAATAATGGTTTTTATCTCAAGTGGCCAATCGGCCTATTTTCCATCCTGCCGATCTAAGACCAAATGTAGAGTATTGAGGTCTTGGGTGCAATTCCAGAGTTTTTAGACAGAAATGATAAATGGTATAGATTATAGGGTTTTATTAACTAGTGCTGGGTGCTTTGGAAAAGGAATTTTGCAATCATTTTCCAAGTTGTTTGAGACTTCTACAAATGTTTTTTGGATTTTCCATCAAAAAAGAAGTGTAAAATTTCTTTTCCAAAGCACCTTGGGCCACTCGTTAACAAAACCCTAGATTATAAAGGCACTGCTTGTTTTGGATTTTGAGAAATGACTTTTAAGTCCAAAACTGATTATTTGTCCTAAAATTGCATTTATTAATTGGGAGATTTTTTTTCGCCCCCTCTAGGATTCTGCGCCCCCTTTTAAAGTGAATTGTGGGCAGACTTTAACGCTTTTTATGTCAAATCATGTTAAAAGGGGGCGCATAATCCTGGGGGGTTTGAAAAATCATCACCCTTATTAATTTTGTATCCAATAATCACTTTTGGACTTTTGGGTCCAATAAACAGGGCCTAAGTCTTGGTTGACACCTTTCACAAACAACTGAATCATAAAACAATCTCTATATAAAATCACAGTCCTCTCAACTTCACAAACCAACCCGATTCAGGGCAATGTAGAAGACTTGTTTCTAGGCTCCCTAACTTATTCCATGCCATTTTTTTCCTTCTCTGATACTGAAATCATAGAAATGTTAATTCAGCATTTGAAATTGACTTAATCCTCCCCCCAACTCAGAATACCCACTTGAAAAACCTAATTATTCAATAACCGAATGAGTTATTTGTGAACAAGATATGCCCTAACAATTATGAGAAACAAATTCTAAAAGGAATCTAAAACAGATATTTTCGTTACAGAAAACATTTGTTGCGGCAAGATCCCACCGCTAGTAGGGCTGCAACAGGGTCGGGTTTTTCAAAACCCTAGCCCAACCCTGAATCCCATTATCTCGGCCCTGACCCACCCTGACCCTAAGTCAGGGCCGAAAAACCCCAACCCATTACCCGCCCTACAGGGCTTAGTGCTAGCCCTGGCCTGCCCTGATTGGCCCTAATTGGGCAGGACTGGGCCAGGCCGGCCCTAATTGACCCTAGTGCAAATACCAGTTAAGAGTGCCAAAAATAAAGCAACCACTTATCATATAGAACAAAATGATCAATAAACAGAGAAAGGGAACAAAATAAGACAATATGAATTCAACAACATGACGGGCAACAGAGACAATTAATAATAATAATCTAAAGAAACATCAATCCAAGATAATAGAAAACATTAGCAAAAGAAACATGCGCAGATGGTTCAATTCTATAATAGAAAACTTAGGGTCGGGTCGGGTCGGGTCAGGGTACCCGAGGCATTAACCCAGAACCCGACCCGACCTGAGTCAGGGTCTAAAAAAATGAACCCTGACCCGCCCTCAGGGTTGGAAAATCCAGCCCTAACCCTGTTCGGGCTTAGGGCGGGTCAGGGCTGACAGGGCCAAACTTGCACCCCTAACCGCTAGAAATCCGGTTATCGAACCAAACAATACCAAATAGCCTTCGGCAACCCACGGAATTAGCCCAAACAAGTATGTGCACAAATCAAGAGTGTAGTGAAATAAAGGAAGAAAATAAGAGAGCAAAAGACACAAGAGATTTACGTGGTTCGGCACTTTGGCCTACTCCACGGGCAATCCGGCAAAGTAAAGTTCACTGTCAATGACGAGAAATTACAAACAAGGGTTGAAACCCTTACCTCTCCAACAATGGTGAAAACCCCACCAACACCCTCTTCTAGAAACCCAAGCAAACAACTAACTCCCTCTTACAATGTTTTAACAACCCCCAAAACACCATAAGAGAACCCAACAACCTTGGATCAAAGTCTTTGCAAGTGAAGAAGAAGAAGAAACCCTTGGAGAGAGAAAACCCTTTTCTTGTAGAGAAAACCCCAAATCCACTTCTTTAGAATAATCACCCAACTAAAGATAAAACCCTCTTTAGTAGACTTTTTAACACATTCCAAGAATGCCCCTTCTTAAAGAAGAAATTCCTAAGTGATTTTATATCACTAATACAACAACATTTATCCTTTCCCTTCCATTATGGAGGAAATTGTGAACTTTGTGTTAGTAATTTGGAGGGAAAGACTTTGTCTCCTGTTCTGTATTTGCAATGACTTAGGCTGCTGTTCTCTATTTGCAATGTGAAGATTTCCCATACAGAATTCATCATGCCAATAGAAAAAAGCAATATATGTTTGCATTGAGTAAGCAGTCAACAGAAAATACAAAAACGCATCCCCGTCAATGCAGAAATTTCCATAAATGCAATTAATTCTTCTTTAAGCTTTCAGCCTATTAAGTCACAAACTGAAACATTAACCTCACAAATGAATCAGTAACAAAATGCATGATTGAGTCTGATAAACCAAGACCGCACCCAACTGACATTGTTTTTTCTCCTCTGAGTTATTTGTCAAACAATACCAAAAACATGAAGTGCATGCCAGGGCCTTTGTTCAAACACGGTCTCATCCTTTTGCACAACAAAACTGAAATAAAGTGATATTCGAAGTGTCATTAAAAAAAGGTCGGCCCAGTGCACAACGCTCTCACCATTGTGGGGTCTGGGGAAGGCTAGATGAACGCAGCTAGGGGTGTAAACGGATCGAATTCGAAGCGGATATGGCTATATCCAAATTCGGATTTGGATTCGACGGATATTTAATATCTATTACCGAATTCGATTCCAGCCAATATTGCTCAACTTCAGATATTATCCGTATACGTTTATCTGGTAAATTCGAACATATTATTGCAACACTTATCTTTCTTCTCCTTCTTACTCCTCGAATGAATTTTTCAAACACTAAAACTAGACCTCTACCTTTTCTTCTCAAAATTAACTCTCAAACCCTAAATTGTATGAGATCCTCTTCTTCCTTTTAAAACAAAGGCACACACACACACACACACACACACAGAGAGAGAGAGAGAGAGAGAGAGAGAGAGAGAGAGAGAGAGAGAGAGAGAGAGAGAGATGGTGTTAGTAGTTGTCTTTGGGTTTTTTCTTCTTTTTTTGTGTGTGTGTATATGATGGAATGAGTTTGGGTTATTTTGAACAGGGGAAGTGGGAGTGCTGATGGTGGAAGACGAAGAGAAATGAGGATGGAGATGGAGATTGGGTTAGAGATGGAGGTGACTGGCGGTAATGGAGGTGATCGGCGGCAGCGGATTTTGGTGGGGGTTGGGTGCACCAAGGAATGTCGGAGATGGTGTCGCAGCGTCTTCCTTTCTCCTCTCTCTTGCTTCTCCTTGCAAACCTTAGAAGTCCCCTTTTTTAATTGTATTTTGGGTTTTTATTAACCCTAAGTTGGAAATTGATATGAGCCGTCCATTTACCATCAATGACCTAGATGGCCTTTTTGCTTTAGAATTCTCTAGAAGCTATGCCATCCTCTTTCAATCACCATCATCCATTTGTCTCTTTCATCCTACATCTCACATTTGTTGCTTCATAAAGAAGCCATGCCAAACTCCAAGAATGCCCTTAAAATGAGAGATTACTTCATTTCCGACCCAAAACACTTTTTGTTTTTTTTTTTCCTAAAAGGAAAATTCACTTTTCTTTTATAAGCAAAAGATAGTGTGCCATTACTAAAAATAAATATTGATGATATTATTAATAATAAATAAATGGATGTACTTCTCGGATTTGGATGTTAAACGGATCGGATATACCATTTACCAAATTCACATCTGCTAAGAGCCGGATATCTCATAAACGGATTCGGATAATATCCGCTTCAAACGGATTCGGATAATATTCGCTTTAAACGAATTCGGATGCGGACGGTTATCGAATTATCAAATATCCATTTACACCCCTAAACGCAGCCTTATCCCAGTTTTGCAAAGAGGCTGTTTCCGTGACTCGTACCCGTGACCACCAGGTCACAATTGAGCAACCTTACAGTTGTGCCAAGGCTCGCACTCCAATATTCAAAGTGTCATATGACTTAGAATTGTGGCCCTTAATAAAAGATCAAAAGAAGCCGGACGGTGTAAATTGATGTAAACATCAAGATGTTATATTATTGTGGCCTCCTCTTTTGCCAAAGGGTATCTATGCATTTTGTTATCTATTTTAGCTTCATAAATTTCAAGAAGCGGAAGAAGCAATGTGAAACAACTAATTACTCCAAAAGCTTAAGCTGTTGGAGATGGCATTTTTTAATCTTTTATAATTTTAACACTGACCCTCATGCATGGGCTTTCTTTTTAGGGTTGGCTTACAAGTGGCACAATGTGGCCCCTCTTTTTGGGTTGACTTTTACATGTGGATTTTTAATATCAATGAGTTTTGAACCTATACAATTTGCACTAATACCATGCGAAACAACCAATTACTCAAAAAGCTTAAGGCCCTATTCGTTTCAAATTGTTGCAGCAGATTGTGGGCCCCAAACTGATTATTGGACTCCAAATTAAACAATCAGTTTGGGGCCACAATCGGCTGCAACAATCTGAAATGAACAGGGCCTAAGCTGTTGGAGATGGTGTTATTTAATCTTTTATACTTTAACAAATGTAATATGATGTTTCAAAGGCCACACATCCAATCACAATTCTAAATGTGTTCTTCAACCTATTTCAGTTGGATTTATTCTCTTCTTTCTAACTTCCTATAACATTAATTTAAAGAAAAAATGGTATAATGTTCAATTTATAAAAAGAACCTGATGAATGAAAAAGGAATAAATTTAGGTGGATGAAATTTTGCCTTGATGCACGCTGTCCTGAACCTGATTACACTACAAATTGGGTATGCAACATTGGTAAATTCAAGGTTTAGAAATCTGATACATATTGGACTTTGAAACTATGTCTGAATTGGAGCTTAACAAAATACTCGGTGGAGTTTTTCATCACTGTGAAAATCATATTTTGTGCTCATGAATTTCCCTAGATTTTTTAGTGACTTATCTCGATTACTTTGAGTTTTATAAAGGGAAATGATATCTTCTCAACCATGTTTTAATAATTGCAAGGGCCCAGCTTGTCTTTTCTTTTTTAAGTGGCTTGTGAGAGCTTTTTGGGAACTGTAATATCCTTTTGACAGCTTTTTACATACTAAAAGACAAGATGCATTACTGAAGATATCAAAATATGGTTGTGCTGGTATCGTTTGCATTAATAAATTGTCTTATGTCCACAGTACACGTATTATGAAATTTCTGAATCAGATTGAACCACATTTAGGCAAGAGGACTATTTATTTAAATCCAACTGCTTATTTTGATTACGAAACCTGATCAGATAAGCCCTTGGGTCACCTGGTTCCACCGTAAGTATCTTCGGAACAGAAGTTTTTGGTTCTCTCCTATGCCTAGCAATCCTTCTTGGGCCGTTAGAAGCATTTTCAAGGCTAGAGAGGTTGCGAAGAAACACATATGCTACATCGTTGGCCCGGATTCTTCTCTTCTGTTTTGGAAGGACCCTTGGCATCCCAAGGGCCCTCTTGAATCCCAATCCTCCCTCGGATCCTTTTCCAACTTCATCCCCCCGCTTGCCTCTATTCGAGGCTCCATCCAAGCTGGAGGTTGGGATGAATTACTTGAGCTCCCTCTCTTCCAGGAGTTGAAACCAATATTAAATTCTGGGCTTTTTTCATCTTTTTCTCCTTCGTATCCCATCTGGATACCTCAACTAGATGGTATTTGTTCGTTTAAAAGTGTTTGGAATTCTGTTAGAGCAAAAGATTCGCCCCCCTGTTGGGTTTCCTCCATTTGGTTCCCGGGCCATATCCCAAAATTCAGTTTCTCTGCTTGGTTGGCCATTCAAAACCATCTTTCCACCAAAGATAACCTCCATTTCCTTGGTCCCTCGGTTGATAAATCTTGTCTCCTTTGTAACTGCGCGACTGAGAGCGTTAACCATCTCTTCTTCTCCTGTTCCTTCTCGGCTTGGATATGGAGGACGATTCTCAAGAATATCTCAGATAGGAAAAAGCAGAAGAATTCAGTGGCGGAGGAGGAGCTATGGATTCGTCGAAATTTTAATCTCAAAGGTCAGTCGAGCATCCTCGTAAGACTCCTTTTCACTGCTTCTATCTTCTTTATCTGGTCCGAACGAAATAGCAGGCTTCACAACCAGGTAAAAACCCATAAAAGAATTATTCTTAACAGAATTATTTGTGCTGCACGGAACCGAGCTATATTCCTGAAGCTGGATGATGATCATAATGAAGATAATGCCCGGATAGCCCGGATATGGAACCTTTCCCTTTTTCGTTTTGCCCCAGAGCTTAAATATTGTGTTTGGACTCCCCCGCAGCCCAATGAAGTCAAGCTTAATACTGATGCCTCGTTGTCCAGTGATTCCGCCTCCATCGGAGGCATTCTCAGAGGCAGCTGCGGCGATGCCCGATTTATGTTTTCCATTGATGCCGATCGAGGAACCATTTCAGACCTTGAATTAGAAGCAATCATCCAAGGAGTTCATTTGCTTGACAAAGCCGCAAATCCAAATCTATGGATTGAATCTGATTCCCTCCTGGCAGTGAAGATAATTAGAAAAGAATGTCCTTGTCCTTGGAAGCTAATTCCCGCATTAGAGAACCTTCTCATCGTTCTCAATCGATTGGAATCTTGGAAAATTTCTCATATTTGGAGAGAGGGTAACAGAGCTGCTGATTACCTCTCAAAAAGCAACTGTTTATGTAAAGGGAACCCGATCCCTCTTAACCTCATGCCTTCTGATCTTTCTGTGATTCTCTCAGAGGATTTTTCTGGAAAATCCTACCTTCGGTTGTAATCTCCCCTTTCTCTTCGAATTCAATGTGTGCAAATCCCTGCGGCCTTCTCTCTTGCCCACTCATGGCGAGAAGCAACAGAGGTGCAGATTTCATATCAAATCATGACAGATCGATGTAAGGAGAAGACATTCACCTACACTGCTTGCCGCAAGATCTGGTCGCAATCACTTCCGACGACGACTCGGGTACAATTTCTTATTTTGTTATCTGGGTATTGTCCATTTTCTTTTGTCCCTTCCAGGCTGTGGATTGCCCCCTATTTTGTAGGCCCACTTTTTTCAACGCTGATGGGTGCTTAACTGTAATCCCAAGGGAGTTTGTTCCCTGTGGTGTGGCCTTCGAGCCCCCCTATCTTTGTACTCTTTTCCTTTTATGATATCTGGTTGGGGTCCTGCCTAACCCCATCTTACCAATCAAAAAAAAAAAAAAAAAAAAAAAACCTGTGAGAAAACATAATACAATCACACATGAAAGCAGAGTCTGTTGAGTAGGAAGTCCATCTTAAAAAGTCATAATAAAGGTAAATACTTGGTGGAATGGTGGGTTTTCACATCTGAGAAAGGACAAAGAAACGAGCACCTTCAATAGTGACACATCGGGCTTCTAAAAAGTTTGAAAAGTAACCTTCACTAATTGGGAAATGATAAATGCGCCCCTTTCCAATCACATGGGACACCCAACTTCGGTAAAGCCATCCTATATACTATATATATATATATAAGTAAAGCGGAATCCTCTAAGCCGTGGTGGTGCCACGTGTCAGCCCCTCTCCAGCCGGTATATTACCTAAGAGTTTACTATATTTTTCACGCTATAAATTCTCACCAAATCCCACCGAATTAGGAAGTAATGAATTCGCACGCTATAAATTCTCCATCCCATATATTAAATGCTTTTAATTCCAATACCTATACGTTTTCTCTCTATAGTATCTATACCCGTTTATCCCGTTTACTCTTTCCTTAAATCTCGCATCTATATTTGGATATCAAAGCTGTGTGGCCTTTTAAGTCTAGTTCCATGCGGATTTGGACAATGAGTTTGGCCTTTTAAGTCTCTCTCTCCTCTCCAGAAAAAATACGGTCCACGCATCATATATTGTATTTTTTGTAATATTGGGCCTACTTTATTTGAGGATCTAAACCATTCATTCTTTGGGCCCCAACGAAAGTAGGCCTTGCTAATAGGATGATCCTGACCCTCGCACCTTATATAAACCTCTAGAAATGCTTCAATGAGAGTAACATGGCCCACTTCACTATAGATTTAGGAGGGAAGTGATATATTCGCCTCCTTTTCTTACGGTTCAATGGAAAGTACAAAAAAAGGCGTTGGAGTCTTGGTAACTTCTCATGTGATTAGACCTATAGTGTATTTATGACTACTTTTTTAAGACTATAATGGAATTGCCATGGAAGAAAAAGGGCTAAATAAATCACTTCATTTTTTGTATTTTCAGATGGATCACAGGTGAATCTGTTATTTGATTTCTAAAATCTCCTCTTATTCTTCTTCTTTTTTTTAAAATAATTGTTTATTTTGATTTCCCTCCTATGTTTATTTTCTTTCCAATTCGCATTCTTATAGTGAAATGATGTTTCCAATTTTTCGTGTTTTCAGATGGATCATTCTCGAGAAGCCTTTTGCTGGAACTGTGAAGATTATGATTTATAGATATTGAGATAAGATGATTGTTGGGATTGCATGTGATGGGTTGGAGGCCATACACAAAAGGCCACCTGATGCTTTGATTTAGGTCATACAAGCTGCAATAATTATTGGTAATGCATGGTTATCTTTAACTACTCTAGAGCACTCAAGATAGTTTGTATTTACGATGACCAAATAACTATTTTTGATAAATTGTATATAAACTAGATAAGACCTCTTGATGAATGGACTAATTACCATGAGATGCAAATATTTTTTACTGCCAGTTACTTTCCAACATTGATTGCCAGTTGAAGCTTCCCATTGAAAATTACTATGGGCTGAAAAATAGGGTGGAAGCTGTGTGCAATGTGCGTGGCTTGCTAAACTTGACATGAAGGTCAATGATACTCTTCTTAAGATTGAGGTCGGCGCCGAGATATCTAAAGTGACAGCATATGGTGAAGTTCTTACATTGACAGGTTCACGTTCGACCTCCTGATCGATACTCAAGCTGTGCTTTTAATTAAATTTTGTGCTTCTCCTTCCTTAAATGTAGAAGATTGAGAGTTTTGTTAATTGTTGGATCTTTTGCTGTTAGTTGGTTGTTGAGTAAGAAATCTTCTCTTTTTTAATCGCATTGGCAATTAGAGTATGAGAATAAGCATAAGGGTGTATAAAACTATTAATGCTGAGAGATTATTATAAAACTAGGATAGGTGCAAATTATCATTTCCATTTCCATTTTTATTTTTTTAGTTCCAACTTATAAGAACTATTTATCCTTTTTCATCATTTTATTTCTATTTTCAGGCACAAGCTGCATTTCCAATTTCCATCTCATTACAAATACGTCTTTTTTTACAAAAAGAGAAAAAACAGTTTTAAATACTAAAGTATACTATTTTATACTATTTTTCTCGCCCCGTGCATCGCACGGGTCTGCAACTAGTTTTTCAAATGGTTGCTGAACATTTACCACTTTTCAAGTGGTTGCTGAACGCAGCCTTAACGTTCACCAATTTCCTCATCTTGATTTTAGCATGGTGCGATGGTTAAGCACCCAAAAATAAAGTAGTCGTATTTGCAAAATACAAAATAAATCAGTAAACTAACTATGAATCGATTTCACCCCCTTCGTGATTAGGCGTATTTGATAGTAGAAAAGCCGGGACAACTTAGGGGTTTTGCTTGGCATGTGGGTGTCATGCCACTAAAACCTCTCCTAGTTAATCATCGCATGCCTGCTGTTATGTCACCCTTGTCTCTGTTTGGATACAAGGATTTTAAAACCCTGGATTTCATCAAAATCTTGGACGGGAGACAAGAGAAGGAGACCGTCCGTAGTTTTCTGATTTATGGCCCCTCTTTTCATCGAGCGAGAGAGTAGGAGATTGTACCGTGTTTTCAGGTTTCAGAAATCTCGAGATTTCTGAAACCTAGATTTCTTACTTAAAATCCAAGAAAACAATTGATATCCGAGATTTTAAAGGAGGCCGTTCGTCGTTTTCTGATTTCTCGCCCCTTTTTACACGCTCATGAGCACACAAAATCCTTTTTTCTTTTTCTTTTTTGTGATAGCTAAGCTTGATTGAACATGTGACCTCAACGCTGGAGAACAAAGCTTAACCAACTAGCCAGAGGCTCCATCCTAATTTTATGGAAAACCCTAACATTGGTAGAGTTACAAAGATTCCCTTAACCATTTTTTTGTAAAGACATTGCAGCTAGCATTTAACATATATAAAAGGCTTTAAAGGAGTAAGGTTACAAAATTTTGGGATTGGGCATGTTGCTTTAGAGACGACCAAAAGAAGCCTCTTCATTGTTGCACAACTAGCCGGACAAGTTAAACTCACCACAATAGGTTGTCCTATAAAAGCAAGTCTCCATATTATTCAATAGTTAAAAAAGTCCGCGGAGCCACATTCGCCGGATATTTAAACCCTCGCCAATTGACTGTAACGCCTTCACAGCAGCATCTAACACAATTCTCTACTGCCACATCAATCTAGTCGTGATAAGCTAGGTTCATCGATATTGAATCAATCGAACGCACTTCGAAAACTTGTTCAACTTTCGGAAGACCATGCGTTATCTAAGCTCGCCGTCATAGGTTTGAAAACTTACTTGCGCTTCAGCAAGATAAATTGCCTACCTTACTAATCAGCCACAACCTCCCGTATCTGTTCCACAATCTAGGTCTTAATCTTAACCTCTAAAACGCTCTCTCACCTAGACCTAAATCGCAAACTCTCATTAGCTTTCAAGATTTCAAGCCTTCAACTCTTAAGATAAGATTAAATTTGATCTAGACCTGACCATTAAATCCCAATCTAAAGATTCAAAATTTTTAGATTCTCCCCTGTTGTAGATTTGAAATTTCAAAACTATAAGTTTTTAACGAAATTATATAGAAACTTATATAGAACCAAGGGCTAGGATCAGAGAGAATTTTCGGGGCACTATCTAAATCGGGGCCCAATAAATGAACGGTTTGGATCAACGAATCATGTCGGCCACAACTATATTTTTTAAAATACCTACACCAACATGTAAAAACTCGTGATAAAAAAGGGGAAGTGATATATCCGTCCATTCTGATCACCAGGAACACCCCATGTCAGTGTCCCTGGCAATCAGGGGCTTTGAATTCTTTTGACATAAGTACAACCGCCCCTCTTTAGTCATTGATACACTGACAGGGGGTGTTCTTGGTGATCAAAAGAGGTGGATATTTCGTTTCCCTAAAAAAGGAAGGGCTGTTACACTCCTTAATAGGCCCCGCTTTTGCCTTGCCCGTGACTGGACCGGTATTTTCCAATGGCAACCCAAAATCCGGCCAATTTCTGATGAGGGCACTGGAGAATTGACCGGGCTCACAAATAAATATAAAAACAGGTTAGATGGGTTGCCTATCTTCGACCCGAGTATCTGGGTCGGGTTTGGATTCGGGTTAAGGGTTTGAGCAACCCGACCCGAGTGAAACCCACACACATTTTATGAAATTTGTTTTTTGTAAGCTTTAAAACTCGGGTCGTGTCCGGTTTAGGTAGTCCTAGCAAACGGGTGGGCTGGGCGGGTTTTGACCCGACCCGTTCGGGTCCGGGTCAAAATTTCCGGGCCACGAATCTTGGACCCGCACCCGGCCCGTACGGGCCGGGTCGACCCGCAGGTCACCCGGATTTTTAGTAAATTTTTGTATTTTCTGTTTTTTGTTTTTGTTTTTGTTTTTATAGGTATTTGCTAGCCACCTTCTCCAAAGGCTACTTCTCGCCCATCCTTTGCAATTGTATGTGTTGAGAAATTTGTCTTATTAGACATGATGAAAACTGCAAGGAGATACTATTTCTTAAAAGGTAGCTAGCAGTAATAATAATCATAAGATACTAAAGTTTTGGAGGAAAATTATGGAAAAAGTGCTATAAAGTAGAAAAATTATGGAAAAACGTACTGAAAAGGGTATTTTTATATGACAATTACGGAAAAAACTACAAAGAAAAGGTATAGAAATGCACCTGCGGGTCCACTTGGACCTGCCCAGTTTTGACGGGTTACGGAAAAAACTACAAAGAAAAGGTATAGAAATGCACCTGCGGGTCCACTTGGACCTGCCCAGTTTTGACGGGCCGGGTTGACCCACCGGTCAACTTAGAAACGGGTCACAGGTCAATTCTTGCCAGGTCTAGGTTCGGGTTGGAAAAATGGGTTCTTTGGGGTTGTACCTCCTCAGGTGGGAAATCAAGTTGGGTCGGGCTCGGGTTGGAGAAAAAGGGTTCCTCCGGTCGAGGCTGGTCAACCCGACCAACCCTACCCGAGTTGCACACTAGTTGGATCGACCCGACCCGAGTTGCACCCCTTGGTAGTTTTGTAAGGGTCAGCATTCGTAAGAACATTGACCAGCAGCTAATTAGGCAAGTATAAAATGAAGTGGGTAATTTTTATTTATTCTTCCGTTGCCGCTGCTCAGAGGATCCGGCAAGATTTATCCGGGCCGGATTCCCTTAAATCCGGATCCATTGCCTACCCGTACATCCATTGCTTCCTTTTTTTCTTCCATTTCTAGGCTGAGGATTTCATTCGGAGCTTATGCGGTATTGGAACTCCTCCCCTCAAGGGCTTCAAGACAAGGCAAGAAAAGAGTTGGTTTATTTATTTATTTTGTAATTGTAGATTTGGGTTAGCTTTCGTTACTAATTTCGTGACTGGAAACTATGGGACTTGGATTTCACCTCTTTGGTTCCTGGATGGAAATGAATGAAACCATAATCTATTGCATCATTTATTTATTCTTGAATGGTTTAATCAATTGCATCATTTTTTAATCTACTACTTCATTTCGATCCTCTTCCGGTTTCAAATGCCTCTTCCCTCTTACTTTCTACAAACCACAAGGTTCTTCCTATAAGCTCAATTTTATATGATGGCCTAAATGTTCATCTCTCTCTTGGGTATAAAGGGACACACTGCCTTGGTTCCCTAAATGTCATTATACAAGAGACATTGAAACAAGGACATAGAGAAAGCCTATTGGAAGAAAACCCTACTGAAGATAAGCGTGCTTGGGCGAGAGTAGTACTAGGATGGGTGACCTCCTTGGAAGTCCTTGTGTCACACCCCTGCCACTTTCTATTTCAAAACAAAACAAGAAGAAGAATAGAACCCTACTTACCACGCTTGCCAAAACAGAGACACTTCTCTACAGGGACGTGATTCAAATACTCCTAATTACATTCATGATATGACCACGACTATCAGACAACACATAGGCTCTGTTCGTTTAAGATTATGACTTTATGAGAGCTGATTGTGAGTGCCAAACTGATTATTTAAGTCAAATTTAAACACAATTTTGAATCCAATAATTGGTTAAGCACTCACAATCGGGTGTCATAGTCTTAAACGAACAGGGCCTAGATGAGAATCCTCATGAGTTGTCTCAAATGGTTGCCCTACAAATTTCCAAGGTAATTAAGCCATTTCAATCTTCTAGTGAAAATTTCCCAAGACAAGTCAAGAGGCTGTTCGATCAACTTTCGAATAGAATTGCACCGACAAAGCCAAATCAACCGCCTACTTGGCAGGGTACTTGACCTCTCTAGCAACTACACAGCTACCATACAATGGATCATCCATTCCTAGTTCTAGTGCCCTGCCAAACAATGACAACTTAAGTAAGTGTCTTGATTCACCTGATGCAAGCCTTGATTTCTCTCCTTGTTTTCCTCTGTTGGAATTGTGATTTGTATGGAGGATGGTGGCTACAATTGTTACCTTGATTAATTTTGTTTGTATATATGAAGAACATTCCCTCCATTGTCCGTGCTTTGTGGTTCAAAGGGATGTTCTTTCGTGAAAATCTCGGCTTTTGCAAAGCTAGTATTCTATCGCATATCGTCCGAATCTGGAAGGTAGCAAGGCTCTTTGACCAAAAAAAGTGCATCGTCGCTTATCATCCTAGTTGTAACAACTAGCTATGTATAGCCAACTAAAGCAGAACAAAATGAGATGTCTACAGTTACATGTGAAAATGGTTACTTGGAGCAATGGGCTGCTGATGGAAGGGACGTCTATGAAAAGAGCCACCTAGAAAAACTAGATTTAGAGAGGACCAATGAAAACAGTTATATGGAAAAATCAGATTAAAATCTGTCACATGGTGAGCCACCAGGGACAACTATTGCATAACTTGGTGGAATGTTACAATTCTAAAGTGGTGGTTTAAGGGATTAGCCTAGCACGTTCGACAAGTCCATAGACTTTTGACATATTCGTTACAAACCTAACATGTACCTAACATTGGTATAATAGTGAGAGAATAAATAAAAAATTGCATCTTAATGAAATCCAAAAATCAATTTGGCTATAAACAAAACCACAAGTTAGACATCAGGCAGAAACCAGTAAGAAGATACCTGCAATAAGTTTTGCAGGAACTTACATAACCCTATCACATTGAAATATGCAGGGTTATGCCTCCTTACATAACCCTATCACATTGAAATATGCAGGGTTATGCAGGAAGTTCCTGCAAAACGTTTTGCAGCCAAGTTTCGTTCAAAAAATACAAATCACATAGGAACTGCTAAACATCCAGTACCCTGCAGAGAATTGACGATTTACACTTCCAGCCTCCAGAAATTACTAATCTTCCAATAGCTCAAACCCAAACTTTGCTAATCAATAAACATAATTTCGTCCAGTAGCTCACACCCAAACTCTGCTAATCAATAAACATTATCAGTTGCAACATGTACAAAAAAAACAAGCGAAAAAAAAAGAGAGACAAAACAACACCACATACCAGCAGGGTGAAACAATTCTATGGCTAGTCTCTTCTAAAAACTTAAACCCAAACCCTGCAAATTAGCAAACCCTATCAACTACAAGAAATAACAGTATATCACAATATAAATAATGGAGAATCAAAGAACTATAAGTAAAATCACTACGGAAACCAATGTCTCTAATAAGGAGAACAGTTACAGAAAAATATCAACGGTTTGCCGTTTGATGAGCGGTGAACGCTACATACAGAAGTAAAATCCTACATACTCCCATAGAATCAACACCACGCGATCTCTTCTCGAACATTTGCTGGGCAAATTATTCTTGAATCTAAACTACGCAACAATGGAAATAAATAAAGGAGAAATATGAGTCATTTATTAAGAAAAAAAGTGAAAAGCATTAAAACAACAAAGCAAGAGAAATAGCTCTCTGGCATTTGATCGCACCTGGACATTTATATCTCTCGTCGTGTCTGGTTTGAGAACACGACGGACATTAAGATGTTCAAATCCGTTGACTATACGTGATCTCAATGTTGGGGATGTGTGAGATCTTGGGCCAATCTTCACCTACTTCCTCTTTGCATCGTTGCTCTAGCGTCATGCTACATCCTTTGATGTTCAAAGACTCGAGTGTGACAGGCAGACCATCATCCGGCAAGGAAGTAATCTGTGGACAGTATTGAATAGCCAAAACCCGGAGTGAGGTCAGGGGTTGCCGGAACTCAGGTATTGATGTTAGATTTGGGAATCCTTCGAGCGTTAACGAGGATAGAGAAGTGAGGTAAGGCACATAAGATATCAACATATCCTCGTGACAATCCTCCAATTGTAGTTTTTTAAGAGATGGAAGCCTGGGAAGAGCTATCAACTCTGCAGAACCACGAATGCTTAACTCTACCACTGCAGGTAGGAGATGGGGCAATTGCCTCAGGTTCCAACATTCACTTATTTTAAGTTCACGGAGGCGGGGAAATTCGCCTTCCTCTACTCCACACCATTTCTCCAATGAATATAATCCTACAAACTCGAGGAACTCTAGTGATGGAAAGCCCTTAACCCTGCCATGCCCAACAAACTCACGATCCACATGTGTCAATTTAGTCACTTCTTCTATGCGGAGATGTTTGAGTGAGGGGAGCTGCCCAAGAGACGGTAGGCGTTTCAATCCATCACAACCCTGGATGATAATTCTTGTTAGATTCGAGAACAGTGGATTCCCAATCCAATTTGGGAAACATACACCACTGTAGCCACCTATTTCCAGAATTTTTAGGTTTGTATGCGGTTCAAGGGCTTCCATTACTTCTTCATCACCTTCACCAAATGACCTTGACCTTGACCTTGACCAATGGAAGGTCAATTGGTGAACGTAGGGTTTATTCTTCATATTTGCCTCTTTGACCTCCTCCCCGCTTCTCACCCTCTCAAGGAATGAAATATGAATTTCTCCTCTGAGGTTCATCATGTCCTTTAGCTCTCCAATCTGTCTGATCCACACAAAATCTCGGCACAAGTTTTGGAGAGAAGTTAATTTCCCAATTCCAGGTGGCAGAAATTCTAATCGTCGTGTATACTCAAGATCGAGATGCCGGAGGTTAATTAGGTTGCCCGTATCTTTTGGAAGCTCAAGCAGCTCTCTGCACCATCCAAGTTTTAGCGTCTGCAAGTTGTAAAGGCTACACGTTGATTCGGGCAAGCTTGTGATGGGATTAGCAGAGAGGTCAAGGTACCGTAGATGTTTCAAATTACAAATTGAATCTGGCAACTCTTTTATTCCTAGACCACTCAAATCCAACGCACGTAAGCATCTCAAATTTAGGAACACATCCCGAACGGGCAGCTCAATTCTCGTATTAAATGCAAGTTTATCTAAAAACAAAAATGTGCGTAAGGTTTGAAATTTATCGCATCCCTGAAAAACTGAGAAAACTGTATTATACGGCATTTGACCTGATGAATGGCGAACTTTTTCACAAATTTTCCTCGAATTATTTCCCCCAATTGGAAAACACTCATTACCTGCGATGGACATCGCTAGGTCATGCATGAGGTCATGCATTGTGTGCTTATTTTGCCCAGTAGACTGATACCGTTGAAAGAATGACCTCCACATCAAAATATCAAAATACTCATTACCCACGTCTTCTACTCGTTTCAATCCTCTAGGCTGAATGAATCCTTGTGCCATCCATAATTGGACCAAATTGTCTTTGTCAAACAAGTAATCTTTAGGGAACACCGAGCAGTAAACAAAGCATTGCTTCAAATTTGCAGGAAGGTGATGATAACTTAATCTTAGAGCTGGCAAAATCTCATTTTTTTCCTCAGGCAAATCCCAAGTTTCGTTTTTCAAGATATTATCCCATTCGTTTTCATCTATAATAGCGTATAGGAGGCCTCCAAGTGTCTTTGCTGCCAATGGCAATCCTTTACACTTCTTAACAATTTCTGCACCAATCTCAAGTAACTTTGGATGCGCATCTGAATCCCCACCCACAAATGCTCTTTCTTTGAACAAAGATAAACAATCATCATGGGGTAAGCCCTCCAAAGGGTGGATGTAAGTAGGACCCATGTTCCTTGCAGCTATTTCACTCCGTGTAGTTACTACGATTCTACTTCCTCCAGCCCCACTTCTAAATGGAACGCTAAGGAGATCCCAATCACTGCGTTTCTCACTCCACACATCGTCTAGTACAAGTAAAAATCTCTTACCATCCACCACCTCTTCAAGTTTGCATTGCATTGGATCCATGTCTAAGAGGTCTTGTTGTTTTCCAGTTGCAGATTCAATAATCGCTTTTGTTAGTTTCAGAGCGTCAAAATCTTGGGAAACACATACCCACATCTTGGGTTCAAAATGATTCACTACCTTTTTATCATTATAGACAAGTTGAGCAAGGGTTGTCTTCCCAAGGCCTCCCATGCCAACTATAGCAATGACCGAGACACCCATTTCAGAAGATTCATTTGGTACCAGATATTCTGTTAACTTGTTTTTATCATCCTCCCTACCAAAAACATGTGATTCATCAATTAGAGAGCTTGTCTGTGGTCTCTCTTTGATTTCAAGCCGCCTCTCTCCATCTCCCTCTCTGAGGTGGAGGGCATAACGTTCCTTTGCAATCCCATCTAATCTTTCCCAAATCTCCTTTAACTTTTTTCCCATTTTCTGTTCAAATGAATCGGGGGTTAAACCAAGATAAGAAAAGGGTACCTGAATCTCCCACCACTTTCTCTTTCTAGTATGACTGCCGCCTTCCGCCTTCATTCGTAGAGCTTCGGTTGTGAACTCGTCCAGTACATCATCAGCATCGTAGGCAACATCTTTGAGCTTCCAAAGCCAATTTCTAACGGAATTAGACTTGATTTGCTTTTCCTCCGCATCTTGGAGCACGTCTTGAATAGTTGTCAATGTACTCTTAAGCTTTTCAAGCTCACTATGAACATGACTCAGTGATCGGAACTCATCCAAGATGGAGGAGATCAAGTTCTCAACGACTGACTGAATAAGAGTGGATAAAACTGTTTCCTTCATCCTTCCAAAGTCTCCCATTTCTTGTGTTGCTAAGCAGAGTTTTTTGCAATGCGTAGAAAAGGGTGGTGTTCAGTGTTCTATGCTGGGTACTCTTTGTTGGGTGAAGCCAACTAAGGACCTTTCTTTTCCAGCCAGGTTGAGATTAGTGCAACAAAGCTCCCCTTAGACTATTTACAATTTAGATCAGTCCCAAGTGGACCAAGGACTAGTGGGCCCTTCGATAGAACTAGTCAAGAACCTTAACCTAGTGGCCTTCACTAATTTATCTAACATTATGGTTGGAATGGACGCAATCACAGAGGTTTTATATTACAAGTCCAATTAAATTTCTATTAGGAGACCCTTCAAAAACGGGGCTCCATTCGGGAAATATAAACTACAACCTGTTACTTGCCTCGAAGTTCCCTCACTTTTGTATTTTTGTGCATGTGAACTCATTTTTTAAACCCTCACTTGTGTCTTTTTGTGCATGTGAACTTATTTTTTTTCAAACCCTTAAACTGTTGTCTTGTTGTGAACGTGTAGAAGAATGATCGAAGAAGAACTTCAAAGAACAGAGGGTTAGGATCATCTTATATAGATATTTTCAGCACACAGCCTACCAAATGAGTAGTTTGGTTCATCGAATCACGCGGACCCTACTGTATTTTTTTTTTTTTAAATAGCTGCACATAGGTGCAGGCACCATGTAAAAATTTGAGGAATGCTGCTTCTTTTTTTTATTCTAATTTTTACATGGTGCCTTCACCATGAAAAAGTAGAGGAATGCTACCATTCAAAATAAATGAATTAATAAAATTAGAGGAATGCTAGACTGAATGGAGCCCTTGCAAAAATGAGATGAAAGGGCTCCCCCATTGGCTGCACGTCACTCGAAAGTGTAAAAGTCAGCTACTGTTAAAATGCACTTTGGCGATGTGCAGGCAATAGGAGAGCCCTTTCAACTCCTTTTCGCAAGGGCTTCCTTCATTCTAGCATTCTTCAAAAAGTCATGATAATAAAAAAACACGTATCAACATTAGACAAACACATGGAAGAACACTGAAATGAATGAAATCATAAAAAAATAAGTGTAAAAATCAGGAAGGCAGCAATTCAAAATCCAGAGTTTCTCTTCCAACAGCTCAAATTCTGTAAATCAGTAAACGGTATCTACGACAAAAAAAAAAAATGCCTTAATAGGCTATAAGTCTATAACTGCCTGAGTATAAAAAAAAGGGCAGCCCAGTGCACGAGGCTCCCGCCATTGCGGGGTTTGGGGAGGGCTAGATGTAAGCAGTCTTACCTCTACTTTGCAGAGAGGCTGTTTCCGTGACTTGAACCTGTGATCTCGAGGTCACAATGCAGCAACCTTACCATTGTGCCCAGGCTCGCCCTCAGTATACGTAGGGAAAAAAAAGCAATCAGTCTGTGGGCCATTTTCACCCGATGGACTCTAATCGGACACTGTATAAGCTAGCGGGAGAGGCTCTGGCTCCAATCTAGGTTAGTCTCACACAGCCACCTGTAACGGCTTTTGTAAGGGTGGCATTTGTAAGAACATCTGCGTACAGATAATAAGTTTAAGCGTGAATATGTGGCCCCTCTTTTGGGTTAGTCATTAAATATGGATTTTCTATAGGGATTTGATAGCGCCAAAGACATTTCGCGGGTGGTCTGTTGCCATGTGAGAACAGCCACACAGGTTGACTTTTCAGCAGATTTTGTCTTCATTCAGGAGGTGGCTGCAACAGGGTCAAGCAACAAACCATCCGCGAAATGCCTTGTAGGATGGACGCTAGCAAATCCCTATAATCTAATCTAACTACTATATATTAGGGCTGCAACAGGGTCGGGTTTTACAAAACCCTAGCCCAACCCTGGATCCCATTATCTAGGCCATGACCCGCCCTGACCCTGAGTCAGAGTCGAAAAACTTCAACCCATTGCCCGCCCTACAGGGCTCAGCACGGCCCTAGCCAGCCCTGATGGCTGGCCTGATTGACCCTAGTGCAAATACCTGTTAAAAGTGCCAAAAATAAAGCAACCACATATCATTTCGAACAAAATGATCAATAGAGAAAGGGATCAAAATAAGACTATGTATTCAACAACATGAAGGGCAGCAGAGACAATTAATAATAATCTAAAGAAACATCAATCCAAGATAATAGAAAACATTAGCAAAAGAAACATGCCCAGATGGTTCAATTCTATAATAGAAAACTTAGGGTCGGGTCGTGTGGGCGGGCGGGGCAGAGGAGAGAGAGAGAGAGAGACAGAGAGAGAGAGAGAATGAAAAACCATTCATTTGTTGGGCCCAACTTGGATAGGACCTGCCGGATAGATAATAATGAGTTTCAATGACAAACCATTCATTTGTTGGGCCCCAACTTGGATAGGACCTGCCTGATAGATAATCTCCATAGGATGATCTTAATTAGCCCTTTGATTTGTAGAAATTTCTATAATTTGCCATCGCTTGACATATCGGAGGAATAAGATCATCCTATGGAGATGATTTTCGAGCCGTTCTAAGTAGGGGTGCAACTCGGGTCGGGTTGGGGTGTAGGGCAACCCGACCCGACCCGAAACCCGACAAGTATTACGATATGTAGAAAATTTTAAAACAGGTGAATATTCAATTTCCAATTTTCCGGATATTCTTCCATCTTTCCCGTATTTTACTCTTTTTTCTAATTTCTATCTTTACCAATAAAAAATATATGTATAAGAACCAAAAAGTAAAACCCTAACCCTAAGAACCAAAAAGGCAAAAACTGAAAAGTTAGAAAACCTCCATCGTCTCTCCCTCCCCTCCTTGCACTTTTATGCTATGTTTGGTTACGTTTTTTTGAGTAAAATAGCAGGTAATGTAATTCTCCTAATTACCCGAGGGGTGTTTGGTAGGGATTTAGCAAAAATTGGAATTTTGACCGCCGGTTATGTCGGGCGCTTGTCGGTGACGTGGAACCCTCGAAATTCACCGGACGAATTTCTCAAAATTGAAGGAAAAATGAGAGAATTTCTCAGGGAAATTCTTTTTCAGCGTAAGTGTCATAACTTTTTACTTTTGCTTGTAGTTTTTTCCGTAATTGTCATATGTTATTATATTTTGTTGGTATTTTTTTCGTAATTTTCAAACTTTATAACCATTTCTAGGTAATTTTTCATTTAAAACTCTATAACTTTGCTATTTTACTTTTTTGTAATGATTACTTTTTTTGCTTATTTTTGCTTTTGCTAGCAACCTTTGCCCCATGTGCGCATCTTTGCACCAAGGATGGCCACATGCAGAGAAGTGGCATAGGAGAAGTTTGCTAGCAAATTTCTATAAAAAAAAAAAAAAATGTTATCAACACTACTGTTTTTTTATGAGGTCACTCTCACTTTATTAAAAGTACGGTATGGCCCACACCATAGGATGATCCAAACCGTCCATTAGATGGGCCATAGCCTAAATAGGTTATGCTCCAAAAATCATTTCCATAGGATGATCCTAACCCTCCAATATGAATGTTAGAGGGTTGATCCTAACCCTCTATAGATCGGAGGGTTAGGAGTGCCCTCATCAAAAAACAGTAGTGCTGATAACATTCCCCAAAAAAATCTTAAAAAATACGGTAAAAATCCTGCACATCTCCTACCCCCAACCAAACAACGTCGGGGAGATTTGCTCACAATCTCCCCGTTGACGGATTTCCTTTTGATTTCCTTTTGATTTCCCTTTGACTTCTTCTTCTCTAAATCCCCCCAACATCTACCAGTATCCAAACAGAGCATTAGAGTTGCAGGTAAGCCTCTCTCTCTCTCTCTCTCTCTCTCTCTCTCTCTCTCTCTCTCTCTCTCTCTCTCTCTCTCTCTCTCTCTCTCGTTGGCACTGGGCGGTGATATTTCCCCCCTTTAACAGATACTGTTTGGAAATACAAAGGGGTGGAAATCGGGTTGGGTCGGGTTGAGGAAAATGCAAATCGGGTTGAGGTTCCTTGGGTTGGAAATCGGGTTGGGTTGGAAAAATGGGTTCCTCGGGTTGGCCTCAACCCGACCGGAGTTGCACCCCTAGTTCTAAGTCACAGCCCAACAAATGAATGATTTGGACTGTTGAACCCAGTTGACCCTGCTGTGTATTTTTTTTTAAATACTTGCAGCTACGTGTGGACACCATATAAAAACTCAGGCCCAAGAACCTCAGAGCTGCACACGATTGGGCTTAGGTTAAACCTACAAAGCCCAGACCCCCCAACCCGATCCCCCACGCCCCAATGGTTTCCTCCCCTATCTTTCTGATTACCAAGAATTTGAAGATAAAATGGATGCCATATACACAACACACACGTGTGGGCACCATATAAAACTATAGCCCAAAAGTACGGACATTTTAACAAGTTGGGCTTGGATTAATCATTCAAAGTCCATATTCAATGCTTTGGATTATTGAACCCGTTTGACTTCACAGTATTTTTTTTTTCTTTTTAAAAGTCACCATATAAAAATTTAGGTCCCAAAAGCCCAACAGTGCATATTTTAACAAGTTGGGCTTGGATCAATCCTTCAAAGCCCATTTAAATAAAACATACTTGCAGCTACGTGTGGACACCGTATAAAACTCTAGCCCCCAAAGTTTCAATGATTCAAACCATTCATTTGTTGGGCCCCAACTTGGATAGGACCTGCCTGATAGATAATCTCCATAGGGATTATCTTAGCCCTTTGATTTGTAGAAATTTCTATAATACTGCATCTCTCTACATATATGGAGATAATTTTCGGATCATAGCCTTTCTAAATTCTAAGTCACAGCACAACAAATGAATGATTTGGACTATTGAACCCAGTTGACCCTACTATATATATTTTTTCAATTTTTTGCAGCGACATGTGGACAGCATATAAAAATTCAGGCCCAAGATGCCCAAAGCTGCACGCATTTTAACAGATTGGGCTTGGGTTAATCCTTCAAAAAATTTTTAAAAAAATGCATGCAACTACGTATGGTGTCACCACATAAAACTGTATCACAAAACTACCGACATTTTAACAAGTTGGGCTTGGATTAATCATTCAAAGTCCATATTGAATGCCTGGATTGAACCCGGTTGACTTCATAGTAGGCTTTTTTTTTCTAAAAAATCACCGTAAAACAAGTTGGGCTTGGATTAATCGCTCAAAGCCCATTTTTTTTAAATAAAAAATAAAAAAGATAAAACTTGCAGCTACGTGTGGACACGGTATAAAACTGTAGCCCGCAAAGCCCAAAACTAAGCACATTTTAACAAAATGGGCTTGGGTTAAGGCCCATAACTCTACACATTTTAACGAGCTGGGCTTGGGTGTCAAAGCCCATGTCTAGCGTGGTCCTGATTAAGACTTTTGAGCAAGCCCTTCCACAATGTCATCCTGAATTTTTAACGTACCACAGAGTGTGACCTTCAGACGAATGTTTTCAGTAGGGCACAACCTCCTTGCAATACAAAGTGGCGCTCCAACCACAGCATAGTGGGTCCTACTTGATTGATCCAAACCGTTCATTTGATAGCACTTGATATAGATCTCCCCTGGCTCAAAAATCAAGCTGATCGTATAATTATAACATCCAATAGTATATATTGTCCACCATTGAACCTGAACCGCAGATCCAATACAAGCCTCACAGAGTGGACGGCTCAGATCAATTTAAACTGTGGGACCCACTAGCAAGGGCGCCACATTGTATTGAGAATGACGTCATGCCTAGCGCAGCATTACGCTTGATTCTGGACTTTGAATTCATGAAAGCTGCGTAATAAACAACGGTAAACAGGTGGCGAATAAGGATGATGACAAGTGTCACAAATAAGCCACAGATATTGTAATAACAAGTGTCAGGATATGAGAAGGTCATACAGTCAAACGAGGACCAGATTTCCTGCCAATTCCAACCACTTGTATGGCTACGATCATATCTCATCCAACCGTTAGATGTGGGCCCCATTTACAACTGGCATTGCTGTCTTAAGCCTAGAAGACAAGAGCATTAGTGGAGAAGTCGTGTTCAACGGTTGAGGGTTTGGATTGTTAATGGGGGACATATAGTAATGAGCGGATCATCTTGGTTTACCACACAAAGACTAGGGTTTTGATTAGGGCACTAATTAAGGAGCATTAGAGACATAAATTTACACATATTTTGATAGAAACTATCAGAACATGTGTAAATTAAAGTCCCAAATCATGTGTAAATTTTAGCTAACTTTATGTCCCATGTTCTCTAGTGAGCTTAGCACACTAGTTAGCAAAACCCCACAAAATATTAGATTCTTAGACATTTTCCATGAGAAGAGAAATCCTTGGGTGCAGTATAGTTGCCATTTTCTTAGAAAATAGGGAATATGTTTGGGCCACCTTGTGCTGACCCATCCGATCAACAATCCCAATCACCAAGCAAAAATACCACATGTGAACTGGATTGTGGTCGTTTTTCGTTCATCAAGATGGGATATAGCGAGAGAAGCATTGGATTTACCTAGGAGAATAATGGCATGTAGTGTTTGGCTGTCAACCTCTGAGAATAGTGGTAGGGGTGTCATTAGCAATTTAGAGAGAGAGTGAGGGAAGAGAGAGAATGAGAGAAAAAAAATCATTCCCAAGAAATTCAAGCATTCAACCTTCTTCTTTTTTCTTTTTTTTTTGTTGTGGATTTTGGCTTGAATTTCATAATAAGGGTACAAGGTGACCATTAGCATATATGTAAAACACCCCTAATAGTCTCCAGGGATTTTAATGCTATATTGACAACTAAAAAAGAATTTTGCTGACGTAGCAGCCAAATACCAAGCAAAATCCCTAAGCCTCCCAGGCTTTTGTGCAACTGAACTCACGATGTCGCTCTATTTCATCAAGAAGCGATGTATGCTCATCACCACCGTACGATCATGAAAAGCCAACAAATAGTTGAAGTGAACAAATAGTTGAAGTGGCCCACAGAAACAGGATGGCCGCACACATCGTAGGATGAGATGATGGTAAGGATTGAAGGCACACATGCCATCCATTCCGGTGTATGCACGCTAAACGCCTAAACCCCAGATCATTTCCGTCCAGTATCATGTTCCCCACGAGAAATGGTTCCAGAAAAACCCTAGAATCTTAATCAGTGTCACCCGCAAAAGTGGTCTAGTGGGACCCACAGAGAAATAACATTTAGCACACGATGGAGAACACTGATGCTGATGTCTGGCTAAGTATCTATTTAAAGCGTTAATCTAGGCGATGATTTTTTTAAAAAAAAACTAAAGATGATTAGGAAAAAGAGTTATAAACAAGTGGCATTTTATTATTTTAAGGAAAAAGAGAAAAAGATAATTAGAATGACGTATTTGCATATGCTTTGTAGGGGGTGCAGCCCACAAAGATCTGCTTCAGATAAGCGGAATCTAATTAAAAAGTATCAAAGCTCGTTTTAGTTTATTACATTGATTTAGACTTGCTTCTAGAATCATTGAGCCAAAGCTTAGGGCTTGCAGCTTTTACGGCTTCTTCACCTCTGTTGACTCCATAGGGTACCCTAAAATAAGGCTTGATGAATTAATGGGTTATGTTTATCAGGTCAAGGGCTAAGGTCATCCAATCAAGATACGGTCAATTATAATTGGCCACAATTCTGGGTGTCGATCTGTTAACTTACCAACTTCTCCAAAAGCCTAAGCTGTTGGAGAAAGGCGTTATTCATCTTTTATATTTTAACACTCTCCCGCATGTGTATCCCACTTGGCAAACACATGGCACATGTGGTCCCACTTTGAGCTGACCATCGCATGTGAATTTTTGCTATCCGGGAGGTTTGAACTCCAGACCTTATGGCTCTGATACCATGTTTAACTTACCAACTTCTCCAAAAGCTTAAGCTATCGGAGAAAGGCGTTATGTATCTTCTATACTTTAACCCGATCGCACAATGCCCACATTGCGCACGTGGGTCCAAAAAGTGGCTCTTAGGACTGGACCTCAAGAAGGGCATTGATTTCTCAGCACTGTTAGTTAAAATAATAGTGCAGCAATCTAGATTCAATGAATATAACTTGTAAGCCCCCTACTTGGACGGTTAGGATTGGTCGATCTGTGTTGTTAGTTTCTCATAGCTTGTGAGTTCCTCTATACAATGCTACATTTAAATCTAGTTTGTAAGTGTGGGGTGGGGTGTTAATGTAATAAGAACCCAATGATTAAAGCTAAGTAAAAAAGAACAAAGAAGATGCATCATTAGGGTGAGTACAATTGGACCCATCTTTATGATATTGGCCGTTGTGTTATGTTTGCATGGTCTGTAATATTGCTCTAATGATGGAGCTAGCATTGCATACAAAACCCCACTAATGATCACTACAACTAGTAGAAGCCCTAATTGCCACAAAGAAAAGAAGTGGAAATATCAAGCAGAAATTTCCCTTGGATGTATTTCGCAGCTCAGATGATCATATACCTATTCAGCTGGGCGAGCTACTTTAATAAAATAGCATCCACACGATGATATTGGACGGTCATGATAGTAGCTCATCCAAAACGGGGCCCCATAGCTCTAATTACAGGTTAAGCCGCGTCAAGACGAAGTAAGCCGAGTCGGAGTTGAGAGAGAGGGCGAGTCACTGAGTCAGGGCGAGTCAAGATGTCTTGTTTAGTAAGTCTGTGCGGAATAAACAAGGTACTTTCGGTGGCGATTTTATCCCTCTTTCTTATCCGATGGGCGATACGTCACCTTTACATCACTGTTACGTAGTTTGATGACATCATTGCTGGCGCGCTGGAAGCGGAGCATATTCTTCACCGACCTAAGATTACTAAAATACCACGGCTTCCACTAGAGATCTACGTAACTACCCTTATCCATTCTAGCGAAGACGGTGGCTGTTACTCTCCTTTCTAACAAACACTTTCCGGTCTCATCTACTACTTATCGGAACCGTAAATCCAACCACTAACTACAAATCATTTTTAGGAAAAGACAAACAAAAGGCGCAGGGAACATTAATCGGGTGATTATAGGCAAGGTTTTAAATTTCGAATTTGAAGTCCAAAAATCAGCTTTCGCCCTCCAAATTGTGTTCATTCGATATTCTCACTCTCATAGTTGAGGCCCTCTTCATTTTGAATTTTAAGAACTAATTTGGAGTACAAAAATCGGCTATCGCCCCTCAAATTGCGTTGAGGCCCTGTTTGTTTTGGATTTTGAAAATGATTTTGAGTTCAAGATTGATTATCGGACTCAAAATTGTGTTTAATTAGATTTAAGCAGCTGGTGGGTTGATTAGGATACTCAAAACTTATTTGAGGGACAAAGATGGGTCCCACCAAGTGGATAGCCAAGACTCCAATCAGTTTGACCCAACTATGAATATTGTTATATTGACCATAGTGAGCAAAACTTGGAGTCTATTTTGAAGGATTTCCTTAACATATTTTTCTTAAAAACATATTAAATGACTACCTTTTATTCTATAAAAGCCTTTGAGATTTTTATTTATTTTTTGTCATTATCTTTTCATACTCTTCTTAATGATTAAATAGATTAAAATCAAGGAAAATAAGAACTTGTCGACCTCGCATGGACTTCTATTATAAAATTCGAAATGTGTTGAGTTGATAAATCAGACATTAGACATGAAATGGAAATAGTATTCAATCCTCTTAAGTCAAAAAGTTTAGGTTGAATTTTTATAGTTTTACTATACAGACTTCTACATATATGCTTTTGTGTTTACTTTTAAGTTTTTATATGGTGTTCCCATGAAGTGCAAGTATTATTTTAAAAATAGAGTGAGACCCCGCACTGCTCAATTACCCAAACCATTAATTTGTTAGGCCCCGACTTAGATTGTATGTGCAATGAAAATGATTTTCATAGGATGATCCTAACCCACCAATCTGTATAGGTTTCTGTAATGTGTCGTCGTCGTTCTGTAGATGGAAATGTTAAAATCAATTTAGGGCACAGCTTATCTAAGTTGGGCCGCACAAATGAGTGGTTTTAATTAAAGAGAGATGTGGGCCCCAGCATATCTTTTGAAAATTCTTGCACCTACTTGCGAAAAACCTTACAAAAACTCATCTACAATTTGAAGGGTTGAGATTATCAGATGGATAAGATTTTTTTTGGGGCAGAGGGAACAACATATGAATGGATTAGATCTTTCGAATAGATGGGCCCCCTTTACTTTTTCAAGAACTTGTCACTCATTTTCGGCACTCCTATTTTGTATCTCTCCTGTTTTTCTTTTTCCGAACCCGAAGAAAGTAGTTTTCCCAACGGCTCTGTCCACTTGCCTTCTTGAGAATGGAAAGGAGAAAAAAGTAAGCCAATTTTTCTCGTGATTGGACATGATTTGACATTTTCCGCCGTTCATTCATTTTCTCTGGAAAGCAGAATTACACAGGTGGAAAATATAAATAATGACGTGGAAAACCAACTTTCTTACACTTTCCCTCTAAATTTTCTCACCAGAAGATGAGAAAATCACTTTCCTGAGAAAACCACTTTGCCTGCATACTTTGTTTCGGCCAAGTGAACAACGGAATTTTCTTACAGTTTATTTTCTAGTTTTCCACGTCAGATTCTTTTCCTGCAGCTAGAAAAGAAGTGAACAGAGCCGACGATACAATGACGAAGGCCGTACAGTGTGACAAGCAGGTAGTCTTGTAATTAAATTAAACCACAGGGTCTAATTCGGATAGATTATTTGAGAATTTATTAATAATAATTAAAATTTTAAAAAAAAGAGGCGCGGATCGACGGAAGGAAGATGCCAAAATCGAAATTTTCGGGGAATGTGAGCTTTACGCGTCCACCCTGACGATGACGCGCCTTGACCCTCGCTCTCTCTCTCTCGTGTCGCTTTCTTTAATCTTAAACCCTAACCCTAAGAACCCTCCAGCTAGCACAACTCAACCCCACTAACCCTACAATCCCTAACCGCGGTTAATTAGGACGGAAAAGCGACACGTGTACCGAGAAACGCGCTTTCGACCACCGCCCTATTTAATGAGTTAGATCTCTCAAAACACTTCTCATTTCTAATTCCCCCCTCCCTCTCTCTCTCTCTCTCTCTCTCTCTCTCTCTTGTTAAAACAAGTCTGTCCTTCTGATTGCGTTAAAACCCTTCTTCTGATTGTGCTAAAATCTGTGAATACAGCTCCTCTTTTTCTAGATCTTCAAACCTCTTCTGGAAGCTCCTGATAACAGTAGCATGCTCTGTTTAAGCCGATTTCCATCTTTTGGTGTATAATTTGTGGAGGAAAGCCGAAGAGTTCACTATAAAATCGTTTGTTTTTTAAGGGATCGGAGTTTTTCACTTAAAATAGTGTTTTTTTTTTTTGTTTTCTCCTAAATTTCATCAGATCACGGTTCATTCTCTTGTTCTGTGGAATCTGATCCATTTTTTCTTTTGCTGAAAAATTTCAAGAGGTTTAATTCCTCATCTCTTTTCATCTCGCTACTCGTAATTTTCTATTACGAAAACGAAACTCTTCGAATTTCACTTCTGTTCGTCTCAAAATCTCAAGAGAAATAATTCAGAGAAAAATGGACTAACTTTTCTGTTTTACTTTAAAAACGAAAAAGAAGAAGAAATTGTCTCTGAATCCTCTCTGTTTCGGTATTTTCTCACTCTCGAAAAAAAGAAGAGAAAATGACGTCATCCGAGAACTTGGCGAGTCTAGAAGCCTGGACATTCCGTCCCTCATTCACCGACACGTGGATCACCGATGCCTTCGCACGTGACACCGACGTTCTCACAAAAGCTCTCCAAAAATCCCTCTCCAAAGATTCCGACACCATCTCCTCTTTCCTCTACCCAATCAAACCCGAACCCACACCCACACCCTCCTCCGGATCCGATCCCGAAACAGCACCGAAACCCTCCCGAAACAACCAAAACCCGATACCTACCTCAGGAAAAATCTCTAAACGAAAATCTCGCGCTTCAAAGCGATCTCCAACCACCTTCATAACCGCCGATCCTTCAAATTTCCGTCAGATGGTTCAACAGGTGACCGGCATCCGATTCAGTAACCCACACGCGACGGTTGCATCTCCGGTTTTGAAACCGGAGCCTCAGCGAGTTGTTAACAGGCTACCTACGCTTGACACGTCAGCGTTTTTATTGGACCACCACCACCAGGTGGTGGGTCCGGTTCATCATCCTCAGCAGGCCCAGTTCGCGTATGAACCGGCCGGTTTTTCGGAAGGAACCGGTTTAGATTTTGAGTCGTTTCCGAGTTTTCCGACTCTGGAATCGTGGCGAGTGATGTAAGAAATTCTGTTTCGTTTTATTTGGTTCATTGAGGGGGGGGGGGACTAATTTTGAGGTTGTTGTAATGTTTGTTTCTTTTTTAAGGGTAATCTTTGTAATATCGGTGTAGTTGAATTTGGGGGGATTTAGTCTCATACGGTCTTCCATCCACAATGTACATATGTGTGCTTTTTTAACCTCTTCTATCATAACTCGTTTTTAAAGCATTTTGCTTTTTTTTAGAGAGGTATGATTTTATGATCAGGACCGTTCATCTGTATCGTGCAATTAAAGTGTGTCTAAAATGGGAGAGCCGTTTGGATCTCAGAATTTTCTTTGGTTCTTGGGACTTTTGTGGAATTTCGCAGGAAACCCACGTTTGGTTGCTAGTTATATAGTGGGCAAAAAAGAATCCCACAAACCAAAATAACCCCTCACGAAACCCAAAGTTGGAAAAACAATTCCTAGGAACCAAAATAATCCCGCACGAAATCCGAGGAACCAAAATAAGAACTTTTTTTCTTCCCAACAGTTCAAGCAACCAAACAAAGCCGGGGATTTTTATTTTACCGGGATTTTTTTTTCCCACCATAGTCCGGTCAACCAAAAATGGGTCAACCAAAAATGGGATTTTTATTTTACCGGGATACTTCCAGGGAGTTTTTTTTCCCACTAATCTCCCAGGAAGTTTTTTGTTCCACAAAAGTCCCAAGAACCAAAATAATTCTGGCATCCAATCGAGGTGCTTATTTCGACACTAGTTTACCGCCTGGTAAACCATTTTTTCATGATAAGAATATTCTTAGTTTTGTTATAAAATGACTAAACTTACAATTGCTCTGTTGAAAGTGGCAAATTTTAAGGCCCGGCTTAGGATGGTTTGGATTGTTGGAATTGGGAATTAGAGTAGGTATTTTATTCCGTTTCCAGTGATTCCGCCGATACTTAGTCGGAATGAGAGATCCGGCGGAATTAAACCAAGAATTTTGGGTATGTTTGGTTGCGGAAGGTGGCCCGGAGAGTGGTGGAATAATAAGTCAAAAGGGATGAGGAAATATTTTGTTTTAGTGGAATAAGAAGTCGAAAGGGAGGGGACAAGTATTTTGATTTGTCTGGAGAGAGAAAAAAAATAGTATAGTGGTGTTTGGTTGCGCAGCATATACTCAAAGAGTGGGAGAATAAGCAAGGGGTGTCATTACCAATATAGGGATAAGGAATCCACTTCAGCGATGAACAATTATTACATGAGAGACATCTGAGGGCGTCTAATGCTATTTTGGCATCCAAACATAGACATGCCAAATTCTGACGGCAACCAATTTTGATCATTTAAGACAATTTTTTGGTGATGTCTATTTCATTTGAGAGGACATGCAGGGAATCACATAGACAGAAATTATACTGGCTTGATCATAGAGATTTTAAGCTCGGAAAAAAAGACATCGTATTCAGAGTGTGTTACAGTGTTTTCGCAATCATATAAATAAGCAGACATAGTGTCCTTTTGTAGTGTCTGCTTACTTTTTTCCCATTTATAAGTACGCTGGCTTGAACATAGAACCTTGTGGTTGCCTTGCTTAAGCCGGTTTGTTTGGGAATTTGAGAATGGATTGTGAATTCAAAACTGATTATTGGACTGAAGAATAAACGTAGACTTGAGTTCAATAATCAACTTTGGAATCCCAATCAGTTCTCAAAATCCAAAGCAAATAGGGTCTTAGGATTTTCCAACTGGGTTACAGGCTCAAGTCCAAGTCTGATTGCATTCTGAGGTAATCCGATGCGGGCCGAGTCTGGTTTCTTTTTATGCTAACCAAATTCACAAAAATATTCATCTATATCGAAGCTTTCACTCTCAAAACCTTATTAACATTCTACACTCTGGGGAATAAAAGAGAGAGAATCTATAGAGCTGCATGAACAATTACAATTGGTATGAAAAAGAGTGTATAGAGATGGACAATTACATTGGAATCAATGGTGACGATTAATTTGTGGATACACTTGATGACAAGCATCTATAATTGACACCATTGATATTGTAGGCCATCATGATACAACCCCCCATAAGATAAACCCTACTTGATTGATCAAGGGGTTAGTCTCTTCCGATCAGGATCGGACGGTGTTGCCCGGAGATAAGCCGGACATGTAATCTCCGGCCAGATCAAAGACCTGATCACGTGCAACCTGAAAAAGTGGGTGTTAAGTATCTCTAGAAACAAGTGTAGGAAAGACAAGGGGACAGTGGAATAGTCAAAATAGGAGGGCTTCTTGTACTCGTCCGTACTACTTTTGACTCTTTCTCTCTCTCTCTCTCTCTCTGCTCTTTCTCCTCTGGACTTCTGAAACTGAGTAACGTGGGGAGGTTGTTGACCGATGCTAATCCAAGTCAGACTTCGAGGCGTTGTCACGCCTTACGTCTTTCTTTTTCTTTCTTTTTTATTAATCCAGCAAAGCGGCCTAGTGGAAGTTTACGTCACCCCAACGCATGCAGAGCGTCATTATAATACCATTTTTTTCGGTCGATGATTTTTTCACCCCAGTTTAGGATTATACACCCTGATTTGACGTCAAAAAGCGTTAAAGTCGGCCCACAATTCACGTTAACATTGGGGCGCATAATCCTATAGCGGGGCGAAGAAATCATCTCCCTTTCTTTGGCCTTTCAAAGGATTAGGCTATTTAATTTCTCTTGGTTAACTTAAGAGCTTCATAAGAGGAGATTTTATACGGTGTAAGCCCATATGGTCCATTGTTTTTCAAAAAGGTACTGTACTACCATAGGATGATCCAAACCGTCCATTTGATGGGCCATAACGGAAATAGGTTGTGCCCCAAAACTCATTTCCATAGGATAATCGTAACCCTCCGATCTATAGAGGAACTGAGTGCTATGGAAACAACTATAGATTGGAGGGCTGAGATCATCCTATGGAAATGATTTTTGGGGCACAACCTATTTACGTTGTTGCCCATCTAATATACGGTTTGGATCATCCTACGGTAGTCAGTACTTTTTGAAAAATACTGGCCCCGGCTCACAACATATAAAAACTCTAATAAGGGAAGAGTTTATGCCAGTTTGGTTCACGGATAAGAATAATTCGAGAATGAAAGTTAATTAACGGGTTCCTTACTCATTTGGTCGCACACTGGATTTGAGAATGAGGATTCCAGATACCTATCTTTTGCTGGTTATCCACAATTTTTAAAAGAACAATTCACTGCTGTGTAGGGAAGTGAATTGGATATCTGCAAGTAGAGATGTGTAATGGAGCGAAACTCACAATACCTGGATGATACTCACCATCGAATACATGTCCCTGTTGGGCAACATATCACTTTAATTATTATTAATTTTATTATTTGCATGAATAGGTTAATCATTCATTTGAAGGCTACACTAATTAGACAGCTAGCATTGGTCACGTGTCTGGTTGAGATGGTGGGGACAAAGAGTTACGGACTACATGACCAAGTCATAACGGGGTTGTTCCCCAACCCCATTCATTATGCTGTGTTCTTTTAAGTTTCCTTCCCCCTCTTTTCTGCGGAAAGTCCGATTTGTTTCCGTGGAAAACCGTAAAAAGCGTGTTCTTTTAGTTTCTACGGAAACTTTTTTCCCTGACGTGGAAATTATTAAAAATTACGTGGAAAAGGAGTTTCCGCGATTTCACGGAAAGCCCTTTTCCTACCTCATACATCGGAAAGCCCCTCTTTCCGAGACTTTCACCCGACGATCGACACTCTCTCTCTCTCTTTTCTCGCTCAGACTCTCTCTCAAGACCTCCATTCTCGACGACTCTCTCTCTCTCTCCCTCGCAAGACCTCCATTGTCGACGACTATCACCTTCAGGTAAGTCTCCCTCTCTCTCTCTCTCTCTCTCTCTCTCTCTCTCTCTCTATCTCTATCTCTATCTCTATCTGTCTGATTTTTTTTTTTGCTGGATTTATGGGGTTTCAGATAAGGGGTTTGGGTAGGGATTTGGATTTACTGGGTTAGGGTTTCATTTTTTGTTTTTTTCCCATTCTATTTTGGTATTCTATTACTGGGTTAGGGTTTCGGATTTTTGTTTCTCCTCTGTAGATCCACATATCTTTGGTTCAAAAAAGCTCTATATGAGCTTTAGATCTTTGAAGGAATACATTTGCTGTTGATTTACACATTTATTTTTTAGTTACTTTTGTGCCCTGCATTTTTAAAGTATTTTTCGCTGATTTTTAAAATGAAAATTCCAAACAGATCTCTCCATGTATTTCTAGCTCAGCAAATTAGTTGGAGGTTTTTTTTTTTTCATTGTATCTTGGACTAAACTCTCCATGTATTTTAGCTTAGCATATTAGCTTGAGTATTTTGTGGGTGTTTTTTTTCCAAGTTTTAAAACCGTTTGATGCAAGTCTCTGTGACTCTGTCTATTTGATACTTGATTGAGTCATTTGATACTCAATTGGTTTTATCAATTTCAACACCTGATCTATTTTTTATTTTTGGTGGATTTAGGGTTCCACAAATATGATTTTTTCTTGTTAGTCATGTTCTTTTTCTTCTTTTGCAGGTAATCATCCTACTGTCAATTTCCTTCTTCCTAACCTTCCTGAGGTTTGTTCTTAATTTCCTTTTTATAGTCTTGATTTCTTTTTTTTATAATCTTTGATTCAAGGTAATAAATCTAGGGTTGCTCGGAATTGCCATGTTATGAAATCAGTTTTAATGGGCTTCACGAGTTGGATTTTTTAATCAGTGTTATGGAGGGTTAGGTAGTCAGCCCTAGAAAGTTTAGCAGAAGAGAGTGGAGATAGGTGAATGATACAGAAAAAAGACTTAAGTACATAGGGTATTATAGAGTGTTATGGCATTTATTTTCTTTATGTTATAGCACTCTTCTGTTGTGTACTGTTTTTTGTTGTGTTAAACCACATAATTGTTAACTCATGATTCATGTTTTAATTGGGTTTTGACTGTTCACGTTTTAATTGTTATTGTTAACTCATGATTTGTTTTTGAGTACTATCCACTTATTGTTAGATGGACGATAGGAGACTTAGAACCGAGGATGGTCGCCCCACAAATAGGGCAAAGTTGATTGTGAGTGCTGTTGCGACAATAGTGAGCGCAGCAACCACTGCACTCGTATTCTTCCAACAGTATTACGACGAATACCTACGACGAGCTCCAAACGAAAACAACTACTTCACAGATCGGGAATTTATTACGCGTACCGTGACGTCAGATGAACATTGCAAGCACTTACTTAGGATGAATGTCAGGTGCTTCGGACGATTTGTTCGACTGCTTAGAAGCACCGGCGAACTTCAAGATACAATACATTGTAACATTGACGAGCAGGTTGCAATGTTCTTACATATTGTATCTCACAATCAACGGAACCGGTCAATTAGAGCCTTCACACAACGATCAGATTCCACGGTTTCTCGTTATTTCAACAAGGTCTTGAAAACTATTCTAAGCTTGAAATCCGAGTTTATAAAACCTCCGACGAGTGAGATACCAGCAGTCATTCGCACTAATCCAAGATTATGGCCTTATTTCAAGGTAACCTCAAATACTAAGATTCTAGCCTTATTTCAAGATACTGACTGATATATTTTAACCTTTCTATACTAGGATTGCATTGGTGCAATAGACGGAACTCATATTCTTGCTAAAGTGTAAGCCGAATATAAGCCTCGGTTTATTAATCGAAAATGTTATCCTTCTCAAAATGTGTTGGCAGTTTGTGACTTCGATTTAAAGTTCAATTACATTTTGGCTGGGTGGGAAGGATCGGCATCCGACTCAAGGATATTAGGAAATGCAACATCACGACCTAATGGGCTTCCTTGCCTTCCAGGTATCCTTTACCTTTCCTTCTACTTATTATGTCGGTTATGAATAGACAATGGCGATACTGAGACAATAATTTCTTCATCGTAGGGAAGTTTTATCTCGACGATGGTGGCTATCCTTTACTTCGTAGTTCTATAACACCGTACCAAGGCATAGCGTATCATTTAAATGAAATCAGGGGTCGAAGACCACGAACGCCAGAGGAACTTTTTAATCACAGACATTCATCGCTCCGGAATGTAGTGGAACGTGCATTTGGCGCCCTCAAGAAGCGCTTTAGAATTTTAAACGAGGAACTGATGTACCCATACGAAAAACAGATTGATATTGTTCTAGCTTGTTGTTGTGTCCACAATTTCATTCGGAGGGAGATGGCAGATGATGATCTTCTTGATGGCGTAGATCTAGAGTTACGAGCAGTGGTCCCGCCTGAGGAAGAAGAGCCTGTCCCATATGTTCCACTTAGTAGGGCTGATGATGCACGAGAGGGGATTAGGATTAGAAATGAATTGACCACAAATATGTGGAATGACTTTCAACGTTGATTTATGTATCGCCTTTTTTTTTATTGTTTATGGCTTGTTTGTAGCTTGTTTTAAAAAAAAACAATAAACTCGTATTGTATGGTCTCATGAGTTTTATGTATGGTCTCATGAATTTTTCGTTATTGTATGGTCTCATGAGTTTTATGTATGGTCTCATGAGTTTCTCGTTATTGTATGGTCTCATGAGTTTCTTGTTATTGTTTCAATTCATATAGGATGACTGCAAGTCGTGTGGGTAGGAACCATTACTGGAATACTGAGATGGATAAGGTGTTGGTGGATGCGTTATTGGAACAAGTATCGGAAGGGCACAAGATACCCAATGGCTTTAAAGATGTCGCATACACGGCGGCAAGCAGAGCAATGAATAGTCGATATGGGAAAGATATGACGAAAGAGCATATAAAAAATCGAGTCAAGACCCTAAAAAAGAAATTTGTGGCCGTCAACACTATAATAAACACCAACGGATTTGGCTGGGATGATGTCAATAAGAAGATCGAAGTGACGGAAGATGTCTACAATGCTTGGGTCGCTGTGAGTACAAAGTGACATCTTTGTTTCATTTGTTAATTACTCTGGCTCGTAATATTTATAACTATTTTTCTGAATTTCTTGTAGGTTCACCCTGAACATAAGAAATATTTTACAGAGAAACATGTGTTGACGTTGCCCCTAGTCAGGAGGTGCAGAGTTCAGCTCAACATATAGATGACTTGGGGATTGGCGATACCCCTGAGACTGTAACAATTCCAGAGTCTCCTATGGTTGGTGAGAGCAGTAGGGGACCTGGGCCTAGAACTTCATCTCCGGTTAGAGATTTTGCAAGAAGCGATGAAGGTCAGAGGGGGACGAAGCGTAGTGCAGCAAAATATATGAATTTGATGGAAGGGTTTACTTCAACTTTGGAGAAGGTTGCAGATGCAATCAAGGATCTATCGAAGGAACCTTTTGACAATGACGAGCTTCATGATGCCGTGTTTGGGTTACAAGGATTCGAGGAGGACATCCTGGAGAGGGCTTATGAGTACCTCAACCGTAACCCTACGGAGGTTCGTGCTTTTATGAAGTACACAGTAGAAAGGAGGGAGCGCTACATGTGGAGGAAGATGGAAAACCTTGAATTCTGAGTGATTGTGGATGTGGATGTGGATGTGGACGTACATAAACATGTGGTTGTTGGATGGTTCTGGATTTGGACTTCATTTGGACATGATCTTTTTTTTGGTTGGCTTGTCTGTTTTTTTTTTGTGAACATGTTTATGTACTATTTTTGTTAGTTGGCTTGGACTTATAGATCTAAGGGCTTGGCTTGGTCTTTTTGTTATGCGATATTACGGTCTGCTTCTTCTTGGCAACTCTATATTTGTGACAATTTTTTGTCAAGTCTATGTTGGTTGCCTGATTTATATCTTGGCAGCTCTATATTTGTGACAATTTGATTAGCATTGTTATTGTTCAACTTCTATTTGTCATGGTTTTCTTATTTTGATTGACTTCAGAGGGTTAGGCCCACTTATTTTAGACTAGATTCTATGTTGGCATCATTCTGCATATCAGTTTGTCACAGTTTCTATTTAATAGGTTTCTATTGAGTTTTCCTGCAACGAAACACATATTTCTGTTAGTTTCTGTGAGGTTTCTGTCAGGTTTCTGTGCAACGAAACGCTCATCTGACAGGTTTCTGTCATGTTTCTTTTCCTTCACTTTCCTTTCTGCCACATCAGTTTACTTCCCTTCACTTCCCTTTCCTTTTCTTTCCCGACGAGAGAACAGAGCATTAGGTTTTTTTTATTATCTATCTAAAGAGCCCAAGATTACGGGATTACTATTTTAGGTAAGTTTTAGTCAAGATTTTAGGTTCAATCTATGTTATTTTAGATGAACGGCTATGATTAGTTGCTTGGGTATTAAATTAGCTTTTAGGGTTTCTTTTATTATAAATATATGTTACGTAAGCATTGCAATGGACTTCGATTATTGAATGAAATTTGCCTTTAGGCTTTTGGGTTCTTTGAGAACTTTTCTATTTTATTTGGCTTGATCTCTTAATGTTCTACTAAGGATCTAAGCACATATTGATCGTGGTTCACTTCATTGTTTGTTTGATTTTTGGAATATATTTGGGTAAATCTAATATTTTACTAGATTTGCCGAAGTATTTCCATCCTCATCCGACTTTGATTCGCTTCCCATCCTGCAGTTTCGTTGCAATCTCTTCCGGGATTGCATCAGATAGCCATCCCCTATAATTGCAGGAATCTAAGATGAGTAGTCTTGGAGTATATTAAACCCCAAGTTAAGAAAGATAACTATAATCAGAGCATAAAAATGAAATTACAAATTCACATCAACAGGGAAAGAGGGCCCGGAGTAAACTGGGTCCCTCAATCCCCCCGATTTAGCCAACCTGTGAGTGTCTTATTTCCCATGTTGTTAGTTACTTTTTCCGTGGTAAGCCGAAATAGCAAGTGTTGCTTTTAGTTTTCTTAGAAAACCTATATATAAATCCACATCAAACACAGTCAAGGGTGTGAGAGAGGCATTTTCTCTCTTGACACAACAGCTAGGGAAGAGAGAAACAGTCAAGAAGAACGTCTTCGACATCGTGGTCATATATGCTCACCCATGTGTGCCATGATCGGGCATGGTCGGATCCAGTATTGACTTGTATAAACTTGATATGTGCACTTAAAAAAAATTAATTAGGATTGTGGAGGGGCCCGTTGGAACAATTGGGTCTAATCCGTGTATAGTTTTGGACAAGTTTGTCCGTTCTGCACAGAATTTCTTTCGAAAGTAGTCTGAACGCTAATTTTTATGCTTAATTAATCAGATGGTGACAGAATTGTCATCGCCCGTTGATCAAATTCAAAGAGAAAATTAAACACTTAAAAAAGTATTAAAAACAAAAGGCGGATCTTGATATTTTATATCTTAATTTTTTTTTATTTGATTATTGCTTCTTCCAAAAGAGACATGAGCAATAAGAATAAAAAAAAGTGGGATGGCGTGGTGTTGCCTTCTTTTTCCAGCAAGAAATCACTTACAACCTTCCTCTGATTTGTAGAACTTAATGACTTTTCCTTTTCTTCAGCTTTCTTTTTTAAAGACTAGTAATTATTAATTTGAGAAAAGTGTAGCTACACGTGCGGGTAGCTAACTTGGCTACTCCGTCGGCTTAAAATACAGTGGGGCCCACATTGTTTCGGTGATGCAAACCATTCATCTGATGGGCCCTCACATAGATAGGGTGTGCCCAAAAAATCAATTAGGGCCTATTTAGTTGTATAATATAGAGGATTTTACTAATAGTTCATGAATAAAGTCGGAGGTCATGTACGTTTAGTTCCAAAAAAGAACCAAAATCCCAGAAAGACTACTTACCTGATACTCTAAGTTGCATAGAAGCCAAAAACCCATGACTACTTAGTATGGAGGATTTTACTAATAGTCCATGAATAAAGTCGGAGGCCATGCATGTTTAGTTGCAAAAAAGAACCAAAATCCAACAAGATTACTTACCCGCTACTCAGGTTGTATAAAAGCCAAAACCCCAGAAGACTACTTACCCGCTACTCTACTTGTCAGTCCTTTGTTTGCTGAGGTAGCACCCTTTTAAGTTTTAACTCTACAAGTAAAAAACCTTTAAAAAAGAGTTTTTTTTTATTAGAGTTGTGTGTGATCCCTCCCACCCTTCTAAGAAAACCGAAAATTTACTACTATTTTTGTCCACAAGTACAGTTTGGTTTGTCTGGTTGTATAGAAGGGGATGAAATCCCTTGGAAAGTGGAGTGGAGTGATGTGGCTAGAAGTGAAGTGATATTAAAGTGGAGTGAAAGTGTTGGGGTTTTTGGTTGTGAAAATGAAGCAAGGTTTTAAATTTCGGTTTCGGTACCAATTTTGGACCCTACCGAAATCCGAAATTTTGGCGGCCGAAATTTGGTATTTCAGACCGAAATTCTGAAATTTTGTAACAATTCTTTTTCTTTTTTTTCTTAAAAAAATGACATTTTCTCGAAATTTCGGACCGAAATTCCAAAATCTCAGTCCGAAATTTGGTAAAGGGCGAAATCCGAAATTTGGATTTCGGCCGAAATTTAAAACCATGAAATGAAGTTAGGTACCATCATTAAAAAAAAGAGGAGTGATACAAATCCCACGTGTTCCATTATCAAAATGAGAGAGCCCTTAACAACCCAAAAAAAAAAAAAAAGGAAAAATGGACAAGAAGTGGTTCAGCTGCAAGAAATAGTTCTAGTTCACTTCTTCCTCTTCAAGTAGTGTTCCTCAGCGAGAACTGGTTTGTTTTTCTTGTCATTCATTCAAACAGAACGGACCGCTGAAATCGATGTCAGAAGCGAAACCTAGGGAGATAGAGAGATAGAGAGAGAGATAGATGAGGGTTGTTTGAATGCACCACGGTTTTCTAGTAGTGTAATAAGTAGTCAACTGGTAGAGTAGTAGTCTCCTTATATATTCATAGGGCACATGGTGTGTTTTATATCGAGGGTGGGCTACTATTATAAAGCAAAGATCCGACTAGGACAAGACCTCTGCAACGTAAAACCAAGTCGCCCTAGCAAGTCAATCATTGATTAGTGGAGGTTTTATACAATGGCTGAGGTTACTTGAAAACTAGAGGATGAAGGTGGATTCAGATCACATTGACTTACACCAATCAGTTTCCAATATGGAAAAAACATTGCTAGTGAACAATAGTCTATATAAAAAGAGGGAATTTAATATTTTATTCTTTATGCTTAAATAAACCGGTTCAACACAAAAAGCATAACAACCACGAAGTTTCAAACGTAAATCCAAATCCAAAACAAAACGAAGCACGTACCTGAATAATAGATAATAGGGAGAGTAAGATATAGTGCTTTCTGAAAGAGAAAACCACAGAAAAAAGGCAGAACTACTTTTTTTTTTTTTTTGAACGGTAAGACTTTTTTTTTTTTAAGGAACAAAAAGCAGAACTACTTGCATAAATTTGGATTTGGATTTAAGTTTGAAAGACAAAAGGCAAAACTCCCCAAATAGAGTCTTTTACATTATATAAATAGACTCTTCTCACTAGGGGTGCAAGTTTGGCACGGTCAGCCCTGACCCGCCCTGGGCCCGAACAGGGTCTGGGCTGGATTTTCCAACCTGAGGGCAGGTCAGGGTTCAATTTTTAGGCCCTGACTCAGGGTCGGGTCGGGTTCTGGGTTAATGCCTTGGGTTACCCTGACCCGGCCCGACCCTAAGTTTTCTATTATAGAATTGAACCCTCTGTGCATGTTTCTTTTGCTAATGTTTTCTATCATCTTTGATTGATGTTTCTTTAGATTATTATTGTTAATTGTCTCTGCTCCCCTTCATGTTGTTGAATTCATATTATCTTATGTTGTTCCCCTTCTCTATTTATTGATCATTTTGTTCTATATGATATGTGGTTGCTTTATTTTTGGCACTTTTTTTTTTTTTTGAAATGACAAATTTTATAAAAGAAACAGAAGGGACACCCGAAAGGGAATACCCAAAGATACAGAACAAAAAATAAAAAATAAAAACTAATTACAAAATGACTAGGCCATCAAATAGGAAATTGATCAAACCAATTCATCGAGATGCATACCACCCCTCTTCTAGCAAAAGCGTCCGCCTTCTCGTTAGCAGACATTCTAACATGAATCAACTCAATATCTGATTCTGCCAATATATTTTCCATTTCGTCAAAAAGATCCAAAAACCTCCAACATAGAGCCGCCCCACCCCTCAGCCACCGGATAACATTAAACGAATCCCCTTCAACAATTACACTCTTCAGACGGTCCCTACTCACCTTTTTTATGCCATTGAAAGCCGCTTGGACTTCCGCCTTCATAGCGTCAGTCACACCTAAAGGGCCCCAAAAAGACCAAAGAACCTTGCCGGCATCATCACAACATAAACCTCCCACCCCGGCTGGACCAGGATTCCCAAAGCAAGCACCATCGAAGTTTATTTTTAACACTCCTTGAGGCGGTGGTTCCCATCTCTACATAACTTTATTAGCCCACTCACTACTCAGGCACACCACCCCCCATCCTTCCCAAAAATCAAACGCTGAGACAAACCGGAAAGATGGATGGCATCTCGTACAATTAATAACCAAAGCAATTATCCGCACATAAAGATAATGAGGAGCCTTGGACATTCCCTCAAACACCCGCGCATTTCTCTCCTTCTATACCACCCACCAAGTGGCAAGCAAGCATACTTCCCACAAAATTTTCCCTTTCTTCTTCCAAGGCACGAAGCTCCATTGTTGCAACAACAATTCAATAGATCTAGGGAAAATCCAGCTGATCCCAAATCTCAAAAATATGCGGCCCCATATAGACCAGGTGAACGAACAATGCATAAATAGATGATCCGTAGATTCCTCATCCGCAAGACTTAGGAGGCAATGATCAACAAGCCACATACCACGATTTCTCCGAAAGTTAATGGTTTGAATCCTGTCGCGACATGCGGCCCAACCAAAGATACTAACCCGCGGCGGACAATGAAAGTTCCACACCTTTGCTGAAAAAGAGGGAATCGGGCAGGGCATCAGGCTCGTATAGAAAGATCTAACAGAAAAAAAAAATCCGGAAGAATCTGCAGTCCATATTCTCTTATCCATCCCCTTTCTTTTAATGTAGTCATTATCCAAAAGCCTCCTAAGCCTAGCCGCAGAATCTAACTCCCAAGCAAAGAACCTTCTTCTATAAGCCGGGCACCATTCCCAAACATCATCCCTACTAACTATACACTCACTCACCATAGCTTCTTTATTCACCGCAACCCGAAAAATTTCCGGGAACAACCTGAGCGGGCTATCACCACACCATAAATCACTCCAAAACTTAACTCTATCCCCTCCATAAACCCTAAATCTAATATTCAGGTTGAATAGGGGGGACATTTTAAAAATATCTCTTCACACCGTTAGCCCCTTTGACTTAAAATTATCGAAAGACTCCCACCCTCCGGGTTGACAACCATACTTACTACAAATGACCCTAACCTACAAATGAGATCTTTCTTCGCCAAATCTCCATAACCACTTTCCAAGCAAAGCGTGGTTAAACTCCCTAAATCTTCTAATACCCAAACCACCCACCTTGATGGGCACACAAACATCCTTCCAACTCACCAGAGAGATTCCTTTTTTGTCCTCATTACCTCCCCACCAAAATCTACGTTGAATCATTTCAATCCTCAACGAGACACTGACAGGACACTTGAAAAGAGACATAAAATATACAGGAATATTTGCTAAGACTGCCTTGATTAAAACCAATCTTCCACCTCTAGATACTAAATTTCTCTTCCAAGTATCCAACCTACGCCCAATCCTTTCTAAAACCGGCTCCTAAAATGCCTTATTTGGTCTTCTTAACAGGTATTTTTACTAGGGTCAATCAGAGCTAGCCCGGCCCTGCCCAATCAGGGCCAATCAGGGCAGGCCAGGGCCATGCTGAGCCCTGTAGGGCGGGCAATGGGTTGAAGTTTTTCGGCCCTGACTTAGGGTCAGGGCTGAGATAATGGGATCCAGGGTTGGGCTAGGGTTTTGAAATACCCGACCCTGTTGCAGCCCTACTTCTCACCTCCAAAAACTTTCATTCATGGATACAAACATCCTAGACCTTTACTGCATACTTTCTATCTTTATAACACTTCCAAAACAGTTCTAGATAAGTAAGAATTCTTTAAGAATAAAAATAGAAACTATCCAAAAAAAAAATGGAATCCAAATCTCCTCTAAAAATATATCTTTTTATCGTAAACTGTTTATAATTATATGCCAACTCTAATTCGACCTTCCTACTTCAGTTTCAACATCCTCAATTCAAAGTAGAAACTCTAGAAGCTTCAAATAAGTCCATCTCCAATTCATAAAAATTCAAATAAATAACGAAATTCATAAAAAAAAATTTCTCCAAAGGTCATCCTTTGGAGAAATTTCTCCAATTTTTGTTCCGAAGGACCTATAAATGTGTGCTGCTTCATTTTCCTCCCGGTTGGAGAAAATTCGACTAGGCAAATTGATAACCCTATTAAATTGTGCTCGAGTTTCAAACGAAGATATTATGGAGATTTGTTCCACCCCTACTTATCAATACTGTTTCGTCTCATCCGAAATGGACGAAACGATTCATTCCGGGCCGTAACCCAGTACGAAACCGGTATACTTTTCGTATTGTTCCAGATTTCGTCCATTTCAGACGAAATTCGGCCGAAATTTGGAATTTCAAACCAAATGGGCGAAATGCCCAATTTTGTCCGAAATATGTCATTTTAGTTAGTTTTCTTCTACTCTTCTTGTCTATTCTCGGTACTCTTCTCTTCTTTCCTCTTCATATTTACAGGTAAAGTCATTTTAGTAAATGTCCATTTACTTAAGATTTACATGTAAATAAGGGAATACCCTCCATTTGGATTCATTAAAAATATTTTCAGGACCCAATTCTAAAAGGATAAAAAGTCAACTTTCCAGTTCTAGTATAAAATTTGAAAAAATCAGGCCAGGTCAAAATCTTAACATCCAAACGATGAGATATTTGAAAAAATCGGGCCAGGTCAAAAAATCAGGACAGGCCAAAATCATATTAAAACATTATTAAATCCCAAATGTCCGGTAAAAAAATATCATAATTTGGTCTCCAAAAATTTTTCATCTTGTCAAGCACTAGTCAGCACACGGGTCAACATAGGCATTTCAACTGATAGTGATTTTCCTATGAGTAAATGTTGGATCTTTTACAAATTTGGTTCATTTAATTTTTTCTTATATTATTTTAACAATTTCTGATATTTTTTATTTTTTGGAGGGGTTTTTTTTCATTTAACCCCTCCAATTTGGTTTAATGGACAAGCATTGTGTGTCCATTTTTATTTTTTCATATGGTCCATTGGATCACCCCTCCAAATGTGGGACCCATGTGTTTTGGGCAGAAACATGGACACACAGTGTCTGTCCATTTCCCCCTCCACCTTTGATTGGATTAGGATGATCCAATGAGGCTGATTTTTGGGACACACCCTATCCATGGAAGGGCCTTCCATATGAATGCTTGTGATCCCCCAAAAAATGTGGGCCCCCACCTTGTTGCTGCACTCGAGTGCAGGTAACTTATATGCACTCTTGTGTAGGAACACTTTACTCTCTTTTTTAATAAAGTGTTTTAAATTATATAAATAGATTGTATTCACATCCAAAATAGTCTCCTTCCCAGAGACAAGCATCCTAGACCTTCCCTACAAACTTTATAATTTTCAAAAATTCCAAGACAGTCCCAAACAAGATAGAATTCTTTCAGAAAAAAATACAAAGTTTCCAAAGAAAACTAGCCCAGATCTCCCCTAAAAATATAAATTTCTATCATAAATTGTTTCTAATTATAAGCTTGCCCAAATTAAGATGTATTCACCTGCAAAGCACATTCCTTCCTAGATGTGAATATCCTAACCATAAATTATTTCTAGTTAAAAGCTACACTTAATTCACCCAAACTCGCCAATTCAAAATAAAAACTCTAGAAGCTTTAAAGTTTAACCAGCTGCACCTTCCCAAAAGATGCACTTTCTAAAATCCAATAAAAAGTTATTCCAAAAATTCAAATAAAATCTCCAAATTTCATAAACATGTCTTTCTTCAATGCTTATCCCTCATTCTCCAATTTTTGGTTTAAAGGGCCTGTAGATTTGTCCACTGCATCATAAACCAAATGCAAGTACTATAGGTGTATTGATGGGGACCTAACCGGTTACAATGATAAGCTATTCTACATATAATGTCCATTGCAATTTTTTAACCTAGATAAAAAAGGCATACCTATTTGGGGAGAACATCTTTATGAGCTTTAAATGACAGAATCACATTCCATGCTAGAGCAACAAAATTTGCTGCAAGAACCTGTCATTGACGATGGATGTTAGCTTGACAACAGTCAAATAAAAAGTAGGGTCAAGATAGTTAAAGAGAATAGGGAACTTCGTAATTAATGTTTCATCGGACAATGAACCTTACAGTAACACTCAGTTTGGTGAAATTTTGCTCAAATCTAACACTTGTCATATATGTATGTATGGTTTTTTTTTTTTTTTTGAAAAGATCATATATGTATGTATGTTAATGAGGGCTTTTTATACCGTGCACCTACATGTGCAACCAAAAGTACAGTGGGACTCAAATAATTGGATGATTTAAACCATTAATTTTTTGGACATTGACTTGATAGGTTGTGCCTCAAAAATGGTTTGTATAGGACATAGTTACCAAAGTGGGAAGCAAGTGCGGGAAGCGATGTGGGAAGCGAAAGGGGAAGCAAGGAATTGGGAAAAGAGAAAATGCGGGAAGCAAAAAGCTCTAAAGAAAGTAAAGAGAAAATGTATAGGAAGCGTCATTGAAAGTCAACATTAAGCATGTAATAAGCCTTGTTGGAAGTAAACAATAAGTGAAAAGAAAGAGTAGGATTGTAGTTGTTTACGGAGGAAGGGTTAATATAGGCAAGGATTACAAGTAGAAAAGACAAATTTTAGGAATTTATAGTTTCACATGTTTTATTCATGTATATTTAATGTTTAATTTTATGAAAAAACCCGTATAATTTTTATTTGAACTTAATATGAGTTTCAATTTTTAAATGGACACTTCTTTTTTTTAAATACGCTCCTTCAGCATTATCAAAAGGAGAAAATTTTCTATTAGGAAGAAATAATACCCTAAATCGGAAGTGCGCTAAATTTGGGAAGAGAGAAGAACTTTGCTTCCGAAGCAAGTTTCTAGGGAAGCGAGCTTCCCATCTAATTAGGAAGTTTCCGGTAACTATGGGTACAAGATGATCCTAACCTCCAATTTGTGGAGGTTTAAAATGGACAGAATGATGTAGAAACCCTCACAAATTATAGGGCTAGGATCATCCTATGCATAGGATTTTTGGGGGACCAACGAATGAAATGGTTTAGATCATCCAATCATGTGGGTCCCACTCTAGTTCCTGGCTGCACATGTAGATACACGACCGACCATTTTATAAAAACTTATATAAATGCATGCAAACATATTTCAATTTGCATTAATGAGCATTGAACCTTTTTTTTTATGACATAGAGTATCCCCACCCCATTTTAGGGCGGGACTTATACCTAAACCATGAATGAGCATTGAACTATTCAAAACATAGTTAGACCCTTGAACATAGATATGTCTTAAAGACAACCCATTCTTTTGAGTTTCTCACACTTTAATGCTTCTCACATAAATGGATGGAGAATGGATGCATTAATTCACATATATAATTTGCAAAAGGTGATGCTTCCCTGTCATACTAACATTGTATATTAATGATTTTTGGGGAAATGTACAGGTTTTTGAAAAGATTAAATAAAAGACCAAATATTCAAGATAAAGATTCTCTTGTCCAAACCTGGAATTGCTGTGGAACAAACCGAAAGTTGAGAAATTGAAATGGTATCCACAGTTGCCAATTTGCCAACACAGATGAAAACCACTCCTACACGGGATGAAAAATGACCAAATAGTTATAAATAATAAAAGAACAATATTGCCATAAAAAAAAAACAACTAGAAGATTGAGTTCATAGCAACTTCACTTGTTGAAGCTTCGGTACTACTAGTGACGGTCTTCCCTCTAGAGTCACAAGTGCGGATAAGAACACTCCAATGAAAATGGGAGAAAAAATACACTGTGGAAAACACAAAACTACATTTAAAACCAGCTATGTTTTGACAGGATTAATTTCTCAAGCCAAGTGGCAACATTACTAATTTTGGCATGACTGACAAAAACGAATTAAACACTTACCTGATCAATCAACAGCCGGATGAATGCACCTTTTGCTCCCGATACAGTCACCAATCTACTTAAATAAAAATACCTACAAATCCATTAACGAAGTTTAAAAATACCTACAAATCCATCGACGAAGTTTAAATAATGTGATTTCTCAGGCTTCAAATTCTATTCACATTGCTAAAATGGATTTCTAACACAAAAATCCAGCGGCTTCTAGACATAAGTAAGAGGAATCAAAAGATACGGATAACCAACATTTTGGTCAAAATTTTAATATGCCAGTAAAAAGGGAAAATAACTGGAAGCTATGATTTGTGGACACTGACACGAGTGTCGCGCATGCTGACACAGACATGGAGTGTCGTACACTGCAAACCCCCAAAATTTAGAAACAGAGACACGGCTAAAACAAAATGTATATATAATCACAATTTATAGACAAAAATTCGTGTGTCGAGTTTCAACACGGATACGAAGTGTCTGACATTATTGACCCCTAAAAATCTAGAGATGGTGACACGCTCATACACACCTACATATAAAATTACAGACTACTATCATAATTTGCAACGATATAAATACGGCATTCATTTAACAAACTAACAAATCTTAGGATTAATCAAGTATATAATCTAAAAAAAGTGAGATAATCAAATAACAACGCGTTCATAAATTTAATCTAGTTATATTTAGTCTCTAATATGCAGCGAGAAAGGGAGGCCAATAGGATACAGTGAATATAACATTGAGATAAGAGTTTGTTTAGGGTTTTTGGTTTAGGGGAAGGGATATAATAGCAAATATTGGTTAAAGAAGAGTTAATAATAAAAGAGGTAAACACAATATTCAATAATAACAAAAAATGTCACACTTGACACAGTACAAAAACATGTTGATGTGTCACTTCTAGTAGTACATTTAAGTGTCGAAAGGAGTGTTGAAACATGTGGAAACATGTGTCGTGTTGGACACGTGTGTCAGCAATAAATTCAAAGCAAGATTCACCAGATATCATCAAACTTTAAGAGGAAACAAGCACAAGAGAAACAAATCAATGATATCTCCAAATGAAAAGAATATCATTGTTGCTAGCCAATAATCTTCAAACTTCCAAATATTACAAGTGATGGATTCCGAATCATTACCAGAAATGCAATGTGGGACCCACCAACACAAATCCCAGGAGAGTGAATACAAATGTTCGCTTCAAGTCCAATGTGAGCACCCGATCAATCCAAAGCTGACAGAACACAACATTGGAAGATGAGTTGTCGAGAAAGTCGGGAGATGCAACATATACTGTTAGTAATTAAGAAGACAGGTTTTCTGGCAGGTCATGAACCTACAGTGAGTTGCTTGGTCATTTTGGACACAAAGTCCAGCAAACTTTTATGAGATGGAAGAATTTTTCATATTTCAATCAAATCCATATCCATTGCGCTGCCTCTCTAAGATGTCGAAAGAAGGCAGAACAGAAAAAATAATTGAAAAAAAAATGAGAATTTTCACAAAACAGCAGCCGGGGTTCTTTAGCAAAAAATAAAATGACTAGTGAATGCTGAGCCATAGACATGCAGATAGCCTAAACAAAGAATCCTAAGGTATCATAGCCAGTTGCCTCTTTCTATGATGGGTCAGTTCTGTTTTTCAAACTTCCTGGGGAAGACATTAATAAATCCTGATATTTGTTTGGTGTTGTGATGGGATGGGACCAACCTGGCATCATATGGGGCACCACCCATCTTTTTATAGATCCCATCAAACACATCAACAGGGAGCAGCAAAGCTCCCAAAATCATCATCCGGCAGAAAAGTGAAGCATTCCTTTCTACAAATCATGCTGAAAAGCCAACATTTTATCGTGTTCTTGGAGAATTTGTAGTGAATTTCAATCGAGAATTCCTGTAGAAATGACTCATGGGGAAATACTCAAAGGAGAAGAATGTCAATGATGAGCTTTTAGTTTGAGGGCTGCTAGGAAGATGTGCCCACGCCACGGAGCTGCCTAACAGCCCTCCCTAATAAGCCACTTACCCACAAAGCACTAACGACCAATTTTTTTATGACAAAAATACCCCTATTCATTTGATAAAATGACTAACATTTCCCTATAAAGGTGTGCATGGAAATATTATGAGGGCTGTTAGAGACAACCAAGACACAAGAATGTCCTCATATCATTTCTCTTCTAGTTTAACATGATCCAAAGCCAACAATACCCCATGAAAAGTCCCATAATTCCCTCAATGAATGTATTTGTTAGTGTTCCATGCTCTATAAAATCAGCAGTGCTTTTAACTTTGCAGAGATGAGCTACAATGATCTGCCTCTTCCAACAGAACCCAGAGCAGTTAGTTCAATTCTATGATCTGAGGATACAGATTCATGTGTCGACATGGATACGAGGTAGTACTTGGAACTTCCGAAAGGTGACCTTCTATAATCTGCCGCTTCCAGCAGGACCCAGATCCCCATGACCTACCACATAAAACTGAATCATTCTATTTACATATCATGCTGGAGCTTATAACTAAATTTCATAAACTGTCGGATACTTTTGATTGTGTTCATGGAGAACTTGAGTGGATTCCCATCAAGGATATCAGTAGACATGCCTCACAAGGGAAAACCCAGTGGACAAAAAGCAATGAGAATGTTTTAACTTTAGTTCAATTTGATTCAAACCCTAGCTGCTCTGATATCCAAAGCCAATGAGTACTCAGTGAAGAATACATAACGTCCAATTTTGTATGGGTAAGTGACGGGGATTGTAGACGTCCGTTGCGGGTTTATTCAGTGCAGGACCACACTCGGGGATTGTTCGTAGGGATTTTGAGGATTATTTAGCATTATTAGGGTTATTTTAGTCTTTTATTGCTTACTAGGGCTATTTTAGTCTTTTATTGATTGTTGAGTGCCTATTTATAGGCCAAAGTACAGATTTTTGTTACCTTTTGATGATTAATTGATTGATTACAAAGTTCTTCTTTCCCCTCTCAATTTCCTCTTCTACTTCTCTTCTACTTCTATTATACGCTCTCTCTTGTTCTCTTCCTTCTCTCCCTAGCCTACATCAAAGTGGTATCAAATCAAAGGATTCAAGCCTCCGAAGATCGAAGCATCACTTCTGAAATTGACAAACATCTCCTTAGATCAGCCCAAACCAGCCCATTTTTCCTTCAAATCTGTCGTCCTCCACCAAGCGTCCGAGACCCCCTTCCTCCGTTTGTTTCCACCTTTCAAACCGACTCCCACTTCTCCTTTGTCCTCTCTTAACCCCAAGCATCTTTAGTCCACATCCATCCCTCTTATCCCAACCGGCCAACATAATTTCCTTCACCATCTTAACCATCTCCTTCATCTCCCTTGCTTGTCACAGAACCATCAACAGTCCACCTTTTTCAGAGTTTGTTTTGTAGAAACCAGCCACCAACACCCTTTGTTCTCAATCCATCAAACCCTTTCTCAGCTTGTCTGTCCTTGCCTAAAAAATCCTAGGTTGAAGGCATCCCTTTGTAATACTTCAATTCATCTTCTCAGAGGATTTGAGCTCTACCTCCATCTTCTCCGGGCTGATTGAATTGACGCTCAGGTTTTCTGCCGAGTTTTCAGAAAGATACGGTTTCACGGAATGTGTGTGCATATGCTATTTGTAAGGTAGGAGAAGATGGATATAAGACACCTTTATATTTATCCCCAACTGGTAACCTACAGCAGTAAGTAACAAGCCTTAGTAAAAAAAGAGGTAGTCCCCCCCACCTTGCTGCCCCCCACACACCCCCCCCCCCCCCCTTTTGGCTTTTGTGGTTCACGTGACTGAGACAGACTCTATCTCTGTTTACCTCACTCTCTACTTTCTCTCTCCTCTAGTTTTATCTTTCCTCACCCACTCTCTAGTCTTTCTCTCTCTCATTTCTCTCTCTCCCCCTCTCTCTCCCTCTCTCTTTCTAGTCTTACTTTCTCTCTCTAGTTTCTCTCTCTCTCTTCATCCAAGCCTTTTCCACTCTGAATTAGGCCTCAACTTCCACACGAAAGTTGTTCCACGCGGCCAGCAGAGTACATCCATCTCATTTTCAGCAGCAAACAATGACTGTCAGCTCAGTTCCAGGAGACATCCTGGCCGTCGATCACGCTCCAACTTCTGATCATCGCCTTTCTGACATCCGATCGACGAACCGTGAGAGGCGGCCCCTTTCTATCATCATCAGCTATATATCCAACAGTTGGATCTTTTAATTCCCATTCCATTGACCAAGGAGGATCGACGAGGTGTTAGTGGAACCATCCATGACACCGATCAGCATGCGCACACTATTTCCGCCACTTCTGGTGCAGAGCAGTTGTCAGGAATACCAAAATGGACCAAAATGGCTTCTTAGGTAGTGAGTAGGCTGCCAAGGTACGTATCTTCCTATTTGAATTCGTGATTTAATATTTTTATCGGTAGATAGGCCGTTAAATTGCAATAAGGCCCACATCAAACTTGTTTTCATCAAACCCTTGTTTTCTTTCCATTGATAACCCCCTTTATCCTGAATTTTTTACAATGCCTTCTTTCACATGAATTTTAAGAAGTTATCTTTATTACTTATTTCCTTGCATTACATTAGCATAGTTTAGTTACTTTATTTATAGTAGTTTGCGTCGTGTATCAGCGGAACCCCCCTCCTTACCCGTAGCTCATGAACATAAGAACACGTTCACAAGCAAAGATGGAAGACCAAGTTAAAATCTTGGAAGACGATGTGAGCCCTCCTAGGGGAACAATAGAGTGAATCTAGGTGGTTGATCGAATCGACAGGCAAACGCTATATAGGGAGTCAGTTGAGTGACTAGTCTACCCCTCACGCGGATGGGCTTGGACTCCAGGAGAGCCAACCCCGTATTGCTTTAGGAGCTCCAATCGGTCCCGTTGGAATTCTCCCCACCCCAAGAGGCCTCGTCCCATTGCTAGGGGGAAATCCCTGCTAGGGAAAGTCATGTGCAGGGCAATGATAGGAGACATCACCATGTTGGGCAACCCAATCAAGAGGATTTCGATGAGGTGGAACATTTCCATGAACACGACCCAGAGGGTTATATGCAGCCATCTCCTCAAGCTAGGAATCCAGATAGGCGTCCCGCACATCGACCTCACAAACATGTTCCAGATCGGTTTTGGAGATTTAGTGAGGCAGTGGTACGATTTGGCATGAGAGTGTGTGTTGTGGGCCATTCGATATTCAGTTCTCAATCTAGAGCTGGTAGGATTTTGCTGGTTGTTTAAGTAGATGTCATCATTATCACAGGGAGTGATAGTGCAGGTATACAGAGGTTGAAGGATTTCCTTCAGAAAAAAGAGTTATGTACCAAAGACCTTGGTCGCCTGGGGTGATTTTCTAGGGATAGAGGTAGCATATCCACTTTTCTTTTTTTTTCTTTTTTTTTTTTTTGTGGGGGGGGGGGCTATCTCTGTCACAAAGAAAGTACGCACTGGATATATTGGAAGAGACAGGTTTTTTGGAAGCGAAGCCAGCTGAGACACCTATGGACCCGAACGTCAAGCTCTCTCTTGATCAGGGGGCTATGAAGCATGGGTACGGGGTGCGGGTACGACACGACACGGGTACGTGATTTTTCAAAAAAACCGGGTGCGGGTACGCCGAATATAATAATATATTTTAATATTTTATTATATATTTATAAAAATTAAAAAACAATAATTGGAGAGCAATCAAATAACAGTAACATCACCAAAATGGAAAATTCTAATATTACTCTTAATTTCATAAGTGATTAAGTTCCATATTTCATAAAATGAGACATCAATACATCATTCATTAGAAAAAAAGTCTGTCGCCAGTGTGTTGACCAGTGTGTTAACCAGTGGAAGTTAAGAAAGTTAAGAAAGTTAAAATTTTGACCCGACCCTTTTTCTTCGGATTTTGTACTAGAACAGGAGAGTTGACTTTTTTCGATTTTAGATTTGGGTCTTGAAACTATTTTTAATAAATCCAAATAGGGGGTATTCCGTTATTTACATGTAAATCTTAAGTAAATGGACAATAAAATAGTAAAGACAGTTACAGGAGAGGAAAGAGAAGAAGCACAGGAAGGATTTACACAAGACAGGAGCAGCAGGAGGTGTTGGGTACGCACCCAGCAACCAAAATTGAGGTTTTTTCAAACAAAAATTTGGGGTACGTACCCAGGACGTACCTGGGGCGTACCCGCACCCAATACGTGTCAGGTACGGGTACGGGAGCCTCGGAAGAGTACCAGTGCTTCCTAGTCAGGGGGATTATTGGAGGACCCGGGCAAACGCTTAGTTGGGAAGTTGATCTACCTGACTGTCACACGTCCAGACATTTCCTTTGCAGTCAGTGTAGTTAGTCAATTCATGGGTACACTACGGACACCTCACTGGTCAGCAATCACCCATATAGTGAGATACATGAAGAAAGCTCCTAGTAAAGGACTGTTCTTCAGAAAACATAGTCATAAGAGGGTCGAGGGGTATTCAGATGCAGACTGGGCAGGATCTCCTACAGACAGGAGGTCTACTACCGGCTATTGTACTTTCTTGGAGGAAATTTGGTATCTTGGAAGAGCAAGAAACAAGATGTATGCAGGTCGAGTGCAGAAGCAGAGTATAGAGCCATCACCATACATGATGTGAGTTGATCTAGTTGAGGTCATTTATGTCAGAGATTGGGTTACCCGACTCCACTCATGCTTCACTTCATTGTGATAAAAAGTCTGCCATCATATAGCCTTGAAGCCAGCTGAGAAAGTAAGTACGCACTGGATATATTGGAAGAGACAGGTTTTTTGGAAGCGAAGCCAGCTGAGACACCTATGGACCCGAACGTCAAGCTCTCTCTTGATCAGGGGGCTATGAAGCATGGGTACGGGGTGCGGGTACGACACGACACGGGTACGTGATTTTTCAAAAAAACCGGGTGCGGGTACGCCGAATATAATAATATATTTTAATATTTTATTATATATTTATAAAAATTAAAAAATAATAATTGGAGAGCAATCAAATAACAGTAACATCACCAAAATGGAAAATTCTAATATTACTCTTAATTTCATAAGTGATTAAGTTCCATATTTCATAAAATGAGACATCAATACATCATTCATTAGAAAAAAAGTCTGTCGCCAGTGTGTTGACCAGTGTGTTAACCAGTGGAAGTTAAGAAAGTTAAGAAAGTTAAAATTTTGACCCGACCCTTTTTCTTCGGATTTTGTACTAGAACAGGAGAGTTGACTTTTTTCCCTTTTAGATTTGGGTCTTGAAACTATTTTTAATAAATCCAAATAGGGGGTATTCCGTTATTTACATGTAAATCTTAAGTAAATGGACAATAAAATAGTAAAGACAGTTACAGGAGAGGAAAGAGAAGAAGCACAGGAAGGATTTACACCAGACAGGAGCAGCAGGAGGTGTTGGGTACGCACCCAGCAACCAAAATTGAGGTTTTTTCAAACAAAAATTTGGGGTACGTACCCAGGACGTACCTGGGGCGTACCCGCACCCAATACGTGTCAGGTACGGGTACGGGAGCCTCGGAAGAGTACCAGTGCTTCCTAGTCAGGGGGATTATTGGAGGACCCGGGCAAACGCTTAGTTGGGAAGTTGATCTACCTGACTGTCACACGTCCAGACATTTCCTTTGCAGTCAGTGTAGTTAGTCAATTCATGGGTACACTACGGACACCTCACTGGTCAGCAATCACCCATATAGTGAGATACATGAAGAAAGCTCCTAGTAAAGGACTGTTCTTCAGAAAACATAGTCATAAGAGGGTCGAGGGGTATTCAGATGCAGACTGGGCAGGATCTCCTACAGACAGGAGGTCTACTACCGGCTATTGTACTTTCTTGGAGGAAATTTGGTATCTTGGAAGAGCAAGAAACAAGATGTATGCAGGTCGAGTGCAGAAGCAGAGTATAGAGCCATCACCATACATGATGTGAGTTGATCTGGTTGAGGTCATTTATGTCAGAGATTGGGTTACCCGACTCCACTCCTGCTTCACTTCATTGTGATAAAAAGTCTGCCATCATATAGCCTTGAATCCAGTCTTCCATGAGAGGGCAAAACACATAGAGTAGACTATCACGTTATCCGTCAAAGGATTCAAAAAGGGGAGATTTGCACAGTATTCACAAGGTCAAACGATCAGATAGCTGATATGTTTACCAAACCCCTAAGCAAAGCAAGTTTGAGTGACTTATGTAACAAGCTGGGGATTTATGATATATACACTCCAGCTTGAAGGGAAGTGTTGAGAGTGGGCGTATTACATACCCACTTAAGTGGGGTATTTCTGTCTTTTCTATGTAACCCTATTCTTATATATATAAATACGCAAAAGTGATCCCACTCGGTCGAGTAGATAAGCTTATCTACTCGATCGGGTTAAAAACAGTGGGGGCCCACATTGTTTGAGTGATCCAAACCTTTCATTTGAAAGGCCGTTACCTAGATAGGGTACACACAAAAAATCACATCCATAGGATCATCCTAACCCATCCAAAAATGGAGGGGAAAATGGACAGAGTCCTAGTTGCCGTAAACTCCTTGGGCGGGTGGGAAACCCGTTTCCCATAAAACGCGTTTCTCACAGTATCTACCCATTTTTCCCTCCACTTTTGGATGGGTTAGGATGATCCTAGTATCTGATTTTTTGTAGACCCCCTATCTAGGTAAGGGCCTTTCAAATGAATGGTTTGGATCAACCAAACAATGTGAGCCCACACTGTTTTTACCCGACCGAGTAGATAAGCTTATCTACTCGACCAAGTAGGATCACTTTTCCCATATATATATATATATAATTTTCGTGTGGGAGAGGGTAACACACAACTCTCTCTCATTCTATCTTCTCTGACTCCATCTACTCTCTTCTCTTCTTCTCCCATGGAAGATAGGATAACTCTAACATATATCATTTCTCATTTCTGAAACATTTTCAATGCATTTAAGTTGTTTCTCAATGTGTTTCTCATACGATTTTCTATTGCTTCCCCGCTTCTTGTTTCCCCTCTATTTTTCCCCGAGCTTCCCACTTCCGTTTCACTTTTCGCTTTCCGAAATAGTTTCCCAACCTGGTAACATGAGTTGTAGGCCTCTGAGGTTAACTTTTCTTTTTGTTCAATGTGTCCTTAGATAAAGAAGTTAGCATGACTAATTCCTTTAACAGAAGTGATAAGATAGGAAACTGGTATTTTTACTAGGAAGTTGACTAGGTGGCGGTGTTTTTGGATACAATTAATTTTGTTTATCTTAGGAGATGTGGAGTTGATAAGTCCTTTTACTCATCGTAGACTCTCCCCAGTTTGGCGAGCTGGGTGTGCCCCTGCTCCTCAAAGGTTTGGGCATTATGTTCGATGCCATGAATGGAAAAGATTCTTACAGTTGACCAGCTTTGTAGTATACAAAAGATTACCGTGAATCATTGTGCTCTATGCTTAGAAGGCATTGAGTATGTTGATAACTTATTGCTCCATTGTAATTCCACACGCAAGGCTTAGATCCCTTTGGAGTAAGTTAGGTTCCGTTTGGTAACAATACGGAACACTTTGAGTATTGGTCATTGGCTCCATGGCCACCTAGAGGTAGAACTTTTTGGAGTCTTTTTCTTGCAGCAGCGCTTTGGCTAATCTAGAAGAAAAGGAACAGGAGAGATAATCTTTTTGGATTTTTTTGGTGTCTTCAGCTTGCTCAGTTTGGAGTTGGTATAGATAAACTTTTAACTTTTGATCATCTCCCAACTTGTGGAGTGATCGTTCCCTCTGTTTTTTTTTTTGGGTGTATGTTTTATTGCTCTGCTTGTTCTTGTAGTTTTAGACCTCCCCAGTCTATCTTTTCTTTTTGTTTAATGATATTTCCATCATTCAAAATAAAACAAAGAATAAGAACACAAAACAACATAGAGCAAGAAGATAATACCGTTTACATATTACTTTCAATAAAATCAACAACCCTAACCAATAACCAAACCTTCAACAGTAACAAGAAAATAAAGAAAACCACTAGGTAATATCGCCAAAAGGAAAGAGGGAATTACCTGGCAAATTAAATCCCCTATGAGAGTTAGAAACGCAGATGTCAATGCCTTTGTGAATACTGGGTACTTCTCAAGAGCTATCAAGTACCTGGGAAAAAAGAAAGACAATGAAATGTATCATTTGAAGAAGGGAATCATGCTATGAGATCCAACTATTGTAGCCCACCGCTTGGATGGGTGGGGTCATCCTATGGGAGCAAGTTGTGGGTTATACTATCTCATTAGTAGGACACACCAGATGAAATAGTCGAGATTATGTCAACATTAGATGGATCGGTCAAATCGTGTGCTTCTAGCAGTACCATTCACTTTTAAACTATCTTTTATCTATCTAGTCTAAGATCTTCACACTAGTTTTAAACAAAAATATTCATTTTCTCTCAAGTATAAATGATTAAATAACACCAATAACAGCTTAAACTTTTAGAGTATTTGGTTGTTTCACATGGTATAGACTATAGAGCAATTGCATCAAGGCAGATCCTGAGTTCTAAACCCAACCACTCCTTAATATTAAAAATCCACGTGTACAGCCAACCCAAAAGAGGGGCCACATGTGCCACATGTACGAACAACCCGAAAGAGGTGCCACATGTGCCACGGGTAAGGCCAACCCAAAAAAGGGGCCACACGTGAGGGTGAGTGTTGAAGTATAAATGATTAAATAACACCAACTCCAACAGTTTAAGCTTTTGGAGTATTTGGTTGTTTCACATTTTCCTTATCATTTGCACATGTAGAAATGCCAATCATATATACCTGTAACAATCAAGATTCAATACATATCCAATGATACACCACAGTTTTCAAGACTAACACAATATAAAAGGTTGGTGATGTAGAAATGTAAAAAAGAACAATAGATAAATTTTACCATGAAAAATAAAATAACATAAAATAAACTTACCATGAAAGCAATGAGGGAATTTTGCCACCACTTTCCCCTTCACCTCCCCCACCTGAATTTCCATCACCAGACCCTCCAAAACCACCAATTCCTCCAGAACCTCCGTCTGAAACCGCTTGAACCCTAAAACTATCAAAACCCATTTGCCTAAATCTCATATTATAAGAACCCAAAACCCCAAAACCGCCATCTGAAACCGGTTGAATCCTAAAACTATTAAAACCCATTTGCCTAAATCTCATCTTGTAAGAACCCAAAACCCCAAAACCGATTCCATGACTGGAATCTGAAGAGGGCGAGTAAGACTGGCATGAGAAACAAACCCTAGAACCGATTTTCTGATTGGAATTGGCAGAGATTCTGTTAGGACTACTAAAAGGAGAAAAGGGTTTCAGAGGGAAACGCGTGAAATGGAACAAAGGAGATTTTTGGATCATCATCGAAGAATTTGGCGCCATTTTTGCTCTCAAATGGCCACAACGTTAGTTTTTTGAACTGTAAGGCGTATAGATGTATGGCGTCCTTTTGGGTTTTTACTGATACGAAAGCCCTAATTTGTAAAACAACGGATTTGCCAATTTCGCAGAAAGCCATTTCGCGGCTGACTTTTGCATGAGGGAACAGCCACCTCATATTATTTAGACAATAGGACAAAATCTGCTAAAAAGTGAGCCGGTGTGGCTTTTCTCTCATGCAAAAGTCAGGGGGCTTTCTGCAAAATTGCCTAGAAAACCCCCAAAAGTTTACAAAAACATCCATAAATTTTGGGTTTGCATAATAAGTCTTGTTAAAATTACTATTCTGCCTCTCAGGAAACTACAAAATTACAAAAACATATCCATGAAAAAAATTTAAAAATTACAACAAAAAAAAAAGGGCGATGATATTTTCCACCCCCCCCCCCCCCCCCCCGCGCGCATTAGAGCATGCGCGCCTCTTATAACGTGATTTGACGCATAGTTGCCCACTTTTCACTAGGGGTGCAACTCGGGCCGGGTTGGGTCGGGTTGAGAGACTTTGCATTCTCTCAACCCTAACCCAACCCAACCCGAGCCTCGGGTTGGGGATGGTCAACCCTAACCATCCTCAACCCTAACCTAACCCGCCTCCAAATCGGGTCGGGTTAGGTCCGGGTTGGGTTCAGGTTGAGTCGGGTTCATCTCGGGCCAAATAAAAAAAATACAAGGAAAAAAAGCATAATCCTAGAAAAACAAGAGAAAACTAGAGGACATAGGTCGGGTTCGGGTTCGGGTCGGGTCGGGTTGCCAAGGCCTCAACCCTAACCCAACCACACCACAATATAAAATATTTATCTAACTTGAACATAAGGAATACTAAGCTGATCACCTCTAACAGCCCCCCCTTCTTGGGAGATCCAACCAGTTCCAAAAGGTATTATTAAGTCTAGTAGAACAAGCATGATTAGCCAACGAATCTGCAGCACAATTACTTTCTCTATACATGTGAGATATGAGGCAGTTCATACTAAAAATGAGAGACAATATATCTTGAGAAAATAATAGATAGACCATGGATGCTTATTGTTGCTTTCAATGAGATTAACAAGGACTTGATTATCAGATTCAACCCTAATATTGATGAGACCTAAAGTTTTGCAATATGTTAGCCCATCTAATAAGGCTCTAGTTTCATCTACCATATTCAAAGATATACAATACAAATGAGCAAAAGCAAAAACAACCTTGCCAGGATAATCCCTGATAATACCTCCTCCCCCAACCAAACCGGGGTTCTCTTTAGAAGCCTCATCAACAGTTAGTTTATACCAATTAGTTGGCAGCAAGGTTTTAAATTTCGGTTTCTGGGGTAGTTTCGGTCCTCACTGAAACCAAAATTTTAGCCGAAATTCGGTAAAGGCGCTCAAAATGTCGTTGTTTGGGCCAAAATTTCGTTAATTTCGACTGAAATTCTACAAAGGAATAAAAAATTAATATTTTATCAAAAATTTCGAAATTTCCAGCAATTAACGTTTCGGTTTCAGTCCTCACCGAAATCCGAAATTTCGGATTCGGACGAAATTTAAAACCTTGGTTGGCGGCTTGTACCAGACTACCTTCATGATTTTTTTATTAGGAATGATGCTTTACCCTACTACCAGCTATGTTAGGATATTCATTGACTAGAGTTGTAATTGAAACCCTAATCTGACAAAGAAAGTCCTAAGGCTTTGCAAAAAGGTCACCAAAAGTTTGCAAAGATCGCCGTTTGGTTGCTGGGTTTTTTTTTTTCCTAGGATTTATGTGGGAGAATATTTAGTGGTGACATCAGCTTTTTCTTGGTGACATCAGCAAAATCTTGTCTTGAAAATGGTGGTCTCTCTTTCTCTCTCTCCACTCATCATAATATCTTTCTCTAATTAATGCTTGTCCCCTCTTTTGTCTCCTACCTTTTACCCACATAAATCCCAGGAAAAAAAAAACCCGGCAACCAGGTAATTGTATTTAGGGAAAAATACACTTAGACCCCCTGTGGTTTCTGACACATTCAACTTGACCCCAAAAGTTTAAAAAGTTACAAGTAGACCCCCTGTGGTTTCATTGGGTTTTTTTAACTGGACAGAGCTGACGGGGTGGGGGAAAAGACCAAAATGTCCTCGTCTTCCTCAACTGAAAATTAGGGTTTTCATACTTGAAAACTAAAAATTGGGGTTTGATTCAAACCCTTGTTGATTTATCAACATAAACCCTCCATTTAGGAGTTTTATTTATCTTCATTCACATCATTATAATGATTTGCACAAAAACCCTAATGTTTTAGGGCTTTATTTTATGTTTTTATCAAAGTTTTTTTCTTGAAATGTGGGTTTGATGTAACCATGGGGTGGGATTCGATTGTTTGTGGTGGAGGTGACGGCGGTGGCCGGAGATGGCGACGACGGAGGTGGCCGACGGTTTTGAACGAAGGCGGTGGCCGGAGGGGCGATGGCGTGACCCTAATCCCTCTGCAAATAAGGGTATTTCTGTCCTCAAAATATTAACCATAATTAGTTTTGGTCTTTCCGTCAGGTTAACCTGACGGACAGTTGACAGAGGGGGTGTACTTGTCACGTTTTGAAACCACAGGGGGTCTACTTGTAACTTTTTAAATTTTTGGGGTCAAGTTGAATGTGTCAGAAACCACAGGGGGTCTAAGTGTATTTTTCCCTTGTATTTAAGTTTCTACAAAAATTTAAAAAAATCCATGAAGAAACCAAAAAATTCGATTCTTTCCAAAAAATTGTAAAAAGATCACGGGAATTTTTGGAAAATTTGTTAAAAAAAATTGTTAGTATTACATTACAATTAGGTCCTCCAAACATTACAAAAAGCACCACCTTAAAAATACACACCGAAACGACGTTTCAAATCCTAAGGCAAAAATTGAAGGAGGACGCGTGATCATCTGTGTCGTGAAGACACACACAACAGGCAGCCTATGTGAGTTGGACCCACAAAATGCACAAATGTGCACTTCAGGTACCTAGGCGGACCCTAGTCATAGCCAGTGTGGCTCACCGGATTAGCTCGGGCTAACTGGTAAAGATTCGACCACCTGGGTATGAGCCTCTAGCTCAACTAATAAATACTATGTTCTTCAACTCTGAGGTCGGAGGTTCAATCCCGGCTTACCTACGCCCCCAAGAAAAAAAAAAGAAGAAGATTCGACCGTCAAAGCATCCCTTGGATAGGAGAGAATGGAAGAAGATGATCCATGTAAACGAACCCAACTAGTGTCAGGATTAGACGTAGTCAATTTGAGCCAGATAAATCCTGTCACCTTCTTCATGAAAATTTCCTAAAGAATTCATTAGCCAACCCCAACTAGTCTGGTACAAAGGATTAGTTGAGTTGAGCTGACCGTCAAAGCATCCCTAAACCTTGTGGGCAGGTATTTAACAAAAAATTTGAAAATCTGGTTTCATCTACTTTTGACCCCCTCAGCCTAAGCTCTAATCCGAAGCTCTAATACCACAATGTGAGTGCCTTAGATCCAAAACCTAATGCCCAAGGGATCTTTGGCATTGGGCATGCATAAAAACAACCGAGCCCAGTTGCAAATCTACGACTTAAGACCTTTTAAAAAACCAACACTCGAGCCAATACTGAAGCTGGGGCAGGAGCGGACTGTATCAGTCGATAAACCTTTGTAGGGGCTTGGCACGGCTCAGATATACCTGTGTTTTGTCACCGGCATAGAAGTAACAGTGGTCTGAATCATATTGAAACCTAAAATTTCATTACATATCCGCCCATATCTGCCAATATCTTAAGCAATGACTAGGTTTGTTGTGCATTTTGGGTATGACATTACCCAAAATAAAGTTAGATTGAAGCACAACCAAACTAGCCACAACTTTAAAGTACTATTAGAGCAAGGTTTGGCAATGAATTGCATGATTTGGATGCCTCAGACAAAAGACACAACGTAACTTTTTTTTTTTTTTTTGAAAGATAACAAAGTTTTAATCCATATATAAAAGGCTACAATGTATCTCCAAAAGCTAAAAGAAGGCTGAATTAAAAAAACACGATGTAACTTGATAAGCTGGTAAGTAGGTGAATGTCATAGAAACAATCCACCCATAAAGAAAGGAAAAAATTGGAGGGCATAACAGAACTTACATTCCAAGTTTCTAACTGATCACTCTTGCATAAACATAGAATGAAGACTCCACACATATAGGCATATTGTGAAATGAAATCCATCAAATATTCCAAAGTCATTGACAGAATGTTTCACATCAAGACTGCATAGTTATTCTACAATGATAACAAAAACCACTTGTAGCAACAGTACCTCAAATCTAAGATCTCCATCTTGCATACCAATGCTCAAGAAGCACAACTTGCCATACAAACACTAAAACCCACAACAAAATAACCATGCCAATACATATTACCATAAAATCTCATCAACCTATTGTAAACAAATCTTCAATGTGAGCTTCCATAAAAAAAAGTTTCAAGGAAGTTCAGACATTTGACATACAGAAGGCATATTATTCCAAGCACAAGAGTCAAGTTCCCATTCCTGACTTAATGTTGAAGTTCCAGAGGCAACATGCTTGTAGTCATTGCAGAAATCGTCACCAAGAAGGGCTGCCAAGTCTTTCGCACATTCGGAGTTTTGGTCAAACCAATCCCCACCAAGTAAAGCATCAGGCCTAGAAAAATCCAACCGAGTTGAAATTTCCTTCTCTCCTCCCTCCGGGGTTGAAACATGATCAACTGTTTCTTTCTTAATTTCAGAACCTGCAGAAACCATCAATCAGTAACCAAACACAAGTAAAATAATAATTATACATTTAACCTTGAGAAAAAAGGAAAAGAAATATACTAACAAGGCAAAGTCTTGGCAGGTGGGGATTCGTCCAATGAGCATCCGCTGATAGGAGGGGTACACTCACTAAAGACCGATGCAGCAGAACGACCCAAGGGAGAAATTGGGTCCCCACATTCATCCCATTCTGTCTCACATAAGTTCAATGGTGAACTTTCAATTACATCGGCAGGCATGACAGCAGATGAATTTGAGCTCTTCTCAGGAGACTGATTCTTTGCACTGCTCAGAGCTTGGGATTCATGGAGTAATGCTTCTAAAAGACCACTATGCCGTGGAGAAAGACAATCAGACTGCACTTGCAAAGTTGGTGGAGGAGACTGGATGTAGGTATCAACAGCTTCGAGAGGAGGTGGCAGGGGAGGACATGGGTCCCAGCCGCCGAGATCAGTTAGTGCATATTGGAGTGAAGGGAGCTCCGACTTCACAGCCCTAGGTAAAGGCTTAGAAGCCGAAAAATTGCCATTTAAAAGGGCATGGCTGCCAGTCATTACACCACCAAAGGGTGCTAGATTCTTGCCGTTGGGGTCAGGATCATAGGGCAATCCCAACCGAAATGGACGGTGAATCTTCTCACAAGCTTCGTTCTGGAGTTGGTCAAATGGGTGAAGCCCATTGCTGACACTGCCATGAAAACCAGGAAACAACATTTCGGATTCACGAGGTCGCTTAGCACGATGAAATGTTGGGGGTATGAAGCTATAATTCTGAGAAGATGCCAACCCCTTGCTCAGCATGCCATTTGCAGAAATATAGGGAAATGGTGGTCCATAGGATAAATTCCCTTGATTAGGTTCCAAATTGTTGAATACAACATCAGGAATGTCATAGTTGTTCGCCTGCAAGAGGTCATGATGCTGTGCTTCACCCCCATTGAATTCACCGGTGTTTTGATTCTGTTGACCTTCGTTCAATGCTTGCAAACACACATCAGGAGGGTAGAGTGGTAAACCAGCACGTTGCCGTCTCTTTATTCGAGTATTCCAGTAGTTCTTTATTTCATTATCGGTACGCCCAGGCAACTGCAACAATAGAAGACAAAATGCTTCAAAAAGCAGTAAAAATTTCAAAGAAGTGAAGCTGGAAAGATCATGAGAATCAAGAGAAATCATGAGAAAGCTATGTAATCAAGGACAATTCATTTTCAGAATGGATTTTTCAGATTCATAACAATTTCTTACCTTTTATATTTTTGGTAAATTTTATTTATTACGATATATGCTTATACATGCTATGCTTTTTTATTATTATTTATTGAAATTTGTTGCATATTTTCTAACAGTACGAGTATGTGTGTGTGTGTGTGTGTGTGTGTGTGTGTGTGTGTGTAGGAAAAGGTTTCTGAGGTATATTATATATTTTACATATATAATATATAAAACTTATCTTTGCTTAATTGGCTTCTGAGAGCTTTTTGGGAACTGTGATAATTTGAAAGTTGTTTAAATTATAAAAGACAAGATGAGCTAGCGCAATTATCAAAACATGGTAGTGCCAATATCAGTAGCCAATATATATTGAAAGAAATATGTCACAATATATATATTTTTAAATTTATTTAAACAGCTGTCCAAAGGTATTATAATACCCAAAAAGCTCTGAGAAAGTAATTAAATATGAAAAGACAAGCTGGGTTTGTGCAATTATCAAAACATGGTAGTGCTAAAATCAGTAGCCTATAATTATACGGGCATATCAGCTTGTCTGTGATTAAATTAGGAACGGGGAAATTATACTATATCTTCGGGACTAAGTGAACTTCAACTCTGGAGCTGATAGCAATTACTGGCAGTAATATAACTTTATATGTTCCAATATAATTGTGTAGGCATACCAGCATGTCCAGTTTCTTAGTTTACCACATCTTGTATGTGACTAAATTGCAAAGGGCAAAATTATACTATTTTCAAGACTAAGTGAACTCCTACTCTGATGTTGATAACAGTTACTGGGTTTCTCTTGGTCAAAGACTGCAATGTGCACAATAACTCAAAAGGCGTGAAAATGAAATTCATAACTTCAAAGTGAAAACTAAATTGAAATATGAACATACATGTGCAGCCATCCTTGCCCATTTATTCCCCATTTTGGCATGGAGTTCGATCAACCGTTCTTCATCTGCCGTGAAAGCACCCTTCTTTATACGCGGCATCAAATGGTTTTCCCATCGTAAATGACAGCTTTTTCCACAATGGAACAGACCCGAGTGCTTCGAAATAGCATTCCAATTTCCCACTCCATGTTTTTTAACATAATACCTTAAAATAGCATCCTCTGCGGATGTCCAAGGTCCTCTCTTCAAACCACCCCGTCCGCCTCCCAAGCTGCCTTCGCAGCCATCTCCATCAATCGACAGTGAGTTGGTCTGGTAAAGTTTTCAGATTCATAACAATGCACGGGTAGAATCTCAGGTTTACAATTTCTTCCCTGTATATTTTTGGTGAAGTTTTATTTATTACAATATATGCTTATGCATCTACGCTTTTTTTTTTAATTATTATTTACTGATATTTGTTGCATATTTTCTAACAGTACAAGTATTTGGATATATATTTTATGTTACCATATATAATATATAAAACTTATCTTTGTTTAATTGGCTTCTAAGAGATTTTTGGGAACTGTCTTAAACCTTTGAAAGTTGTTTAAATTATAAACGACAAGATGAGTTAGCGCAATTATCAGAACATGATAGTGCCAAGAATTATGTCACAACATATATATATATATATATATATATATATATATATATATATATGGGAAATGTTATCAGTACTACTGTATTTTGATGAGGGCACTCCTCACTTTATTAAAAGTACAGTATGGCCCGCACCATATGATGATCCAAACCGTCCATTAGATGGGCCACAGCCTAAATAGGTTGCGCCCCAAAAATTATTTCCATAGGTTGATCCTAACTTCCGATCTAAAGAGGATTAGGATCAACCCTCTAACATTCAGATCGGAGGGTTAGGATCAACCTATGGAAGTGATTTTTGAGGCACAACCTAATTAGGCTGTGGCCCATTTAATGGACGGTTTGGATCACCTTATGGTGCGGGCCATACCGTACTTTTAATAAAGTGAGGAGTGCCCTCATCAAAATACAGTAGTGGCGATAACACTTCCTATATATATATATTGAATGGTATGTAACAATATAATTAGGCTACTGACATTGGCAAGGCCATGTTTTGATAATTGCATAAACTCATCTTGTCTTTTCATATTTCATTATGTTCTCAGAGCTTTTTGGGAATTGTAATACCTTTGGACAGCTGTTTAAATAATAAAAGACAAGTTGGGTTTGTGCAATTATCAAAACATGGTAGTGCTAAAAGCAGTAACCCTATACTTATATAGGCATATCAGCTTGTCTGTGATTAAATTATGAACGGGAAAATTATACTATTTCTTCATGACTCAGTGAACTTCAACTCTGAAGCTGATATCAATTACTGAGTGCAAAATTATACTGTTTTCAAGACTAAGTGAACTCCTACTCATGTTGATAACAATTACTGGGTTTCTCTTTGTCAAAGACTGCAATGTACACAATAACTCAAAAGGCGTGAAAATGAAATTCATAGCTTCAATGTGAAAACTAAATTGAAATATGAACATACATGTGCAGCCATCCTTGCCCATTTATTCCCCATTTTGGCATGGAGTTCGATGATCAACCGTTCTTCATCTGCCGTGAAAGTGCCCTTCTTTAAATTTGGCCTCAAATGGTTTGCCCATCGTAAACGACAGCTTTTTCCACAACGGAACAGACCCGAGTGCTTCTGAACAGCATTCCAATTTCCCTCTCCATGCTTTTTAACATAATCCACCAAAATAGCATCCTCTGCGGATGTCCAAGGTCCTTTCTTCAAGCCACCCCCTCCGCCTCCCAAGCCACCCTCACAGCTATCTTCATCAATCGATGGTGATTCGGTCTGATCCTTCGAGAGCATCCTTTCGTCACTCTCATTCGTTGTACGACTCATCTGCTTGAACCCAGTGCTAAAGTCCAAAAAGAAAGCAGATGCCCTTAAAAAGGAAACAGAATTGAAAGTGAGAAACTTATAACGGAAAGTCATACATACTTCAAATTCAAAACATCCCCAAACCAATCCAGCACTAGCTAAAGAAGAAGATCCCACCAGCTGTTAACCCTAAGGAAAACATAATTTTAAAAAAAGCAAAAAGCAGCACAACGCAGCGAAGTTGAAGGATCCGCACGAAATGAAAAGTTTAATATAGACTATAGGACATAACAGAAGTAGAATAAGAAATGAAAAGCTGATGTCCTAGATCTCAAGATCTGAGAAAAATATAATACTGAGAAAGAGCACACAGTTTCTAATCAGTACGGCAGTGCAAACTTTGAAAAAAAAAAAAAAGCAGACAAAAGAAAAGGAAGAAACAGATTGTTATCTAAAACTGAAACAAACACAAACACAACTTCAGACCCATGTTACAAGCTAAAAATCAAATACTCAACTCAACTCAACACAACTACGCCTTTGTCCGGAACTAGTTAGGGTCGACTACAAGCTAAAAATCAAATAAAAACTAAAAATTCAACTTGAGTCTTCCATTTCTGAAACCTAATAATCCTACATAGAATGAGAAGAAAGGATCAAAATCTACTTAGCACCAAAAGAACACCAACTGTATTACCTGACGAGAATCATAAATTACCAAGCTGTAAACAATCCACCAAAGAAAACTCAGAAAATTACAAAAAAGAACTTCAACAATACAATTGGAGGATATAACATTAGCGCTCAGAAAAGGAAAATTAAAAATACCCGAGTCAGATCAAACCAGCGTTGTTGCAGAATTCAAGAAAGAAACAACAATTCACAGAACAAATCCTAACTTCCCCACTCTTTCCATAATCAAAACCCACATCCCTGAGAAACCCAGGTCCTAGTTCCTAATACCAGAAATCAGCCATAGAAGGGTACAAAGAAGGACCATAAAATAAATTTGAAAAGAGAAGATACAGAAAAAAAATTCTAAACCAGAAACAATGAAATTAAAAGCATCTCAACGCACAACACCAGATCCAAGCCCAAGCTAAAAAAAAAAAAAAATCAGATCAGTACTACGAATCAATCGATCAATCAAGAAAATTCACATTAGGTACGCAGGAATGGAACCAACCAAAAGCAATTTACATTAAAACAAAACCTAATCTATCTTAAATATCTGCTACTTGGCATTTGAGATTGTTCTCATACCCTAGAAACCCCTAATTGCAGATTACATCAAATCTATACTTACAAGCCTTTCAACCAGGGAAAATCCACAAAACCTACAAATCCAAGACCAGAAATCCAAAAAATTCAATCTGGATAAGTAGGAATCAATCAATTCACTCGAAGAGAATCGAAATTCCCGTCGAGAAACCGAATAAAGGAAAGCAAATGGACGTAAATAAACCCTAATCCCCCAATCAGACAACAAAAAAATCCAAAATGAAACCCTAACAAAACCTTAAAAAAAACAGAATCAACAAATTAGCAAGACAAGTGACTTACCTCAGCTCCCAAAGACATCAAAAACCTTCCAATTCTACTTCCCGAGCCCAGAAAAATCAAATCCAATAACCAGATCTCAAACAAAAGGAACAAAGCAAAAGCAAAAAGCAAAAAAAAAAAAACTCGAGGCAATCACGTATGAAGAAACGAGAAATGAACAAAATGGAGAGGAATCGGATAGATCAGATCACAGAAAAGGCGTGATTTTCAGAAACCCTAACCCTAGAAAAGAGAGTTGAAAATGATAAATAAAAAGTGGCTCAAGGAGAGAGAAAATAGGGGTTTGTAGAGAGAGAGAGAGGGGTGGAGAGATTACCAGCGCAGAGAAAGAGAGATTTTTTCCTCAGTTTGTGCCCCAGCCCATGGTCGCGGGCGGAGACCCGATCAACGGACCCACTCTTTTCCCATTTTCTCTTCTCTCTCTCTCTCTCGTTTCGTTAGAAAATAAATGATAAATTATCCCCTTTTCTTTATTTAATATTATCACTACGAGTGGCTGTCCAAAAGAAAAAGTACTTGTTAATATATGGACCACACCCTAAATAGGTTGTGCTCCTCACTTTATTAAAAGTACGGTATGGCCCACACCATAAGATGATCCAAACCGTCCAATAGATGGACCACACCCTAAATAGGTTGTGCCCCAAAAATTATTTCCATAGGTTGATCCTAACCCTCCGATCTATAGAGGGTTGGGATCAACCCTCTAACATTCAGATCGGAGGGTTAAGTTAACCTATGGAAATGATTTTTGACGCACAACTTATTTAGGGTGTGGCCCATCTAATGGACGGTTTGGATCATCCTATGGTGCGGGCCATATTGTACTTTTAATAAAGTGAGGAGTGCCCTCATTAGAATATAGTAGTGCTGATAACATTTCCCAAATTAAAATATCATAAAAACATTTGCTCTAGTTTCGTAACTTTCGTTAAAATGGGAAGTGATATATTAATCCTCTCTTCTTCTTCTTCTTCTTTTTTTTTCCGGAGACACACCCTCCAGTTTATTTATCATTACAAGGAGCTGCCCGAAAGAAGAAAAAAAAAAAAAACCGGGGTTAATATATCATTTTTCCATTAAAAATAGGCAATAAAATGACATGGAAATTAATATCCCATATATGATGATGATGATAATAACGATAGAGAAGTAAGGAGAATAAGAACTTTGTTATCGTGCGCCGGGGAGTTATCCTGCGCACCTTTCCGAGAGGAAGGGGGAGTGGGTGCGATTGGGGGAATCAGATGAGGCGATTCTTATCGTATGTTGTCGTTTTGTGCGGGTTTGACTTGTGCGGTAAGCTGCCTAATTTGATTCATCTGAACCGTCTGCTTGATGGGCCTTAAGATGGACAGTCGAAAACTGCGTTAGCCAAAGTTTCACTTTGAAGTGCGAAAAATAATCATTTTTGGATTTCAGGATTCAATGATTTTCGTGATTATCGGATCAGACGAGATCCAAAGCACGGCCTGTTAACGGCACAGATGAATTAAATGCGAGATCCACCGGGTTAAAATTGAGATGCCAAACTACATATAGGCATTCCTCCATTGAAAGGGATATGTAAATAGAGATGATAATTATAGTCCCTTGATTTAATAACGGCAATCCTAGATTAACACTCTAATTAGCTTATTAATAGATATTGCAATCCTAAAAAGCAAGCGAATCTGAACAGAATTGTTCAAAGCAATAAATAGTAATTGGTTAAATGACACTTGTAAGTGATTTAACACATAATCAACAGATTTTATATGTCAAGTGTGTGAAGTCCTCCATTTTTCAGAAGGTATTGTGGGACCCACTTTCATATGATGATCCAAACTGTTCATTTATTGGGCCACAATGTATAAAGGTTGGACACTTAGGAATCATCTCCATAGGATGATCCCAACCCTCCGATCAGTAGAGGTTTCTATAGTTTGGATCATTCATCTAGTGGGTTCCACCAAGACTTCATTGTGCAAAAAAAGCAAATGATCCCAGCCATCAACATTATCACCGGGATGATAATGACTATTAAATCCCCATTAACACATGGAAAAATCTTTACTTTGGAATTTTTTTTTAAGGAAAATGAAATTACCAAACATTAGAAAATTCATTTTTTATAGAAAAACTTGCTAATAAAAATTTTCCATGCATCCAGACAGCCCAATTCGATATTGGCTTGCTTTGGATATAATATGACCCAAAATCACACAAATCATATCCAATCTTATCATTCGATAACTTAAACTTATTCTTATTAAACATCGAAGGTACATGACTATTTATGACCTACGTATTCACATTCAAGGGGGGGAAACCGGAAATGATAAATGCACCCCTTTTCATCACATGGGACACCCAACTGGAGTGTACGTGGCAATCAAATCCGTTGAATCCCTCTAACGTGAAGTACACCGGTCCTCTGTAGTCATTGATACACTGCTGCTGGGTGTCCCAAGTGATGAAGAGGAGGGCACATTTATCATTCCCCGGAAAAACACATTACTAGTTGCATGATTGTCATATTATTTTTGTCCGTAGGAAATCAGAGCATTCAAGGCCTATCAAATGGAGGGTTCCGATCAATATATAAACGGTCAGACCACCATGCCCAAGTGCACCTTGTTATATTTAAATGAGATCACGCCCTGACTGAAGACATTTGACACTGAGGTGTTTGGGTCTAGGGAAAAGAAAATTATGGAATATAATAATTTCCATGGATAGGTTTGCAGTTTTTCTAGAAAACAACAAAAAAAAAATCATGAAAAATGACTTTACCAAACACTAACAATTCATTTTTCAAGAAGAAATAAAAAAAAATCCCATGTTCCGGAGAGCTAGTAATAGTAACCATATCATTTAAAGAAATCATGTTCATCGGTTCCACATGGTCTCTTTATACACCTTTGTAAAAAGGTCTATCCACCCTGTTCTTAAGATACTTATCAGGGTAGCTGTTGATTTTTTAGGTAGCTCTTTTGTAGATCACCAAAAATTAGGCAGAAGACAATGACAATTGTTTCAGTAGACTATGACTGTTTAGTAATCGGGTTCTAAAGCATAGTTTGCCACTTCCGCTCGTGCTCTAGTTGGGTTACTATGGAAATACACAAGGTCACATGTTACACTGGCACAATTTAGGCCACTCATCCAGTGGGCCCATAATGGATAGGCCATGGCCTAAGATCACACTGATCAGATGATCCTAACGGTTAGATTGTGCACGGGCAAATGGATATTGGAAAGAAATTGAACAATGTGCCACAATCAAATCCTCCGATCGGCGCATATAGACGCACATGAACGGATTAAAGAGTTACAAAGTTCAGATTCAGGAATAATTCGCCGAGGCAAATGTTCAGAAAATTCTGGAAATGTTTAGGAAGGGTATTCGGAAATAGTTAAGAGTGTATTCACCATCAATATACTTATTAATTTTTCTGAATAAGAGACAAGAAAAATCATGGAAAGATGGTTTAGTGCATGTGTCTGCTTGAATAGGCTGTGAGTTCAGTTTTCACCGATGTCAGTTTCAATAATTTTGAATTTCTCATAAGAATTAAAAATAATATATGAGAAATTAAAAGATATTCATTAAATTTGTGTTTAATTCATAAAATTAGAGTTCAATTAGGAAAACTTACATTTAATTCGTATAATTATTGAATAATTAGAGATTTTTAGAGTTTAAGATAAGGCATATAATTTTTGGGATTTTTCCCTTAAGTATTCAATTATCAAAAGAGATTTGTAACTTAATCTTAAATTAAGAAAATCTCACAGAAAACAAGGAGATTTTTTATATATTGTGGGTAGAATCCTCCATGAAAAATAAGGCTGCCAAATACTGAAAAACTCATTTTCAAGGAAAAAGAAATCCCAATAAAACTTTTATCCTGAATTCAGAAAGTCCCAAAGAGCAAAAAAATTGCATACTTGCCAGAAATTGAAAGGTCCAGATCAATCGCTTTCCTCAGATATAAACTTCAGTTAATCTCTAGTCACCTTCAAGGCTAAAGTCACACAACACTGGAAAGAGAGACCTCCTCTACGTGGGTGGTAAAATGTAGATATGTCTCATCAAGAAGAGAAAGATATGAATTGGAGATAGCAAGAAGCTGTATTTCTCTAACTCTAGGTTCATTTTAGAAGAGCATATACGATACCATATGTATATTGCACATAATTTGCACGGTACGTGAGACGTGCATGACTCATATCATTGGAGATAACGTGTAGAATTCTAAAAACCTTGGCCAAATTTTAGGCCTCCTATTTCCAAATTCAAATGCTTATCTACACCAGTCCCTTTTCTTGTATGGTGACATACATGATCCAAGAGAAAAATGGGAATTTATCAGCTATTTGTAAAAATGGTATGATTATCTGTGCTATTTTGATAATCAAAATGCATTTTTCATAAATATTTTAAGAAAATTAAACGACTTAATTCTTCGTTAATCTTGCCGTATCAAGGTTAGTTTGTTCGACGCCACCATATGTAGTATCTACAATATAGACGGTCCAGATCTTTATTTTTATATTAGATAATAATGATCTGCACAATAGAGGACTAGGAGGTATCATATGGAGATACCGCTCTAATCTCCTAGTGGAGGATACCTAAAGTCCTTTACCTAAGGTTTTACTTTGATGGTTCAAATCTAGGGAATCCTGGACTGGCAGAAGGAGGTGGAACTACGATATAGGCTTTTTCAGGCCCCATTGGAATCACATACTCTAATGTATGAGGCGTTGATTAGAGCGGTGCACCGAGGAATTAAAATTATAGATCAAAATATCATATGGATAAGGTCATAGCGGACAGAGACTCTTTGAATGTTATAAAATGGTTGAAGGGAAGTGCATCCACCCTTGAGTTTTGGTTGTTGAATTGACGACATCTTGGATCGAATGACGGGATCCTCCACATTATTTGTTCGTGTAAGAAGATTGGCTAATAGGGAGGTCGATAGGCTGGCTAGGGAAGGGGCCTTAAGGGTAAGGGGGGAAGTTGGAAATATTTGATTTCTTCCCCCTTTAAGGGGCTTTTGCATTGGTTGTGTTCTCTTTGCCCTTGTTTTTGTATTTTGTTGATCATCTAAATCGCACCGGGTCCACGCCGTGTTTATTCTCTTGATTAATATTGTTCCTTAAAAAAAATAGTTTTACGGTTTTACTAGACAATTTTGTGGAAAGCCATTTCGAGGATAAAAGGAAAGCCATTTTGCGGATCACTTTTGCAGGAGAGAACGCCCGGCTTAGATGAACTAAATAAATAAAACAAAATCTGCTAGAAAATGAGCATATGTGGCTTCTCTTCTACAAAAGTGAGCCGTGAAATGGCATTATGCGAAATTGCCTAGCCTATCGCTGGATAATATGATAATTAGAAAAACTAATTATTAAAATAGGAAAAGGTTTCTGAGCTCGATCTCAGAAACCACCACTCCCTTAGTTGTTTGACTCATCCAACCCATTCATTTTATAGGTTATGATTAGGGTTATGGTTATGGTTAGGATTACAGGTTATTGTTAGGGTTATGATTTGTGGAGGTTTAGAATTGATGGCTAGAAAATGGGCTTCTATAGATTGAATGGTTAGGATTATCGTATAGGGATGGTTTGTTAGGAACACCTTATCTATGTGAGGTCCTATAGAATGATTGGGTGGAATAACTGAAACAACATGGAGATGGTGTACTTATAGAGCTCTGAGCTAGAGCTCAGAAACCTCGCCCTCTTATTAAAAACATAGACCATAAAAGGTGGAGATATCAACCTCAGTATCTCCTATAAAAATACAAATGTCTAACGGATAATTTAATGTGTGTGGTCCCACTTCTTTATTCAGGGCTCATCCATTTGGGCCCACAATGACTCTAAAGTAGATGCCTAACGCCAACGCTAAATTGGGTCCCACCACAGAAAAATACTCACACCCATGACTCTATTGGAGGGACCCACGACAAGCCTTACAAATTTCATGGGCCTTGGGCCCACCAAGGACCACAAAATGACAGAGAATGCATCATCACTCCTTTTCTCAACCCGAGTCCGACCAAGACCATGTTTTGTTTGCTCTATACTTCAATGCCTACCTTATTCGGACCCACGCAAAGGGGATTCATTTTGTCGAGTTGGATGATGTGCTAAGGTCGTTCAATTCAGAAAAAAAGAAGAAGGATTGACAAAATCACAGACTTCTATCCTTATCTATCTTTCCTCTAGGCATATGTCATTGTCCACCTATGTATATAAGAATGATATTTCCACATCTATCTTTCCCTCTAGGCATATGTCATTGTCCACCTATGTATATAAGAATGATATTTCCACCCTTTTTTTTTCAGGGTTTTCATCCAATTTATTTGTCTCTTTTAATAATTTTATTTTCAGGAAGAGTGAAACAAAAGGAGGTAAAATCTAATCATTTTCAAGAAAAGACAAATAAGAAGATATTGGAATGCCAAGACAAGGTGAGAAATTGTCATTTCTTAGAGACCCTTAAGGCTTAAATGAGAATACTAGTTACTAGTTTTTGAAGTCTATTTTCTTAGACTCCATTTAGCTACCAAATTCTATTAGTTTTTTTTTTTGAAGTGGTGGATCTTTATTAAAATGGAGAAGCCATGACCCAAAATCTATTAGTTGTTAATTTTGGACTTCTACCAATTACAAGGTTCATCAACGCATTGTAACTAAAACCCATAACGATAAGAGAATTACAGCTAAATCTCTTTCTTACAGTATTTACTAATAAATCTCTCCACCATGAAATATTTAATCTAAGCTACTGTGAATGCCATGGTTTATCATTGTTTAGTCTACAGTTTACACAGTTAAAATAATTTATAAATATTTTTATATAAAAATGATATTTTATTTTAACATAGTATTTGACAAAGGGAAATGATATGGAGACTAAGAGAGTACGGCCAACGAGAGTGCCCAACAATGAGAATGCGCCATGCGTGCAAAATTATTATTTTTACATTTTATTGATTTTCCAATTTTTTTTTCACTTGTGATGTGTCGTGAATCCATTTGTTCAGTCCCTTGCTCGGTCGTTCTTTCGGTCTCCCTAGCATTATTTTTTAATAAAATGTTTTACCAAATACCATCGACCAGGTCTATTTGGTCCAATATCATGAGAAATCATTGGAATATAATCTCTCCATATTGGAGTGGTGGATTTTATGTTGAACATTCACATTTTTCATGCCTTGTACAACCCATCATGCCCTATTCATCATCTAATTGGGATTCACCGCTTGACAGTAAACGTTACATAGATATGGCCTGTTCACATTTAATGGGTAAAAGTCTACAAAATGACGAAAGGAGATATACTCCCCCAAACCTCAATTTGCTAGTATTTTCGCCCCTTTGTCTTTTTTCGCAAAGACGACAGCATTTTGCTTGAAACTCAAGCAAATGGGGCAAGAAATGAAATCATGTTGGCCCATGTTTGTTTCAATGTAAAACAATGGTTTACATTTTCCCATGTTTAGTTCGAAGAAAATGAAAATCATCAACCTTAAAATTATATGGCTCAATCAGTGTTCTTCATGATCGGGGCCATGAAGTGACTTACATTGTTGGCGAGAGAAAGTTTTCGGGCGTAAAATATTACTAGGTTCACATTTTACCCCCATTATCTTTTGCAGTATCTTTTACAAGAAATAAACAGGGCCACAGGGAAAAGACAAACAAATGCGAGAAAAAATATTCGAAAGAGGGGATGGGAATATCATTTCCTAATGAATAATTAAGATCATCCTATCAATGCATTCACTAGAATTGTACAAGATCACCCCCCCTTCTCTCTCTCAATCATGTAGATGGAACAAAAACCTATATGTGGAGGGCTCTCCATTAGGTTTCTTGGCATTTTCTGGATAGCTTGTTGAGGAGAAAGTAAGGTGGGGATGTATGTAGTTAGTCTTACGAATAGAAATGTGAGCTTTAGAGAGCTGTAGATGGCAAGTTTGAAGGGAGCTTCTCGTGATGGAACCCCATACGTTACTTACTTTTCCATTTCCATGCTGCCAACACCTTTTGTCTCCACTCTCCAATTTGCAAGATCTGATGCAAACAATATCACACCCCTTTTACGTATTTGGGTCTTACAAGGTTACCCATTTTCTGCACCAATTTTGTTACTTTTTCTCATATATGACAGTAGAGGTCCATTGCTACTTCCTTCCCCTGTCCCCCTCTTTATCTCATTAAAATGAAAAAGAGTTGAAGTAGTGAAATGAGAAAACTATCTTGAGATTTGTGTGCGCCTTTTGTCATTGATAAAAAAAAGTGAAAATTTTCTCAGGTATTTGATCAATGAGGCTAAGTGGGTTGCTCTGTAGGGAAAGGGCCATTTGGAAAGTTGCCAAAAATAAGGGCACGATAGTGAGAAATGGCGCAATAGGAAGTGGTGCATGCATATTTATCTTAGAAGGTAATGGGTGCACTACAAGAATGTTGATTTGTAGGGCAGTCGTGGTCATAAATAAAAATAGGGCAGTGATAAGTTCACACCCCATGTAGGATAATTCGCGCCCCTTTGAAGGAGGGTATGTGGCGGACTTTAAACCCTGTATGATAATTCGCAACCCTTTAAACGTTAAAAAAGTGTTAAAAAGTCTGCCACATACCCTCCTTTAAAGGGGTGTGAATTTATGATCGCCCTAAAAATATCTTCCGGTCCTTTACCGGCGAATTCAGAAGCATGTTGTCCGACCACGTAAAGTATTATCCGTAAATCTTTTTTTTTTTTTGAAAATTAACCTTTATTACCTAGGAAATAAGTATTACAATCATGGGGACAAGACATCCCCAGTAGTGAAACGCCTGGCCAAAATGGCTACATCAGATAAAAACGTAAGCAAGTAACTAAACGAGGGAAAAACCGATTGATCATCCGTAAATCTATTGCGGTGGATATTTTGTTCTGCCGGTAGAAGTACCCTTCTATCAGTGCTGATATAGATTGGTACAACATTTCTTTCCTTCACTTTTACCGCCGGTAAAAAACTATTACAATTTTTCTAGGGAAATTATAAATGCACCCCTTTTCATTACTAGGGACACCCAGCTACAATGTATCTATGGCTGAAAAGGTGCTGTTGTATTTCATATTTGAAGGAATGAAGTGACCTGATTGCCACGTACAATGCAACTGGGTGTCCCAAGTGATGAAAAGGGGCTCATTTATCACTTCCCTTTTTTCTAAAATGATGCTTTAACGGCAATTGTGACAGTTGGTAAAGACCTTTATTGAAAAAATATATACTTATAACCCTATAATATTTTCTCCATCTCAATAACCCTAACTCTATAATAATTTCTCCACCTTGGGGTCAAGCCATGCCAAGTAGCTCTTTTCATAGAATGTCCCTGCTGATTAGCTAGTTGTGGCAACTATGATGATGAGCAACAATATACTTAGATTCAGACATCTGGGATAGAATGCTAGTTTTGCAAGAGCCATGCTTTTCACGAAAGAGAATCGCTTTGAACCACAAAGCACGGACAATTGGAGGGAATGCTTTTCATATATTCAAACAAAATTAATCTAAAACAAACCTGATACTAGGGCTACAACTCAGGTCGGGCGGGTCGGGTTTTTTTTCCGGAAAACCCACGATTCCCAAACCCGGCCCTACCTATGATAAATCTCGGGCCGGGTCGGCTTTTTTCACATTGACGAGATTTTTTAAGGAAAACTCATGTTTGGCAAGGCAACTCAACTCATAGAAGTAAAAAAACTCAAGCATGGTAAACTCTTTAGTGCATTAACTAATAACTAGTCCAAAGAGAATAAATTGATGCATTACCAAATGAAAATGATTATACTCATATGAGATAAACAACAAACTATTTAGTGCATTAACTATTTAGTTGAAACTTGAAACCCTAGAGCTAAAGGGGGGAAATGAACAGAAGATGGAAAGAGTCCCTGTGATTGCATGCGTGCGTGAGTTTTACTTTTAAGTTTTCACTTTTAAAGTAACAAAGTTTTAGGAAGAAAAAAAATACATACTATAACTTAAGTAACTCGGGTCAGGCTGGGTTGGGCCCTTCAAACCCGGCTCGACCCGAGATTCATGAGGGTTTTTGGATCGTAGACCCGGCTCGACCCGAAACCCGAGAAACATGAACCCAACCCAAGCTATTTTCAGGTCGGGTCAATGCGGGTCGGGTCAATGCGGGTCGGGTAAAACCCGACCCAAGTTGCAGCCCTACCTGATACCCTATAGAAGATTACAATTTAGAATGACAAAAAAAGGGGATAGGGGTGATGTGATTTCAAGAACCAAGGCAATGTGATTTACATAATCAAGTAAATGATTGGGGTCAATATCCTCTATACAAATCAAGATCCTAGAGAGAAAAACAAGCATGGAAATCAAGGGAACATTTGTAGTTAATATCTTCTATACAAATCAAGAGGACAACAAGCATAGAAATCAAGGCTTGCATCACGTGAATCAAGACACACTTAAGCTGTCCTCGTTTGGCGGGGCCCTAGAACTAGGAAGGGATGACCCAATGTATGGTAGCTGTTGGATCAATCTAGTACCTGCCGAACAGGAGATTGAATTAGCATCGTCGGTGCAGTTCTATCATAAAGTAGACTGAACAACCTGTCGACCTGCCTTGAGAAATTCTCATTAGAAGATTGAAATGGCTAATTAATTACCTCAGAAATTTGTCTTGAGACCATTTGAGACAATTCATGAGAAGTCTCAACTGTCTTATCTGATAGTTTCAGCCATATCATGAATCCAGTTTGCAGTATTTGAATCACATCCCTGTTGAGAAGTGTCACTATTTGGGGAAAGCATGGTATCAGTAGGATTTTCTTCTAATTGGTTTTCTCTAACATTTGCCCTTGTCTCTTGTATCCATACATTTGTATGAATGGTGGAGTCACCTGAGTTTCCATGAATGCCGTCATTGATATTATTTGATATTTTTCTTTTTGGTATTAGGAGCTATATTGTGAAGCATCACACTTGGGTTCCACTGGGCTTGCCAAAAAGTGTTTGGCCGTTTACCTGGATTATGATGCGGTCAGTGTGGAGTGAGTAGTGCGTGATTTGTGTTGAATGCGCAGGCGTGCCAATTAGCGAGTGAATGTCCAAAATTCAGTTCTAGGGGTGATCGATTTCCGTCCCTTGGGATTGGATTTCTGACAATTGAGAAGACGTGAACGTCACTTTTCCCTTGAGCTCTAACGCCTTTTTAGACAAAAGTACTTTTAAAGGACTTGGTGCCAAAGTGATAACTTTAAGGTCGATGCATATAGAATGCAAACGACTCAAAGGATATCGACAAGAATCCGATTAAATTCTTAATAAAAGAACACATACAGGCGCATGTGCGATGGGTAGAGAATTAAAGAGGAATGCTCACCGGAGATGATGAATCCATTTCAACAAATCTTCAATTCTTTTGTTGAACAACAACAATGTAAAGTAGACAACGATGCAAAAATATAAAATAATATAAAGATAAATTATGACATGACTAAGTTGATTTTGAGACCCTTCCTTGGGTGCTGTCTACATAGACTTCGATTGTAACCGCTTACAACTGCTCCGTATCTTTGGGAGGGAAGCGGTAAAAACTATCAACTTCCATTTCAAATTTTAAATATTAATTTTGAGAACAATTGTAGCCGTTGTCTATTGGGAAAAACGACTCTTGGTAAATAACCAACTTGATTCTAACGGATAAATATTAAACCAATGAGCCAATCCTATGTGACAGATCTTAAATTCAAAAAATGGGTGCAAACAGCCTTCCATTCATTAGGCAACTTTCATGACATCTAACGGTGTGTGAACAATGCAGAACAATTTTTTGGCTAGCTAGAGATTAATATTGCTGTGTTCAGCAACAGTTCTCTGCAGGGCTATTCTGCATTTGTGGGTTTCCTGGAATGAAAAAATCACAAAAAATGGCATTTGTCATACTTGAACTGCGACCCAGTTTCTCTAGATCTCTCAGTTGGTGGGAAAAAATGTAGATTATTCAAAGTGAAGCGGAGTCATTTTAGGAGAATATCATGCTTTTTTTCGCCCATTTCGTTCATTCTGAGAGGTAGAATGAAAAATCATTGCCCCTGAGCTTTTTCTATGATAATCAAGATTCCAAGTTAAAAATCATAAGGCCCAAGCCCCAGATAGGCTTTAATAGTCTCCATTTCGTACATTCTGAGAGGGAGAATGAAAAATCACTGCCCCTGAGCTTTTTCTATGATAATCAAGATTCCATCTTAAAAATCGTAAGGCCCAAGCCCCAGATAGGCTTTAATAGTCTCCATTTCGTACATTCTGAGAGGGAGAATGAAAAATCACTGCCCCTGAGCCTTTTCTATGATAATCAAGATTCCAAGTTAAAAATCATAAGGCCCAAGCCCCAGATAGGCTTTAATAGTCTCCATTTCGTACATTCTGAGAGGGAGAATGAAAAATCACTGCCCCTGAGCTTTTTCTATGATAATCAAGATTCCATCTTAAAAATCGTAAGGCCCAAGCCCCAGATAGGCTTTAATAGTCTCACATCAGCCCAACCCGGTAAAATTTGTGAATTTAAACCCAAGCCAATGCTTTGGCAGGGTATGTTCTCATCACAAAAAAATGAGGAAGTATGTTGGATCTCCAATGACTATAAAAAATACCTTATAAGATCACTAAATCTAGTGGCGCGGGAATAACCCTTCACCGTCGTTCAATTTATGAACGTCGGTGCATATGGACTATTCGGGACATTTTGGGAAATGCCCGTAAAGGAACGCCGGTAATAACCCATTTTCTCATAGTGAAATAAATAGAATTTCAGAAAAGTTGAAATATTTCCATCTGCTCAAAAGTGTGGAAATGCAAAATAATGAAAAGTCTTCAATTATTGTGTTAAACTACAACTAACGAAAAGTAAAAGACATTGTGGAAATGCAAGAACTGACAATGAAAAGAAAAACGAAAAATGGCATTTGTCATACTTGACACAGTTAGTGGCAATAAAAGTAGATTATTCAAAGAGAAGCTGAGTGGCTTTAGGAGATTCTCAATCTTGCTTTCCTCTAGATCTCACAGTTGGTGGCAATAAAAGTAGATTATTCAAATAGAAGCTGAGTGGCTTTAGGAGATTCCCAATCTTGTTGTCCCCCATTTCATATGTTCTGAGAGGGAGAATGAAAATCATTGCACCTGATGAGCTTCAATAGTTAAACATAAGCCGAACCCAGTAAAATTTGTGAATTTAGGCCCAAGCCAATGCTCTTGCAGGGTATGTTCTCATCGCAAAAACAAAAAAAATGAGGCATATTGGGAGTATTATGTAGCGGACCATCCATCTGCTAACAAATGTGTTGGATCCCCAATCAATATCAATAACTATCTTATAAGATCACTATGTATCAATAATGTCAGAATAAAGCACAACATAGATTTCCCGACTCGATACAATTGCTTTTAGTACTTATTCTTTGTACATGGTGCTGATTTAATAGGCTAAAGTTTAAAGAACTAATTGAATTTATGAAAATTTATGCACTGATGGTGATGTGTTTTGGTATTTGCTGTTAGAATGCCAACTCTATGACAACAGAGAATTACTTTTCTCTTTTGGTATGATGAAACGGTATGGGACTGCTTAGAACTTGCACTTTATTCCATTAGATGGAGACTTTAGCCTACAAGAACTGCAGATTTCATGTCTCGTCGAACGGTAGATGCGTAGTTATAATTTGGTGATTTTGGACTACAAAAAGATGCATTTTGTCATGTAGGTTGGTGAATCTGTGCTGCAAAAAGTGCAGCTTTTCATGTAAAAGGCTACAATACCATCGAAACAGATTGGTAATGTACATGGTAAGATTACAGTCCAGCTTTTCACATAAACCGTTTTTTTATTTTTTTGAAAGATTTCAGTGAGATAAAAAGTGGCCTGGGGTCGAGGTGATCCCCTCGGCAAGATACAACAGAAATACAGTTTATATTAATCTATGACATACCAAAAAATGGGCAACCACTACAGTGAATCCCAATATAGAGGGGAACTTTTTACGTTTGCACCATCCAGCCATATCATCCTCTTCTCTAATAAATGAATCAGTCAAGACATTAGCATTTTTAGGAATGCCATTACAAGGGTTGACAAAGATACCAATAAACCATGGTTAAACCTTTAGATTTACAAAATCTTCACATTGAAAATAGAGAACAGCAGCCTAAGTCTTTCCATCCAAGTTACTAACCCAAAGTTCACAATTTCCTCTACAATAGAGGGGGAATGATAATTATCTTCTATAACTAAAATATTTGATTTAAATCCCTTTTAGAATGTAGTTTCTCGGAATTGGTGGTGCATGCCTTTATGGCAGATAACTCATTCGGTTATTGAATGATTAGAGAAATAAGTCAATTTTTTTTATGACAAACCCCACCCAAGGGCTACAAAAATTCTAATTGCTTCACCCCAGTACCAAAGCCAGAGCATTAAGTCAATTTTATATGATGAAAATACATTTTTGTGGTTAAACTCTGTGGATTGTTGTGTATACTGAAATTTCAGTATACAAAAAAGGAAAAAAATGTCATGAAATTAAGGTAGGGAGCCTGGAAACTAGTCTTTTACACTGCCTGTATCAAGTTGGTATGTAGAGTTAAGAGGGCTATGGTTACATATACAGATTTTTCTGATTCAGTTATTTATGAAAGGTATCAACCGAGACTTCGGCCCTGTTTGCTTTTAGATTTTAAGTCCAAAAGTGATTAGTAGACCCAAAATTAAATTCAATTTTGTGTCCACTAATCAGTTTTAGACTTACAAATCGTTTCTCAAAAATCTAAAACAAACAGTACCTTCACACCACTTATCATTTCTGTCTAAAAACTCTGGAAACTCATGACCTCAATACTCCTACATTTGGTCTTAGATCAGCAGGATGGAAAATAAGCCCACTGGCCACTTAAGATAAAAAAATTCAAAAGACCTTTACTTTGATGGAGATGAGAAGGCAAAAGGAAACAATTGCTAATTTTCTTGAAGTGAGTGGGGTTTTCAATGATTTCAAAACCAATCTGTCTCATAAATATTCCAAGCTAGTGAGTGCTATAGTCCTTGGTTCCAAGTGGGTGGGGCCCAATCCTCCGAGCTCTGTTGCCATTCTTATGGTAATGGCTGGAAAAGAAAGGCACTTAAGAAGGCTCCACTTACCAAAGAGTAAAGACCTCATACCCATTTTCCACCCATTGCGAAATCTGTGTGTTGCAAGAGAAGATATGGCCGAAACAGTTCTATCAACTCTTCTTGATGCAGTCTTTGGGAACTTGACCTCCTCCCTCTTGGATGAGTTCCGATCACTAAGTCGTGTTAATGGAGAGATTGAAAAGCTCAAGAGTACATTGACAACTATTCAAGGCGTGCTCCCAGATGCTGAGGAAAAGCAAATCAAGTCTAATTATGTCAGAAATTGGCTTTGGAAACTCAAAGAAGTCGCCTACAATGCCGATGATGTAGCGGACGAGTTCACAACTTTGCCTTTTCTTATCTTGGTTTAACTCCAGATTCATTTGAAGGAAACATGGCAAAAACGTTAAAAGAGATTAGGGAAAGATTATATGACATTGCAGAGGAACGCCACGCCCTCCATCTCAGAGAGGGAGATGGAGGGAGGCGGCTTGAAATCAAAGAGAGACAACAGACAAGCTCTCTAATTGATGAATCACATGTTTTTGGTAGGGAGGATGATAAAATAAAGTTAATAGAATATCTGGTACCAAGTGAATCTTCTGAAATGGGTGTCTCAGTCCTTGCTATAGTTGGGATGGGAGGCCATGGGAAGACAACCCTTGCTCAACTTGTCTATAATGATAAGAAAGTAGTGAATCATTTTGAACCCAAGATGTGGATATGTGTGTCCCAAGATTTTGACGCTCTGAAACTAACAAAAGCGATTATTGAATCTGCAACTGGAAAAAAACACGATCTCTTAGACATGGATCCAATGCAACTCAATCTTGAAGAGCTTCTGGATGGTAAGAGATTTTTACTTGTGTTAGACGACGTGTGGAGTGAGAACCGCAATGATTGGGATCTCCTAGGAGTTCCATTTAGAAATGGGGCTGGAGGAAGTAGAATCGTAGTAACTACACGGAGTGAAATAGCTGCAAGGAACATGGGTACTACTTACATCCACCATTTGGAGGGCTTACCCCATGATGCTTGTTTATCTTTGTTCAAGGAAAGAGCATTTGTGGCTGGTGATTCAGATGCGCATCCAGAGTTACTTGAGATTGGTGCAGAAATTGTTAAGAAGTGTAAAGGATTGCCATTAGCAGCAAAGACACTTGGAGGCCTCTTATATTTAATATAGATGAAAACGAGTGGAATAATATCTTGAAAAGTGAAATTTGGGATTTGCCTGAGGAAAAAAATGACATTTTGCCTGCTCTAAGATTAAGTTATCATCACCTTCCTGCAAATTTGAAGCAATGCTTTGTTTACTGCTCGGCGTTCCCTAAAGATTTCTTGTTTGACAAGGACAAGTTGGTCCAATTATGGATGGCACAGGGATTCATTCAGCCTAGAGGATTGAAACTACTGGAAGACGTGGCTAATGAGTATTTTGATATTTTGCTGTGGAGGTCATTCTTTCAATGCTATCAGACTGGTCACAATAAGCACACAATGCATGACCTAGCAATGTCCATTGCAGGTGATGAATGTTTTGTAATTCAGGCAAATAATTCGAGGCAAATTTGTGAAAAAGTTCGCCATTCATCAGTTATATGTCCATCTGGTACAGTTCTCTCACTTTTCAAGGGATGCAATAAATGTAAAACCTTACGCACATTTTTTTTTTAAGTAAATATCATGCGCTGAGTATTGATCTACTCCTTCGGGATGCGTTCCTAAATTTGCAATGCTTACGTGTCTTGGATTTGAGTCATCTAGGAATAAGAGAGTTGCCACATTCAATTGGTAATTTGAAACATCTAAGGTACCTTGACATCTCTGATAATCCCATCACAACATTGCCCGGATCAACATGTAGCCTTTACAACTTGCAGACGCTAGGACTTAGAGAGTGCAAAGAGCTCATTGAGCTTCCAAAAGATACGGGCAACCTAATTAACCTCCGGCATCTCGATCTTCAGTTGGTGGATCGTGTAAATTCTTGCCACCTGGAATTGGGAAATTAACTTCTCTCCAAAAAAAGTGCAGATTTTTTGTGGGGAGCAAAAAGAGTGGGCCAGGGATTGGAGAGCTAAAGGACATGAAGAACCTCAGAGGAGAAATTCACATTTCAAACCTTGAGAGGGTGAGAAATGGAGAGGAAGCCAAAAAGGCAAATTTGAAGAATAAACCCTACCTTCACCATATAACCTTCACATGGCTTGATGTCAGTGAAAGTGATGAAGAAGTAATGGAAGCCCTTCAACCACATAGAAACCTCAAAATTCTGAAAATAGTTGGCTACAACTATGTATGTTTCCCAAACTGGATTGGGAATCCACTGTTCTCAAATCTGACAAGAATTGTCATCCAATGTTGTCAGGGATTGAAACGCCTACCGTCTCTTGGGCAGCTCCCCTCCCTCAAACATCTCTTCATACAAGACGTGAATGAATTGACACATGTGGATCATGAGTTTGTTGGGAATGACAGGGTTAAGGGCTTTCCATCACTAGAGTTCCTCGAGTTTTTAAAATTAGATTCATTGGAGGAATGGTGTGGAGTAGAGGAAGGCGAATTTCCCTGCCTTCGTAAACTTAAAATAAAAAGATGTTTGAAGCTGGGGCAATTGCCTCATCTCCTATCTGCAGTGGTAGAGTTAAAGATTGATAGTTCTCCAGAGTTGATAGCTCTTCCAAGGCTCCCAACTCTTCAAAAACTAGAATTGGTGTATTGTCATGAGGATATATTGATATCTTTTATGCCTTACCTCACTTCTCTATCCTCCTTAATGCTCCGCGAATTCCCAAATCTAACATCACTACCTGAAGAGTTGCTACAACCCCTTGTCAAACTAGAAGAGTTGAAGATTCTCTGCTGTACTGACCTGAAGGATGTGTGGTTGCATCACTTTTCCTCTCTCCATACTCTGGCTATATCAAATTGTCATAATCTGAAGTCCCTACCCAAGGGGATGCCAAACCTGATCTCCCTCCGGGATTTGGCAATTGAATATTGTCCACAAATTACTTCCTTGCCAGATGATGGTCTGCCTGTCACACTCGAGTGTTTGAAGATTGAAGGATGTAGCATCATGCTAGAGCAACGGTGCCAAGAGGAAGTAGGCGAAGATTGGCCCAAGATCTCACACATTCCCAACATTGTGATTCGGTGGAGTCAAGGAACTTGAACATCTTAATGTCTGTTGTGTTCTCAAACCAGACACGAGAAGAGATATAAATGTCCAGGTGCGATCAAACTCCATAGAACTATTTCTCTTGCTTTGGCGTTTTAATGCTTCTTTCACTTTTTTTTTCTTACTAAATGACTCATATTTCTCCTTTATTTATTTCCATTGTTGCATAGTTTAGATTCAAGTGTATTTTGCCCAGCAAATGTTAGAGAAGAGATCAGGTAGTGTGATTCTATGGGAATCTGTAGGATGGACAAAGTACGTTCACTACTCATCAAATGGCAAAGCATTGATGTTTTTTTTATAACTGTTCGACATTGGTTATCATATTGATGTTACAATTATAGATCTTTGATTCTCCCTTTATACTGGGATAATGTTATTTGTTGTGATTTATAGGTTTACTGATTTGCAAGGTTTGGATTTAAGTCGTTAGAAGAGACTAGCTTTACAATTGTTGCAGCCTACTGGTATGTGGTGTTGCTTCTTTTGTCCCCTTTTTTTTGTATAATTTCATTTGTTCCAGTGTTCTTTTGTACATGTTTCCATTGATCATGTTTATTGATTAGCAGGGTTTGGGTTTGAGCTATTGGAAGAAATGGTAATTTCTGGAAGCTGGTAGTCTAAATCGTCAATTCTCTGCGGTGTCCTGGATTTTTATCAGTTCCTCAGTAATTTTTTTTTGTTTGTCCGAGCAATGTATTGCAGGTATCTTCTTATTAGTTTCTTCCTGATTTTTGGATATCATGAAGATGCTTTGTTTATTTATATATTCTCTTACTAGTATAGTTTTTTCTGGGTGGCTCTTTTCATAGGATGTGTCCCTTCGATCACCAGCCCATCCTATGATGGCTTTCACTCAAAGAACATTCCTTTGAATCACAAAGCACGAACAATGGAAGGAAAGTTCTTCATATATTCAAACCCAATTAATCTAAAATAAACCCAAGGCCCTATCGATTTCCATCCCCTGTGATTATTGGATTTTAGGAGGAGAACATCACTTCTTCCATGTGCTCTAAGCCTTTTCAGACAAGAAGTACTTTTAAAGAGAGAATTAAAGAGAGATTCTCACTGCAGAGGATGAATCCATTTCAACAAGTCTTCAATTCTTGTGTTGAACTAAAACTAATGAAAAGTAAAAGACGACTCAGAAATATAAAATAATGTAAAGATAAATTATGATTGTTTGATGTTGGTGTTGACTGTTGAGACCCTTCATCGGATGCAGTCTTTATAGACATTTTTTTTTTTTAAATTGACTTTTATTGATAGAATAATCAACCCAGAGGTGCATTGGGAACATGTTTTCACATTTATTTCCAACCAAAAAGTCTTAAAACTGTTGCGAAAATCTGAAAACATTCTCGTAACGGAGTAAAAACATGTTCCCAATGCACCTTAACGAGTGCCCCCGGGGCACTCATACTTGACCCACGACCCTGTTTCTCTAGATCTCATGGTTGGCAAAAAAAATGTATATTCTTCAAAGTGAAGAGGAGTTGCTTTAAGAGAATCTCTTGTTTTCGCCCATTTCATACATTCCTAGGGGGAGAATGAAAATCATTTCCCCTGAGCTTTTTCTATGATAACCAAGACTGCATCGTAAAAATCATGAAGGCCCAAGCCCACCAAGACTCCATCGTAATGCCCAAGCCCGCTTTAATAGTCTAATTTAAGCCCAACCCAATAAAATTGATGAATTTAGGCCCAAGCCAATGCTTTGGCAATGTATGTTTTCATCGTAATAAAATGAGGCATATTGGGACTATTAAGTACGGTTTTCATCGTTATAAAACGAGGCATATAGAGGGCGAGCCTTGGCGCAACAGTAAGGTTGCTCCATTGTGACCTAGTGGTCATGGGTTCGAGTCACGGAAACAGCCTCCTTGTAAACTAGGGGTAAGGCTGCGTACATCTAGCCCTCTCCAGACCCCGTAATGGCAGGAGCCTAGACCCCGTAATGGCAGGAGCCTCGTGCACTGGCCGCCCTTATAGGTAGCGCACCGTCCTTTTGCTAGGAATTATGTTGGATCTTCAATAACTAACAATAACTATCTCATAAGATCACTAACCATTACAGTTGGAAATGTTGAAAATTTTCCTTTCGGCTCAAAAGTTGAAATTTGAAGGAAGGGGTGGAGAGGGTGGCCATTCTTCCATTTTTTTATTGTGTTTTTTCCGCACAGTACCACAGAGAATGGTTGTCCAACACGACCCAACATAGATTTTGCGCGCACAATTGTTTTTAATACTTATTCTCTAGGCATGGTGCTGATTTAATAGGCTGAGTTTAAAGAAGAATTAAGGGCGCCCGTTTGGATCCCGAGAAGATTTTGATTTGGATTTCTCACATTTGCAGCCCTTTTTGTGTTGTGATTTGGATCCGGATCAAATCCTTGGATTTCGAAATCAGCGACTGACAGTGAAAAAAATCAGATTTCCAAATATGCTGCAGAAATAAGTAATTGGAAATCCCCAGATCTTGCAGTTTCCTTCACCCTCTTTGTTCCTCAACCTCTCCCCTCCACTAGGAAGTACCCCCTTCCCTCTCTGTCTCCCTCAACATGAGCTGGCGGATCTATTCGTTTTGTATTCAAAACTCAATTCCAAATCCAGTTACAAAATATGAGGTATCCAAACAGGACCCTAATTGAATTTATGAAAATTTCTGCAGTGACAATCTTAAACTTTGCAAAATCCAGCCATATCATCTCCTTCTCTGGTCAATGAATCATCTAACTCATTATCATTTTTAGGAATGCCATTACAAGGACTGACAAAGCTACTAATACAACGAGGTTTAATGCTGAAAATACATTATTGTGATTAAACTGTGGGAATGGTTCTGTATGCTGAATTTTTAGTATACAATTAAAAAAAATATCATGAAATTAAGGCAGGGAGCCTAGAAACCAGTCTTCTACATTGCCCTGAATCTGGTTGGTTTGTTGAGTTAAGAGGGCTATGTTTACATTTAGAGATTTGTCTGATTCAGTGATTTATGATAGGTATCAAGTATCAACCAAGACTTCGGCCCCATTTGCTTTTAGATTGAAGTCATTGACTATTGGAGCCAAAATTAAATGCAATTTTGTGTCCAATAATCAGTTTCGGACTTAAAAATCATTTCTCAAAAGTCCAAAACAGACAATGCCTTCATAGTCTATACCCTTTATCATTTATATGTCAAAACTCTGGAATTACAACCATGACCACAATGCATTTGGTCTTAGATCAGCATGATGGAAAATGAGCTCATTAACCATTCAAGATTAAAAAATTCAGAAAGACCTTGACTTTTCCGGAGATGAGAATAGCAAAAGCAAAGAATTGCAAATTTTCTGTAGCGTTTTCAATAACCTTAAAACCATTGTCTCTAATAAAAAACTCCAAGCTAGTGATGTCATAGCAGAGATTTTAGTCTAAGCTCCCCCAAGCTGAAGCTTTGTTGCCATTCATATGGTAATTGCAGCAAAACAAAGGTGCTTAACTGACTTCAATAACAGAGTAAGGACCTCAGACCATCTCCATTTTCCACCGATTTCAAAAATCTAAGCTTTGCAAGAGAAGATATGGCTGAAGCAGTTCTATCCACTCTTCTTGATGTTGTCATTGGGAACTTGACGTCCGCACTCTTGGATGAGTTCCGATCAAAGACTTGTGTTCATGGTGAGATTGAAAAGCTCGAGAGTACGTTGACAACTATTCGAGACGTGCTCCAAGATGCTGAGGAAAAGCAAATCAAGTCTAATTCTGTCAGAAATTGGCTTCGTAAACTCAAAGATGTCACCTATGATGCCGATGATGTACTGGACGAGTTCACAACAGAAGCTATACGAATGAAAGTGGAACGCGAGAGTCAGACTAGAAAGAGAAAGTGGTGGAGGATTCAGGTACCCAACTTCACCTCTTCTTATTTTCGTTTCACCCCAGATTCATTTGAAGGGAACATGTCAAAAAAGCTGAAGGAGATTAGAGATAGATTAGATGAGATTGCAAAGGAACGCCATGCCCTCCATCTCAGAGAGGGAGATGGAGGGAGGCGGCTTGAAATCAAACAGCGACCACAGACTAGCTCTCTAATTGATGAATTACATGTTTTTGGTAGGGAGGATGATAAAAAAAAGTTGATAGAATTTTTGGTACCAATTGAATCTTCTGAAATGAGAGTTTCAGTCATTGCTATAGTTGGTATGGGAGGCCTTGGGAAGACAACCCTTGCTCAACTTGTCTATAACGACGAAACAGTTGTGAATCATTTTGGACCAAAGATGTGGATATGTGTGTCACAAGATTTTGATGCCCAGAAACTAACAAAGGCAATTATTGAATCAGCTACTGGAACAAAACAGAGTCTCTTAGACATGGATCCAATGCAACGTAAACTTGAAAAGCTGCTGGATGGTAAGAGATTTTTACTCGTGTTAGATGATGTGTGGAGTGAGAACCGTAATGATTGGGATCTCCTTAGAGTTCCATTTAGAACTGGGGCTGGAGGAAGTAGAATCATAGTAACTACACGGAGTGAAATAGCTGCAAGGAACATGGGTACTACTTACACCCACCATTTGGAAGGCTTACCCCATGATGCTTGTTTATCTTTGTTCAAAGAAAGAGCATTTGTGGCTGGGGATTCAGACGCTCATCCAAAATTACTTGAGATTGGTGCAAAAATTGTTGAGAAGTGTAAAGGATTGCCATTAGCAGCAAAGACAGTTGGAGGCCTATTATACTCTAATATAGATGAAAACGAATGGGATAATATCTTTAAAAGCGAAATTTGGGATTTGCCTGAGGAAAAAAATGACATTTTGCCTGCTCTAAGATTAAGTTATCATCACCTTCCTGCAAATTTGAAGCAATGCTTTGTTTACTGCTCGGTGTTCCCTAAAGATTACTTGTTTGACAAAGACAATTTGGTCCAATTATGGATGGCACAAGGATTCATTCAGCCTAGAGGATTGAAACGAGTAGAAGACGTGGGTAATGAGTATTTTGATATTTTGATGTGGAGATCATTCTTTCAACGTTATCAGTCTACTGAGCACAATAAGCACACTATGCATGACCTCATGCATGACCTAGCACTGTCTACTGTAGGTGATGAATGTTTTGTAATTGAAGGAAATAAGTCGAGTTGCAATCGTGAAAAGGTTCGTCATTCATCGGTTAAATGGCAGTCTGACACAGTTTCTTCAATTTTGAAGGCATGCAATAAATTTAAGAGCTTGCGCACATTTTTGTTTCTAGGTAGATATCCTGAGAATATTGAGCAAGTCCTTCAAGATGTGTTCCTAAATTTGAGATGCTTACGGGTGTTGGATTTGAGTCGTCTTCGTATAGAAGAGTTGCCAGATTCAATCAGTATTTTGAAACATCTGCGGTACCTTGACCTCTCCGATAATCCAATCAAATGCTTGCCCAAATCAACAAGTAGCCTTTACAACTTGCAGACGCTGAAGCTCAGAGACTGCAGAATGCTTTGTGAGCTACCGGTAGATACGAGGAACCTAACTAACCTCCGGCATCTATATCTTGAGCAAACAGGAGAATTAGAATCCATGCCACCTGGAGTTGGGAAATTAACTTGTCTCCAAACATTGTCCAAATTTGTTGTGGGGAACAAAGGCGGACATGGGATTGGAGAGCTGAAGGACATGGTGAACCTTAGAGGGAAACTTCACATTTCACGCCTTGATAGGGTAAGAAATGGGGAGGCGGCCAAAGAGGCAAATTTGAAGAATAAAAAACACCTTGACGAATTGTTCATAGATTGGTATTGTAGCGTTGAAGGTGGTGAAGAAGTAATGGAAGCACTCCAACCACATACGAACCTCAAAATTCTGAAAATAGGTGGCTATTGCGGCGCAAGTTTTCCAAATTGGATTGGGGATCCACTTTACCCCAACCTAGTAAGCATTACCATCAAAGATTGTTGGCGATGGAAACTCCTACCGCCTCTTGGGCAGCTACCCTCCCTCAAACATCTCTACATTCATGATGTGAATGAATTGAAGCATGTGGATCGTGAGTTTGTTGGGTGTGGCTCGGTTAAGGGCTTTCCGTCACTAGAGTTGCTCGACTTTTTTGCATTACGTTCATTGAAGAAATGGTGCGGAGTAGAGGAAGGGGAATTCCCCTGCCTCCGTCAACTTAAAATATGTGAATGTTCGAATCTTAGTCAATTGCCCCATCTCCTGTCTGCAGTGGAAAAGTTAACCATTATTAATTCTACAGAGTTGATTGCTCTTCCAAGTCTCCCATCTCTTCAAAAACTAGAATTGGATAATTGTCATAAGGACATATTCAGCTCTTCAGTGCCTTACCTCGCTTCACTCTCCTCCTTGTCTGTTCAAAGAATCCCAAATCTAACATCAATACCTGAAGATTTTTTTAAGCCCTTAGCCAAACTTGAAATGTTGATGATTTCCGACTGTCGCGAGTTGGTAGATTGGCCCATGGAGGTGGGGTTGCATCACCTGACAGCCCTCCAAAATCTGGTTATTGATAACTGTCCTAATCTGAGGCAACTGCCCCATCTCTTGCCTGCAGTGGTAAAGTTAAGCATTTCTGATTGTCCAGGGTTGATTGCTCTACCAAGTCTCCCATCCCTTCAAAACCTATATTTGTCGAACTGTGATGACAAGTTATTGAGCTCTTTTGTGCCTTACTTCACTACTCTTTCCTCGTTGACTGTCCAAAGATTCCCAAAGCTAATATCATTTTCTGAAGAGTTGCTGCAACCCCTTGTCTATCTCCAAAATCTGGTTATTAAAAACTGTGACAATCTGAAGTCCTTGCCCAAGCGGATGCAACGCCTGAACTCCCTCCGGGATTTGGTTATAGAAAGCTGTCCCCAACTTGATTCCATGCCAGAAGATGGTCTTCCAGTCACACTCGAGTCTTTGAAGATCAAAGGATGTAGCATGATACTGAAGCAACGATGCCAACACAAAGCAGGCGGAGATTGGCCCAAGATCTCACACATCCCCAACATTATGATTTGAAGAGGGAATTAAAGGATTTGAACATCTTAATGTCAAAAGTGTTCTCAAACCAGACATGAGAAGATATATAAATTTTCAGGTGATATTTGACACACTTGTACTTCAGCCCTTTGTTTTTTTTTTTTCGGTGGGGGAGGGAATTGACATCTGCCATCACTTTTCATAATAATAGAGCTTGTCACTTCATTTTACACTTGACTAATTAGCTGGTAAAGGTTCTTACAATTCCTAAAAAGCTATCAATGGCCAATGAAAAAATGTCCTATAACGTGAGGAGTGTTATTCTAGAAAGAGAAAAATTCTTTCAAAATGGAGATGCCTTAGGAAATAAAAGTGATGCTTCAAAATGACCAATATTCCCCCCACATAGAGCTTAAATTTTCAAGCAAACGCGACCCGCCATCACTGATGGTTGTGTTAGACTAACTTGACTGGACCGTCTCCTTGCGCATTTGTCGCCATCTTAAGCCCTATTTTCTCACTGGAAAACGGGTCCAGTTCTTCCTTAAAGCTCTCCAAAAAAAATTCTTAAAAGCCTCATATTTCTCCTTGTACATAGGTTTGATTCATGAGTGATTCTATGAGGTAAATGTTCGAGAAGAGATCAGGTGGTGGCAATTCTATGGGAGCTTGTCGGATGGGCATAGAGAGTTAACAACCCATTAAGCGGCAAAGCATTGCTGTTTTCTATAACATGGTCACCTTTAAGAATCCACTCTATTGTACTGACTAGCTAGATATTTGTTGTTGTATTGATTTGACACTTATATTTCTTTGATGCTCCATCCATATTGGCAGACTGATCCATACTGGCAGACTTTTGTTTGTTGTGTTTGACACGGTTTAATGATTTGCGGCGTTTGTTGTGGTTGATACGGTTTACTGATTTGCAACAAAAAAGGGAGTCTGATAATATATTTTCTGCTGAGAATTATTTCAGAATTGAATAGAGATTTGATTAGTCTTGTTAAATTATGTAACCAAAAGCCACCATCTACTTCTGGTTCGTATCGTTGGCAATGTTTCATCATAATTTGGTACGAGAGCATCAATAGTAGATTTGTTCTACATTACTTGTATCATAGCAACAATCGTAGATTTATTCTACTTCAACTACTTTGTGCAATGCACACATGGAATGAAGTACTAGACTCGAAGGGTATGAAAAATGCATTGCCCTAGAGTGGCATGCACTTCAGATCTCTGCACATGAATCATCATCTTGAGGCCTTTTCAGAATACCTTACCTCAGGGTGCACCTTGAAATATACACATTATGGACTGGAAACCATGCTAATCTCACATCCATCTTATTTAATGATTATCTCTTTTTTTCTTTTTTCTTTTTTTGAAAAACAAAGGACAGTAGAAAAATTTTGAATTTATTTATTTATTGATGATCTAAAGGAAATAAAATCAATAAAATGAGCATCTGTATGATAAAAATAAATAATTATACAGGCTTTGAAAATTAGATTGCAAGCTAAGCATACATGCGTAATTGTAGAATTTAAAACTGCAAAAATGCTGGTTCATTCATGGCCTGAGTGTGCAACTCACCATTTGTGACATTTTTTTTTTGAGAATAGTGGAATTTTATTAAAGCGAAAAACCAAAGCCCACGGCCGAGATGGTCGAGGTGAAGAGAAACAAAGCAAAAGGATACATAGAGAAGAACAACAAGAAAAATGAGGTAATTGATAAAAATCTCCAGCGACAGCCTATCAACTCCCACTCTTGCAAGGTAGGGGGTGCAACTTAGGTCGGGTTGGGTCGGGTTAAGGCCAACCCGACCCGACCCGATTTGCAATTTCCTCAACCTGACCCAACCCGATTTCCAATTCGGGTTAAGTTGGGTCGGGTTTACCCGATTTGATATGGTACCAACAGTTGACCACCTCAACTAAAGCCGGGTTGTTTTGGATTTTGAGAACCAATAGTGAGTCACCAATACTCAGTTTTTTACTCTCAATCGATTCTCAAAATCCAAAACAAACAGGGACTAACAATTGACCAAGGGAAATGTTATCCGCACTACTATATTTTGATTATCACACTCCTCACTTTATTAAAGTACGGTATGGCCCGCACCATAGGATTATCCAAACCGTCAATTGTGGATTGTGGAGACTATTTCAATGTTAAAAAAGAAAAACACATACAGAACTTCTTCAGATGGAATACAATAATATTAATATAAACTAGGATCATATGTACATGTTGGAATTAACATCACTACTAAATGGGAATTTGAAATTTCCAATTCGGGTTGGGTCGGGTTGGGTTGCCCGACACCCCAACCCGACCTGATTTCCAATTCGGGTTGATTTTTCCCAACCCTAACCCAACCCAATTTGTGAAAAGCTTAATCCGACCCAACCCAAATTCGGGTTGAAACCAACCCGAGTTGCACCCCTATTGCAAGGCGTCCTGCCTCTCTACTTGCCGACCGCTGCATATGCTGAAAGCGGACTGCGTGGCCTTCCCCACGGACCAAAATCTCGTTAACCATCTCTGCAAATCTCCAAGGTGAGAACATCTCCCATCCATCCAACGAAACACATTGAGGAAATCACCTACACAATCAAATTATCCAAGTCTCATATCTCCATGACCCTTATGCTCTGCAGAATCGTCCCCACCTCAGCTTCTTTAGAATCCTTAATACTGATCGGACAAGACTCGTGTTCGAGAAGACCACCTATGTCAGCTGGTCCTGAGTTGCTTAAACCTGACCGCCAAAATTTTGCTTCAACCAGTCCGGGTAGGGAGGAGACCAATTGGGGGCAGTAACCTCCACCCTCTCTTTTGTGGTGCAAATCTCCTTCCAGCAACGATCAATGTTTGGGATCGAGTACATCTTGAAACAATGAAGGACTCTAGCTCAAGGGATAGCTCCAGAGATGGTCAGAGAAATGATCCTTTTTTTTGTTGAATGGTGTCAAAGAAATGATCCTCGAGTAGGCTTTTTCTTTTTTTCTATATTTTTTTGGGAAATGGATCCTTGAGTAGGTATAGAAGGAACCTATGAACCTGTTCTAACATAAATGAAGTGATATAGCCTTGATTAGCACATGCTATTTTAGGATTTTTGAATTGTTAATTCAGTTTCATTCTATTATCCCCACGATAGAAATTCCCTTGAATTTGATTTGTTATCATCGAATTTCATATGAACTGGTTTGATATCGTACCAATTCTGTTGTGATGGAGTTTGATTGAAATTTCAATACACTGTGTACATTGTGTGTATGCTTTCCTCTCCATTGACCAAGAATTATAAGTGCTGTGAATAGCCATCAACCATAATGTGTAACAAGCATTCCAATTCAGCCACTGGAATGAAGGAAGCATCTCATGGCAGATCGGGATCACTGTAACCAATCATCGGGTTGAAGTTTCTTTTAACGAATTTTGAGACTTGAGCGATGTGACTCGGTTACTGAATGCCCAGGTCGTATGGCTATTTCAACAAACCAGTGAACTAATGATTGTCACCCCTAGCAGGTTTCGGCCACAGTTGATAGATGGGAAAGCCTTGGGTTGGGACTGCCCAATTGGGACTAGCTGGGTTGCCTTTTACCCATTGAATTGATGCTCCTTCCCAACTGAAGTTCCACCATTCTCAGCATCCCCATTTATCTAGTCGAGCTGGACCATTCTCTTTCCCCAGGAACTCTACTTCTTTCTATATGAAAGCTCTGTCTCTAGCATACCTGATGCATGTTCGATTGTGATGATTAATTTCTTGCTGACAGGTTGACTCAAAGGACTTCCACACCTTGCCATCTATACTGAATCATAGCATAATGGTTTTTGTGACTGATCACATTCACAAGACAACTATAAATCTTAGAAAAGATGAAAGCAATCAATAGATTTTTGTGGCATCTTTCGAGCCTTGTCAAGCAAAGTTCCAGAAAGGAGTAACATGAGAGAGAGAGAGAGCTAAGAACTGGAAGCAATGAAGAATCAGAACTGGAAGAATTGAAGAATCACAAAAATAACTAACGTTAAATACTGTCAAAAAATAACTAATCGTTAAAATTGGCAGTACGGCTCCTTGGTATATTGTATAAAGAATTTACATATTAGCTCTTCTCCTATTATACAGCACTTATAAAACCTTATCTTTTAGCATCATTTTCTCTATGCATCAAGTGCAATACAAATGAGTCTTCCTAAGCTTTAAAACATTAGGGAAAATAACTTAGTACTTGGATTTGTACAGAAAATTTCATGCCTGATTAAAAAAATGAATAACAAACTTGGTTTGGTTTGGAGGGAGTAGTACATCATCACTTTTGTTCCCAACTGAGCTTAACTGCAAGTATCCACGTAGATAGAGAGCTCAAACACCAAAGAGGAGTCTTCAGAAACTGCCTCTAGTAGCAATGACTTGGGGTTGGTCGGTCAAGGTCATGCTTCTGAATATGATCGATGATATGGTTTGAATCTAACCGCCTCAATGGTAAAACAAAAAGGTTGCAACTGAGATTATGGGTGCCAAGCATCCAAGACTAATAAACCCAAAAGAAAATATGATCATGTGCATCGAAGGGATGATAGTTAGACAATTGTAGGATGTCACTAGTTAACATCTTTTACCATTCCAAAAAAAAAAAAACTAGTTAACATCTTTTACATGTTATCGACGCATCACCCTTGTAAAATTTTAAAATCCACCATATAAATATTATCCATTTTAAGCAAACAAATTACTTGAAAATTAGATTAATACTTTATTGTTTCAATCCATTCACCAATGGGCATGATATTTATAAAAAACAATAGGGATATGTAACCCGAGTAGAAAATTGGAATGTATAGAAATCTTTAAAGTGAAAATCAACATTTTCAAAGTGCTACCCAAAAAGTCAGAAACAAAATATAGAGATATTCAGCTATCAATCATTTTTAAAAAATGGATAATCAACCATCAATCACAACATTTATACAGCCACATTAATTGGAAATATGGGACAAACAAGATACTTCAGGTTTGAAAGCGGCTTGTATCAGTATATTATATCTAAGTTCAAGTAAAACTAAGTAATAAGATACTTGAATTAATTGTAATTTAATACAAAAATCAATATAATTTGTTCATTTGATCTGGTTGATGTCCCGGTATAGTTAATTTCACAAATAGTCAGGAAGCTATGAGCCTATGATATAAACAAGATAGAGCTAATTACTTACTCTTTGATGCGTGCACTGGAATTACTACAATTATCACATTTCCTCGTCAATCTCAGATGTGTCACTGATGTCGCTGTTCCCATCAGAAGTTGTATCATTAAAACCTTCTAAAATGGGAATAACCCAATCTCCATCACATGGACCTCCTACGTGAGTGCGGACTCTATCTTGTTTTCTTTCTTCAAATTCCTTCTCATGTTTCAATTCCTTGCTGTTTCGACACCCTAGCAAGAGGAGGTCTAGCATTTTCCTACGAACCGTATAAATAGGGTTAGGCTCAATCAAGCAACCTTTACTATACGCTTCTCTAAGAAAGACGGTTTGGGTGCCTCCTTTGGTGGATATGTAGAAAATCCCAGGGTGTGTTAGAAGAAGCTCTCTTACATTGACTTCCATGCTGAAATCCCTTCGAAAGTGAGATAACCGTTCAACCTCAACCATCTTCTCCACCGTTAAGCTCAGAAACTCATGAAGAATACCAACAGCGTGCTTCTCAAATCGCTCGACTCCACCACAAGTTCGGACCCGGACAACCTCCATTTTCTCATAAGGCTTCAAGTAATTGAGCCTTTGCCAATTCTTCAGTTTCTCTCGAAACCCTTTCTCAATCTTAAATCCCGTCGGAAAATGAATTTGGAAAGCATACTTTGTTTCAAACTCACTTAACCATTTTTCTCTATATTCTTTCTCTCTCCATTTTTCTACCTCGGCAATGGCCAAACTCTCATCTTTTGACACCAATGCTACTATCTCAGGATCCACTAGTCTGAACTCATTTGGATAATTGAGAAGGATCGAATGTCGGAAATCCTCAGGCAACCCCAATTCCTTTCTTATCAGCCATAGTGCGTGGACATGCAATGTCCCACTAGTTGAAATCATAAGAAGCTTTTTCAAACGCTGAACAATTATCAATTCTGCTGCTTTAATTTCATCACTTTCCTCCTTGATCAAGTTGGCCATCTTTTGGGTTAGTTTGCAACATAGGTTTCTTTTAATGGGGTGAATATATATCTCAAAAATATGGGGATACTTCCCAAGAAAAATACCCATCCCTACATTCAAACCAACAAAATTCCTCCACTTAGAGAGCAACTGAACAGATATATAGTTACCCCTACGCTTTGACATCAATTCATGCAATCTAAGAACAATCTTCAATCTCTTAAAATGGGTCATCAGCTTATCAAGTGTGAGATCTCTAGTCCTATCCTCTAAACGTGCTTGTGCGGTAATTACAGGTTTTTTCCATCTCTTTTGGGTATTTGAATTAAAAGGGCCAAAACAAATAACATTTTTCGATGTGGGAGAAGAAACCCTCTGCAAAATTGTGGCTCCAAAGGTTGTTTCCAATGCCACTACTATACGAAATTCACACAATAACCCCAACATTTTCTGAATATTCAAACAGAGGATCTAACTGTCTTTATGAAATGAAAAAAATAATAATAAAATTAAAACAAACGATACTTGTCTGTGTTTCTTCTTCCTCCTCCGGGGTGAATTGGGACAGGGAAACAGAGATTCTGCTCCGAGGATTTGGAGCCCTAATAATCGGCGTGAGATTATTGGATCCAACTATGGCCAAAAAATACCCCAATCATGAAATACTAATGTCGATTAATGTTTATTACAGGCTATTGATATTGAGACTACCATGTTTTTATAATTTCACAAACTCAGCTTGTCTTTTGCTTTTTTAATTGGCTTCTAGGGGTGCAACCATCCGAACGGGTTGAGGCGAACCTAAACCCAACCCGAGGAACTATTTACTCAACTCAAACTCGAACCCGAACCCGAACCCGAGTTCCAACCCGATGAAGTTCAACCCGACACAACCTGAGGAACCATTTTTTTTCAACCCTGAGCCCGACCCGAGTTTTTAAGCTTTAAATGTACAAAGTAAAAACTTAAAAAAAAGAGATAAAAATTGTCGGGTACTTGGGTCTCATTGCCAAGCCCTTATCCCAACCCCGACCTGAACTCAACCTGGATTAGTAAAACTCAACCCCGAACCCAAACCCAACCCAAAAGAAACACGACCCAACCTGACGTTTATTTTCTGGTTGAACCCCACCCGAGTTGCAATCCTCCTTCTTATAGCATTTTGGGAACGGTAGTAACATTTGATGGCTATTTAAATAATAAAAGACAAAATGAGTTAGTGCAATTATCAAGATAGGGTAGTGCCAATATCATTAGACATATTTTATGATGTTAAAGAGTGATGGTCAAAAAACTATAAAAAAAGAGTTCATATTGGGAATTGATACAAGCACGACCATGTTTTAATAATTACACAAACACTTTTTTTAAGCGCACAAATTGTTGAGTTGGTGAGACAAAATCACCGGTTTTATTTCATTCTTGAAGTGGGTCCCACTCGGCCCTTTTAAGTAGGATGTGTTCTCTCTCTCTCTCTATATATATATATGGTTGGATATGGAAGATAGGGTTTGATGAAGAACGAAAATGTACGGAGGAGAGGAGAAAGAGGTAGGATAAGGCAAGAGGGTTTTTGGGTTAGGAGGGCTTTTGTGGTGGAGCAAAAGCAAGGTTTTTCTCGAGGAGAAGATGCTAGGGCAAGGTAAGAGGGTTTTTTTTTGGGGCTCCAGGAGGGCTTTTGCGGTGAGGCAAAAGCAAGGTTCTTCTTGAGGAAAAAGTTAGGGCGAGGTAAGAGGGTTTTCTCTTGGGCTCTTGGAAGGCTTTTTTATGGTGAAGCAAACAAGGGTTTTTCTTCACTTCCTTTGTTCTTTTCCATTGGATTTTGTCTATTGTGGAAGATTTTTCAACTACTTCTCAAATGAAGGTTTTTCCATGTACTTAGTGTAGAGACTTGGAGGTTAAGGATTTTATCCGTGGATTTTACCTGTGGAGATAATATTGTATTATTGGTTCTAAACAGTGGATTTTTGTGCTGCCTTGTTCGTGTAGTAGCCCATTGTGGTGGACCACGTATATTCTTTCTTCTTGTGGTTGTTTCCCTTTGTGATTGTGGTTTGTTGGCATATATGTTCTCCATCTTGTAGTGTAAGAACTTGGATATTTCTTTGTGTTCGCTGATGGTAGATTGGCGGATTTATCGGCGGATTTTTTCGGCCCCACCAACAATCAGGTGTCAAAAGTTATTATTGTTCCTAAAAAGCTGTGACAAGCGAATTAAAAAATAAAAGACAAGCTGAGTTAGTTCAATTATTAAAACATGGTTGTGCATATATCATTTCATTTCATATTTATATCACGTTACTAGATGTTACATGATTGGCATCCATTTTCGGTCATAAGCTATCAATACCAGAGTCTATAAAATGAACGGCTCGTATTAATCTAAAGTAATGCCGTGGCAGGGCACCTCAAGTTATTACAATGTGCTGCCCCTCAGAGCATGTTCGTTTTGGATTTTGAGAATTGATTTTGAGTCAAAACTGACTGGTGACTACGTATTTGGACTCAAAATTTATGTTTGGGCAAAGTTCATTTTGGATTTTGAGAATTTTTGTTGACTCTGAAGTTGATTATTGGATTTAAAATTGTGTTTATTTTCAATTTAATAATCAATTTTAGACTCAAAATCAACTCTTGGAAGCCAAAATTTGACTAGGGCCTTAATTTTGAGCCCAATAATAAGTTATGAAGTAAGAATTGATTCTTAAAATCCAAACGGTTATTCGTTAGGCCTTCATATGGACCACCATGGATGTGTCTGTTACGATCCTGAGTGGGGGCCAGCCTAGGTATGGGACCGGGTCCCACCCAGCTTGGTATGAGACATGTTTAAAGGGCCTTGCCTGACACGTTCCATTATCTATGGAGTTTTTGGCATATTGGTAAGGTACCTAACATTTGGTTCTAGAGCAGCCACCCACGTCCCATGTTTGAGTGAAGGGAAACCTGTGGAGGACTCACTACTTGGTAAGAAGAAAAAAAGCCGGAGTGAAAGCCCCACAAAAGTGAAGTTGCAACAGAGTGGTTCGCCGCAAAAGGGACAACTTGTGGAAATGACTACTTGGGAAAAAAAAGGCCAGAGTGAAAAGCCATCACAGAGTGGACCATCGAGGACGACAGATGTGGAAGTGCAATAGTATGTTAAGGTCCTGAGTGGTAGCCCGACTAGGTACGGGGTTGGGTGAGACCCGGTCTGGCATGGTACAAGTCTAAAGGGCCTTGCCTAATGTGTTCCAACAGCTTATGCAGCCCCAGAAAATGGCGGGGTCCACATTTTTTGGGTGATCCAAACTGTTCACTTGTTAGCCCCTGATGTAGATAGGGTGTGTGCCCGGAAAATCTTCTCCATAGAATGTTCCTAACACTTGGATTTGTGGAGGTTTAAAATGGACGGCACAATATAAAAACCTCCACAAATCGAAGGGTTAGGATCATCCTATGGAGAAGATTTTCTGGGCACACCCTTTCTACATCAGGGCCCAACAAATTACCGGTTGAGATCACCCAAACAATGTGGCACTCACTCTCACATGCCATAATCCAATAATTTCAAAAGGGTATAATGTTAATTTCCTTATCTGCAAGGATAAGTAAGATGATCCCTTACAAAAACCGAAAAAAAAAAGCAGCAGAACGAGAAACAGAGAGAACGAGCAAAGGAAAAGGCAAGTGAGACAGAAATATGGCTTCCATTAGCATTGGCTTTCTATCACCGCATTCAACCTGGGTACCTTCAGCTTCTCTTCAAAAGAAACAAACCCCAACTTCATTTTTCTCCAACAACCATCTCCATTCCTTTAAAACCATCACTCACTCCTTCATACCTTCTCCTCCTTCTTCTTCTTCTTCTTCTCGTGTTTTCTCTCGGAGGTGGGTCCCATCTTTAGCAACAGCCGAACCCCAAGCACCGTCCCTCATCGACTCAGAATCCGATTCCGAGCAAACCGAACTCATGGAATCCGATTCCCAACCCGATTCCGAACCGACCCAGCGCTTCAAAGTAAATCCAATGCCCAAAGGAGAAGAGGTGTTTGCTGTTGTCATGGTGGGTAACTAAAAACTTTAGGCCTTCAATTCCATTCTTCATTTATTTAGTAGTTTCTTCGATTTGGGGTTAAATTTTTTGCCAATGGTTCAGATTCAATTATGCAAATATCGCTTGGTTTGGGTTGCCCCATCAATGCAATATTTGGGCATTTTGGTTTTGTAAGGTTTATACATTTTAATATTTTTTATCTTGATTTTTTTGTAATTTTTCTTTTCAAAATTCTTTGAATTCAGATCGGGTCTCGCCAGTACATAGTTTTCCCAGGACGGTTCCTCTACACCCAAAGGCTCAAAGGTGCCAATGTGAATGATAAGGTACTCAATTTTTTTGCTCTTTTTATTGCTAGAGATTTCTCACAATACCCATAAAAAAAAGTGTTATCACAATTTTTTTTTCATATCTAGAAATGATATATGTGGGCAGGTTGTGATTTTCATTGCGTAACTTCATATAGATTATCGATATATTTTTTTGAATAGCAAAGTATCATTAATAGAAAGGGGAGAATATACAAGGCCGATTAATAGAAAGGGAGAATATGCAAGGCTGACCGAGACCCTCTAGAAGAAGAAAATCGAAAAAGCTCAATCTCATGTCTAGCTACTCCATCCCTTGCAAACCTATCTGCCTCCAAATTTGTGGACCTTTTGACATGCTGAAATACCATCTAAGACCTTCCTATGCGATCTCTAATCTCGAGCGAATCTATAATGATAAGACCTGCTGCCCTTTTGCCATCCTGTAACATATAGTGAGTCATCCTCCACTATAACCTTAGCCAAGTCAAGAGACTCAACTAGTCTGAGACCCTGAAGAGCCGCCTTGAATTCTGCCTCATTATCTGCATATCCTAAGGGACCGGAGAAGGCCCAAATCGTGGCTCCAAACTCATCTCTAAGGAGACCTCCAATCCCTGAGTGTCCAGGGCTTACAATGTTAGTTCTATCGAAGTTAAGTTTAAGGAAATCATGAGGTGGAGGGCACCATTGAGGGCCAATGTGCTTAGAACGGTTGCCCGAACAAACCTCCCTTCAACCATACCATAAGTCATGAGCCGAGATAAATTTAAATCAGGGAGGCTTCTAACCCAAGAAATAGTCAATGATTATCAATATTTATCACATATTTATTTGATTTCTTGGAGGAAAAGGTGGGATTATTGTGCATTGGCTTGCTTGTCTCGCATAAATCATAAACATTTCTTATGAACTGCAGTTTTGGGCTTTTCATGTACAGGAGAAGCTTTTAATTGTTGGTAGGAATTTTTTCATCTGGGACTTGGACCCTCAATTTAGATTCATATCCTGGTATTTTCTACCATTGGAAGTGGAGGAAGATTTATCCAAGAAATGATAATTTGATAATATTTATGAGAGAAATAATGGATTCATATGTTTTTGGTGTACATGTTAGATAATGAAAGAATCAAATTTCATAAATAAAACAAACATAAATACTGTTATGGCCTAAAAGAAATCGAGAAAATGGCCTAATATGCATTTAGCGTAATAGATCTAGTTTCGAAGAAGCTACATGTTATTGCACAATTCTCCATTTGTGCAAGTATTTCTGGCCTTATTATCTATGATCCCTGGATATGCATGTATGCTCATCGTATTGTGTCCAACACAATACAATACTGACACTCATACATGATGCTTCATGGATACTTCTGTTGGTCAAAGTAACTACGATGTTTCAAACATGTCATTCCCTTCAAATTAACTATCATGCCTTTTACTTGTTTGTTAGTGTATCATACTTTTATTTATAATTTTGAGTATGTGAGTCATATAGCTGCTAGCTGCTGGCTGCTACTTCAAATTTTACTTTCGTTTATAATTTTGAGTATGTGAGTCTCATAGCTGCTACTTCAAATTTATTATTTATCCTATATTCTAAGTTAAATATGTTTGAGTCTTATGGTGTTTGTGTACATATTTCTTGTGTCTTATCTCATGGTAATGAGATACAAGTATCCATATTCATGTCGAAAATTTGAGAAATGCCGAGCCGTGTCGCTGTTCCCATGTCCATGTCTGTTTCCATATCTGTATCCATGTATAGGTATTATCATGGCTCTTTATGTACGTATGTTATATGTTTTACCGTGATCAAATCCATTTCCTTGCACTTGGAGTTGTATCTCAAAGAAGAAGGAGAATCTATCCTTATCCCCGGAATTGTGTTATGGAACCCCTTTAAATTTATTGACTCACACAAATCTCCCCTTTTGGAGTATCATTTTTTTTTGGGAAGGGGACCACCAAATCTCCTCTTTTGGCAAATCGGCCTCCAGGGTTGAGACTCAAGACTCCCTTCTTATGGGTCTAAACCCAACTTATAGGGAATCATCTCTGTCATTTGAGTAGTTAAGCTCCTCTGAGATGAGCCTCTATCCTTTGCTGGCTCAAAGTGCTTTTTGTGGATTGTGATTCACTTTCAAGGTAAATTATAGCTCTACAGGATACACCCGCTACATGAGCCTTTCTTCTCTACAGGATACATCCTATTTACACTTTGGCTCATAAGCCATTTCAATTAGAGGGCCGTACTCTATTCAAGAGAAACGGAACTCTCACTGCCAATATGGCCCAACTCCCTTTAACATGGAGTCAAAACTCCTTTGTGGATTTTTATCCCACCACCATGGGGACTGATCCCTACTAGCTAATGGACTTACTTCTTTTAAGGGGGTTTTCATCTATTGTCAACTACACAACAACGTAAAGAATATCAACTCTCTCCACAGGGTTATTTACCTATTATTTTATTAGAGATAAGTCGTTGACCGGACAAGATCCCCTTGGATTTTTGTGGTTGGCAACCACCAACTAATGAAATATGATTTTTCATTCTTAGAAAGTGATGCAGCGGAACGTAGAGAAGGGTAGATCACCGTATAGCCCCGGTAAAAACGACCTTGGATCTACAAGGAAAGGATTAAGAAAATCTCAACTCAAAAATTGATTCAATGAACGAACTAATTTGATACGCCCTTTACATCCACTATTTATAAAGTTTCTCTCCTTTCCTAACTCCACTCAAATGCCTCTTCATATTCAAACTCTAACTCCTAACTTAACTATAATTCCTATAATAACTCATACTAACCGACTAGGTTCAGGGCTCTTGGTATACCAAGCTTAAATAATTGATACTAACTAAAAAAAAAACTTAAGAAACTATCCTACCTCAGTTTCTCCACTTAAATGAAACTCGTCCTCAAGTTTAGCTTTGACTACTCCCCCATGAAGAAGGCTGACATCATACACCAATAAATTATAGCACAACATATGGCATGTTTTTTCACCATTCTAAAAAACACATATGGCATGTTTTCGTATTCGTCTTGATAATACTTTCCAAATGGTATACGGCGTTGTGTTGAAAACTTTTGATTGATCATACACAGGGATTTGAAAACTTCTTATCGTTGTTCTGGATTGTCCTCTTGTTTTAGCATGTATATGAACTCCCGGACAATTAGAGCTGGGTCATCTCATAGAAGATATGACTCATGATTGCTGTATGTTACCTCGTCTTTGTAATGCTCTGTCTCGTGCTCACCAATCATGAATTCTACCAAAACTTCGAACTTCCACTAAAGCTCTTGCAAGGCGCTGTCCTTTTTTTCTTTTGAATGGTGACCAATTTTACTAAAGGCAAAGAAAGACCGAGGAGGCCTATACAAATAAAGCAAGTAAAAGCAAAGGAAGAAAGAAAGATATATAAAAAACAAATCCCTAAACTATGATAAGGGGGGAGAAAATCAAACTGCTCAATCCTCTCCCTGGAGACCCCATCACTGGCTAATCTGTCTGCCACACTGTTAGCTGACCGCTTGACATGATGGAAAGATATAGCTGCACCGCCCACCCTGTCATGGATTTCATCAAAGAAAGTGGCAAATCTCCATGGGATCGAGTGCTCACCTTTAAGCCACCTTATCACATTAAGTGAGTCCCACAATTCCAGATCCAAATTCATTTATCCGCAGTAGAAAGTTTAATGTAGCACCTTTCCAATGTGCCCAAAAGTCTACTCACTGTCTTAAGCTCCACGTCAAAAAAATTCTTTCTGAATGTCGGAGTCCATACCACCCTATTGTCCCTACGAATGAAGCAATTCTTTACCAACACCTCCTTTGATACTGCCATGGCGTGCAAATTTGGAAAAATCTCCTTCAAAGGCAGAGCATTGCACCACCTATTAATAGGCTTGCAAACCTCCTTCCAACTAACGAAGGGGATTCCTCGCTTATCACCCGACACCCCTATAGGAATCTCCTTTGAATTTTTTCCAATCTGTCAATGACACTCACGGGGCATTTGAAAACTGACAACTGATGAATTGGAATGTTGGCTAGAACCGCTTTAATCAAAGGTAATTCTTCCTCCTCTAGAGACAAGGTTTCTTTTCCATGTATCAAGCCTCCTTTCAACTCTTTTTACAATAGGCTTCCAACTCTTTTTTTCAAACTACCCTCTCCGAGAGGCAATCCAAGGTAAGGAGAAGGTAAACGGTCCACTATGCAACCCATTACCCCAGCCAGCCCGTGGATAGTTCCTGAGTCATATTGATGGCGAATACCTTTGATTTATGGAAGTTTGATCTTTGGCCGGTTAGATCTCATAACACCTGAGAATGGCTTTAAGGTTTATAACCTTCAATAGATCGGGAGAGCTGAATAATAACATATAATCGGCGACCTGCAAGTGAGAGATCTCGAGATATCCAGACCCAACTTCAGACCATTTAATTAAACCTTCCTCTCGGCCATTGTCGAACAACTTACACAAGGTTTCCGCTACTATCACATATAGAAATGAAGATAGGGGATCACCGTGCCTAAGTCCTCTAGAAGACTTGAAAAATCCCTTCGAAGGTTGCTTTGGAAAGGGGTCATGGCTGCTGAACTTCTAAGAGCAGCAGTGATGACTTGGCGTGCAGAACCTCAAGCATTGATGGAGCATGGACGACAAAACCCCTGCTGTATGAAGCTTGGCAAGTAACTATGATCTTGTGGGAGATGGTGAAGCAGGAAAACTGCTTGTAATGGGTGATGATGACGAGCATAACCTGGGTAAAGCTCAGGGAAACTGAACTTCTAGCAAGAACTGGAACCACTCTGATATCACATGGTGCAGCGGAACGCAGAAAAGGGTAGATCACCATCTAGCCCTGGTAAAAAACAACCTTGAAGCCACATGGAAAGGATAAAGAAAAACTCAACTTAAACTTAGAAAAGGGTAGATCACCCTCAGGTCCAATATTTATAAAGTTTATCTCCTTCATAACTCCACTTAAACTCCTCTTCATATTCAAACTCTAACCCCTAACTTAGCTATAATTCCTATTATAACTCCCTACTAACTAGTTAGGTTAAAGACTCTAACTTACTAAACTTAGATAATTAGATACTAACTAAAAAGCCTTAGGAAGCTGCCCTACATCATAAAGTAGCCCCAAGCATACTGTGCATGGAGCCCCATTCTCCATGCGGGTTTTCACTGCTAACTATTTGCAGAAAGAGAGATTGCTCCATTGTGGGCTTCCATCCACTCAAGTTGTCTGTAAATGGAGTTTAAAGTTTAAACTCCTCAAATCGTTGTGGTAAATATCTACACAAGCAACTGCAGTGAAACTATATCTTCAAAGATATCTGGTAAATAGCATGACCCGTGGTTGTATCATATTACATGTATAACTCCAGTGAAGTTGAGTTTGATTTTGTTTTGCAGTGGAACCTCTGCTCTCGGTTCCAATTTATTCTTCTTTTGACAACTTCTAATCAGTACATACTAGTTTTGATAGAGATCTTGCACCGACACCCCAAAATTTTTGGGGCATTTTGCCCCATGTTTGATTTAAGGACTTGATTCCCCTTCTATCTTCGCTATCCTTTGTTTCTTTCACTCCAAATCCCTATTATTGTGCCGTAAATGGGGAGATTTTTCACAAGTCCTTCATACTTAGTATTTAATCATTCCATGAAAAGGTCAAGTATTGTTGTCATTAACACCAAAATATGGCAAACCAAGCTCACTTTGCTCAATTCATTCTGCATTTACTTGCTCAGTTCATCCTTATAATACACTTAGTATGGACATATGACACAGTGATATACAATATAAAGTAGACTTGCTCAGTTCATCCTTATAATACATTTACTTGCTCTGCATTTACTTGCTCAGTTCATCCTTATAATACACTTAGTATGGACATATGATACAGTGATATACAATATAAACTCTGTAATAAGTAGAAGATTATAGTATGGATAACATAAGTAATCAGTGTTACAATGCTTCCCTACAAAACCTATATAATCTATAAACTTCATTAGTTTCCATAAGAACCAAAAACTGGTAACATAATATATAGATGTGTTAATTGAAGCATATGAATTATCTAAAATTCAGTTGAAACTGAGACTTCCAACATAGCGAGCCAATACTATAAACTAAGCAAAGGAACTTGATTGATACTTGTGTATTTGTCCATTTTAGGTGAAACAATAATATTTTATTGAAGAAAGGCTGGTCTCTCGTTTTGGGCTCAGATATCTTGACATTTTTTTATTGTGTTATGTTGCAGGTCCTCCGCAATTGAGGACCTGGTCAGTCCGCAGAGCTTTTTCCCATTCTCATTTTGCTGTGTCTCCTCATTTAATATATTTTATATTGGTGTTGTGGGTCTTCCTGATCATGGCTTGAAATAAGATTGAGGTCTCGAGTTGGGTACCTCAATTTAGAATCTGCTGCCAATTTTGACTGCATCCATGCTCAAAAAATTTATGACCTTGATAGGCGCTACTCCTGGCATTGGCTTTTTATTTTCTTCAGATTTTAATCCACAATGTCTACTCAAATTTCAATCAAGATTATTAGATCTGATGAGTGATGACCCATTTTCAAATTCTTTTCATGCAGATTATCCTAAGCAAGGTGTTACTAGTTGGAACCAAAACACACACCTACATTGGGAAACCGGTGGTGCAGAACGCTGTTGTACATGCAGTAGTTGAAGAACAGGTAGGCATTTCTGTTGCTAGCTATATAAATTGCTTGCCTCTCACTTCCTCTTTTCTTCTGCACAGGGACTGAATGACAAAGTAATAGTCTTCAAATATAAGAAGAAAAAGAACTACAGGAGGAATATTGGTCACCGACAGGTACTAATCTTTTTTTCTCCGAGGATGATAACTTTTATCAAAGAACAACAACATAATCTTACAAGAAAGGAGGACGAGATGTCCTATTACGGCGTGGCTTAAAAGATTTTATCCGATTGGGAATAGATTGCCGATTAGTAACTTGCTTCTGTCAAAGCCTTCCCTTGCCAAAACGTTCTGTTTTCTCATTTTTCAATCATGAGTGATACTTACAATTGGGGATTAATCACAGAGCAACGATCAATGATCTCTAGGATGATTGTTGCAAGCCGTCAGGAACCAATTGTTTGTTCCTTAGCCCATGAAATAATGTTACTAGGGTCGCCTTCACAACCCTTTTTGTAGTGCTTTAGCTTTTGACTCTCGTCCAATCACTTCCACTTGACGCCTTCACAAACTGGGCGAGTCTCCTTCTATCACTTCCTCTTGAACCCTCTATTGGCCATTTGTTTTTTTGGTTCCGTCCCCTGGCGAGGTCTTTGAGTGAAGCCTTTCTCTCATGTTAGCACATTCTTAAACAGACAAACTAGTCTTATCACCTATTGTTTGGCATGACTGAGGGTGTGCGTTTGATATGATGCATACTCACCCAACCTACTGTTGTTGGGTGGCCTAACTAGTGTTATATGTATCTATTTATGCATATATATGGTGCCCATATAGGGTAGTATGTATATGTATCTATTTGTGTGTGTGCGTGTGTGTGTGTGTGTGGAATTATACATCCACCCCCCTTCTCAGCATTTCCACCTTGTTTTGTTTTTTCTCGCAAGAATGATGGCAAAGACAGACAAGAGGTGGAAGTGCAGCTATTTTTAGGAAAGGGCAAACAAGAGGGTGTGGAAATGCTGGAAAAGGCCTGGACAAACAGGAATGATTTGATGTGTGGATCATAGTATGATGTAACACTCATCCTACCATAGATGTTGACACTGGAAAGATTAATTTGGACTGTCCACCTATGGGCACGGTTTAAAAACTCCCAGAATTGACTCTTTTTTGCCTTGGATGAGTCCTCATTCAAGTTCAAGTTTGCTCCATCAAAAACTCCTTTGACTTACCCGAGTTAATGAAAATTGACTGCATCAATCATTGAATTGCCATAGTTGGCTCACTCACGTTGGATTGAAAAGTCCTATAGAATCATCTGGGAGCAGTGGGACTACTTTGAGGTGATACGGTCGATACGCCTCTAAGAATTTTCGTCCGAGTCTAAGTTTTTAAACACTGCCTATGGCTTGCCTTGGATTGCCTCGACTCAAAATTGCCAATTGGTGGTTTTATTTTTCCTTTCTTTTTCTTTTTTAAATTTCTTTACTTTCCAGTTGAAGGCTCGTGTTCAGATGATTAAGATCTGTCAACCAGAGCAATTCAGGGCCATGGAAATGAAGGTGTGGCCCACCATACAAGGATGCAGATTGATTAAGTAGGGTTTGATTAGTGTGGTAACAAGGGCATAGCTTTGTAGTATGATATGACCCATTGCAGTGAATCATTCTCATGAAAGAAAACATCAATTTCTGATGTTTTTTTTTTTTATCATTATCGCGCCTGAAACACTAGTTGTTGCATCTTGACTGATGAAATTATGAAACTAATGTTGCAGCCCAACACTCGGATGCTCATCACAGGCGTCACTGGCTATCATGACTATCCTGCGGCCGAGCACCCTGTTCCAGCTCAAGTATAGAGGAATCATTTGTGGCTTTGTAAGTAGAGAAAGCTCTGTTGTTATTCAAGCTGATATTCAGAAACAGTGGTTAGTTTCGATGTGGGAGTATCCTAGATTCAATTTTTTGCACTAAATTTTATCAGATAATCTCTCATACTGTGAATCTTTGCATAGTATTTTTGGTCAGCTTCATGGCAATGCTTTGGGGCATTTGAATGATAGAATCATAGTTGCATTTTATGGGATCTTTAATCAGGTCCTCCCCTGATTGAGATTGAGCATATACCTAGGTATTAGCAGAATTTGATTTAGCCATCCTGATTGTTCAAACAGTAGCATTTAAACAGATTGTAATGAACGAGCATCCACCGTTAATGGGGAAAAAATCCCATTAATTGACGGCTAGGGTAGTCCAGTGCGGTGGATGTTGAAGTGGAGTTCATCAGATGGGTGGCCGGCTCGCCAAATCAGCTTGTGGGGGCGAAAGGCTTGTTCAGCTCTTTTAGGGGCCATTTAGATACACGGATTTTAAAATCTTGAATTTCCTCAAAATCGTAGTTGGGAGACAATAATAAGGAGACCCACCATGTCGCTTCTATTTAGAATCTTGGATTTTAAGTAAGGAATCCAGGTTTTAGAAATCTCTCCCCAATCCAGAGGTTTCTAAAATCTGGAAACATGGGATGATCTGCTCTCTTGCTGATGAACAGAAGGGCAAGAAATCAGGAAATGACGGCTGGTCTCCTTACTCTCCCATCTCCCAACTACGATTCTGAGGAAATCCAAGATTCTAAAATCTGCGTATCCAAACAGCCCCTTAGACACAGGGAAAAAAATAAATTAAAAATGCTCTATCTCTCTCGTTGTCAAGTGAGGCTTTGGTGGCAGCCACGGTATTTAGTTCTTTACCTGTTAATTAAAAAATAAAAGGAAAATGTTCAAGTGGGTGAATTTATCCCAACGTGATAAACCAAAATAAATACCTTCTCATGGGTCTAATGTAAGAGAACTAAATACAAGGCAAGGTGCAGCAGCCAAGGAATTGGGGAGCCTTCTCGAGCACAGGATATCGTAAGTATCTTATAATTTGACGAATCAATACCTTGTGAGGGAAAAAAAAATGTAAAAATACACCAATCTAAAGGGAAATAACAAAATACCTTTCTATGATTATAACCAAAATGCCCATGTCATGAAAAATATCATCAGGGAAGGGTATTTTGGCTATTTTTCATGAGACGGGGGTATTTTTGTATTTTTCTTTTAGTTTTTTTGTCTTTTTTTATTTATTTTTAATATTTTTTTAAGTGAATCCACAAAAACTCTATGTCAATTCTATCATTTTATTTTCATTCTACTACCTTACATGAATTTTAGAAACTTTATATAAAATTACAACTTTTGTGAATTATACTGATTTTATATGAAAAAGATGAGAAGAAATAGAAAAATAAGATTGTTTTTAAAAAATTTTAAAAATGTTAAAATACCCAAATCTAAAGGAAAATAATAAAAAAAAACCCTTATATGATGGAAAATAACTAAAATACCCTTATATCTTAGTCACGATAGTTGTAACTTGTAAGGCCTTACACCATTTAAAAATTCGTGTTTAAAATCCTTTATCAGTTGAATCCTTTTCGGAGTACTTTCTGGATCCGCTTCAGATCAGATCCACTTATGTCCTGGTCACGATCCATTCAAATCCCTTATAAGTAGAATCTTTTTAGAGTACTTTTTTGGATCTGCTTGGGTTACGGTCCAAATTAGGCCGTCCATCCATCGAAGTCTCTTAGGTCTAGTTCTAACTTGCCTGATACTCATTTAGGACAGAATTAGGGAATGGAATAGGGAAGAAACTTCAGAGATGGGGGAATCATCATCAAAACAAAAGGCACAAATGTATAATGTTGTTTGTCATTTTGAGTAGAGTTTTAAAAACTCTACAAAAACATCTCTCATGAAGATACACAAATGAACAAATAAATATGACCATTCGGATTTAGTAAGGGTGCAACTCAGGTCGGGGTGGGTCGGGTTGATGCCAACCTGAACCAGATCCTAGGAACCATGTACTCAATCCGAACCCGACCCAACACGAGTTCCAACCCCACCCAGATCGAGTTTTTAAGCTTACTGAAAAATAATTAATAAAAATCTCGGGTTTCACTTGGGTCGGGTTGCCCAAGCCCTGACCCGAACTCAACCCAACCGGACCTGATTTTTTTTGGGTTGAACCCAACCCAAGTTGCACCCCTAGTAGGATCTAGGGTACTTAATCGGATTCTGTCTGGGCCATGGTTGATTATAATTTCAGACTTTAGGATGTGGATCCAATGGACACACTTCGGATCCAACTGTCATGCCCAAACCCAGTGGGTCAATTTATACCCCTACTCCTTTATCCTCACAAGAGGTTGTTATCCAAAAACTATCCAAACACACACAAAAAAACACATGGCTTCTCTCCTTGTCTCCCCCCTCTTCGTTTCTCCTTCTCCCTCTCCGTCAATGGTGATTCTACCTAATCCCAGTAAGTCTCTCTGCACAACCTCACTAATTCTAAATAGTTCTCTCTTTCTCTTTTCTTCTTTTTTTGTCCATTATTTTTGTTATTGTTCATCTTGGTTTTTCTTCATACGTCTTCCTACATTTCTATCTGATGAGACTTTTTTTTTAAATTTTTTTCCCTTCTATGGTCGTTTCTTCGATTCTGTCTTGCTTTCTCCACTTGGGTTGTCTTTCTAACCGATGGATTTCTCTCTCTATATGTTTTTCTCCATATCTTTCTTTGTATCTTACCCTCATTTCATGTTCGATATCCTTTTTTCTCCTTTAATAGCTCTCAATTTCTTCCAGTGTTTTTGTTTTAGCTCTATTGACTTGTTTCTTACCTCATTTTGAAGTCCTAATTTCTTTTCACTGCATTGTTCTCCTCTTAGAACATCTAAATTTTGTATGTCTGGTCTTTCAGATACTGTGAATCGACTAATTAGTCCAAAAGCTTAAGCTGTTAGAGTAAGTGTGTTATTTAATTATTTATACTTTAACACTCCCCCTCATGTGTGGCCCTCTTTTTTTTGGTTAGCCATACACGCAGAATTTTAATATCAAGGAGTAGTTGGGTTTTGAACCCAAGATTTGCCGCGAGGCAATAGCTCTGATACCATGTGAAACAACCTATTGTGTTTAAAATTAAAAAATTTGTGAAAAAACCTGTTAGTAGCAATCTGCAATTTCAATGGCAAAGCAAAATGAAATAGGCAAGCACAGGCAAATGCACGAAGTTACGTGGTTCAACGTCAGGCCTACCTCCACAGTAGAGGGGAGGAGAAAATCCACTATAGGAACTAGATATTACAAGAGAAAATCAGTTTCTCTCACCAAACCCACCCAGAAACTCTTGGACACCCTTCTCTCTCGTTTTGGGCTCTCAACCCTCTTAACAACAAGAATACAAAATAAGCCCTAAAACCTCTTATACAAAGCGGGTCATTACTCGAACCGGGCTGAACTCACTAAAATAACGGGTCAGGCCGAGGCCACTTCCCGTTTCACAAATATTTTGGACCCAATTGGGTTGAATTCAAGACGCCTAACTCAACACAACCAATTATTCCAAAATCTTAAGCTGTTAGAGTTGGTGTTATTTAATCATTTATACTTCAACACTCCCCCTTATGTATGACCCCTCTTTTCTTTGAGTTGGCTGTACACGTGGAATTTTAATATCAAGGAGTAGTTGGGTTTTCAACCCTAGACTTGCCATGAGGCAATAGCTCTGGTACCATGTGAAAACAACCAATTACTCCAAAAGCTTAAGCTGTTATAGTTGGTGTTCTTTAATCATTTATACTTCAACAGATACATTCATGTACGATTTTGACATAAACCCACATTTTGAATTTTGCATTGACTTCCAGTATTCAGGTTTCAGAGGAAAAACCTCAATTTTCAGTCTACATCTTTCAATGGAGTTTGGTTCTATACTCCTGTTCACAGAAGACAGGTTGTAATTGTTCGAGCTTCGTCTGAAATAGAAGGAAAGGATCCAGAGGGTGTATCTACACCTAAGAAGGCGCCTGAAGAGGCCGTGTCGGTTGAAAATCTTCCATTGGAATCCAAGCTCCAGTTGAAGCTCGAACAGAAGCTAAGGATGAAACTTGCAAAGAAGATAAGGTTGCGGAGGAAACGGCTTGTGCGTAAAAGGCGAATGAGGAAGAAGGGAAGATGGCCACCTTCGAAGATGAAGAAGAATAAGAATGTATAATCACAAGTGGCACTTGCAGGTTCAGAGCCAGCTCTATTTCTGATTCATCTTTTGCATTTTGGTTGTTTGTTTTTAACTTTTTGAATTCATCTGCATTTGAACATTTTCTGTCTGTTGGTTTACATTCAACAGCAATGTTGTTGGTGCTATGCAATGGAATTTGGGTAGAGGGCCTCATGAGTTCTCATTTGTTTTTTTAGAGTTGATGGGTTATAGAAAATTTAGATATAAACTAACTTCAATAGCTGAGTTCTTTGTTTCCTTTGCTTCATGGGAATGAATGTTTATGTTTTGATTTATATGGTTGGGTGATTGTTTTCTTTATGTGAGCACAAACAGTTAGGGAATCTCTTTACTTCAGATCATAAAAGTTGGAGAAAATCATAGATTGCACTTGCTTTCCGCATCCATTATTTGTTGAATTAGGATTCTCCCGCTAGAAACCTCTTGCTATATTGCTGTGCATGTTTCTCTTATAAATTCATTGATGAAAACTTTTATATTGTATTAGCCTTGTGGTTTCGGTGATTGGGTACAGAATCAAGGAGTAAGATGTGGATTGAGAAAATTAAGAATGTGTTTGCTTCGTCGTTCTTATACCTTGGGTAATAGCCTTTCAAGGTTCTTGACTTGCTCGCAGTTTCTTAGATATCATGGAATGCATGGGCTTTTTTATTCATTTCGTTTCCCTTTTTATACTTAAGCGTGAAGATCCTGACCTCAATTTTGTACATTTGATGTCATTATCACCGGGGAAAAAGCCCACCTTCGGTGTCACGATATTTGTCTTGTTTCGTAATTCGTACTATCATTTTGGTACTACAAAGTACAATTCTCCTTACAATTCTGATGGGAGTATGTGTACTTATTTGTCATTTCCCTCTCGAATGTATTTCAAAACTGACTTCTGGATTGTTGAGCGTATGTCTTCAAAACCGTATTGGTTGAGCTCCTTCCATAAGATCCAAAGACTGCAAACCGAGTCACAGACCAAAGGAAATGACTCCTCTTAGAGAATTAAGAAAACTCCACTTGGTGTCGAACCATTTAAAAACCATGCTCCTAAACATGCTGGGCTATAATGAATGAAAATGTGATTGTTCAATTCTTCCCTTGATTTACACATGCTGGACCTGTTGGAGAAACAAAAATTCTTTCTTTGTAGAACATTGGAAGTGTTGATCCTTCCAAGCGTCTTTGTGTCAAAAGCCTTGGAATCTAGAGGGGACCTGAGAGCTCCATTCCCGTTGCATCTAGTGAAAGAAATGAGCAAATGATTTCACTGGGAAGACTCTGAAATTCCAGTGCCACCTTAGACCTCACCTTACAATCTAGTTATGTTAGTGAGATATAAACCCCCTCAATAACTCCTAGCAGCCTATGAACACTTACGAAACTTTGATTCCATGAGGTACCTAAGAAAAACCCACCCCATGACCACTTTCTTCTTAAAACAATCTGAAACTTTTGCCTCCCTACCCTCCACTCTCACTAGCATAAGAAGGCCCAAAAAACCATGGCATGAGGAAGTTAAGGACAAGTTTCTAACCAAAGTCTACCCAAAATACTATACCGCCTACCTTTTCCACCCTAAGTCTATCCCCAGTAAAAGCCCATTTCTAATTTGACACACTGACAGCCAGGCCCCAAACCCTTTATCACCACATATCTCTCTACATTCCTACCCCCCCCCAATATTTCCCATATATGACTTCCCTCCATAATGCCACCCCCACGAACCACCATAACCATTTCCCCATCAATGGCTTGTTTCTTAGAATTGCATTTCCCAACCCTAGGCATCCCTTATGTTTAGGCTTGCACACTGTTTCCCAATTCTCTATATGCTCCATTCTTCTCCCCTCATTCATCCCTTCCCATGGAAAAGCACTCTTAGTTTCTCAATTCTATGCCTTCTTATATTCTACTTGGGTATGTTGAAAAGAGACAAAAAAGAAGTGTGCAATTTTGGTCAAGGCTTTAATCAAAGTTATCCTCTCTCCAAATGGTAGATTACTTTTCTTCCCTGTCAACTTCCTTTGCATCCTCTCAACAGTGGAGGCCCGCAATAATTTTGATGGTATGCCACCTCCTAATGGAAGACCCAAGAATATGTATGGAGATATTCCTCCTTACAACCAACCAGTCCTACCAAATAATGGGCCCTCTGCTGTAGATTGAAAGTTGAAACCAACCAGAATACTCTTCTTTAATTTGCTATGGAGTCTGAACATTCACTAACGATCTAAGGATAATCTAAGTGCATCAGGTTTGAGTTCCTGGTGAAGATAAAGGAATCATCCACAAACTAGAGGTGAGTGATGGATAGATTTTGCTCGTTTCTGCCTACAGTCACTCACACTGTCTATCAATCCCTTTTCCTTAACATTGTTTATAATACTACTGAACTCCTCCCCCTCCATAGTGAACAAAAAGGGTGATAATGGATCCCCTTGCCAAAATCCTCCCGAGCTACCAAAAAGAAGTACTAGACACCATTTAGTAATTATAAGAAAGCTTGGGTCAGAGATGTACTCCAATATCCATCCCCTACATCTTTCTCCAACAGCCGCCGTACTCTCTAGAACACCACCCCAAAACCCCAATCCGATTGGTTGTAAGCCTTTTCCGTGTCTATTTTACAAAGCAACCCAATCTCCCCACTTTTCCACATGTACACAAACTTTCATTTGTGATTATCGCATCAACAAGAATCTGGCGACACCATTCAAAAAGAAAAAAGAAAAAAAAAAAGAATCTGCGACCTTCTAAACTCATTGGTCTGATGTCTCTGGTGCCCTCTACCCCCGTCTTCTTAGGAATGAGTGTCAAAAGTTGCTTACATCTTCGTACTCATTCGGCACCACCTCTAAGAAAGAATTCTCGCATGACCTGGATCAGTACCTCCCTTATAAAATCCCAAGTGAATCCCTTGGGTTTAGGGGCCTTGCCCTCGTTCCAAGAAAATATTGGCTTCCTCCCTTCTTTCTACTAAAACCCTTCTTCACTAGTCAATTCGCTGGATAACGTCTTAAAAGTTAACCCCATCCAATAAAGGTGTCACTACAATTCCTTCTTTGTGTACAACTTCGTTTAATTTTTTTTGCTTTGTTTCTCTTTCTCCCTGGGCCTCTCCACCAGTCAATTCAGTGGATAACCTCTTAAAATCCCAGCCCCTTGCCACCTCTAAATTATGCCACAATTATCCTCTTTTTCTTGGATTTGGGGAACCATAAATCCCGTCACCACGCCATCTGAACTTGTCTTCCCGCAATCTGATGAGAACAGAACCTGATAATTCACAACGATGTCCTTCTTACTCAATTGACTCTGCATTTCACAAACTATTGCCCTAGGAACTCCCATCCTACATTTCATCTCAATCCCACTAAGATCCCTGGCATTCTATGATAGTCTTCGTGGTGAACGTATGTTCCCCTCCCCCCTTCTTCTATGGGGTCTTGACCACCACCTCTGCTATCGTAATTAATTGACAATTCCAACTTTTTGAGTTCTGTAGCTAATTTAGACAGTGACCTCCCAACACATTTCAATTCATCTTTTGTGCTGCTTCACATTGACAATTTAGTTATTCAGCCCGATCAAATTACTATTCGATCATTGACAGCTTTGACGGTAGAATATGTAATAGAATCTGAAGATTCTTCTAGGGTTTCTCTTCCCCATTTGGTCGTAGTCTCTTTTGACTAATCTTCTGACCAAACCCCTCTAAACTCTTTCTAGTTCTCGTCTCCTCCACCCTCTCTTTGGTTATCTTGGTCTTTTCCAGGACAACACCATCTTATCCCTCTCATCTACGAGGCCAAGCAATACCCGCCTCCTTGACTCTCTGTCTTTTCCTGGAGAACACCATCTTGTTCCTCTCATGTACGATGCCAAGCACATGCCTTTCAAAACGCCAAAATCTTTTGGGGACCTCGTGCAAATGCCATGCCACATTGTACAGATAACCGTATTCAGCATTCACAGAAGCATATGGTTTCAGGTATTTTCTGAACAACATGATTTGGTATTGCCAAGACCAATTTTTGTAAAGCCTAGAAAGTCATTTGCGGCATAATAAAAAACGGAGGATGGCACAGATTTAGAGCTGTCAGGAATAAAAAGGGTATGGTTATGAATGTTGGTGACAATTCATTCCATCAGTTTGAGGGTCATGGTCAACAAGAAAGAGAAAGGACCAAGGCCAAGTAAGGTGTGCTTGAATACTATCACAAATCCATCAGTTTGCATTGAGGGGAGAGTGCGCATTATAAGAGGGTTTGATGGTTTTGGGGAGGTGGGTTTTGGTATCTATAATAGAGAGAAGAAACTAAGAAAGGGTTTGAGTTTTATCATTAATTGTGTGTGTTTTTAATCTTAATAATAAAAACTTCAAAGAAGAGAAGAAGACAAAAAGAAAGAAAGAAAAAACGAAATATAACCTGTTAAACCAGTAACCAGTCTCTCTCTCTCCCAATTTCTCTGGTCATGTAGCGACTTCTTGTTCCATTTGTGCCATTCTTTTTGTCACAGACTCACTACTTGGCCTGCAAATGACATCCCTTATGTTTTGTATACCATCGTTGACTCTATGACAATGGCATCTCTAATATCAATGATGCCATACTTTCAACATGTCACTTGGTTTGGTTCACTAAATTCTTCCTAGTTTGCAGCATGACTTGAAATCAAGGATTGAAATTTCAATTTCAGTTTCGGCTGCCGAAAAAGAAATTTCGGTGGCAATTTCGGTTTTAGTGGAAATTATAATTCGGGCTGAAATTTAAAACCATGCTTGAAACTAGTTGATCTTTATTGCATATGGATGTATATCTTTACTATCTTGTGTCAAACTCGTACTCATCATCCTGTCCTTGATATTTAATCCAACAACAGCTCACTTTTGGAGAAGTAGTTGTTAATCCATCATACGACCTTTAACATGTTTGTATGCCCTACTCATCATCCCATCCTTGATATTTGATCCAAAAGCAGCTCACTCTGTGAGAAGTTGCTGTTGGATCAAGTATCAATGGTGGTACTTCAATCATACCACCTTTATGTGTTTGTACGCCCTTTCATTATATAATTTCCCTATTTGAGAAGTGTTTGAGAAATTATACGATGAATGGGTATACACACTCGTACCCTCATCCCATCCGTGATATTTGATCCACCTTTACGTTTTTGTATGCCCTTTCATCATATAATTTCTCTATTTCCATTTCCTATCTTTTGCCCTCTTCTTAGAAGACAAGTTTTAAGTAACTCGATAAACCCAAGGGCACAGAGAAGATAGAGAAACTAAGGCCGATGGCATAGATGACTGTCTTTGATTCCTTAGAAGACATTATAAAAGAGAGATATCTCATCCATCACCTTGCTACATTTAAAACGTTCTGGATATTCTTATAATTTTTCAATTATTCTGAGAATTAGCTAGGGCCCAGAACGACATGGCCTCGCTAACATCGGAAATAAATCTAGAGAAGAGTTCAGGGAAAAAAAAATCAAAATATGCATTTAATTCGGAAAATTTGGGTTTTTTTAACAAACAACATGCCATCTTCATATATATCACATATATATTATTCATGTCCTCAATCCCATCAAAGTGGGATGGACTATAAGAACATCACTGAATCAAACACAAGCTCCCAAAATAAAAACACTGACCACAAGCACATCACTGAATCAAACTCATGCTGAAATCCCAAAGCTTCTTTGCCAATTCCATAACTGTAGCTTGAGTCTGTGGCTTGGCTATGTTATTATCACTAAAATACGTGCCCGTAACTCCCTTGACCTGTGGATGCAATGCCACATAGCACTGTGTCGACGCCCCCTGTGGAACAGTTTTAAACAATTTGTTAAATACAACAAGAAGACCATATACAATGGTCCGATGCTGCAGAAGATTGGTAGTGATACTTCCTGGATGAAGTGAATTCGCAGTTATCTCCACCCCTTCTTCCTTGAGTCGTCTTCCAAGCTCATTCGCATGCAATATGTTTGCAAGCTTTGATCGACCATATGCAACAAGACTACTATACTCCGATTCATCATTGAGTTTATCTTTGTCAAAAGGAATTCCTGAACGATTCGCAAACCCATGACCATCAGATGAAACATTAACAATCCTTCCTTCTACTTTACCATCTCCTGCGGTCTTTTTCATGGTATCCAACAAAAGATGAGTCAAAAGAAAATGACCAATGTGGTTTGTTGCAAACTGCATCTCTATGCCATCTGTGGAGAGCTTGAAGGGAGTTGCCATAATTCCCGCGTTGTTAATGAGGATGTTGAGTGGAAGACCCCTAGATTTGAATTCGGACGTGAATTTTCTAACTGATGCCATTGAGCTGAGATCTAACTCCATGACATCGAGTTTAGCGGTGGGAATTTCTCTGATGATTGTTTCTCTAACATCTTCACCAGCTTTAACATTCCTGACCGCCATAATAACATGAACGCCACTCAATGCAAGAACACGAGCTGTCTCAGTGCCAATACCATTAGATGCTCCTGTGACAATGGCAGTGAGGCCAGTTCCGTCGATCCCTAGAGTAACATCCTCTGCTGTTGAATTAGCAGAAAATCCAGAAAGTCCTCTTCTTGCAAATAAAGGCATCTTTGCTTATCTAGAGACAAAAATCCTGAAATGAAATGCCCAATATGATGACTTTTTTCTACTTGATGTTGGTGTTGGAAAGAAACTGAAAACCAAGTTGCTTATATAGGGACTAGGGAGGGATTTTGGGCCAAACGTGCTTTTGACACAAACCTAGGTCAACTAATCGTTTAATGTGAAAGAATTTGGTCAGAACAGGTGGATTTCTAGACGAGCCACCAACTGGTCTGTTGTGTATGAAACTTCTGAAGAGTTTTTTTTTTTTATGGGTAAGACCCGAATACACGTTTTGAAACTATCGAAAATGCCGGTGATGCTGGTACAAGAAATTATTTTATTTTTAGGTAGAGAAGGGGCAGAGACAGGCCCCTAAGATGACATGGAAAATATGGATTATTTTAAGATTAAAATGAGGCATACAAATTCAAGATTTTCTTAATAATCTTTTAAATATTAGGAGAATTGGCCGGGACCAACAACTAGATATCGGTCCCAAGGCGTTTTACTCATTGTTTGGGAAATGATATCCCCCGGATGCATAAAATCCCAACCTTAACGTTATTCCTTAAGTTTTAAGGGCAAAGAAAAATGTTAAAGGGGGTGAATTTATCCTTAAGCAGTGAACCATTCTCACAGAGACCATAAAAGGCGTTTTGGGGGGGGGGGGGGATTATTTCCTTATTGTTTTTGTCTATTTATGAGTTGCACATCAATTGGGCAGAATAGATGGGGCTCACCTTAGATGATCCCAATTCTATTTTTGGGCTCTTGAATGTTGTTGGTTGTAGCCGAAATTACAATGCTGGGCCATGAGGATAGGGCCCACCATAAGATTATTAAGGGTCAAAATCTAATCTATCACACAATAGGCACGGCCCATCTCAAGATCATCGTTGCATTGAATATGTAACGATTGGCCTTTTTCTTTTCATTTCAATGGATAATTGCTTACTATTCTCCAACCGATGGGAATTCGGAAATTCGGATTAACAATGACCATGGTGGGGCCATCCCTTACCTGATGGGAGAGTAAGCTGGGATATATTTTATTCTTTCATAGGCAGGCTATCCTCATTTCACAGCCCTATAGATAAAAGGTAACGAATCATGGAACAACTTATCCAAGGATTTCTATACTTATATAGGTAGCTATTGTTAGGTAACTTAGCAATATGCCAAAACCTTCAGAGCTGATGGAACACATTAGGCAAGGTTCTTGAAACCTATCCCATACCAGGCTGGTCCCACCCAATCCCATAGTTAGGCGGGCCCCAACTCAGGACAGTAGCATTACACTACGCTTCCACTTCCGCCGTCCTCGGTGGCCCACTCTGTGACGGCTCGACTATGACCTTTTTGAGGTAACCCTCCACTGCTCACTTTAGCTTTGTACTAGATAGCCCTTTTCAGGTAGTCCTCTCCAAAGGTCGCTCCTTCCGTGACTCGAACACGGTACGTAGCGGTTGCTATGATACCAAATTTTAGGTACCTTGCCATCACGCCAAAAACTCTAAAGCTGATGGAACTTGTTAGGCAAGGCCCTTTAAACCTGTCCAACACCAGGCTAGGTCCCACCCAGTCCCATACTTAGGATGGCCCCACTAAGGACCGTAACAGCTATCCTCAGTAATAGCTCCAAATCCCCAGCAAGGCCACCATCTTTCAGAGAAGCGTTTCAATAAGACACAAACATTTATAGCTTTAGAGGTAGTGGAGTGACGGTTTAACCTAATAATTGCGGCCCTCGCTCAGAATCAGCTATCGATAAGCTAGAAGGTATGTTTCCATGAGAAATTATATGATGAGTGGGCGTACAAAATGATACTCATCATCCAATCCTAGATATTTGATCCAACAACCGCTCACTTTTTGAGAAGCTATTGTTGGATCAAATATCAAGGGTGGTACTTCAATCATACCAACTTTACATGTTTATACGCCCTTCCATCATATAATTTCTTTGTTTCAGAAATTATTTGATGAGTGGGCGTACAAACTCGTACTCATCATCCCAACCTTGATATTTTTTTTATGACATAGGGTATCCCCACCCCAATATTTTTTTGGAACGGGATGAGACAATCCTTGATATTTGAACCAACAGCAGCTCATTTTTTGAGAAGCTGTTGTTGGATCAAATATCAAGGGTGGTACTTCAATCGTACCACCTTTATGAGTTTGCATGCCCCTTTCATCATATAATTTCTCTGTTTCCATTATCTATCTTTGGCTCTTTTCTTCCAAGACACGTTTTAACTCAAAAAAACCTGAAGGCACAGAGGACATTAAGAAACTAAAGCCGATGGCATAGATGACTGTGTCTTTGGTTCCTTAGAAAACCTTATAAAAAGAGATATTACATATAGATTATTCATGTCCTCAACATTCCATCAAACTGGGATAGACTACAGGAACATCACTGAACAGAAGTTCCCAAAATGAAAACAAAAAAAGCAACAATTAAATGCAAGCTGAAATCCACGCCATTTGGAAATCTGTTGTTTGGGGTTGCGACCACAAGCCCATCACTCAATCAAACTCATGCTGAAATCCCACAGTTTCTTTGCCAATTCCATATCTGTAGCTTGAGTCTGTGGCTTGGCTATGTTATTATCACTAAAATATGTGCCGGTAACTCCCTTGACCTGTGGGTGCAATGCCACGTAGCACTGTGTTGAAGCCCCCTGTGGAACAGTTTTAAACAATTTGTTAAATACAACAAGAAGACCATATACAATGGTCCGATGTTGTAGAAGATTGGTAGTGATACTTCCTGGATGAAGTGAATTAGCAGTTATCTCCACCCCTTCTTCCTTTAGTTGTCTTGAGAGCTCATTCGCATGCAATATGTTTGCAAGCTTTGATCGACCATATGCAACAAGACTACTGTACCCTGACACATCATTGAGTTTATCTTTATCAAAAGGAATTCCCGAACGATTCGCAAATCCATGACCATCGGATGAAACATTAACAATCCTTCCTTCCACTTTACTATCTCTTGCAGTTTTTTTGATGGTATCCAACAAGAGATGTGTTAAAAGAAAATGACCAATGTGGTTTGTTGCAAACTGCATCTCTATGCCATCTGTGGAGAGCTTGAAGGGAGTTGCCATAATTCCTGCGTTGTTAATGAGGATGTTGAGTGGAAGACCCTTAGACTTGAATTCGGACGCGAATTTTCTAACTGATGCCATTGAGCTGAGATCTAACTCCATGACATCGAGTTGAGCGGTGGGAATTTCTTTGATGATTGTATCTCTAACATCCTGACCAGCTTTAACATTCCTGACGGCCATAATAACATAAACGCCGCGCAATGCAAGAACACGGGCTGTCTCAGTGCCAATACCATTAGATGCACCGGTGACAATGGCAGTGAGGCCGGTTCCATCGATCCCTAGGGTAACATCCTCTGCTGTTGAATTAGCAGAAAATCCAGAAGGTCCTCTTCTTGCAAATAAAGGCATCTTTGCTTCTCTAGACACAAAAATCCTGAAATGAAATGCCCAATATGAAGGCCTAGAACTGAGCAATATTCAACAGAGACCCCAAAAAATAACTTGTGACGAACCCAAAAATCCTGAAATGAAATGCCCAATATGAAGGCCTAGAACTGAGCAAAATTCAACAGAGACCCCAAAAAATAACTTGTGACAAACCCAAAAAAACAAGTTGCTTATATAATAGAGAGGGATTATTATGAAGGAGGGCCAAACGTGTTATTGACACAAACCTAGGTCAACTAATCGTTTAATGTGAAAGAGTTTGGTCAGAATTGGGGGACTTGTAGACCAGCCACCATGATTCGAATTGGTTTGTTGAGAATGAAACTTCCAAGGAATTTTCTTAAGACCCAAATACACGTTTTGAGACTATCCTTCTTGTCGTCTATGCCGGTACAAGAAATTATTTGTTTTAGGTGAAGAAGAGGCAGAAGCATGGAAAATATGGATTTTTTACATATTTTCCATGGGTCCCGCTATTGGGCGTTTTACTTAATGTAAATTGCCTATTAGTAAGTTGTTCATTTATCGGGCAGACTTTGTAGCCAATCATAGTGCCAGTCCTTTTGGAAAGGGCCCACCATAAGATTATTGATGGTCAAAATCTTATCGACACCGTCCCATCTCAAGATTATCATTACATTGAATCTTATCCACCCCTTTTGATTCCTTAGGGGCCGCTTGGATACGCGGATTTTAGAATCCAAGCTTTTAGTTTGACAACAATGTAAAAGAGGGTTAGAGATAGTAGAAGAAGAGGACCGGCTGTCATTTTTGACTTCTCTCCATAAGCCAGAGAGTAGCAGATCCTCCCATATTTCCAGGTTTTAGAAATCATATGATGTATGAGATATTTTTAAAACCTAATTTTCTTGCTTAAAATCCAAGAAACGCTACCGGGACAGCATCCAGCAGCTTGATTCATACCCTCTTTTACACTGTTTTCAAACTAAAAACCCGGATTCTAAAATCCGCGTGGCCGTTTGGATACGCGGATTTTAGAATCCAAGCTTTTAGTTTGAAAACAATGTAAAAGATGGTTCATGATCAAGCTGTTGCCGCTGTCCTGACAGCATTTCTTGGCTTTTAAGTAAGAAAAAGTTTTAGAAACCTCATGATGGAAGAGGTTTCTGAAACCTAGCTCTCTTACTTAAAATCCAAGAAATCCTGGTAGGAAAACAGCAACAGCTTGATCATGAACCCCACTTTTCCACTGTTTTCAAACTAAAAGCCTGGATTCTAACGTATCCAAACGGCCCAATAGATAAGGTATATTATACAAGTAGGGTGGCAATCCCTATGCTTAGATAAGATAAAGTTATCCAAGTTGGGAAACCAATCCTGGAACAACATATCCAAGGATTTCTATCCATATATAGGTAGCTATCCTCGGTAATAGCTCCAATTCCCCAGCAAGGCAACCAAATGAATAGTGCATCTTTCTATGGAGTGTTTCAGTAGGACAAAAAAAATTATGTCCTGGAGCTTATGGAGCCAGGTTTGACCCATAACTGTTGCCTCTCCACATGTAATCAGGAAACAAAACAAGGTTTTCAACCTTACCTCAGCTAAAAACATCATTATAATTATCAGATAAAGATGCCTTAAATCCCCATAAGCATTTCTCCCGTAATTTAAGATGATTTTTACTAGATTTTCCTATCAACCATTGATTTTAAGAGCACACTGAAGAGATTCCAAGCCCAAAGAAAGAATATACACAACTTATCACTCAAAGCAGGTCATAACATCTCTTTCCACAACACACAGCTCATCATGAAATGGAAAGAATCACTACAGTCAAACCTGGTCGTTGCCCCGGAGAATGTTAAATTTGCAGAGAGGGCATGTGGCATTTAGGCGGAGCCATTTGACGATGCATCCTGAGTGGAAATAGTGATTGCACGGCAGTGAGTGAAGCTCCACCCCATCTTCATACTGAGAGAGGCAAATGCAACATTCCTACATCATCAACAGTTCAATACACATATGAGTAGAGGTTCTCACTAACACTATTTTGTGTGAAATTCAGAACTGCAAACTTCTTTTCTTAATGATGGAGAAGTATTATCAAAAGGAAGATACAATAAACACGTAGAACTGCACTTGCGTGCATTTCAAGCGAATGGAATGAAGTCTTTCGCATGGATTAAATGAATAAAACGAATTCTTTCCATGCCATGCACGAGAGAATATAATCAAAAGGTCTGCATTTCAAGCGCATGAAATGAAGTTTATTACATGGATTAAATAAACAAATAGAATTCTTTACATGCCACGCACAAGAGAAGCATTGTTTACTTAACGAAGAAGACAAACCAGGTCCAAATCCATGTTTGTCTATTTTGTTATGGCTACTGATATTGGCACTACTGTATTTTAGTAATTGCACTAACTCCTCGTCTTTTATTATTTAATGAGCCATCAAAGGTTATTACTCAACTCAACAAAGCTATGATTTGTGGACACGGACACGAGTGTTGAGCCTCGACACGGACACGGGGTGTCGGACACGGCAAACTCCCAATATTTAGAAACAGGGACACGGCTAAATAGAAAGTACATATACTCATGATTTGTGAACACGGATTCGTGTGCCGAGTTTCGACCAAGTTTCGACACGGATACGGGTATTTGACATGGAAACCACTAAAAACAAGAAATAGTGTCACACTCATACACATACATACATATTAATTTGCTAACACTTTAGCAGTACATCTAAAAGTGTCTAAAGGAGTGTCGACACGTGTGGACACAGGTGTCGTGTCGGACACGACACTTGTGTCGGACATAAATTCGAAGTGTCGGCCAAATCATAGCAACAAAGCCTTTGTCCCAAACTAGTTGGGGTCGGTCCATCAAAGGTTATTACAGTTCCCAAAAATGCAAACACGAGATTAAGTAGAGAATACAACCTTTCGGCTCATCACTATAGAGAAGACAACCTTTCGGCTCATCACTGTAGAGAAGACAATCTCTCTCACAAACAGATGGCGTTTTTTTTTTTTTTTTGGTGAAGCTTTATACACAGATTCACATATCGAGTGTCGCTACGTAGTGTGTTCCTTTAGGAATTTTTTTATGTTTGTTCTGATGCAAGTTATTTACGCATGAGACAGTGCTCTCTCTCTCTCTCTCTCTCTCTCTCTCTCTCTCTCTCTCTCTCTCTCTCTCACAGTGAGAAGAAGTGACTCGTGCCAAGTTGATGGAGTAAAAAGAGGTAGGGGGAGACCGAAAACAACTTGGGTAGAAACAGTGAGGAAAGACTTGATGACTCGGCACATAACAGAGAACATGACCTTGGATAGGAGAGAATGGAAGAAAATGATTCATGTAGACGAACCCAACTAGTGTCAGGATTAGACTTGGTCAATTTGAGCCAGGTAGATCCTTTCACCTTCTTCATGAAAATTTTCTAAAGGATTCATTAGCTGACCCCAACTAGTTTGGGACAAGGGCTTAGTTGAGTTGAGTATATAAATATTTTTTTTCTAAAGGATTCATTAGCCGACCCCAGCCTTATGTAAGGAAAGGCATTCTAGAACCGCTACCCCCCAAGATCATTTTCCATAGATCCTCCATTTTCATTGAGAGTGGATTTGATGTGGTGCCCTCGTCTAGATTACAGTCCATCACTATGCCTAGAGTTTTGGCTTTCTGCTAGATGGCAAGTTCAGATAATATTTTGTGTGGACCAAGGTTGCCAGATCGGGAAGCGAAGGCTCTCAGTAAGGTGGGAAGCGGGAAGCGGGAAGGGTCGGAGAATTTTTTTTAATAGTTAAATATTTTTAAAAATTTAAAAATAAAAAATTACTAAAAAATATAAGAAATAATTATATGAACCAAATATTAAAAAAATACATTTTATTAAAAGATCCAACATTTACTTTAAGGAAAATCACTATCAACTGAAATGCTTGTGTTGACCAGTGCATTGACCAGTGCCTGACAAGAAGAAAAAATTTTAGAAACCAAATTATGAGATTTTTTTTACCGGACTTTTGAGATTTATTAATGTTTGGACATGATAGAATTTATGAATTTTTAAAATTGAAAAATACCCCATCGTTTGGAAGTTAAGATTTTGACCCAACCCGTTTTTCGAATTTTGTACTAGAACTGGAAAGTTGATTTTTTGGGGCTTGAAACTATTTTTAATAGATTCAAATGGGGGTTATTCCCTTATTTACATGTAAATCATAAGTACTTAAATGACTTTACATGTAAATAGTAAGAAGAGGAAGAGGAAGAGAAGAGGACTAGCAAGAGACAAGGAGGGTAGATAGTAAACGCGCTTCCCATAGAGTGGGATACGTGTTTCCCATGGAGGGAAACAAATTTCCCATACAGTGGGAATCGCATTTCCCACGTTTCCGAAATGAGATTCCCAAAAATCGGGGAATCGAGATGATTCCCATTTCCGAATCAATTTTTGGGGAATCGAGATTCCCCATTCTGAGTAGAGATTCCTGCTTCCTTGGTGTGAACTGCCCCATCCACCGAAGATAATTCATTATCAATAGATGCTAAATATGTTGTGAAGATGGAGAGTCGAAGGGCTACCTGATAATTGTGAGGTCACTTCTAGTATCTGGAGCTCCGTGATTTCCTTGTTTGATATCCAATGGGTTTTCCTAAGGTCATTGGTCAAAGTTTATTGATTCTAAAGGCACTTTTCCCTGTCAGATTGGGGTGGGTTGTTTTCTTTGGAAGCTATTTCTCATGGGTTCTCTTTGGGCTATTTGGAAAGAACGTATAGAAGAGTGTTTCAAGTAGTGTGTAGACAGATTAGAGTGAGTCGTCCCAAGGCAAGAGATAGCAACTATAGCTCAACTAAATAAAACAGACACTATAAAGTCACTTCACTTCACCCTGCATAGATCATCCCTAGGCAAGAAGATAGCAACTATAGCTCAACTAACTTTTCTGGAATGAAACACACTTCATCCCACATGTTTCTATATTTGGCCTCTAATAATCTTCGGTTAATAAACATTTCCCACTCACCATAACAATTGAGAATATATTACTTCAAATCTTCAATAGAATAATCTATAAAAGATATTGCACAACCGTAACACTTGTCTCATGACTAGCAGAAAAAAGAATTCAATTATCAGTGTGCTGCAGCCTCTCTCTCACTCTGTTTAAGCAGCTGGTGTCCTGTTGGGTTTTCTGTCCTAGCCGGTTTTGGATCGCAGATATCTATTTCTAAGATTTTAGGTAGATACGGTCTCTATTCTATATTGGGACATCTCAGTGTTCTTCATGTAAGTCAGATCTTTGTTCAATTAAACCTAACAAAAAAACAACCCTGCAGCACTTAGGTTGCTTAGAACCTCCAAGTAAGTACTTGATAGTAATATCTATCGACAAAATTTCAACTACAGTTGTAATGTAATTGGTGCCGGTTCTTCTGAACAGTTACTTGAGATAAGAATTATTAGAATTTCAAGTCTTACAAGTTGACAGATTTCTATTACAACTCACAAAATTAGGTTTTACTAAATAGAACTATGAAGTGAGTTTACTATCGTATTTTCCAAGAGCTTTTCACAGTTCTGGTGGCTTCTGTGCGTTTTACACATTAAACATAGCCGTGCATCATGATGTATCAATATGCGGCTACAACTATGTTCCCCACAGTGCCTCTAGTTCCTACACTTCACAATTCTGAGAAAACTAAATTAAGCTGTTTTCTGTTTCATGATTTCCAACAAAAACAAATCCTTAACCGTGCTGGGTTTTCACAAAACTACCCCAACTGTAAATAAATAATTGTAAAATCCAGAGAAAATAAACTTGAACTTGACAACAACAAGAAAAGTAGGTAAAGATACAAACCGAATCCTCAGGCAAAAGAGAGACTTCATTTGTAGAATTGCTTGCACTTGGTTCGGTTATTGTCACTGCAATGGCTTGCTGCTCCAAATCGAAGTTCTCCTGTTGGTTAGCCTGACGGAACTTAAACTTCGGAAGACCGCAGATATCAGCATCGGACGCACCTTCCTGACCCGCCACAGCATATAGAAATGCTATGATACATGGCAAGCAACAGCACAGGGCAATGCCAACGATACAAGCCAATGCCACACAAAATATTGCAAAAAACACGTCAAATGCTAGAAACACCACTGTTAACCTGCACTCGTTTTTAAAAAAACATTGTAAGCTTCATATGCGAGTAAAGACTAAAATAAGAAATTGAGATGTACTTAAAACAACGTTAAATAGCTAGATACTTAAAATGATTTATTTTCCTTTTTTTTGTTGTTTCTTAGCTTTTACTTGGTTTTTCATTGCTTCTGAAATACAAATGATCATTTCAAATATGTTTAGTTTATGTTTTTTTTTCAAATTTATACACAAGATGAAGGATGTTATTGTTATTATCATACTTCTCAGACTAGTCATAAGATAATGTAACCTTTACTGTTTGGAATATTTGTTAAATTCTTTGGGGGACCTGGAAGGAGAGAAATGTTTGAATTTCCACAACAAATCAGCCCCAAAAGAGAAGATTGTGGCAAGCATTAAAGACAATATCAATCATTGGCACTTGGCCTGTGATGTGTGGATACCTGTGTAGGCCGAATGTATCATATTCGAAATATGGTACCAATACTCGTACAGGATACTTCACGGATACTTCTGCTAGTCGAGCAAAACATTATTTCCTGACAAGGTTTAAAATTTCGGTTTCGGTACCGGTTTCGGATTGAAATTTCGAAATTTCGGTCGAAATCTGGTACAAAACCATAAAACAATATTTTATTCAATATTAAATTTCGGTGAAATATTAAATTAATATTAAAAAAACGGATTTTTTGGGTCAAATTTCGGAAAAACCGAAATTTCAACCGAAATTCCAAAATTTCGGCCGAAATAAATGACCGTTTCGGTGTCGGTCGGATTTCGGTCGAAATTTAAAACCATGTTTCCTGATTTACAATCTGCTCTATCGAGACTTCATGAGATGGAAACTCAAATGCTTACATAGGCAACCATTGATGTTACACCCCCCATTTATACAAGATATGATATCTCTTGCTAAAGGTGATAAGGGGCGATTTAAGCAAGGTCTAAATTTATAAATGAAAAGAGCTTGGACATCTGGCCTCCAAGAAATGCAATAATACTTTCATTAACAACATGGTCTATAGACACACTCCACGTTTCTAGGGGAAGAAAAAAAGAGCGATCAAAATGCTTAGCAAAAAACAATTTTAATGATATGAAGAAATACCGTAATTTCACAAGTTAATTTTTAGGAGAGCAACAACAGTGATCTTTGGCAGCTAGACAACACCAACGGCGACCAGAGTCCTGCCACCCAGGTAATACAGTTAGAGGAAAATCCAAAATCCGCTGTACACGGTCGAAAAAACAATCTAAAATCTACACTTAGGTTTTAGATTGATTTCTGATGGTTGACAGGAATCCTTAGCAGACCAAATTAACCTCTGGCATTGTATTAGTTGGATGATGAGAGTTTAAACAATGTTAGGCCACCAGACCCTTGAAATAGGGGTTCTTTTGTCATTTCCATGATATAGGGGTTTTTGTCATCTTCCATCATTGTCTTGCTTACAAAAGTATAGTCATGTTTTCAAACGCTTCAATATTATATTTTAGAAAAAGAAGGGTGCTAGGTTTTTGTGTGTGAGAGAGAGAGAACCTAACAACTTAAGAATTCGATTTCCGCGCAGATTCAGATTGTGATGGCAGAATCCTCTTTAACAAAAAATTACCCTGAAATAGATTTCCACGCTATGATTTGTGGTCACGGACACAAGGGTCGCGTGTCGACACGGACACAAGGGTCGCGTGTCGACACGGACACTCGACACATGGCAAAACCCCAAAATTTAGAAAAGGGACACAGCTAAAGTATATATAATCATGATTTGTGGATACGGTTTCGTGTGTCGAGTTTAGACATGGATGCGTGTTGTCTAACACAGAATGTCACTCTTGACACAGTACAAAAATAGAATGTCAAACTTGACACAGTCCAAAAACGTGCCCACATTAAGTCTACCACTTCTGGCAGTACATTTAAAAGTGTTCAAAGGAGTGTCGACATGCATGTCGTGTCAGACAAGTGTGTCAGCAATAACTTCAAAGGGTCGGGTAAATCATAGTTTCCACGGAAATTGGCTAATCAAAGAGCGTAAAACAGATTTCTGTGGAAATCAATTTCACTGGGAAGACTTTTACGCACATCCAAATGCTAACTAGGAGTAATAATGGCATTAGTACTGAATTACTACTGCTTTCAGTAAAGCTATTTTGCAGAGGACTTACATTAAACTCACTGAAAGATGTTTCAGACAGAAAACAAACTTCTAAAGTATAGCTCTTACCAGTAGAGGAGAGGAGCATCTTGCAGTAGTGCTTGGCCGCCAACAACAATCCAATAGAACCCAATTATCCACCAGAGAAACGAAATCATTGTATTCATGTACTCCAATTTTCTCAAAACGCTGAAAATCAGATATTAAGGGTCACAACAAAAAAATGACAATTCCAAACCAGTGAATACATTCATGATCAACTCCTTTCATATTGGATCAATGCCCCAAAGATTATAAAACAAATCAGATTATACAGGATGCATGTAATAAAACAAACTGCATTCTGATACATGCAGAATAGATCATGAGGTTTCTGTATTCTATGTTTGCAAGTTTGCAGAACCTGTAAGTGCATGTCTAACTACAGGAAACATATATTATGTCTTCGTTGTTATCTGAAAAGACAAATATACAGGCGTATAAAAATGGAATGCATTTATATGATTTTACATTGCGGAGAAAACATCAGAAGATAAATTCTTAAGTTTTATTACTGGTGCAGCAAAAATTGATTCCAAGTGTTTATTTTTAAAGCTCAAACAACTTTCAAATTCTTGCACAAAAAAATGAATGTATAATTGCTATACACACACACACACACATCAATATAAATATAATTATCAAGGACACTGACAAACAGATTAGAAGCATATAAACTGAATTTATCACTTCCAAGGGGAGCGGAAGACAAAAAAAAAAAAAGAGGAGCGGAAGATGTTGTGCCATTATTTTATGAGAATCGAGGAGATATCTTATTCAAAAGACTGCACTCAATCTATTGTAAGTGTATCACCCTAAGTTGTGTCGATTTCATTTCGTTCGGCCTTTGTGGTGTTTCGTTTTGGAAAAGATGCTGCGACCGGAGAAAAAAATAATAGTTAAAATCGTAAAAAAAAATCCAAAAATGGAAAGTTGCTAGAAAAATGTAAGAAGCCGAACCAAATATAAAAACACATTTTACTACAGTTTACACATTTTACACAATAGTTAAAACAATGAATTTATTGCAATACATCAATAAAAAAGAAAATCAATCATACAAAATTACATCCTGTCGCTTAAATGTCAAAGAAAAGTCATCATCTTTTATCTTTGAGATGAGTAGAAAGTTGTAGAAGTGAGATGAGTAGGAATTAGTAAAAGAGATAAAGTTTGGTGGTGAAAGTACGAAAACAGAGGGCTTATATGGGTTTATATAGGGGTTTCCATGTTTGGGGAGGAAAGAAGACGGAAAATACGCTTTAAACGGTTGTAAAATGTCAAATGGCTAAAAAATAAGGGTAAACGATAAAGAAAAAATGCCTTTAAAGGGCAAAACTGTGTTAAAAAAAAAAAAACTAGGTGTTTCGGGCAAAACATGACAAAACGGCTGAAACAAGACGAAACGGCCAAACTTGGACAAAACAAAATGAAATTCCACCAAGAACGAAACACAAGGAGTTTTGGTTTCATTTTCCAGACCGGAACGGAATGTTTAGGCCATTTCGGCCGAAATGAAATGAAATTGACACCTTGGTATCACCTTATGTGATCTATGGCCTCTAATTACAATAAACAGGCCGGGACTTGACGGTCGGGAACCATATAATCTCTTTCTCTCTCTCCATACATACATACATACATACAAAGAGATACCAAGAGATGATAAAGACAGAAAACCCGGACTTACTATTTTCAGTAAGCGTGGACTAACACTATTTTTAGTAAGCGTGAACTTACTATTTATAGTAAATCAAGAAAACCCCCTAGAACTCAAAGGAACGCCGAGATGGAGTGTGGTGGGGAAGCGACTCGGAATCTGAGCTTTGATGCCAAACTGATGTGGCCCAGGGAAAGAGAAATAGGAGAAGGAGAGGAAAAGAGAAGAAGAAGAAGAGGAAGAAAAGAAGAAGAAGATGGGAAGAAGAAGAACAGAAATAGGGGAGAATCTGTATTCTGAATTCATTAATTCATCCAAAGTTCTAAAATCCCTAGTACATGAGGCTCTTATATAGGCAATTGAAATAAGCTGGAAATAAAATAACAGGGAAAGTAAAATCCCTAAAACGAAATACCAAGGAAATAAAAATCCTAAAACTAAATAAAAAGAAAATAAATTCCTAAGAAGTGCTAATGGGCGCATATGCCGCTTATGGGGCCTACAATCTCCTCAAACCAGTTCTCCAAAAACGATCTAGTGAATAATTTGGTAAAGTCTGGCATGCATAGTGAGATCCTTTATGATGGGAAACCTCTACCCCCATTGTACTTTTTTCTTTGAATAAATTAGTATCATTAAAAATAAAATATAATTCCAAACAACAAACACGGTATCAAAATTCGGTCGAAACATGTCATTTTTGGTCGACATGTTTTGGTCTCGGTTGCCACAGAAATGAAACTCCACAAAATTGAAATTGTTACGAAATCGACCAAAATTTTAGTCATGTTTTTTTTAATGGCAGCCAAATTTATTGCAAAGGAAAAGACCGAGATGGCCAATACATGGAAAACAAAAAGAAAGAAAGGCTAAAATAAACAGCATAATGACTAACTCGCAAGGCGGAAGAGAGTAAAACAAAGCCAGAGATTTCTTTGAGACTCCTTCTCTAGCTAGACTATCCGCCTCCTTATTTGCAGAGCGACGCACATGATGAAATACCACAAGAAAGGAGGCAGTCCAATTGAAGATCTCATAAAAAAAACCTACCAAACCTCCACGGGGTTTGTGGGAGCCCTTGAGCCAACGGATCACATTCAAAGAGTCCCCTTTGACCACCACATTATCCAAACGATCTCTAACTACCAATTTAATCCCTTGCTGAATTGCACGAACCTCTAATTTTGTGGCATCTGCCACACCAATGGGACCGGCAAAGGCCCATATTATCTCCTCAAGCTCATTTCCCAAGAGACCACCAACCCCAGCGGGGCGAGGTTCCCCAAACTATAACCATCAAAATTGAGCTTCATGAATCCTAGCGAGGGGGCACCCACTCTTTCACAATTTTTTGCCAAGTCTCCGAGCTGTGGCAAATATCTCCCCAGACTCATGTTGGTCGTATTCTTAGGAGTAGGAATCTTCCCTCATAGGTGTCGCTCCCGTCCCGGAACCGCGATTCGGAGCTCCTTAGGAAAGAGCTTCCAAGGAGCACGACCCCGAAGAGACGGAAACCGCTCCCAACCTGCTCCTATTACTCCCTGCCATCACTAACTTCCTTGGATCAAACTCCTCCAACTCTTCAAAGTACTTCATTGGAGCATGCACGGCATCATCTTCAGAAGGCACGAGAACTCCAAACTTTAGGCATGCATTTATTTTGGGTCAACCAAGATGCATTTGCACACGGAAGCAAAGTAAAAGAAAACATAAAACTACACAAACAATAGAAATCAAGGTGGTATATATGTTATACATTTAGTCTAAAATGAATCTTACTATTCCAAATGTGTGTGCAAAAGCATGTCACTAGGTGTTAAAAGCATGTCACTAGGTGTTCGATGTTTTTAAACAATTATGGATGATTATCTTGTTTATGTTATGATTTCTATGTGTTTATCGATGCTTATTATAGAATTTTCTAGAGTTCCAACTTAAATTTTCATTCTACATATTTATGCATAAACTTCCACGAATTGACAAGATAACAGCAAAACAACATGAAATCACAGAATGATAACTCTAATCATAACCCATAATAATTTTTTGTCAAATTACCCCATATAAAAACCATTTCTCCTAACAATTATAAAACCCCAACACAACATGCCATGTAAGCAAATTCCAATCCAAAGACCTGCAATTCCTTACATTCATGACAAATAAATGAGTAAAATCGTGTAACACAACACAATCAAGTGAAAAAAAAACCCTAATTGTGGATTACCTGTTCTGACCCTCCCTCCCTTCTTCCTCCCCCTCTCTTTCCCGATTCCGCCTCCGATACTCTAGATAAACAAAACCCACATGCAGAAGACACTGCAGAGCATAACCCGCGATCCAAACCCTCAACGGCGTGGACGGCCTCTCCCTGACCGTTGATAAGAGCACAAATTCAGACACCAAAACAAAGGCAAAATTCCAGATCACATCAAGAACAACAATGGGCTTGGAATAGCCCCAATCAGTCTGCCGCTCTTCCAATTGGAGAGCGGCGGTCTCCCTGACGAGCATCGATGGCTCCCGCATGATCCGACGGCTGGTGGCGCGGCTTATCAGAAGGGAGAAATTCCTACTGGTGTTTGAATTAGGGTTAGGGTTTCTTCTGTTGGGGGTTTCGAGAAGGGGGGTGTGGTCGAACCCATGAGCTGAGTGTGGTTCTTCCTCCATTGTTGAAGAAATGGAGGGATCCGGAGAGATAAAAAGAAATTAGGGTTAGGGTTTCTTCTTATAGTCTGTTTTGTGCAGAAATTAGGGTTTGAATGTGAAAGGATGGGAGAGGGTTATGGTGTGGAGATTGGGAAAGGGGAAAATGTAGTTTTGGTGGGAGAAAACTATAGAAGGGTAGATTTGATGTCTGTGGGAAGAGATAAAAAGATGTCTCATGTCAATCTTTTTTGCATGCCTATCCGGAAAGTCGGAGATTTTGTCATGATTTTAAAAGTAAAACACTATTGCCACTACATGTCTTGATAATTACACAAACTCAGCTGGTCTTTCTTTTTCTAAACAGCTGTCAGAGGTTATTACAGACTTACAGTTCCCAAACATGTTAGTGCCAGTATCAGTAGTAGGGTCAACATCAGTAGCTTATCTTGATAATTACACTAACTTATCTCGTCTCATCTGAGTTTAAAGGGCCGTCGATGCTTCACTGCTACTACTTCTTGATAATTACACTAAATTATCTTGTCCTCCATCGTTTGCACAGCTGTCAAAAGGTTATTACAGTCTCCAAAAAGCTCTCAATAGAGTAAATGCCATTATCAAAAAGAGTGTAAAGGGTGTGCATATATCATCTCGCGGAAGTAGTAGAGCAAATGGTACTGTGATGAACGTATCCTAATGCAAATAGCATTGTGATCAACGTAACCTAGGAATAAAAAAACAAAAGAATCTCAGATGAGACAAATGGAGTTGTTGGACAATGACTAATTTTAAAAGGAGCATTCCCAAGCATGCAATGTGAAGGAGAAGAGTTCGAGAAATGGGCAGTTTGTCCATTTCCCAATCAATATTAGTTTAGGGCTCTCCTAATGGGATTTCTATGTAAGCTTAACCCTCTCCCACATTCTTTTTCTAGGGAACATCGCGTAATGAGAAATGATTTTAAGATAAGGTTTGTCAAGATTCTCCTAGTTCAACCCTCTTTGATATTGCCAAATGTAACAAAGAATTAGTTTATTTTAGTACAAAATTAAGGGTTTTTTTTTAAAAACTTCGTCTTATTTGCAAAAGCAGTCTTCTAGTCTGATAATTTACAAAATAGAGTCATCACCTTTGACTGAATTTTGCTCATGGGTCCTTACATCAATTGCTCTCAATCATTTTCTCCTCTCCCACTGACCACTCTCTTCTCTCTCTCTCATCTTTTCACATACTGGATAAGGACATTTTGGTCTTTTACCAGACAAAAAAATCTACCATGAGTAAGGGTGTCAATTTTGGCTCGGGCTCGGAAGCTCGCTCAAGCTCGGCTCGAATCCTTAACGAGCCGAGCCGAGCTGGCTTGCCAGGCTCTTTAAGCTTAACGAGTTGAGCCCGATTTAGGTCAGGCTCGGCTCGTTAAGAATTTAATATATTTAAATATATATATTATATATTAATATATACACTAAAAGGGTTATCCAGAGAGTGAAAGGGGGAGGCAAAATATGTCACTTCATTTTTGGAACCCCATTTGTTACTAGGACCACCCCCATAGTGTAAAAAAAGTAGTCAAATTACACTAGATAGGGCTGTCCAGGGAAGATGAGAGGTGTGAACTTAATATAACCCGAGCTCGGTAAGGCTCGCGAGCCTGACCGAGCCGAGCCTGGTTCGAACCCGAGCCTAGCTTTTGAGCTTAACGAGCCGAGCCGAGCCTCGGCTTGGCTCGTCTCGTTTACACCCCTAACCATGAGTCCATGAGAATTTTCGCCACAAATTGATGCTGTGGGGCATCAAATTTAACCTAGAGGGGATGACTCTATTTGTAAATTAATTATCAGACTAGAGGACTACTTTTGCAAACAAAGCAAAGCAAAAGACTTTCTTTGCGAAAACCCCAAAAGAAATGCTTCTGATATCAGAGTTTTTATATGGTGTTCGACCGTCGAGTACTGTTTGATATTTGATCCAAGAGCAGAACAATTTTTAAGATGCTGTCGTTGGATTAAATATGAAGGGTGGTACGTTTGACGTGCCTCCTTGACGGGACTTCACGGTCGGCCACTATATAATATCTCCTGATATCATATCCATAACCAGGGGTGAGCTTACTCTGGGTGCGCTTATCTTGTAACACTTTTTAAATCTGCGGGGGGGAAGGAGAGCTTTTTCGGGAACTCTAATAACCTTTGGCAGCTTGTTAAACAATGCAAAACAAAGTGAGCTCGCCCCATCATCAAAACATAGTCGTGTAGATATCATCCTTGAAAAGATGGTTCCGTAGATGGGTTCACAGAAATTCTCAACATGAGTTGTGTATTCCAATGGTCATGTAAAACTTATGCCTAAATTTTTCCTTAAACGTTTAGAGAGTTAATCACTCATGGAGAGAGTTAGTCACTCGTGCAGATATCATCCTTGAAGAGATGGTTACGTAAGATGGGTTTCACAGAAATTCTCAATTTGAGCGTGTATTCCAATGGTCATGTAAAAATTATACCTAAATCTTTAGCTTAAATGTCAATGGAGAGAGTTAATCACTCCTGGAATTGCATTTATTTTGCTAGGGTTCAACGCAAAGTAAAGATCCCTTGGGGAAGATCTCGGTAACCCTATGTAGTCTCGAGGACAAAAGAAATCCCTCAGGATGGACACCCACGTTGCTTTTGCGTGAAGGGGGAGATTGTGGAGGTTCCACGCAAAAGCAAATATCCCACAAAGAAAAGTGAATGGATGTGAATGGGCTTATAAGGACTTGGGCACCCTCGCCTTAACAGCTAGCTTTAAAGGGTGAGTTCTACCCAGGTTCCCACACTTTTCACACAGCCTCTTGAGTAACTGAGTACCATTCTAAAACCAATCATTATATTTTCATGGGACTGACTTATCTCTGCTTTTCCAGTCACCTGCACCACCAAATTTAGGGTTTAGGATGTACTCCTATCATACGTTCAGTTCTGGTTAGGCTTTAATACGAGATTAGGGTTCGAGGTCATCAAATTGAAGGTTGTGAGATGAGAAAATCCATGAGAACATCCATGAATCCATATGTTAAGGAGCTATTTCATAGTTATTAAAATGAAAAATACTTAGGCTGTATTGTTCTTTTATATGTAAGTAATGTAACCCACATCACACAAAACCACATGGGGGACTGGTCTTTTGATAAACACAATTCTGTGTTTTCTTTTATAAATGAAACCAAATAAATTATTTAAGCATCCAAATTGCCAAATGGCAGACAAAGGAACCAACTAACCATAACAACAGCCAATACTTTTCTCATTTCCTATTATTATTTAGATTTTATTCTTGTTACTTTTATTTCTTTAAATATCTGATTTATATATGGGTTCAATGGTTGGGACGAGGGGTATATCATATGAAGTTAAGGAATGGGGAGAAAGCACAACATCCATGTCTGTTCCTGCATTTTCGAACACACTATGTACTGGCACTACCTGCATAATCAAATAAAAACAAAACATATAAGAAAACAAAATATCATGGTTCCAAGCAGCAAATGTCTGAATTTGTTAATGGCTTTTCTAACAAGGGGTGCAACTGGGGCAGGTTGAGGCCAACCATAACCCAACCCGAGTTAACATTACCCCAACCCTAACCTGACCCAACAGAGAGCCTCGAGTCAAGGATGGTCAACCCTAACCCAACTAGCCTCTAAATTTGTCAACCCTAATCTAACCCAATTTTCCAAAACGACGAGGGTTGCCACCCTAACCCAACCTGTCTAACCCATTTTTTCCAAAACGAGGTCAGGTTGCCAAGGCCACATCCCTAACCAAACCAATGCGAGCCAAAATCAGGTTGAACCCATCAGGTTCTAATTGAAACTTTTTTATTAGAACCTGACACAAGTTGCACCCATGTTTCTAACTACTAAATAGAAAAGGGAGATGATATTTTCACTCCCCCCTGCATTATGTGCACGCTCCCGATTTGACGTGAAAAGTGGGCAACTTTAATGCTTTTTGACGTCAAATCATGTTATACGGGGGGCGCATAAGTAATGCAGGGGGTGAAAATATCATCGCCCAATAGAAAAATGCAAAATGAATAAGGGAGTGCAATTATTAAAACAAGGGAATGCGTATCATTTCCCTAAATAAAAAAGGAATCTAGAAACTTACAATGAGAGCAGTTTGGTTGGATTTTCTATTTCGTTTTATATAATCTTTTAGCATTTTTAGGAATTTTTTTTTTGAAAAGGGCAACAGAATATATATATATATATATATATATATATATATATATATATATATATATATATATATATGTAAAAACAGAACCGAGGTGGTCCTGAAGGAACAAAGATAATACAAAGATAGCAGTACAATAATTCAAGGAGGTAGATAGTCAAAGCACTCAAACGCGGCCCGAAAGACTCCTTTCTTGGCAAGGGTGTCTGCTTCATGGATGAATCTTTTATGGACTCTACCTCGGAAAAATACATGTAAATTAACCATTCACCTTACAAAGGCCCCCATACATCTAAGTGACCCAAGACACCATACACTTGCAACAAGAGAGGAAACCCAAAATTTCATGTGCTTTCTCAGTGTGTTATTTTTATATGTTTAGTCCATTGGATCGGTCAGAGTCCTAGGAGAGTCAAAAAGGTCCAAGCTTAGCCTTGCCAATGTGGTAGCTTGGGATAGATATTTATGTTTTGAAGTTAAGAGTAGGACTAGACTCCTAGTTCCCACTTGAAAGCTTTGGTTGCTGCTTCCTTTGCATGCCTTTGAAGTGTGAAGCTTCACCCTAGGTAAGACTCCTAGGAATCCTAGAGTGATTCTAAGTTTTGTTCTTCCCCTTCCCTTCTATAATTCCTTACTTGATCTCAGTCGTGATCTCCCTCACCCGGCTTTGTGTTTATTATTCAAGAACCTAACATCAAACCAGCCGATCACCACCCTTCCTAACAATCTCAGAGCCCCATGCCCAGTCCACTTTTCTGAGTGTCATATATCTGCAAATCCCTTACCCTAACTTATAATTAGAGGTTCCAACACCCATACAGTCCCAGTCAAATCTTAATAGTCCCCTAAATCTGTCATTACAGTCTCAGTCCAATCTTATCATTCCTCAAATCCGTCACTAATCGTCTCCTATAGTCCAAGTCTGTCATAAGTCATAACAGTCCAGATCTGTCAGTCCAATACTCACCTCAGTCCTAATAATTTTTTTTTTTGAAAAGTAATACTCAGTCCTAATAATCCTCATTATCCACATTCCATTCTACTGTTTACCTAATCTGCCCTACCCAGCACGGAAGCACCAGACCAGTTCATTGTTCCATTGCCCTATAGCTCCAACTACGTTCCAGACCCTAAACTTTTACCCTTTCTTTACAGCTATGAATCAAATCAGCAAACCTAAATCATCTTCCCTAATCAGTCCTACGTCAATGCTTCTTAGTTTAGAACATACGTATGGAGCCGACCATAATTGATCTAAGCCCTGCATGAGGGTAGACCACTTTACATGGTTCACTCAAAAAAGTTGTTATGACCAGGTGATCTTAACTCTCCGATCAAGATCCATAAAAAATGCTCTATACAAACATGCATTGATGTATATTCGATGAGCAAAAAAGCCATCAAATGCATTGTTCAAATGGTTGGGGTTTGGGCTATGTCCAATCTAAGGTTGAGTCTACTACATGGATGGGCATTGGATTATTCTTTATAGCTTTCCTCATATATATATATATATATATATATGGTACTTCACACTTTTTGAAGAGTTAGAATGCAGTCATTCATTATATCCATTCATCTATGCATATCAAATATGTAGGAAGAATAACATGATCGTGTACCTTATTTGGCTCCTCGAATGAATTCTCATCCATCAAATTTTGGGATGTCAATACAGCCTTCGTTGACCCAAAAGAGCTGATCGAGTTTGATTCCAATCCAGACACTAAAATCTTGAGATTTACCGCGTCACTCCCAAAGTTGACAATCTGCACAAACATTTCATCCAAACTCCCAATCAGTGAAACTGGCACCATGAATTTGGTCCAAGAATCCAATTAATTCACTTAAACATGGAGTGGACGGTAAAGACTATTAACCAACACCAAATCATGATAATTTGACCGACAGAAAGAAACGGGCAGACAAAGAAATGAACAGAGTCTTCTTCTCGAAAACCAACAATATTAATATCAAGAATCATCTAGTGCAAAAATCGGTATCACTTCTAGACATTTTGGCAGCAGTTTTGGGGGTCATGTAAGTTGAGCATACAATTCAAATAAAATAATTAACCAGAATACACATGTCTAAATCAGAAAACTTGGGAATATATCATACAATTGGGGATCATTAATGTTGGCTCTGATTAAGAGTTCTTGTTTCCGCTTCCTTGATACAGTTGGTTCGCTTTGAAGACCGCACCATCACTGATATATGTATTTAACCTTTTTTCTTCCACTCCATACGATGTGATGGATGGAGACTGATTTTGACTGAACTCTGTCTCTCGACCAGTCTATAATCTTCTTTCCTCTCTCCGGATCTCCAGGAACAAGGGCACTCCATTTTTTAATAGATCAACATGTTCACGTAATACACCCATTGATGGTTACTAGGAAAAAGCCCTTAATTTAAATCAGATTTACTTATCTATGGTGTAAGCTTAATGACCCTTAATTTTCCTTTCCCTTTTCTTCTTGATTTTTGGTATTATTTATAAGGTTTCAATGTGGAGTGTTCCCATAAATCAGATTTACCGAGCTATGGTGTAAACTCAATGATCTATCTCGGATGAAACTAATGTTTACGGAGTAACAGTGTCAACTTGATGGTATGAGGTATCTCCCTACTAGAAATAAACTGATGCTGAGTTATAGTTGTAACTCATTAACTACTTTCTAATCAATCTGTGAGGACTCGAACTTGTGTTTTTTTGGCATTCTTAAGGAGAGTTCAAGTACACCCATTTCAGATTGTTAGTGCAAACCCCATCTTGAGATAAGATGGAGCCTGAATTGGTTGAATCCCAGCAGGCGAAGTTACCAAACTGCAGCTACTTTCTTGAGGTTGGAATTGCCCAATTTTTTGAAACATCAAGTGACTGAAATTCCAATAAAAGATTAAGATATCAAAGCCCAATTCAGCAGAGATTGTACACCTTTATTCTTAAGTAGTAGCTGTAGTCCTCTGATCTTTGCCAAGTAATAGCAGAGGCAATCAAAGAAATGGAGAAATTTGCTTGGACGGCAGCATGAAGGGTTGCACCGCTTGACTCCTTGAAAAATTGTTGCATCCAGTAGCTAGGAGTTCCATACTGCTGCCATGAATTGAAGACAATGGCATCTGGGTCCCACCTTTGTTATTGAAGGTTGTTCAATTTTTAGAATGCCATAGAATAGAGATAAGTATCATTGATAAAATATTTTAAAAAGAAGAAAGAGAAGTAAAGGCCACAGAAAATTTTGAAATAAATGAAAAACATGTGTAGGTACCTATAAATGCTGCGATAATTGTCATTGACAAAAAGGGGTGCATAGCTGGCCATCTCAACGACGTCACTGTATTCGGAAGAGAAATGAGAGAAATGCAAATGCAGCTATTAAATAACCAAAAGCCGATAATATATATATATATATATATAAGCTATATGAGCTTCAAGCTCACAATCATTTTCCTCATATATATATATATAGAGAGAGAGAGAGAGAGTTAAGTGAAGCTACACATACGTGTAGCTAACTCAGCTACACCGACGGCTTAAAATACAGTGGGCCCACATTGTTTGGGTGATCCAAACCATTCATTTGATAGGCCCTCACATTGATAGGGTGTGCCCAAAAAATCAGCTCCATTGGATGATCCCAACCCTTCAAACTGAGGAGGCAAAAATGGACAGATTTGTGAAGGTGTTTACATGTCCATTTTTGCCTCTACAAATCGTAGGGTTCGGATGATCCTATGGAGCTGATTTTTTGGGAACACCCTATCTATGTGAGGGCCCATCAAATGAATGGTTTGCATCACCCAAACAATGTGGGGCCCACTGTATTTTAAGCCGTCGGTGTAGCTAAGTTAGCTACACGTATGTGTAGCTACACTTTTCTCACACACACACACACACACATATATATATATATATATATATATATATTAATATATATATATATATATATATATATATATTAATAACAAAACATTCAGTTGGTTATAAGTTTGAAACCCAAGAGTGCACCAAAGAACAAAAGAATACAACATGGGGATTAAACCAAGAAACTCATACCAGAATATGCAAGGAGGCACGCCATTTTAAAATGGCTTTTACAGAGATTGTTAAGTATAAAAGAATAAATAACGCATTCTCCAACAGCTTAAGCTTTTGGGGTAGTTGGTACCGGTAGTTTCACATGGTATCAGAGCCAAAGGTCCCAAGTTCAAACCTCCTTGATAGCAAAAATCCACATGCGATGGCCAAACCCAAAAGAGGGGCCACATGTGCCACGTGTAGGCCAACCCTAGAAAGAGGGCCTACACTTGAGGGGGAGTGTTAAAGTATAAAAGAATAAATAACGCCTTCTCCAACAGCTTAAGCTTTTGGCGTAATTGAGCTGTAAGATATCTATAGTACCTGAACTTTTGGATTGTTAAACAGGGAATTGACAACAAACTATTAATTTGCATTGTAAATTGTGTAAAAGAATTCTAGGGCTCAAGTTAAATGTTTATAGAACTGAAGCCAACTTATATTGCAGAACTTTTTCACTGTAAACATGCAGAATATTGATAGAGTTGATTTATGTGCTTTCATTCAGAATTTTGATGTTGGATAATTTTGCAAAAGTGGCAATTTCTTCATCAAAACAATGACTATAAAGTCTATTGTTCTCTCTTTAGCTTGATTGCTTAATTCCTTGTAGGATTGATTTATTATGCTTGTGCTTTGGTCATTTTCTATTTCTTCTCAATTTCTTAGTAGTGGCATGTGGCAACATCAAGAAGTTGACTCCTACAAGTGATCACGTTTACAATGTATTTGCATGCATGCACACAAATCAACTACGAAATAAGTCCTTCATACGAAATAAGCACACCTGTTCTTTTCCAAGCCAATAAGGAATCCAGCTTCTGCTAATGCTGCTAAAAAACTTCCCTTGCCAGCATCTTTTCCTGTCACCGCATATTCACTCACAAAAGCCTGGAGTTGTTTTGAAAACGTTGGTACCCCAAACACAAAAATAGAACATGAGGTTGAGTCTTAAAAGTGCAACAGCATCATACCTTTGGGCCAGTACTATTACGTGGCACAAGATCAAATTGGTGAGACAGAGAAAACATGACATTGGCGGAGGAGTAATTCTATCCAAAAAATAATAAAGTTAGTTTTGTATGGTATAATTAAGTTTCCAAAATCACCATGCTACTATCCAAAGAAAGGAAAGAGATCTTTGAATATTCTTACATGAAAATCATACAGATCAGCTGGGTGATCCAATTGGCTAGAAGACCCATCACAATTGGAGATTATTTTGATGTCAGGATAGACATTTCTTATAGCATAATAGAACTTGAGATAATTTCCTGGTCAATAAAAAATGCCAGAGAAGGTATCTGGTAGTTATAGTGGATTCTAGTATCGCTTTAATTCATCCTATACCATGACAAATTGAATCACAATCTTAAATTTCAATCCAAATAAACGTACAGCTATGAAAATAAAAAGATACCTAGCATCTTCAGACATATAATTCATAACAAAATATTATTCTGCAGAGAAGTTCTCTGAATGCAAAAGAATATAGTACAACAGCACATGGCATTCCCATCTTAGCTAATAAAAAAAGATACCAAGAGGACCTCAACAAATCTTGTGCATACATAAATATTGCTTCAATCCTCTGTGCATAGTACATTAATGTGTACTCCACACAAACATTAAAGCATGGAAAGAAAAAGAAGAAGAAGAATTATGACGTGTACCGCGGTAATATGGTTTCCAACAATCCTCATTCCCGATTGCGACATAGCTCAACTGGAATGGTTCTGGGTGCCCCATTGCAGCTCGAACGGAACCCCATTTTGATTCAGCATCCCCTCGGGCAAACTCAATACTGTCAAGAATATCCTGAAATAAACTCACAGTTTAGAAGGGATAGTTGCACAGAACAAATTTCAAGACTGACTAAGTGTGTCAATGGTTATCACCACCCCATTATAAAATATGAATAGTATTCACCCATCACTTAAAAGCTATGAAAGAAACAAATTAGTTACACTGAACAGTTTGTGTTTTTTGCTCTCTCCGTGTTTGTGACATAATAAACATCTGTTGTATAAATAATTTATGTAGCTTTGCCAACCGTTTCTAATGAAAGAACTAGCATAATTATCTCCCTACCACCTAACTATATTCTGGTAATGAAATCTTGACATAATCTTGTTTAATCTTTTACACAGTGGCCTAAATCACTTGATTTTGCTCATATGTGCTGAGACAGCTATGTAACTATGGATGCCCAACAAAATGACGTACAAGAGGAAGAAGATAAAAAATCCAAAAACAGGAGGTATGTGTCTCATCATCATGCTGTCATTTTGATATTTGCAAAGAGGCCCACAAGACAGCCACAAAAGAGCTTGGGGCCTTGCTGTTTTTATTTTGGAATAGTTGTAGTAATTTTTTTTCTGAATTATGGGGAAGCTCTTAGTTGTCTTCTACAGGAGTTCACTTCAAAAAACTAGTGGCAAAACTTCAGTGCAGATGTCATATATTCTGGTAGTGATTAATCATCCTGACGGACTAATGCGCACGGCATGTGGCTTTGCGCTAAAGGGTATTTTGGTAATTTCAAAATACAGTGGCATAAATATATAAGCCATGTATTAGGGGTTACAAAGAGATTAGATATATCTTGATATAGTGGCAGTGATATATAAGCCACGCGTTTGTTGCTTCTCATCTTGTCGTTTGCTGCACATCGTGTTGAATCCTATTTTGTGAGATTAGAGATATCTCAGTTTTCAACAGAAGGGATGCTACAGCCCAGGTAAGAAAATGTTCTGACTCATATGAAGAAGGTTCGGTTTGCCATGCCGTCAAAGAAAAAAACTCAAAATATCAGACATTAAATAAATTTGCACATTCCAAAAGCCTGTTGGAGGATGTCAGCATGGATTTCATGTTAGGGTGCAGACTCAATGAGCTATAAACTCCATATTCGTCATTTTTTACCGGTTTCCGAAGAAGACACACTTAATTTCCCATACGAAGACATTTGATGTGACAAGCACAATTTACCTTTTGCAGAGGTTGTGCAATTTCATGATGTTCCAAAGTGATTACTTCAGATTGTGAGACAAAGAATCAATCAACAGAGTGAGCACCTTTTCAAGTTCTATATGGAAAGCTTCCTAGGGATCTCTTAATTTGGTGAATTTACTAAAGTTAGGACATTCTAGTAATGAGGTGAAAAACATGGTGGATCACTTGCATGAGTTACATGGTGATGCCAACAATAAGCATGAAGCCACTTATGCCAGGTATAAGGTTGAAGCCAATAAGCATAACAGGGAGAAGCATTTGCAAGTGATGGCCTTTCTAGGATATGTTTAAAGCATGCACTTATAATGAACTCCATAGAAGATTGGACCGTGCAGGGTTGTGATGAAACAAGGGGATAATTCTTATGGGATTGAATTACCTAAATATGGATATCTCCCTGATATTCAATGTGTCCGATCACTATGAGACTGTTACCAAATAAAGAGCAAGAATGTGTTGAATAAAACTCAATATAAGCTTAAAAAATCCTCGATTTCCAGGTCATTGAAGAAGATAGGACGTCATGAGTTCAATATCATATGCGATGGAATAATGCACAGATCGAATAAATGCCATGGATTAGCAAGGAGAACTTGAAGGAAGGTGAAATAATCAAATCCTGACTTTCCCCTAATCCAAAATGATTAAGTAAATTAAACATGATTAGTCTGGTCTAAGTGTAACTTAAGAACTAATGAAGTGTGGAAGGATATTTTGGTAAATTTATCAAGGGACATGAGGGTAATTACTATAAAGGAATAAGGGTAAATTGGTAAATTCGACCTAAGGGACAAACTTGTAATTATTTAATTACGCAAAGGGAATGGGTGGAAATGGAAAGTAAAAGACTTCTCCCGTGGATTCTCACTTTACTGAGTGTTAGAGAGGGAGATAATAGCCTTGACATCTGGAATTCCAGATTTCAAGCTGTCTCCACCTGTCCCTTATACTTTTATATATAAAAGCTATCAAAATTTAAGAAAAATAAAAATAAAATAAGAGAAAAGGGGAGAAAAAGAAGAGAAAGCTTGGAGATTTGGAGTTTAACTTGTGTTAATCAAAGGCTTTTGAAAAGTTTAACTTGTGTTAATTTACATACCCAACTCGGGGTATTCTGGCCTATTAATGTATAACCCTAGTGACACACACATAATATTCTGTGAGAGGGAGAAGTAACATCTCTCTCTCTCTCTCTCTCTCTCTCTCTCTCTCTCTCTCTCTCTCTCTCTCTCTCTCTCTCTCTCTCTCTCTCTCTCCCATGAAACCTCGAACATGGTAGGTCTCGTAGTTCCCATGTTGCTTCCACGTGGAGGGAGATATTGTCCATGTTGCTTCTGCGTGGAGGAGGAGATTGTTGGTGGTTCCAAAGCAAAGATCCTACATCTGAAAAGTAAAAGAGATGTGGTTGGGTTTATAAGGACTTGGGCACCCTCCCCTTAACGGCTAGCTTTTAAGGGTGAGTTCTACCTGAGTCCTAATAAGTGGTATCAGAGCCGGGGCGTGTTAACCCCGACGTACCCTCGAGGAAGATCTCGGTAACCGTATGTACCTTCGAGGATGGTGAAATTCCCTCAGAGAAGGTTTCGTAGTTCCCATGTTGCCTCCACGTGGAGGGACCACGTTGTTTCCGCGTGGAGGGGGAGATTGTTGGGGTTACCACATGAACGCAAAGATCCTACATCGGAAAAGTAAAAGAGATGTGGATGGGTTTATAAGGACTTGGGCACCCTCTCATTAATGGCTAGCTTTTAGGGTGACTTTATTATCCGATCGTGGCAACACTGTTGCAACATTACAGAGCTCAGTCGACTCCTTTAAGTGGCATTGCCGTTTGGGCCACCCCTCAATGGAGAAGCTTTAAAATTCTGCCCTCGTCTCTAGTCCAGTTAGTCGTTTCAATGTGAGTTCTGCCAGTCAGTTTCAATGCGAGTTTTGCCGTTAGGTAAACACCATAGGATGTCATTTCCCTCTAAAGTTGTTAATCATGTCTCCCATTCATTTGAGTTACATTAGCAGAAGTCATAAAAGCTCAAGACGTGCCTGTATGAAAGGTAAGATGCTGGAAGAGGCAACCTCGTCATTGTGGCTGAGTCCTGCCAAACAAGAAAATAATCAAATGGACGCATAAACTGACCATCCTTTTGTTATCAGAAGCACATTTAAGAATTGGCAGAAGTACCATTATTGAATACCCATATTGGCAATGCATCTAGGTCCTCTGCAAGCTGCAGCAGTAAATGGTAATAGCGTGTAAATTTGTGAAGGCTCTTTACGCAACAAACTAAAAGATACAATAAATACACGTACCTGAAGAAATTCAAAATATCCAAGTCCATCATCAGTCCAGTAATTCCAAACATCGCCAAAGTGTCCGGGCCTCTCTTCCCATGGGCCAATGGTTTCCCTCCAGCGAAAAGCATTTCTTAACCATTCACCCTCGACGAAACAGCCACCTAAAGGGAAATAAATTTTCTACATTAATCATTCCAAATCCTACGGATCACTCACATAAAACATGCCACTAGTAAATAGTATAGGCAGGAAAGGAACACAGGTAACATCAGAGTGCTAAAAGCATTCATTTCTTTCAAAGGCGGAAATTGTTTCTAATGGAAAACAAGAAGAAGTGTATGCTCAAGGAAGTCACTTGAGCAATCATTCAGACCATCTGCCATCTGAATCACAAAGTAATGATTAAATGAATAAAAAATAACCCAGAACTTAAAACCATTTTTGGGCTTAACATCTTTTCTGTGAATGAGAAATATAAAGATAGAAAAATGCGTGAAGTTCATTATCAGAAAGCCCTTGGTGATAGCTTGATTAGACGCTTTCAAGGATTTGTAGATAGACATACACTGGAACAGGTCTCATGTTTCTCTATGTAGTTTGAGAAAATCTTGGAAGAATCATCCTACCTTTCTCAAAATAAGGCCTGTAATAATAGGTTTAAATATGCAGATGATGACTGACCAGTGGAAGTAGTCGTTACTTTTACATATGCAGTTAGATAAATGGTAATAAGTGGAGTAGATTTTATATTTTCAGTATGTTGTGCATCATCAAAAGCAGCAGACTAAATGTAAAAATTAAATATAAAATTTTTGTTGACTTGTATTCTACAGAAAGCCTTGTTCTAAAATATATAATCAACTGAACAATTCTTAGTTTTGTACAGTCAATACATAAAACTAATAAACTGGACTAGGCTATCATTTCATAGTATACCTGGAAATCTAAGAAACCGAGGTTTTAGATCCACAAGCATGGAAAAAAGATCTTTCCGGAAACCATGTCCCTGAACAAAGAAGAAAAGCTCAGCTAAAAGATATCGAGTCAATACAATATAGATATACATGAACATACAATGTGAACTACTCTCTGTTGATATATATATATATATATATATATATATATATATATATATATATATATATATATATATATATATATATAGAGAGAGAGAGAGAGAGAGAGAGAGAGAGAGAGAGGAAATGGTTTGTGAGCAGCTGCTCAGATAACATTTGTGGAGGGAAAATAGACAGAAACTGTTTGTCCACAAATCTACCCATTTTTTCCCTCCACAAGTGGAAGGGTTAGGATGATCCAATGGAGCTGATTTTTGGTACACACCCCACCCATGATGGGTCCTTCCAAATGAATGATTAGGATCACCCCCAAAATGTGGGCCCCCCTATGGTTTGTGAGCTCTGCTCAGATAAGCTTATCCGAGCAGCTGCTCACAAACCATTTCCTCTCTCTCTCTCTCTCTCTCTCTCTCTCTCTCTCTATATATATATATATATATATATATATATATATATATATATATATATATCAACAGAGAGTAGTTCACATTGTCTGTTCATGTATATCTATATTGTATTGAAAACTTTCATATATAATTCCTCGCCCATTCCTTTATCCACATGGTGACCATTTGATAGTCTTCCGGTATATGAATTCTCAAGAAGTCATCAACAATTAGAACATGTGATCATTCAAAAAAAAAAAAAATAGAACTTGTTGCCATGCTATTTCAGTTTATCATATTTATAGTTGATGCGTATATTAAAAAGAAAGGATCCTGTGATTCATATGAGCCCAATCAGTTCCAGAATACTGATTTCACTTTTTGTAGGCAAGTGTGCCAACATAAAATCGTAAAACCAATGGGACCAATCCTGTAAACTCCCCACCTATAGGATTGCCCCTTTCCATTTGGCTACTAAGGCTTTGATTAAAAAATATTGGTAATTCAATCAATAGTAATCACAAAAAATGAATTAAGAAAGAAAACATGCCTTGTAAGTGTCCAAGGACATAACTGATACTTGATCAAACCAAATCACTCCTTTCCTGGAAGTTGTCAATTGGAGCCGTGCATTATGGTCTGTACTGTCAGATTCCAGTAGAAGTTCTACCTTTGTCCAGTTGGAGACATTTGAAGTAGCAGCTCTAGACAAAACAAAGGAAACAATGCAGAGTGTGAATTATACATACAGAAATTATTTTTGGCATTGAAATACTAAATACAGAACACTTTAGAAACTACGTAAATAACAAAAAGATGCTAGAAACTATGTAAATCCAAAAAAGATGCTTACATTATTTTGTCAGTGGTCAGCGATTGCAATCCATCTGAGCTTGTCAGTGAAACAGACAAGTAAACTGATTCCAGTGACCTAATGTGCAGGACTACTCTATAGGTTTTCCCTCGTTCAATATTCTGGAGAAAAAAAAACAGAAATGAAGTGATAATAATAACTAGAAAGTCCATAAACAATTATTAAGAGAAACAATTTGCATGATTTGATCAAGAATGGATGTATCAAGCATGCTAGCCCAAAGTTATAATTAAAATGCCAAAATAAAAAGTCAATAATGAAAGTATACTTCGATTATGTGGTACTGGATTGTTTATTTTCATGAAGACTTAGTCGATTGGGAGAATTTCTGCCCCACCAAGATATGGATCAGAAAATTCTTCCACAAGAGGCCAAACAGCATATGTAGCTAGAGGCTATTATATATTAGAGGTCCAGCATTACCATTGGATGGAATTATTTTTTGTTTAATGGTCTTAGTAGTAGTAGCAGCAGTAGCATTGCATGAGCTGGTGCCACAATATGAGGTGGAAAGCCAGTTATTTTTTGTCACAAATCTCAAGTTAAGAGAACAGAAGATTCGAATATTTTGTCATGGAGTATTCAGAATCCCATACCATGCCCCAGTACCCGGGATTATAGATCCCAACTCCGCCATCTGGACAGACATTAGAGCCTTCAGTGTCACACAACACCTCCATTCGAAGAGCAACCTCATTACGACTGAAACAAGATGACCGGTCGGTTGATACAATTATTGTTGATTCATTCCCAATAATAGACCAAGGATCGATGTTTGAAGGAGTGTTAGGGCCCCCAGCTTCAAAACCTGGACATGGAACTTCATGAGGGCCTCAAACTAAAAACTAAATGCAGAAAGGACTACACTTGATATGGGATCAATACTTTTAAAGAGAAAACTTTTTGAAAGTTCATTGATTCCGCTAAGGAAAATAATCATTGTTCGATGTGGACCCAATGCCATGTGTGTGGTGGTCAGGTCCATGAATATTGTTGGTCATCACAAGTCCGGCCTATTACCTTTGGCCCCACCCTCATCGGATAATTCTAGACCTTAAATCAAGCATGATGAAAAATATGTCTTTAAGACGTTGATTTTCGCATGCCCCAATCTTACGAATATGATCAGTTCAGCATCAGACCTGGACGCACTGGATCGCCCTGTGATGTCCCATCAGATCAATAGCAATGATGACCAAGTGCATATGCCATGTGTGTACGAGTCATGGTTGTTTCTGTTCATCAAGAAGAGATCATCTTGGTAATTGATCTCATTTTTAAATTTAACTAAGTTTGTGGTATGAATCCCTTTCAAGCGAAACATTCCGGTGTAATTCCCCAAGTGCGAAAAATTCAAAGAAAATCAATAAAAGGGAAGGAGGTAAAAATATTACATAAACTAGATAAACATTCCATTTAACGTGTTTTGATGGACACATAGTGACCAGTAGGCTGTTATTGGATTGTTCTATACAATATTAGATAGAATTCAATTTAGTGTTGTTACATTTTAAAGGTTGCAACTTAAGTTTGTCAAGTCAAGACTCCCATGTAACTGTCTCATGTCAAGTTAACTATTAAGTACAGGGTACTAGTCTCAGACATGATTTATGGTTCTGGTTTCAAATCCATGGATCTACGGTGTTCTCTTGTATTACTTAAAAAGAGGAACGGAAGCCAAGGGAAAAAAGAAACATTAAAAGTAGTAAAGAAGCAATAAAAGATTAGTAGTCTACCATTAATCAACATCATAGATGCATGAATCTACTGGAAAATTTATGCATATATGATCTCACAGATTATAAAAGGCATGAAAATAAACAATAAACATAGCACAAAAACTAAAGAATTATTAATCTACCAAAACTTGCATTTGTCCATGGATTCGATCCCAAATCCATGGATATAAATAGATAACTAGTAAAACTCAAAAACATATTTCAAAAGAATTGCCGAAAAATATTGAAGAGTATGGTTTGTTAATCCATGCTCCCAACCTCATCTTTGTTCTGTTTATTCCAAAGAAAATGTGTTATTTCCTTCATGTTGGCCTCCAACAATGTGAAGAAGAAAAGAATCAAACTTGAAGGAGAGGAATTTTCCTCTTTAGAATCAATTTTACAAGATAAATTTCAAAATGAACAAGAAACAAGTGAATTCTTTGGAATGCTTTGGCTGAAACAGTTCCATTGCAGAATGTTTTGGCCAAAAAATTCTGAGACAGCCAACACTTTTTGAAACAAATTTGCAACGATCCATATGATTGTCACACATACATAAGTTCTAATTTCACCATAGGAACACTCAACTCAAAATATAATATGATCATTCACTTCAGCATCTTGAATACTGGAATTTTTTTGAATTACTTACAAATTGGCATTGCTAGTTGTTGAATTCACATCAGAATAAGATGGGGAAAATATTTGGTGTTAGAGATAGAAAGCTATTTTCCAATTCATTTGCAACCTGTTCTGTTACTTTTCTATGCTGCCTACAGTATCAAAGTCTCAAATTACCTCTGTTGCTTACAAGTTCTGCCCATAGCCCACCTGCTCCTGCATAGTTGATCTCCTGCAGATAAGTAATTCAGGTTATGTTTATTCTCCAAAAAAAAATAAAAAAAATTAAGACCCAAATGCTGTCAGCTATACATGTATTGCACTCTTACTAATGTCTAATAGTGAAGTATATTCAGTTGTTCCACTTAAGAAACAGCTGAAAATCAAAACAGCCCCCCAAACTAGGCATGAGTCTCATTCCATTGATAGATTAATGTGGGCCCAGGATGACAGTATTGCTCTGTTTTTTTTAATGGCAATAGTATTGCTCTGTGAAAATACCAAAACATTAAAATATCTATTTTGATCTAGAAATGGCTCTAATTGGTAAACTCTGGTTCGCAACAGTGATCAAATGAATGGAAGTGCATATGACTTTTTCAAAACCCAACTCCAGATATGAGGCAATAAGATAAGCATATATTCGTACATTACACATAGTGTAGACATGATGATAAAAATATTCCGGAAGAATATTGAAATAGCAATAGCAGAAAACCAATAACGGTTCCTAGCGTAAAGAAATGAATCTAACTCATACTTTAACTCCACATTTAAAGCAAATAAATGTAAATAAATTTTGATTCCAGAAATATCGATCTATCAAAGTGCCGATGCATCAATGTTTAATGTCTAGAAAACACTTATGCAACCTGTAATGTATTTAACACGAACGAATGTGAGTTAAAATAAATAATCCCTAGAAAAAAATAACTTGAGTCATAAAGAAAATAACAATCCACAACAAAGTGAGATCTGGATAAATGCAAGTACATGATCACCTCAAAAAATATACCAAACAGTGTTTTGGGAATTGGCCGACTGGATTGTGGTGATGCATCTACCATCAGGTAAGCTGTCTGGTTGACCTCTAATCCAGAAGCGAAACTTTGATACACGACGCATAACACAAACAGAACATAAAACAGAGTGCCAACAGTAGCCCGAAGGACACCCATCATTATCGCACTGCATCCAGTTGAAACCATAATACAAAATAAATGGAATTACTCATTCAGTTATATTACTCAACCAACATAAAAGATAAAGCAGAAACTATAGAAAGCTTATCAGTTAAACCTATATATAGAAGCTTAACAACCTACTGTAATGCCTAACAACCACAGACTTTACTGAGCGAGAATTCAATGTAAAAGCAGCAAAAAGAAGACATTCAACCGTAAAATCGATCACAGCTATGGAGTTTATTGTTTACATACTAATTTAGTATAATTAAGAGTAGAAATAACCTGCAAGATTTTCAAAGACTAGAAAAGGACACCGAATTGTGCAAAAATCTACTGCATATACTTTCCATATATGGATTAAAATGAAAAAAAATGTAGAATATTCGCAAAGATCAAAATCTTAAAGATGTAGAGACAAAGCAAGAAATGAAGATTTTGATGACATTTTAACATATTTGATCAAAGTACAAACTGAAATCCAGTTCAAAAAAAAAAAAAAAAAAACTAATGAACATGCATTTTATCAGAAAATATACTTTATATACATTAGACTGAAAATTTTCTGAGAGAAAAGCTTAAAATTTCAAATAAGAAGATTAAAGCGATGAAATTCATGAAGAAATTTGATTACAGAGCTAAAGAGGTCGTATAAAAGATCGAAATTACCTGTAATGGAGAAAAAATCAGTTCTTTTTCTCTAGGGTTTTCAGAGAGAGAGAGAGAGAGTGAAATCAGGCCATGGCCGGGGGAGAGAACTTTTTGGTGTTCTTATGTGTTGTTTTTCGTCGAACATCGAACTTGGGCGCACGGGCGCACGTGCGTATTTTATGCACTCATGCATTCTCACCAAGTGCTTTTTGCGCTTACGTGGCAGTACAAACGGCAAGGTGTGCGTATTACGCACCATTGTACTTTGTATTTAGTCTATGGTACTAAAAACAGTAAATACTGGATAAGATTCCAAATATTTCCAATCAATGATTTTGCTTATAACATTTCCCTTTGTAAACCATGGAACTATCATTCCCGAAAATTACAAAAATGCCACAAATTATTTTACCGAACATATCCCTCCATGACAGTTCTATCTCTAGGTGAACCTATTTACAAAAGTCACATTGTTCCATTGATCCTCACCATCCGATCAACAAACAAACAATCGTTTGGCTTTGTGATTATAGTACTTTGAAAGCCAATTCATAGGAAGTCTCTCACCATATGGACGGTCTAGATCGTCTCATCTCTAGTTAATCCATGGTTTAAAATTTCGGTTTCGGTAACCGTTTCGGACCCCACCAAAAACCGAAATTTCGTTCGGACCAAAATTTTGTAACACTTTTTTTAAAAAATAAATAATATCATTAAACAAAAATTTCGGAAAATGGCGAAAAATTGAATTTTGGAAATTTTCGGTTTCGGTCCCCACCGGTATTCAAAATTTCGTCGGATTTCGGTCGAAATTTAAAACCATGAGTTCATCTGTGTACTAGAATCTTGCAATATAAGCATGTAACGAAGAGCAGTTTTGTCCTAAACATCCTCGTAAGATCCTGGTAGAAATCCTTCCACAGAAGTTCACAAAAGCTATGAGATGAGTTTAACGATCGAAACAACAATTTTAATGATCAAATCCAATTTTAATCCTCTTTTAATTTTAATAAAGTTTTCTTTTCGTGCAGTTCACAAATTGGCATTTATTATTTTAAAAAAATAAACATGTTTTGAAGGGCTTGCCTTGTTAAAAGAACATGTTTAGCAAAACTCTCATGTCTCACTCAAGTGAATTGGTTTCGAGAGCATTCCACCACTTTTTAACTGACTCACCCGATTCATGTGTAGCTTCTCATATCACATCTTGTAGAGGATCTCAAGAGAAGCAGAGGAGCTCCTCAAGGAGCTCACATCAACTTCATCTTCAAGGGGTCAGGCCCAAATTTGAGTAGTAGGAAACCTCCTAATCTTGTTGCAAGTTTCTTTTTCCAGTATTCATTCTGTCAGTCCTCTAATAATAAATATAATGACCTTGTTAAAAGTCTTAGAAACTAGAAAAAGGAGCCACCGTAACAAAACTATCCCTGCATTTGGCGACAACAAATCACAAAGAACCATGTCTTATTTACAATGAAACGCAAAGACAACTATTACATATAATCATCATACCCCAACAACAATAGAATTGTACACTAAATATCTTCATATCATTTGCATCATTCCACCAACTGCCTCATAGACATCTTGATGGCCCCATTCCTGGGGATTTTAGTTCAATCGGTAAGAGCACCACCCTGTCAAGGCCGAAAATGCGGGTTTGAGGCACAGTCAATCACGAACTAGAGAACGCCCAGTTAAAATTTAACTGCGAACCTGCAAAATAACAATACAGTAAGAATCGCATTTGCCATTGCGAATATTTGTTGTTTAAAGTCGCCAACAAATGCTATTACCCTTGGCCATGCACCCACATCAATGGTAGGGGTGCAACTCGGATAGAATTTTTGGAAATCGTGTTCAGGTTTATTCGAATTCAACTTTTAGCAAAATCTCAACCCGACCCGACCCAAGTTGCACTCCTAATCAATGGATTTTATTTAGAAATTAGTACTTGGACTTCAGATTCTAAAAAAATGTAGTGCTGTTATTTAACTCCAATCTCGTAGTTAGATAAGAGAAAGAGCTGATAGACAACACTTAATTTATGAGTTTTTCCAGCCTTCATGCCAACCATGCATTTAGGGCAAAATGATAGTTAAAACTCCATGCGCCAGAAAACATCCGATCAAACACACATGACGAAAATCCAGATAAGATTGCGATCGCAATTTTAATTTCAAGTTACAGACGAAAAAATAACAATTTGCAGGAAACTACATGGTATCTTCTACACGCAATTTCAAGCAGAACATCGATTTAGTCTTGCTGGTACCCAAAAAGAAGAAAACAAAAAGACAGAAGAAAAAACTGATAAGCATAGGAAGTAACAATATTTGACGATTTCCCTCGCTGAAAACAAAAGAGAAGCCCCCCATTGACACCATAGAGGAGCTCCTCTAGTTATATATAATCTAGTTTCATCATTCTTAAGTTCTCTCAGGTAAGAAGGGTCTTCATTCAAAAATAGTAGAGCATTGCCTCAGCTAGATCCATTTCCATCATGTGAAATATAGCTAGCGCAAGTAGGTTCACCCGCAAACAGGGTCTTGGATTCACTACACCTCCAAATTCATGGATAGATCATCATTGGCATTATCAGAGACAACACAGACATTGTTCAAAGTATCATAGCAATATATTCATGCCGTGGTAGAATAATCTCAAACTTGATGCAAAAAAATATATAAATAATAAGAGCAGGGATAAGCTTATGTCTCAGATGGATGCAATGATGTCATATGAATGTAGCAGTTCCAAGTCGGTTCTCTCTGCAAAAACAGAGGCATGAACCTAAAAAGTTTGGATTTCTCGAAAAAAAAAAAAATCTCGCAATTCACCAAGACATACAAATAAAGAATTATTGAAAACAAAGAGACTAAAACAAGAATTAGGAAGAGATTTTGTAAGGTAAATAGCAGTTTCTTGTGTAAAAAACAGCTAATAAATTCAATTGGCTCAAATTAAGAAATTCAACCATTGTTTCATTTATGCGTCATAGATATTCCTCAGATTGCCAACATCCGAAGTCGGAACGCCGTCATTTACAAATACAAATGTTAATAAAAACATGTCTCCTTGCAGTTTTGATGAAGATCATAGGCCCAATAAGAGGCTTTGCTGAAAGGGAGCCTACGGCAGGAAATTTGAAATAAAGAGGATGTATCTATCAAAAGAAAAAAGGAGAGGCATACCAGTTTTCTGTTACGGTCCTAAGTAGGGGCCTTCCTAGGTATGGGATGGGTGGGACCCAACCTGGTATGGGTCGTGTTTAAAGGGCCTTGCCTAATGCATTCAGCTTTGGAGCTTTCGGCGTATTGGTAAGTGGTAGCAGAGTAGCCACCCCGTCATGTGTTCGAGTCACAGAAAGGGGTGACCTGTGGAGAGGACTACGTGAAATGCACTACCTGGTAAAAGCCAGAGTGAAGTTGCCGAAGAGTGAGCTGCCATGGAAGAGGCAATCTTTGGGAAGGGCTACCTGGAAAAAAGGGCAGAGTGAAAGCCGGTCACAGAGTAGGCTGAGGACGATGAATATGAAAGGGTAGTGGAATGTTACGGTCCTAAGTGGGGCCTGCCTAGGTGTGGGACTACGTAGGACCCAACCTGGTATGGGATGGATTTAAATGGCCTAGCCTAACGCATTTCATCAGCACATGTTGGTAAGGTACCTAACATTTACCCATAAAAAAAAAAAAGAGGTACCTAACATTTTCTTTCTCAATACGTATTACATTTTGCAAGGGCTGGGAGAAAACACAACAGAAGAAGAAGAGTAATCCTAAGAAAGTTCAGCAATCTGTTAGAAATCCTACTCATGGCGGAATATTTTTAGAGGTGAAGCCATAAGGAAGAGCAAGCCCCCACGTCAAACACGCCAATTTCAGAATCTGCCTCCTTGACTAAGCCAAGAAAGTAAGAGGGAAACGGCGATTGAGTCTCAAAGAGGCTTGACATGATGGGAATGGACGGTATTGCGATAATGAATCTACGAGGACAGCTTGGGTCATATATATATAGAACTTAAAAAACTCTAACCCTACCTGCAATGCTAGCTGGATTAATGTTTCCGTCCCGCAGGTGATAAATTTGATAGTCGTGGACCAATAACCAAAAATTATAGAACATAAACGTCAATTTTAGGCTACCATATTTTAAGAGATGGGAATGAACTCACGTTTCAAGTTTTCGAGCTTTCCCTCCTCCAATGGTGGCTAAAATGATGAAGAAGATGACTGGTAGGGCAGAAAAACCAAGTTGAAAATGGAAAAGTGAAAAAAAAAAAGAGGGAAAGAAGAGAGAAGAGGGAAAAGTGGAAAAGCAAAACGTGTTGCTTAAGAAAAGGGCATTTTCGTCCAGCGTTTAATGACAAGACAGATTTTGTCCCCCATTGGTAATTTCTGAAAAGCCTGGGTCCAGTTGATAATTCTGCCTAATTTTTGTTCCCCTTTGGTAATTGTTCCTTGTTGTAAAGCCTTACACCATATAATTTCTCAAGAAAGAGATACATGGTGATATACCGTGGGACTTGTTAAAGTAGAAGAGATTAAATAATGCCCGTTGGAGACGGCTTAAGCTTTTGGAGTAATTGGTTGTTTCACTGAGCATATGTTTATGGCTTCAAAACTCCTTGATATTAAAATTCTGATGTAGGACGTTTTTTTTGTCACTTTTTTTAATCTTTTTTGTTAGTCTATTAGTTAGCATAAGATAAAGATGGGTTAGGGATAGGATTTATCCAGATCTTCTAAAGATAGAGTTGAATTTCTATAAATATGTATTTACCGTCAATGTAAAGAGCAGATCTTCCATGGAATAATAAACTCAGTTTCAGTTTTTATCTCTTCTTTCTTGTGGATTCAAAAGTTTTTATCGAACTAGACTGTGTTATTTGCCTTTTCCCCCGCACAATTACGCCTGCCTCCGCCAGTTCTACTTGGAGCAAAATTGCACTACAATTTTGCCATATAACTTTTAAGAATGGCTGCTATTAATAATAGAAAATAGAGACTTGCTAGGCAATTTTGTGGAAATTAAGCCATTCTGCAGCTCACTTTTGCAAGAGGGAAAATCCACTTCAGATGAATAAAATAAGGGAAATGATATCCATTCCCCCCCGCCCCAAAAAAAAAGAAAAAAGAGGGTGATTGAGGATAAGGGTGCAGTTTTTCAATTTAACAATAGATTTAATATAAAGGGAAATGTTATACTCGCCCTCTTTTCTTCACCGGGTCTCCACCTTGTAGTGTAAAAAGGAGTAGTTAATACAATAAGGTGGGTAGCCCTTGAAATAAAAGGGGGCGAATATATCACTTCCTTTAATAAAAGGTGGGTAGTTTCTATAGAATTTTAATGTATTCAAACATAAAGTTATGGGACTCTCTCTCTCTCTCTCTCTCTCTCTCTCTCTCTCGGAAAGAAATAGAGAAGTAAGGATCTCTTATGAATGTAAGGAAAAAAATTCAAGGAATTGTTTTTCCACCTCAACCATTTAGAGGGAGCTTATTTGGAGGGATATCAGTTTATGGGACTCTCTCTCTCTCTCTCTCGGGAAGAAAGAGAGAAGAAAGGAAATTCAAGGAATTCTTTTTCCACCTCAACCATTTAGAGGAAAATGATATAGCTTTGGCTTATTTAGAGGGATATCAGTTTAAATTGAAGCCACTGTAAATAAAACTTGAACTTCTGTGGTTCCAGTTACCTTGCATTTGTAATCAAACAATCGAACAGTAAGAAAATTAATTTGATAATTATTTTCTTTTCCAAACTTTTCCAAATAAGCTTGTAGTCCAAACGAGGCCTAAAGGAGGGGGAAAAACATAAATCTTGTAGACTATATTCCGGGTGCAACTTGGGTCGGGTTCAACCCGAAAAAAAAAGTAAGGTTGGGTTCAGGTTGAGGGTTTGGGCAACTCGACCCGAGGGAAACCCGACATTTTTTTATCAATTTTTTATTTTAAACTTAAAAACTCAGGTCGGGTCAGGTTAAACCTTATCGTGTTGGAAATCAGGTCGGTCAGATTCATGTTGGAAAAAAAAAAAAAAAGGTTCCTCGGGTCGGGTCAGCCTCAACCCGACACATGTTGCACCCCTACAAACAAGCCCTTAAGAAAGTAACACCACACAAAACCACACTGGGGGCCTTTCTTCAGATAACTATAATTTTGTGCTTTTAATTAAATAAGTGAAGCCAGATAAATTATATAATCATCCAAATTGCCAAGTGGCAGACAAAGGAGCCATCTAACCATAATTAAAGCCAATACTTTCCTTCTTTCCGATTATTTACATTTTATTTTTGTCACTTTTATTTATTTAAATATCTGATTTATACACGGGGTCAATGGTTGGAAGGATCGATATATCATATGAAGTAAAGGAACGGGGCGAGAGCACAACATCCATGTCTGTTCCTGTATTTTCGAATACACTCTGAACAGGCACTACCTGCATAATCCAATAAATACAAAACATATTAGAAAACAAAATATCATGGTCTTGGAATTTCATATCATATATAAAAGCTAAAATCCAGGCATCAAGTTTCTGATTTTGTTATGTTTGATAATGACACTCATATTATTAATAGTTTTGTGATTGGATGCTAATAGCTTTTCGGAATTGTAATGGCATTCTAACAAGGGTCGAGGCCAACCATAACCCAGACTAAGTTTAACATTACCTCAATCCTAACCTGATGACGCAACCCGAGCCTCGAGTCAAGGATGGTCAACCCTAACCCAAGCCGCCTCTAAACCTCTCTGCCATAACCGAACCCTAACCCGTCTAACCCAATTTTTAAAATCGAGGTCGGCCTTCCAAGGTCAGTGGGTTCGGGTTGAGCCTGACTAAGCTCCACCCCTGTTTCTAACAACTAAATAGAAAATTGCAAAATGAATTTGGGAGTGCAATTATTAAAGCAAGGAAGTGGATATTCTCTTATATAAACATAAACATGGAACTAAATAGAAAAAACTACAGTGGAGTCCACAACTTTGGTGATCCAAACCATTCATCGAGCCCTACAAAGGACGAGCCATAGACAAAAGATCTCTTGCATTGAGCAATTCTAACCCTTCAATTTTGTGGGGATTTCTGTACTGTTGTTCTTTTTCATCGTACTGCCTATAATATGTATGACATGTTAGGATTGTTAAATGGAGGAGATTTTCAAAAGTAGCCCCCATCTGCAGCTTGACCTGCTTTTAGTTTTCTTTGGGAAAATAGGCGTGGACACCATAGTGTGTGTGTGTGTGTGTGTGTGTGAATAACATAGGTACCTCACACTTTTTGAAGAGTTAGCATGCAGTCATTCATTACATCCATCCATCTATACATATACATGTCAATTATGCAGGAAGAATAACATGAACGTGTACCTTATTTGGCTCCTTGAAGGAATTCTCATCCATCAATTTTTCGGATGTCAATACAGTCTTCGTTGACCCATATGAGCTGATCGAGTTCGATCCCAATCCAGACAGTAAAATCTTGAGATTTACTGCGTTACTCCCAAAGTTGACAATCTGCACAAACATTTCATCCCAACTCCCAATCAGTGAAAATGACACATGTAATTGGTCCAAGAACCCGATTAATTCACTTAAACAATCAAGAATCATCAAGTGCAAATATTGGTATCGCCTCTAGAAATTTTGGTGGCAGTTTTGGGGGTCAGGTAATTTGAGCATACAAATCAAATCAAACAAAATAATTGGGGATCATTTCAACTTACAAACATGGACACTCAATTTTTTAATAGATCAACATGTTCATGTAAGACACCCATTGACATGGCTACTAGGGAAAAACCCTTAATTTTCTTTTCCCTTTTCCCCTTGATTTTTGGTATTATAAGGTTTCAACGTGGACTGTTCTCATAAATCAGACTTACAAGGCTATGGTGTAAACTCAATGACCTATCTCTGATGAAAGTAATGTTTACGGAGCTAGTGTAAACTCGATGGTATCTCCCTACTGGAAATAAACTGATTCTGAGTTATAGGTGTAACTCAATAACTCCTTTCTAAACAATCCGTGAGGACACGAACTTGTGTTTTTGGGCATTCTTAAGAAGATTCAAGTACACCCATCTCAGATTGGTAGTGCAAACCCCATCCTGAGATCAGATTGAGCCTGAATTGGTTGAATCACAGTAGCCGAAGTTACCGGCCTCTTGAAAGATCAAGTGACTGAAATGCCAATAAAAAAATAAGATATCAAGGCTCAATTCAGCAGAGATCGTACACCTTTATTCTTAAGTAGTAGCCGTCGTCTACTGAGCTTTGCCAAATAATTGCAGAGGCAATCAAAGAAATGGAGAAATTTGCTTGGACAGTGGAAGGAAGAAGGGTTGCACCACTTGACTCCTTGAAAAGTAGTTGCATCCAGTAGCTAGGAGTTCCATACTGCTGCCATGAATTGAAGACAATGGCATCTGGGTTCCACCTTTGTTATTGAAGGTTGTTCAAATTTTAGAATGCCATAAAATAAAGATGATGATAAGTATCATTGATTAAAAAAATTTAAAAACCATAAAAAGAAGTATAATCCACAAAAAAATTGAATTAAATGAAAAACATGTGTACCTGCGATCATTGTCATTGACAAGAAGGGGTGCATAGCTGGCCATTTCAATGATATCACTGTATTGGAAGAGAAATGCAAATGCAGATTCTCAATAAACAAAGGTCAATAAGATATATATCTTGATAACAAAACATTCAAATGTTTATCTTTATCTAACAAGTTTGAAACTCAACATGGTCTTAACTTCTATTGGATGACCAAATTTGTATCAGAGTGCACCAAAGAACAAAGAAATACGACACAGGGAGTAAATCAAGAAACTCATATAGGAATATGCAATGGGAAAGCCATTTTAAAATAATTAAGATCACATGCAAACGAATAGTTGAGTGGTAAGATATCTATAATACCTGAACTTTTAGATTGTTAAACAGGGCATTCACAAGACACTCTTGATTTGCATTCTAAGTTGTAAACGAATTCTAGGGTTCAAGTTAAATGTTAATAGAACTGAAGCCAACTTCTACTGCAGAACTGGTGGAGAATATTATTTCATGATACAGAGTGAAATGTTTGATTAAGAAAGGACCAAAGTTCAGTTTACAGTTAAATTGTATTGTCTGTGATTCATGTGATGCAGGCAATCTTGGGTGATTCGATTTATGTGCTTTGATTAAGAGTTTTGAAGTTGGATAATTTTGCTAAAGTGTCAATTTCTCCATTAAAATAATAACAGTAAAGTCTATTTTTGATATTTGATACATGCACACAAATCAAATAGGATATAGGTCCTTCACGGTGGGAAATAAATAAGCACACCTGTTCTTTTCCAAGCCAATAAGGAATCCAGATTCTGCCAATGCTGCTAAAAAACTTCCCTTGCCAGCATCATTTCCATGCACAGCATATTCACTTACGAAAGCCTGGAGTTGTTTTGACAAAGTTGTTACCCCAAACACATTAATAGAACATGAAGTTGAGTCTTAAAAGTGCAACATCATCACACCTTTGGGCCAGTCTTATTACGTGGCAAAGGATCAAATCGATGAGACTTAGAAAACATGTCATTGGCAGAGGTGTATATCTGTCCAAAAAATAGTAAGGTTAGAATTGTATGGTATAATTAAGTTTCCAACCTCACCGTGCTACTATACAAAGAAAAGCTGGATGTAACACCAGCTGGAAAGTTTGCAAAAGAGTTCTTTGAATATTCTTACATGCCAATCATACATATCAGCCGGGTGATCCAATTGGCTGGAAGACCCATCACAATTGGAGATTATTTTGATGTCAGGATAGACATCTTTTATAGCATAATAAAATTTGAGATAATTTCCTGGTAAATAAAAAAAGTCAGAGAAGGTTTCAGGTAGTTATAGTGGATTCTAGTATCACTTTAATTCATCCTATACCGTGACAAATTGAATCATAATCTTAAATTTTCTTCCAAATAAATGTATAACTACGAAAGGAAAAAAAAACACAATCTAAAATTTTCTTCCAAAAAATGTATAACTACTAAAGGAAAAAATACTAAGCATGTACAGACATATAATTCATAACATAGTATTATTTTTGCAGAGAAGTTCTTTGAATGCAAAAGAATCTAGTACAAAAGCACATGGCATTCCCATAATAGCTAATAACTGTTGAATGAGAATGAGAAGAATGTGGGTTGGAGAGGTGTCTTCCCCTCACTAATGTATATATATGTGTCTATGTAAAGTACAATGACCAAAATACCTTTAAGTAAATGTAATGCATCTAACACTCCCACTCAAGCTGGAATGTATGTGTCATACATTCCCAGCTTCTTACAAATATCGCTCAGTGAGTGGAGAAACTGATGCAAACGATCACAATGACATGTATAATGTAAATGTTAAACCTTTCATAGATGATAAAGAACAAGATAACAGGCAGAGGTCAGTACTATATGACAAAAACCTGTCATTTGTTAAGGAACCATTCATTCTTCTCTTTCTTGCAGCTTATGCCACATTTGGCAGGCTTTCATGGTTAGATCTTTAAATTTGTTGTATAGTACAGAAATTTCTTTCCTCCAGATTAGAATTTGCGGCTTTCTAGTTTAGTTTATTTCCTATTTTCATTAGAATAATTATTTCCCACTGTTTTCAATTCTTAAGCAGTATAATTCTCAAAGAGGGAGATGCTTTCACATCTCTTGAAACAAATCTGAATACTCAATTTGAACTAACACATGAGTGTGAGTTTATAATTTTCCTCTGTTTTCTATCTTCTGTTGACAGACTACAACATTTCTCCAAGAACGTACTGCTTAAGAGAAAATTGTTAATAGGAGATAAAATCTCATTCTTGGTTTACCTTCATCTTTTGTTTGGTAAAGATGGCATAATCAATTTCTTGGGGTTCTCAAATTATAACCTGGCAACCGACTCCAGGCATTCACATATTAAACGCTTCAGTAGCACCCACTAACTGATCCCAGATTTATTTTTGGAATTTTCTTCTTTCATTTCTTTCTCAAGACGAGTATACATATGCATATGATACAAGGTTATTGCTAGTTAAAAATGAAAACTCTAGCAACAGCATATGAGCTCCATGGTTTGATATAAATACCTGAACAACTTTTTTCATACATTCATTGAGGCATCTTGTCACCAGTAGTTATGATGTAAGAGATAAGAGATACTGGTAATTCAGTGTTTGGAAAATTGTACAAAGAGCGTTTGCATCTTAATAATCTAGATAGATTCTAAATAGAGTACATAAATTGCTCAGACAAAGATATCTTACTGTTTTCACTGTTCATGTGTTCTTGATAGTTATATATTTTGCTTAATTTGGGAAATGTTATGCATTGTATAGGCTTCTCGGAGAAGAAAGTGATGAAAGAACTATGTCTTGTCCGTACTTCATTATTGATTCATTGTGAATAGTTAGATATTGCTTCAATCCTCTTGTATGCAGAGTACATTAATCTGTACTCCACACAAATATTAAAGCAAGGAAAAAAAAAGAAAAGAAGACCTATGATGTGTACCGCGGTAATATTTTTTCCCACAATCCTCATTCCCAATTGCGACATAGCTCAACTGGAATGGTTCTGGGTGCCCCATTGAAGCTCGAACGGAACCCCATTTTGATGCAGCATCCCCTCGGGCAAACTCAATACTGTCAAGAATATCCTGAAACAAACTCAAAAGTTTAGAAGGGATGGTTGCACAGCACAAGTTTCAAGACTGACTGTATTTGGTTATTACCACTCCATTATAAAATCTGAATAAAATATTCATGCCATCACTTAAAAGCTATGAAAGAGACAAATTAGTTACACTGAACAGTTTATGTTTGTTGCTCTCTTCATGTTTGTGACATGATATAGATCTGTCATATAAGTAATTTATGTAGCGTTACCAACTGTTTCTAATGAAAGAACTAGCATAATTATCTCCCTACCACTTAACTATATTCTTGTAATGAAATCTTGACTCAATCTTTTTCAATCTTTAACATAGTGGCCTAAATCATTTTACTTTGATCGTATGTGCTGAGACGGTGATTCAACTATGGGGTGGCCAACAAATTGGCATACCAGAGGAAGAAGAACCACTTAATCATTAAAAGATAAAAATGATAAACGAACAAAATGACCATAATGCGAAAGGACACTTTCAAGCTCAGGATAGTACAATATTTTGGCAATTTATCTCTAAAAAAATGGGTTCAGATAATTACTTGTTTCACTGGTAAACATTATATGCTTCTCGACCATATCAAGTTCTCTAAATAGTTGTTACATGCGTGGGTTGAAATCATTCGCTTTCACATTATTGGAATATCAAATAATTTTTCTGCAGTTTTTTGGATTTTCAGATCATTAATGGTGTGCTCTATCAATTCCATTAATGGCTGGCACATATCGCAGAAGTGATAAAAGCTCAAGACATGCCTGTATGAAAGGTAAGATGCTGGAAGAGGCAACCTGGTCATTGTGACTAACTCCTGCCAAACAAGAAAGGAATCAAACGAACACACCCTTTTGGTATCAGAAGCAAGGTTTAAAATTTCGGTTTCGGGCAGAGCCGAAACCGAAATTTCGGCAGAAATTACCGAAAGTTTGGAAAAAAATTTAAAAAACTACATTTTCCTGAAATTTTGGCTGAAATTTCAGATTTAAGTGGTTTCAGTTTCGGTCACCAAAATCTGAAATTTCGGTATTTCGGCCAAAATTTAAAACTATGATCAGAAGCATGCTTATGGATTGAGCAGAAGTACCATTATTGAATACCCATATTGGCAATGTGCCTAGGTCCTCTGCGAGCTGCAGCAATAAATGGTAATAATTACTAAAACAGCAAATCTAAAGCATGTAAATTGGTGAAGGTTCTTTACCCGACAAACTAAAGGATACCACAATACACGTACCTGAAGGAATTCAAAATATCCAAGTCCATCATCAGTCCAGTAGTCCCAAACATCGCCAAAGTGCCCAGGCCTCTCTTCCCATGGACCAATGGTTTCTCTCCAGCGAAAAGCATTTCTTAACCATTCACCCTCGACGAAACAGCCACCTAGAAAAAAAAGGAAAAACAAACTTGCTACATTAATCATTCCAAATCCTACGGATAACTCATGTAAAGCATGCCACTAATAAATAGTATAGGCAGGAAAGGGATCAAAATTACATGAGTGCTAAAAGCGTTCATTTCTTTCAAAGGTGGAAATAGTTTCTAATGGCAAAGGAGATCTTCCTTGAAGTATCATTCAGACCATCTTCCATCCGAATCACAAAGGAATGATTAAATGAATAAAAATGAATCCAGAATTCATTCAAATTGTCAAGTCATAGTTAAACCATTTTGGGGCTTAACATTTTCTTTTTCTTTTGAATGGGCAATATAAAGGTAGAAAAATTTGTCAAGTTCCTCATCAGAAAGCCCTTGGCGATAGCTGGATTTGACGCTTTCAAGGATTTGTAGATAGATATACACTGAAACAGGTCTCTCGTGTCTCTCTATGTAGTTTGAGAAAATCTCGGATGAATCATCCTACCTTTTTTTCAAAATAAGGCATGTGATAATAGCTCTAAATGTGTTGATGATGACTGGTCAGTGGTAGTAGTGTTACTTTTACATATGCAATTTGATGAACGGGAATAAGTGGACTGGATTTTATATTTTCAGTATGTTCTGCATCATCAAAAGCTGCAAACCTACACATGCTCTGATTAAAATTGAAACTTTGTTGACTGGTATTCTACAGAAAGCCTTCTGTCCTAAAATATATAATCAGTTGAAAAATTCTTAGCTTTGTACAGTCAATACATACAAATAATAAACTGGACTCAGCTACCATTTCCTAGTATACCTGGAAATCTAAGAAATTGAGGTTTCAGATCCGCAACCATGGAAAAAAGATCTTTCCGGAAGCCATGCCCCTGAACAAAGAAGAAAGCTCAGATAAAAGATATCGAGTCAATAATATATATATATATATGAGAAAACGGTTCCTACACATATGTGTAGATAAGTTATCTACACAGTAGCTTAAAATACAGTGGGGGCCACATTATTTTGGGTGATCCAAACCATTCATTTTTAAGGCCCTCACATAGATAGGGTGTCCACAAAAAATAAGATCCATAGGATCATCCTAACCATTCGAACTGTGGAGGCAAAAAATGGACTAATTTGTAAAGGTTTAAAGACATCCATTTTACCTCCACAAATCGTAGGGTTGGGATGATCCTATGGATCTGATTTTTTGTAGACACCCTATCTATGTGAGGGCCTTTAAAATGGATGGCTTGGATCACCCAAACAATGTGGGCCCCCACTGTATTTTAAGCTAGTGTGTAGAGAACTCTCTACACATATGTGTAGGAACCGTTTTCTCATTATATATATATATATATATATATATATATATATATATATATATATATATCCATGAACATACAATGCGAAGTTGCGAACTACTCTTCATGAAACCAATGTGACCAATCCTGTAAACTCCCCCAACTATAGAATCGCCCCTTTCCACTCGGCTAATGAGGATTTGGTGACAAAATATTGGTATTTCAATCAATGGCAGTCACGAAGATGAATTAGGAAAGAAAACATACCTTGTAAGTGTCCAAGGGCATAACTGATACTTGATCAAACCAAATCACTCCCTTTCTGGATGTTGTCAACTGTAGTCTTGAATTGTGGTCTGTACCTACAGATGGTAGTAGAAGTTCTTCCTTTGTCCAGTTGGAAACATCTTCAGATCTAGAAAAAACAAAGGAATCAGTGCAGTGTGAATTATATTTAGAGAAACTATTTTTGACATTGAAATACAAAATTCAGAATGTTTTATAACTTGCAAATCCAAAAAAAATCAAATAAAAAAAAAATGCTTACATTATTTTGCCAGTGGCCAGCGTTTGCAATCCATCTGAGCTTGTCAGTGAAACAGACAAGTCAACTGATTCCAGTGACGTAATGTACAGGATTACTTTGTAGGTTTTCCCTTGTTCAATATTCTGGAGAAAAACAGAAATGAAATGATAATAATAACTTCAAAGTCCATAAACAATTATTAAGAGAAACAATTTGCATGATTTGGTGAAGACTCAATGTAACAAGCATGATTGCCCAAAATTATAATTAAAATGCCAGAATAAAAAGTCAAACGTCATATGTAGCCAGAGGCAATTATATATTAGAGGTCTAGTCATCACCATTGGATGAAATTATGTTTTGTTCAATGGTCTTAATCATAGTAGTAGCATTGCATGAGCTATTGCGACAATATAAGGTGGAAACTCAGTTATTTTTTGTCACAAATCTCAAGTTAAGGGAAAAGAAAATTCAAATATTTTGTAACTAAGTATTCAGAATCCCATACCATGCCCCAGTACCCAGGATTATAGATCCCAACTCCGCTATCTGGGCAGACATTAGAGCCTCCAGTGTCACACACCACCTCCATTCGAAGAGCAACCTTATTACGACTGAAACAAGATGAGCGGTCGGTTGATACAGTTATTGATGAGTCATTCCCAATAATAGACCAAGGATCGATGTTTGAGGGAGTGTTAGGGCCCCCAGCTTCAAAACCTGGACATGGAACTTCATGAGGGCCTCAAACTAAAAACTAAATGCACAGAGGACTAAAGCTGATAAGGGATCAATACTTTTAAAGAGAAAACTTTTTGAATGTTCATTGTTTCTAAGGAAAATAATCATCCTACGGCACGGGCCTACTGTTATGTGTGTGGTGGTCAGGTACAATGAATATCATTTGCCGTCACAAGTCAGGCTTATTGCCTTTGGCTCCACCCTCATCAGATAATTCTAAACCTTAGATCAAGCACGCTGAAAATGATGTCCTTCAAGATGTCATTAAGACGTTGATTTTATCATGCCTCAATCTTAATAATATGATAAGTTTGGCATCAGACCTGGACCCACTGGGTCGCCGTGTGATGTCCCATCAGTTCAACGGCAATGATGACCAAGCACATACACCACATCTGCACCGAGTCATGGTCATTTTTGTTCATGAAGAAGAGATCGTCTTGGTAATTTAGCTCATTTTTAAATTTAACCAAGTTTGTGATATGACTTCGTTTCGGGACAAACATTCGGGTCTTATCCCCAAGTGGAAAAAATCAAAGAAAATCAATAAAAGGAAAAGGTTAAAAAATGTTAAATAAACTTGATAAGCATTCCATTTAACATGTTTTGATGGACAGCTAGTGATAGAATTTAGTGTTATTACGTTTTAAAGGTTGCAACTTAAGTTTGCTCCAATGTAATGGTCTAATGTAATGTAAGTTAACTACCAAGTACAGGGGACAAATCTCAGACATGATCTACAGTGTTCTCATGTATTACTTAAAATGAGAACTGAAGCCAAGGGAAAAACAAAAGAAACATTAACAATAGTAAAGAAGCAATAAAAGATCAGTAGTCTACCACTAATCAACATTATAGACGCATGAATCTATTGGACAATCTATACATATATGATATTCTCGCACATTATAAAAAGCATGAAGAAATTAAAAAAAAAACATTGCAAAAAAACTAAAAAATTATTAATCTACCAAAAATTGTATAATATGTCCATGAATTTGATGCCAAATCCATGGAAAAATAATATTCTCATAGACTAGCTTAAAACTCATTACATAGATAACTATGAACTCAAAACATATTTCAAAAGCATCCCAAAAAAATGATGAATTAATGAAAAGTCTGGTTTAGTAATCCACACTCTCAAATTCATCTTTGTTGTGTTTAATCCAAGGAAAATGTGTTCTTTCCTTCATTTTAGCCAACAGAGCAACTAGGCATGAAGAAATGAAGCAAACTTGAAGGAGAAGAAAATTCCTCTTTAGAATCAATTTTACAATATAAATTTCAAAATTCACATAAAACAAGTGAATGCTTTGGGTGAAACACTTCTGCTCCTGACTGTTTTGGACAAAACATTCTGAGACAACCAACACTTTTAAAACAAATGTGCAACAATCCATATGATTGTGACACATACATAATTTTCTAATTTCACTTTAGGAATCCTCAACTTAAAATAACATCAAAAATTGATACTGGATTTTTTTGAACTACTTGCAAATTGGCATTGCTAGTTGTTCAATCCACACCAGAATAAGATGGGGGGAAACTATTTGGCATTAGAAATAGAAAGATATTTTCCAATTTATTTTCAACATGTTCTGTTACTTTTGTATGCTGCCTACCCATCAAAGTTTCAAATTACCTCGGTTGCTTACAAGTTCTGCCCATAGCCCACCTGCTCCTGCATGGTTGATCTCCTGCAGATAAGTAATCCAGTTGTGTTTATTCTCCAAAGCCAACAAAATAATTTTAAGACCCAAATGCTGTCAGTTATACATGTAAAAAAATCATCTTGTTTATGTCTTACTAATGTCTAATACTGCAGTATTCGGTTGTTCCATTTAAGAAACAGCTGAAAATCAAAACAGCACCCCAAACTAGGCATGAGTCTCATACCATTGATAGATTAATTTGGGCCCAGGATAACAGTATTGCTCTTTTTTTCTTCTTTTTTTAATGACAACAGTATTGTTCTGTAAAAATACCAAAACATTAAAATGTCTAATTTGATCTAAAAATGGCTCTAATTGGTAAACTGTGGTTCGCAACAGTGACCAAATGAATGGAAGTGCATATGAATTTTTGAAAACCCAACTCCACATATGAGGCAATACGATAAGGATATATCCGTATATTACACATAGTGTAAACATGACAAGAACAATGCTAAAAGAAGAAGATTGAAATAGCAATAGCGAAAACCCATTACGGTTCCTACTGTACGGAAATGAATCTAACTCATACTTTGAACAGGAAATCATGATTGAGTTCACATGTTTAAACACTCCACATTTAAATCAAATAAATAACTAAACAAATTTTGATTCTAGAAATATCACTCTATCAAAGTGACGATGCGTCAATGTTTTATGTCTAGTTGCCGGAAACTCCTTGGGCAGGTGGGAAACCTGTTTCGCCTAAAACGCGTTTCTCGCGGGTGGGAAACTCATTTCCCATAAAAATCGGGAAACATGTTTCTGAAACGTTTCCAAAACATGATAAAAAATTAGAGAAATGTTTTTCGTGTTTAAATCTACAAAACCACATATTTCGTGTTTTCCTTGTGTTTCATGTGTGTTTTTTCTATCGCTTCTGAAATGCTTCTAATGCATTTCCTAAGACGTTTATCATACGATTTTCTATTGTTTTCACGTTTCTCGTTTCCCCTATATTTTTTTCATGGCGTTTCCCATTTCCGTTTCACGTTTCGTTTCCCACCCTCAACACTTATGCAACCTGTAATGTTTTTAACACGAACGAATGTGGAGTTAAGTAAATAATCCCTTGAAAAAAATAACTTGAGTAATAAAGAAAATAACAATCCACGACAAAGTGAGATCTGGATAAATGCAAGTACATGATCACCTCAAAAAATATACCAAACAGTGTTTTGGGAATTGGCTGTCCGGATTGTGGTGAAGCATCTACCATCAGGTAAGCTGTCTGGTTGGCCTCTAATCCAGAAGCAAAACCTCGACATGCGACACTTAACACAAACAGCACATAAAATAGAGCACCAACACTGGCCCGAAAGACAGCCATCATTATCGCACTGCACCCAATTAAAACAGTAATACAGAATAAATGGACTGGCTCATTCATTTATATTACTCAACCAACATAAAAGATAAAGCAGAAACTACAAAAAGACTATCAGTTATATCTATATACATAGAATCTTGATGGTAAGACCCATAACAACCTATCGTTACGCCTAAGAATCACAGACTTTACTAAGCAAAAATTCAATGTAAAAGCAGCACAAAATAACCATTCAACTGTAAAATGGATCACAGCTTTGGGGTTCACATACTAATTTAGTAAAATTAAGCTGATTAGAATGCACGAGAGAATCTTGAGAAAACCTTTCAAAATTGGAGTAAAGAGGAAACCGAAATTCATTTCAGCAAAGCTGATTGATACTCCATAAGGCGAAAGAAGAAAAAAAAAGAGCATGCAGTTTCTTGCATTTGGGGGTTTTTCAATAAGAATAAACTTAATTTAACTAATCCAAATATAAATTCTACAAATACCAGAAAAGTACACCGAATTATACAAAAATCTAGTGCATATAAAATCCATACATGGATTAAAATGAAAAAAGTAGAATATTTGCAGCTATCAAATTTTTAAATCTGTAAATAAAAAGCAAGAGATCAAGGCACAAGCAGAAATCCAATTCGAAAAAAACACTACTGAGCATGCATTTTTATCAGAAATTATACGCTACAAACATTAGAATGAGAATTTTCTAGCGAAATACGTAGCGATATGGTGATTAATCTCACTCTACGTGCGAGAAAAGCTTAGAATTTCAAATAAACTGATTAAATCGATGAAATTCATGAAGAAAATTTGATTCCAGAGCTAAAGAGTTGGTAGAAAAGATTGAAATTACCTGGAATGGAAAAAAAAAAAAAAAAGCAGTTCTCTTTCTCTAGGGTTTTCAGAGAGAGAGAATGAGAGAGAGTGATGGAAAATAAAATCAAGCCATGATCGAGGGAGAGAAGTTTTAGCTCTATTTATATCTCACGCTTTTTGTGATGGAAAATTAAATCAAGCTTTTTCGTGCTTACGTGGCAAGACAAAGGGAAGGTGTGCGTATTACGCACCCTGATACTTTTAATTTAGTCTACAGTACTAAAAAACAGTCTAATAATGGATAAGATTCCAACAAGATTGTTTCATGTTTTTGTTGTGAAACGATGGCCAAGATGCATTGAGAACTATCATTCCTGAAAATTACGAAAATGCCACAAATTATTTTACCGGAAATACCCCGCTGTGACAATTTAAGGAACCAACCATTGATCCAATTATCCTCACCATCCATCCGATCAACAAACAAACAATCTATGGATTTTGCTAGGCAATTTCTCGGTTTTTATCTTGTAAAGGCCAGCTGTGAAATGTCTAGATCCCTGAAATTGCCTAGCAAATCCCTTATAAATATTATTGTTTGGCAATTCATAGGAGGTCTGGCCATATGAAAGGTCTAGATCCTCTCATCTCCTTGTGCCTAAAATCTTGTAATATCAGCATGGTAGGAAGGGCAGTTTTGTCCGAAACATCGCTGTAAGGTGCTGTTGAAATCCTTCCGTGGAAGTTAATAAAAGCTATGGGATGAGTATAAATGTATAATGATCAAAGCCATGAAAACAAGGCTTCCCAATTATAATTTTATTAAAGTTTCCTTTTCGTGCAGTTCACGAATAGGATTTGTTTTTCCCAATCTTGCTTTTAAAGTGAGAAAAGGAGAAATTTATCTTGGGAAATGTTATCAGACAACCATATTTCATATTTGAACAAACCCAGCTGTCTTTTCTTCTTGTTGCACCAAGCAAAATTTAAAGGTGCATTCCCTTTCTTTCTTTCTTTCTTTTTTCTACTTAAACCAATCTTGATGAAAATTGCTTTGATTGAAACTAATAACAAGCTAGTTAGGCTTATACCTCAGTTGTAATATCTTAATTAGAAGGTGCTTTCTGTTGTAACAGAGAGAATTTGTGTTCAAGTCACCTCCTGAAAATTTACCAGTTCAACACATGCTATCATGTAAGTGAGACGCAACTTAGACCAAAGCTAAGTTAGAGAAAATTAACATGAGAAAGAGAGAAGAAGAGAATAAGGGGCCGTTTGGATACTCGGATTTTAGAATCTTATATTTCATGGAATCTTATATTTCATCAAAATCCTGGACGAGAGAAGGAGATCATATGTCGTTTTCTATTAAAGTATAAAACATTAAATAACACCATCTCCAACAGCTTAAGCTTTTGGAGTAACTAGTTGTTTCACATGGTATCAGAGCAAATGCCTAAGTTCAAACCTCCTGGATAGCAAAATTCCACATGCAATGGGTAAACCCTAAAGAGGGGTTACATGTGCCACGTGTAGGCCAACCCTAGAAACAGGGGCCACACGTGAGGGGGAATGTTAAAGTATAAAAGATTAAATAACGCCATCTCCAACAGCTTAAGCTTTTGGAGTAACTGGTTATTTCACATTTTTTGATTTCTCACCCTTTTTTCCGTCGAGCAAGACAATAGGAGATTGTCCCGTGTTTTCAGATTTTAGAAATCCCAGGACGGAGAGAGATTTCTAAAACCCTGATTTCTTACTTAAAATCCGGGATAATGGATTGTAAAATCCAGAAATTTACACCGCTTTCAAATTAAAACCTGGATTCTAAAATCCATGTATCCAAATAGCCCCATAAGGGTAAAAAGATACTACATTGTGTCCTCACATACTTGCATTGTGGGACTCACAGGGTTCAATGATCTAAACCATTGATTTGTTGGGCCCCTACTAAACTAGGCCGTGCTTCAAAAATCATCAGCAAATTAATGATGATCTAACCCTCCACTCTGAAGAGGTTTCCATAATGTCGCTGCCTCGACAGATTGGAGGGTTAAGATCATTATTTGGAGATGATTTTATAGGCAAGGCATATTAAAGGAAGGGCCCAACAAATAAATGCTCTGGATAATCCAACTAAGTGTGTCCCATTGCATTTAAAAAAATGCATCCAAGCACAGGCAAACACCGTATAAAAAAAATACTTGAGGGTAAACGTTGAGTGACTCCCTTCATAGTTAAGCTTTTATTTTTATTTTTAAGATAGTGAGACTGCAATGCAAGTTCCAACGAGTTGAGCTTAAATAGGGTGATTAAAATTACCTCAAAGATGTGGTCTAAGCTCCTATGCTTTGGAGCTACATTGCAATACGATTTGTCGTTCAACTGCGATTAGTAATAGAAAATAGCACGGTTACGTTAGCCACTAAAAAAAACATTATTTTTTTGTGCAACTGACTATGTCACGACCAAAGATAGATCAACTCAAAGATAAGGAATTTCATGGAAAGGCATTTTGCGGCTGACCTTTGCATGGGAGAACAGCCACCTCATATGACTCAAATGAATAAGACAAAATCTAATGAAAGAGAGCCTGTGTGGCTCTTCTCTCGTGTAAAAGTCAGCAGTGAAATGCTTTTCCAAAAATTCGCTACCAAATACCCAAAGTTAAGGGTGATTAAGGATAAGGGTGCGTATTTTTAATTTAAACATAGATTTAATAAAGGGAAATGATATATTCAACCCCTTTTATTCCCCGCATCACCTCCTTGTAGTGTAAAAAGAGTAGTCATAAATACATTAGAGGGGTGGTCAGGAGAAGAAAAGTGGGCGAATATATCACTTCCTTTACTAAAAGGTGTAGTTTCTTGAGAATGTTATTGTATTCAAACAGAAAGTTATGGATAGTCACCTCCCATCATAGCAACAGTATCTTTCCCTTGGATAAGATTTGTGTATTAGTCAAGTAGATGACAAACAAGTGATCAAAGCCAAGTTGGTGCTCCAATCTTGTGTCACATACTTATCCAACTCTCTCTCTCTCTCTCTCTCTCTCTCTCTCTCTCTCTCTCTCTCTCTCTCTCTCTCTCTCTCTCTCTCTCTCTCTCTCTCTCTCTCTCTCTCTCTCTCTCTGTGTGTGTGTGTGAAAGAAAGAGAAGTAAGGCCCTCTTTCTAGGGTGAACAAGATGTTAAACCGAAACGATAACTCGTCATGAATCCCTACAGACGTCTCAAGACTCCCTAACGTTAGTGTTAGCCATCACATCTTGATTTAGGAATTTTACCTTGTGACAGGGTGAAAATAACCGCCTAACCAAAAGTGGACATGTGGCACATGTAGGCTAAGGCGCACTAAGGGCAGAGGGGTATTTTCACACTCGCATGTAGAAGCCCTAAAAGCAACGGCTCCGAAGATAGAGCATTAGCCAAAGGTAATCTTGGAAACCGGCTATTCTACCTGTCAGAGGATATCTATGGAATCTTGTATTCTAGGAAACAGACTCTACCTAAGAGGGAAATCCCATAAACTTACTCAATATGGAAAGATTCTTGCGCAATCAAGAAAGAGTTCTCAAGAGGTAAACTCCGGGTTTCTCATCCTATATAAATGACTTGAAGGATCTAAGCTACAAGTTCGACTACCATCATCTCTCTTCTACCTTACGTATTTGTTGCCGGTCCCTGACTCAAGCATCAGAGGGCCTTCCTAGAGAACAAACTCTGTGTGGGATTCTGACCGTTTGTTCATATGTGCAGGCAACACCTCTTCACCTTCATAGCCATCCCATCAATATCCAAATTTTGACTATAAGCACCCTGATTCTCTTTTGAAGCTCACATGATGCATGCTATGTGACAGACTTCCCCTATCTTTTAGGATCAAGTAATCCATGTGCTTCTTATGAAAGTTGAAATATCCCACATCAGAAAGGGAGGAAAAGTTACTGGGCTATATATGTGGATTTCTCCTCTCCCTATGTAGACGCGTTTTCCGCAGAAAAAACAAAACCGGAGACGGTTGCGACCCAGAACCGGACAATATCTACACAGCGGGGTAGGGGCGTGGCATAATGGTATCAGAGCGGGACCTCCCATCCAGTACGGTGTGCCAACGAGGAAGCTGAACCCTAAGGGGGGATGGATTGAAAGATCTAACATCGGAAAGGGAGGAAACGTTACTGGGCTATATATGGATTTCTCCTCTGCCTATGTAAATGCGATTTCTGCGGAAAGAGAGTTGTGGCCCAGAACTGGACAATATCTACACAATGGGGCCGAGGCGTGACAGAAGTGATTTTCGGGTACAACCTATTTAACCTATTTATGTTGTGGCACAGCAAATGAACGGTTTGGATCATCCTTGGAAGTGGGAGCTGTATTACTTTTTGAAAAATACTAAACTTTATAGCCACACACCATATAAAATATCGCTTAATATTGTCAGATTAATGCGGGCGACTCGCACATGACAGAATGGTTTTAGATTGAGGAACTCCTTTTTCTTTAGCTACCAAAATTGTTGCTTTTGAAGTAAAACTCGTTTAACTGGCTATTAGGACACCCATATTTGATAATTACGATCCTTCAAATTACACTTTTAATTAGGTGGCTATTACAAGTCCCCAAAAGCTATAAATATCCAAAAAAAAAAGTATTTAATTATAGAAATACGGGAGTGGTATTTCTATATGACTGGACTGAGGCATCTAACAAACACATTTGGCATTTTTATTGGCCACCATTCAAACTTTTTGGCCGTTGCAAAGTAACATATGGTTAGTGAGGATGTGGGAGAGCTTGGAGTAGAGCTTCATGAGAAGAGATTGGAATTGCCTTGAACTTGCTATCAACTGAAAGTAAAAGATCAGAGCTATTATAATCTTCAATGGAGATTGTCTTTATGAGGTGAAGGAGGACTCTCTCTTGCTCCTCTGCATTGCTCCATTCATGGACCATTGCTTTGAGATTTAATGGGTGGGTATTGCAAATCAAATCCCATAGTGGGAAAGTCTTCCTTGGCATCAAATAATCTCCCTTCCCAAGCTTTAAAGATGGGCAGAAATCGCCTTTTCCGTCTCCGAGATAGATGATTTGTTTCTTCCCCTCGGCAATAGCAGACGCTCGGATTCGCTCCATCACAAAACCCTATAACAAAAGTCATTGATCAGCATGTTAGACAAGCAAAGATTAAAAAAGAGGTATAAAAGAAAACAAAAATGGTTATGGGATTTTTGTGATATATATGAACGGTTAGAACCGTTGTTTAAAAAATTCCCCCCTTGAAGGCGTTTCTTGTTTTTTACTTGAGGAATGATAAACTGAAGGGTACCCTTGTAAAAAACCAACTCCAAGGGTGCCCATATAAAAAAACAACTACGAGGGCGCCCCTATTAGTCCTTTTTAAAAAAGTGATTCTATTTGTATGTGCCATTTTCATATATTTCTGGGCCCCTTTTTAATGCACTTTGTTGGGTGTGACCAATGATGGGAGCGACCTTGTAGCTGATTTTTGCAAGGCTGCCTTCAGTTTGTCATTACTCCTTATGTATTCTTTCTTTTTCTGTCTTGTCTTGGTCTCTATTAGCTCTTTCTTTTCTTTGCTTTAATAAATTTCATCTCATCACTCAACAAAAAATCCCCGGTCAATAATTCACTAGCCCGGATTAGCTAGGGCCCTGTTCGTTTTGGATTTTCAAAATCAATTATGAGTCAAAAACTGACTATTAGGCTAAAAATTGTGTCTAGTTTTGAGTCGAATAATCAGTTTTGGACTCAAAATCAATTCTCAAAATTCAAAACAAAAGCGTGTAGGGTTACCTTGTTCAGGTTATAGATTTGGCCCTATCAATTCAATCAGAACTCATATGACTAGATCGAGTTAATAAAAAATTGGCCGGGTCAATCATTGACTCGCTCAAATCAACTCGGTTTAACTTAGGCTGATCTATTGTCCGACTTTATGATCAGTTGGATGCAACCCATTGTATCTTTAAAGGAAAAGTTAAGAAATAAAGAAAAAATCAATATAAGAAGTTACATGGAAAAGATAACTAAGAAGTACTGAAAGTGTCATTTACCTTACACATATTTGGAGGGCAGATATTGAGATTGCACCCATGAGAGGTAGAGGTAAAATCATGGTAAGGGAAAATCCTAAGCTTCCCATCTTCATCAATACAACTTGGATTTGTGTAGATCTCTGAGAAGTAATCAAACAGCTTATGGTGTTTGAGGATTGTCTCAATGAAGAAGATATTTGCATCACTGACTATCTTCAAATCACACCTGATAAGAGAACATTAAGTAATAGATAAAAACAAATCAAACAATAAAACAGGCACCCATATACTGAATGTAGCAAAATTTGAATGGTTAAAGATAATTAAGAAAAATACCCAAAATCATTAGCTGATTTGATGGCTGAGATGATTTGGGGATGCAAAGGAGCCCGTTCCAAACAATCTGCAATTTCTTCAATAGTTTTTCCTTGTGAATGAAGGTCCTTCATCATTCTGTCCTGTTAAATATTATGAAATATACAATATGAATGCCAAGCAATGAAGAAATATAGAGAGTTAAATAAGGAACTGATTCACAAGAATGAGAAGGTGAAAATAAAAATAGAAGATCCAATCCAATTTATTTTTGAAAGTTTAAGAGATCTTAACATAAAAAAACAAGTACGGGTGTCAACCTGTCCACTTTGGATAATTTTCGTCGAGACGAAATGCGGGAAATAAAATGTTGTTTATCATTTTTTGAGAAGTTTTTTGAAGTTACAAAAATAACCCTCAGAAGCATACATAAATAAACAAAAAATATATATTAAGGGAATTTATGTACATTTGTGCCCTCCATTCATCTAGGACACCATCTGATTTTGTGGCTATGTCTGGGACACGACCCAAGCCTCCTGTCCATTAATGTTCGGATCCATCAGACTGTCTGGGTCCATTGATACCCCTAACACCAAGTGATATGATGGTTTATACTATAGTTTTAAAACTCTCTCGCGTCATGGTGGACTCCCCTCAGTCGAGTCCATTTCCCTTGGTTGCGTTCCGCATTTTACCGCCATGTTCCGTGTTTTACCCTACAGAGTCAATAAAAACTCCTTTGACTCTCCCTAGTTATGACCACGTCAACTGAGTACTCAGCCGCGTCAACCGAGTACTCAATCGTGCCGTGCCTAGTCGACTAGGATTTTCTTTGACCGCCTTTTGACCTACATCCGCATTTTGAAACAATGGTTTATACACTAAATTGCTCCAATGCAAAGATGGTTTGTCCGCTGAATTTTGGTATATAATTCACATAATGAATCGTTAACCAAAATCCTAGAGAAGAACATATATTGATGGTTTATTCCCTGTTTGTTTGGATTTTGAGAACAGATTGTGTCCAAAACTGATTCTTGCACTCAAGATTAAACTTAAATTTGGGTACAATAATCAGTTTTGGACTCATAATCAGTTCTCAAAATTCAAAACAACGTGGTAGATTTGGGTACATTAATCAGTTTTGGACTCACAATCAGTTCTCAAAATCCAAAATAAAGTGAGCCTAAAGGTTCAATAAGCAAGAATCACTTCAACACTCAAAAACAGAAAAAATAAAATGGAAGAGATACTATTTAAGGACCTCTGAAAGCCCAAAGAAACTTGCATGAAAGGGAATGTGTTGAATGTTCATAAATAACCCAACATTCATCTTTACAGAAAACAAAACAGGAAATCAAATTAAGGGTTCTTCAAGAAGCTCAAGAATCATCCTTCAACAATGCAAAAGCACAAAGAAAACCCATTAATTAACTAGTCTTTGTAAATTATCCACTTCAAAAACCGAAACCAAAATACAAAAGAATTGCAGACAAATCACGAAAAACAGAAAAACCCAGACATAAGTATCCACAAAAATAACGAAAAAGAAAAGAAAACACATTCAAGAAACAAAAATATTTAGTTTGAGAATAATAACCATTAGAGAATTCCATGGCATGGTAGGAAGAAGCTCGTTGAAGAGATTAGTGGCCCCCATTTCGTCCACCACCCAGTTATCACTATCACAATCGATAATCGTCTTGTCAAAATCGAAAACCACCACAATACAGGCCATTGTAAATGGTTTTCCGACGTTCCAAAGTGGTATTCCGGACACTCAACTCAGTTACGAGCAAAACAAAGACAATGCATTGTTCTTGCATGCAAATATGCAATAAGGGGGGGTATTTGTAGGCGTTCGGTTGAGAATTTTGTATGGGAATATTACGATGGAGAGTCCAAGTAGTAGGAGTAGGAGTTGGAGTTTTAAAGGGACTGCTTGATATAGAAATCTCAAGAATGGGATGGTCAGATGGAGATTTTTTGGGCCTATGGCAGCACCATGTTTTGGTAATTGCACTAACTCATCTTGTCTTTTATTATTTAAACAGCTGTCAAGGTTATAACGGTCCAAGTAAGAGTAGGAGTTGAAGTTTAAAAGGGACTGCTCAATATAGAAACCTAGAAAATAGAATGATCTTATGGAGATTTTTTTGGCCTATTGATATTAGCACTATCATGTTTTGATAATTGCATTTGCAATTATCAAAACTTGGGCAGGTACATGCCCATACAAGGATAAAAACTCTTGGGGCCCTTTTTTTTTGGATTTCCAGAGCCAATTGTGAGTCCAATAATTAGGGATGCGACTCGGGTTTTCTAAATCAGGTGAGAGATTTCGAGGGTTGGATTAGGGTAGCCATCACAGTGCAACCCAATATATCCAAGTTTTACATCGAATGAAGATCTAAGATTGCGATGTAAAAAAATCAACAGCTTAAAGACATCTATTTTTCATAATTAATCAGAGGAAGTGACTTATTCGCCCCATTTTTTTACTTGGGACAGCAGACAAGCGTATTTATGGCTACCCTTTTACACTGGAGGTGCTGTCCTGTCAAGGAAAAGGGACCAATATATCATTTACCTTGATCAAAGGTCTAGAATCATCTGATTAAGGTGGGATCAAGGGCAATAGGTTGGGCCTGTGATGCCAGCAATATTACCCGTGCTTGTGTTGTGGTAGTGGGTATGTGAACATGTCACCACCGACTCATGAGAGTCCTTTTAGGTTTCTTTTTGGTTTACACAATTGAGTCGGTTGTAGTTGGATAGCTACTTCAGAGTAGTTTTGTTTTTATCCTTGATAGCTAGTTGCATCTGGTTGGAGTCCTTTTATTATTCAAACTTCTTATGTATATAAGTAATGGTTCAACGTAAATAATAGTAGAGTGTCGCTTTCACGTTCTTGAAACAATGTGCTTCTTTAATGTTTTTTAATTAATTCTCTCTCCCTTTGTAATTCCAATAGTATTTCTTCTTCAAAATTCCAATAATAGAGTGTCGCTTTCACGTTCATACATAGTCATTTTTTGTTGATTAAAGTAAAGATATTCATTTGTAATTTATTGGCAATCCATCGATATCAATAACAAAAACATATACACAAGTAAATAAATGTATAAATATAATCGTTTTACAACTTAAAAGAAAATTTTGAAAACTAAATATTCCTTGAAATTAGGCAACAAAATGACCATTCTATGGGATTAGAGTTATATCACTACATACAATATATTGATAGAGTTAAGTGAAGCTACACATACGTGTAGCTAACTTAGCTACACCGACGTCTTAAAATACAGTGGGCCCACATTATTTGGGTGATCCAAACCATTCATTTGATAGGACCTCACATTGATAGGGTGTGCCCAAAAAATCAGCTCCATTGGATGATCTCTACCCTTCAAACTGTGGAGCAAAAATGGACAGATTTGTTAAGGTTTCTTCTACACGTCCATTTTTGCCTCCACAAATCGTAGGGTTGGGATGATCCTACGGAGCTGTTTTTGGGCACACCCTATCTATGTGAGGGCCCATCAAATAAATGGTTTGCATCACCCAAACAATGTGAAGCCCACTATTTTAAGCCGTCGGTGTAGCTAAGTTAGCTACACTTTTCTCATATTGATATATCAACTATATAAATAGGGAGCCTTTGTGTTTACAATGGAGGCACTTTTAATCATAAAAGGTTGCCTTTGGATATTTTCCAGAAAAAAAAAATTTCTGTTCTTTTTTTTTTTCATGACTTGAGATTGCTCGTTGGATCAAGGGTTATCACATCCTCTATCCCGACAAAAGGTAGATGCAAGGATAGCACATGTTTTTTAAAAGGGAAATGTTATCAGCACTACTGTATTTTGATGAGGGTACTCTTCACTTTATTAAAAGTACGGTATGGCCCGCACCATAAGATGATCCAAACCATCCATTAGATGGGCCACAGCCTAAATAGGTTGTGCCCCAAAAATCATTTCAATAGGTTGATCCTAACCCTCCGATCTGAATGTTAGAGGGTTAATCCTAAGCCTCTATAGATCGAAGGGTTAGGATCAACCTATGGAAATGATTTTTGGGGCACAACCTATTTAGGCTGTGGCCCATCTAATGGACGGTTTGGATCATCCTATGGTGATGGGCTACAATACTTTTAATAAAGTGAGGAGTGCCCTCATCAAAATACAGTAGTGCTGATAACATTTCCCTTTTTTAAAAAGTATACTATATTTATGGGGAATCTTTCATTAGGCTTCACGTAGCATATCTTTTAAGCCGGGGTGGGGCCCGCCTCCGATCATGTATTGGTACTGGAATGAGTTACGTCCCGGAGTATTTCAACCCATTGCAATCATTAAAATTGAAATCAGGAGATGATTTCAGGAGATGATTTCCGTAACAATATCCACACAATCATGTTTTGATATATAGGGAAACTCACCTTGTCTTACCATTTATTAATTGGCTTTTGAGACTGGGGAATTGTAATGGCCTTTCACAGCTGCTTAAACAATAAAAAAATAGGGTGCATATCAGCCAATATATGGCAAATATTCAGCAATTCCGCCAATAAATCCTTGGGGTTTTGTGAAATAAATTGATATCTAGGGGGATGCTGAAACCTTAATATAATCTTGGGAAAAATAAACTTAGACCCCCTGTGGTTTCTAACACATTCAACTTAACCCCTAATGTTTAAAAAGTTACAAGTAGACCCCTTGTGGTTTCAATTTGTGTAAGGTAGACCCCCTCAGTTGATGGTTTGTCCACAGATTGAAGGATTGGGATGATCCTATGGAGCTGATTTTTTGGGCACACCCTATCTATGTCAGGGCCCATCAAATAAACGTTCATTTGATGGGCCTGACATAGATAGGGTGTGCCCAAAAGATCAGCTCTATAGAACCCTCTAATATGTGGATGAACCGTCAACTAAGGTGGTCTACCTTACACAAATTGAAACCACAGGATTCTACTTTTAACTTTTTAAACATTAGGGGTTAAGTTGAATAGGAACAACAGGGGGTCTAGGTGTATTTTTCCCTAAAATCTTTTCTCAAAACTTAATGCAATTTTGGGCACGTTTGGCTATACCCTGAATATTTTTTCCTGGATTATTAACTTTTATTCAAAGGTGAGGAAGGGTGAGATAGGGATACATATGAGAGGGATTGATCGAGAGTAAGAACAACTTGAAAATACAGGAAACTAAAACCTCCACTCAAAATGAGATCCAATAATTATATACGAAAATTCAGGGTGTATTTTTTTCTGATTCTATTTGAGGGAGAATCGGAAGAGGACTCTGAATATGATGCAAGTCCTGATTCTGGCAATCAAAATTATGCAGCCATACAGTATAAAATTTTCTCTTTTGTTGACAATCATGTGGGTCGAAGTGTTTAATGGTTTCTTTTCTCTATGAAGTATATCTGAAGAAATTTTTAAACAATAAGGACCATTGATTTGGTGGACGATTATGTGACGAAACATGATTCTCACCCCAAGCGAAGATCCCATTCATAAAGATTAATAGACAACTTCCTATCGGTAAGATTAAGGCCTACAAAAATCAATACTTTAGCTTTTGCTTAACGTAACCCCGAGGAGGCCAAGATCTAACGGCTAGGATTATCCACAATATCGATCATGGCATTCGTGAGCCTAAGAAAAGCGACTGCTAGGAAAGATGTTAGCAATCACCATCTTCTTAGCAAATTTTCCTTTTTATATCTTTAGGCAAACGTGTTACAATTGACAGAGGCTTATAATAATCTTTGGGTGATGATTTTTTCGCCCCCTCTAGGATGATGCGCCCCCCTGCAAAAAGCCAGAAACTGATTAATGGTAATACATGGAAGTGACTACCCATAATCTATCTATTAGTTGCGCAAAAAGGAGACATGGTGGAGACAGGCTTTTCAGGTCATGTTTGCCACACGAGATTTTTTGGTTTTTTTTTTTTTTTTTTATGTGCATTTCTCATTCTCTTGCACTTAGAAATGCAATGGGCCTACCGTGGAGTGGTATTTCCTGGAGTTTGTCTCCTTGAATACCACGAAATGACAAGACTCTAGAATTTCTCTAATTCATTGAATGATATCCCTTCACCTGTGGTGCTACTTGTTGTTCAGGAAGTCAATTACCCCTAATTTTTTGGTGATCCAAACCATTCATTTGCTGGGACTTAGACGTACATAGTGGATCACCCAAAAATTGTGGGTCACACTTTTTTTTTTGTTCTTATTTTTCAAAAAGTACTGTATGTGTTGAGAAAATCCGCCGGGCAAATCAATCTGATCGTGCACAAATTAAACGGAACGTAAAATAACACAACAAGTCAAAAGTTGAACACCAAGATTTTACGTGGTTCGGCCAAGCCTACTACACGGACAAGAAACACGATTTTTCACTATGAGAAAAAACAATATACAAGGATTACAATGGATTTAACCCAAAATCCGCAACCCTTTCCTTGCTTCTCAAACCCAAGACCGTACACTGAGAGAAAAACCTCAAGAGAAACCCAAGAAGAAGACCCAAATAGAAAACTCTCTCTCTCTTCTTTCTCAAGAGGCAGCCGACATACCTCTCCCCAAGAGAACTCACTCTCTTTTGGTATTTAGGTTTTCCCAAAAACTTAAAAAAGTAGCTTTCCTTTTTGCCTCTTGCCTTCCCTCCCAAGCAAGCTACAGTGGGTGGAAAATAAGGCAACTTTCCAACAGTATGGACCACACTATAGGATGATCCAAACCGTCCATATGATGGGCCATAGCGTTAATAGGTTGTGCCCAAAAAATCATTTCTATAGGACAATCCTAGCCCTCTGATCTATAAAGGTTTCCATAATATGCCGGTCATCTGTAGAGATGAACGGAGGATTGGGATCATCCTATCCAAATAAAGTTTTTGGGCACAACTTATTTACGTTATGGCCCACCGTATGGACAGTTTGGATCATCAAAGACGGGCTTCGTGTGTAAGAGTGGCAGATGGACAATATAACTATAAAACAGCCAAAACGCAACTCACGCAAATCTCAATTTTTGGATAAAAGATGGGCCTCGTGTCACGTGTGTAAGAGTGGCAAATAATAAACTATAAAACAGCCAAAACGCAACTCACGCAACTCACGCAACTCATATCTTCGTGTGAAATGGATAAACTATAAAACAGCCTGCTTAGAAAAAAGTGGGTCCCCCTGCAGGTGGAGTCAACATCTTTGCCTCCCACGAACGGTGCAGATTGGGAAGAAGGACCGTTTAACATAATCCAACAGTTAGTAATGTTTGGTATCGTAGTGGGGCCAGCAAAATAAGTTGCTGAGGTGAATCGCGCGAGTCACAGTAACACAGGGTAAAAACCTATAAATATTCTGTCATTGTGCAACAAGCTTCGTGCTTTCCGTCTAGGGTTTCTTCTTTTTCTTTTTTCTCTGCTGCTTAATCTCGATTTTTCAGAGCTTTGGATCTCAAAAATAACTTTAAATTCATCCTTCTGATCCAAATTTCTTTAATATCCTATATTGAATTTACTTCATCTTTCTCGTCTCGTTTTGTTTGGCGCTTCGATTTTGTGGATAGGATCGCAGAAATTAAGGTGAAATTTTCTTTTCCTTGTCCTGAATTTCCGTTTTCACTCACTCCTCCATTGAAGAGCTTTGGATTCTAATGATTTTTAGATCCTAAACTGTCAGGAGAATTCTGCTTTTATCTGTATAGTTTTTTTTTTTTAATTTCCGTTTGGAATTTTTAATTTGTGGGAGATTAGGAGTATTTGAAAGAAATTAGGTTATGAGATCGATATAAGGAGTCCGCTTGACAAAAAAAAAATAAAAAATGGAGCTCAAAGGGACCTTCATCCCTCAATTTCAAGTTTCTCTGCCTACAACACGAGTGCTTGGGAAAAGGAACAAGCGCCCTCGTACCTTTCGCATCGTTAGGGTTTCTTCTTCATTCCGGTACAGTACATTCTTTTATGATTTTATATAATGATCTTGTTGTGACTCTTTTAAGCATAGCTTTAAATGTTCTGGTATTATATTCATAATCTATTGGATCTCTAATCATTCTGATATTTGGTATAACAGTGAAAGTAAGATTTTGAGATTTTTGTGTTGTTTCTTCTGATTTAGTTATGGTTGCAATGTAAAGATGTTTATAGAGTTGAGCTTGTCTTTATTTGATAACTAATGGGTATTTATTTAAGGGAAATGTTATCAGCACTACTGTATTTTGATGAGGGCACTCCTCACTTTATTAAAAGTACGGTATGGCCAGCACCATAGGATGATCCAAACCGTCCATTAGATGGGCCACAGCCTAAATAGATTCTGCCTCAAAAAACGTTTCCATAGGTTGATCCTAACCCTCCGATCTGAATGTTAGAGGGTTGATCCTAACCCTCTATAGATCGGAGGGTTAGGATCAAGCTATGGAAATAATTTTTCGGGCACAACCTATTTAGGTTGTGACCCATCTAATGGACGGTTTGGATCGTATTATGGTGCAGGCCATACCGTACTTTTAATAAAGTGAGGAGTGCCTTCATCAAAATACAGTAGTGCTGATAGCATTTCCCTTATTTAATTGATAAAAAATATGGAAAAAGGAACATAGATTTACAGAATTACAATAGAGGGACAAAATCAATGATTTGCTTGAAACACCAGCTTCACAATCTTTATTTGTTAATTAATGTTTATTTATTTATTTTTAAAATGTGAAAAAAGGAACATAGATCTAGAGAATTACAAGAGAGGGACAAAATCATTGATTTGCTTGAAACACTAGTTTCCAAATGAGTGTGATGATACATAACCACAGAGAGAGACGATGCAGACAACCGTGGTGAGATTGAGCTCATCAATCTCTTCAAGAATGTCACTTCCCCTTCTAATTAGAATGGGCTTCCAACAAATTAAATGACTGGAGAGACTTGAACAAATTATCTAAATCCCTCCTTTAGTGCATAGTCACAAATATTTGTCTTGGAAAATTTTCTTCACAGATATGTTTTCCCGTCTGTTATCAGAAAAAGGTGGAAAAAAAAATTTCGACACGCGCTTTTGTTTTCTTCTCTTTTTGTCTAATTTTATACCCTTGATAAAAGGAAAAGCTATAAAAAAAATTCGGCATTAACAAAAAAATAAAATAAAAGTATCTCTATATGTTTTTTATTAGGGAAGTGATATCCGCACTTCATGTTTTGATTATGGTACTCCTCTCTTTATTTTGTGCATTTCTGAATGGATTTTGATAGCTTGCTGGGAATTATAACAGCCTCTAACGAATGATTAGGGAAGTATGTAACAAATGAAGGAATACCAATTTTAAATTCAGGGAATGTGGATGTTAATTTTTTATCAATTATAGTGGGCTCTCATCTGAATTTTCTCCTTTTTTTAATCAAAATATTGCATTTTTCTTGATATTTTGAAACAGCCAGAGATATTTGTGAGTATGCTTTAGAGCACACACTTTTTGCCTCTTTTGAGCCCTTAGGAAAGGATCTGCAAAGGTCAGTTGCACCATACGAAAATAATCTTTGACCAATATGAAGAATCGAGCATCCCTGACCAGTTCACACAATTAAGGCAGTCATTTGGGAAAAAATACATAAGACCATTCGAGCCTCAAGTATGGGATTCTAGCTGGATATTATTGTTTATACATTTCTTAAATTGACTTTTTTGAGTTTTTTCTTTTACCTACTATAGTTACATAGAACAAATTATTTTCTCTTCCATAAGCAGTTGACGGACCAGCATCTCCAGTTGGTTGTGTATGTGGTATTCTGTTCCTTCACACTTTGAAGCATTTTTTGGATGACGATTGAAGGTAAACTCAACCCTAATTGAGTTACTCCACTCTTGGGGTAAACTTAACTTTTAAGGAAGTTCCGAAGGAAATCTGTGACCGAATGGAGTCGAGTGGGGAAATAATTAAGGTACTCCAATCCCTATTGGTGTTAAAGTCTCCAATGGAGCGGAAGTATGGGCACTTCTCACTGGTCTGTGTATCTTGGAGGAGAATCTAGCAGGAATCTTGGTAGTGTAAGGCGACCCTCTTATGCGCTAGTGTCAGTGGAGAGACCATGCATGGGATTATGATGTTATCCAATTTAGTTCTATAAATTATGGATAGTTCTATAACTTAACTCTAGATACATTTCTTGAAGTGAAAATTGACATTTGGGACACATTGACAAGGGTAGGAGTGACTGAGAAGAGCTTCATGTAGGAGATTCTTTTCCATTTTACATACATACGTAAATGCACGTCCCTGTCACCTTATTCTTCTGTCTTGGTGTGCTTACAGGGAAACATTCCCTATGTCGTATCGCCAATGGAGAACTATGAAAATCCAGTGCAGTGATAGTTCTCATAATGTTCATCTGTCACCGGTTTCTCAAAATAACATCACGAGGCTTCCTGAGCTTGCTTTCGATAGGTTGCAACTCAGTGATCAAGAATTGTGTGGCGGTCAAAGACGGACCTTTGGTCGATTTGTTGCTCGTGGGGCTGTATTAGATGAAGAATACTGGGTGAGATTATATTTGTTTGCTTCCTGTCTATTCAAACAAGTTCTTTTCTTACCACATGAGCATTTAGTACACTGCCTAATCCTATGCTTCTTTTACCTTGCGAGGCAGACCGCTGCATGGCTAAGGTCAGAGGCTCATTATGAATCCCTATCTTACATGCGGTCAGTTTCCTATTCTTAAACAAGATCAAATGTCCTTCTATTACTTTTTGAAGATCTGCATTGCGTTACATTTTTGGATGCAGTGGCTTCTCCTCTCTAATTCTTTCAAAATATTGAATTTTCTAAGTAATGCCGACAATGTAAAATTCACAGGCATGTCGCCAGTTACAAAAGGAAGTATGCAGAAGAGGTGAGGCTTTTTACACTGGCTTTGCAACCACTCTGTCCTTTGTACTTTATAGACTTTTACCAGAGAGAAAATATAAACTGTACACAAGTTGGGTGCTTCCAGTTAATATAAAAAAACTCTATGGTACACATCGATTTGAATGTTTGTCTGTGTTACTTGAACATTTTCTTTTAATGCTTTGAATGTTTCTATTAATTGAACATGGACATATGATGTTCTTAGACATAGTGTTCACGTAAACTTATGATGCAATATAGTTTATATAAAAAATTATTTAGGAGTTATACGATGTAAAGTTGTTATTGGTAAGATAGAAGAAAATACTAAGAGCAGAAATAAGTGGGAAAGGGATGAAATGCTGAAGCCATGTCTACACAAAGGTACATTCAGCGTTTTATTGGAATGTTCCTGTACTTGGATGATGGAAAGTTCTCAGATTTATTACGTTTTGGTTCTTGAAGTTTGATTTTCTTTCATGCTCTTAGCAACATATATTATTGAAGTATATGATTTAAATAAGAAGTCCTCACTCAACAAACTAGTAGACATGTGCTTCTTTTGTCTTTTTTGTTTTCAATTTCATAAGTAATAAAATAGGAGGCGTTATTGACACCCAATGCATTTTTGAGTCGTTTTGGACCACAATTCTTAGGACTTTGGACAAATGGACAAAAGCCATTTCTTTGGGGGTTTTTAGCTGTACTCTTCTGAGGAATGAGTTATGGGTACTGCATACTGGATGTCGAGGAACTTGGTAAAATTCCTCGTAATTTCCAAAAGAAATTGAGGTTTAGGTAGTAAATTAGGCTCAAGAGAAACTTCCCACATCATTGCAGTAAAAGCTTTGGGCTGCCGAGAAATGTCTACCATAGGGGGGCTCTTTGAAAACAAACCGCACTGGATGGGAAGTGCCTGCTGGACTCGATAGAATTGATAAGCTATATTTATTACCTCCCATGGTGCATGAGTCATGGTTCAGCATTGACAAATTTGACAGAAGGGTGACAGCAAACACCTTAGTCATGTTTGGTAACCTAGATTTTATGAGCCTCGGGTGAATTTATTTGTCTTTTGAATCTCAATGTGTCTCTTTCCATATCAGTTTTTAAAACTGAGGATTGTCTTTATTTTTGCAGGAGTTCTATGGTTTAAAACGTCGATGTTCTGGACAGGAGGGCAACTCGTTAAAGTGTTTCTGCATTGTTGCTGTATGTTCTAATTGTAACCGTAGATTTTTTTTTTAAAATGGTAGCTGTAGGTTTTATTTCATTTTCTACTGTTACTTCTATTTTTTTGTTCATTTCTTTTATTGATAAAAGATAATGCTTTGAATAGAGATATAATTAAGATGGTGATTTTTTTGTCATGGAAAATTTGGAACGGTATAATCCATCACATGGAGCTAATCCTCCTCACCCATTCAACGTAGATCAAACATGATTTCTGTTATTCCTCCAAAGGTTCAAGGTTGTGAAACTTGAATGCATTTTCAAATAACTAAGTCATCCTAGCTTAGTTAACTCAGAATAGCCAAATCAAGTAGATGGAAACATTTTAGATACTTACAAGCACTTAACTTGAAAAGTTAATGGAGCGTCTGGGAAGCATAAAATATCATGGCCAAAAGATGATAATCAGAACCAGTACATTTACCCTCCATACACTGTAGCTTTTTTAGGATGAAGAAAGTAGATCTTAACTGTTTCACTAGTATGTTTTTCCACACATGCGTGGGGGTAATGTGCTTGTTCATGGATTAAGCTGTTGCAAGCAATGTTGTTCCATTTTTTGGGAACTATTTTTCATGCTCGTCAACTGTGTCAAACATTGGGAGCTTTGTTTGGGATTTTATTCCTATCTTCCAACATCTACTTACTCCTTTATTTGGATTTTATTTTTGTTAGCGTGAGTATAACTGTATAAGTACTTGCTACTTACCAGTCTTCAACATGATGTTCTTGTTCTAGTTACTTTCCGTACCCTGATTTGGTTGGGCCACTTATCTTTGTTTTCAGCCTGGGCTTTTAGTAGTTACTCTTAAGCTCTCTTGGTTATATGGCCAGATAGTTTCTATAGTCTGTATAAGTAGTCCTCCTACTTTGTTATAATTTACTAAGCTCTTTGAGGGTAGACTAAATGAATTGAGTTAATGTGCTAAGATGTTAAAGGGAATAAAATTCATCTGGCAGATGTACCCCAAGGGTTTAATGATGAGTTTTAGTAACACTGTGTCAGTTATTTGACACTGTGATTTGACGTGCTGCGTGGCAACCACCTTAGCTGTCAACCTGGCCAATCAGTGGACAAGTTGATCCCGGTGAGTCGTGAGCCAAGTTACTTCAGTTTAAAACTGTGATTGGGAAATATCAACAATGATTTTCCATTTTAAAAAAAGAACTATGATTGGGAAACATACCTCGCAGCCCCTGCACATGACATTTAACCATACCGTTTAAAATTGAGAACACGAACTTATTGAAATTCTTCACAAGCCTTCAAAGAACTACGGTACTATTCGAATTTAGAGGAACTATAATGGCTTGATCACAATAAACAGTTACTCAACTAATCAAGGTCAGGGCATCATCCAGAGACTCATGTTGAACGATCCCCGTCTCTAAACTTTTTACTGGAACGCTAAGAACATATTGAAATTCTTCACAAGCCTTCAAAGAACTATAGTGCTGTTCAAATTTACAGAAACTATAATGGCTTGATCACAGCCTGCCCCAAGCCAGGATAAAGGAGAAGGGTTGGCGTCAGGTTGGCTGCCGGCCGTAAAATTTGCCACTCTTCTATGAAATGAGTCCTATAGAAAATCATGAAATTTTTCTAAAGGATTCATCTTAGCCGACCCCAACTAGTTTGGGACAAAGGCTTTGTTGATTTGAGTTGAGTTGATAATGGCTTGATCACAATAAAGAATTACGTCAACTAATCACAGTCAGGGCATCATCCAGAGACTCATGTTGAATTATCCCATCTCTATACTATTTACTGGAAGTATTAAATGGAAACTATAATGGCTTGATCACGATAAAGAGTTACGTCAACTAATCACAGTCAGGGCATCATCCAGAGACTCATGTTGAACTATTCCCATCTCTATACTATTTATTAAACGCTAAGAACATATTCCCTTCAAAGAACTACAGTACTCTTCAAATTTAAAGAAACTATAATGGCTTGATCACAATAAAGAGTTAAACCAACTAATCATGGGTAGGGCATCATCCAGAGAATCATGTTGAACGATCACCATCTGTAAACTATTTACTGGAAGAATTATACGCCCTTGAGATTTTCTGGTTTTCTTTGCAGTGCTTTAGGAAGTATATGAGTTCAAACTGCTGGTAACAGATTTCTGCATTTCAGGTTAAGAAGGAAGAAAAGAATGTGAGACGAACTGTATTAAACAGTGTCGTAGGAACCCTTGACCTAAGTATCCGGCAATTCTTGCAGGGAGAAACATTCCCAGGGGTAAGCAGCGAGATGTCATTATTTGCACATTTATCTTGTTGTTCATGAGACCAATATTGATCAATCACTGCAATACAAACTGAATAAGTGACGAGGCATGGAATTTAGGTAATTGGCCATTAGACAATGAATGGTAGAACTCTTAGAGACATCATAGTTTGCTAGTTGCTGCTGATGTTTCCCTCCAATATTCAAATTTGAGAAATATGTAAAAATATTATTTGCGTCAGTCCTTTTTTATTCATCGTCTTTCGGAATTGTTTCTGATGGGTTAAATTTCAGAATTGTAAAATGAAAACATGAATCTCATTCCTCTGACCATGGTCATAGCTTATTTTCAGGAAGTAAAAAGAGCATCTGCCATTCTCATGGGCCACGAGGCCTATGATGCACACAGATATGCTTATGTTGCAAATGTTTGTGTGTCGAAGTACGCTCGCCGTCAAGGAATTGCCTCCAATATGTTGTATTTAGCCACTGATGTTGCCATATCGGCAGGTGTACTTATTTAAGCACTACTTAAGAAATAAGAACTTTATCATTTTATTAGCAGATGACTGTTATTTATTATTTTTTCAGTTTGGATGACTAATTTTATCACTTTTGTTTGTTCTGATTTATCAACAGGTGTGAAGCGATTGTTTGTTTGTGTAAATGCAGACAACAAGCCTGCCCAAGATCTGTACAGAAAAACTGGGTTTGAGGTTCGGCCCTTGATGATTTAAGAGTTTTGGACATGTCATGGTTATCCCTGTGTCTGCAAGAATTGAAACTCATACATTTCATATGCAAATTTCTTTGCCTAGCTTGTTGGAAATACAAATATTTCCGACAGTTAGTACTCCGGATCTTCTCTATGGTGCCACCTTTGCCTTGAAACCTCAATCCTTTTGTCAGTTTCAGAACCTCTTCTTCCTCCTACCAGACTACTGCTGCCATGATTACCATTTTTATAGTTATTCCGAGTTTCTTTTTAATAATTTCCAAATCTAGTATAACTATAATAATCAAAACAGTTGGTTTTATTCTTTATTAAATATAAATAGAACATTTAAATTCTTTATAATATTTTATAAACACGGTTCCTTGGCGTTTTGAGTCTAAACAGGCGAGACCATATGGTAGTTGAGCTGGGGCGGCCTTTGGGTTGATTTTTTTAGCCCAAATGCTCACAAAGGACCAGCCAATTTACACTCCAACTTGAATTTCTTGCTTATTTGATTTGTTGAAAAGTGCTGCTTCCCTTTTCCCACACTTGATATTTCTCCCACTTCATGCAACTTAGGCCTGGTGCATGGTCATATGTTTTTGCCACCAGTTCATGCATAGGCTTCACTCAAACTGAAGTGGCTGTCTGTCTTATTGAAACTTGATGCGCTAGATTTTGAATTTTTGAGCTGATTTCTTTGTTTATGTTGTGGAAAAATTGAAATTTTGTTCTGACACAGCTTTTTGGCCACTAGTCATTTAACCAAACTCTCCGGAGCACCCTTTGTTAAACCGCTTTCCTTTTCTAGTGTAGACTTGCCTCAAAGCTAGTCTTATAAATTCGACAGAGGTGACATTGAGATGGACTGCTTGATCAATGACATTTCTCAGTTTCTCCTATTCTCTAGGAAGAAAGGAACTGGAGTTTATTGTGACTGTTGTATTCCGCAATATAGAGAAACCGATAATGTTTTTAGAATTAATGTGATTTTTGTTTGTTTTCTGTCATAATTACTGCATATCAGCCGTATGCTCGTGGGGCCTGACCCGTTTCCTCTCTTCTTTTATTTCTTAGCTATTTCATTTCATTTCTTCTCTTCATTAAAAAAAATCTATTGCATTTCTTCTTCTTTGTTGTATTTTCCTCTGTTCTCTTATGGTTTATTCATCTGATGCCTACAGTTGGTAGAAGCGGCACCTTTGTTAAAAGATCAGAGGCTTCTAATGTGCATGGAGTTAAAGTCATGATAGTAGTTTCAACAGAAGATGAAACCAGGTATGTAAATATGCTAGTACTATAGGGGTTGAGCCTCTAGCTCATTGGTAAAGGGATTTGTTCCTCAACCAGGAGATGGGGGGTTCGATCCCAGCTTACCTATCAATAAATAAATAAAAAAATGCTAGTACTGTACTAAAGCCACTGCTTACTATGCTTGAGTTGTATCAGTTATAGGCAGTCCCAGTGGAAGTTTTTGTTACCACTGGGATGGTGTGATCTGTTTGTTTTTCTTTCAACCAAAAGATCAACAAAGCCGCATTAAGTGTGTTACAAGGTCTATCTGTCTGCTTGAAAGTAACTGTTCTATTTAGTCTTTTGTAAAACAAGTAGATATCTATCAGTTTTAGATCATCCAAACAGAGACTTTTAAGTCTTATAAATGCAATTTCTGTGCGTCTTCTGCTAAATTATCTCCCACCAATTGATGACTATTAAATGGCAGTTTTCTAAGTTTCATTGCAAAGGCAAGAAGGCTGTACATTTCTCAACGATTCGCGTCTGCATCCTGACTGAACAAGTTGGGATTCTAGTTGTGTATTTTCCACGTAAGGACCATCCATCAAAGAAGGATGTCAATGGACCTGGCTATGGCCAAAAACTGCAATAACCCAAATCTGGATCCAATCTGATTACAAGATAGATTATTGATCGGGCCTGTTACCACGGCTGTAAAATCCAACAGTGGTGTTGAAAACTGAGAGATCTCTAATCTCTCAAAATAGGATCAAACACAATGTGCAACAAATGACAGGTAGGTTTCATTAGTCTTTAAAATGCTATTTTAAGGGTCCATTAAAGTCTTTAAAATTCTATTTTAAGGTGAAAGTTTCTTCTCCTATAGCTAGCAAAACAGAAAGACGTGTACTCTAGATGTAGGCCTGATGAAATAGGAAGCTGCAAGGATGCCTTGGGTACTGTTCAACTTGATAAGAGGCTTTGATTTGGCTCGAACTGTTCACATTTGTTGCAAAAATCACCATTCTACAAATGGGAAAACCTGGTCAGTTGTCAGCACTTCTGAACTTGATCCAGTTTGGTTAAAAGAGGTTTCTGCTAATGGGGGTCATCTAACTCCAGGTATAGATCTTAGTGGTAGATGATCTTTGTGTCTATTTTACTCTATTTCAATCCTTCAAATTGTCTTCTTGGCAATTTGAGTTGTTAATAGTATGAGTCAATTTCGGTCATCATTGCAAAGATCTTTATATTTTTCTCTTAAGAACTAGTTATAATTGGATCCTGAAAGGACACAGATTGAACATCTTGTAGTATTAGTGTTGTTATCTATGTAACTCAAAACTGATTGTTGAACTTCTTAAAGATTGTTAACTTAGGAGGGTATCCTCTCGCTGTGTTCTCGAGCTTATGTATGGAATTCCCTGCTTTATTTAACAGCCAAATCTTTTTCTTTTTTTTTGGAAAGATCAGACCTAGTCTTATAAATTCGACAGAGGTGACTATTGCGAACAACAACAGCGAAATATGATTGAACAGGTGTCTGTTTGGATTGCCAGAATCAGGAATGAGAATTGACATCCTATTCCGATTCATCTGGAAGCAGGAAAAAAAAATTAAAATAGAAAAATTAATTATAAAATTCTATAAAAATTTCATCCCTATTGGGGAGGAATCAGAATATGTTCTCTTGGGGTGGGAAACTGATTCTGGCATTTTCCCTTTTAATTCCGCCCGTATGATTTCTGCCCCTTGATCTTCTTCATTTTCTTTAATCAAATGCCGAATCGAGGAATAGGATGCCGATTTCAGCACCTTATTCCAGCAATCAAAAGGACACTTGGAATGGATTTTGTAGTTCTCTTCTATATAGTAAGTTCTTATAAGCTTCCAAAGTAGTGTGCCTATTCAAATTAATTTGATGGCAGGTCCCTACTTAGCTTCAATTATAACCATCAGTCATGAAAACGCGGATAGTTTTGGGGGAAAAATTATAGGATTTGATGACTGATGAAGAAGGAATCCGATCAAAAGCTATAATTTTGAAAGATATTTTCATTATTACACACCCCAATGAGGTTGAAGTTATTTATAAAATCCTCCTATAGCAGTGGGATGTGTTTCTTACACTGATGTGCAGCGAGTGTTCCAGGAATAAAATTCTAGGAATATCCAAACAGAGCCTTAGGCAATAAAGAAAGTAACATTGAAATAATTTACAAGTACCCTGGTGATCATTCATTAACAAGATACAAGACATCTATCACAACAAATACTCTTAGAGCGCATTTGGCTACCAAGATTTTTTTTTTTTCATGGAATATTAGCTTACTCGGGGAGGGAGAGTGGGAGAGGAAAAGATATGGGAGGGACTGAATGAGGAGAGTGTCAGAGAAAAGCCCGAAAAAAACAAGGAAACAAAAAACTCTACTCAAAATGACTTTTTCTTTCTTTTTTTAGCCGCTTCTCATCCTTTATTCGACTACTCATTGGTGCCCCCTCAAGACTCTTTAGTCGAGCCCAGCCCAGTTGGTTCGTTTGGTTCGAATTAACATAACATTGACTCATTGAGTTGAGTCTCTTAATTTACCTAAAATAACCTTCAAATTTACTAAGATGCGCTTTTGGAAATGAGAAAATAAAGTATGTGCAGCTGCATAGATAAGCTATTTGTGCATGGGTATAAAAATTAGCCCTATTGGTTCATCTTTTTTGGGGATCCAAAGCATTCATTTGGAAGGCCCTTCCATGGATGGGAGTGTACAAAAAATCAACCCTATATAATCATCCTAACCCAATCAAAGTTGGAGGGGAAAATGGACAGACACTGTGGCCCCAAAAAATGGATCCCCCAAAAAATATGGCCCCATTATGCTTTTGGATCCCATGCAGAGATAAGGTATCTGTGCAGTTGCACATACTTTATTGTCTCTTTGGAAATATAATGACCAAATGTAATCGTAATATGATGATTTTATGGATGGATTTCAAGAATGTAACTTCAAGAGAAAGTTAAAAAGTAACAACAAATATTGACAAATCCCAGGGTATTGTCCATGGTTTTAAATTTCGGACTTATCCGAAACTGAATTTTCAGCCAAAACTCCATACTGCCTATCGAAATGCCGTTTTTTAAGGGTGAAATTTCTGCCAAAATTACCAAAATTTTGGCAATTTCGTACGAAATTCTGTAACCGAATAAAAATAATAATAATTTATAGCAAATTTCACCGAAATTCCCAAAATTTCGGATTTCGGTCGAAATTTAAAACCATGGTATTGTCCAATGCAGGGGATTTCGTTGCAATGACACCTACGTCATAGGATCCATCCAACCATTGGATCCCTTTTTACTTCACCACAAAATACTTTTTATCCCATGTGCCGCCCATGGGGCACTAGTGCCCCCCTACCCATCTTCTTGCCAAATTCTACCAAAATGGTAAATTTTTGGTAGAAGAATAGTGGAAAAGGTGTTGTCTTATTCTCTCTTCCCTCTTCCTCTCTCTTCACTCTTTATATTGATAATGACACACCTGCTTTTTCCACAACTCTCCTAGAGGACTACGGTGCAACCAATATCTACTTACCACGATTCTACTATTCTCCGAGTGGTAATTCTTGACATATGCTATGCCTTCCTCCTCCCTTTTGACTTCTTATTCCACTACTCTCCAACCACTCCGAGCAACCAAACATAGCCTATGCAAATAATCGGGCCAAATCCACAGGCCAATAGAATCGGATCCGGATTCTTGGTCGATTTGAGTCAGGCCCATTGACACCCTACTTTGGACAATGAAGATATTGGTGTGGACTATAAATTTTGGTAGTCCGGGGACTACTAATCCATGTCTAACAGATATATAATGCTTTGGCTTAGCAGATATTTGTGGCGGGTGGTGGATTTTCAAGCTCGTCACCAAACTAAGGAAAAAACAGATTTCTCAAATTCTGTATAAAAATTGGTTGATTTTATTTCTGGGTTTAAGCTTTGGAACATCTCTCATGGCTGTGGATTTGTGTCTCTCTGGTTCTCCTCCACCTTTGGTTTTAAACAGGCCATCTTCGCTCTTTAATAAATCTCCAAGTAAGTCATTTGAATTCTTATCCTGTCCTTTTTTCTCTTCTGGGTTTAATATTTTTGGGTTCTGGAACGAAATTTTAGACCTAAAATTTAATGAAATTTAGTGAAGCTTTATGCATCTCTGGTAAGTTTTGTCTGATTTTGTAATTTTTATTTTAATTTTTTTTGCACTGACTATGGAAAATTACAATTTACACCTTTGGTCTATTTCAAAAAAAAAAAACTAAAATCCTAACGACTATATTTCAATCACAATACTGGCATGTGAAATCACAGTATGTAGCCCCATTGGATCATTCCTTGAACCCTATTTATTACCTTTAGAATCTGATCTTTAACATTTGAAACTGGGTCAGCTCTATAAAATTTATGACTGGCTTGCTTTGTCCAAGACTTTCTATAAGGAACTGGCTATTTGCCCATAATTCCTAAACTGAATCTATTAGCTGTCGGATCCAAGTTGAGTCTAGTTATGTTGCTATAGTGAGTCAATATTAGATGAGACTGTTTGAGCCTTTGAGGCTTACACAAGTTCTTCAAGAATGTGCTGTAAGCCAATTGGTGAATTTAGAGACTTGAATTTTCAGTTAACTAATTGATTTAATGAGTGATTTAGACCCTTTGAATGAAACAATCAAGCAACGAAATGTAGGAAGATGTGTTCTGTTTAGATCTCTCTCTTAAATCAACGGGCACCATGCTCAATTGTTTGGTATTGATTGATTGTTTCCTACTTTTGGAAATCTGTTTCATTTAGCCTCTAACTCAATGGTCAAGGCTTTGTACTTCAACCTGTAGGTCAGGAGGTCAGAGGTTCAATCCCAGCTTATCTACCCACAAAAAAAATGTTTACAAGTCTTCAAAGCATTAATATATTGAGGGTCTATTAACTTATTCCTATTGCCCATCTATTCTAAGCTGTCCAACAGGCTTCCTTGAAGTTGTCAAAGTCTATTCTAGTTTCTGTTGACTCTTAAATATACTGTTTGAATTAGGCCATTATCATACACTGAAAAATCGACATGTTAATTAATTTAGCTTCATTTCTAAGAAGGTTTATAGGATGACTAACTATTTGTGAAGTTGGCAGAAAAGACATACTCATGAGTCATGACTCGTGACTCATGAGAAATATTCAGTTTTACTTCCTTGAAGTTGTTAAGTCTATTCTAGTTTCTGTCGACTCTTAAATATACTTTTTGAATCAGGCTATTGTCATACACTGAAAAATCAACATGTTAATTAATTTAGCTTCATTTCTAAGAAATTTTATAGGGTGACTAACTAATTGTGAAGTCTTCAAAAAGGACATACTCATGAGAAATATTGATTTTTTCATATGGATAACTTGAACCACGGGCCATTTCTAGCATGAATTGGTAACATTTGTTGGAGGAATCAAAAACATTTTGAAGATAGTTTTTCTATTGTTGTGTTGGAGATGGTAAGATTATAAATCTAATGATAAAACAAAAGGATGCCATTGAAATCCAACCAATTCATCCTTGGAATCCATTACGTCGGTTGTTTTCTTCTAAAAATCCTAACAGAAAATCCAATTCTGTGCTTTCTTCCACCATGACTAATTTTAGGAAGAGAACAAAAATTGGTTTTGCATCAACTCCTGTTACTGTTTTTCTTTCTTTTTTTGCTTGTTATCTTATAATGTTTCCAAGGCAAGCCCTACATCACCCAGCATGTTTAATTGCAATGTGGAAACAATCTCCTCCGAGCTTAAACACCTGATATTGGAACACAAGTAGTTGTGGTTAAGTATGCACTTTTTCTAACTATGGCTATTTTTTTCCCAATTAATGTGATACCTGGTAACTGTTTCCCCAGGCATAGTTACTTTGCAAAGATCATTTCCACCAGACTCTACTCCTTTCTCGAGAAAAGAAACTTCTAGTGTAATATCAAGGAAAGTTTTCACAAGGATCCCCAGAGGCTCTGATTCATCATCATCCGAAGTTAAAGATGATCCCAACACTTCTTCTGAACCAAAAAAGGCATGTATAAGCAACCTCAAAATGCTTCCACTTTTTTCTCATGTATTGCTTGTTTCCTTCATATGTTAGCTATACTGCTCGTGGTCTAATTTGGAAAATTATAGTCATATCTCTGGAATTGATGTTGATTTGTTTATGTAAGAAAAGTTCTGCCATTCTTTATGATGAAACAGTTATTTTCAACACGCAAGTTACTGAAGTATAAGTTTGTTAGATTTCAAATAATCTTCTTTAAAAGGTTCTGTTCTTACCATTATCATTATGCTGATATGCTTAAGATCAGCATCCGTACTGTAAAAGTGGAATCTAAATTTATTTAAAACAGGAGGATGTTGTTAGGGGTATGCATGGCAAATGGAAAATGTCATGTGTCTTATGAAAGTAGTGTTAAAGAATGTATTCACCAAGGGTTGTTTCATTCATATGTGCGTGTGTGTCTGTGTTTCTTACATTGTACTAAAGCCCCTCCAGTGCTAATAGGACTTGGATCTGACCATAAAAAGGTGCTTCTTCTTCTCAAGATGTCTTGGATATTCCAATCATTTTTATCTTGAAAACCCTAAGTTTGTCCTCTTCAAATGCACCATTGTTCTTTCCTTTGTTCATTTTGACTTCTCCTTTCTTTTCTTTTTTAGTCTTACTTTTCTCGTTTTTTTTGTCCAATCCTAATTTCTCCTCAATCAAAACCTCTTCTTCTTTTTGCAATCCTCCTCATTTTTTTGAATTCTCTTCACTTTTACTAACATGTACTTTCTGTGAAAGCTAGCAACCATAACTTGCAAACAGGCTCACATTAGCATGACCTGCGTAAGTAAGTAAGTCATTTTATATTGTAGCATCTTTTCACAAATTGTCACTTTTTTGGATCAAAACCTCATATTTTATTTACCTTACAGAATCAAAACTGGCCTCCTCGAATCCATCATTCTGCCTCATTTCTTTACCATGTATCTCATCAAACCCTATATTAACTCCTCTTTCTTTTATTCACATGGCCTCCTCTCACCCCACTTGCGTTTAGAAGATTTTAATAAGTGTGAAACAACCAATTACTCCAAAAGCTCAAGCCGTTGGAGATGGCACATGTGGTTCCCCTCACATGTGCCCCTCTTTTTTTTGGGTGGGCCTACACCTGACACATGTGGCCCCTCTTTTTGGGTTGGCCATTACATTTGGGTTTTTAATATCAAGGAGTTATGAACTCAGGGCAATTGCTCTGATACCATGTGAAATAACCAATTACTCCAAAAGCTTAAGCCGTTGGAGATGGCATTAATCTTTTATTCTTTAACAAGCAATGATCATCATGGATGTTGGTGCTGTCCCATTCAAACTTGCAATATTTTGATCTCTTGGTATGTCTTTGATCAACTTACTCTCTATGATCCTCCTAAAGTGCATATGGGTATGGGGCTAAAGATGTTCAAAATGATTTATGCAGCCACTATTATCTAGCGTTCCTTATATTATCTTTCAGCCTCAATCAGCAAATGATATGCAGCATGAAGTAAGGCCACGTTTGGATACCCAGAAGAAATAGATTTGGATTTCTCACATTTGCAGTTAAGATTGTGAACTGGATCAGATCCTTCGATTTCCAAATCAGCTACAACAGTGAAAAAAAATCCGATTTGCAAATCTGTTCTGCGAGACATTATTTGGAAATCAATATTTGTGGCAATTACCTTCACCCTCGCTGCTCCTCGACCTTGCTGCTGCAGCAGCCAGACGTCCCTCTCCCTCCCTCCTCCCTCGCCCCCTCTCTCTCATACAGCATGAGCATGAAGATGATTGATGTATTTTGTATCCAAAATTCAAATCCAAATCCAAATCCAAATACATGAGGTATCCAAATGTGGCCTAAATGACAATTTGGAGCAGCAAAATGATGGTTTGCAGTAGCAAAACCAATCCATAGTCGATGAAAATGATGATGATTATTTTCAACTGCAACAAACAAATAAATGGTTTTGAAGTTTCAGGTCCTAATTGATTTAAGAGCTTCAACTGATATTATTCAGCCCTCCTGAGCTTCAAAGAAATAGGGAAGCTGTGCATTAGGCGTTGACTGCAAAATTTAGAAAAATCCTGAGCCTGCATTGTTCATTGAGGCTAAGATGAATGTATAGGATGAATGCAGTTTATGAAAATGATATTTGGGGCATTGTTCCTAGACCAATATTTGGTTTATCCCAGATGGATTTACAAGGTAGAATACAATGGGGTAATTGATAGTCAGAATGATGGACTAGTTCCAAAAGCCTTAATAAAATTTTAGTTGAGGTCAAACAGAGCATTTGATTGCAAACCCATTAGAGAAACTAGTTCCAAAAGCTTTAATAAAATTTTGGTTGAAGTCAAACAGAGCATTTGATTGCAGCAAACCCATTCGAGAGACTACAGTGTCCTTCTAAGAGAAATATCTAGGCTTCAAACCAGAAATGAACAATCTGAGCAACCTACTCTGCTCCATTCTTCAAATTTGTTATGTTGTCTTGAAAACCTCCCAAGAAAATGGTCACATAGGTCCAAAGCAATCTGGAGACATCTGAAATTTAAGATGTCAAAGGCCTCTACGTGTCTTTTTTACTGTATCCTTTTAGGAGAAGTCAACAATCTATGTAAAGAGGGACATATTTCAGCACAGGAGCAGTCTCTTCTCTAAGTTCTGCTATTTGGTAGAGGAGATAGTACTTGAGTGTGCTAGGTTTTCCTTTACAGGCCTCATGCAATATGTCTCCTATATTTTTAGGGAAATGATTTCTGCGCTCCAAATTTTGTCCTGTAGTATTTAAAGGGCTGTCAGAGGAATATTACGGTTCTCAAAAAGCTCTTTTAAAGCTCTTTAAATACTACACGACAAACATCTGGAGCGCATGTTTATCAAAATATTGGAGCGCAGAAATCATTTCCCTATTTTTATTGTCTTTAGGCTTCGGCTTTTGTAATTTGAATTTTAAATGCATCCTTAAGTAGGACCAGATTGCGTAATTCCTATTATATTTTGCTTCACATGACAAAGAATAAACAATTGGGTTTACTTTTATTATACAGTTGCTTCTCATGAATTTTAGTTTCATTAGCAGGAATGAAACCACTCATATCTGAAATGTTATTTACTCCACTGCTTAGGTACCTTTTGGATACACAAGGAAAGATGTGTTACTGATTGGCCTTGGAGTAACTGTACTAGGCATTGGTCTGGAAAGCGGATTGGAGGTATCCATGTTCCTTTCTCAATGCATTTGATTGGCTTATGTTATTCTAATACTGTGACAGGTTCCCTTTGGTAATGCTGTAACAGATTCATTCTGAATATATTTTCCCTCTCATCTCTCCCATGCAGTTTGCTGGAGTTAATCCTTTACAGGCAGGCAATGTGGTCCAGTTGGTGATGGTCTTGGGATTAACAGTTGGGTGGATTTCTACATACGTTTTTAGAGTCTCTAACAAAGATATGACATATGCTCAGCAACTGCGGGACTATGAAGACAAAGTCATGCAGGTTCACAAACTTGCTTGTGCTTGAATTCCTATATTCTTCTGATCTTAGCTTGAATTTATGAATTTCTCAATTTTGCCCGTATCAACATCCCTTTTCCGCCATATCATTTTTTTTCTACTAAAGCTACCTACAATAGGGAGTCTATATTTTTCTCCTATGAAATGAGCAATCTGCCTATTTTGCTGTGAAACAGTCATTTGGTTTCAATTATTCTAGTAGGGATGACTGTATGCTTGTTTGATTAGGTAGAGAATTTTGAAGTATACCCTGTATTAGATGAGAACTATAGAATCACATCAGTGGAGAACTGGAGATCAAATTTCATAATTAGTGACATCTGTTAAACAACCAACTACTCCAAAAGCTTAAGCCATTGGAGAAGGCGTTATTTAATCTTTTATACTCTTAACACTCCCCCCTCATGTGTGGCCCTTCTCTTTTAGGGTTGTCCTAGACGTGGCACATGTGTCCCCCCTTTTTTTGGTTGGCTATTACATCTGAATTTTTGATATCAAGGAGTTTTAAACCCAGGACCTTTGAGCAATTGGTCGTTTCACAACATTCAAATTTTAGATTATTATTTTCTGCTGTTATTAGAAAAACCAATTCAATTCCTCCTCTCACAGAAGCGGCTAGAGGGACTAACAGAAGCGGAGCTGCAAGTATTGCTGGAGCAAGTTGAAGAAGAAAAGCAACGCCTAGCTAGCAGGGAGCAGGTCCAATGAAACACTTATCTTGTAATCACAGCCCTTTATTCATATTACATTCTCTTTGAACCATTGCTGAAACAGAGAGCTATATACTTCTGTACAGACTGATAATTCTAATATCTTATAAAACTGCTTCTCTTTGATGTTTTATTGTTTGACACCCAAAATCGCATGGGTTGTCCAGTTCTCTGAATTGCAATAGATGCATATGTTAACTCTAAATTTTGTTTTTCCATTTTAGTAAATTGAGATATAGTTTTCCTCACATTCATATCTGTGAAGATGGAACATGGAAGGTGACTATCTTTATCCTTATTTGGTGCATGTAATCCAATACTGGCTGATGCTTTTGCTTTACTGTTCTATTGAATTAGAAGAATAATTGTAACAGCAACAGGAGTGATTCATTAGTTTGAATGATCAAATGTGGGAATCACTTAAGCAATACTCATGCTTGTTATTATGTTGTAAATAGACGATTCAATTAAGAATCGAACTATGAACTAATGTGTACGGTCACCTGTAAGATCAATTGTTTACAGTCACCATTAAATATGCATGATTGGTACCATTGAACTGTTGAACCCTCATGAGATGACCCACATGGTTTTGATGAAAATTTTTTTCAGGGAATATTATTTCCCAAGTGGTAAGAGATGGGGTAGAAAGAGTGGGAGAGGGAGAGAATTTGAGGGGGCAGCAGTGATGAGATGGTGCTAAGTGGCTGAAAAATAAGAAAAAAATACACTCTATTTAGAGTAGAGTTTTTATTTTCCCTGTTTTCTGCCACTTCTTACCCTCTCCTCAATCCTGACATCACAATTTTCTCCTCTCACACCCTCCTTAACCCTCTCCTGCCACTGGATTAACTAGTATTCCGTGGAAAAAATTTCATGGCTGCCAAACATTGCCTTTATGTCAAGAAGCTTGAATTTTTTTTTGAGATCCCTTTGTTGTAGAAGTTTTTCAGCTGGGTTACAATCCAATGACTGATTTTATGTGTTGAGCTTGGTCTTGTGTTGGTTTGTAGAGGTATAATTTGATTTGTTTAAGCTATGTTGCATGCAAGTGCAATGTCAATCATCAACTCATCCAACTCAAGTTGGCTTCACCTTGATAGCAGCAGTGCCAATGGAAATCAGCTGGATCCAAATTGTATCCATTGGATCTATATCTTAAGGTCCGAAATTATCCTGGATAGTGTCCTAGACGTAGCCACAAAATCCAGTGGAGCGTCCTAGATCCGAATTGAGCTCACCAATGTACAAAAATATCCTTCATATATATTTTTATTTATCGATGTCTATTCATGAGAGGTATATTTGTAACGTTCAACAACCCCACTCAAAATAACTAACTTTTTTTTTTAAGGTTTCTTGTTTTGATGAGATTCTCCTCTCTCCAAGTTTCTTCTTTCTTTCTCTCTTAACCCCTGTATACTATGTAGGTAGGATATAGGACACTCTCCCAGCATGGATAGGCCAAACTTTAGTTTAATTAAAATGAACTTTTCCTTTCTTCTTTTATGTTTTCTGCCAATTGGAAAACTTCAGCATCAGTCTCAGCACCATCTGGGCAAGATTAAAGCGTGGTGTAGGCACCATTTGATGGTGATAAGATTCACCCATACTGAACTTTTGTTATGGGTATTGTCATGCAAGATCCTCTCAGGTGTTTTAAATAAACAAGTTAGGGAGAGTGATATTTTAGCTCTTTTACACTGGTACTTTCTTTCTTTTCTGCAAATGGGGCTCTGATTTTTGTGCTGGGCAAGAGAGAGAGAGAGAGAGAGAGAGAGAGAGAGAGAGAGAGAGAGAGAGAGTATGTACAAAAAATTGGATTGAGCGTGAACATGTTTGAAAGAATTATAACATGAAAGATGCAGGTATAACAAGGATACAGAGAGAACTGAGCACACCATAGTTAAAAAGAATTATAACATGAAAAGGTATAACAAGAACACAAAGAGGCTTCGATAGCCGAATAGATGTTTCAAATGGGTACAGGATATGTTCCATACAAGTACGGAGCCTGTACTTTTATCTGTATACAAGTGGTATTTTGCCTACCCATTGAAAAATGATACAGACATATGTCAAACAAGTGGAATATATCTCAAAATCTTGTCTGATACATCAGTTTCAAATGTGAGAAAACCTGTACAAGTGGCAATATGCCTCACTAGATCCGGGCATCAAAGCATACAGACCACGTTGAGTTACCATCGCAATTGCCTTGTGATTGTAGTTTGAATCCTATAAAGCTTTGATGGTGGGACTCTTGGGGTGTGTCTTGTACTTGCAATTTGATTGCCTGTCTTCATGCTGTTCAAGCTTAGAGTGTGTGGGAGTTCGAGCTCTTTGAGCGTCCCTTGATATTGGGAGTTCCTCCAATGTCATAAGAACATCTTTCATAATGGGCCTATACCTGGGTTCTGTATGAAGGCATTGAAGAGCCAGGGCACCTACTGTCTGGGCTCCTTTCTTTGAGTACTGACCTTCCAATCTTGTATCCATGATTCTTAATACTTTTCTGTTTTCGGTTAAAAATGGCTTCGCCCAATCGACCAGTGTTTCTTCATTGCTACCTCTCTCTTCGTCCACTGCCCGTCGTCCTGACAACAATTCTAACAGCACAACTCCAAAGCTGTAGACATCGCACTTCACAGTCAAGTGGCCTGGTTTGAAACAATTTGATATGAGAGAGAATAACACCAGCCACGCCAAATATATTAACCATATTATGATTTTAAAAAAGTAAAATTTGAGAATTAATGAACCATATTATGATGTAAAACAAGTAAAATTTGAGAATTAATGAACCATATTATCATGCAAAACAAATAAAATTTGAGAATTAATTAAAACATTTTGGCAAGTCCACGAATCGTCTGAGGTTTGCTGAATCTGATACTGGATACCAGTGTTAGATTCTGACACTCAGTATCCGTACTGATGCAACATAGCATGTAGTATATTCAGCAGAAAAGTCATGCCTCAATGCAATTGAGTGAGCCTGCAATAATGCCAGTTTAGGGAAGTTTGACATGAACAGGATAGGAATAAAAGTATCCTCGAGTATTTTGCAAGGTAAGAATACTTTGATACAGTGTTATCTTATCAAGTTAAAATGTGTTTATATTCTTTGAACAGAGGGAGGTAAAATAACCTGTAGCAATATATTCTGGAGCTGCATAACCATGAGTTCCCACGATTCTGGTCGAAATGTGAGTATCATCTCCAGTAGGTCCATCCCTTGCCAAGCCAAAATCTGATAGCTTTGCAGTGAAATCCTGCAATTGTGTTCCAAAAGGCTCATAAAGTACTGAACAGAAATAGACTAGTACACTGATACAAATACGTCCTTTTGTTTAGCATACCGAGTCAAGGAGAACATTTGAAGCCTTTAAATCGCGGTAGATTACGCGGGCTGGTAAATTATGTAGGAATGATAATCCCCTAGCAACACCTACGGCGATATTGATCCGTGTGATCCAAGACATTGGATGAACACTTTCTACAGGAGAGAAATTCGCCCGTCAATAATATGTTTCATAAGTTATCTATAGCACATAAGGGAGATACTAATACAAATGTAATAGACAATCCAACACAGAACACAGTCAGCAATGTATAAATTTTGATGAATGAGACATAGATGATGCATTCAAATGAATGAGATATAGATGGTCAATGCAATGAATAAGATGTGTGGAACTTTAATTAATGTGGGTATCACCATAAAGATTGGAGTGTGTTTTCTGTGGATAGTGGAGATCTCTTTGTCCACAATCTACGTCTTTCATGCAACCTCAAGATGAGAGGAGACAAAATAAAAACTGGGTGATTTATTAAAAGGAGACAAAATAAAATGATTCAAAAGCAAGGTGTATTGCTAACTCACTTAACAACTTCAAAACTAACTATGGAAACAACAAACATGTGCTGAAAATAGAATTTTTATGTCCTTTCACAACCAATTACAATCCATGTTTAGAAACTCCCCGACTCAATCATTGATTGACTCACACCAGAGTCAACCAATTACAACCCTCGTCCAAGTCCATGTTTCCCATACCGAATCAACGGAAGCTTCTTTGACTTGCCAAGTTAATAAAAATTTGACCTGTGTCAATCAGTGACTCTCGGAGTCAACTAGGTTCTACCTTGCAGTATCGTCACAAATATTTTTAGGGAATTTCTCAGGAAGGGTGTATCTCGTGATATATACATTTTTTTTTTTTTTTTTCATATTTGTATTGAGAATAACTGGAAAATAAAATATTTAATATAAAATGTTAAAGTATAAAAGATAAGTAACGCCTTTCTCCAACAGCTTAAGCTTTTGGAGAAGTTGGTTAGTTAACATGGTATCAAAGCCAAAGGTCTCGAGTTCAAACCTCCCCGATAGCAACAATCCACATGCAATGGTCGGCCCAAAGTAGGACCACATGTGCCACGTGTTTGCCAAGTGGGTCACACGTGCGGGGCAGTGTTAAAGTATAAAAGATAAATAACGCCTTTCTCCAACAGCTTAAGCTTTTGGAGAAGTTAGTTAGTTAACATAAAATATAAAATCTAAGAACAAAATGAGGAAAACAAATAATATTGCAAAAATTTTGCAAAATTTGTGGTATGTAAAAAAAAAATGTGAAGATATCTCAATGTGTTTTTCAGAATCTTTGGAAAATCTTGTGATTTTCTTTGTATCAAAATATCACTATATATTTGAAAATATAGGAGATGTTTATAGCTATGCTTGCCAAGAGTTCTAGTCCAAGTTTCTAAACACTGGTTTTTAGATTACACATAATAGCATGGCGTCAACTATAACAATTGGCCAGTCTCTCTCTCTCTCTCTCTCTCTCTCTCTCTCTCTCTCTCTCTCTCTCTCTCTCTCTCTCTCTCTCTCTCTCTATATATATATATATATATATATATATATATATATATATATATATATATCACAAACACTGAGACACACTCTTGGTAAAGCATTAATTTACCCTGTATATATTATTGGTGATATCCTGTTCACAGAGTTATCCGAAATTACATATAATGTCCTACAAATACAGTAATAGAAAGGAATTATGCGAAGTTATATGCCATGTGGTACAACGGATACAATACAGCTTGGGCTCGAATGTTTTGTACGGTCCTACATTAGCTTAATAAAAGCTTTCTACTACTTTTCATTTAATGATTTAAACATTATGGCGAATGCTGTTGAAAAATCAAGCATTCAAAGACTAAACAAGAAACCAATTTACTTACTTCTGAATAAATGGTTCTCCAAACTGCCTCTTGGCATAAATTCATATACTAGGAGTCTGTTTTTGGACTCTGAACAGTATCCAATGAGCCTCACAAGATGTTCATGGTGAAGCTGCCCCAAATAGTTAACTTCTGCCTGGCAGCATGAAAATGTTAAACTAAAATCAGGTTTGCATAAGGCAGAGAAAAGTAATAAAATGGGTCCTTAGGAAACATACAAGCCATTCCCTGTGGCCTTGGAGGCCCTCTTGTTTGAGTTTCTTAACAGCCACAACAATGCCAAGTCCAGGTTTGGTAGGAGCAAGCGTGTTCTCATCGATCCATCCTTTGAAAACACACCCAAATCCCCCTTCTCCGAGGAAGCTATCAGGGCGGAAATTTCTCGTGGCATTTTTTAGATCATGGAAGGTAAAGGACTTTAAAGTGACCAAGGATGATGGATCACTATTAGACGTTGAACGGGAGCTTTCATTTACACCGGCAGATGGTCCTGGGCTAGAAGAGTTCAAAGGCCTTGGAAACTCTGGAAAAAAAAACATGTGAAGAGGAGAGTTTCTCTCAGAAGATGAATACTTCAAAAATGCTAATCTATGTTCCACATAAAACTCAACTTCAAATTTATATAATGTATCTGGCAGCTAATGCATGAGTCCTAAATGAGGAGAGCGAAATAGAAAAGAAAAGATGTAATGCATGCTTAGATTTAAGACAGTACACTCATACAACAATGATGAAATGTCCAAAATACACATTGCTTTGAGAATGTCTAAATCTGAATTCAGTCCTAAAAATGAAGATAAGCCTTCTTTAGTTGTATCTAAATAACCCAGATGTTGTTGACTGACTATTAAGAATTCTATTGTACTCGATATAGAGAGATAAACCATAAATCTGTAAACGTGTGATCACAAGTTTTCTTGGTTCTCCTAGTTTGTGCCTAAATGTAAAAGGTATCTCTACAAACATATGCTGTAAGATGTTTACAATCTAATATTGTCATGAATGTTTGAAATGGCACAACATTAAAACATTATTTTCTCTTGATTAATCAAGAGATTCATTGTTAAACAGTAGAAGAAAGAGAAATATGATAGTATAAAGGGCATTCTAGCTGAGTAAGAAGTTAAGCTATCTTAAAGCTCCTATTATATTAGCCATTTCTGTAAACAATTATATATGCATTTTATTTTACGGCTAAAATTATGTATGCGAATGGGTATGGTAGTTTTGCAGAGATATTTTAACTTTCGGAATTTAGAAACAAATACATTGATTGGTTCCTGAACAAGCATTAAAAGTGCTTTAAATCGATAGATGTCGCTGATAAATCAAAAACCCAAATTAAAGAATGGGATCTCAAATGTAGGCGTAGAACAAAAAAAAGAGAGGGAAATACCATGGTCATTCCATGGTAGTTGTCATTTTAAAATTAAAAAGTTTCAATCGAGTAGCTAAGATAATCTGAATTTTCTCAAACTGAAAACTGTTTCCAACTTTCCTTTAATTTTCTGCAACAGCACTTTAACGTGTTCAAATTGATCCAATTTGTTCTAAGAACAACATTCCTATGGCCCAACAGAGCAGCTTCTAAATGCTGAATTACTAGTAACACCTAAGTTAGTTACAATATCAAAGATATCCAGACATCAAATAAATATCTAGAAATAATTGAATTCCTATGTGACACAGGTTTTGAGAAGACAAGTAGGCCTTAAGCTTTCTTTGATCTTCAAAATAATATTAGCTGGGGACTCTTGTTTGGCAAGCAAGAAAAGAAAATTTACAATAAGCCCCCTCCTGCAGTACGCATGCGCCCCGCTTTTAACGTGATTTGACGTCAAAAAGCGTTAAAGTTGCCCACTGTGCATGCCTGCTGCGCGGGCGCGGGGGGGGGGGGGTTGAAAATATCATCTCCCTTATAGAAACCTTCAAATAGTGATCCAATCAAAGCAATGGTGTATCTTCTCTATCCATTGCAAAAACTTGTGAATTAAAGGGATCGGACAAAAGATCAGTTAGAAAATCCAATTAAGAGCAATGAAGAGAATGCAGATTTACAGATACATAAACAGGTAGAGCGAAAAATACAAATTTCTAGGTCATAATTCCATACACAAACAGCTGATCAAAAGAAGATGGAAAATGAGAGAACCCATGTTTCTGTAGCTGGAATTAAAAAAATTAAGAAAGGAAAATAACACAAAAATAGAGCAAGAAACTTTCGCCCAGCCAAGAAAAGAAGAATAATCCATTTTTTTATCCTCTCCAACCAAATTAACCACAATTTAATAGAAAAACAACCCAAATAAAAGCCCCAAGAACCAAAGGCATCCAAATCCTCCGTTTGCCAGTGAGAAACAGATTATTCTGTACCAGAAAAACAGCAAAATGAAAAGGAAGAAGAAGAAAGTTAGCACAAAAGCTTCAAAATTTTCCAAAGTCTTTTCATGATCACTAATTAAAATTAATAACTTCATAAGCACCAAAAAGAAAAAAACATCAAATAGCTCAAAAACACCGAAATTTCAATCTCACCTACAACAAAATGACCATAATTCATACCTAAACATCAAAAAAAAAAATGTAAACACCCAAATACAAAGAGATTAACAAAAAAGAAATAGAACAAAACTGAAAAGGCCTATTTATAACACCAATAAAGAAACTCATTATTCAATACCAATAACAAAGAACAACACAGACATAGTGTTGAGCACAATAGCTCCAAAAATCCATCCATTCTCTTGATACAGTTAAGTCCATAACTTTGTTCAGACAAGAAAGAACAAAACAAAAAATAAAAATAAACCATAACCAAGAGACCAAATTAAAAAAAAAACCCATAAAAAGGACAAAAGAAAAGAAGAAAAAAACCCAGAACTTCACACACAACTTGCAGAACAAAATCATTCAAATGGCTATGAAACTTCCAACCTTCATATATTAATCTAAAAAAACACAAAAAAAAAAAAAAAAAAAAATCTTAAGAAAAAAACTCACCAGAAGTAACATGTGCACATCTTGCAGGTCTGTAACACAAATTTCCCATTGAATCAGAGACTAAAATTTTACAAAAAAAAATGGGAAATAAAAAACTTGGAAAGACTTACAAAGAAAGAAGCTCTAAAGATCATCATATACTACTCAAGGCGAAGTCTTAAGGGAAAAAAAAAAGGCCTGTCCCACAAAATAAGTTTTCAATTTTCTTGACTTAATCCAACTATCCAAGAGGTCGTGTTGTACATTGGTTTGGAAATTCAAAGCTATGACCGAAAGTTTTTTTTTGGATTTTCTGAGATTTCTCGTTTCCTGGGAAATTCGAGCTGCTGTTGTAAATTTTCTCGTTGGAACCGTTCAAAATGGGTATTGACAAATTCGCACTCCCCTCTAGGATGATTCACTCCACTGTAACATGAATTGACGTCAGAAAGCATTAAAGGCTGACGTTTTTTGACGTTAAAAAGTGTTACGTTAAAGGAGTGCGAATCATCATCTTATAGGGGGTGCGAATTTATCATCTCATTTCAAAATTTGCCCAATTATTAGGAGCTTGACCTATCTTTTGGAGAAAGAAAATGTAAAGAACAGGAAACACTATTTTCCGATTTACAGGGGAAAAAGGGGACGGTAGAATGGAAAATTGACCGAAATGCCCACATCGTGATCTTTAAATTACTTGTTGTCGACAGTCATGAACCATAAACTAACACGGTTTAACATTACCAAATTACCCCTCACCTCTTCCATCGCATTTTTTTCCATTGAAAATGAAATTTCCTACATTTGGTAACTCATTTTCCATGAATTTAAAAAAAAAAAATTGAAAATTTCCTTATTCTCGGACCCCGGATATTATTCCATGGTATTCTTGTCCATTATCCAAACACTCACTTAAGCCCCTATTTGTGTTGCAACGGAAATTCTTTGGAAAAGTTTGGAAAGGAAAATTATTTCTAAAAATACCCTCTTCACTCGAAAAATGATAACTTGAACCAACCCGACCCAATTTTTATTTAGAATGATATCCCTCTAAATTGGGATTTGCTAGTGTACATCGCAAAAGGCATTTCGCCGATGGTCTGTTGCATGTGAGGGCAGCCACACTGGCTCACCTTTCAGCAGATATTGTCTTCATTAATGAATTGGCTGCCCTTACATAACAGACCATCTGTGAAATGCCTTCTGTGATGGACGTTAGCAAACGCCCTCTAAATTATCCATAATTATATAATTTCCCTCTAAATCATGGAAAGAAAGAAAAAATTCCCAAGAAAATTGTAGTTCATAGTGTGGGGAAATCTTAAGGAAGGGATATGGAAGATAGAAGATAGTATCTCAAGATCTAACACCATACATGTGTGGCCGTGTAGGGCATGAATTGGATGGCCAGGATTATTTGGTTGGAGTCAATGAACAAATGCACAATGTGGGCTTGTCGCAAGGGGTGCAACTCGGGTCGGGTTGAAGCCAACCCTAACCCAACCCGAGATAGCATTCTCTCAACCCTAACCCAACCCAACCCGAACCTCAGGTTGAGGATGGTCAACCCTAACCCAACCCGCCTCCAAATCGGGTCGGGTTGGTTTCAGGTTGAGTCGGGTTCATCTCGGACCAAATAGAAAAATACAAAGGAAAAAAACATAATTCTGAAAATATATGAGAAAACTAGAGGACAATGGTCGGGTCGGATTGCCAAGGCCTCAACGCTAATCCAATCCGAAATGAAATCGGGTTGGCTTTTCCCAACCCTAACCCAAACCAACCCGAGAAAATACCATCCCAACCCAAGCCAAAATCAGATTGAACCCGTCGGGTTCGGGTTGAGCCCGACCCAAGTTGCATCCCTTTGTCACTCGAAGATCCATGTGTGAAACTTGAGTTGGCCCACTCACGTAACTTTAGCATGATCTGGATCGTTCATCTAGTAAGCGTCCCTGTTTGTAGGGATGACATAACCGAAAAGCCACAAATAGTTTGCTCTTAACAATTTAACAAGATAACTTAAATGTGGATTGTTACACATTTGTTTTTAGCATTCCATTTTCAAGTCCCATGGTTGAATGGCTAAGATTTGTAAATTTCGGAGGGAAAATTACATTTACACCCCTTCTAGTTGCTGACACATCCACTTCTACCCTAGTTTAAAACTTGACAACTACACCCCCTATAGTTTCAATTTGTACTAGTTTCTGACACATCCACTTCTACCCTAGTTTAAAACTTGACAACTACACCCCCTATAGTTTCAATTTGTATAAGGTAGGCACTCTCAGTTGACGGTTCATCCACAGATTGAAGGGTTAGGATGATCCGATGGAGCTGATTTTTTAGGCACACCCTATCTATGTTAGAGTCCATCAAATGAACGCTTTGGACCATCCAAACAATGTGGGCCCACTTATTTTTGGTAGTGTTTGGATTCGGGTATGGGCCCACATTGTTTGGATGATCCTGTCAGTTAATGTTGGGATCCTTTGGACTATAAGGCCGCTGCGATCCATTGACACCCTTAGGCTCTATTTGGATTGCAAGTATGTTTTGGAAAAGTTTGGAAAGGAAAAATATTTCTAAAACTTCCCACTTTTATACCAACCAAAAAAGATAACTTGAAACAACCCTGTTCAATATTTAATCAGAGGGATAGAAAAAAATTTCCAAGAAAATCATTTCGGTCAGAATTTTTTTTCTTGCAAGCCAAAAGCGGATTTGGGGCCCATTTGACACGCGGCAAAATAGGGTAGAAGTAGGGCTTTATGTAAATTTGGTAAAGGATAGGGGCATTCCTGTAAAGCAAGTTATACATGCATGAACACGAAGTCGAAGACCGTTGGGAGACGAGAGGCGAACTAGTTTAAAATTGTCCATAGGGATTTGTGGAATTTCATTATCTCCTCAAAATATCACGAGTCAATGCAAGAAAACGTCAACATTTCAGAAATTCATGGGATAAACTGATCCAAGGGCTCAGATCATGCAAGAAATGGTCAAAATGTAACCAAATACGCGGGATAATCTAATCCAACGGCTCAGATCATATGATAAGTGATTATGGCCATAACGTTGAGCTTGTGTGCAACTGCATCCAGACCTTTCATTTGGTGGATACTACATTGAGTGGGCCCAGGTTTGAAATTTGTAATACAACGTGGGACGTCAATTATTACCTAGTGGGTCCCACCTCTCATTGATCGATCAGCAGTTATAATTCCAAAAAGGATATTGCTAGGGTCCATCGCAGAAGGCATTTCGCGGCTGGTCTGTTGCATGCTGCACCACCCACCTCGTGAACAAAGAAATACACCTGTTGTCTTTATTCACGAGGTGGCTGGTCTGGCATGCAACAGACCAGCTGCGAAATGCCTTTTGTGAGGACCCTAGCAAATCCCTTCCAAAAATTTAATACTTGATAAATAGAGGGGGTGCTGTTATCAAAATATTGGAGTGCGGATCATCATTCCTATTTTGTTGTGCCAGTTACCTGGGGTCGTTCGCCTGTCAGATGTATTTCTTTTGTTCCATAACATTTGACTGACTTGTTCTTAGTCTACAGTAGCTTGTATAGATTGACATTAGCGGGAGGGAATTTTTCTAAAGGTATTGTAAGGCCAATTTCATAGGATGATCCAAACCGTTCATTTGTTGGGTCACAACGTAAATTGGTTGTGCTCCAAATATCATTTCCATTGTAGGATCATAACCCTCCGATCTGTACAAGGATTGCGCATTGGACTCAACCCGAACCCAATGGGTTTGACCCGATTTTAGCTCGGGTCCGGGTTGATGTTTCCATGGTTTGGGTTGGGTAAAGCCAACCTAATTCGATGTTGGCTTGGGTTAAGGTTGAGGCCTTGTGCCAACCAACTTGATCCCATCCTTCAATTTTATCGCAGTCGCAAGTTTCAAAATCTTAATGTTTTATGTTTTGTGTTTTTCCATTTTTATCCTCATGACCCTAAACTCGGTTTGACTTGGGCTAGGGTTGGCGTCAAGGGGACCCAACCGGCCCGAGTTGCACCTCTAGATGTGGTCATGGAAGAAGGACACACTCAACCATCTTCCTCATATGGAAATTTAACTAAATAAAAAGATATGATGTATTCGCCCCTTATTTACTTGGGAGAGTCCCCTCTAGTTTAAAAGAGTAGTCATAATAAAAACCCAAGTTAAAATAATGGCGAATACTTCCCTTTAGTAAAATATCACATGTAAGTTGGTAATCGATAATTATAAGCAAGTGTGTGAAAAAGAAATTCAAAACTATTTGCTTTCCAAGTACATCAATAACAATCTCTCACTTTCCCTAGGATCAATAGAACATTTCTAACGGCACTACGAATACATGATTGTCCAATTGAGCACCTTAGACTGCATTCTTTAACCATTTTGTCGAGTCATTTTTTTTATTTTCAGTTCCAAAGAATAAAAAATTAAAAAAATGTGTTCTAACTCTGACCCCTTTTAATTCTTTGGCCCAAGTGTTTTGGGGGGACAACCCGTACGGGTGTGGCTCTTCGGCTTAAAGTCATGGGTATGGTCCCCATTGATAAAATTTGAATTTCTCGAAATTTTGGCCGAAATTTGTGAAATTCGAAATTTATTATAACTTTGGTTAAAAAAAAAAAAAAGAATAGCCAGAATTTCGGGTCCGATTACAAGGTAAATTTTTATACGATTATCCAGTGGGCACAAATTATTTTTCAAATGGTCCATATTTTAAAATGGACCCTGAATCATTTCTAAATGGGCCAAGATTATTCTTGCATACAAAAAAAAAAATTTCCCATTTGTTGCCAACCCTAACTTGACTCACAGGATCATCCCAAAATAAATTCTTCTAATTTTCACAAATTTGTTTCATTTTCATTTATGCAGCCAATATATCAACCAACATTGGAAAGCCCATAAGAAACAGCTCGGCGTCTTATGCAAGCCCACATGAGATGGCTCAGGAGAAATAAGCCCACTCAAGGCCCTCAATCCAGGCCTTGTGTGTGAAACCACAACAAACAACTATCTCTATTTCCTCTGTTATTATGGCTATAAAGAACAACTAATACGCTCCATCTTGGGCCGCAATTTCAGCTGCCCGGCAAACCAATCGGAAGACCTCATCTCCACCCTCAATTATCCATCCATTTCAATTAGCAAGCTTAACGGGCAGTGGGCCCGGACAGTTACCTGGACCCAACCAACGTGGGGCCCATGAATGCTACGTACTTTGCCAATATGGATGCACAAACTGGCCTGACTGTGAAGGTGTCTCCGGAGTGGCTCAATTTTCCGGCGACGTCCACTAGGGTGTCTTTTATGGTGACATTTTCCGGCAAGGGCACGAAGAAGGGATAGGAGTACGGGTCAGTGACATGGTCCGATAGCATGCATAATGTTCACACCGTGTTTGCTGTGAATATCGTCTTTTTTTGTTTTTTTTTATTGGTAAGCTGGGGTTAGGTGGGACCCCGACCAGAATTTATTGATAAAAAAGTACAGCTAAGGGAGCTCAAAAGCCAACAAAAAGGGAACAAGCTCCCAACAGGTTAGCAGCCAAAACAAGGGCCTATAGCCAAAAAAAGAGAAATACAATGAGGGCCTTTGGCCAAAAAAGAAGAAATAAAAGGGGGGCCTATGACCAGATCTGAATAAGATGGAGATGCTATAACCGGAGAGGGCTCCTCCCACGATCCTGAGCCGAGATAGAAACTGCCTCAAGAGGATACCGAGAACAATAGTTCCCTGGTAGGCATAAGAGTTGAAGGAGTACATTAAAGACGATTGTATAACGTCCCTAGACCTGGCAAATGGGCGGGCCGGGCCGGATTTGACCCGGCCCGTACGGGTCCGGGTCAAACGGGCCGGGTCAAGGTGACCCGGAAAATTCTACGGGTCATTGACATTGGACCCGCACCCGGCCCGTACGGGCCGGGTCGACCCGCGGGTCACCCGGATTTTTGACGTATTTTTTAAAAGTTTTTTTTTTTATTTAGGGATTTGCTAGCCACCTTCTCTTGGGCTATTTTTCGGCTTGTAGCCCCTCCTTTGCTGCAAAGATTGGGTGAAGCACGGTCTGTGGGCAAAGGTGGCTAGCAATAAAGAGAATAAAGAGAAGTAATCATTACGGATTTTTGAAATACTCTCAGAATTTGGTAAGTTTGAAATGAAATATTACCGCAAAAAGGACAAAAGTTAAAAAATTACCTATAAAATATGACAATTACCGAGACAACTACGGAAAAAAGTATAACAATCTGACAATTACAAGAAAAAAACCGCCAATTGCACTTTTCTACGGGCACCCGCGGGCACCCGCGGGTCCACCCGACCCGGCCCACTTTTGACGGGCCGGGTGGACCCGCGGGTCAATTTCAAACGGGTCACCAATAGGTGACCCGGACCCGTAAATTTACGTGCGGGCCGGGTGGACCCGCGGGTCCGGGTCACTTTTGCCAGGTCTAAACGTCCCCACAGAGTCCAGAGCTATAAGATGGACAAGGTCAGAAGGGAGATCGTCGCAGTTGAGGCATTCACCTATGATGGGGCAGGACCATTTGGATAGGAAATCAGCAGCAGCATTGCCCTCTCTCCAAAGGTGAGTAATTTTCCAGGATGTGAACGCGCGCAGGCCTTTATAAAAGGAGGGGAATATGTTTCCATGGGCAATCGACTTTCTGCTCAATGATTTGCACTGCGAGGAGGGAATCCACTTCAATCCAAATGTTGCTGGGCTGAGAAGTCTTAGCAAGGTTGATCCCTTGTAGGATGGCTAGGAGTTCAAGCCCATGAATGCTTTGAGATTGGACATTCAAGGAGAAGGCGGATTTCTGGTTCCATTCATGGTCTCTAATGATGCCGCCAATTCCAGCAAGGTTCCCGTCCAAAGAAGCATCAGTATTCAATTTTATAAAATTTGGGGGAGGCTTCACCCATTGGCATTGAAGGGATCCGACGGGGGGAGGGATACAGGGGCAGTTAAAGTTGGAAGCAGTGGATTGAGCAATAACCGTGTCCTTCTCATGCAGGCCAAGGGAGCGCAACCTCGAGCCGATGGCAAACACGATCTAGTGAAGGATTTGGGTTTTATGGTTGGGTTGATTACCATGGACCCTGTCTTTCCTTTCTTTCCACATGTGGTAGATAGTTGTGGAAAAGGCTAATTTGATGCTAGTTTGCTGTGAATATCGTGTAGACTACAACCCCTTTTTTTTCCTTGAAAGAGAGAATAAGTCATTTATGTTTTGGATCTATAAATAGAAGATGAGAACATGGCAATTATAATAGCAAATTGCAGTAGGGAATGATATTTCCACACTCTTTTCTTGCTTTTTCACCCTTTTGTTTGTCTTTTTCTGAAAATGATTATTTTTAGGAGGGATTTGCTAAGGTTGATCACAAAAGGCTTTTCGCAGCTGGTCTGTTGCACATCAGACCAGCCATCTCGTGAATGGAGACAAAAGCTGTTGTCTTCATTAACGAGGTGGCTGGTCTGATGTGCGACAGACCAACCACGAAAACCCTTTTGCAATGGACGCTAGCAATTGCCTTTTTAGGCAAGTGAAACAGAAGGAGGTGTGCCTATATAATTTCTATTCGCTGTGATGGATAACTAGGATGGACCGAATTTTGAACTCAGCCATAGAAGGTGCGTCGGGAGAGACGTTTTCCACTATTTGAAATTGTATGAGGTTACAACTATGTCCTTTGCCTAACTATACCTATATAAACTCTACTGCTGCATTTGGATCGCAGGAATCATGAATTGGAATCAACATCATATTTCTCATTTAAAAAAATGAGAAAAAATAAAAATAAATTATAATTCAGAAAAAATTATAATAAAATTTCCATTCTAACCCGGGTGGATTGAATAAAAAGACCACCTCTTAGAGCGGGAAACCATGAGTTTTTCCCCTCTCGAATGCCGCCATAGCGTCAATTCGGACCTTATAGGGGGGCGATTTGGGTTGGATTCAACCCGAATTTGGCTCGGGTAGGGTTGGCATTTCATCGAGTTGGGTTGGGAAGAGCCAACCCAATTTAATTTCGGGTTGGGTTAGGGTTGAGAACCCACTTCTGGCATTTAATTTTATTGTGATTTTCTTAGGGTTGTATATCTCACTTGTATTTTTCCGTTTGACCCGAGGTGAACTCGAACCCAACCTGACTCATCTCGACTTGATTTGGATAAAAAGAGGTTAGATGGGTTGGGTTAGGGTTGAGAGATTTAGAGGCGGGTTGGGTTAGGGTTGGCCATGCTGACACGAGGCTTGGGTTGGGTCAAGACGGGTTAGGGTTGTGGGAACGCTGTCTCGGTTTGGACTAGGGATGCAACTTGGGTCGGGTTCACCCGATTTTTGGGTGGGTTGGGTTGGGAATTTATAATCCGACTGAAAATCAAGTTGGGTCGGGTTGGAGTATCGGGCAACCTGGCCTGAATTGTAACCCGACCAATTTCTGTTAAGTTTTTTATTTTATTTTTTTTCAAATTTTAGTAATATTTATACAAATTGACTTGTGTACTGTTTCTAAAATTTTAAATTACAAAATGCCACTTGCACTCTCCGTAGTGTTCAATCTACAGTCATATCCCTAATTTCTTGCTTTCTATATTGGTTCCATTAGTGTCTTAACTAGAAACTAGTGCATCATTATATCAATGACCCTTCATTTCTTGCTTTCTATATTGGATCCATTAGTGTCTTAAGTAGATGAATTATATGAGCAGAAGTACAAGAGGCGTAACACATTTAGATGGTCTAAACAGTACACACGATTCAATATGGAAATCGGATCGGGTTGGGTTGGGCCAGGTTGGAACTCGGGTTGGGTTGGAAGAATGGGTTCCTCGGGTTGGGTCGGGTTGAGGCCAATCCGACACAACCGATTTGAGTTGCGCACCCCTAGTTTGGACTAGGGTTGGCCTCCACCCAATCCAATCGGACCCAAGTTGCACCCCTAGTCCCTTGGCTTTTTTCTTTATTGAACCAAATCTTGTAATCAAGAACATAAATCAGATTGCGAGATGCACCTTAACGTCTTTCTTCCTGACTGAAAACTAATCATAAATTCCTTCCAAACCATAACCCTAAATCATAAACACACCTTAACCCGGGTTGCACCCCAAGGCCTTGGCTTCTTATTAAAAAAAAGTACTGTACGGACCATATCATGGGATAATCCAAACCGTCCATAAGATGGAACACAAAGTAAATAGGTTGTTACCCAAAAATCATTTCTGTAGGATGATCCCAGCCCTCTGATCTAGAGAGGAGCTACTTATTATGGAATCCTTTATAGATCGGAGGGCTAGGATTATCATATGGAAGTAATTTTTGGCTAGCTGTGTTACTACATCTTATGGGCGGTTTGGATCATCCCATGATGTGGCCCGTACAGTTCTTTTTGAAAAATAAGGGACGGCTTACCCCGTATAAAAACGGGCTCCCTGATAACGTGATTTGACTGACCTCAAAAAGCGTTAAAGTTGCCCACTTTTCACGTCAAATCATTTTTACAGGGGAGCGTGAACTCATAAATCAGATCGCCAGTCGAGGGCGGACTGACAATTCAAACACACGTTTTTTTTTAACGGATTTCTTCCTCGCTGAAGACCAATCATAAATTCCTTCCAAACCCTAGCCCTAACCCTAACCCTAAATCCCATTCTCGAGGAGCGAATTTGTGCGTGAGACAAAGAGACAAGGGAGAATCGATGTCGTATGACGAAGTAGAGATCGAAGACATGGAATGGAATAAAGATCTTGATGCCTTCACGTACCCTTGTCCCTGTGGAGATCTATTTCAAATCACCAAGGCCGAGCTCAGATTAGGAGAAGAGATCGGTCGATGCCCTAGCTGCTCCCTTTACATCACAGTTATCTATAATCAGGAAGATTTCATCCAGCACTCGGATCAGAATTCCAAAAAAACCCTCGATCCTTCCAAGCAACACGCTGTTGCTGTTGCCTGATTAATCCACCACCAGGTTAGGGTTTTTTAATCTCTCTCCCTTTCTCTGTCTTAAATTGAAAACGTAGATTAACTGGATACGATTTTTCTTGTTGTGTGTGTGATTGTTATGTAGGGTTTTAATAATTAATGATATTTTATTATTTTATATCTGTTTTTGGGCACTGGATTGATCTAAGTCTTGAAGTTTTCTTATATGTTTTGTTGTTTTTTTATGATTATGAGTTTTTAGGTAATTGAGTTGGAGCTGTTAATTGCCAGTTTTGGTATTGAGGAATGAGGAGTGATCTAATGTAAAGCCTACCCATACATGCGTGGAAACGTAGATTAACTGCCTATGGTTTTTCTTTTCTTTTTTCTTTTTCTGGGTGTGATTGATATGGAAGATTTTAATAATTGATGATATTTTATATCTGTTTTTGGGCACCAGCTAGATCTTAATTCTTGAAATTTTATTATATTTTTGTTGTTTTATGATTATGCGTTTTTATATAATTGAGTTGCTCTGATTCGATGATCCTAACCATAATATTGACCAATTTTCTTTTGCTGTTGAATTGGGTACTGGGGTGCATGCATACCTTTTTTGTTCATATGCAGTTTCTTGATCATAATGTAAGGGTAATCCGATTGGATCAATTTTCAGGCCGTGTGAAGGTCAGGGTGGGATCCACAATGGGGATGGTCGAGATCGATCGTGACAGGGCTCACATTTACAATTGTGTTTCATTGAATAATTCTCTTTTTTTTTATTAAAATTAGTGGTTGGAATGAAAAACATGGGATCTATAAGATCCAAACCAAAATTGTCGGGTAATGTAACTCAAGAAAACTTGTAAAGAACTGCTTATGGTAGTTCCATTGAAAAGCAGATTTATCTATCATCAATATATAATCAATTCTTTGGGAGAAAGGAGAGTAAAAATCAGGAAAGATAGGACTTACTAATACATGTGTCAAAACATTGTGTCCATAAGAAAAATATGGCCCCCACTCAGATTTAATCTTTGGTGCATATGGGCTTCAGGACAGCTGCTGCCGGGTACAAAAAACTACCTGCTGCCTTCGGCAGTATGCACTGACACGAACCAGTGGCTTTATGACCACTCCTGAGTATTTCCTTTGATTTAAACTAGTAGCAATGAAAGAAACTAAGCTTGAAATGTGAGGAGGGAAACTTGTCTAGTATGGAATCGTTTTTGAGGTTTTCTGTGTTCTTGAAGAAGATCAGGCTTCTTTTAGTCTGTTTTTGGGTGCAAACTTTTATGTAATCGCAATTTTTGAAAATTGCGAAAATCTATGTGCCATATCAATACAATATGTGATTTTAGAAAAGTGTGTTATTGAGCTCAATAAATTTGCGAAGACATTTGGGCTTGCTCGTGGTGCAGGACGAGACAACTGATAGGTGCTCTGTTATTGTCATCGTCCTCAAAACTACTCAAACAGTGTCTCCAGTTTGTGTTTTTTTGCTGTTTGTTGGACCTTATTTGCAAACAAAATCAGACACTTCGTCATCAGTTTACTTTATTTGATTTCAAGTCTTGTAGCTTGTTGATTCATGTTCTATCTGCTTGTTGATTCATTTTCTATCTGTTTTTTTTGCTGTTTGTTGGAACTTATTTGCAAACAAAATCAGACACTTCGACATCCGTTTACTTTATTTGATTTCAAGTCTTGTAGCTTGTTGATTCATGTTCTATCTGCATCCCCCCCCCCCCCCCCCCCCCCCCCCCCCATATATACTGAATTATCAGAGAAATTTCTATCACACAATTTTAAATAATCACTTTTATTGCCACTTGGCTGTTATATCATATTCCTCTTTGTTAATAGTCTCCCTCCCCATTTCCTTCTACAAGTGATGATTATGTTTCAGTGATCTTTTGTAGCTTGTTGACCACTAATTCACTGCATTCACAGCCATTCCATCTAGCTAGCATACCTGATCAATCTACTAATATTACCCTCGACAAAGACCCCTGCAACCCCTTGTTTGTTGTAATCAACTTTGAGATCATTGCGATCCCCTCCTTGCCTTCTTGCTTTTTTCTATCCTGCAATCTCTTGCATCTTGTTAAATGTCATGGTAGCTGCATTTGCTGCTTGCTGTCTTTTGCCATTGTCAAAGAAACTCTAAGTGTCCTTACTAGAGCTGCACAAATCTCCTATTCAAGGACATTTCAGTTGCTGTTTTGCATTTCTTTTCTTTTTTACCTTCTCTTCATCTTCTATTATTTCCTAATTCCTGCTTCAGCTCGTTTGTGGCCTACACATCTCCCCACTCAACAGAATCCACCGAGGAACTTCTAGCAAACTTAGCAAGATTTGCAAACCACCTGTGGTCGAGTTATGGGACTGATCGGATCCGACCCAGCTACAGAGAATCTCATTTCAATGCGAGCTATGAAGGTGAAGGAAGGCCACATAAAACTTTTGAGAGAATTACTCTTACAAATCTTGCTCATTCGACTGTGTATTGTATGTTTGAAATTGCAAATATTGTTCCGCTGTTGAGCTTATTTCAATGTCCCAAAATGCCCTTGTGGGCATAAAAAAAAATTGTTGTCCATGTCAAATAACAAAATTGCCCCAATTTTCTTAAGTGGGCCCTACACCCTAAAAAGGGGTATAAATTTAGGTGGTCTCACTTGAGCCCAAAGGGGAGGCCCACTAAGTGGCAATCCTTAGGGCCACCATTTCAAGTACAACTCACCACCAACAAAACCAAAACAAAGAGGTCGTGGGTCCCACAACCACTTACACCACTTTGCAAGTGGTTGTGGGTAGTTATTGCATTTGGGAGTAGTATATAATGATTTTTCCTCTCTTTTTCAACGGATGGCAAAAAAGGAAAGCAAGCAAAGAGAGCAAAAAAGGGAAAAGTAAGAAGAAAAAGAAGGATCCAGAGAGAAAGCTACTTCAACACAAGGAAAGCTCTCCCTCAACAAGACAATCAAGAAATGTTCTCCTTCAACGAAGCAATCAAGTACTTGAAAAATTCGCTCCCACGAAGAACAAGCCACCACAAAAAGCCCTTCACCGGAGGAAATCAAAACATCTTCACAACTGATAAAGCGTGAATCCCGGAGTGAAGTTCGCACATCTTCAAACATAGACGTGAATCACGCTACAAAAGCTCTTGTCTTCAACACATCGATTGTTGTCTTCACAATTTGATCGTTAATCAGAGGATTGTAGAAAGTTGTACCACATTTTCTATTAATTACAATTTCCTTTGTAATTTTTCCTGAATTTTGTGTTAGTGAATTACGCGAAATTTGTTTTGGACAAATTTCTGGCACACCCGGTGGGACCTCTTTCTCCTTTCATCTTTCGATCAAACTAACTTTCAGCTACTCTCAACAACACTGAAATGGCAGGAAAGAACGGAGACGCTTCTACACCAGTTACTATCGCCGGGGGCAGGAAGATTAACGCGCTCAGCCCGTCTTCCTCCACCAACGGTCCAACACTCCGGTCGGCCCCATAACGTGTGCGAAGACGACCCCGGGACTCTCTCAACTCATGGAGCCAGTCGACTACGTCAAAGGGAGACCGGTGGCAAAAGTTGTCTCTAGTCTAAGGACAAAGTCCAATCTCTCTGGGTCTTTTATAAGTTCGAGGTCAAGTACCGGGTCGAAGACCGGATCTACATCCTCGTTCTCCCCATCTTGAGGAAGCTCTCCCATCTCCATCCGACACGCGATGATGGTTGACGCCACCACCATTGAGGAGTAGGTCATCCGCATGGCCGAGCAACTTGAACGACTCAACACAACTTGAACGACTCAACAAGGCAGTTGAGGAGAAAGATCTTCAAATCGCCGGACTCATGAATAGGCTCGAGTCAAGCCATCACCAAGGATCGAGCGTAGATCCATCCCACCCGCCTAGATTCACCCCGCAAGTGGAGACCTCTAGTGCCAGGCAACGTCAACAGCAGGAGAGTGCACACCACCCTGCCATGAACATTCCCACACTGAATGTTTCCCAGGCCTCTGTGGCCTCGGTTCAACAACTTCAGAACATGATAACAGACACCATCCGTGCCCAGCATGGAGGAGCTCCTCAATCGTCATTGGTTTACACTAAACCTTACTCACAGCGCATTGAAGAGTTGCGCATGCCTACTTGGTACCAGCCTCCCAAGTTCCAACAGTTCGAAGGGAGGGGTAACCCGAAGCAACACGTTGCCCACTTCATGGAGACGTGCAACAATGTCGGCACGTTCGGTAATTACATGGTGAAGGAGTTCTTCCGCTCTCTTTGTGGCAACGCGTTCGACCGGTACACAGACCTCGAGACTGGTTCCATTGACAGTTGAGACCAGCTCGAGCGTGAGTTCCTCTACCGCTTCTACAGCACTCACAGGACCATAAGCATGGTGGAGCTTGCCGCCACTCGACAGAGGAAGGACGAGCGCGTCGTTGAGTACATCGAACGATGGAGAAACCTAGCCCTCAATAGCAAGGATCGTCTCGCAGAACAATCAGCGATTGACATGTGCATACAAGGTATGCGCTTGGGTCTTCTTTACATCCTTTAGGGGATGAAGCCCCAATCTTTTGAAGAGTTGGTCACCCGGGCTCATGACATGGAGCTCAGCATCACCATTCATGGAGATCTCCGTCCTGTGGATCTTCGCAAAGACAAAGAAAAGAAAGAGACAAAGAAAGAAGTAAAAACCTCAAAAACGAAGGAGGTTATGAGTACAGATTGGCAAGAAGAAAGTGAAAGTCGAACTCGCTCTGACTCAAGACAAGGGAAGGCCAAGATGAGCCTTAAGGAATTGGAGCAGAAGCAATACCAACTCCTTCAACACAAATTGATAGAACTACCACCATCGAAGCGACCCGAGGAAGCAGGACGGGTCAATGATCCCAAGTATTGTCGCTACCATCGAGTAGTCAGCCACCCCATCGAGAAGTGCTTCATCATGAAGGAAAAGATAATGGAGCTGACTCGCGATGGGAAGATCGATCTCTGCTTAGATGATTTAGCCACCACCAACATGACAGCGGTTGTCTTTGGGTCTTTTGATCCGACCATCTTCTGGTGCCACCTCCGGATTTGGAACTATCCCATCGAAGTATAGGGACGCCATCAACTTCGGCGCCAAGACTATTTCACAAGGGACAAGATCTTCCCAATTCCTCAAGTGAACAACTCGCCTCAACTGGGGGCATCACTCCACTACCACAACATCACATGCTGTGGATGATGAAGGGTGGACGGTCGTCACTCGTTGAAGACGTCTGCCTCCTCGACAACCTGTCATGCTTCATCGACACCCAAAGTGGACTCAAAGGAGGACACGACCCAACACGAGGCCGAGGAAGAGAAGGACAACAAGGAAGAATGGGGTGCCTCGAGTGCCACCTGTCGACCTAGAAGAGATCTTCCAGTAGCCTCCTCGTATGCCAATTACTCTGTTGGAGTTCATGCCTAAGGAATTTCTTCAAGAAGGATGTGTAGCGGTTAACGTTGTTACTTGCTATGCTGTTTCTGATGAGAATGCGACCCAAGACGCTTCTCCGACTGACAATCCTCAAGTGATACTACTCAAAGTCCTGAAAGAGAAGAGTCACTTCTTGAAGCCAATGAGATGGCCAAACATGTTGATGAAGTTTCATCCCACCTCAATCTTTCCACCGCCTTGCAACTGTCTAAGGAGACTCGCCTTGCTTTAGCTAACCCGGAGCAGTACGAAGGAAGGGCACCCATGAACGTGGAGTCTAAGGCATGTACTTTTTGCTGGGCCACCATCACCTTCACTAACGAGCATCTCCAATTAGGCTCTCGTCCTCACAACAGACCTCTCTATGCCACTGGATACATCGGAGAGCATAGTGTCCGACACATTCTTGTTGACTGTGGCTCGGCCGTTAACATCATGCCTTTGGAGACATTAGAAGGAATGGTCTCTCTATCAACGACCTGACTCGAAGCAAATTGGTGATTCAAGGCTTTAACAATGGATCGTAATAAGCGCTTGGCATGATTCTCCTCAAGTTCACAATTGACGAGCTATCCTCGACAGCGTTGTTTCATGTGATCAAGGCCAAGACGTCTTATCACCTCCTACTTGGCCGACCATGGTTGCACAAAGACAGAGTAGTACCATCTTCATGTCACTAATGCTTCAAGTATAGCAAGACGGGATTCTAAAAAGAGTTGTTGCAGAGGAGCAACCATTCACCAAGGCGGAGGTCCACTATGCTGATGCCAAGTTCTACTTGGAGAATGAGACGGTTGTCGAAGCGTTGCCAGCCTCTATACCCAAGATCAACATACCAAAGGATCAACCAAAGATGGAAGCAAAACGGGCAACACAGTCTGCTTCCTTTTCTCAGCCAACAAAGAAGGACCTTGAACCTCTATTAACTCCGACTTCAATTGCGGCATCTGTGGCATCACCTAGTCTTGTCTTTCGTTATGTCCCACAATCCCCACGTAGGGAAGGGCAAGCTTGATTCATCTTGACACCTAAAGTTGATCGGGTCCTCTCCAAAGTGGATGTCACCACACTTCGGCAAGAATTTAACCTCCTACTCACCCAACTCACCGAGACGAAGGTTATCCAACAGCCTCTTCTCAAACTTGCACCAGCCTCCCTACAAGCAGTCGATGCTTCTACATCAAAAATGCCAATCAACAAGTCAACTGCTAATCGGAAAGACAACATGGGTGTGGATTGATCCCAAGTTAGAGAAGTTATTCAAGGCTGCTGGATATGGAAAGGGAGAGCCAAAAGAGCTTGGAGATCTCCCATCGGATCAAGAGCTTTACTGCCTTACCAAGACACAACTAGATCTTGTGAGAGCCGGCGAAAGAATACACCCCTCTAAGGTTGGTATGAGTAATAGCACATCAATTCCTGTTCGAGCCTTGAAACGGGATAAGAAGGTAAATGTGCAACATATCACGATCAAGGCTGTTGAAGACTCCTAAGTGGATAGCTCCACCCAAACTCGTACTTTTGTCTTCGATCGTAGTGGAGAACAACCACATCATACTTCGGTGTTTAATCATTTGGGTCAACAGAACATCACCACAGCAACCCACTCTGCTCCGTCCTCCTGTACCCGGGTATGCGATCGTCTATGCCTCCACAATGGCAATGAAAGATCAAACTTGCAGAAGACAAAGAAGGCGACGCCGACAGACGACCCAATCCATCGCCCGAAAAGCCAAGAATGATCCACAGAGCATCGTCCCTTCAAGGATGAATCACCAAGCTATCTTGTAGGTTTTCACAGACGGCGTTTTGATAGCAAGAAATCACACCATCGTCCACACAAACCAACTTTCAAGCATTGTGGTCATGGATGTTGAGGCATCTGAGGATGGGAGACGTTGCTGAAGTCCATTATAACACAGTCAAGGAGGCCTCTGACGACGAAGACTCGGAAGGGCTTCAAGATGCTCCGCCCACCTTTGAAGAAGGGGGCAAGCCACCATGGACGAGCTCAAACAAGTCAATCTCGGTACCGAAGAAGACCCAAAACCTATCTTCGTTAGTGCCTTACTAACATCAGAAGAAGCAGTCGAATACATGAAGCTTCTACTCGAGTACAGAGATGTTTTTGCTTGGAGTTACAAGGAGATGCCCGGACTCAATCCAATGATCGCAGTGCACCACTTGGCTGTCAAACATGGTGTACGCCCAATCAAGCAAGCTCAACGCCGTTATCATCCAGAGCTAGTACCACAGATCGAGGCTGAAGTCAATAAGCTTAAAGAAGCTGGCTTCATTCGAGAAGTGAAATATCCCATGTGGATTGCAAACAGTCCCAGTCAAGAAGAATGGACAAATCCGGGTTTGCATTGACTACCGTGACTTGAATCAGGCATGTCCCAAAGATGACTTTCCTTTGCCGATTACGGAGCTTATGGTGGACGCGACTACATGGTATGAGGCTCTCTCCTTCATGGATGGCTTCTCTGGTTACAACCAAATCCGGATGGCACCTAAGGATGAAGAGCTCACCGCTTTTCGCACTCCAAAAGGGATCTACTGTTACAAGGCCATGCCCTTTTGACTTAAAAAGCCAGTGCCACATATCAGCATGCCATGCAGAGGATCTTCCACGACATTCATCACAAAACAGTTGAGTGCTACGTTGATGACCTCGTGGTAAAAACTAAAACGAGAGCGAACCACTTGAGGGACCTTCGTTTTGTCTTCGATAGACTAAGAAGGTACCAGTTAAAGATGAACCCATTGAAGTGTGCTTTCGGAGTCACCTCAGGAAAGTTCCATGGATTTGTCGTCCGTAATCGGGGCATCGAAATAGATCAGGCAAAGATCGTTGCCATTCAAAATATGTTAGAGCCTCGATCTATCCATGACTTGAAGAGCCTCCAAGGTCGGCTTGCATACATTTGGAGGTTTATCTCCAACCTCGCAGGACGGTGCCACCCCTTTACCAGGCTAATTAAGAAAGGTGTGCCATTCGAGTGGCATGAAATATGTGAGAATGCCTTCCACAGCATAAAGGAGTACCTCTTCAGGCCTCCTGTTTTAGCCGCACCAATCCTAGGGAAGCCGTCCCTCTTAAGGATGTAAAGAAGGAGACTGTTGTCCAGTTCATCAAGAATCACATCATCTTCCGATATGGTGTCCCTCGCTTAATCACCACTGATAATGGGAAAGCTTTGAAGAACAACTTGATATACCAGCTCTGTCTTAAATTCGGGTTCAAGACAAGGTACTCCACCATGTACAATGCACCTGCCAACGGCCTGGCGGAGGCGTTCAACAAGACCCTCTGCAAGTTGCTTGAGAAGGTTGTTTCTAAGTCAAAGAGGGACTGGCATGAGCCGATTGACGAAGCACTGTGGGCATGTCGCACCTCATGTTGGAATGCCACAGGGCTCACGTCCTACTCTTTGGTGTATGAGGTTGAAGCGGTTCTTCCATATCTCTACGGATTGCCATCCAAGAGGGTCTCACCGAAGAGGACAGCGTTAAGTTACGACTCACTGAACTTGAGTTATTGGACGAGAAGAGGTTGCAAACACAACAAAGGATTGATTGCTACCAAGCACGCTTGTCCCTAGCCTTCAACAAGGGAGTCCGACCAAGAACTTTTCAAGAAGGAGAGTTGGTCCTCGCAGTAAGACAACCAATCATATTTTCTCGACACTCAGGTAATAAGTTCGTCCCAAAGTGGGATGGACCACACGTAGTGAAGGAAGTATACAGCAGCGGAGCCTACCTCCTCATCACTCTCGAAGGGCTTCTCCTCGGACTCATCAAAGGAAAGTACCTCAAAAGATACTATCCCTAGAAGCAAGACGCTCCATGTCGCACGAGCCTAAACTACGAACAACACAAAAATAAAATATTTTATTCAATGTACTACTCCCGGGTCTACATGAGTATAAACTGTGAACGGCCAAACAAAAAAATGTTTTGCATTTGTTAACGATGTTTATTCAAAAAAAGGGAAAAAGAAAAAGGAAAGAAAGAGAGGGGTCGTGAGGATTACATTGCTAAGTGAATTTTGTCCAGAAAACTCTAATCTAACCCCCTTTCAAGGTTCTGCCATGGTTATGATGTGCGGTGGAGAGCTTTGCAAAACTCCAAGGTAAAAACTTCGAGTACTACATGTACGCATACTCCGTCGACCTCGAATGGGACATGAAGAAATCCATTGTCGATGTTGACCTCGCTGCCCAATGGTGGCATAAATGTCTCCCGCCAGTAAGCCCACTTTGCTCTAGACGTAAAAAAAAAAGGGTGCTCCGTTGATGGCGTCCTCCATCTCCCTGACATTCAACCCCGTCAAGCTCCATTCTGAGGACCTCCTTCAACTTGGTGACAAGTTCAATTTTCTGCATCCAGTCTGAAGTGTTGTTGGTGACGTTGATGGTGGCAGGGCGCTCTCCTAACACCACATGCCCCCACCACCACATTCGACAACAATCCATTCGCACAATCTCGTCCTTGCCCATCCTCTAACACCGCAGCCGCCACCACCATCATGATCCCTGGGGGATACGTACCTGAGGATATGGATCCTATAATGTGAAGACATCACTCACTCCTCCATCTGATTTAAATACACCGCAATTGCATCATGGGTCGGGATTTTGTGGTCATTACTAGCATTCATCGAGATGATTTGTCTCCCAAAGAAGTGGTCATTTTGGCAAACAGTGGAGAGGCTGAAAACACCAAAGCCAAATATTCTAATATAACCGCTTGTTCCTATTTTCTGAAAAGACCCTCATGTGTATAGAAAGTGGCAAAATTTAGATTAGACGTTTTTGCTTGCAATGTCACGGCAGTTGAAGACTTTCAAAGCATCCTGAGTGATCACTGAGCTAATTTTACAAAAAAAGAAAGAAAAAACGAAAAAGAAAATCTATTGATGTTCTAAAAATGGCAAATGATTACGTCCCAAATGACACTCTGGTCAGCATACATGACCATCAAAGTGACATATGAAGCTTTTTGGAAGCTAATACATTCTCGGCATGGCATTTAGTCCCATGGTGAAGGGTCTTTAAGCTCCCACCCAAAATCTATTTACAACAGATTTCAAGATGAAAGCAAAGTTATGTGCACTTTGAGAGGGCTGCTTGTTGTTTTTAATCTTCAAAGTTCAAATTGCATGCCCACATGAAGGGAAAAAGGGACCAAGGAGCAGACGAGACGACCCATGTGTTTAGTGATTCCTGCAAATCAGAGATAAAGTCGTTTTGAAATGAAGGCTAGTGTGCGGCTTTACTTAGCCAACCGTTCCTCTTGCACAACGGACGAGATTACTGTGTTGGAGAAGAGTTTTTGTCTCATTAGGTGTTGCGGAAGGGAAAGCCATGCCGAAGGCGGTGACCATTTTACTTCGCCGCCAACAACGCTTGACTTGCCGATAGATGCAGAGCTTTCTTGCACATCCTGATCCATAATTGAAGCAATATTGAACAACATTTTAATCCAATATCGTTGAAAAAAAAAAAGAGAAAGAAAGAAATCATTCTCACCTTTGAATGAGAGTTTAGTTGTGAAAAAAAAAAAGACAGAACGAAAAGACCTCTCTTATCTATTGAGAGCTTACGTGCAAGTCAAGATCTCTCTTATGACTCTCCCAATCACATACACACATTTGTGTCTCTTATGTCTATCCATCCCACTCACCGTCTCCCTCGCACGCAACCTTTCTCAACACGTCTCTCTCTTGTAGGAATCATGATATACCTTCTTAGTTGGGATTTGAGATGAAGCCAAAAATTTGGTGTCATTATCAAGATAAGGGGGTGCCACTATGAAGCCCGGTTGCCCAACCAAGAGTGGAGCCAGACAAATCCTTATATGCCCCATGGCACAAGAGGGTAGTTTTGTCATTTTGAAAAAAGCAAAAAATCAAGAGGTGGTTGTGGTCAACATGTAACATGTGAAGAAGCTATTTATCCGGTTCCCTTGTCGTTCCCAACTTGGTTATTATATCATTATTCAAAAGAAAGTGAAAAAAAGGAAAGGAGTGGATTCTCTCTCTCTCTCTCTCTCTCCACTCTCAAACCCTTGTCTCTTACTTCTCTATCTCCTAATCTCACACGTGTCTATCTCCCCCCAAATACTCTCATGTGTCCCTCTCATCACACTCATCCTCCCTCATCATTATCTCAAGCAGACCTCTCCATGTCACTGAATACGTGGGAGAGCATAGTGTCCGACGCATTCTTGTTCACTATGGCTCGACCGCTAACATCATGCCTTTGGAGACATTAGAAGGAATTGGTCTCTCTATCAACGACCTGACTCGAAGCAAATTGGTGATTCAAGGCTTTAACAACGGATCACAACGAGCGCTTGGCATGATTCGCCTCAAGTTCACAATTGATGAGCTATCCTCGACAGCGCTGTTCCATGTGATCAGGGCCAAGATGTCTTATCACCTCCTACCTGGCCGACCATGGTTGCACGAAGCCGGAGTAGTACCATCTTCATGGCACCAATGCTTCATGTATAGCCAAGACGGGATTCAAAAAAGAGTTGTTGCAGAGGAGCAGCCATTCCCCAAGGCGGAGGTCCAAAATGTTGATGCCAAGTTCTACTTGGAGAATGAGACGGTTGTCAAAGCGTTGTCAGCCTCTGTACCCAAGACCAACGAACCAAAGGATCAGCCAAAGGTGGAAGCAAGACGAGCAACACAGTCAACTTCCCTTTCTCAGCCAACAAAGAAGGACCTTGAACCTCCATTAACTCCGACTTCAATTGCGGCATCCGTGGCATTCCCTAGTCTTGTCTTCCGTTACGTCCCAGAATCCCAACTTAAGGAAGGGCAAGCTTGATTCATCTTGACACCTAAAGTTGGTCTGGTCCTCTCCAAAGTGGATGTCAACACACTTCAGCATGAATTTAACCTCCCAGTCACCCAACTCTCCTAGACGAAGGTTATCCAACAGCCTCTTCTTAAACTTGCACCAACCTCCCTACAAGCAGTCGAGGCTTCTACGTTGAAGATGCCAATCACCAAGTCAACTGCTAATCGGAAAGACAAGGAGGCGTGGATTGATCCCAAGTTAGAGAAGTTATTCCAGGTAGCTGGATATGGAAAGGTAGAGCCAAAACAGCTTGGAGATCTCCCATCGGATCAAGAGCTTTACTGCCTTACCAAGACACAACTAGATCTTGTGAGAGCAGGCGAAAGAATACACTCCTCCAAGGCCAGTATCAGTAATAGCACACCAATTCCCGTTCGAGCCTTGAAATGGGATAAGAAGGTAAATGTGCAACATATCACGATCGAGGCTGTTGAAGACTCCCAAGTGGATATGCAAATATTGTTCGTCTGTTTAGCTTCTTTCAATGTCCCAAAATGGCCGCTCTTTGAAAAAAACAACAAAGCAGTTACGGTCTTCACTATACTTCCATTGAACTGAATCCCCTCCAACAAAAACGTGTGTAATTTGTTTTTCAAACAGCTTCGAATCTTGTAACTGGCTACATTCTTGCTAACCATTGACATGATTTTCTGAACTTAGTGTTGGTATTATATTGTAGACAACACCCCATTTTGCCTATCTCAGACTGACCATTTGTTTGTCGCGATGATGACTCTGATGATGAGCAACTTCTGAACGTGCGGACCAAAGGTCTTTGCGGGCATGAAAACCAATGGAATTCATTACCCATAAACCCATTTGAATATCACTTGCCTTTGAATACCTCAAAATACAAGAAATCCCTCAGTTCCCGCCAAATCCAGGCTCTAAGCCACTTGAAATCACAATTATCGCAAACCCCAGAAATCAGGGTTACACTTGCGTTCGCAAAAACACTTTACGGTCTATAAAAGGCCCAAGGCCCAATGCACTAAAAAAAGAACTTCGAACATAAAATTTGGCCAGAAGTCCTCGGGTAAAGAGTAGAAACCCTAAAATACATTATTCAGCTCCCTGAAAAGACAAAAAGCTAAAAACAAGGCGGAGACGCAAAGAAGTTGAGCGATGCCCCCCGGATATGAGCCAAAGATCTTGCTCGCAGTTCAGGTTATCCTTTTACTCCATATTTAGTTTTGATTGTGTAGTGTCATGTTAGGTTTAACCAAGGATAATTAGTAGAAAGCCACATGGCTTAGGGTTCAAACCACCCTAAACCTCGCGGCATCCTCCGACCATGGAACAATCATGAATAGGAACCCCCCTCCCCCCCCCCCCCCCCCCCCCCCCCCCTCCTTGTTAGATTTGAGTTGGAAGATTGCTAGGGTCCAGGAGACTGGCTTACCGTTAGCCCGAGCCCCTTGATCCTGCTTTTTCGATTATCGTAAGTTTGTCTTTTCATTATTTTCATGCATGCATTGTAATGGTAGTATGAAAAAACACCTCCCTACCTCCTTTTATGCTTTTTGTAGCACTTTCCAGAGAGACGGTCCTCTAATGTTCCATCCCCATTCCCTTCACGCCAAAATCATAAGCCCCATAACTTCATGAAATCTCATACTCGCATTTTCCCCGTTTCCAATAGAGACAAATGCAACTTGGGTGGAATTGATGCCTAAACTCTTCCAATTCCTTAACCGGAATGTGGGCCTAATTATAGGAATGTGGGACAGTGCCGATACAGACTCATTGCGGGTCTTAGGCCCTCTCCTAGGGGGTGACTCTGCCCATTTTCCTAAGGGATCCGGTCATGACTAAAGCGAATGCCAGATCCAACTGTTATAATGAAACAAACAAGAATCCAAGGGGTCCGCGGATCGCCACCCGCGCAGGGCAGTCCGTGTGGCAGGTCAGAGCAGGGACCAAAACTGACTACTCTTCTGGGGATCCTTCCAACTTGAAAGCAAACGAGAAAAATACAAAAACGGGACCATATATGAGCTGAATATGAGGATTATTAACTGAAGGAACTCGTCTACTCGTATGACCACATGTACATGTCCCTATGATCAACAATCCCCATAAGCCTTGGAGCCAAATTCCTTCTTGCAGGGACTGCTTCGCCATGAACCATGTGTGCACACTCATAACAGAGCATGATCTTGTTCGCATGGGTCTGATGCAAACAACCCCAACCGGTAAAAAAACAAAAGACTTTCAAGAATTGTCTAGCCCGAAAACCACGCACGAGGCCCCGGACGAGTCCTTGTTCGAGGACCTGTACACTTCTCCATGACAGATGGTCCCCGAAAACGTTTCTGAAATAATGGCTGCCATGCTTGCTATCCTCAAAATGGCAAGGGGACACCTCTTGGATCACGCCACGAATCAGATCAATTCTTGCGTACACAAAAACACGCGCCTCATCAAATCACACACGCGCACTTGATGCTTGTATTTTGCATTTGTGTTTGGTCCCTATCTACCCCTGGGATGTGCCATGTAAGACAGACCAATGAAGGGATAGATCTTGACACTGCGCAAGGGAAGTCCCAACTCTTAGCTGAGCACCTTGTTGGGTGGAATAAAATGGAACCCTCATCCACGTTCCCTTTGAAAAAGGACCACTTGGGAGGTATATTGGATTAGACCACTCTAAGGCAGCCCAGGCCTACCTGCATACCCGCATGCATATAAAAAGAATGTTGAATAGGTTGAATAGGAAGCCTTCGCTTTTCTTGGTGTCTTAGGTCACGCATAACGAAAAAGCTCAGACCCCCTCCTGGATTAGTGAGTCAAAACGTAAAGGTATTCCTGTTTGCTTCCATGAAAAAGCCAAACCGGAAGAATATGTTCTTGCTTTCCGGAGTTCAGCTGTCATCATGTTTACTTTAGATCTCTTATCATTGTGTCCATTCGTACCATGCATGGCATGGTGATTTTGGGAATCCGAACCAAGCCCTTTTTAATTTCTGCCCATTTCCTTTTATGCTTGCCAACCTCGTAAGGGCACAGGTCTTCATTCATAATGTCCATGATCTATCAATTCCAAATTGTGTGCAAAACAATTTTCAGGGTATCCTCAACCCTATGTCTGGCTTAGCCACCCCCCCCCCCCCCCCCCCCCCCTCGTGTCCTGTGCAGCAGCCATCCACCAGTGCTCCACAAGCGAGATTGTCCAAGTTAGGATCCACTTGGGTGAGGGAGTCCTCCCGCCTTCCCCACCAGTCCTCAACCGACAGATCCATTACACAAGTCAAGAGCCTTAGCGAGCGACATGACTTCCTCCAAAGGCAGTTGAGCAAGCAGCCCCATGTCCCGTCTCCCCATAACCAGTCGACCAATACAACTCATGAAGAATCAGAGAAAGTGACTCAAAGGGCCTAGATATAGATAGTTTTAGCCTTTTCCCTGCAATCAAGTCTTCATAGGTAATCACACTTCTTCTCGTGATGGGTGGATTCTAGATTCAGGGTGCTCTATTCATATATGCTCAATGAGGGAATATTTTGATACGTTCCAGAAGACAAGGGCAGGTGTAATGTCCTTAGGTGGCAGGTCTACGTATGACGTCAAGGGAATCAGAACGGTGAAGATCAAGATGTTCGATGGAATGATTCACTTTGGGTGGTGTAGCGTATGTCCCAAAGATATGAAATAATCTAGTGTCGCTTGCTCTAAAGGGGTTGGGTTGCAGGTATTTAGATGTAGGTGGAGCCATGAAAATCACACGCGGTTAGATGGTTCTGATGAAAGGAGAAAAGTGTGACGGATTATATCGTCTGGTCAGGGACACAGTGACTAGTGTTCCTAAGGTCTCGATGGCTAGTTGGAAACAAAGTGGTAGCGCGTGCACGAGTAGGGTCCCTTTCGTAGTTGGTGCAGAGACAGGTTTCCAGGTTGCAAACAATGATGAGAAGATGATGGTACCTACAATGGGGGGATGAATCGAGATCCCTCTCCATGGTTGACTAGGTGAGTCAACGGGTTGGCAACTACACGTGCATTGGCCATATTGATCGAGTCAGAAGGAGTCAAATCCAGGATGATTAGATGGTGTGTAGCTGGTACTTCAAAAGGCCAATGGTGGTTTGTAGTGAGAGCAGATCGGTGGCAACATCAACGGAAAATCTTCAAGTGGCTGGGAAATAAGCCAAGGTGGAGATTGTTGGGAAAGTTGCCTTATTTCTTACTATGTGGGAGGCAAAAATAGAAAGTATCCTTTTGGGTTTTTGGTAAAACCTAAGTATAAAAGCTTTTGCTTTTTCTCTTGTGTGTGTAGGCTACACAAGAGAGTGGGCAGCTACAAAAGAGAGGGATTTTCTCTTGGGAGAGCACCTACCTCGACGGGGCAGCAAGGGTGTTGGGTAAGGAGAAAAAGGAGATATGGGAATAGAGAGAAAGAGTGAAGGAGTTTTTCTCTTGGGTTTTCTCAGCTTACTCTCTTGTACGATTTTGGGTGAGAGGGCAAGGAAAGGGTTGCGGGTTTGTGGGTTTGGGTTAATCCATTGTAATCCTTGTATATTATTTTCTGTTAGTGGAAGATCGTGTTCTCACCCGTGGATGTAGGCATCTTTTCCGAACCATATAAATCTCGGTCTTGTGGCTTGTTTTCTTATTTTACTTTTTCCGTTTATATGTGCATGATCGGATAGTATTTGCCCCGGCGGATTTACTCAACAATTCAAGACTAACGAGAAACATTTAGATGATTCAAATATGCGAAAATTTATAACATATGGAAAAAGTTTCTAACCTAAAAGGGTTTTGGTCGGGAGGTTGTTTTTTGTTGATGTGGAAAATACCCACGTTTTTGTTGATGTGGAAAATACCCACAAGTACATTTGGTAGTTTTTCTTACGTGTGCCCTTTCCTACGGAGTAAAATGTTTGGTTGTCTTTCTTTGAATGTGAATAAGCCAGATTTTTTGGTTTGGGGATTTGAATTAGTCTTAGTATGTTGGGCACTGACGTAAGGAAGCTTGTTGATGGGAAACAATGGGATGAACTTATAAACAGTGATCAGGTAAGGTTTCTGGCATTTTGTAAGCTATCTGAATCACAAAGAATGACAGAAGTGCTTGTGTTGGGTGTAAACGATCACTATGAATTCTATTATTTATGTGCTAACATTGCAGTACTTACAATAATAAACATGTTGGACTGTATCATGAGGAGATGAGGAATGTTTCAGTTATGTAATGGAAAATTCATCTGAATATAGTATATACATGTGTTTTCTCATATTTCAGTATTGTACAGTCAGTCGTGGTTTTGCAATGTGTGTTTGGGATTAGAGGAAAATAGGTGGCTAACCCATGTTGCTTCACAATGCTTGCATGAAGGGATTTCTTAAATTTTTAGAAGCAACCAAAGAGACCCTTAGTCTACCTCTTCTTCGGCAGATTCTGCAATATGAAAAGACCAAATTACTTTCATTTTCCTTATAAAACTTGAATCTGTCAATCATTATGTGTTGATTTTTTTAATGTGCAAAATTGTTTGACGGTGATTTCCTCATCCATTTTCTTCATATTAATATGGTGTATTTATTTCTATTTTGTCCTAGCATGAGTTCTTTGTAGCACAAATTCATCTGAATATAGTATATACATGTGTTTTCTCATATTTCAGTATTGTACAGTCAGTCGTGGTTTTGCAATGTGTTTTGCAATGTGTGTTTGGGATTACAGTAAAATAGGTGGCTAACCCATGTTGCTTCACAATGCTTGCATGAAGGGATTTCTTAAATTTTTAGAAGCAACCAAAGAGACCCTTAGTCTACCTCTTCTTTGGCAGATTCTGCAATATGAAAAGACCAAATTACTTTCATTTTCCTTATAAAACTTGAATCTGTCAATCATTATGTGTTGATTTTTTTAATGTGCAAAATTGTTTGACGGTGTTTTCCTCATCCATTTTCTTCATATTAATATGGTGTATTTATTTCTATTTTGTCCTAGCATGAGTTCTTTGTAGCACAAGTTCATCATCAGGTAATTTTTTGGCTGTTGTGTACTGCAGGCAAGGATCTTAGGTCGAGAAATTTCAAGAATTACAATGTGAATATTTGTTAGCAAGTGTTTGAGGATGCCAAAAAAGCAAAATACACGCGCGCGCACACACACACACACACACTGTTTTTCTTTTTTCTTATGGGTGGTAGGAACATTGTTTCTTTTATGCTGATACTTTTCTTTAAATCTATTCTATTATCTTGTAGAGGAATGATGGATGCAAGGGTGCCCTTGCATAAAGAGACAGAAAAGCTCTTGATTGGATCCACGTCATTTTTGGTGACCTTTTAAAAATGGTTTCCAAAGTAAATTCAGTTGCACTTAATGACATGGATCCAATCAAGGGCCCTTTTTCGGCTCTTTATGCAAGGGCGCCCTTGCATCTATCATTCCGCTATCTTTTGTAATAGAATAGAGATTTTTTTTAGAAAATGCTAGTAAAAATGAAGTCTTGCTAATTATGAAATCCAGAAGAGGAGGATGGGGTTTAGGACTTGTTAGAGAAATGAAGAAAGAAAAAACTTACTCGAATAGTGAGGGATGGTGTAGAGGCACCTCAACTGATGAGAGTAAAGAAATTATTTCAGGCACACGCCTTAAGAAAGGTACCTCAACTGAAATAAGAAATGGATATTTGAAAATTAAGAAGAAAAATTAAAGAGAAGAAATAGAGAGGAAAGTGACAATTAATGGCTTGGGAATGGCTTGGGACTGTTAATGACAATTTTCAACTACACTGCAAAAATCTAAATATTAGGATAACACTAAAACCTTTTTTTTTAATGGTGTGCATATCAAATTTGGGGTTCTTTTGCAAAGGACAATGGAAGAATGCACTTGCAAGAAAAAAGTGGCACTTTTAAAAATGCAATGCAAAAGCTGAGAAATGGGAATGTATGGGGTGCCATTATTAAATCTGCAATCTAACTATTTTGTATTGGATAAAACAAGAAGATTGGGTGTTGATATCAAATGAGAGGAGGATTTACTGTCTTTAATAAAAGGTGGGATCGAAAGCAATAAAGCAAAAGAGTGCAAATACCAGCAGTCTCTTTAAAAGAGAAGAGATGGTATGGCAGAGTCTATGGTAGCCTGGCGGACCGACCGATTTAATTATCCGGCCATCTGCCGGAGAGTGGAAGTGCTTCTGTTGTATTCAGCGCCGAGTCGGATCGACTTGCTCTGATACCATGCAATTTTCACTAAACTTGGATAATTTGATCAAACACAGTGAGTGCTTTTATAAAGCACCAAAGAGATAAACATGGCAAGATGTTAATCACGATGTAAATCTAGTTGCCTAATCTGACCTACTTGCTTAATCTGCCACCTAATCAAATCAATCAAATATTTTAATATCCCATACATTCTAATTCCAAGCGTCGTCTTTGGTGCTCTCCATATCTTGGAGCGACGGAGGGAGAGTGGAAAAAATATTTCAAACTTTCCATCCTACGTGCATTCACCCTAGGATGTTTGGATGTAGGGGATAAAATATTTCTTTTTTCTTATGGATGTTTGGAAGTCACTGATTTTCTATATTGTAGCACAAGATAGATCTCTGTGTGCCCTTCTTGCTCAAACCAATGATGAGGAGAAGGAGAATGCCCTTTACTACCTTAGTTGGACTATGGTGGGAGCCGAGTTGAACTACTCTCCGATTGAGAAGATGTGTCTTGGTCTTATCTTCACAACAAAGAAGCTCCGCTCACACAGTCCACCTTAGGTCGAGAGCCGATCCGTTGAAGTACATATCAAGACCAGTATTGTCTGGGAGACTAGCTAAATGGGCGTTACGTTTCTCGGAGTTCGACATCATTTACGTCCCACAAAAGGCCGTCAAAAGACAAGCACTGGCAGATTTCTTAGGTGATCACCCGATTCCAGCCGATTGGGAGTTACATGAGGATCTCTCGGATGAAGAAGTCTTTGTTGTAGACCTTCTGCCAGACTGCCATCATGAAAAGTTTTCTTTGACAGGGCTGCTCGAAGAGACAGTGCAGGTGCCGAGGTTGTCTTTGTCACTCCAAAAAAGGATATTATGCCTTTCTCGTTAATCCTCACTCATAAGTGCTCAAGCAATGTTGCCGAATACCAAGCCCTCTTCATCGCCAAGGAGATGGGCCTAGAGATGAAGCTCCCTCAACTCAAAGTATATGGGGATTCCAAGCTTGTCATCAATCAACTCTTGACGAAGTACGATGTGCGTAATTGGTGCAGAGACAGGTTTCCAGGTACTGGTGCAGAGATAGGTGCAGAGACAGGTTTCCAGGTAATTGGTGCAGAGACAGGTTTTTAGTGAATTGGTGCAGAGATAGGGTCCTTTTCGTAGTTGGTGCAGAGACAGGTTTTCAGGTTGCAAACAATGATGAGAAGATGATGGTACCTGCGATGGGGAGGATGAGTCGAGATCCCTCTCCATAGTTGACTAGGTGAGTCAACGGATTGGCAACTACACACGTGCATTGGTCATATTGATCGAGTCAGAAGGAGTCAAATCCAGGATGATTAGATGGTGTGTAGCTGGTACTTCAAAAGGCCAATGGTGGTTTGTAGTGAGAGCAGACCGGTGGCAACATCAACGGAAAATCTTCAGGTGGCTGGGAAATAAGCCAAGGTGGAGATTGTTGGGAAAGTTGCCTTATTTCCTACTGTGTGTGGGAGGCAGAAATAGAAAGTATCTTTTTGGGTTTTTGGGAAAACCTAAGTATAAAAAGCTCTTGCGTTTTCTCTTGTGTGTGGAGGCTACAAAAGAGAGGGATTTTCTCTTGGGAGAGCAGCTTCGTGAAGGGGTGTGGCAGCTACCTAGGCGAGGCAGCAAGCAAGGGTGTTGGGTAAGGAGAAAAGGAGAGATGGGAAGAGAGAGAAAGAGAGAAGGGGCTTTTCTCTTGGGTTTTCTCGGCTTACTCTCTTGGGTAAGAGGGCAAGGAAAGGGTTGCGGGTTTGTGGGTTTGGGTTAATCCATTATGGGTTTGTGGGTCTGGGTTAATCCATTGTAATCCTTGTATATTATTTTCTGTTTAGTGGAAGATCGTGTTCTCACGCGTGGATGTAGGCATCTTGTCCGAACCAAGTAAATCTCGGTCTTGTAGCTTGTTTTCTTATTTTACTTTTTCCGTTGCATGATCGGATAGTATTTGCCCGGGCGGATTTACTCAACAATTCAAGAATAACGAGAAACATTTAGATGATTCAAATATGCAAAATTTATAACATATGAAAAAAGTTTCTAACCTAAAAGGGTTTTGGTCGGGAGGTCGTTTTTGTTGATGTGGAAAATACTCACAAGTACATTTGGTATTTTTTCTTATGTGTGCTCTTTCCTACGGAGTAAAATGTTTGGTTGTCTTTCTTTGAATGTGAGTAAGCCACATTTTTTGGTTTGGGGATTTGAAGTAGTCTTAGTATGTTGGGCACTGACGTAAGGAAGCTTGTTGATGGGAAACAATGGGATGAACTTATAAACAGTGATCAGGTAAGGTTTCTGGCACTTTGAAGCTTATCTGAATCACAAAGAATGACAGAAGTGCTTGTGTTGGGTGTAAACGATCACTATGAATTCTATTATTTATGTGCTAACATTGCAGTACTTACAATAATAAACATGTTGGACTGTATCATGAGGAAATGAGGAATGTTACAGTTATGCAATGAAAAATTCATCTGAATATGGTATATACATGTGTTTTCTCATATTTCAGTATTGTACAGTCAGTCGTGGTTTTGCAATGTGTGTTTGGGATTAGAGTAAGATAGGTGGCTAACCCATGTTGCTTCACAATGCTTGCATGAAGGGTTTTCTTAAATTTTTAGAAGCAACCAAAGAGACCCTTAGTCTACTTCTTCGGCAGATTCTGCAATATGAAAAGACCAAATTACTTTCATTTTCCTTATAAAACTTGAATCTATCAATCATTATGTGTTGATTTTTTTTTAATGTGCAAAATTGTTTAACAGTGTTTTCTCAACCATTTTCTTCATATTAATATGGTTTATTTATTTCTATTTTGTCCTAGCATGAGTTCTTTGTAGCACAAGTTCATCATCAGGTAATTTTTTGGCTGTGTTGTTTACTGCAGGCAAGGATCTTAGGTCGAGAAATTTCAAGAATTACAATGTGAATATTTGTTAGTGAGTGTTGAGGATGCCCAAAAAAAACACACACACACACATTGTTTTTCTTTATTCTTATGGGTGGTAGGAACTTTGTTTCTTTTATGTTGATACTTTCTTTAAATCTATTCCATTATCTTGTACAGGAATGATGGATGCAAGGGTGCCCTTGCGTAAAGAGCTGAAAAAGGGCTCTTGATTGGATCCACATCATTTTTGGTGACGTTTTAAAAATGGTTGTGAAAGTAAATTCAATTGCACTTAATGACATGGATCCAATCAAGAGCCCTTTTCCGGCTCTTTATGCAAAGGCGCCCTTGCATCTATCATTCCGCTATCTTTTGTAATAGAAAAGAGAATATTTTTAGAAAATGGTAATAAAAATGAAGTCTTTCTAATTATGAAATCCAGGAGAGAAACAAAGATGGGGTTTAGGGCTTGTTAGAGAAATGAAGAAAGAAAAAACTTGAATAGTGAGGAATGGTGTAGAGTAGAGTAAAGAAATTATTTCAGGGACACCTTAAAAAAGGTACCTCAACTGAAATAAGAAATGTATATTTGAAAATTAAAGAGCAGGAAAGAAATAGAGGAAAGTGACAATGAATGGCTTGGGACTGTTAATGACAATTTTCAGCTACAGTGCAAAAATCTAAATATTAGGATAACAGTAAAACTTTTTTTTTTTCTTTTTTAATGGCGTGTATATCAAACTTGCAAGAAAAAAGAGGTACTATTAAAAATGCAAGGCAAAAAGCTGAGAAATGGGATTGTATGGGGTGCCATTATCAAATCTGCAATCTAACCATTTTGTATATTATCAAATCTGCAATCTAACCATTTTGTATAGGACAAAACAAGAAGAATGGGTGTTGATATCAAACGAGAGGAGGATTAATAAAGCGATATGATTAATGCGCAGCTACAGTGTATCATGACTGCAAAGGTGCTTATATACTTTCACATTTGAAGGAATGAAGTGACCTGATTGCCACGTACAATGCAACTGGGTGTCCCAAGTGATGAAAGAAAAGGGGCGCATTTATCATTTGCCTTAATAAAAGGTTGGATGGAAAGCAATGAAGCAAAAGAATGCAAATACCAGCAGTCTCTTTAAATGAGAAGAGATTGTGCGGCAGAGTCCATGGTAGCCGGGCGGACCGACTGATTTAACTTAGGCTGTCCCCCGGAGTCAAGGTGGCAAACGGGCCGTGTTGGCACGAAACTTCTCGGCCCGTTGTGGCCCGCGGGCCAGGCATGGCACGTTTTGTCCACGGGCCGTGCCGGCACGGCCCATGGCCCGCGGCCCGGGAAAATAGCCCTAAATACTCACTTTTACACTGATTTTACCATGCCGGGCCGCTTGTCGTGCCGTACCGTGCGGGGCCGGCACGGCCTGTTTGCCACCTTGACCTTGGAGAGTGGAAGTGCTTGTGTTGTATTCAGCACCGAGTCGGATCGACTTGCTCTGATACCATGACAAGATTAGATATTTTCACTAAACTTGGATAATTTTGTCGTGAGTGCTTTATAAAGCAAGATGTTAATTATGATCTAACTCTAGTTGCCTAATCTGCCACCTAATCAAATCAATTGAATTTTTTAATGTGATTTGACGTTAAAATATTCTCACCTTACTGTAGAATGCATTCACCCCCCTTGATTTGACGTCCAAAAGCCTTAAAGTTGCCCGTTCACGTTATAAGGGGGGCGAATGGGTATTACACGTTCACATTATAAGGGGGGCGAATGGGTATTACAGAGGGGTGAAAATATCATCTCCCTAAATAAATCTGTGTCGGATACGATAATCTCGTGTCAGAGCTTAGTGGGTCCCAATCAGATGACGCGTATACAAGCGGGTCGCCGTTTTAAATTATGAGATGACGTGGCGCTAAAGATGGCCGTTGCTGTTTGCATGCAAATATATGCAGTTATTCTTTAGCACTGCCGGAGAATTTCACCAAGTGTGAAAACTAAAAAGTTGTCTAACAAAGGGTTATTTAGAAAATGTTGACTTTTGAAAAATTCTAAGAAATGTTGTTTTATTAAAAAAATAGCTTTTTAAGGACGAAAATACCCTTAACCTTACTTTATCTTTCTCTTCTTTGTTTTTACACTTTTTTATTTTTACTTTCAAGTTTTACAGTTTCATTTTTAGGTTTTACTCCTACCCTTTTTGTACGAAACGGCCCATTTTTCGGCGATAGAAGCCTTCTTCTCCGGTGAAACATCTTCATTTCTCCGGCATATACTCATTTGTCTTGAGAGGTTAGAAGGAGTTCTCTAGAAACGCCCCTTTCTTATTTTCTTTTTCCTCCTCCAAATATCTAAAATCTCATTATCTTTGTAAGTATTTCCTCTTTTCTAGTGGCTGTAGCCAAAATCAGTTGCCCAAAGAGCTTTCACTAGGCAAAAGGGTAGTGGAAGCCAAAATGGTACTTGCACGGGTTATTCATAGCCAAAAAATAGGTTACTTGAAGCTAAAAAAATGTAACTCGAATCCAAAATCGATAGCTCAAACCTACAAAGTGATAGTCGAAGCCCAAAAAATGCTAGTTGAAGCCAAAAAAAAGTTACTCGAAGCCAAAAATGATAGTCGAATCCAAAAAATAATAGTCGAAGCAAAAAAAAATGATAGTCAAAGCAAAAATTTTTTTTACTTAAGCCAAAAAACAAATTACTCAAAGCCAGAAAAAGTTACTTGAAGCAAAAAAAAAAAGTTAGTTGAAGCTAAAAAAAGAAGTCAAAGATAAAAAAAAATTTAGTTGGAGCCAAAACGTGTTAGTCAAAGCGAAAAAAGAAGTTTAACGAAGCCCAAAACGTGATAGTCAAAGCCAACAAATATTTCTCGAAGCTAATATATATTAGTTAAAGACGAAAAACGTTCCAGATGTTACTGGAATTCAAAAGTTTTAGTCGCAGCCAAAAACATGTTAGTCGAAGCCCAAAAAAAATTTAGTCGAAGTGAAAAACACAACGGCGAATGTTATAGGAAATACATTTTTCACTTCGACCAAGTAAATTTTGGCTTTGAATATCCTGTTTTAGCTTCGAGTACCTGTTTTTGCGTTGAGAAGAAGAGGGGGAGATCTTGAAACCCTTTTTGAGAAAGATTTGACGAGGCAGAAGGCTTATGGGTCCAATTTTGTGCATTTCAAGCAAAAAAAACCTTTGAATACTTTAAAAAATGAGAGAGATAGAGAGAGAGAAGGAGATGATGTTTGATGGAATTTTGAAAAAAAAAATAGAAATATAGAGAGAGAGGGAGAATGAGATTTCAAGCTTATCTTCTTACGTATTGCCGGAGAAAATAGTAGGTTTCGCTGGAGAAGAAGCACTTCAACTAGGTTAAAAACAGGGTAAAAGTAAAACCGTAAAAAGAAGAAGGAAAGTAGAATAAATGTACTGAGAGGCATTTTGGTCCTAAAATTTTGATTTTTTATAAATCAGCATTTATTCATTTTTTCTCAACAAGTGACTTTTTTTATGTCAATAATGCAACTCTACACGTAACAGTAAATAACCCTCTAATAAAAATCAGAAACGTGTCAGCTACATGGATCGGGTGAAATGTACTGTGTCTGGTCACATTCTTAGCGTTACTTTAGGCTTTTACTGAGACGGTCGCGTGAGTTTAATGTTGACTACATGGAGAATTACTTATATTGCCCTTGTGAATTAATGAAGTACTTCAATCTCCTAAATCTCAATTGAAAATGACCCATTTACCCTCGTGAAGCGGAGAATGATCATATTAATTTAAACCCCGAATGAAATGACCAAACCAACCTTCCCTACGGGGGGGAAATAAACTTCACGGTAAACTTGATAGCTTAAAATGCCCTCGACTAAATCACATACCTCAAAATCAGTCTTTTTATCACTGTTAGATTTTCAAAATTATTAAAATGAAAAACTTTCCTAAACCCCAAAAACCTAACCTACCACAATCAATATTTTAGACTCAGTCGAATCCCCGTAAGAAAGACTTAGGCCTTGTTCGTTTAAGATTATGACAACCGATAGTTAGTGCCAAACCGATTATTGGACTCAAATTTAAGTTTTAAATTTGAGTCCAATTTGAGTCCAATAATCGGTTTGGCACTAACTATCAATAGTCATAATGTTAAACAAACAGCCTTAGATACACCCATAGCTAAGTCAAGTAATTAATGTATAAAAACCTAAGATTTTATACGGTGTAAGCTCTTATAATCCCTTATTTTTCAGAAACTACAGTACGGACCACACTATAAGATGATCTAAACTGTCCATGTGATGGGCCATAATGTAAATAGGTTGTGCTGAAAAAATCATTTCGATAGGATGATCCTAGCCCTTCGATCGATATAGGTTTCCATAATATGATGTTTCGAAAAGACCTTGAGGTCACTAACGTAGTTCAAGAGGTGGAACAAGGAAAAGATGGAAAAAGATCAACTGGGTTGTTCTCAAATATCTGAGTTACCTGCTTGAATTCCAAGAATTTTCTAGAAAAGTTTTGGAAAGAAAAAAAAAATTATTAGGAAAACATTTTCCATCAGAAAGGTCTTCCTTGCAATCAAGAGGGTATTTGTGGAACGTTGGAAGGGCATAAATGGCCTCGAGTCCAAACTGGACAAACTGGTCCGGAACTCAAAACGCCTAAAAGAAGAAAGTAATGGTAAAAAGAAGAGAATATCTCAAGAGACTATGAGCGAGAACCAAAAAGCAAAAAAGAAATGTCAAATTTGGTGAATTTTTTCTGAGAATCGACTCATTTCAAACCCTCAAAACTTCACAATCTCAAGGTATTCCCCCCCACCCCTAATATTTTCTGAGCTCGATCTCTTTGTGCTCTGAAACCTGATTACTCCTTTTAAATCCTTGTATAAACACTTTTTTCAGCTACTTTTTTTCATAAAAATCTGAACTTTGTAATTCCTTTTGTGATCTCGAATTTGTTCTTGCTACTTTCCTCCTTTTTTTTAGGTTACTTACGATTCCAAGCTTTTTTTACTGTAGAATCTAAGCCCCATTCGTGGTTTCATTTGGTTTTTAGGGTTTTTGTGTTAGGGTTTTTCTCCTTGTGCTGTTAACTTCATTTGATCTATAAGTTTGATGTTCATTGCTAAATTAATTGCTTTGTTGATTTTTCAGGTGTGTTTACAGAGATCTTGTTTGGATAGAGTTGGGATTTAGTAAATATTTAGTAACTTTTGATAGCTTCATTTTTCAAGTGTTTGAAATGGAAGGTGGTTCAAGTTCTAATCCTTCAATCAGTGATTCGCATGTTCTCGATGTAAAGCCTCTGCGTTGTTTAGCTCCTATGTTCCCTTCTCCTTATGGGTTCACCACATCTTATCCAAATGCTTCTCCTTATGTTTGTGTCTCTCCAATGACTAGTACTCCTGCTCCTGGTTTCCCACCAGTTTTTCCCAATTCCATACCTTCCGATTGTCGGAGACCGCCCCATCAAACCAACCCTCAGCCCACAAGTAGTCCTGTCAATGTCGGAGAGGCCGCCAGTTATGTGAAGCCGATACAAACTAGGCCTCCTTCGTTTCATACACCTCCGCCATATGTCGGGTCTGCTAATGGCAATGTAGGACCTTCAGGGTATTCTACATACCGAACGGATCATGTAACCATGGAGCCAGTAATCCTTAATCGAGAAGGCATGGAGAAGGGTGGTTCTGCTGAGCCTGAATTGGAAAAAAGCAAGAGTGGTCGGAATAGGAAGCGACCTCTTCGTATGAGTAGCTACACAGCGTGTAGTAGCGATATGGATGGTAGTGAAGGAAAGAGTCAGAAGGTCAAGGAGTATAAAAGAGTGACAAACAATGATGAGACTGCATTATCCTTGCCCCTCAATCACCATGGTGATAGGGAGTCTGTTGAGCGAACTCTCATGATGTTCGATGCGATCAGACGTAGACTTTTGCAGCTAGAAGACCTAGTAGGAGCAACTTCTGGGTCGACAAAACGCCCACGCCCCGACTTAAAGGCAGGGACAACCTTGATGAATGCTGGGCATCGGACAAATATGCAGAAAAGGGTAGGAGCCGTTCCAGGGGTCGAGATTGGAGATCTTTTCTATTTTAGATTTGAGTTGTGTTTGGTTGGATTGCATGCGCCGAGTATGGGTGGCATAGATTACATGAATGTAAAGTTTGATGAGGAAGAGGACCCCATCGCTGTAAGTATTGTTTCTTCTGGAGTGTATGATGATGATGTGGATAATACAGACATTTTAATTTACAGTGGCCAGGGTGGTACTTCAAAACAAGGCAAGCAAATACATGATCAGAAGCTGGAAAGGGGTAATCTCGCTTTAGATAGGAGCTTGCGTCGAGTTAATGAGATAAGGGTCATTCGAGGTATTAAGGATGCAACGAATCCTAATAATAAGATGTATGTCTACGACGGTCTCTATAAAATTCATGAGTCATGGATAGAGAAAGATAAGTCAGGTTTCAGTGTTTTTAAATATAAATTGCTCAGAGTTCCAGGGCAGCCTGATGGAATCGCAATTTGGAGATTGTCCCAGCAATGGAAGCAAAACCCGTCAACTAGAGGCAGCGTTATTCTTCCAGACATATCTTCTGGGATTGAGAATTTACCTGTTTGCCTTGTTAATGACATTGATGACGAGAAAGGACCGGCGCATTTCTCATATGTCACTACAGTTAAGTATGTGAAAGCTATCAGCTTTATGAAACCTTCATTAGGCTGCAAATGCCATGGTGCATGTGTCCCGGGTGATACCAACTGCTGTTGCACTATGAAAAACGGAGGTGATCCCCCATATCTTATCACCGGGCTTCTTGTGAGTCGTAAACCTCTAATATATGAGTGTAATTCATCATGTCTATGCTCTCTTAATTGCCGAAACCGAGTATCTCAATTGGGTGTGAAAGTCCGGCTTGAAGTTTTCAGGACAAGGGACAGAGGATGGGGTTTGCGCTCCTGGGATCCCATCCGAGCAGGTTCTTTCATTTGTGAATATACAGGTGAAGTCATTGATGAAATCAAGGGGGAAGATGAGGATGAAGACGATGAGTATATCTTTAAGGACATGCACACCAGTGATAACTCTTTTGAATGGGATTATCCTCATGAATTATTGGGAGAAGAGAGTGGAGCCAACCTGCGTGAGACATCTAAACAGTTTCCCATCATTATTAGTGCAAAGAATATGGGGAATGTTTCCCGCTTTATGAACCATAGTTGCTCCCCTAATGTCTTTTGGCAGCCAGTTTTATATGATCATGATGATGAATGCTACCCTCATATTATGTTCTACGCACTCAAACACATTCCCCCAATGACAGAGTTGACATATGATTATGGTCCACGTGGGGATCAATCTGGGGAAGAAGAGGTTCACAGTGTCAACAGAAACCGTAGGAGGCAGAAGTGTTTGTGTGGATCGTCTAAATGCAGAGGTTATTTTGGTTAGGCTAAGTGAGAAGCTCCACATAACCTTGTGACAAGGTTAGAATCTCACACTGATTGAAATATTAATTAACTTAACTGGTCACTGAGATATCTTAGAAGTTTCTTGTCCTCTTAATATTTTCGCATCCATGTGATGGAGTTGCTCTCTTTTATCTGCAATTTTCTGTTAGTTGCTTTAAAAGCTTGTGCTTGTTTAAATTAGAAATTGTTCCAAGACAAGAATGAAGGTGTTATAAATTTTTTCTACCATGATTGAAAAGGTAATGCTAAGTAGAGGGGTCGGTTGATCTGATTAAATCCTAGAAAAAAATTCAGTGTCATTTTCAGGTATTAAATTTATTCCATCTTCTATCAAATTTCATTTCAGCTGCTGCTTTAATTTTGATAAATTGATTCCGAGGCCTAATTATGTCGACATAGGGCACCGTCTCAAATACAAGTAAAGCACAAAGCAAACCGAACAAGTTTTGGGTTACATGACTCTAGTCTACTTGGTTTTATGCACTGTTTCAAAATTTCTTGCGTCAATTGTTATCTCACCCAAGTCAACTCCCTTTTACCTTGCCCAAGTTCTTGTACTATTCTGCGTTTTGACCAACCGAATCAATTGATTCTCCTTTTTTACTCTCTGAATTTATGATAGCATCAACTGAGTACTTGTCCGCGTCAATCGAGTACTTGACCTTGCCGCCCAGAGTCGACTAGGATTTCCTTTGGCCACATTTTAGCCCGCATATGCATTTTGAATCACTAGTTTGATGTTCAGACATTTGAGAGAAATACAGACATAAGTCTTTCTACACGAGGTGAGTTGATGTGTTCCAAGTATGAATGACCTAAATTATCAGAAGAATGTCCTTACACGTGTGAAAATTAAGCCACCAACAAACTCAGCCCTATGCATCCTATTTAGAATAACCTAATTTACACCAAGCAGCTGAGATTTAATACCAGACTTACCTTAATTTGTATTCACTAGCCAAGTTTGTCTGTTGGGTTCGGCAATTTAATCCAGTCTCTCTAAAAGAACTTAACCTCTCTTACCGAATCAGCCTATTAATCCGGCTATCAACATTTTTCTGTAGTCCTTGAAACTTTCAAAGACATTAGTGAAAGATGGCATAGTGTCTATCTATTGACTTAAAGAACTTACATAAGGTGTAAAGAGTTTAAGAGAAAAAAACGGAGGGAAATTTTTGCAAAAATACTAGGATACTAACATTACCAAAATCACATTTTAATAGCCATAGCTAAGTATATGTGATGTGGACCACATGCATTAAGAATTGAAGACTAGGGTGATTGTTTTTTAAACACGTACTCAAGTGGGGCGTATGTGGGAATCCCCCTGCCCTTTCTTGAAGTGAAGAAATGAAAATGCAAAAGTGGGAGGGGCAATTTTGTCATTTTTTACTTGTTTGACCATTTTCAAACAGTTAAAGCAGACAAAGGACCCTTTCTTTGGGTTTTTTTTTGTAATGGATCGAATAATTTGCTCTAATTTCTATATTAGTTAAGAGTCTTTTAGAGTTATGTTGGGAAAAGTTATTGTTTAGAGTTAGTTTCAGATGTAGTTTCTAATTTCGTATTGTCTTTGTTGGAGAGTCTTAGAGTTGGGAATATTCAGAGAGGCTATTTTTAACGATATTATTTGGTGAGGTTTTTAGAAACTGTATTTTGCATAGGATTTTGAGTTTCCAAACTTATTTGGAGCCTACCTACGTAAGTCGAGAGCCTTGCTCTATATTGTGTAGGCCTTTGGCCAAATCGAATATGATGAATTGAGTAAAATTAGGCTTGTTATTTCCGACCCTTGGATGTGATATCCTCTTGTCTTGGTGTGATGTGTTGACAGCCCTACAATGTGATGTCCTAGGAAGACCATCAGTGTGATTCCCTTTGTGATCTATCCCTAGTCTTCTTCCATCAAAAGGTATTTAAGCTCTCTTTTTAAAATTTTAATTCATCTTCTCTCTTTGATTCCAATCTTGAACTTTTATTGATTTCCAATTTTATTTCCTAAGTGATCTTGGACTGTTTTCAAAACTTTCCTAACCTAATGAAATGTTTGGACTTGATATAATCCCTATGAGTAGATCAAGTGCTGGATTTTCTTATGTCTCTTTATATTATTTCATGTGCGTGTTAGAAGTGTTGTCCGTGGAATTTTTAAACTGATCCAGATTGTCGATCTACTTGGTAAACTCCTGGTAGCTTCCAATCTCCCCAAAAAGTTATCATTAAACCTGTGTTAGTTGAATCTCTAATCCTCTACAATTGGAACTTGGATTTTTTGTGGTTCACAACCTCCAAATCGCCTATTTCTTTCAAGATCAGTTTTATGAAATCCTATTATCTGTGGACACGGATTTGCATGTCGAGTTTCGACACTTATGTGAGGTATCAGACCCCCCAACTCCTTAAAAAAAAACTGCAACACACCTGTATATGCACATGCATATAAAAATACTGATTACTAATCACAATTTGCAACAAGAGAAATGTTGTATTCATTCAAAAACCTTATAAATCTTAGGATTAAGCAACCATAACTCTAAAACAAGCATGGGATAATCAAATAACAGTCCGTTCATGATTCTAATATAGTTTAGTGCTCTTCAGTATTCAATATGCTGCTGTAAAAAGATGCGAATATGGGATAAAATTAACATAATATTAGAGGAAAAGTTTATTTAGGGTTTTAGGTTTAGGGAGGGGAGAGTAACCATAAATATTAATTAAAAGTTATTAAAATAATAATTAATAATAAAAGATGAGGTAAACTAAATATTCAATTATAAAATAGTATTCCGCGCTTGTCATGATACAAAAACATGTAAACAATATTTCACACTGACAAGATACAAGATAGAATAGAAGGATCATCAATTATATTTAAGCACATCCGAAAATCGGCTAATAGGGAGGCAGATAATCTGGCTTGGGAAGGTGTAGGGAGACAGGTTGGAGATATTTGATTGCCTTCCCCCTTGATCTCTGCTCTTGCTTGTCTATTGTCATTGTTTCCTCCTTTTTCTTATTCTTTCCTCTTTGTATCTTGCGGTTGACCATCTCGGTCTTCTGCTTTTTCTCTTGAAAGAAATCGCTACCATTCAAATAAAAAAAGATACAAAAACCCTAAAGAAGGCCACATTAAGCCTGATACTTCTACCAGTACGTTTACAGGTGCCGAGAAGTAAATCACAGTGTTGGCTAAATCATGAAATCCCTCTCATAGATCATGTATATCAATTTGGTATCAGAGCTACAGTTGGAATGTCTTTGTGTGGAAGTAGGGTATACATGGAGGGATTGACAAAAGTACAATGAGATATGCTCTTGATGAAGATGGTGAAGCAAGCAATTAGACAGTTCAGAAGAACAACTAGGTTACTTGAAAGAGGGAGGTGTCGTAGACGAATTTGTTCTATTAGGGCTGGAGTAGATCAAGATGCTATTGTATGAGAGAATGATTGGCAAGATGTATTTTATCTTTTGGTACAACCAATGGTCAACCTCATTTGGAAGGGCTATTTCAACGTCAGTCAAGTGACATATGGTTTACTCGAGGTTCATCTATCCAAACGTATGTTTTATATAGTTTCTAAGTTCATACAAGTCGTCCGAATCACAAGGAATACGTATGGCCAAAATCCTTCTAACCTTTCACATGTAATTCATATAAATATGTATACATAATACATGCGCCACATCTCACATGCAATTTATATAAATATAATTATGTAACACATACTAGTGGTGTATACACTTACAGTTTTTGTTTAGGTATGCATTGCTTCTGGCCACCTTGTTCCGTCACCCGAGATCCAAGTTAGCACCAGCAAATATCTATTGATTCCTCTTGTCGTATGCTATTTTGGATTGTAGGAGCCACATCACCTTAAGGGGGAATGGTTCTTAAGGGATTGGAGGTATTTCAGTTTCAGTATGCGTTTCAGCGGGGATGCAAACGTAAACATTTCTGTCGTTTCATGTTGATTTCGGTGGACATTTAAAAACCCTGACACCAGCAGATCAATGTGAAGTACTTTCTATGACATTTGTTCCGAGAACCCAGGGTTGTGATGAAGAAGATTTCTAACCCTCAGTCGATGGGGTCAAGATCTTTTAAGAGAGGGAGAAACAATAGGGACTCCATGCATGAAGAAACAAAGGCTAAGGAAACATCCTAATTTAAGAGATATTGACAAATAACTTAATACTAGATCAACTATATTTTAACCCCTCTCTCTCTCTCTCTCTCAAATTGATGCTCAAGATTGGATAACATCAATTTGCGAACTAAAAAGTTATAATGTGCATGAGTCGTAGCCTTTGTAAAGATATATCCACCTGTTGATTTGAAGAATTAACGTATGGAAGGAGATCCAACCACGAGCATAACATTGGTGTGTATGGTGACAATCTACCTTAATGCGCTTAATCAAATACAATGAATTGAATAAAATTATGCTTGCTATTTGCAACCCTTGGATGTGATATCCTCTTATCTTGGTGTGATTGCAATGACATCCCTATGGTGTGATGCCCTAGGAAAATCATTGGTGTGATGCCTTTGGTGATCTATGCCTCTTCTTCTATCAAAATTTATTTTAAGCTCTTGTTAAATTGTCAATTTCTCTCTTTTATTCAAATATTGAACTTCCATTGATTTCCAGTTTGATTTACTAAGTGATATTGGACTGTTTTCGAAGCTTTCCCAACCCAACTAATTGTTTGGACTTGACCTAATCCCCACGATTAGATCAGGTGCTGGTATTTTGGCTGTCTCATTCTATTATTTCTTGTGACAGCTATGATTTAGCCGACACTTTCAATTTATTGCTGACACACGTGTCCTGCCGTGTCGGACACAACACACATGTCCACACGTGTCGACACTCCTTTGGACACTTTTAAATGTGTTGCTAGGAGTGTTAGAAAGGTATTTGTATAATAATCAATAATTTTGTGCATGTATGTGTCACCATTTCTAGATTTTTAGATGTTGCCATGTCAGGCAACTCATATCCGTGTGGAAACTCGACACACGAATCCATATCGACAAATTATGATTATATATACTTTCTATGTTAGCCGTGTCCTCGTTTCTAAATTTTGGAGGTTTGCCGTGTCCGACACTCCATGTTAGTGTCGACATGCGACACTCGTATCTGTGTCCACAAATCATAATATAACAGTGTCACTCAAAAATAATTGCCAATAAGTGAGTAGAAATAGAGGTAATTGGTACAGGACTCACTCCACCAGTAAGTGAGCCAAAAGAAATGCAGTTTGAAGGAACAACATGATGACGATATCCTATTAAATTGAAATTTACACTGAAAATTCTTGAGATAGTGGGGACATAGTAGATGGATGTAATGTTGCAGCTGTGGATCAGGAGTTTTCTGCATCCTTTTTATTAGTTTATTGTCAGTTGATGATGTTTGGGGGTCATATTGGTGTTTTTATCTTAAGTTAGTGTCTAATGAGTGGGGTTTTATTGGGATTTCACTAATTATTGTAAAAGGGGGTTAAGAGGGATCAGCTTTGGGAGTTTATATTTAGTTTTGAAAGTCGTGGAGTTTAGGTTTTGAAGTAGACGAACCAACTAGGTTTTCTTCCTCTTATTTGCTTGCTACTGGCTGCATCAAGTAAGCTACACGGAATATTTAGTTTTGTGAAGTCGTAGAGCTTGGGTTTTGAAGGAGACGAACCAGACTAGGTTTTTTTTTTCTCCTTTTCTTATTTGCGTGCTTCTGGCTGCCTAAAGCAAGCTACAGGAATGTCCTAATATGAAATGCCAAAGAGTAAGCTCTGCTGAATCCTTGTCTTAAATGAGTAGGTATAGCCCACTGGCTTGACAACCACGACCAATCCTTGTCTTAGCGGAGTAGGTACAAGAAATGAGAAACTATTGCAGTTTCTACTCCAAATACTGTAGAAGTGATCCATGGAATAGTTTGACCCCAGACCTAAGAAGAAGAAGAGGGAAGGAGCAAATGCTAACATTGTAGTATAATCAACACCCAATGTGATCTATTATATCTTTTTTTTAATGGGAATGTGATCTATGATATCAGTACCAATATTCCAAGAAGATGGCATATAAGGAGATGAATATGTGACGCAGGAGAGAGACCTACCAAGGCCAGTCACATCATTGGAAGACTTAGAAATAGAAAACTCTAGGTTATTCTTCTTTTCACTCACTTATTCAGCTAGGGTTCGACCCATCATGACTGGCTACTGCAGGTCTCTGACTTGTTTAGCCACTGGGAGTTCTAACTTGCTCTTTATCCGAGAGCTGGCAGTTTTTTCTTATTAAATGGAGTTCTATTTTTTATTTTTATTTTTTGGAATAGTTAAATAGAGTTTTATTGTTATAGGAGTTTTATCTTTTTGTCTTGATAACCTAACACCAAGACACAAAAGATAAAACTCTACTTCTAATCTTGTACCCATTACCTCTACTATTATTTTGAAACTTTGAAATAAAACTAGATCTTCCCATCCCCCCCTTTATCCGCATGCTTTTGAGTGGATGAGGACATTTTCAAATTGGTGAACTTTCAAGTGTTATGGAGAAAACCTGTTTGGATGTCCCCAAATAAGGATCCCCTCTGTGGTTGCTTCAAGTGCACTTTCAAAAAACCTTCTTTCCTTTCTCTGGGTTTATTTATTGCTTTTCATTAGCGATGATGGGTGTTTCCAGCACATGCCAGTCCATTTTCAGGGCCTTATCCACATCCATATTGTTTCATTTTCAAATTCTATCAGGCTGATGATAATTTTAATTTAATCTTATCTGCAAATGGGACATTTGGAGGCCATTAACTTGTATCATTTCTAAGACTATTTTAACCATTATTTGCAAATAATCATATTTAATTTCAAAACTACTTGTGTATAAGATTATATGCAAATAATGGTGTTCTTACTGACACCCCTTATCTCTTTTTTCAGTTTTTTCTTCTGTAAATGTGTCAAATGGCAGGCGAAGATATCTTGGAGCGGAATGCGTCTTCGTCTCAATTTAGCTTTTACAGGTATCAAAATGGGTAGATATACCCTCTCCGGATATGCAAGTAGTTAGCAGTTATGACTGTACATTGACTATCTCAGGTTTCCCATGTTCAGTTTTTATTTACACCATGGCTTTGTTAATTTAATGACTTGAGATTTTGTAGTTAGCAGTTATGACTGTACATGGACTATCTCAGGTTTCCCATGTTCAGTTTTATGTACACCATAGTTTTTATTTTAATTTTAAGGACTTGGGATTTTATTTTGGAAATCATCTTTATCTATATTTGGTTTGATTATGGCACATCCTTCGTATCGTTTTCACAGCAAAGTGGGATTTCCCCTTTGGGTGTTGTTTTTTTTTTCCAATACATTGTGCATGTTTGGCAACCATGAAAATTTTCTCGATTTATTAACCCATTTTTTCAGTTAAAAACTATTTTAGGTAAAAATTTCTAAATCTTTTTGCTGGAAAAGTTATTGTTAAATTTTTTTTACTTTAAGTCATTAACAAAGGTTGGAAAAAGTGTTTTTAGAAGGAAAAAAAATTCAGGAAATGGTTGCCAAGCAGGAAAGGTTAATAGTTAGCTTGTGCTCAAGATGGTATAGACCATGTAGGGCCTCTTTGGATGCCTATAAAAATCATTAGCATATAATTTTATATACAAATGATTTTGAAGTTAAATAAATACCTTTAAATATTGTTTATACCTCTAAAAATAATGATTATAATTGTTTTAGAAATGATATAGGGCCTCTTTAGATACCTCTAACAATTATTTGCATAATGTGACAATAAGGCTTTGGAAGCCATTAAAATGAATATAACCACTGTTTGCAATTAATCATGCTTAAATTCAAAACCATTTGCATATAATATTATGTGCAAATAATTTTAGAGGTATACAAGGAGCCCTTTAAACTTCAGCTCGTTATTAGATTGGGCCCTAAAAATTTTGGGATAAAATGATCAACTTGCTTCTAATCGGCTTGGATTAGTCTTAGGCCCTGTTTCAATTGCATGAATTTTTATATTTCCTGTTTTTCTTCCAATAGGCCTAGTCTTGTTGATGAACTTAATTGCAATCAAAGGGAATATTGATTTTTCATACTTGTTACTAGCTCTTGGGTGAAATCTAAGATGTGTTGAATTAGACTCTAGGAGAAAATAAACATTGTTAGAATATCTGAATTAGCGTCCAATTATGAAGTATCTAATTTGATTATATGCTAATAAGTTCCAAGTGTTTGGCAAATACTAAGTGGCCGTTTGGATAATCGGATTTTTGAATCCAGGTTTTTAGTCTGAAAACAGTGTAAAAGATGGTTCATGATCAAGCTGCTGCATGCTGTCCTGGCCGCGTTTCTTGAATTTTAAGTAAGAAAACCAGGTTTTAGAAACCTCTCCCCAGCATGAGATTTCTAAAACTTAGTTTTCTTATTTAAAATCCAAGAAACACTGCTAGGACAGCATACAGCAGCCAGATCATGAGCCCTCTTTTACACTGTTTTCAAACTAAAAACCTGGATTCTAAAATCCGCGATGGCACACTGTATTTTCATATTGTGTTATAAACGAATTTCTCCTTTATAGACTTACCAATACACTTTCTTCTGGGTCAAAGAAGAAAGCATTTACTTCCCGCGGGCACATATAAAATCTCAGGCTCATGTGAACTAACGAGAATATGTAAATGTGTTTTCCCTTAATTTTTGGCTTTTTCTCTATGAAAATGGTAACACTACCCTCCCATGCCATGTGGCATGTGCGGATTTGTTAGGCTCCACTCTCGGTCTCCATAACAGCACTCAAAATAAGAATAATGATATGGTAAACCGGTTTGGGGACCAAGAGTGGAACCAAACAAGTAGCCTTTTTACACAATAGCTATCTTTCCCTTCGATTTTTGGCCTTTTCTACAAGAAAATAGTAGAACTACGGCTCCCATGCCATGGGGCATGCGGGGATTTGTTAGGTTCCACTCTATAAACATATATTAATCGAGAAAACATACTCAAATTTTTAATGAGTTACCTAGTTACTCACTCGAATGGATTTTGTGGGCCAAATTAATCTTATAAATCTAACACACAATAAAAAGTAACCACAAGGAAATAAAAATACAAAGGATAATAACATATATGACTTTGTGAAACTAGCATCTACATTATTGCAAACAATGTTCACTTCTTTTGAAAGATTAACAAAATAAACTACTTTAATTGCACGGGTTTACAATCCCATGCAACGAAAATCATAGTGTTCATGTTAAAGAAGGCGATTTCTTCGATCTTCGCACTAATCTTGGCCGCTAATTTAGTTATCAATGGTGGCTGTGCCGAAACGGTTGATGGTAGTGTAAAGACGGGACGCCATAGTAGGAATTTGGACAGCAAAGTTCCTTTCGCTAAGTGGGCATCCGTTCTTAGGCACATTTGTGCCACATGACGGTCCGGAAGGTGTTTCGGGGACCCCTCTTTGGAGGGACCCAAATGCTAGAACATGTTTGTTCAACCATGGATCTCCTTCTATAGGCCTTGTTGCATTGAGAGGCCCGAAACTTAGAATGAAGACGATGAAGATGATGAATATTATCAGAAGGAGATTTCTACAACAATAATCCATTTTTGTGAAGGAAGAATCAATTTTTTTTATATGGAGAATTGTGCAGAGAATATGGGGATTTCAAATTCTGGTTATGAAAGATGAATGTGTTGGGATATATATTTATAGGTGGCTTTTGTTTCAGCATTCCTTACACGGAGAATTTTTGACTGAGACTTAGATTAAACTGGGGTCTTGTCTAGACTTTGAAAACCCAAAACGCAGGGCAAAGAACCAAAGACTGACCGTGGTGAAGCTTGATTTTTTGCTTGAATGGAATGGAAAACCTCTCTCGACCCAAGTCTTTCTAATGCTACACGCTAGTCTCCCCTGTCTATGGGTGAGTCGAGAGATTAGCAAATCAAGTAGGGTCTAACTTGAGCCGGGTCGGGTTGAGCTTCGCCAAAGAAATGAATTAGAATCAACGTCCTGACCCAATTTTGCCGTAAGAGCTCAACCCAAATCCCCAAAATCGATCCGAGTTGCATCCCTATCAATTACGCATCTGGTCGTGATCCCGTGGTCTAGATCACACAATCACGTGATCTAAACCCATGCATAGGCCCTGTTTGTTTAAGACTATGACAACCGATTGTGAGTGCTAAACCGATTATCAGACTCAAATTTAAATGTAATTTTGAATCCAATAGTGGGTTTGGCACTCACAATCGGTTGTCAAATCTTAAACTAACAGTGACCATGGTGTGAGGCTTTTGATAGACATGCCCTCACCATCTCCATCCAAACTCATGCATAAGATGAGGTTCAGCATTTTACATCTATAAGTGGGGCCCCCATCTCCATCCAAACTCGTGCATAAGACGAGGTTCAGCATTTTATATATCAGGTTTTGATGATCCATTAAAAGCTTGTGAGAAGCTCTGATTCTTGAGAGAAGCTTCTACTCTTCTTCTTCTTCCTCCGGCCTTCGCCGGCGGAATCCTTGCTTCTTCAAGCTCCTCCTGCCATGGAGTCCATTCCCCCTGATCCGGGAAAGCTTAAATCCATCGACCTTCGTCCTGCTTCTTGTTCTGAAGGGAGTCTGGTTTCTCCTCCCCCCAAATCTGTTCCGTTATTTGGTTTTTCCGGCAGTGGGAATCTAGGGATAACCTCGCCTTCCTCTCTGCTATCTCGTGATCTAGAGAACAGAAATCTTCTTGCTAAGTTTGGTCATGCTGGCCCAAGCACTTTCCTGAAAAATGAGGGATGGAAATCGCTACCTAACCCAAATCCAAGTTTCTTGGATAAGCTTCAGAAAGCTAAAGCCTGCGAGGAGGAATATTGGCCTTCTGGGCACCTCAACCTTCCGGAACCTCGTGTCTCTCCTTCAAGCAAAAATTCCTTCAGCTCCTCATCTTTGGAAGAACTCGGAAAGTCCTCTGGAATCTCACCCCTTCATCTTGACTACGACCCTAGCACTCACTGGAGGAAAGGAACTAGACTCCATAAAATCTTCACAAAGCCTTCCAGATCCTTGCCCAGTTCCCCCCTCCACTAGAGACAAAAAGGAGACTCCTAAGCCTGCTCTTGCCCACCCATCTGATAACTCCAATTTGGGAGCCCCCCAGAACCATACCCTTGGTGAATTCTTCAGCCCAAGCCCCTTTTCTCCATGGATTCTGGCCAGGGGTTGAAGACGATTTCCACAAATGGTAAGTTGAAATCAAAGCAAGTTCCCATTGCCATAATAGGCAACGACCCAGCGGTTGCTTCCATGCACCCCAACCACCCTCTGTCCTATCTGTTTGTCCTTGACTGGCCTCTGAAATCCCATGACTTTCCCTCATCCGTCGATCTTAATTCCCCCCAGATCCCGATGCAAGTTTCCCCCCAAACAGCTAGCCCACCAAAATATTCAAAACTTGCCAAGGCAGGAAAATTTGAATCTGAATCTCACATGCAAAATGTGTTCCTCAAAATCCCTGGCCTACCTTTTTCTGATAGGGACCTGCGAGACTCTAAATCCCCCCCCCCGCTCAGATTTTGAATTCCTCTAATTTCCTGCCTCCCTCTTCTCTCTCTTTGGAAGATAGCTCCACCGAAATGCTAGCAGATCCTAGGCCCCCTTTGCTCCCTGACCCCAAGCCTACCTCCTGGGCAAAATTGCTCTCTACCCCTTCCCCTCCTCTGGTAGAAACCAATATTCCCTTCTTCACTCCAATCGTCTCGGAAAAGGGCAAGAAAAAAGCAAAATTTGAAGAAGAGGATTATTTAGAGGCTAAGGAAAAATGGAAACATTGCCTCCTGGGTTTCTTTCTTGGTAGAAGGCCTTTCTTCTCCACTCTTAAACAGCACCTCCAGAGAAAATGGAAGCTAAAGGGAGACTTTCTTCTCTCTCCTCTTCCAAAAAACTTCATCCTATTCAAATTCTCTCTTGAAGAAGATTCTATTAAGGTCCTGGAAGCGCCAATCACAACCTACGGTGGGAGGCCTCTTATTATTCAAAAATGGTCCCCAGAGTGTTCCCTGGAGAGAAGAAAGCTTTCTTCCATCCCTGTTTGGATTAGGTTCCCAGAACTCCACCTTAAGTTTTGGACTCCCAGTGGCCTTGGTAAGTTAGCTAGCACTATCGGTCATCCCCTCTTCATGGATACCATCACTGCTGAAGGCACTCATCTGAACTTTGCCCGAGTGTGTGTTGAAGTCACCCCTAAGGATGACCTTCTTGACTCCATTGAAATTGAAACCCCCTAAGGCACTATATTCCAACCTGTGGAGTATGATTGGAAGCCCAAAGCCTGCCCCACTTGCCGAGATTTTAGCCACTCTGTTGATCATTGTCGCACCACTCCTCTGCCAAATCCTAAGCCTAAACAGGAATGGATAAAGAAAGCATCAAAAGCCTTAGTCAATACCCCTCCTGTTGCCCAAAATAATAGAAGCAAAAATCAGAACACCTTCCCTCTTTCGAATCCAGGTACCCAGGCTTCTTGCACTCCGCTAAAAGTCAGTACTCACAATGAATTCAGCATTTTAGAATCCTTGGATCTAGAAAGCCCTGTTGAGACCAGATCATCTTCCATCATCCCAATTCCCTGTTCGGAACCCACCTCCATTACCCCTCCTGAACCCAGCCTCGATCCCACTAACCTTGATCCCTTCAGCATTATCCTTGATCATTGTGTAGATTCTCAGACTAAGCAGTGCCTGATTCTTCTGTTCTGCTCTTGCCATCTCCCCTTTCTCCAGAACTCCTCACTTCAACATCATTCGACCCTGACACTGCTAGTCCCCTTCTGAATGGCACCCCTCCCTCCCTTTCTGCCTCCTGTGGAGCCGCGAATCCACCCGCTCTGGATTCTCAATGAAGCTAATCTCAGTTTGGAACACTCGGGGTCTCTGCTCCCGTACAAAACGTAGAGAAATCAGAAGTTTTCTAAATAGCTCTAACACCTCAATCTGCTGTTTACTGGAAACCAAGGCTTCGTGTAACAAGATGAAAGACTATGTTAATGACTGTTGTGAAGGTTGGGAAGGCCATGGTAACTACTCTTGCGTTCTTAAAGGAAGAATTTGGATTCTCTGGGACAAAGCCAGGATTAACCTGAAGATTGTTGATGAATCTAGCCAGCACATTCACTGTGATGTGTAAGTCATCCAGACTGGTATGGCCTTCATTTTGACTTCAGTTTATGCCCATAATTATTATATTTCTAGGAGAGATCTATGGTCCAAGCTGGAAAATATTGCCTCATCAAATCAGGCTCCATGGTTAGTGCTTGGAGACTTTAATGCTGTTCGTAGCCAGGAGGAAAGGTATGGGTACCCCCCAAATATAGCTCAAATGGAAGAGTTTAATTCATGTCTTACCAACAGTGCTCTAACTGACCTTCGTTCTGTGGGTCTGAATCTTACTTGGAACAACAAAGGAAAGCTGGGAAACCTGAAAATGGCTAAGCTTGACAGATCCCTCGTCAACGAAGAATGGCTTCACTCCTTCCCGAATTCCTTTACTGAATTCATAGCTCCTGGAATTTCTGATCACAGCCCTTTCATTGTGTCCTGCACTAACCACCAATCTCTTGGGCCTAGACCCTTCAAGTTCATGGATATGTGGCTGGATGACCAGTCCCTTTACCCTATTGTGGAAAGAGCTTGGAATCTTAGAGTAAAAGGGAACCCCATGTATTCCTTTGTCCAAAAACTGAAAATGGTCAAAAATCATATCAAAACTTGGAACAGAGAGGTATTCGGTAGAATTGACATCAAAGTGCCTCTCATCAGAAAGTCGTTGTTACAGGTTCAAGAAAAAATCGAGAAAGATCCAACCAGCAATCATCTCCTTGAAAAGGAAGCAATTCTTAGAGAGGATCTTATCAGATGCTCTTCCCTTGAAGAATCATTGCTTAAGCAGAAATCTAGAGCCCAATGGCTTCAATTGGGAGACTCAAACTCAAAATTCTTCTATTCCCATTTGAAAGTTAGGCAAAATAAAAATAATATCCTTGCTCTGAAGAGAGAAGATGGCACTCAAGCTACAGATCCTCATGATATCTCCTCCATCCTGATCAGCCACTTCCACAAGATTCTTAACAATGGAAAGATTCAGAGTGAAGCAACTCCCGACCCTCTCAAAAAGCTGAATGATGGGGATGCTGCCTCATTATCTAAGCCTATCTCCTCGGATGAGATCAAAGAAGCTGTTTGGAAAGCTAATGGTGACAAAGCTCCGGGTCCTAACGGATTTAATGCCTCCTTTTTTCATGCCTTCTGGTACCTTCTTGGAGATGAGTTCATTGCTGCTATCCAAAATTTTTTCAAATCTGGTAAGCTCCTAAAATCCGTAAATGCCACTTTCATTTCCCTCATTCCGAAAGGTCCTGATGCCTCCTCCCCTTCCCAGTACCGCCCTATCTCTCTTTGCAACTTCCTGTACAAAACTATAACCAAAATCCTGGCTAACCGTCTTAGGACTGTTATATCCAACCTTATTAGCCCATCCCAATCTGCTTTTATTAGAGGTCGTCAAATTCAAGATAATATCCTTCTCACCCATGATCTTCTTCACAACTTTCATCTCCCCTCCCCCTCCCCTATCATGTGCCTGAAAATTGATCTAGCGAAAGCTTTTGACAACATTAATCGTCAAGCTCTGTTATCTTTTATGGGTAAACAAGGGTTTGATTCTATTTGGCTAGGCTGGATTGAGGAATGCATTAGGAATCCTTCTTTTTCTATCCTTCTGAATGGCTCTCCCCAAGGTTTCTTCTCTTCCTCTAATGGTCTTCGCCAAGGAGACCCTCTCTCCCCCCTCCTCTTTTCTATCTCTATGGAAATGCTTTCGGTGCTTCTGGAAAATGCCATTTCTTCTAATGCTCTTTCTACTCCCTTCGTTCAAGGTCCTTTATCTATTTCTCATCTGCTATTCGCAGATGATCTTATGATATTTGCCAAGGGATCTACCGAAAATGCATCTGTTCTCTCTTCCTGTCTTAAGCATTTCAAGAGTGTCACTGGGCTAGAGGCCAATCCCTCAAAATCTGAAATCTTTTTTCGTGGTTCTGTGCTCAAGGATAAGCAGGCGATCCTTGGAATCCTGGGGTTTAATGAAGGAGTCCTCCCCATTAGGTACCTTGGTCTCCCGTTGTATACTTCGAGACTCACTGTTTCTGATTGTGCTCCTTTGATCACCAAAGTCCGTAAGCGCATTGCCAGTTGGTCTAGCAAATGCCTTAGCCAAGCTAGCAGAATTGAATTAGTTAAGACGGTGCTAAACAGTTTCATGATCTATTGGTCATCTGCTTTTGATATCCCCAAGGGTGCCATGGACACGATAGAGAAAGTTTTCAGATCTTACATCTGGGGAGGCTCTGAAGGCAAAAAAGCCCACCATTCAGTTTCGTGGAATGAATTGTGCAAACCTTTAAGGGAGGGAGGTACTGGCCTTAGGCTCATCAGGGACATCAATGTATCTCTCAGAATCAAGCAGGTATGGTCTATCATTTCTGGCACGAGCAGCCTCTGGAACAGATGGTTCTCTCTGAAATACATCAAAAAAAATAATTTCTGGACCATTAACCAACCTTCTAAGCCATCCTGGGGGATTAGGAGTATCTTTAGGAGCAGAGATTTGGCTAAGCCCCATATCTGCTACTTGGTGGGAAATGAAGCCGACATCGACTTTTGGAACCAGCCATGGCATCCGCGGGGGGTTTTATCATCCCTCATTCCCAGGCATAATACTGTCTCCTCCCTTTCATCCTTGACTTCCCTAGGCCAAATTCATCTTGATGGACCCTGGAATCCAATTCTGGACATCGGATCTCTCACCCGAGAAAAAACCCTTCTTTCCGAAGTCCTTTTCAATGATACAGCTAGAAACCTCCCTATTTGGAAACCAAACAGTAATGGCCTTTTCACCGCCAAAAGTGGGTGGGAAGTCACAAGACAGAAATTTGTTAAACCTGGCTGGGCCTCAAGAATTTGGTTCAGCTGTCATATTCCAAGGCATGCTCTTGTTTCTTGGAAAGCTCTCAAAAATGGCCTAAGCACCACTAATAACCTCCCATTCCTGAACCCCTCTGTAAACAGGAGCTGTATTTTATGTAATTCTGATCTGGAATCTGTTAACCATCTCTTCTTTCAATGTAACTATTCGAAATGGATCTGGAATATTATTCTTGGGAAGCTTGGGCACAGGCGCAATCCATACCCAGACTTACTACAGGAAGAGTTGTGGCTTGCCAACAATTTCAAAGGTGCAGGTCAATCATCAAAATTGGCTTACATTGCTTTCGAAGCAGCCATCTACATCATCTGGATTGAACGGAATAATCGTGTTTTCCACAAATGTTCCCTCCCCAACTCTGCGCTGCTGTCTGAAATTCTAATCCTGGTAAGATCAAAGGTCCTGGGTATGAAGATTGAGGAGGAGGACAATCCAAGCAATAGGGCCATAGCCTCTAACTTTGGCTGTACCTTAAGCCCCAAATTCCGTCCTCCCCAGTTTTGTTCCTGGCTAAAGCCGGTTAAGGGACTTTTAAAATCAACTCTAATGCTTCTTTTGATGCTGAAGGAGGAGGTATTGGCGGAGCAATTCGGGATAACAATGGATTCCTTGTTTCTATGTTCTCTGTTAATGTGGAGCGGGAGGAGATTCTTGCCCTGGAAATCCGTGCTGTTCTTGTGGGATTGCAGATGGCCTCATCTTTGGGTCTTGTTAGTATTTGGATGGAAGTAGATTCTAAAATTGCAGCCGATGTAATCAATGGAAAATCTAAAATTCCTTGGAGATGCTTCAATCGTATTCAGGTAATTCACCAGCTCTTATCCCATTTCCAAAACTGGAGGATTACTCACATTTGGCGAGAAGGAAACAGTGTTGTAGATTTTCTCTCCAAACGGAAATGCCCTTGCAAAGGGACAGACATCCCTCCTTTTCTGTCTCCCCCGGCTCTCCTTCACCTCCTGGATTCTGATAGGCCAGGAAATGAGTACTGCAGATTGTAATTCCTCCATGCTTTGTAAGTCTGTTTTTTGGATTTTCTGTTGTTGGGAGCTTGTTCCCTTTTGGTTGGCGTTTCAGCCCCTTTAGTTGTAACCTTTTCTCTTTCTTAATGGCTGGTTGGGGTCCTGCCTAACCCCTGCTTACTCATAAACAAAAAAAGATTTTGATGATCCACCTAAACCCATGCGTATGCGACACTCACAATAGTACACCACATGGGATTTGCTAGGGACAATCACAGAAGGCATTTCACTGGCTCGACTGTTGCATGAGAGAGCCCCCACATAGGCTCACATCTAATCTAATTTCTAATTATATATAAGTAAAGCTGAATGTCGCACAACGTGGTGCTGCCACGTGGCACCCTCCTAAACCCATAACTTCTGCGTATAGCCCCTTTTAAGAGAAAGGGTAATATACACCGAACTTTTGTATATAGAAGAGAAGTAATTAGAAACGTTAACTCTCTCGCCCTATGCGCGTTAAGGAGATTTTAATTTTTAATTTCCTAAAACGGGATTATGAATGTTAATGTCTATCACTTCGGGACTTTCTAAATCGTGATTATGGATGTCAATCACACGTTGAATTTGCTAAAAAATCTCCCTGATTTTCTGCAATTACGATCATCCTACAGACTATCTACAACAGGGCCCAGCCCGAAAAATTCGAGGGTCCTTTCCGAGGGTAGTGAGTAGTTTTGTACTGTATCGAGCAGGAACTAACATGTTCCTTCCACCAGAAATTAACCCAAAGAATTTCCCTCGTAGGATTCTCTTGACGAATAAAAAGCGAAAGGTTTTGTCACCTCCCAGCTATCTCTAGTGCAATGGGCTTAGTTCCTGAGCGTTCGAAATAAAATGAGGGAAATAAGATTACATTTACATTAAGACAGTAACTCCATAGGGTTTCATTTATCTCAAACCGTGTCAACTAATCTTTCAAACCCAAATCTCTCCGGTACCCATTGTTGCTCCATTGAATCCACTTCATTACAGGGTGCAACATCATCAACCCACTTACCACTAACATGACACATAATAAAAACTAACACCCATGACTCTAAACCAAATACCCACAAACATAAAATGCAAATCCCTACATTAACCAACTTGCAAGTCCTCCCGTACACCATAACATATACGTATGATGTGGGGATTTGTTAGGTTCCACTCTATAAGCATATATTAATCGAAAAAATATACTCAAAATTTTAATGAGTCACCTAGTTACTCACTCGAATTGACTCAGCTCGATGGCATGTTTTCTTCGATATATGCCTGACTAGTAATTGATCATAGCCCAAAAATTAAACTAATCAGACAACCTTTACTATTAATTAAAAACCTTTGCTATTAATTAAAGGATCCCTCACAATTGACAACTTTTGTTTAAGTCTACGTTATTTAGTCCACTGATAGGATAATTAGGAAGGTCTAATTCATGGGTCCCATTTGCGGGGCCAAAATTTATCTTATAAATCTAACACACAATCAAAAGTAACCACAAGGAAATAAAAATACAAAGGCTAATAACATATATGATTTTGTGAAACTAGCATCTACATTATTGCAAACAATATATGTTCACTTCTTTTGAAAAATTAACAAAATAAACTACTTTAATTGCACGGGTTTACAATCCCATGCAACGAAAATCATAGTGTTCATGTTAAAGAAGGCGATTTCTTCGATCTTCGCACTAATCTTGGCCGCAAATTTAGTTATCAATGGTGGCTGTGCCGAAACGGTTGATGGTACTGTAAAGACGGGACGCCGTAGTAGGAATTTGGACAGCAAAGTTCCTTTCGCTAGGTGGGCATCCGTTTTTAGGCACATTTGTGCCACATGAAGGTCCGGAAAGTGTTTGGGGGACCCCTCTTTGGAGGGACCCAAATGCGAGAACATGTTTGTTCAACCATGGATCTCCTTCTATAGGCCTTGTTGCATTGAGAGGCCCGAAACTTAGAATGAAGACGATGAAGATGATGAATATTATCAGAGGGAGATTTCTACAATAATAATCCATTTTTGTGAAGGAAGAATCAATTTTTTTGATATGGAGAATTATGCAGAGAATTTGGGGATTTCAAATTCTGGTTATGAAAGATGAATGTGTTGGGATATAGATTTATAGGTGGCTTTTGTTTGAGCATTCCTTACAAGCAGAATTTTTTACTGAGACTTAGATTAAACTGGGTCTTGTCTAGACTTTGAAAACCCAACACGCAGGGCAAAGAACCAAAGACTGACCGTGGTGAAGCTTGATTTTTTGCTTGAATGGAATGGAAAACCTCTCTCGACCCAAGTCTTTCTAATGCTACACGCTAGTTTCCCCTGTCTATGGGTGAGTCGAGAGATTAGCAAATCAAGTAGGGGTCTAACTTGAGTCGGGTCGGGTTGAGCTTCGCCAAAGAAAGGAATTAGAATCAACGTCCTGACCCAATTTTGCCGTAAGAGCTCAACCCAAATCCCCAAAATCGACCCGAGTTGCATCCCTATCAATTACGCATCTGGTCGTGATCCAGTGGTCTAGATCACACAATCATGTGATCTAAACCCATGCATAGGCCCTGTTCGTTTAAGACTATGACAACCGATTGTGAGTGCTGAACCGATTAGTGGACTCAAATTTAAATGTAATTTTGAATCCAATAGTCGGTTTGGCACTCACAATCGGTTGTCAAAATCTTAAACTAACAGTGACCATGGTGTGAGGCTTTTGATAGACATGCCCTCACAATCTCCATCCAAACTCATGCATAAGATGAGGTTCAGCATTTTACATCTATAAGTGGGGCCCCCATCTCCATCCAAACTCGTGCATAAGACGAGGTTCAGCATTTTATACATCAGGTTTTGATGATCCACCTAAACCCATGCGTATGCGACACTCACAATAGTACACCACATGGGATTTGCTAGGGACAATCACAGAAGGCATTTCACTGGCTCGACTGTTGCATGAGAGAGCCCCCACATTGGCTTACATCTAATCTAATTTCTAATTATATATAAGTAAAGCTGAATGTCGCACAACGTGGTGCTACCACGTGGCACCCTCCTAAACACGTAACTTCTGCGTATAGCCCCTTTTAAGAGAAAGGGTAATATACACCGAACTTTTGTATATAGAAGAGAAGTAATTAGAAACGTTAACTCCCTCGCCCTATGCGTTAAGGTGATTTTAATTTTTAATTTCCAAAAATGGGATTATGAATGTTAATGTCTATCACTTCGGGACTTTCTAAATCGTGATTATGGATGTCAATCACACGTTGTATTTGCTAAAAAATCTCCCTGATTTTCTGCAATTACCATTATCTACAAGAGAGATTTTAAGTAATTAACTTGATGATCATAGGTGGAAGCTAGCCTCCTAAAATCTCTCTCACCCTCTCTCTCAATTTAACCGGCTCCTAAATTCTCTCTCACTTTGCAATCCTTTCCAATTCTCTATCTCTAAATCTCACTTTACAAATCTCATTTTGCAGTCCAAATTTAAAGGTTGGAAAAAATTAGAAATTTATGAAAAAAAAGGAAAGCTTTGGTCAATCATTTTTGTTTAAGAGTCCTTTTTGTTTTTAGTTTACCGTTAGATAACTATAGTTTGAGTTTCCTATTATCTAAAGAAGTGTGTGGATAGATCTTACGTTGGGACAGAGTTTGAATATCCTAGGACTCTAGGTGATTAGTATTAAGGAAGAGTTCTACTTTATGTAGAGTAGGTTGTGGTTATTTGAACCGAACAAGCAACTTCATGTATTTAAATAGTCGAATATAAATAAAGTGAACAGCTTTCACGCATGTATTTAAACAGTCGAATATAAATAAAGTGAACAGCTTTCACGTTTTATCTTTATCTCAAGTAATTGCAATTTTACAGTTCTGCAATTTTTCTCTCTTTCCAATATTTTGTTTCTACTTCCACGATTACAATTATTTAATCATCTAATGAGTGATCATTAGGATAGATGGACCATGTTTGTGACGTGTTCCATTTCTACTTTGTAGAGTTATTTGCACCTTTTTATTACTTATTACAATTTATTTTTCTATTTTTTGTAGCTACTTATGGGTTCTGATATACATATTTAATCTGTTTGGTCTCTTTTTGTGTTCATTTGATTTAAATCCTGCATATATGTTCATTTGATGTAATGGTGGTTTTGGGAGAGTGGTGTAAATTCTTCCTTCACCTTAACAACACATGAATTTAGGAGGAATTTTGTAAAGTTGGCGTGGCCCTTCCATTGCTTGGCTGGTTTCAATACCCTATGGTAATTCCCATCACAAATATATGGTTGTAACATTCTTCATTTTGAATAAAACACAAAAATTAATCTTAGGGTTCAATTCTTTCTTTGATTTGGTGTGCTACAATTTCTTAGTTGTTTTTTATCCGCCATCGGTTGTTGCTAACAAAAATCTTTTCTGATTATATTTTGTTTTGACAGATCCAGGAAATGGTTTGGATTGCACAAGAAGATACGTTTTGGGTTGCGCAAGAACATAAAATCTCAAAACTTCTATGGTTTGCTCAATTTCATTGGTTCTTTTGATATGGATTTATTTTTTGTGTTGTAAGTAAATGAGTATTATATTTGTATTTATGGATTTTTTATTAATCTTTTTCATATATGGAAGAATTGTAATTCAGTAACTTATTGCACTCTTTATTTTTTCACTTTTTTGTATGTTTTCGATCTAAATTAACATTGAAGCGGTGATCTTTTTGACAACTCACTGCTTTGTTAAAGAAACATTAAGGCAGCCTTGGAAGTCATTATCAATGTAAGTTTTTTTCTCTCGCCCCGTGCAACGCACGGGTTTGCAACTAGTTTTTATAATAAAACAATGTGAGTTCTGCTCATTAGCGAACATAGTAGCGCCAGTATCACTAGCCTTCTCTCTATTGAGAGAACTTTAAATTACTTGCAGTAGGATTATTGAAACGCCCACGCAGCCCGAAATGGAAGTGGGTCCCACATTAGTGGATGATCTAAACCGTTAATTATTGGACACAACATAGATAAGCCTGTGTCACAAAAATAAGGGCAGTTGAGAATGATCCGAAACCCTACAATTTGTGGATTTCCCATTTCCATGCCGTCCAAAAATGAAGCCGAGAAATCAAAGGATTAAGATCATCCTCATCCAAATATGGGGGCCACAAATAGAAGGATTAGGATCATCCTACAGACTATCTACAACATGGCCCAGCCCAAAAAATTCGAGGGTCCTTTCCTAGGGTAGTGAGTAGTTTTGTACTGTATCGAGCAGGAACTAACATGTTCCTTCCACCAGAAATTAACCCAAAGAATTTCCCTCGTAGGATTCTCTTGACGAATAAAAAGCAAAAGGTTTTGTCACCTCCCAGCTATCTCTAGTGCAATGGGCTTAGTTCCTGAGCGTTCGAAATAAAATGAGGGATATAAGATTACATTTACATTAAGACAGTAACTCCATAGGGTTTCATTTATCTCAAACCGTGTCAACTAATCTTTCAAACCCAAATCTCTACGGTACCCATTGTTGCCCCATTGAATCCACTTCATTACAGGGTGCAACATCATCAACCCACTTACCACTAACATGACACGTAATAAAAACCAACACCCATGACTCTAAATCACATACCCACAAACATAAAATGCAAATCCCTACAATAACCACCTTGCAAGTCCTCCCGTACACCATAACATATACGTATGATGTGGGGATTTGTTAGGTTCCACTCTATAAGCATATATTAATCGAAAAAATATACTCAAAATTTTAATGAGTCACCTAGTTACTCACTCGAATTGACTCAACTCGATGGCATGTTTTCTTCGATATGCCTGACTAGTAATTGATCATAGCCCAAAAATTAAACTAATCGGACAACCTTTGCTATTAATTAAACGATTCCTCACAATTGACAACTTTTGTTTAAGTCTACGTTATTTAGTCCACTGATAGGATAATTAGGAAGGTATAATTCATGGGTCCCATTTGCGGGGCCAAAATTAATCTTATAAATCTAACACACAATCAAAAGTAACGACAAGGAAATAAAAATACAAAGGCTAATAACATATATGATTTTGTGAAACTAGCATCTACATTATTGCAAACAATATATGTTCACTTCTTTTGAAAAATTAACAAAATAAACTACTTTAATTGCACGGGTTTACAATCCCATGCAACGAAAATCATAGTGTTCCTGTTAAAGAAGGCGATTTCTTCGATCTTCGCACTAATCTTGGCCGCAAATTTAGTTATCAATGGTGGCTGTGCCGAAACGGTTGATGGTACTGTAAAGACGGGACGCCATAGTAGGAATTTGGACAGCAAAGTTCCTTTCGCTAGGTGGGCATCCGTTTTTAGGCACATTTGTGCCACATGAAGGTCCGGAAAGTGTTTGGGGGACCCCTCTTTGGAGGGACCCAAATGCGAGAAAATGTTTGTTCAACCATGGATCTCCTTCTATAGGCCTTGTTGCATTGAGAGGCCCGAAACTTAGAATGAAGACGATGAAGATGATGAATATTATCAGAGGGAGATTTCTACAATAATAATCCATTTTTGTGAAGGAAGATCAATTTTTTTGATATGGAGAATTATGCGGAGAATTTGGGGATTTCAAATTCTGGTTATGAAAGATGAATGTGTTGGGATATAGATTTATAGGTGGCTTTTGTTTGAGCATTCCTTACAAGCAGAATTTTTTACTGAGACTTAGATTAAACTGGGTCTTGTCTAGACTTTGAAAACCCAACACGCAGGGCAAAGAACCAAAGACTGACTGTGGTGAAGCTTGATTTTTTGCTTGAATGGAATGGAAAACCTTTCTCGACCCAAGTCTTTCTAATGGTACACGCTAGTTTCCCCTGTCTATTGGTGAGTCGAGAGATTAGCAAATCAAGTAGGGGTCTAACTTGAGTAGGGTCGGGTTGAGCTTCGCCAAAGAAATGAATTAGAATCAACGTCCTGACCCAATTTTGCCGTAAGAGCTCAACCCAAATCCCCAAAATCGACCCGAGTTGCATCCCTATCAATTACGCATCTGGTCGTGATCCAGTGGTCTAGATCACACAATCATGTGATCTAAACCCATGCATAGGCCCTGTTCGTTTAAGACTATGACAACCGATTGTGAGTGCTGAACCGATTATTGGACTCAAATTTAAATGTAATTTTGAATCCAACAGTCGGTTTGGCACTCACAATCGGTTGTCAAAATCTTAAACAAACAGTGACCATGGTGTGAGGCTTTTGATAGACATGCCCTCACAATCTCCATCCAAACTCATGAATAAGATGAGGTTCACCATTTTACATCTATAAGTGGGCCCCCATCTCCATCCAAAGTCGTGCATAAGACAAGGTTCAGCATTTTATACATCAGGTTTTGATGATCCACTTAAACCCATGCGTATGCGACACTCACAATAGTACACCACATGGGATTTGCTAGGGACAATCACAGAAGGCATTTCACTGGCTCGACTGTTGCATGAGAGAGCCCCCACATAGGCTCACATCTAATCTAATTTCTAATTATATATAAGTAAAGCTGAATGTCGCACAACGTGGTGCTGCCATGTGGCACCCTCCTAAACACGTAACTTCTGCGTATATAGCCCCTTTTAAGAGAAAGGGTAATATACACCGAACTTTTGTATATAGAAGAGAAGTAATTAGAAACGTTAACTCTCTCGCCCTATGCGTTAAGGAGATTTTGATTTTTAATTTCCTAAAGGAGATTATGAATGTTAATGCCTATCACTTCGGGACTTTCTAAATCGTGATTATGGATGTCAATCACACGTTGAATTTGCTAAAAATCTCCCTGATTTTCTGCAATTACCATTATCTACAAGAGAGATTTTAAGTAATTAACTTGATGATCCTATGTGGAAGCTAGCCTCCTAAAATCTCTCTCACCTTCTCTCTCAATTTAACCGGCTCCTAAATTCTCTCTCACTTTGCAATCCTTTCCAATTCTCTATCTCTAAATCTCACTTTACAAATCTCATTTTGCAGTCCAAATTTAAAGGTTGGAAAAAATTAGAAATTTATGAAAAAAAAGGAAAGCTTTGGTCAATCATTTTTGTTTAAGAGTCCTTTTTGTTTTTAGTTTACCGTTAGATAACTATAGTTTGAGTTTCCTATTATCTAAAGAAGTGTGTGGATAGATCTTACGTTGGGACAGAGTTTGTATATCCTAGGACTCTAGCTGATTAGTATTAAGGAAGAGTTGTACTTTATGTAGAGTAGGTTGTGGTTATTTGAACCGAACAAGCAACTTCATGTATTTAAACAGTCGAATATAAATAAAGTGAACAGCTTTCACGCATGTATTTAAACAGTCGAATATAAATAAAGTGAACAGCTTTCACGTTTTATCTTTATCTCAAGTAATTGCAATTTTACAGTTCTGCAATTTTTCTATCTTTCCAATATTTTGTTTCTACTTCCAAGATTACGATTATTTAATCATCAAATGAGTGATCATTTGGATAGATGGACCATGTTTGTGACGTGTTCCATTTCTACTTTGTAGAGTTATTTGCACGTTTTTATTACTCATTACATTTTATTTTTCTATTTTTTGTAGCTACTTATGGGTTCTGATATACATATTTAATCTGTTTGGGTCTCTTTTTGTGTTCATTTGATTTAAATCCTGCAAATATGTTCATTTGATGTAATGGTGGTTTTGGGTCTCCTGAGTGGTGTAAATTCTTCCTTCACCTTAACAACACATGAATTTAGGAGGAATTTTGTAAAGTTGGCATGGCCCTTCCATTGCTTGGGTGGTTTCAATACCCTTTGGTAATTCCCATCACAAATATATGGTTGTAACATTCTTGATTTTGAATAAAACACAAAAATTAATCTTAGGGTTCAATTCTTTCTTTGATTTGGTGTGCTACAATTTCTTAGTTGTTTTTTTATCCGCCATCGGTTGTTGCTAACAAAAATCTTTTCTGATTATATTTTGTTTTGACAGATCCAGGAAATGGTTTGGATTGCACAAGAAGATACGTTTTGGGTTGCGCAAGAACATAAAATCTCAAAACTACTATGGTTTGCTCAATTTCGTTGGTTCTTTTGCTATGAATTTATTTTTTGTGTTGTAAGTAAATGTGTATTATATTTGTATTTATGGATTTTTTATTACTCTTTTTCATATATGGAAGAATTGTAATTCAGTAACTTATTGCACTCTTTATTTTTTCACTTTTTTGTTTGTTTTCGATCTAAATTAACATTGAAGCGGTGATCTTTTTAACAACTCACTGCTTTGTTAAAGAAACATTAAGGCAGCCTTGGAAGTCATTATCTATGTAAGTTTTTTTCTCTCGCCCCGTGCAACGCACGGGTTTGCAACTAGTTTTTATAATAAACAATGTGAGTTCTTCTCATTAGCGAACAAAGTAGTGCCAGTATCACTAGCCTTCTCTCTATTGAGAGAACTTTAAATTACTTGCGGTAGGATTATTGAAACGCCCATACAGCCCGAAATGGAAGTGGGTCCCACATTAGTGGGTGATCTAAACCGTTAATTATTGCACACAACATAGATAAGCCTGTGTCACAAAAATAAGGGCAGTTGAGAATGATCCGAAACCCTACAATTTGTGGATTTCCCATTTCCATGCCGTCCAAAAATGAAGCCGAGAAATCAAAGGATTAAGATCATCCTCATCCAAATATGGGGGCCACAAATAGAAGGTTTAGGATCATCCTACAGACTATCTACAACATGGCCCAGCCCAAAAAATTCGAGGGTCCTTTCCAAGGGTAGTGAGTAGTTTTGTACTGTATCGAGCAGGAACTAACATGTTCCTTCCACCAGAAATTAACCCAAAGAATTTCCCTCGTAGGAATCTCTTGACGAATAAAAAGCGAAAGGTTTTGTCACCTCCCAGCTATCTCTAGTGCAATGGGCTTAGTTCCTGAGCATTCGAAATAAAATGACGGATATAAGATTACATTTACATTAAGACAGTAACTCCATAGGGTTTCATTTATCTCAAACCGTGTCAACTAATCTTTCAAACCCAAATCTCTCCGGTACCCATTGTTGCTCCATTGAATCCACTTCATTACAGGGTGCAACATCATCAACCCACTTACCACTAACATGACACATAATAAAAACTAACACTCACGACTCTAAACCACATACTCACAAACGTAAAATTTAAATCCCTATAATAACCTCCTTGCAAGTCCTCCCGTACACCATAACATATACGTGTGATGTGGGGATTTGTTAGGTTCCACTCTATAAGCACATATTAATCGAAAAAATATACTCAAAATTTTAATGAGTCACCTAGTTACTCACTCGAGTTGACTCAACTCGATGGCATGTTTTCTTCGATATGCCTGACTAGTAATTGATCATAGCCCAAAAGTTAAACTAATCGGACAACCTTTACTATTAATTAAAAACCTTTGCTATTAATTAAAGGATCCCTCACAATTGACAACTTTTGTTTAAGTCTACGTTATTTAGTCCACAGATAGGATAATTAGGAAGGTCTAATTCATGGGTCCCATTTGCGGGGCCAAAATTAATCTTATAAATCTAACACACAATCAAAAGTAACGGCAAGGAAATAAAAATACAAAGGCTAATAACATAGATGATTTTGTGAAACTAGCATCTACATTATTGCAAACAATATATGTTCACTTCTTTTGAAAAATTAACAAAATAAACTACTTTAATTGCACGGGTTTACAATCCCATGCAACGAAAATCATTGTGTTCATGTTAAAGAAGGCGATTTCTTCGATCTTCGCACTAATCTTGGCCGCTAATTTAGTTATCAATGGTGGCTGTGCCGAAACGGTTGATGGTACTGTAAAGACGGGACGCCATAGTAGGAATTTGGACAGCAAAGTTCCTTTCGCTAAGTGGGCTTCCGTTCTTAGGCACATTTGTGCCACATGAAGGTCCGGAAGGTGTTTCGGGGACCCCTCTTTGGAGGGACCCAAATGCTAGAACATGTTTGTTCAACCATGGATCTCCTTCTATAGGCCTTGTTGCATTGAGAGGCCCGAAACTTAGAATGAAGACGATGAATATTATCAGAGGGAGATTTCTACAACAATAATCCATTTTTGTGAAGGAAGAATCAATTTTTTTTATATGGAGAATTATGCAGAGAATTTGGGGATTTCAAATTCTGGTTATGAAAGATGAATGTGTTGGGATATAGATTTATAGGTGGCTTTTGTTTGAGCATTCCTTACATGGAGAATTTTTAACTGACTTAGATTAAACTGGGTCTTGTCTAGACTTTGAAAACCCAACACGCAGGGCAAAGAACCAAAGACTGACCGTAGTGAAGCTTGATTTTTTGCTTGAATGGAATGGAAAACCTCTCTCGACCCAAGTCTTGCTAATGCTACACGCTAGTTTCCCCTGTCTATGGGTGAGTCGAGAGATTAGCAAATCAAGTAGGGGTCTAACTTGAGTCGGGTCGGGTTGAGCTTCGCCAAAGAAATGAATTAGAATCAACGTCCGGACCCAATTTTGCCGTAAGAGCTCAACCCAAATCCCCAAAATCGACCCGAGTTGCATCCCTATCAATTACGCATCTGGTCGTGATCCAGTGGTCTAGATCACACAATCATGTGATCTAAACCCATGCATAGGCCCTGTTCGTTTAAGACTATGGCAACCGATTGTGAGTGCTGAACCGATTATTGGACTCAAATTTAAATGTAATTTTGAATCCAACAGTCGGTTTGGCACTCACAATCGGTTGTCAAAATCTTAAACTAACAGTGATCATGGTGTGAGGCTTTTGATAGACATGCCCTCACAATCTCCATCCAAACTCATGAATAAGATGAGGTTCACCATTTTACATCTATAAGTGGGCCCCCATCTCCATCCAAAGTCGTGCATAAGACGAGGTTCAGCATTTTATACATCAGGTTTTGATGATCCACTTAATCGCATGCGTATGCGACACTCACAATAGTACACCACATGGGATTTGCTAGGGACAATCACAGAAGGCATTTCACTGGCTCGACTGTTGCATGAGAGAGCACCCACATAGGCTCACATCTAATCAAATTTCTAATTATATATAAGTAAAGCTGAATGTCGCACAACGTGGTGCTGCCACGTGGCACCCTCCTAAACACGTAACTTCTGCGTATATAGCCCCTTTTAAGAGAAAGGGTAATATACACCGAACTTTTGTATATAGAAGAGAAGTAATTAGAAACGTTAACTCTCTCGCCCTATGCGTTAAGGAGATTTTGATTTTTAATTTCCTAAAGGAGATTATGAATGTTAATGCCTATCACTTCGGGACTTTCTAAATCGTGATTATGGATGTCAATCACACGTTGTATTTGCTAAAAAATCTCCCTGATTTTCTGCAATTACCATTATCTACAAGAGAGATTTTAAGTAATTAACTTGATGATCATAGGTGGAAGCTAGCCTCCTAAAATCTCTCTCACCCTCTCTCTCAATTTAACCGGCTCCTAAATTCTCTCTCACTTTGCAATCCTTTCCAATTCTCTATCTCTAAATCTCACTTTACAAATCTCATTTTGCAGTCCAAATTTAAAGGTTGGAAAAAATTAGAAATTTATGAAAAAAAAGGAAAGCTTTGGTCAATCATTTTTGTTTAAGAGTCCTTTTTGTTTTTAGTTTACCGTTAGATAACTATAGTTTGAGTTTCCTATTATCTAAAGAAGTGTGTGGATAGATCTTACGTTGGGACAGAGTTTGAATATCCTAGGACTCTAGGTGATTAGTATTAAGGAAGAGTTCTACTTTATGTAGAGTAGGTTGTGGTTATTTGAACCGAACAAGCAACTTCATGTATTTAAATAGTCGAATATAAATAAAGTGAACAGCTTTCACGCATGTATTTAAACAGTCGAATATAAATAAAGTGAACAGCTTTCACGTTTTATCTTTATCTCAAGTAATTGCAATTTTACAGTTCTGCAATTTTTCTCTCTTTCCAATATTTTGTTTCTACTTCCAAGATTACGATTATTTAATCATCTAATGAGTGATCAATTGGATAGATGGACCATGTTTGTGACGTGTTCCATTTCTACTTTGTAGAGTTATTTGCACCTTTTTATTACTTATTTCATTTTATTTTTCTATTTTTTGTAGCTACTTATGGGTTCTGATATACATATTTAATCTGTTTGGGTCTCTTTTTGTGTTCATTTGATGTAATGGTGGTTTTGGGTCTCCTGAGTGGTGTAAATTCTTTCTTCACCTTAACAACACATGAATTTAGGAGGAATTTTGTAAAGTTGGCATGGCCCTTCCATTGCTTGGCTGGTTTCAATATCCTATGGTAATTCCCATCACAAATATATGGTTGTAACATTCTTGATTTTGAATAAAACACAAAAATTAATCTTAGGGTTCAATTCTTTCTTTGATTTGGTGTGCTACAATTTCTTAGTTGTTTTTTATCCGCCATCGGTTGTTGCTAACAAAAATCTTTTCTGATTATATTTTGTTTTGACAGATCCAGGAAATGGTTTGGATTGCACAAGAAGATACGTTTTGGGTTGCGCAAGAACATAAAATCTCAAAACTTCTATGGTTTGCTCAATTTCGTTGGTTCTTTTGCTATGGATTTATTTTTTGTGTTTTAAGTAAATGAGTATTATATTTGTATTTATGGATTTTTTATTAATCTTTTTCATATATGGAAGAATTGTAATTCAGTAACTTATTGCAATCTTTTTTTTTTTCACTTTTTTGTTTGTTTTCGATCTAAATTAACATTGAAGCGGTGATCTTTTTAAAAACTTACTGCTTTGTTAAAGAAACATTAAGGCAGCCTTGGAAGTCATTTTCTATGTAAGTTTTTTTCTCTCGCCCCGTGCAACGCACGGGTTTGCAACTAGTTTTTATAATAAAACAATGTGAGTTCTGCTCATTAGCGAACATAGTAGCGCCAGTATCACTAGCCTTCTCTCTATTGAGAGAACTTTAAATTACTTGCAGTAGGATTATTGAAACGCCCACGCAGCCCGAAATGGAAGTGGGTCCCACATTAGTGGATGATCTAAACCGTTAATTATTGGACACAACATAGATAAGCCTGTGTCACAAAAATAAGGGCAGTTGAGAATGATCCGAAACCCTACAATTTGTGGATTTCCCATTTCCATGCCGTCCAAAAATGAAGCCGAGAAATCAAAGGATTAAGATCATCCTCATCCAAATATGGGGGCCACAAATAGAAGGATTAGGATCATCCTACAGACTATCTACAACATGGCCCAGCCCAAAAAATTCGAGGGTCCTTTCCTAGGGTAGTGAGTAGTTTTGTACTGTATCGAGCAGGAACTAACATGTTCCTTCCACCAGAAATTAACCCAAAGAATTTCCCTCGTAGGATTCTCTTGACGAATAAAAAGCAAAAGGTTTTGTCACCTCCCAGCTATCTCTAGTGCAATGGGCTTAGTTCCTGAGCGTTCGAAATAAAATGAGGGATATAAGATTACATTTACATTAAGACAGTAACTCCATAGGGTTTCATTTATTTCAAACCGTGTCAACTAATCTTTCAAACCCAAATCTCCCCGGTACCCATTGTTGCTCCATTGAATCCACATCATTACAGGGTGCAACATCATCAACCCACTTACCACTAACATGACACATAATAAAAACTAACACCCATGACTCTAAACCACATACCCACAAACTTAAAATGCAAATCCCTACAATAACCACCTTGCAAGTCCTCCCGTTCACCATAACATAAACGTATGATGTTGGGATTTGTTAGGTTCCACTCTATAAGCATATATTAATCGAAAAAATATACTCAAAATTTTAATGAGTCACCTAGTTACTCACTCGAATTGACTCAACTCGATGGCATGTTTTCTTCGATATGCCTGACTAGTAATTGATCATAGCCCAAAAATTAAACTAATCGGACAACCTTTGCTATTAATTAAAGGATCCCTCACAATTGACAACTTTTGTTTAAGTCTACGTTATTTAGTCCACTGATAGGATAATTAGGAAAGTCTAATTCATGGGTCCCATTTGCGGGGCCAAAACTAATCTTATAAATCTAACACACAATCAAAAGTAACCACAAGGAAATAAAAATACAAAGGCTAATAACATATATTATTTTTTGAAACTAGCATCTACATTATTGCAAACAATGTTCACTTCTTTTGAAAAATTAACAAAATAAACTACTTTAATTGCACGGGTTTACAATCCCATGCAACGAAAATCATAGTGTTCATGTTAAAGAAGGCGATTTCTTCGATCTTCGCACTAATCTTGGCCGCTAATTTAGTTATCAATGGTGGCTGTGCCGAAACGGTTGATGGTACGGTAAAGACGGGACGCCATAGTAGGAATTTGGACAGCAAAGTTCCTTTCGCTAGGTGGGCATCCGTTTTTAGGCACATTTGTGCCACATGAAGGTCCGGAAAGTGTTTGGGGGACCCCTCTTTGGAGGGACCCAAATGCGAGAACATGCTTGTTCAACCATGGATCTCCTTCTATAGGCCTTGTTGCATTGAGAGGCCCGAAACTTAGAATGAAGACGATGAATATTATCAGAGGGAGATTTCTACAACAATAATCCATTTTTGTGAAGGAAGAATCTATTTTTTTTATATGGAGAATTATGCAGAGAATATGGGGATTTCAAATTCTGGTTATGGAAGATGAATGTGTTGGGATATATATCTATAGGTGGCTTTTGTTTCAGCATTCCTTACAAGGAGAATTTTTGACTTGAGACTTAGATTAAACTGGGTCTTGTCTAGACTTTGAAAACCCAACACGCAGGGCAAAGAACCAAAGACTGACCGTGGTGAAGCTTGATTTTTTGCTTGAATGGAATGGAAAATCTCTCTCGACCCAAGTCTTTCTAATGCTACACGCTAGTTTCCCCTGTCTATGGGTGAGACGAGAGATTAGCAAATCAAGATCCAGTGGTCTAGATCACACAATCATGTGATCTAAACCCATGCATAGGCCCTGTTCGTTGAAGACTATGAGAACCGATTGTGAGTGCTAAACAGATTATTGGACTCAAATTTAAATGTAATTTTGAATCCAATAGTCGGTGAATTGGCACTCACAATCGGTTGTCAAAATCTTAAACTAACAGTGACCATGGTGTGAGGCTTTTGATAGACATGCCCTCCATTTTACACCCACCCGTAAGGTGAGGCTCACTATTTTACATCTATAAGTGGGGCCCACCATCTTCATCCAAACTCATGCATAAGATCAGGTTCAGCATTTTACATCTATAAGTGGGGCCCACCATCTCCATCCAAACTCGTGCATAAGATGAGGTTCAGCATTTTATGCATCAAGTTTTGATGATCATCCACCTAAGCCCATGCGTATGCGACACTCACAATATTACATCACATGGGATTTGCCAGGGACAATCGCAGAAGGCATTTCACGGACGACTGTTGCATGAGAGAGCCCCCACATAGGCTCACATTTTTATAATAAAACAATGTGCGTTCTTCTCATTAGCGAACATAGTAGCGCCAGTATCACTAGCCTTCTCTCTATTGAGAGCACTTTAAATTACTTAATTATTGAAACGCCCATTAGACTGCTTTTGATTGTAAAATGAGCATAGAACAAATTTTACGCCCATTTTCAAGGAAAATGGGCGTAAAATTTGTAGAAAAATGGATGTAAAGTCTCTGCATCTCACATCGACCGAAACAGAGCCTAAGGAAAGATGTAAACTAGAGGTTTTTACGTTGCATCGCAGTGACTATTTTGCCGTAGCAGGTATCAACGATCCACGACTCATCATCTGCTTGCACATCATAAAAATCTTATCCATTGGAAATCCAAGCCTTCACAACCCACACTGAAGCAAAAATCTCTCCAAAAAATCTAAGAATTTGATCATCCACAAGGGAGGCATTTCTATGGTTTAGCCCGTGAATAAGTTCAGCAGATAAAGAGACTCAAAATCAACAGTCAGGTTTGCTTACTACACCAATAAATGTCTTTTAGGAAGGAGTTTAATAGCCCCTTACTTCTTTAGCATCTTCTCACTAAACATACCCTTAATAGCCCCAAGTAGCAGATCTGCTTATACTAATGGCTAGTCCTATCCATCAAAGAGCATGATAAATCAATCAATGATATTTGACAATTACTAAATCACAATAAAATTAGCAAATAGAATGTGCTTGCAGAGATACAAACAAGAGGGAACAATCAAGGTACTCTTGTGAGGTTAGTAAGCTTACAGTCACATGTGCACAAGCTCTTCGATCCATTCACCACCCGCTGTGACCTATGGATATGCAGCTTGATGTTTGACAGTTTACCGGCAATCTGTTCCATCCAAAATGGAAAATTGAAAATCAAGGTCCCATCTGCGCTTCACAAGGTAACTTGGGTTATAGAATAGCAAAACATATGATTTCAGTCAGTTTATATTTCAGCATCATCAGAGAGGTGTCCCAAGTGATAGTTTAGAAGAGTCCGACCATAACCTGAAAACTGATCACTTGCGGACCGAATAACCTTGTGGATGGTGGTCTCCAAACATAACAAATCATCCAACAAGCAAACAGTTGTTTACTGACACAGTCACGCGAAGGACTTGCTTTAAGATATTACACCAGATAATGCCTCAAGGGTGGCTGAAATCCACGCTACCATATTTTGATAATGGTACTACTCTATTTTAAACTTTTAAACTAGCACTTCACAACTGTTGCAATACTCAAAATGCTATCAACATCCAGTAAAACAAGGTGAGTACTGCCATTTAAAAAAAAATATGTGTGCGGATATCAGTCCCCTTCAGCAGAACAGGAAGAATACTCGGAACAGAAAAAAAATCTAGGAAACAAATCACCTCAAATCACTTCTGAAAAAAAAAATGCCATGTAAGAGTGGATTTTGATTTCTAATAAAATGCAATTCATTTTTTCTTTTGGTAGGTAAGCTGGGATCGAACCTGCGAATAACATGCAATTCTTGATGCTATAATAACGATAATTATGAAATTCTCAAACTCTGGGCAACAGAAACTGTGGGTTTTTAATACAAGCTGCAGGTCTGCATTAATTTGATACGACAGGATAGGAAATTCTGGAAGCAGAAAAGGTGCATTCTTGTAGTAGAAGAAAGCTTTGAAGGAATCCATGCACAAAAAAATGAAATATGTGAAATAAATATAGCAAACCAATTTAGCCACTACTACATTATTGAAGCCTGTCTTTTCAACTAAACATAAAGAAGAGAATCACAAACCATTCTCCAAGTCAAATCCTCTGGACCGAAGGGTTGGGATGGGCTCGAATATAGAAAATGCCTTGAGTACTGTAACATAAAAATACAAAAAGGACGAGTCATTTGTAGGTATATTTATGCATGATTTGTACTGAATTGAAAGCCATCATTTTTGTCTGCCGGACCAAGTAGAAAAAGCAAAGAGAAGTGTGAGTCAGAAACCTTCGCAAGGTTGGCACGCATTTCACTAATTCGTCCGGGACTGAGACTCTTGAGGTATGTTATAAGCCAGCCAGGTTGTACAGCATCATTCGAAGAAACAAATAAAGCTATCTGCGCATAGGGAAATGGAAGTCTCAGCCACCACAAGTTGCTGTCTATCCATCTTTCATCCAAACGATTACACAATAGACTGAAAATAGGAATCGATAAAAATCAAATAAAAACATGTCATTCCAAATTTGAAAGATGTGAATGGCAAACCTCTGCTTGGCTCAGACAATGGCAACACAAGTCAAAATAATTTATTCACTTTCAAGCTTATGTTATAGAACACACTCCGTACTGAAGGTTCAATTCAAAGTTATGCAACTAAATGTATCCTACAAGATCTAAAAGTAGCCTCCATGTAAGATCAATATGCAAAAGGCTAAGTTATGACTGCATGGATTGGGACTTTGTCATCTATCCAATGAGAATTCTCTCAATCCATAAACATTAGAACGTGGCATAAAACGTCACCAATTATCTCTCTCTCCTATCTTCAAAAGTTGTCTAATTCCTTCCTTCCATTCCGTCAAGTCATCACATGCAGAACCATAAACCAAATGATGCGACCTTTCTCACCCAAGTGATGACAACTCCACTCAAAGGACCCAATAAATGCCAACCCAAACAAGAATCCCCTTCCACATTTACCTCCATCGAACAATGTATAAGAAGATGATTAATTGATTCTTCAGTATCCTAGCACATCACACACCGATTAACCATTTGGCGCCACTTCATCTTTAACGGATTGATGGAGTTAACTTTGGGTAGCACCACTGTCCAACAAAAATTTTGCACTCCAGAAAGAAATTATGATTTCCACAAGTGACTCCAAAAAAAGGAGTATCTCCCAGTATAAAGCAATAAAAGAATTGCATATGGTACTTCAATCCTATGATCACCTAAAAAGGTGGATAGGAACTTCCCTTCAAGACATCCAAGTAACTCTAACAAAGACACGAGCTCCTAACCCTTAAGATTGCAGTGTAAAGTCCAATCTCAACAGCCTACGGATGGGATACAATCAATCGAGAAAGAAGAAGGATCCACTAGGAATGCCTTAGGTTTATCTTTTATTTGTAGGGGTATAATTGTTATTTAATTTTGTAGGGGTATATTTGTCATGTGGGGGTTTAATTTTTATTGTGATTAGGAGGATTTAGCCATTCATGTAAGTAAACAATAGTATCCTAATTTTCTACAAACAGAATAGAAGGTGGTGCTAGACTGCTAGTTGTTAGCTTCAATTAGGAATCCAAGTCCCACTGGGTTACTCTTTCTTTTCGTTAGTTTCATGAAAAGGTTGGTTTGGCTTATAATGTTTTGGCGAGCTTACAACCCCTCTTTCCATGTATATTCATGGTGTTTTGACTGTTTTCCCTTCTAGGTGGATTCCTTTGGTAAATGGTATTTTCTCTTCTAGGTGGATTCCTAGATACCATGAGTGGATTCCATTATAAATTCTATATCTTATTTCTTTCTCATAGCATCATACACTTCTTGTTCCTTTCTTTTTCATTTATTAATATGGGGAGCGAAGGAAGTGAGGACTAGCAAAGAAATGGCCAGACGCATTATCCTGCAGATAAAAAGTCGTCCGTATTGAAGGTAGGGCACAATTAGTTCTTCTGTCCATTCCTTGTAGGCAGGTGGGTTTAGGATGCCTAAATAGTAGAAGCCATTTCATTAATTGAGTATTTAAATCAGAACAAGTTTAGCAAGGCAATGGCAATAAACATGAGTGTCAGAGGCCATATAAGTTGGGAAGCAATGCAGTTGGTGCAGTAAAGGGGGAATTTTAAAAGCTTTAGGTATAATAACAAAACAGCACCGTCAGAGTAAAGCCAACGATAGAACCAACTTTCCATGGAGGATTACTGTGTACATCCAGGGGTCATTTTCAGTTATTCACCATCAGAAATCACTTGCCTCATTCACAGCGTCAAAAAGAAAGAAAAAAAAATGCCCATGCACATCACTGGCACAAAAGGTTCATGAGGCCAGCTTCTCGTTCTATCTACCCAAATAGACAGGATGTAAATATGCTCTTGTTCCATTAAGATATGAATCAAGGCGAGAAACTTTAAGTGAAATGTTAAGAACATACCTTTCGATAATCAATTATTCCTTCAAAAGGAATCTCCAGTTCATCACTAACTATAACAGGGATACATCCACTGACAATGGCATCGAACAATCTAGCAGATGATGGAGTGTCTCCCGCCGGGCTTAGACAAAAAATGGATCTGAAGTACAAAGAAACAATGACAACCATATTCATGAAGTGATCTACCAAAAACTAATAGAGAAAAGTGACAAAAATATGTAATCATATTTTACTTGCGCATGCCATTCTGAGCAGCTTCTTTTCCAGCGTCTCCGGCAGATCCCTCTTCTATAACAACACCTTCAGCATCATGTAGTTCTGACACAAGTTTACTACGGATCTTTCCTCCCTGGCAGCACAATACCGTAAAATTAGCAGATGCACTACAAAATTTGAGGAGCTGCCCAACAGATTACCACATGGAATATATATACATAAATCAACAAAAGAATTACTTGAAACTAAATAAAATATTAGAAATTACAAGCCTTGAACCACAAAGGAACTGTCGGACAGAATGAACAACACAGAAACCTTTATGTCAAGATATGTCACAAATATCTCTGATATTTTCAAAATATTGCGTTTCTATAGCGACGTTTTGATAAAACGACAAAATCCCAAAATAATCCCGAGATTTTAAAAATATAGCGATATTTTCATTTTTACAATAAAATGACGAGATAATATCCTGACATTTTAATTACATTTATATTTTATATATTTTTTTTAATTTTTATATTTTTATATTTTTTTTTAAATAATTTTATTTCTATTGTTCCTTTCTCGATATAAAACCAAAAAAAATAAAAAAATAATTATATCCAGAGATTTTCCCTAGTCAAGAAATTCTCGAGAATGATTTTTGTGGCATAGATGTCAAGAAGGTTCTGGAGGAAAGAACTCAACCAGCAAGGATCACATTATAGAGCAATTTAAACAGAGTTATTGAGTCTGCATATCATTCTTTCCAATCAGTATCTATCACTAACATTCCATATCTCTATCATCTAAGGGACCTGAGGAGACGAATCTGCAGGGCGTAACTTTTTTATTTCCCAAATCCCCAGCCATAGGTTCCCGTAAATGACTCATCACTTCCGACTTACGTATGGATAAAGCAGTTTCTGGTTTATCTGGAACAATATCTCTGAAATTTATAAGGTCCGCAACATACATAATGTAGGTGGTATTTGTGCATGCACCTATGCACGGCAAAAGGAAATTCTGTAGAGAGAAAAGACAATTTCCATCTAGTAATACAACCATGTTATGGGTACCCATTCTCTTGATATACTATGTACAGTATCATGCAAAAAAAGGCACTGGGGTCCAGAACACACTCAACCTTGGCTTCAAGTCAATTACCAAAAGGTCCAAACACCACATAATTAAGTTGGAGTGGTGCAGGAAAATGCTTTTGAAAACTTTTTCTTCATAAAGTTGCAGCTTCTAACATATAATAACCAGATCAAGAAACAGCAACAACGGCAATTATCTTACAACCATTCAAAAAAAAAAAAAAACATCAACAATTATCTTACAGCATTTCTCTTAAGCCTCCCACGAAAGAACAGCAATGTCTCTCTCTGAGAGCGACTTTCCAACAAACATTTGGCATCGCAAAATTTGACATTTGGTACGTAAGGAAGAATAAGGTCTTTTTCCAACCAAACTTCCCCGGGCTTGTACCTGCATATTCCCAAAATAATCAATTCCAACTGCTAGCATTAATTTTGCACTCAAATGAGATGGATCATATGTTACAACTCAAGAAATAGCAGGTTAGATTATAACCAGTTCCCCGTGGAGTCCATATCAGGTAGAAGCCAAATAGCCTTTTTCATGAATCTACGAACAGACTTGAAAGACCAAGGGTGATGAACTGGAAGTATATGGTCCCTTCCTTCAGATCGCTTCCAGGCAGGCTGATCCGTCACCCACTTCAAAGCCTCCTATTTTTACAGACAACTGCCAATAAGATCTCTGAAAGCATTTGTACTAATAACAAAAGCAGCATTTGGATTTGTAATGGCATCCATTTGATGAAATTACAAGTTAAGAAAGGGCATACTGTGTGGAAGTTCCAAAATCATAGCCGAAAGACAATCAAATAATTTAGCCACCAAACAACACACCCATCAAATTCTAACGACGCTCAGATCTCAAATAAAAAAGCATCATAAGCCACAATACTGGAGTGTACCAAGTTATGAAGTATCTCCATTATGTACCTTATAAATGTAAATTTCATTGCAGCTACTAAATACCTTACATAACAAACAACTACTACACTGAAAGAAATTGTATGATGTTATATATTATAAATATTATAATGACGTTTAAATATATGCAAATCTTCTACACATAGCAACAAAATGCCTAAATGGCAGAAAACGTAAGCTATGTAAGAAGAAAATTGGAAACCCTAAATACTGCAAAAGAAAGACAGAAACGAAGAAAGTTGGTTCAAGGTCCTGCTCAAGATCCCATGCATGTCACATTTACATGATCGAATCATTTGCACTGGTGGGCAACCACAAGTCGAGTCCATTGCAACTGGACCCACATAATTGGGCGATCTTAGAATCTTGATCAATAAGGAGTCTTCAAGAGCCCGCCAAAAGAAGCTAAAACCGTTGATTCTATCTTGGCATTGATCTTACAGATGGGGCATCCAGGTGGCATGGGACTGGGATCATGTAGATCACCTTATGTGGATCCACCAAACTAATGGTCCTGATCATACATTATGCTATGTGACACCCAAAGGTTGATCATTAAGACCATATCTTAACAAGAATCATTTGGGTAGTGAACTCATGAATCTAAGGTCACGATTCTTAAAAGGGTGGCCCGGTGCACGAGGCTCCCGCCATTACTCATGAATCTAAGGTCATGATTCTTACCCATATCTATAACAGCCTCATAAACACTTTGTGACAAAAGCACATATCTTTTACATATTTTTTATTTTAAAAAAGCACAAATCATTCGCATGAAATACATCCGTGCATAGCTCGTGCTGTTTTCTTGTGGTAACCTAAAGCTTAATATGAAGCATAAATAGTAGAATCAGCAGACAGAAAAGTTCTTCTAGATTTTTTTGTTATAAAATGGAGATCATCTAGCAAGAGAGTTTGTGAGATTCTTTCAAGTTGTTCCCTTTTCATTTTGTACATTTAGGTGAATTTTATGGATTTTTTAGGAGGGTCATGGATTGATTTTTATGCCTCCCCAGGTTTCAAAAAATGCATCAGTGGATTTTGCTTTTGGGTTTCCAACTTGAATTAAGGAGGTTTATAGGAGCAAGAATATATGAGTTCTCTATATGTTCTCATGGTAGAAGGTAGTCAAGTTTGGAATGGGTCCGAACTAGGAGTTTTGAGTTTTAAATTATACGGTTTCTTCAATCATGGGGCTTGTTCTGAAGGCTGGGTTCTCGGTCCAGAACCGTAGTATCTACATATTACAGCAACAAGGATTCTAAACTTAGAAATATGGGGTGGAGGAAGCAAGCTCGAATATATAGGGATACCCGCAGTGGACGTTGGATTAAAAGGAAATTTCCATATTTTTTAAGGGACTGATATTGATACAGGGGGCTGGTGTACAAATCTTAAAATTACAACCCAAGTGTCAGTTTCTCCTACATGTAAAAATGTAAAAGAACATCAAAAAAGACAAACTGGGATAGTGGAATGCCTAAATCCATTCAAAACACGGACATTCACGTGTGCACAAATGCCCATGCACGCGCATGAGCGTGTGCAGTTACAAGTTACAACTAGTTCATGTATCGTAATAACTTCTCAAAGGTGGATTCTTAAGAAACTGATTTATATCATCATTGCACACAAAAATTTAATCATCTGCAGTGCATAAACTGCGATTAAATATGTGACCTCGGGGATGTGAGGCTTGAATCCAAACAACTCGGGCATGAGGCTCAATCCCATGCAGCGAACTAAGTCATCAAGTATTGCGTAGTTTAATGGATGTGACACACTAAAAAACGCACGCAAGACAAATCATAGCATAAACAAAAACCTTGGATATGCGCCCGCACCCTGTATAGTGCCTTGCATTGCTGTTTCTCCAACAAGAAGAAGCTAATAGTGGTGAAGAATGGAATGTAGAACAGATCAGCTTCCTCTTGCCGATGAACCCGTATAACATTTTTCAAGAGCCTCTCCGACTCAGGAGCAATCAAATCCGCCCATAGCCAGTAATCAATAGAATGCTGCAAAATATAAAAACAAAAACAACTCCCGTGATTGTGCCGGAACCGAAATGATAACATCAAGGTCAAATATAACACCAGATTTTCAGAAAAAAAAAGAAGGTCAAAACTCACAGCATATCACCATAGATTGCTATTAAAAATTCTTAAAATTCAAAGCAAAAATACTTCATTTATACAATATTGCATATACCCAAAAAAATAGCAAACAACAAAATAAAGGGAAAAGAAAGACATCACGATTCATAAAGAGCGTTGGCACTTGGTAAAGTCATGAAAATTATTTACAAAATTCAACAGGCCCTGTTTGGATTGCAAGAATTTCCTGGAGAAGTTTGGAAAGGAAAAATATTTCTAAAATTTCCTACTTTTTGCAAAAAAAAAAAAAGGTAAATTGAACCAACCATAGTAAAATTTTACTTAGAATGGCCTTCAATTTATGATAACATCCATCTAAATCAACCACTCATATAATTTCTCTATAAACTATAGATAGAAAAAAAAAATCCCGTCATCAATGTTTCTTTTGGAATCCAAACAGGGCCTAAAGAAACGAAGGTAATTCTTACTTCTTAGAAACATGACAACCACACAAACATTATATAAAAACTGCAAAATTAAAAAAATGGAGTAGAAATCTTCATTAGAGCTACAAAGTCCAAATAACGTTATCACACATTCTCCAAATAAATTAAAAAATGGGGAAAAAAAAACATGAAAGAGATTAAAATGTGTGTTTCACGGAAAATGTAACAAAACGAAGGAATCCAAATCCATTAATTGGTTAAGATAATCGTAACTAGTCTCATCCAAAAAAAAAACCCTAGTCTTAAGAACAGAAGAATTAAATTACCTGTTCGATCAATCTATGCACGGGGCTTCCATTCGATGTAAGATTCGTAGTCTCCTTATATGAATTCCGGAACAACCAAAGCAGATCATAGGTGAATTTCTCCGGCATCTCATAAACATAAACCCTAACAGGCAGATCTAAAGGATTCTCATAAAATCTCTCCGTTTCTCTCCGCCAAATCGCATCATCGAGCTCTCTCACGGCCTCTCCACTCTCTACAGGATCGGAATTTGAAGATTTCACAGATCGAGATCTGGTCGTGAGAAATTTCTCCAGAGAGGCAACAAAGGAGAACTCGACATTAGGGTTAGGGTTATCGAAGGAATAGGGTTTGGGGTTGTGGAGAGGAACGTGGGAGGAGGATGAAAAGAAGAAGAAGGCGAGAGCGAGGAGAGAGATAGTGAAGAGGAGGGTTGCTGACGTGGCAAAAGATGGGAAGGAGAGAGAGGTAGATCTAGGGTGTAGATGCTTTCCGGCCATTTTTCGTAGTCGGGGAAAAGAGGAGTACATCCCTGGGCAAATTTTTTTCATCTCTGTGATATGAATGAAAAATGGTAGAGAGGGGCGTATGCCTGCCGCTGTGTCATGGTGTGGGCCATGGTTGAATAGGCAGAGTGAGGGGAAATGATGTATTCGCCACTTTTTTCTTACTTGGACAGCCCCCTCTAGGGTAAAAGAGTGGCCATACTCGTAAGTCATAAGTCATAACTCAGGGGCAAGTAAGTTAAGGCGGGAGAGCCCTTTTTTCTTACTTGGACAGCCACCTCTTGTGTGAAATAGACGTCGTAAACATGTGAAGTCTAAAAAAAGTAGGTACGGGCTACTTTTTTTAATGATCCAAACCGTTCATCTGTTTGAGTACAACGGAAATGTGAAGTCTAAAAAAAGTAGGTACGGGCCACTTTTTTAATGATCCAAACCGTTCATCTGTTTGAGTACAACGGAAATAGGTTGTGCCTAAAAAATCATTTCCATAGGATGATCCTAACCTCCAATCTGTAGAAGATTCCATAAATGATATTTGGAAATCTCTATATTCAAATCAGTTCAGATCAGAGGGTTAGGATCATCCTATGGAAATGATTTTTGAGGCACCACCTATTTACGTTGTGCCCAAACAGATGAACGGTTTGGATCATAAAAAAAAGTGGGTTTAGACCTCACGTGTTTTCACAGCCACCCATGATATAAATTCTCGTCATAAACAATGTTTTAATTTTCTGAATTTGGTGAGGGCCGAAACCGAAACGTTCCGAAGCTGAAATTTACCACCTGTTACCGAATTTCGGCTCAAATTTCAGTTTCGGATAGGACCGATATTACCTCCGAAACTAAAATTTAAAACCTTGGTCATAAATACACTGAAGGGCTGTTATGCGTAAGAAAAGGGGGTGAATATATCACTTCCCCGGAATTAGGTCAATATGGATAATTCATGGGACACGCTTGTATGGTGTCGGTCATGACCGTTGATCTTATAGGTCGCTATTAAGAGTGGACACTCCTAACTGTTCAATCTATGTGATTTTTGTTTCTAATTGAATGTGAATTATTTCTCTTTCTTCGCTCAAAGTTCCTTCAACCATGTACATTGTGGCTGCCTTCGGACTGCCAAAAATCAGAATCGGCATCCTATCTCGATTCCTATTCTGATTCTTTTATAATTTACTTTTCAGTACCGTCATTTACTCTTAGTAGTTGTCGCTTGCTCATTCAAATTAAGGAAGCAATGAATTCATCATCTTTTCAGGTGAGTCTTTTTCTTTAATTCCCTTTCCCTCTGCACTGACTGTGTTGCTTCATTAGTTAGTCAATCAGACGGTTTGTTGGTTATGAAGTTGTGGAACAACATCGGAAATTTGTTTCACGGTGAATTTTTCATCATCATCGTCTTCCTAATACACTTCACTATGCAAAACCCATTAGTTGTGGTACACCATAGGGGTAATAATGAGTGATTTGGTGGCGACGTTGCTTAGTTGTATTTAACGGGGTCTCCCCACCAAAGCACATAAACCACCGTTAAAAATACTCCTTGTCTCTCCGCCTTCTTCCATGTCCTCTCTCTCTCTCTAGAAATGGAAATCATTTATTTCTCTCAACGCCAACAACAAAGAAAATCTCCCTCCCATCTCTCCCAAACACCCCAACGTTCTTTCTGCGATCTCCCCATCTTCCACGCTCATCAAGAGAAAAGGGAAGCCTCTTCAAGACATTTCCCATGTCTTTTTTTAATAAGTTTTCCCACATCTTATGCCCAAACGACAATGCAATCCTTTCACCCATTTTCCCTTTTCCCTGGTATAAGCCATTGGCGATCCATTTATATTCCATTGATGCCTTTCTGCTTCCCATGACCGATCGTTCATTTCATTTGCTGATATGGATTTGGCTCGTTCAATCATCCATGCTGCAGATCCTCTAAAGAGGAAAGCTATAGATGTCCCATCGGTCATGATCAAGTTTATTGCGAGAAGAAGTAGCATCAACCGAGCTCTTCCATTAGTCGCGATCAAGTTTAATTATGATGGAAGCTCTTGGGTAATGGCAGAGAGAGAGAGAGAGAGAGAGAGAGAATTTAAAACTGAGGATCTGTGGAGCACGTTCTTAAGAACCGTACTTCTTGCTGCCTCGAGCTAAGCTATGGTGTCGCTAAAACACTGCTCGATGAAGGCGACAAGAGAAAGAAACCAGAAGGAGAGAGAATAAAATGAAGAATAATGATATTCATTGTCTTTTTCACGAGAAAATTGAGACATCAAGACATTTCCCATGTCTTTTTTTGGTAAGTTTTCCCACATCTTATTCCCAACCAGCCATGCAATTCTTTTACCCATTTTCCCTTTTTCCTTATACATGCCATTGCCGATCCATGTATATGCCATCGATGCCTTTTTGCTTCTCATGATAGATCAGTTCATTTCATTTGCTGATATGGATTTCGCTCATTCAATCATATGTGCCTCAAATCCTCTAAAGAGGAAGGCTATAGATGTCCCATCGACCGTGATCAAGTTTATCGCAACTTGCGAGCTGAGAAGAAACAACATCAATCGAGATCTTCCATCTGTTGTGCTCAAGTTTTATTGTGATGTAAGCTCTTGGCAAACGTAGAGAGAGAGAGAGAGAGAGATTGAGGAGAGGGGGGAGTTTCGTTTGAAACCGAGGATTTATCGAGCACGTCCTTGAGAATCGTACTTCTTTCTACCTCGATCTATGGTGTCGTTGAAACACTGCTCGACGAGGGTGACAAGAGAAAGAAAACAGAAAGAGAGAGAAAATCTTTTTTCACGCGAATTCCATGTGGGTGGTATGACAAAAGTACCACCCACACGAACTTGACGCTCGGGCACCATATAAAAAATCCTTTTTCATAGACGAGAGGCTTTTTAAAATATGCAGTTCCATGATCATCGTAAGGAAATGGTTTTTTTTTTTTACACAATTTACTAATGTTGCAGGACATCAAATGGATGGTTTTGATCACCCTATGGTGCAATCCGTACACTGCTTTCTGAAAAATAATGGTCTATACGCAGGGATGGAGCCAGGAATTTACAGTTGGGGGGGCTGGATTAATTTACACTTGTCTTCGTTGGTCATTGGGGGAAGGGAGGGGGAGGGGGGGCATGGCCACTAAACTAGCTTGGCATGCATGCATAGCCATGCACCATATAAAAGAACTTAGCAAGTCATGGGGGCCAGGGCCCCCCTCAAGCTCTATGTGCCTCCGCCCTATACGTGCTAACACTATATAAGAACTCATATACATAAAGCGGATTAGATAGTGCCATCGCATAAGGCATTTCGCGGATGGTATGTTGCATGTAAGACCAGCCACCTCATGAATAAAGACAAAAGAAACTTACTCTTATCTAATCTAATCCAAAACTGTCGTATCTGACACCTCACCTGGAAAAAAAAAAGAAAAAAAATTATCCGGTTTTCAAGTGGAGCCCATAAATGGCGCCCAAATTGGGAAATAAGTAGGCGAATTTATCGTTTCCCTCTGGTTTTTACTACATTTCTTTTGAGCAATATCAAACTCGAAATTTCCGTGACGAAAATAACCCTATTAAAAGTCTACTCCACGGTGTCATCTTTCTAACGTGTGAAGATATAATAGGTCTTCTTTTTTCCTTCCAACGAGGCAACCTCCGTGTGCGCGTGGGCGTTTCCGTAATTTCATCTTATTTAAAAGTCTTCAAAATCAAACACAGGAGGAAAGTGAGAGGAAAATCGTGTTTCTTCTTCTTTCGTCTGCGTCCTGGTTTATATCTCTCTCTCTCTCTCTCTCTCTCTCTGCAAGTCATCTATTTTCCAGATCTATAATCATCTATTTCCCAATTCCTGTAGTAGAGAAAAAGAGAGAGAAAATGTGTGGAATTTTTGCTTACTTGAACTACAATGTGAAGACGGAGAGAAGACATATTCTAGAAGTTTTGTTCAACGGATTGAGGAGATTGGAATACAGAGGGTACGATTCTTCAGGGATTTCAATTGATTCGGATCTTTCTTCAGATCCAGATGTGAAATCTCGACAGCCACTCGTTTTTCGCCAGGAAGGGAAGATCGAATCGCTTGTTCGATCTGTTTACCAAGGTAATGGTTCAGTTTTTTCAGAGAATTTCAAGAATTAGGGTTTCTAGGGTTTCAATTTTTTCCCCTTTTTTCTTTCTTTCTTCCTTCCTCTTTTTTTAGGAATCATAGTTTTTTTTTTATATATATATATATATTTTATGTAATCTGTACTTTCGTCATTTTAGTTTTTGTTTTATTGTCAAGAATTAGGGTTTTTAGGGTTCAGATGTTTTCCCTTTCTTCTTTCTTCTTAATCGCTTTTAGGGATCATGGATGGGGATCGGAATACAGTGGGAAGTTGTGTTTTTTAATATTTTCCTGTAATCTATACTTTCTTACTTTTTTTTTTAGTTTTTACTGTCAAGAATTAGGGTTTCTAGGGTTCCTTTCTTCTTTCTTGTTCCTTTTTAGGGATAATATATGGGGATCGTTTTTCAGGGATCATTGATGGGGATCGGATTCCAGTGAGAAGTTGTGTTTTTCATATTTTTCTGTAATTTATGTTAAAGTATAAAAGATTAATAATGCTATCTCCAACTGCTTAAGCTTTTGGTGTAATTGGTTTCTTCACATGGTATCAGAGCCAAAGGTCCTGGGTTCAAAACTCCTTGATATTAAAAATCCACATGTAATGGCCAGCATGTGGATTTTTTATATTTTTAGGGGCCACATAGAGGGGAGTGTTAAAGTATAAAATATTAAATAACCCATCTCTAACAGGTTAAGTTTTTGGAGTAATTGGTTGTTTCACGATCTATACTTTCTTCGTTGTATTTTATTATTTTTTTGTTTTTTTGAAAGGTTCTTCGTTGTTATTTTTTATTGTGTTGTTTTTGGGGTTTTTATTTAATTTCATCTATGGGCGTTTTGAAAGGAATTGGCGATTTATCTTAGGATTTCTTTGGATCCCACTCTTAGGATTTCTTGTTTTTATCTTGCTTTTGTCATTTTTTTTTAATTCTGAAATTGAGGAGTTGCATTACGACTGGTGGGGTTGGTTCTCTTCATTTTTATCTTATATTTTTGTCATTTCATATAATGTGTTTTTTTCCCTTTAAGTGGTGGTCAGCTGAGAATTTTTATGGTGTCCAAATGGGGAAATATACTGAAATCTTAGTGAAAAGATATTTACGTAGAATTCAGTGGTTCTTTTTAGGGGGTTTTCTCGGATGTTCATTGGAAGACATTTCAAATCCGTCGTGTTTTTCAATTTATTTTATCATTGTTCTTTAAATAATAATTTTGAGGCGATAATTGGTGCTTAAATAGTAAAAGCTAGTCAGTTCCCTTTTATTTTTTATTTTTATTTTCCGTTACTTAGCTAGGCTAAATAAGAAAAAGTTTATGATCTCTGAAAAGACTTACCTCAAATTATTGCTTTCCAGTATATGAGTGAAAGGAAATGATTTTTTGTGTTTCTTCTTCTTCTTATTATTATTATTTTTTCAAGATAAGAATTTGGAAGCTATAATGATTTTGAGGGTATTTGTTGTTTACAGAGGCAAACACGATAGACTTGAACTTGGAGGAATCATTCTCTGTTCATGCTGCAATAGCGCACACTCGATGGGCAACTCATGGAGTGCCTTCTCCAAGGAATAGTCACCCACAGTCATCTGGTGCTGGGAATGAATTCCTAGTGGTTCACAATGGCATCATTACCAATTACGAGGTTTGCTCAATTCCTTCATTATGTATTTTCTCTTCCCTTTCCATTTCATGTTTCTGGATATTGTTATGTTTTATTTGAACTTTCTCCAATTCCTCGTGCGCAATTGTTGAGGATTTGTTTGTTTGTATTCATCTTCATTACTTTTTTCTGTTTCATATTTTTTGGGATACTGTTGTTATGGACATTTGTTGATTCCTGGTTTTAGTAATTTGTTGCTATTTCTTTTCCATGCATTTATTTTTTTCTTAGAAAAATCGTAGTAGTGCTTTATTTTTTAAAGGGAGGTTTAGTAATAAAGGGGGAGGCTATAGGATATCATCCCAAATATATGTTTGAAACTTTTGATTAGTAGCTGACAGATATTCTCTAAGTACTGATGCTCCTGATGCTCCCTAGATTCCTGTTGTTCCCTTCAATATGAAGTTATTTTTGGGTTTTAAATTATTTATTAAGCTGCATTAGATGATTTTTTTTTTCTTTTCCTCATATTGGCCAGGCCATTAGGAGAATCCATCAAAAGCAAGAAAAGCAGAACATAAAGAGAAGGCCCTTGTTGGCCAGCACCCAGCATTGCCTATTCAATTCTCTATGAACATAAGTTGCAAATAGGTAGCACCTTTATTTTCGTTAGGTAAGCTGGAATTGAACCCCCGACCTCAGAGTAAAGGGACAAACCCTTAAGCAGCGAGCTAGAGTCCCAACCCCAAAATTTGGACCATTTCTCGAGTTGTGCTTGTCATCCTTGCGTAGGGGGATAGGGAGCACCAATGCTAGAGAATTATTATGAATCCTGTCGACTATGTCTGAGGTCTACCATCTTTCATGATGTGATCCGATAGCCCCATGATTAGATTGATTTATTTTTATTTGATGGACATCTTTTTTAGTATTTATCCACCGTTTGTTTATTTTAGTTGCATTTTATTTATCTTAGATGCGGGGATGTCCACATCAGCCTATGGGGTGCCATTTTCCCCTTTTCCCATGGACCACTACCTACCATGATCAGGCCCACTATCCATGACTCACTACATTAGATCGAGGCCCAACCCATCACTTAAACCCTAAAAGATCCTTCTAATCTATTGGCTAGTACCATGACCCCCACCTAAACCCCTAGTCCCCTTCTTTATTTCGCATTGGCTTACCCTTCTAATTTTCCTATTAGTTGCCCTTCATAGCCCACCACTTATAGTATTTACACCCATTAAACCTTTCTCTTGTTTCGTATTGGCTGCCCTTCTTGGCCCACCACTTACCTATACTCCCCATTCTTATAAAACATTCATACGCCCAAAGAAACCCTTACTTTAGAAAAATTGTCGACAATGAGGGATCTCCCATTCCCCACGTTTGGGTGCACCCACCCCACCCCACAACACACACACATTCTTCCCTGCTTCTTATTTCTTCAACTCCCTTCTCCCTCACGGCTGTGTGCCACAGCCCTTCGTCCCCTTTCTGCTCATTACCTTCTCCCTTACGCAACCTATTAGTACTCATGCAGTTACGTTAGTGTTTTACCCTATGTTACATGAATTCTTTTGAATGGGTGAAGAATCCGCGTCAGACATGTCTCGGAGTCCAATACTTTAGGATTCATGGAGACACTTCTAGGTCTCTTTTAATTGTTTATTTTTTCTGAATACTACTACCAGAACCTTACATGTTGTAAGTTTTATCCATTCTAATAGTAAGTTTTTATATCTTTTATTTGAAAATAAAACATTACATTTACTGAACCTACTAAAATTTTTAATATATTATTTATTATAAGGGAAAACTGTTTGTGAGCTTGAGGTCATATATCTTTTATCCATTATAATTAACATTTCAGAAGTTATTAAAATATTTTGGCGAATCCACGAAGCTTTCTTTTTAGGTTTGCCAAATCCGACACTCAATACCCATGTCGGATTTCGACACTCGTACCCGTACTGATGCAACATAGGTTTTAACAATTTTTATTATTTATTTTTTCATTTCTTTACTTAAAATAATTGTTACTGCACTTCAAGTAGCAAGAAACAGACATGCATGTGGATTATACGCTTTCCTACACGGTACAAATCTAATCAATCATGTTAAAATGATAGTCATAGTTTTTAGTTGAAGTATATATGCCAAAAAATATCAAAAATAAAAGTAAACACAATAATGTCGCCGAAATATTGTATGTTGCTCTATATTTTGGACCACAAGAATCCATATCACCTGAGTTACAGGCATATTGCTGATATGGCCAATACAAAGGGCTGATGTAGGTGATGTGATACATATTGTTTCGGCCTCCAACCAATATGCTGAGTGATACCGATATTTTAAACCTTGTGTCTGAGTGTGATTGTCATTCTTGTCTACTGAATCAACCTTGGAGGGAGTCGAATAGCAATAGCCCCAGTTCTTTTCCCATAACGCATTTACATATTTTGTGCACCTTGATTTTTCACACATTGCTGAACTAAGAGTAGGGATTCTTATTTTGACTTAATAGGAAATGAGGGATCTGAACTATTATTAGTTTGCCCAAGATGTACGCTTGTTTCAAGCAATATGCATTCAATTTCATTTCTTATTGAATAAAACAATATATGTGCTCATACTGTTTTCTTTTTTACTAGGTTTTAAAAGAGACATTAGTCCGACATGGGTTCACCTTTGAATCAGATACAGACACCGAAGTAATACCAAAGCTTGCAAAATTTGTTTTTGATAAAACAAATGATGAACAAGGTGAACACCTTCATCTTAGAGATTGACTTATTAATTGTACTGTCCTAACAAATTGTATTTATTGAGCATGGGCACACATACTTTTCCTCACTTGTTTTTCAATTGACGTTTCTATGTTGCAGGTGGCCAAGCTGTTACCTTTAGTCAAGTTGTCTTAGAAGTTATGAGGCATCTTGAAGGAGCATATGCACTCATATTCAAAAGCTCACATTATCCAAATGAGTTGGTTGCTTGCAAACGTGGTAGTCCCTTGCTCCTGGGCATCAAAGTAAGTTCTAATTATATTGTTTTCGTCATTTGACAAAAAATAAGGTTTTAGATATCGGTTTCAATATTTATGTCAATCGCCATAAAAATGAAAGCATTTCGGTTTTAGCCATAGGCTTTGATAGAAACCCTATAAAATTATAGATATTTGTGAAAATGCATGCAAATGATGAAAATTTAAGATGAAACTTCAGAAAATGCTAGAATAAGTACAAATACACACTTAGAATTCATCACATAAGACAACCATCCATAATGGTTTAACAAGATCAAACACCTAATGAGTCTGGAACAATAAGGTCCATTATAAACTACAGGTCCATGATAAACTAAAAATGTATACAATCGCAAATATATACACTTCAGATAAACAAAAACAGTAGGGCAGTTCTCCCTTACGTAATAGGGCAGTTCTCTTCCTCGATTTATTTGACAGGGGTGGAGGATGTGCATTCCTATACACCTCCAGGCCTCGAGTGGGCCTAGCCTTTCCTTACCATTCCTTCATCTATTCCTTACATAATAGAGCTCCCTTTTTGCATCATCTTTTAGTCATTAGGACTAGTGCTTATTACACGGCACTGGCTCGGAAGTATGAATGGAAATACATGTAGTGCTTTCTCTCGTTATATGTCCCGCAATTATAAGTGTGGATAGGAAGCCATCTTCAAGACCTGTTACTGCCTCAATCCAGCTGCTGTTAGTTATGAGGAAATAGGGATGCATTGGGGACGCCATGATCCGCGACGGAAAAGTATTTGCAATGCTCCATTATTCGAAACCGACCTATTTCCATTTCCATCATGACTAAAACGCATATCGAAATTGAAACATGTAACCTTGCCTACAACAATTGTAATGATTACATCAAAACATAATTAATCACTTTTGTACCATATGTAGTCTTTTTCATTTGTAAATCTACATATATTGAAAATCTCCTGCAGCTCAATCCACCTCTAGTCAACTCTGCACTCATATCAGTTTTATGCACTGTTTGCTCATTTAAGCTATGTCTTTCTGGTGGTGAAATATTAGAATAGGCTGAAGTTCGTTTTCCAGGAAGTTTATAGGATTTCTTTCAGGAACTGTTAATATTCGAGCCACCTATTACAACAAAGGGATTACCCTTGGTTCACACATAGTTATAATTTGGTTAGCGTTCATACTATCAGGATACTGTGATTTGCAACTTGTAGGCCAATGCCAAAATGAAAAGAATCCATCCTTCGCCTGTTCAAATGAAGAGGAACGGCTAACTTTGTTATGTTTAAGGTGTTCCTCAAATCACTGCATTTTTCTTTGAGCAAACTTCCTCTATGAAAGTCAATAATTATCTTCTGCACACTTCATAGTTCATAATATGATGGAACTTTCTGATTCAACCTATGTCACAAATATCTCCGATATTTTCAAAATATCCGTTTTTATCGCGACATTTTGATAAAACGACAAAATCCTGATCCCAAGATTTAAAAAAATATAGCAATATTTTCATTTTTATCATAAAATATCGCGATAATATCACGATATTATCCCGATAATTTTTCAATAACTTTATTTTATATTTTTTCTTAAATTTTATATATTTTTATATTTTTAAATAATTTTATATTTATCAATTTTCCTGATATAAACCCAAAAAATAATTTTAACATATCCCGTGATTTTCCCTTGCCGAGCAATTCCCGAGAACAATATTTGTGACATAGGATTCAACTAGGGTTGACTTACTTTGAAGCAACCAACCCAAAAAAACATACTTTGAAGCATGGTACATATTACTTGACCATTCACCCTTTATTGGGTATGAGAGTTGCTTGTATGTTTTTAATTTCTATGTCAATCTGCTATTGGTTTAAACATGCAGAGATCATTTTTATCACAGGAATCGACTCAGGATGTAAATAATGGAACACCATTTCACGATGATAAATTCCTCACAAGCAAGGGACATCCCAAAGAACTGTTCTTTTCCAGTGATACCCATGCTTTGGTAGAACACACGAAAAAAGTGTTGGTGATCGAGGATGATGAAGTGGTACATCTCAAGGTGCTTCCCCATCTTTGTTTGCATGCTGCTAATTTAACACTTCAAATCAACATATATAAGCTTTTTCTGCTTGCTTTTATCTTCTCTTTGGATTCATATTGCTTATCTATGTATGGTTCTTTATGCTATTTGTCTAGTACTACATATGAATTGGTTATGGAAAAGTATACTTTGTCCGCCTACTATATTCTCCGATAAACATACATTGTTTTGCACTTTTGCTCATGACATAATTGTTGTATGATTTCTTATGCTGGGATTCAATCTCAGATTGAAGAGTCTACCTAATCTCAATGTTTGCATGATCTGTATTCGATGCATATTGGATAACTAAAATCCTGGTATGTCAAATATTCTATTTTTCATTTAAAGCCGTTAAATTTAATATAAAATTCCATGATTAGTAAACCAAAGCACAAACTATATTCATCATACAATAAATCATCATATAATTTACCACAACAATAAACAAAGCGCATACTCAATTCTATAATCACCATCATACAATTAATCAACATACAAAGAAGTGCCAGCAATAAACAAAGCATACTAGAATGATTTCCATATTGAAATCACAACCACTTCTCAAAATTCGAAACAAATAGAACATAAATAATTGAAACATGGGGAAAAACAAACAAGGGCTAAATCATGTAACAAATTTCCATATAAAGGCCCTGTTTGTTTTGGATTAAAGCCCATATGATATGCACCATATTAAGTATATTAATTTTATGGTGATTATAGTTCTCAAAATCCAAAAGAAACAGCGACCTAAACCATTTAAAAGATTTCCATATTGAAATCACAATCAGCTCTCAAAATCCAAAAGAAACAGGCCTAAAACATTGAAATCACATCAGTTCTCAACATCCAAAATAAACAGAAAAAATCAATGGAAAAAGGAGAAAAAACCCCTGGAATAGACAAAAATAACTTAGCAAAGATATGCTGAAGCAACCATCAAATGTCCCTATTTTTTCTTTTTCCTTTTTTTGGATTTTGAGAACCAATTGTGAGTCCAATCAGTTCTCAGAATACATAGCAAGCAACGCCTAAATCGTTGTTAAAACAGGGAGAAAAAATCCTGCAATAGAAAAAAAAACCTTCGGCTGGTATGGTAAGAAGTGGGAAGGATGAGCAGGAGAAGGAAAGAAGAGAAAAAGGAGGATAAGAATAGAGTTAGGGTTTTATTTACTTGTTTTGTTTTTAGGTTATAAGTTGGGGTGATGGGTTTATATACGATTTATTTCTAATTGCAAATCGTACGATTCAAGTGGATTTTATGGAAAGCTATTCTTCCTTCCGATTTGAATCGTTCAACCCTCAATTCAATTTGAATCGTACGATTTTAACAACTATCCACATAAACACCTATGACCTACCATATCATATAGTGCACTGTTGAAAATCTGCAATAAGGCTTTCGAATGAAAAGTTTTGTGCAAGTCCCTCATCTTTCAGCCTGGAGTTGCTTTGTATGTTTTCGCTAATTAAAATTTGTTTTTCATTTGATCAAAAGGACAATGAATCTTAGCAGCACTATATAAATGTGTGGGATTATCATAGAACTACGGTGGAGGGATGAGATCTGCTTTAGTCATTCGCGCGCGCGCGCGTGTGTGTGTGTTCACCTTATGGATTTCATTTCTGGAAGTATATAAAATGAAAATTTTACTTGCACAAGTCATTGGATAAGATTTTTATAGCTTTCGTACTTTTTTGCTCGACAATTATGTTGATGACCTTGGTATTCTGTTGGGTATAATTGAAGGGAGATGATATTTTCACTCCCCTTGCATTACGCATGCGATCCCCTTGTTACGTGATTTGACGTGAAAAGTGGACAACTTTAACGCTTTTTGACGTCAAATCATGTTATAAGGGGGGGGGGGGGGGGGGGGGCATGCGTAATGCACGGGGGTGAAAATATCATCGCCCTAATTGAAAGTATGGTTCAAATTTGTTCCTATGCCTTGTGTTTTCCTCCTGCATCTTGCCATAATTTATCATGATCAGAATTGTTTTTTTTTTTTTTTTGAAAATTATCATGATCAGAATTGTTGATATTGATATTCCAGGATGGAGGTGTATCTATCCTCAAGTTTGACCATCACAAGGCAGAAAAACATGGACGTCTTCCCAGACCTGCATCAGTGCAACGCGCATTATCTGTTCTTGAGATGGAGGTTGAGCAAATAAAGAAAGGAAATTACGAACATTTCATGCAAAAAGAAATTCATGAACAGCCGGAGTCCCTTACAACGACAATGAGGGGGAGGCTTATACGTGGAGGTTCCTGCAAAGCCAAGAGTGTTCTTTTAGGTGGGCTCAAGGATCGTCTGAAAACCATCAGACGAAGTAGACGGATTGTCTTCATTGGTTGTGGTACAAGCTATAATGCAGCTCTTGCTGCAAGACCATTCATGGAAGAGCTTTCTGGTAAGTACATTTGGCCCGTCAATATTCATATTGACCAAACACCTTAAGATTATGATGTTGTTATATTTCATTCCTGCTAATTATTTGATTGGAATTAGGTGTCCCTGTTACTATGGAACTTGCAAGTGATCTATTGGACAGGGAGGGTCCAATATGCAGAGAAGATACAGCAGTCTTTGTGAGTCAGTCGGGTGAAACGGCGGATACTCTTCATGCATTAGAATATGCCCAAAACAATGGGGCACTATGTGTTGGCATAACAAATACTGTCAGTAGTGCAATAGCCAGAAAGACGGAGTGTGGTGTTCACATAAATGCTGGGTGCGAGATAGGTGTGGCAAGTACCAAGGTACTAACAGTTCTTACATTCCTTAATTTAAGTTGTATTGTCCAAGTTCTATAATGTCAGGTCTTACATTCCTTCATTTAAGTTGTATTGTCCAAGTTCTATAATGAGTTTCACACTATAATACAACAGGCGTACACGAGTCAGATTGTAGTGATGGCCATGATGGCTTTAGCTATTGGAGATGACACAATATCTAGTCAAGCAAGAAGAGAGGCTGTTGTAGATGGACTATTTGACTTGCCAAGTATGCTTCATTTGGTCTCTTCCATAATATTCTACAAATAAGCTTTTGACATAGAAGTCTAAAACTTTCTTATCCTCATAATTGAAAAGGGGCATATAAATGTTACATAAAAGGTTTTGATCCTTTTATGTCTTGTTTCTTTTGACAGACAAAGTTAGGGAGGTGTTGAAACTTGACGATGAAATGAAGGATTTGGCAAAATTATTGATGGACGAACAGTCACTTCTCGTGTTTGGCAGAGGATACAACTATGCCACAGCTCTAGAGGGTGCTTTGAAAGTGAAAGAAGTGTCACTTATGCACAGTGAAGGAATCCTTGCTGGTGAAATGAAGCACGGCCCATTGGCATTAGTCGATGAAACTCTTCCTATTATTGTTATTGCTACACATGATGCTTGCTTCAGGTTGATTTCCTGTTATAGTTCAGTATTACTTATGTGATGAGCACCGAAATTTCAGCCAAAATGATGTAAAATACTGAAATAACAATTTCAGTATTTTACAATATTTTGGCCGAAATTTTTGTAATTTCGGTGGAAATCTTATAAATTTCGGTAGAAATCTTATAAATTTCAGCAAAATTTCGGATTTCAGATTTTTGCACGTTTGGTTTGGGTCCCGGCCGAAATCCTAAATTTCGGTATTTCAGCTGAAATTTAAAACCATGGTACTGACATTGATTTTGTACTTCATGACAGCAAGCAACAGTCAGTGATCCAACAACTTCATGCTCGTAAAGGTCGCTTAATAGTGATGTGCTCAAAAGGAAAGGCATCATTGGTATGCCCCAATGGAACCTGTCGAGTGATTGAGGTTCCACAGGTTGAGGATTGTCTTCAACCAGTTATTAATATAGTTCCATTGCAGGTATGCTTAGATGGATGTAGCTATAGTCACCTTGTTCATTTGGATAAAATTTGCACATGAGAGGTTCTATTGAATAATTTATACAAATATTGATACTCTTTTCTATCTCCTGAGTACTTGCTTTCGTTTCTTGTCTACTAGATGTTCTATTATATAGCAAAAATGATAACCTCAAAAAAAATTATTGCAAAAATGTATACACATCAAGGATTCTTTAAACTTATATGGAAATATTTCTATAGTGTTTTATGGAGACAGACTTATCATTGAAAGGAGCTGTTACACTACCAAAAAAGATCAGACTGGAATTCTTAGAACTTGCCTTTCAATCATGGTGGCTTGCGAGATACAATCTGAATGTTTCTCAATAGTGCATTGTTGTTTGTGCTCAAATGCAATTGTTCACAAGAACTAATTTATAATGTCTGTACTTATTTCTAACTAACTTTGTTTTATATACATGTTCTTATTGATAGATTTAGGTTCCATGCATTCAGACATGTTTGTTTCTACTTGCTATCCTGATATTTGATGAAACTGTGTGTAAGCTTAGAAATATTGATAAAAAGAAAATGGTTAACATAATTTTAAATAGATTAGCTCTGTCAAAGAATTAGTAAAATTGCAAAATGTATTCTTGTTTTGGTGGAGATAAAGTTGTGATTAAATGAGTGAGAATGCTTATAAATTTTCCCGTGCAGTGTTTCTTTGTGTAAATATACACAATGTGAGTTAGTTTTTAGTTTTTCATGATTACTCTCGGAGTTTACTTCATGGAAATGATATCAGCACAACCATGTTTTAATAATTTCACAAACTCAGCTTTTCTCTGCATTATTCACAAGACAAGTTTTCTCATTCCTCTCTGTATTTGTGGCAGTTATTGGCGTATCATCTCACTGTTCTACGTGGATACAACGTAGACCAGCCTCGGAATCTTGCGAAGAGTGTGACAACTCAATGAGGACAACGCGTCAAGAAGAATTCTTTTTTTTTCCACCTTTTAACTTAAAGAGGGCTAATCTTAGCTACAGGGGTCCTTTTTCTTTCTGGGCCCCAATTTCTTTTGTTTGGGCTATAAGTGGTTATAGTTTGTAGTTGATGTACAAGTATCCTCTGGCTACTGTCCTCAACTTCTTTTTCTTTCTCCATTACATAAGACGGAGGGCTTTACTAATTCAGGCTGTTTTTCTTTCTGGTTTGAGAACATGAATTGTGAATCATAGTTCAATATTTTCTTCTGTCCACCAGGCCTCTAAACCATCCTGCTGAGTAGTTCTGGGCTCAGCGATCTCTTAATCTCTTTTGTGTGTTTGGCAAGTGAAATATCACATGCCAAAGCAATCATCAGGAGCCAAATGGAGGACTTGAATGTGGAGCTCTTGCGCAATACATTTTCCACCATCCATAACCAAATGGATTGATTTAGGATTGTCATATTGGAATGATTCTGCACTTTTCTCCTTCTGGGATCTACTCAAATGAGGAATTTCAACTAGAAAAATCTGAGAGGGGATGAAAGAATTGCAACAAACTTCGAATCTACGTTACAAATGACAAATCTATCGATGGAGACTTGAATTTTGATATTCTCAACTTACTACGTAAATATCAAACAAACCAGGACTGGAAAACACCCAAAAAGAACAAAAATAAAACATCCATAGAAGATTAATGGGAGGTGATATATTTGCTCCCTTTTGTTCCCTGGGCTAACCCCCCTCTAGTGTATTTGTGGACTACTCTTTCACATTGCAAGGGGGCGGCCCGGTAAGAAAAAAGGGCGAATATGACTATGGTGGAAGAATCAGACTTGTTGCCGGATTTAATGGGGTCCATCGTAGCTTGGTGGTGGTGTGAGGTGGAGGTTGCCAGAGATCTGGTGTGAAGATGGCTACAGTGCACAATTAGGTGCGCTCAATAGCCCTGGGTTTTCGAGCGGGGCTATGGAAAATTGAAATCGCAAACGAGGTGGAGAAATCTGTGTGGCATGGCGGACATGTACCATGACTTGGTGGGGCTCACAAATCTGACACTTTTTGGTTGGATTCAATACAATTTAGGCTATTGGGTAATGTAATGGGGAATGGGGATAGGTAGCATATAATGGATATGTAAGCCAATTCTATTGTATGTAATGGCGCTACTGTTGTAGCAGGTTAAGGAACAACTTTGTCCCTTATTTGGCACTCTTTGGAATAATAAATGTCAATTTTTTTTAAAAAGGAAAAAGAAAAAGGGGGAATATATAATTTCTCATAATAATTTTTTTTTAAAACATTTGATGAAAAACAGAGCATTACCCATTTCGAGCCCGGGATATCCACATAAACCGAAACTGAACCACTGATTTGATGAAAGACGATGAAGGAGCGTCTGGAGCAAGATACCTCGGCGTACGTCAAATGTGCTGCCCTTGGCCATGTTTGGCAGCTATGAAATTTTTTTCCAAGGAATATAATTATAGCCCACTGCCCTTGCCCTTCTCTCACCGCTTGGTAATCTAATAATTCCATGAGAAAAAATAATTCAAACATAGCCCGTATGAAAAAAATCAAATAGTGTTATAAATTCGATCAAATACCAAGGCGGCAACCCGTACAGGTCTGGCCCATTGGCTTGAAGTCATGGGTATACTCCTCATTGACACGAGTTCGACACCCCAGGCTTACCCGATGCACATGGTTTGGAGGTGATTGTGCATACTCTAAAAATTGGAGATTATAAAAGGCGGAGAGAGAAAACCATCTCTTCCTTGATTTTTAATCCAAGAGAAAGCCTTTTTCTGACTTTTCCTTGGTTCAAAAACCAAGGCAGCAAGTTTTGTCTCTACCCGCACTTTACATTCTCCAGGGCATCATATAATTTCTCTAAAACTATACCTATGCGACATCTTTGATTAAGTTTATCCCTGTCCTTGTCACTCTCCTCAAAGCATGTTTTTTTGCACAAATTTTTAGCTTTAGGCCCTTTTGAAATGGCAATCACTTTTAACATCAGAAAATGCTGAACTTTCATTTTTCTTAGGAAAACAACACAATTTAAAATTTTAAAAGTAATTAAAGAGTAGGGATTTGCTAGGGTCCATCGCACAAGGCATTTCATTCCTGAGGTCGCTGGTCTGACATGCGACAGACCAGCCGCGAAATGCCTTGTGCAACCAAACGAGGCATAAAGAGTATTTTCTTCAAAAGAACTTTGCTTTAGTGTTAGAGGCATTTTGGTAATATTTTTCAAGAAGCTTAGGGGCCGTTTGGATACACGGATTTTAGAATCCATGTTTTAGTTTGAAAACAGTGTAAAAGAGGGTTCATGATCAAGGTTTTGTCTGTTGTCCAGACAGCGTTTCTTGGATTTTAAATAAGAAATCCAGGTTTTAGAGATCTCTCTTCCATCATGAGATTTCTAAAGCCTGAAATATGGGATGATCAGCTACTCTCTTGTTGACGGAAAGGATGATGGGAAATCAGAAAATAATGGCTGGCCCCCTTCTTCTCTCATCTCTCATCTACAATTTTGAAGAAATCCTAGATTCTAAAATCCGCGTATGCAAACACCCCCTTAACTTCTTGGATATTTCATAAATTTTAATGGCTAAATGGGAAAATTTTTGGCAAAAATCCCAAGAAAATACAGACACGTGTCACCATTCCAACCAATCCATGGATTCCCATTGATCAAGAACACCACAAGATCATCTGACACTTGTCAAGCCTCATTAAAAACCATAGATTTGAGTGGATGAGATTCAATCACTGTCAACCAAAAATAAAAAAAAAACCCACCACATATCCTTCCCCTTCCTCCCCAAAACCCCCTCTCCAACTACTATCTCCCTCTTCTAAATCCAACTCATAAACCCAAAAATGGCAGCTGAAATGGCTCTGATAAAACCCATCTCCAAATTTAGAAAAACCACCCCCAAATTTAGCACCCCAAGGCCTTGCTCTAACAACCTCAGACCCTACATTAACATGTCAACTACTACTTCTCCACCCACAAAGCCCAAAAAAGCTGCTAAAACTGCAATCAAAGAGACCCTCTTAGCTCCAAGGTTCTACACAACTGATTTTGATGAAATGGAAACTCTATTCAACACCCAAATCAACAAGAACTTGAACCAATAAGAGTTTGAAGCTCTGCTACAAGAATTCAAGACTGACTATAACCAGACCCATTTTGTAAGGAACAAGGAATTTAAGGAAGCTGCAGATAAAATGCAAGGCCCTCTCAGACAGATATTTGTTGAGTTCTTGGAGAGGTCTTGTACTGCTGAGTTCTCTGGTTTTCTTCTTTACAAAGAACTTGGAAGAAGGCTAAAGGTATGAGTTTTGTGAAACAACCAATTACTCTAAAAGCTTAAAAGCTATTAGAGTTGGTACTACTGTGATATAACTTGGAAGTTTCGGGTGAAAATGAGGTATTCTCAATTTTCCATTTCACTAACTTTTCGACAACTTTTGTTGCAGAAAACCAACCCTGTGGTAGCTGAAATTTTCTCACTCATGTCGAGGGATGAAGCCAGGCATGCCGGGTATGCAATCAATTTGGATATGTTCTTCCTTTCTTTTCTATTATTCTGTTTATTTGATATTGCCTATAAGAAATGTTGGCTAAACAATTTTTCATTGTTTATGATAATTTTTTTATGAAATGGGTTCAATTTGATTATTAGATGTATGCTGTCTATCTATTCTGATAAATAAATAAAAAAAGTTAAAATGTTTAGCTAAATCATGATTCTTGATGGCAATAATTTTTTACAATGGCACTGATAGTGGTAGAAGTGAATGACGTGATCCAATGGTGCAGCCCTTGTACCTGGTTTATGCAAGGGCTCCTGTGAGTTTAGCATCCCTCATAAAAGAAATATTGTGCTTGATTAGACCCCACACTCCCACTAATTTTCTGATTTTCTTTTATTCTTTGCAGGTTTCTTAACAAGGGTCTGTCTGATTTCAATCTGGCATTGGATTTGGGTTTCCTAACTAAAGCTAGAAAATACACATTTTTCAAGCCCAAATTCATTTTCTATGCCACATATTTATCTGAGAAAATTGGATATTTGGAGATATATAACTATCTACAGGCATTTAAAGGCCAACCCAGAATTCCAAGTTTATCCAATCTTCAAATATTTTGAGAATTGGTGCCAAGATGAGAACAGACATGGAGATTTCTTCTCTGCATTGATGAAGGTGCAACCGCAATTCCTCAACGATTGGAAGGCCAAGTTGTGGGCACGATTTTTCTGTTTATCGGTTTTTTTCTAACTTTCCTTCTTATCTCAGCATTAAGCATGGAAAGTCGAAACCGTTCTGCCATGATTTTGGCCCTATTTGTTTTGGATTTTGGGAATTAATTTTGAGTCCAAAACGGATTCTCAGCAAAGTTGAGTGTTTAGTTTGCTGTATAAAATCAATTTTGGATTCAAATCGATTCTCGATGCCAGCATTATGCGTATTTTACCTGGAATGAAGAATTGACGAGTCGAAATTCTATTCTTGGCTTAAAATCAATTCTCAAACTCCAAAGCGAACAGGGCCTTTGGGTTTGAGTCATGTTAGAAACTGTTCAAAGCTAAACTTGTATTTAGGTGTGCAACTCAGGCCGGGTTGGGTCAGGTTGAGGCCAAACCAAACACAGCCCAAGATAGCATTACCTCAACCCTAACCCGGCCCAACCCAAGCCTAGGGTCAAGGAGGGTCAACCCTAGTCCAACCCGCCACTAAATCTCTCAAACTCTAACCCAATCTGTCTAACATGATTTTCAAAATTGAGCCGAGTTGGGTTCGGGTTGGCGCAGGGTAAAAGTAGGAAAAATATAAATAAAACATAACACTGATATTAAATCGCAATAAAATTGCAATAAAATTAGGAGGATATGGGTCAACTTTCAGGGCAGGATGGGTTGCCCAAGGCTTCAACCCTAAACCGGCCTTACAATAAATCGGGTTGGCTTTTCCCAACCCTAACCAAACCCAATGAAATTCCAACCCAACATTGGCTGAAATTGAGTTGAACCCGCTTGGTTCGGACTGAGCCTGGCTGAAGTGGGAAGAGATCCACATCAGATTCTTGGTAGAACAAAGCAGTCTAAGGATCTCCACGTTGCAGAAAATTCTGTCATTACAGTTAGCAGAAAATTCTGTCATGACAGTTAGCCTTAACGTTTAAGCTAAGATCTTTAACAAACTAGTAGAGTTTTGTGAAGACTCACAATTTCTGAGTGTTCTTAAGACTCTTAGATCTTCACGTCCCAATTTTCTGCACAGGTAGCAGAGAATTCTGTCATGACAGTTAGCTTAAGGCTAATGTTTAAGCTAAGATCTTTAACAAACTAGTAGAGTTTTGTGAAAACTCACAATTTCTGAGTGTTCTTGAGACTCTTAACTAGAGACCTCGTTGTGATTCACACCAGAAGTGCCGAGTCAAAACCATTCGAATGCTTGAGCTTCCGTGCATTTCCTCCCCTCCCACATCACTGGCTGAGGGTGCAACCTTACTTATATTTGAGTAAGAGAATATATTTCGCAATCTTTCTTAAGGGGCTTAGCCCACACCCAAACATTCCCCACACAAACGTTAGAAGAGACCCAGAAAAAAAATAAAAGAAAAAAAGGAAGGGAAGTAGAGGCTACAAAGTTCAATCTCTGCATATATACACCATCAAATTACTAAGGCACTGTTCACTTGCCTTCTCAGGAAACGAAAGGAAAGGAAAACACCGCAAATTTTCCTGAGAAATCGCAAATTCTGTTGTTTGCTTGTTTTCTCCGGCAAATAAAGTTAATGATGTGGAAACATAAAAAAATACGTGGAAAATATGGATTCTCCCGAAAGGTGCTACCCATTTTCCGCCTAAATCGATAGGAAAATCAATTTCCTTTCTCGCGAGAAAGCTATCATCGTGTTTTTTTTTCACAACTCTCCCTCGAGCAAAAACCCTAGGCGCTCCTCCTTCGTCAACCTCGACCACTCCGGCAACGATTCTACCTCCGGCGGGCAGCAAAAACTCCGGCGAAGCAAATCTCAGGTCTCATTGTCAAGGTAAGTGGGTTTCATTTTTCTTTTCTTTCAAATCCTCAACCTCGTTTCTCTTATCTGCAACTTTTTTGTTACTTTTTTTCCGGGAATAGGATTTCTTCAATCCACGACCTCCTTTCCCCTCTTGATCTACAAGATTTGTAAAAGATCTAGAGGTGAAGCAAATCTCAGGTCTCATTGTCAAGGTAAGTGGGCTTGAATCATCACATCACCATTTCATAAATGGAAGAAAACCCATTTGCTTAAAAACCTGAAGTTGCTAATATATGTATATATGGGGAAAGAAAAGCAATCCCAGATGATGGAAAACGAGGTTTTTTCCGCCAAATTGCTAGCAAATTAAAAAGCAGAGAACCGGGCAAGAAGTGCACAAGAACAGAATGGGCAAAGAATGTGAAGAAGAAGATGGAATTCCTTGAATTTTTTTTATACCTGTTGATGCAATAAAAACATGAATTCCAGAGGTTGTGCTGAAAAGGCCCTTTGTTGGTGTTCCATTTACCCCCTGACCCACACAAAGAAAATTATAAATTTAATTTTCTAAAGCTGCCCAGGTCAGACACTCAGAATGGGCAAAGAATGTGAGAAAGACCTCTTACAGGTTTGGTTACTTTGAGAAAGACGTTTTTTTAATTTTCAATTTGTAGAGTAATTAGTTGCATTGGAATGTAGATTGCGCAGAGAAATTTCAACAGCCGATATCGATATTTCATTTTATGCAGATTGAAATGGAAGGATCCTATATAGAAGCTTGCTAGGTTCATTTGGATGGATTAGGGATCTATGTACATGTTGTTTATGCGGTAGCATTTAATGCCAAAAAAAAACCTTGTGCAAAATATGTTTAATATGGGTTTCTGCATATTTTTCCTTGCTTTCTGGGCAAGTGAACAGCAAGAAAATAACTTTCCTGCATATTTTCCCTCCCTTTCTGGGCAAGTGAACAACGAGAAAGCATGGAAAAATCACAATTTCTTTTCCTTTCCTTTCCATTTTGCCACGTCAGATTCCTTTCCTTTCCTTTCCTTTCCCGGGAAAACAAGTGAACAGAGCCGAGAAAACGGTTCCTACACATATGTGTAGAAAGTTCTCTACACACTAGCTTAAAAATACAGTGGGGGCCCACATTGTTTGGGTGATCCAAGCCATCCATTTTAAAGGCCCTTACATAGATAGGGTGTCTACAAAAAATCAGATCCATAGGATCATCCCAACCCTACGATTTGTGGAGGTAAAATGGATGTCTTTAAACCTTCACAAATTTGTCCATTTTTTGCCTCCACAGTTCGAATGGTTAGGATGATCCTATGGATCTGATTTTTTGTGGATTCCCTATCTATGTGAGGGCCTTAAAAATGAATGGTTTGGATCACCCAAATAATGTGGCCCCCACTGTATTTTAAGCTAGTGTGTATGTAGGAACCGTTTTCTCAATTACTAATATACTTGTAGGGTTATTATGAATTTTTATATCTATATATCGTCTGACTGTTTCGATTTCTAAGGCTGGTCTACGTGACAATGTATCTTAACGATTGCCAGCGAACTGCTTTCTATGAAGGAATCGGTCTCAATACAAAAGAATTCGACATGCATGTCATCATCGAGGTAAGCGTTTTTTTTTTTCCCGACCAACAGAACAAAGTAAAACGCAATTACCATTGGAGTTCAATTGTCATATTGGAGTCAATTAAAAATTAAATGTAATTTTGAGTCCAATAATCAGTGAGAAAATCATCTAACAAATGTGAGAAGTATCAATCTTCTCCATTTAGCAAGAAAATCATCTAGCAAATATGCAAGACTTAGGGGTTTGCTTCAACTAAATGTAAATTTCATGCCAAGAAAATACCAGATGTGTTTCAGAAACTAACTGTGAATGCATTTTTCAAGCAATTTGCAAGTGACTGCATTGTTTTTTCTCAATTCTGGTGCAGACGAACCGGACAACAGCGAGGATTTTCCCCGCGGTTTTGGACGTTGAGAACCCAGAGTTCAAGAGGAAGTTGGATAGGATGGTAGAGATCAATAAGAAGCTGATTGCAATTGGGGAGAGTGAGGACATTCCTCTGATTAAGAACTTGAAGAGGGTCCCCATCATTGCAGCTTTGGCGTCTGAACTTTTGGCTGCTTATCTCATGCCTCCCATTGATTCTGAATCTGTTGATCTTGAAGAATTTGAGACACAGCTTGTGTATTGATTTTGTACAAGACCCATCTCATCCTTTCATGAAAAATCTGATTATTGTTTTTTTTTTTTTGAATGGTAACAGAATTCATTAAAAGAAGACTGAGAAGGTCCCCTTTTCAGTACTAAGACACACATACAATCCAAGAAAGACAATTACAACCCCGTCATATGCAATTAGGGCGGAAGAAAATCAAAAAGCTCTAAAACTTGCTTATAAACTCTATCTTTTGCCAACTTATCTGCCATTGCGTTAGCAGATCTTCTCACATGCTGATATAAAACCGAAATCCCTTCTGAAAGATCTTTTATCTCATCAAAGAAATGAAGAAATCTCCACGGAGGAATCAAAGAGCCCCTGAGCCATCTTATAACGTTAAGCGAATCTCCCTCTACAATACAATTGCCTAACCGATCCCTTTCCATGCTCAGAATGCCTTGGTGAACTGCTCTTACCTCTGCTTCACTCGAATCTGCTGTGCCGATTGGACCAGAGAAAGCCTTAACGACCTCTCCGGCGCAGTCTCTCAGGGCGCCACCGATCCCAGCAGGGCCAGGATTACCTAAGCTGGAGCCATCGAAGTTTAACTTGACTAGCCCCTCAGGGGGAGGGCGCCAGACCTGAGTAGTAACAGTAATATTCTCCTTACTATTGCATACTACTCTCCATCCCTACCACAGATCGAAGGCCGAAATAAATTGGAAAAGCGGAAGAACCCGAGCCCAAGAGATAGTTAACGAAATGGCCTTGATGAATAAAAAATAAGAAGATTTAGCTTTACCTTCGAATACTCTATTATTCATTTCAATCCACAGAACCCACATTATGGCCATCAATGAGGAGAGCCACCATAGAGTTTTTCCTTTTTTCCTCCATAGATTACATAGCCAGCCTTCGAATAATTCTTTAAGAGAGGAAGGAAAAACCCAGTTCATTCCAAAACTTTCTAGCATCCTTCCCCATACCTCACGAGCTATTTTGCAGTGGATGAAGATGTGATCTACCGACTCCCCTGATTCAATACACAAAGCACAATGATCGATAATCAGCATATTCCTCTTTCTCAGAAAGTCCACCGTTTGGATCCTATTGCCTATCGCTGACCAGCCAAAGAAACAGACTCTTGGAGGTGCATTTATTTTCCACACCCTTGCTGCCAATGGATTTTCGTTATAAGGAATTAGGCTTTTATAAAAAGACTTGACCGAAAAGCAGCCGGAAGAATCTAAAACCCAAAGCCGTTTATCCACCCCTGATAAGCTGATGTAATTCTGTTCAAGGACCTGGAAGAAATTGAGCACCGAAGGCATTTCTCTATCAAAGAAATTCCTCCTAAAAAGAGGTTTCCATATAACTTTACCAGCTATTCTCTCAAAATAATCTTTCACTAACGCTGACTTATCCTCAGCAACTAAAAATAGATCAGGGAATAACTCTTTCAATGGGGAGCTAGAGCACCATCGCATGGACCAAAAGGAAATCCTGTCTCCAGAATACACTCTGTATCTAACACCTCGATCAAAACTGAAATTTAGACAGAGAATATCCCTCTAAATTGTCACTGCAGGTTTGTACAAGCTATTTAAAGAAATCCAGTTACCTGGAGCAACACCATATTTCCCTGATATCACTTTAGCCCAGAGTCTCGATTTCTCCTCCCCGAACCTCCACAGCCATTTTCCCATTAAGGCTTAGTTAACCTGTTTTATCCTTCTAATGCCGAGGCTTCCTCCTTGGACTGGCTTGCAAATATTTTCCCAACTAACTAAAGCCAGATACCTCTTCTTCTCCGATCCCCCCCACAAAAATCTTCTCTGAATCTGTTCAATGCGCTTAGCTACATACACAGGACATTTAAATAAAGATAACTGGTAAATGGGAATATTGGACAAAACTGCCTTAATCAAGGTTAATCTTCCTCCTTTAGAGACCAAATTCCTCTTCCATGTATCAAGTCTTCTTTCGATTCTTTCCACAATGGGATCCCATTCACTTTTGTGAGGACGACCCATCCCCAAAGGCAATCCCAAATAGGAAGAAGGCAGACTTTCCAATGGACAACCCATAATATTGGCTAGTCTAGAGGCTTCTGCCTCATCGATATTCATAGCATACAATCTAGATTTGGAGAAGTTTGATCTGAGTCCTGTAACTATTTCATAACATCGGAGAATCGCCTTAAGGTTGAGAATCTTTGAGGCCTGGGGGAACTAAAAAGTAAAGTATCGTCCGCAAATTGTAAATGCAACACCTCGATCCCATTCTGGCTGCATTTAACTCCTGAGATCAGACCTTCCGATCTTCCTTTCAACATCAGCACGCTCAAAGCTTCAGCTACTATCACAAATAGAAAGGGAGATAAAGGATCCCATTGGCGCAAGCCTCGCAAGGATTTGAAAAAACCTTTTGGAGAGCCATTAATAAGAATGGAGAACTAGGCCGAAGATAAACAACTTCTAATCCAACCCCGCCACTTCACACCGAAACCCATCCTTTCAAGAAAATAATCTAAATAGTGCCAATCCACTCTGTCATACGCTTTTTCCATGTCCAGCTTCCTCACCTAATTTTGCCATCCAATCCACCATTTCATTTGCCACCAGCTAGCAATCCAAGATTTGTCTCTGGCTCACAAAGGCACACTGATTCTCGGAGATGATAAAAGGAAGGACCATCTTTATTCGATCCGCCAATACTTTTGACAAAACCTTATAAATACAACCCACCAGACTAATAGGCCTGAAATCAGAGACTTTCACCGTACCTTTAACTTTTGGCACAAGAGCAATAAAGGTGGCGCCAGTTCCTCTGTCCAACTCCATGCCATCATAAAATTCTCTAAAAATGACAGTATGTCACCCTTCACACTCTCCCAACAAACCTGGAAGAATGCAAGGCAGAAACCATCCGGTCCTGGAGCTTTGTCACGATTCATCGAGAAAACCCCTTTCTCCACCTCATCTAGCCTAGGCCTGACTATATTTTCCGAAGAATATAACGATCTGTAGTAGTCCACAATTTCCTTGGTAATCACATCTTTGCTACAAGATAAAAATCCCTTAACCTCCAATGCCTCGATTCTATTGTTCCGCCTTCTGGCACTTGCCATGCTATGAAAGTAAGCAGTGTTTTTATTACCTTCTTTTAGCCAATTTACTCTGGACTTCTGCCTCCAAAATATTTCTTCCTGTAGGAGAAGAACTTTGTGTTCCTCCTTGACTTTTCCCAGAACATGCAAATCATCCTCTGAAGCTAACCTTTCCTCGTCAGCTATAGAAATGTCCCTGATTCGATTTTGTAACCATAATTTTCTCTCATAGATTGCCCCTAACCTGTGGGAATTCCACTCTTTGAGCCTCTTTTTTACAAATCTGAGTTTCTCCCCTATAATAAAATCCACCGCCCCTTCAACCTTGTATGATGCCCACCATCCCCCATCATCTCGTCCACTTTCGGGATTTCTAACCACGCTAAATCGAATCTGAAAGGGGAGGGCCCCCACGAATCCAATCTTGGATCCAACAAAAGCGGGCAATGATCAGAAACTGAATGAACGAGCGCCTTCTAAGACACTTCCGGGAAAAGGGAGATCCAACCATGGCAAAACAAAAAACGATCTAATCAACTTTTACTGGGATTTCTGGACGAAGAGAATCTAGCCCCCTTCAGCGGAATATCAATCAATTCATTCTCAGCAATGAAATCTGAGAAATCAATCATATTCTGAGTAGTTCTACACCCCAGCATTTCTTCGACACTTCTGATTTCATTAAAATCTCCCCCCAAACACCAAGGATTAACCCATTTACTTCTAATCATAGTAAGTTCCTCCCACAGCTGACGCTTCTTCATCCTATCTGTAGGACCATAAATTCCTGAGAAAGTAACCATAACCGCTTCTCCCACCTTTATGAGAACTACTGAAACGGAAAACTGGCCTACCCAAGACTCTTGAAGCTCCCAATTTGATTGATCCCACATAACTAAAATGCCTTCTGCAGCTCCAACAACATCCAGAGATAAGCAATCCCAATTCGCATTGCCGCCTAAACTCTTGACTATAGATCTGTTAACCGCCCCCATCTTTGTTTCTTGGATGCAAACTAAAACCGGCTTATTAATTTTTACTATTTCTTTAATAGGGGCCTTTTTTTTCTAAAGACCCCAAACCATTTACATTCCGTGATATTATCTTCATGAAAAACCAGACGACCGCGTACCACTTCCTCTTGAGCAATTTCTTCTAAGACCCCTCACGTTACGAACATCCTGCTTTCTGGCGGCAGAGTCTCCATAATTCACATCCGATTTTAGTTTTGCTAGTTCCCGTAACAACTTCCTGACGCCTTCAACACTTGAAGGATCTGAAAAGCTCTGATGATCCATTTCTCTTATCTCCGCAACTCTTAACATAGACCTCAGCTGATCTTCCGGGCCCGAGTACGACAAACCTAAGACTCTGCTAGTGGAAATGATATGGTTCACGAAAATCTCTAAAATTTCAGATTTAGGGTCGACCCAGGAAATGGGTCTAAGATTGTCCTCCACTCCTAGAACTATAGCTAGGCTATCCCTTTCTGAAGCTTCTCGGGATGGAGACCCACACCCGCTATAAGCTTCCTCTTCCATATTATACCAACTATCGATCTGTGTAATACCAACCGTCGGATGGCTGGAACAAACAGAGATTAGGCATTTCTCTATTGAGTCCACCCATAATTGACTATGACATACTCCCTTTCCTGAGTCAAACCCCCTGCGTGCCTCCTCGGAGTTTTGAATCGCTTCACTTGGAACAAGAGAAAAATTGCCCTAATCTGTAGATTCCAAATAAAATTGACCCTGGAACCCCCCCTTTAATGGAGCAAGTCTGAAAATCTGATGTAGGGGGGTCCCAAGTTATACTAGAATGGCAACACAATGAGGAGGGAGAATATGGTTGTTTTTAAGAAATAGAATCTGCCAATTTAAAACCTTTAAACCGATTTTAAAGTTAAGAGATCAAGAATCAATATTCAAGCATACAAGTTAAATCTAATGGTGCAATGCAAATAAAAGAGCAAAGAGATAGAAAGAGTGCACCCGAGATTTAAAGTGGTTCGGTCCTCAAATCCGAGGCCTACTCCACTCCACCAACCAAACCCGTTGATGGCTTCACTATTTGATCTTCTTAACCTTGGCGAAGATTGAATGCCAATTACAATAGCTTTAACTTTGGTGGCTATCCTCACCCCAACAGCTTTAACCTCGGTGGCTATCCTCACCACGGAGAATGGGCTTCGCTTCTCCGAATACTCGCCCGAATACAACTCTCGAAGGTTGAAAGAAAGAAATGAAAAATCCCTCACAAGGGTTACAAAATGGATGTACAAATTTGAGCCTATGATCCAAATCCTAAAGATGGTGATGAGAGGCACAATTGAAGTTTGATTCACTCTTGGATATTCAAATGAAGTTTTAGAGTGTTAGGATTGATCATATGTATGTTTAGAAAACCCATATTTATAGGAAAACCAAAATATGACCGTTCAATGGCATTGAGGTAATTCCAGCAAAATTCCAAACGGCTCTTTTTCAGACCGTTGGAGTGTTCTCGGAGTTCCGAGAATAATTCTCGGAGTTCCGAGAATAAATCTCGGAGTTCCGAGAATACACACAGAAGTTGGAAAATGATCTACTGGACTATTTCTCGGAGTTCCGAGAATAATTCTCGGAGTTCCGAGAAAAACTCTCAGAGTTCCGAGAAGCCTATGCAGAGCAGATTTTCAATTCTGTTTTGGGCTTCCAATTCTCAACCATGATGGGATTGCTATGAGGGTTCCAAGGTGTTGGAACTCCACAAATACAATCACTTGTTTATTTAGGGTGTGTGAGATTAACTTAATTTTGCCTCTAAAAGCCTAATCTAGGTTTGGATCAAATACATTCTAAAAGACAAAAAATGGTCTTCAATATGAATTTCTTCATGTCTTCAAGTCTTCATGACTTCTTGCTTGATGACTTTGGCCTTCTAATTGGTGGTCCAATGTGAGCTTCTTGGCCTTCAATCCAAGCATCCTTGATCTTACTTTATCATAATCTACAACTTAGACATTCAAACACATTAGTGATAAAAGATCACTTGTGTATTGGAATCATCAAAACAAGATGGGAATGCCAAGGTGAAAACCATTGGGCTTACAATCTCCCCCTTTTTTATGATGACAAGCACAAGAGATTTACAAATTAAGGTATATACTCTTTTCATATTTTTCTTACTCTAGAGTCTTTACTCTAGATTCTTCTCCCCCTTTGTCATCAACAAAAAGAAGGGGTAAGAAAAACAAAGGGTTTAAAATTTACAATTTTAAAGCTCCCCCTTTTTCAAAGAAAAATTCAATTTTAACTCCCCCTAGTTAAAATAATTTTACAATACAAGAGGGGGTTAACAAAAAACCATACAAATGAAATATATTCAATTTTAAGTTCAAAAACCCCTAATCTATACAATATGAATAACATCATATGGGGGTTTGGGGAACCCAAGATTTCTTGGTCCCACATCTAGCCCTACTCTTGGATGCACATTGGAATTGGTAATGACCATTCATTCCACAAAAATGGCATCTAACAAGAGGGTTAGATACACTAGTCCTATCATGATAAGCATGTTGAGGTCTAAGACTAGTTTTACTTAGGATTATGTCAATAATTTTATTTCCATTTAAAAATCCATGTAAACATAATCTAAGTCTCTCATTTTCATTATGAAGATGGGATGTTTGAACTAAAAGCTCATTTCTTTCATCTTCATAAGAATTGGAGGAGCTTGCCATATTTTGAAGTTTTAAAAGTTGGCAAGTTTTCTCATCCAAACTACCCTTAAGGGTATCAATCTCAAGTTTATGATTTGCAAGATTAACTTGTTCTTGAGATATGGAAGAAGATAAATCTCTTTTCAAAAAATCAAGTTCTTTTTCTAATTTTAAAATGGATTTTTTAAGAACCTTGTTTTTGGAAATTTGGGTATGCAAGGTTTCACACAATTCATCATAAGGTATGCTATCACTTTTACTACTAGATGAAGAATATGAGGGGTTAGAGTTTACCTCAACTTCATGGGTGAATGTCATGAAGCAAAGATCATCTTTTTTATTTTCTTCCCCTTCACTTGAGCTTTTGCCCGATGTGCTTAACGCATCCCAACCGGCGGCAAGAGCTTTATGCTTCTTCCAATCCTTCTTACCCTTGTATTTAGAGGAAGTTGATTTTAGAAGTGAACAATCCGGTCTTTTGTGTCCAATCTTCTTGCAATTGAAGCATCTTAAGGCTCCATCAACATCACTTTCTTCTTTCTTCTTCTTATCTTTCTTATGCTTCTTTCTCCACAAGCTCTTGAATCTTCGTAAAGCTTCTTCTTCGTCACTATCCGCTTCACTTGATGAGTCTTCCTTGGAAGCCTTGAGTGCTAGGGATCTAAATTCCCTCTCCTTCTCCTTTGGCTTCTTTTCCTCTTGTCGACTAGTTAGGAGCATCTCATGGGTGATGAGAGATCCTATAAGCTCCTCTATGGTTAGCGTCTTGAGATTTTTTGACTCTTGAATCGCGGTCACCTTTGGATCCCAATGTGGAGGAAGAGACCTAAGCAGCTTACTTACAAGCTCATCAGTAGGATAAGATTTACCAAGATTAGCCAGTTCGTTAGAAATAATAGAAAAACGAGTATACATTTCCGAAATACTCTCGTTTGGACTCATTCTAAACATTTCATACTTGCTCTTTAACAAGTTTATTTTGGAATCCTTGACTTGTGATGTTCCCTCATGGGTAGTCGCAAGGGTATCCCAAATAGTCTTGGCGGAATCAAAAAGAGCAACTCGATTGAACTCCTCGGTAGCTAAGGCACAAAACAAAGAATTTATTGCTTTGTAGTTCAAATTAGCTTGCCTTTTCTCTACCACATTCCATTCTTCAAATGGTTTGGAAGGTACATTGTATCCATTTTCAACAATGTACCAAAGTTCCACATCTATCGAAAGAAGATAGATGCGCATCCTTGTTTTCCAATGTCCATAGTTTGACCCATTGAAGAAAGGAGGTCTAGTTGTGGAATGGCCTTCCGGAAGTCCGGTTCCAATTTGGTGTGCCATTTCACAATTAGAAGTTGCCAAATAAAATCTTTCCCTAGTTAGATTTTGAAATAATTTTCTTAAAAATTTTAAAATCTTTTAAGAGCCAAGGCTTTGATACCAAGTGAAAATCTGATGTAGGGGGTCCCAAGTTATACTAGAATGGCAACACAATGAGGAGGGAGAATATGGTTGTTTTTAAGAAATAGAATCTACCAATTTAAAACCTTTAAACTGATTTTAAAGTTAAGAGATCAAGAATCAATATTCAAGCATACAAGTTAAATCTAATGGTGCAATGCAAATAAAAGAGCAAAGAGATAGAAAGAGTGCACCCGAGATTTAAAGTGGTTCGGTCCTCAAATCCGAGGCCTACTCCACTCCACCAACCAAACCCGTTGATGGCTTCACTATTTGATCTTCTTAACCTTGGCGAAGATCGAATGCCAATTACAATAGCTTTAACTTTGGTGGCTATCCTCACCCCAACAGCTTTAACCTCGGTGGCTATCCTCACCACGGAGAATGGGCTTCGCTTCTCCGAATACTCGCCCGAATACAACTCTCGAAGGTTGAAAGAAAGAAATGAAAAATCCCTCACAAGGGTTACAAAATGGATGTACAAATTTGAGCCTATGATCCAAATCCTAAAGATGGTGATGAGAGGCACAATTGAAGTTTGATTCACTCTTGGATATTCAAATGAAGTTTTAGAGTGTTAGGATTGATCATATGTATGTTTAGAAAACCCATATTTATAGGAAAACCAAAATATGACCGTTCAATGGCATTGAGGTAATTCCAGCAAAATTCCAAACGGCTCTTTTTCAGACCGTTGGAGTGTTCTCGGAGTTCCGAGAATAATTCTCGGAGTTCCGAGAAGAATTCTCGGAGTTCCGAGAATAAATCTCGGAGTTCCGAGAATACACACAGAAGTTGGAAAATGATCTACTGGACTATTTCTCGGAGTTCCGAGAATTCCCGGAGTTCCGAGAAAAACTCTCGGAGTTCCGAGAAGCCTATGCAGAGCAGATTTTCAATTCTGTTTTGGGCTTCCAATTCTCAACCATGATGGGATTGCTATGAGGGTTCCAAGGTGTTGGAACTCCACAAATACAATCACTTGTTTATTTAGGGTGTGTGAGATTAACTTAATTTTGCCTCTAAAAGCCTAATCTAGGTTTGGATCAAATACATTCTAAAAGACAAAAAATGGTCTTCAATATGAATTTCTTCATGTCTTCAAGTCTTCATGACTTCTTGCTTGATGACTTTGGCCTTCCAATTGGTGGTCCAATGTGAGCTTCTTGGCCTTCAATCCAAGCATCCTTGATCTTACTTTATCATAATCTACAACTTAGACATTCAAACACATTAGTGATAAAAGATCACTTGTGTATTGGAATCATCAAAACAAGATGGGAATGCCAAGGTGAAAACCATTGGGCTTACAAAGTCCTTCTTGATCACCTCCTAAAGAAGGCTCCTCATAGGAAGCTTCAGAAAAATCGTCAAACAGGTTGACCGATAGACGAGAGTTTCCACTTGAGGCCTTATCGCCTAGCAAAACAATCCTAGATTCTGGAAGCTTGAGAAGATGTTCAACATATACCGTCAACCGAATCAACGATGAAGATGGACTACTCTCACCAACTTTTAAAAAACCAAAATGGACTTCACCCCTTTTCGATGGCCACGCCGTCTGAAAAGGCGAAAGCCCATTAATAACATCTTCAGGAAGGCCCATTGCATTTGGCGGGCTGCATGGGGCCCATGAATCAATAAGACATGAATCAGACGGAGGGGGACTCTCCAATCGGATCAACGGAGATGCACCATCTTAGGGAATTGAAATGTTAAAAGCTGATTTCCGCCGTATGGGAGAGCTTTCACCACGAGGCACGTCACCCGTCCACTGTAGCCCAGAACCTGCATGCATGTCTCTTGTCCCATCTTTCCCTTATCTCACGCTATCGCTGTCTGAGGGATACACGTAGCTGGGTTGGTGACAAGAGGAAGAGGCGCTTATTAGCCCCACTACACCTTGTTTGCTACCAAGCACCATCATCTTCTCCGACGGACCCTTTCCAAAGTAATAGAGAGAACCCGACCATGGTTGCTGAAATAAAGCTGATGTTTCCTCCGATTGTCGAACATTGTATACAGAAGGGCGAGTGACATTTCTTACCGCCAACACCCAATATACTGTTTCATCAATGCATACCGGAAGCTTGATTAAATCTGGTGCGGATAATGTAGTCATAAGCAGGATTAGCGCTTTCTCATAGCCACCACCTTCATTACAGGAACCATCTATTGCTAAGACTCTTCCAATTCGACATCCTATTTTTCTAAAATTTTCAACTATCCATGCATGGGGAGGAAGACCTTCAATCGACCACCACGAAGAAGTAAAAGTCCCTGAGAATTTATCCTTCCATTCACACAACTCTTCAAAAGGGTTATCCTCTGCATTAGACCAGTGTAGTCTGCAATCAATATATGAAGCATCCGGAGAGGAAGTTATAGGGAACTCCCCTTTGGCAATCTGCAGAATCTCAAATTCTGCTGAAATCCCCGAGGATTTCTCTAACCACCTCTTCAACTCCCTAGAGTCTTTATCTGCCCCTTTTTTAGTTTTACCCCATATGGTTCTTTGGATGCCAAATCTAGAGCCCAACTCTATGGATTCAGCCCATATTTCTTCAGGGCATATAGTAAGACTGTCGATCACTTTCGGGGCTACCCCTACAGATTCCTCCACCTGCTGACTCCCAAACTCCTCTACTGGACTCCTTAATACCTCCTCCACCGTTCTTTTATTCATAAGATTTCTGGGTAGATGCTTCTTTAGAGTTCTGATTGAGTTCGTTGGAAAAATTTTGTGGAATCCAGCTGGGAAATTGAAATCAAAACCAGACCACATCTTCATGCATCTGTAACATTCGGTTCTTCTTCTGAAATTAAGAAATTGCACCTTGAGCACCTCCAGTCCCCAGATTACTTTCTTTTCTTTTAATTGTTACCCTTTGCAAACGCTCCTCCCTACGACTCCGTTTAACTTTCCAGTTGTCGCCTGAGCTTTCCCCTCCATTGTAGTTTTGTTTTTTCCGGCCATCGTTGTTACGATTTTCGAAAACGGCCTGGGAGGCAGTTCGACTCTTCTCCAAACCAGTCGAACGCATATTCTTCGTATACTCCTCCATTCGAGCTGGTGAGCCAACCCACTCTTCACTGACTCACAATGTGCGGACCAATCTCACCACACCCCTGTGAGGATGAGACGGAAGCAGAAGAAGATAACGAATTGGGAATCGATTCAGAGACTGATAATGAATATGATGAACCAGGAGTGTATACTGTTGGGAGTCAGACTCGGAAACAGAGAGTACTTCCACTAGTACAGACGAAGAAGAAGAAGACGAATACGAAACAAACAGAGAATCCGAGACAGAAAGGACGGCCGAAGAAGAAGAGACAGCAGAAATGGGAGGAGATATACCGATACCAACCAGGAGAAACCCCACCAAGACGACTGGGACACGACGGAGACGGCGCTCCACACCAAACACCCACAACTCAGAAAATTTTTCTCAACCCTTCAAAACCCATCTGCTCCCCAGATGATTAGTCCGAACCGACACAGTAGAAGTCCGAGCCCCATGTTCTACTTAGCTTCGACTTCGGACGACGAACCCCACTCACTGGACTAAAGTTACGCCGGCATCCCTGGAGAGTAAAGTCTGTGTTCGTGTCACTTGACGACAGCTCATCCGTTCCAACAATTTTAAGCAACCAGATCGGACATGAAAGCTTACAATAAAAACTCCACATACTTGGGTCAGAGACATATCTCCGTATAAAGCCAAAGCAAGTGTCCTCGGAATCTTGCTCCTTCTTTCTCCTTAAGATTGCTAATCAATAACATCACCGACACACCTCTTGTGATGATGGAGGATCAAAACATACCTCGCTTCCCCTGCATCTAAGTTAGGGTCAAGTTGTCTGTCCATTAAAATCTGATTATTGTTACTATTATAACATTCTTGTATGAAACTAGGGCTTTATATTGACAAGAAAAAAGCACATGCTAAGCATGAACAATATTCATGAAAAAAGTATGCGGTTTTATGACTAAATTTAGGTAAAAATAGGGCATGGGCATAAAATTTTAAGGTATACCTAATAGCTACAAAGAAACCAACATCTGTAAGGTATTTAATAGCTATAGAGAAATTTACATTTATAAGATATTTAATAGATACAAGGAAATTTACATTTGTAAGATATTAAATAGTTACAGAAAACCGACGCATTTATAAGGTTTCAAATAACCTTGTCAGTAAGCCAAGCTTTCCCATTATATGTGGTATATATATTAGTAGATAAGATATAAAGTATTTAATAGCTAATGAGAAATTTACACTTATAAGGTTCAAAATACCCTCAGGGCCACCCCAGTTTTCCATTAAATATAGTATATATTTAATAGTTAAGGAAAACTTTACATTTGTATGGTTTTAAATTACCTGTTGGGCCACCCAAGTTTTCCATCATATGTAGGAAAGATGAGGGTACTTTTCCCATTGTAAATATGGTGCTGAAAGAAAAAAAAACCTTAAAACAGAAATAATACATTTAAGATCTGCTCAAACCATGATTTTCCATCCACTAAAAACGGTTGTTTTGAAGTACAGCAGAAAATTAGAGAGCAAGCTTGTATAGGTCAAAGCTTTCTGTGTCTATGAAAAATGTACTGAAGTTCTCCTAACATTTTTGGGTCTCAACTATGAATAGTGATCAAAATACTCAACTTATATCAGAAAAGCATATGCATCTTTCAACTCCTTGCAAAAAATACGACTGAAGTTACGATGAAGTTACGAAAAGTCGAGCAATAATACTCAACTCAACAAAGCCTTTGTCCCAAACTAGTTGGGGTCAGCTAAATGAATCCTTTAGAAAAATTTCACGAAGAATGTGAAAGGAATATATCCAGCTCTAATCCTGGCTCTAGTTGGGTGCTTCTATGTGGATCATTTTCTTCCATTCTATCCTATCCAAGGTCATCAAAGTTATGAAAAGTAGAGCAGTACTAGAAGATTAAAATGAAGGCTATGAAATCTCTAGCGACTAACAAAAATTTTCAATAGTAACAACACACTTTGCTAGTTCTCGGAGTTGCTAGGTTTGGTCTATCCCGGTTCCCCCCGAGTGGGCGTTTTTGGTTGGGCAGCACTTTAGGATCGTATTCAGACGATTGGATTTTTTGAGGGAGCATAAGATGTTGATTGTGGATCACTGTGCACTTTGCATTCAAGACAGGGAATCTGTTGATCATTTATTCATCCACTACAAGGTGGCTAGGTATGTTTGGAGTAGCATCCTGGCAAGATTTGGAATATCTTGTGTGTTTTCAAAAAATCTTATGGACTTGATAGATTGTTGGCAATCGGTCCCTCGGGGGAAAGAAGAAAGAGCCTGTGGAACATCTCCTTTCCTGTAATGATTTGAGTGTTGTGGAAAGAGAGGAATGCTAGAATATTCAAGGGGTTGCCAAACATAATTCCTACTTATCCACTAAGGTTTTGGCTTTAACTATCTTTTGAATTAAGCCTCTTCCAATCTTTAATTTTGTATCTGCTTTCGACTTATAAAGAAAGAAGAAATAATATTCTAAAATTCAGCTACATATAATGAAAGAAGAAACACGGATAAAAATGGCATCACATTTCCTAGGATAACATTATATTTGCTTTGGAGGTAGCGAATTCTAGCACACCCACCAGCCATGCTACTAACTTTAAAAAATAACATTTCCAGAAAACAATACTGTCCTGAATGTTGCAGATGTTCTCCTGTACCATAAACTTCAATTCCAAACAATTAAACAGAAACCTTCAAGATAAGAACGGAAAACTCATCTTTGCAAAAATACAATAATGATAATAACGATAATCATAACATTTCAATATTGGGGAAGGACGATGCCCCAATTTAGAAGATCCAAAAGAAGAGCAAGACCTGCATGGAATTATACAGAGAGCCAATGAATCTAAGGACGGACGCATGATCCATCTGAAAAGTCCATCTCAGGTTGAGGGAAAGAATAATGTTCCAGGTGCTTCAGAGGACCTCTGAAATTTGCATTGTCCCGAGTCCATTCAAACTATATAAAATCTGCACAGCCCACCTCAACCTCCAGCGAGAAAAGGTTAAACCTTTAAACACTAGTGATTGGAAACGTCTCCAAATCTAAATAAACAACTCCAATCTTGGGCAACAATCACCTTCCAGATGCTTTAGAGGGCTACGCTGTGCCTCTCTGACTACAAAAAAGGCGGAAAAAAAGAAAAATAAAATCTAACCTGAAGGATCAATTTCTTTCCCATGTTCTTCACCATGAATAGTCTTCCTCAACCGCCTCAACCATATTTCATAATCCATGGGATAAGGTGTACCACAAAGGCTGTCTACATAATCAGCAAAAGCTTTAAGCACAGTAGAGATGTCCCCGAGTTTCTGCTGAATCAACCTTCTTGACCACGACGCCTCTCTCCACTGTAGTGCCCCTTCAACTGAATCCAAGTCCGGTAAAATGCCACCGCAAGAAAAATACAGCAAATAGATGAGGCTCTCTGCATCCGAAGCCGAGCACAGCTTTCCTTCTTGAAGGGCATACGTTGAAGAGAAGAGAAGGTTCATGGCTGGGCGATCTCTATCTTCCAAAATGGCATGGCCCCACCCAATAATGACATAATAGGGATGCTTTACACCAGAGCTAACACGAATCACATTCTCCGGGCGGATGTCACTGTGCCGAACTCCAGCAGAGGCTGCAACCGACAGTGCAGATAAGCAATCGTGGCAGCACCTAAGAGCCTCATCTGAACCAAATTGCCCACTTCTTACCATGTCAGAAACAAATTCACCAACTGGGGAGGTAACAAGGATTGGGGTCCCACACCATGGGTGGTCACAGTTCCCAACAGAGCTTGGTTTTCGACATTGACCGGGGTGAACTATCCTGCCCGATGCAACCAGCAGAGGAAGATACTTGCTGTTAACACCTCTCTGTTTCATTACAGTCAAGATTTTTGTCTGCCGCTGAACCTGGTACCATAAGCTCATATCCTCCCATGCGGGTTCCAGCTGAGAAGGATGAGAACCAACATACAATAGTAGTGCCTTCCCCGGTTCTTCAATAGGCGTTGCACAGTAAATAGGAAACTCCCCATCAGTCAAAACTTCATTAATCTGAAAACCCTTTTGCAGATTTGAGTCATCCAGCCACAAAATCGATCCTGGCTCTAGTTTCATTGTCTCTTCGGACTCAACTTTAATGGATTCCTCCTGAACTTCAACAATTTCAGGGGAGAAACTGCGATTTTGGAACCGGAACAAACCATTTCCATTCATTCGAGTGTCGTCCAATTGTCTCTCACTTCTCCGACTCCGGAGACGATTGCTATGATGTGAGGCTAAATCTGAAACTGACAGTTTTGGCATTCCAGAAAACTGAACTATACAATGAAATGTTGCGAGAAGCACCTGTAGAGCTCCAATATCTCCCCAATTGGCGTTTCCGAGCTTGTTCCAGATCCGATCAACCGGAGAAACTGTAATTTGAGAATGCTCTTTAATCCACTCAGCGGCACATTCATAAACATTATTCACATCAAGGTTCAATTTGTTCACATCTCCTTCAACTTTGACCACCCCACCATACTGAGAATCAACAAGAAGCACATAAACGCAGTTAGAATTGTGAAGAACGTTAGATCTGTTGAGGCTTCTCGACAATAGTACACGGAGGGCAAAGAAAAGTGCCTCCCCTAAAATAGAAAGAGAAGGCCGTCGATCACTCTCCATTGGATGGGTCCCGACATCAGGCCTCAACAGTGCTAGTTCGAGAATTTGGTCCCATTTCCCATGCGAGTGACGGCTATTTTTCAGCATTATAGCAATCGCACAAAGACCTCCGAGCTTCCCACTAGCAATTGCCCTCTCGGCCGGATAAAATTTTGAACCTGCACCGCCACCATATAAACACGAAACTGAGAAAGGCATTGATGGGTCCTGACCCCAAAATGTCTCCCACAAGCCCTTTGCACTCGCGTGTAGGAAATCTTCTATAGCAAGATAGGCCGTTGCTTCAACAGAATCTGAGGTCGAAGCATAAACCGCACTGGGCATCCGAATAAGCTGCTGAAAGGAAACCCCTTCCAATGCATAATCAAACTTTTGAAGTTCTGTTAGCTCAAAAGGAACATCAAAGGCAGGCTCTCTACATGCTGACTTTTCTGAGATTTCTGAAAACCAGTCTCCGAGTTTTTCAGTCAGCATTTCACTGTCCATAAGTTTCCTGAAAAACTCTTTACGACCAGAAGACGATGAGACACTGGTTCTACCTCCTGATGACACGCTGTATCTTTTTGCCCCAGATTCCGCAGATAACCGGTCCGGGGATCCCCCTGTCAAAAGTAAATTGTTTATAATGTACATAGGCTTCTCTGATTATGCAAGTCCTTAAAAAGAAAAACAGCAACTACTAAAACATTTTTTTTTTTTTAAAATAGAACTACTAAAACATGTTTAGAAAGAAATCAATGAAAAAAAATTGAACATATAGAATCGTCCGAACAGAAGAAAAAAATAATGTACACAAATGATATAATCTCCCTTGCCAATATGGAGGAAAAATCAAGTTTCTAAATGCAGCATTTACATAAAACAAAACAAGTAACATGACAACCAAAAACCAGTGAAAAAAATCAGGAGTGTTATAGATAAAAAAGAATAGCAGATTTCTGACGAAATCAGAGATCGGGCTTGTTATGTTTCCAGTGCAAAGGTCCAATTTGGCAGTGTGCAGCTCAGACCTGAATTTTCTAAGTTCATAACATGCAATGAAGAATTCACTGTTGGTCAAGTCCAAAAAATCTGTTAGGCGGAACGATATGTCCATTCTGGCATCTACTTCGGTTATGACATTTGTGTGATACTACGGTTTTTTTTTTTTGTTTGGAATGGTAACATTGTGTGATACTATCCGTTTATAACTTTATATAATGATATGGTATTCAATCTTTCATTGAAGATCTGGACTTTGATACATCAGTCCCACTGAAAAACTTAATTTTTCTATATGTGAATAGGTCAATAATTACTATGTTGTATCTAAGTAGGCCAAAAATTACAAACCTTTGGCCAAGGGTGTGTAAAATATCACTCTGATGGTACTATAGAGAGCGTTAAGGCTAGGCTTATGGCCGAGGGAGCCTTTGGTGTAGCTTATTTTGAATGTTTTCTCCCATGGCCAATTGTAAGAAGAGGTTTACATGGAGCAACCACCAGGTTATGTTACTCATGGGAAGTCTGAGAAGGTGAGTAAGATCTAAAGGACATTTATGGTCTGAAATAGAACATGGTTTGATTACTTTAGTGAGGTTATTGCGATGTACATACTTAAAAGGGCTAGGGGTGCAACTCGGATCGGACTCAACCCGAACCTGTCGGGTTCAACCCCAAATATTCACAGGTTGGGGTTGCGTTCTAGACAATCAGGTTGGGGTCTCAGGTAACCCGAGACGACACAAAACCGACTAAATTTTCACTTTTATCAGTTTTAATGCAGCTCTGAGTATATATGTACAAGGGTAAATTACTAAAACCGGGAGGTATAAAACCACTTTTAACAATTTTTTTACTTTTAACCCTAAAATCATTTCAGTTCCAAATCTCTCCTCTAACCCTAAGCATAGTAAGAAGAAAAGAAGAAGACCAATTCGATTTGAAGTTCGATTTCCTCATCCCTTGTGGTTTGATCTTCTTCATTATATCCTGTCGTCCAAGAACTTGCCACAGAATGAGAAGAGAACGAAGAGAGGCGGAACATGGATTTATAGATTGGAGGAGGAGAAGAAACGAATGAGATTGGAGGAGTGGCGAAGGTCGAAGAAACAAGTGACGATCGGTGGTTTGTTTTTATTTAGCGTTTTTTATGGATTTCTTCCAATGCCTCCCTCTCTCTGTCGTTTCTACTAGACTTCTCTTTTTTCATTTTGTTAGGATTCAGCGGAAGGCTTAAACAGAATCGGAGCAAGCTTCAATCAAAGTTCTAAAAAAGGCGAAGAGTTGTAACTGCTATTCAAGGGCTAGGTAGGTTTTCTTCCTCTTGTCACTTTTGCTCTCTCCTTTGCCTCTTGGATTTGTTAGGGTTCTGATTTCGGGCTTTGCTATGAATTTGATGCTTTCTTCTATCTTGGATTGTCTCTTTGATATGGAATGTGTTTTTGCAGTTTTTTCCCCAATTTTCTGTTGGTTGCATCATGTACATTTAGGAAATCGGGTTGGGTTGGTGGTGCAAACCCGGAGGCTCACGACTTCTGCAAGAACTTTTAGGAGCTCCATGGAACCAAATCTTCACATTCACATAGCCGAACCAAAAACATAAAACAGATAACAGGCATTGATGACACATTTCAGCATAGGGAATTATGTCGATTAGCCTTAAAGATAAACAAACAATGAGAAAATATTCTATATTAAGCAGTGTTTTTTTTTTTTTGATAGGTGTAATATATTATATTAAGCAGTTATTGCAAGTCACAACTTGAATAAAGCAAAATATGGAAATAGATGGTTCAACTTTATTAAAATAAACAATGTCTAACTGCTGTCCATGAAAAGAAACATAAGGTAAAACCAACTAAACAAAGGAAATCAAAGGAAAAGTGGTGTGTGCAAAAGGTGCGCAGTGGGCCCTAGATGATGTGGACATCCCCCACATCTAGGTCTAAAATAAAATCAACAAATAATCTATAATGCTCAAATAACAAGAAAAATAATGTGCTAGGTAATAAAGTGACAATCCAACGGTCAGATCACATCAGTTGGGTTCGGGTTGGCATAATCATACGAGGGTTGGGTTGGGTTGGGTTGGGTTGGGTTGACCATCCTCTGGTTGAGAGTTGAGTCGGGTCGGGGTACGGTTGAGAAATTCTCCTCCAGAGTTGCACTCCTAAAAAAAGGCCTGTTCTGATCATTCTATATTTATTCATCAGCAACAGTCAGGGGTGATAGTTCTGGTGATGTATGTGGACGGCATCATTATTACTACGAGCGATCAGGGTGCTGTTGCTGATATGAAAAGTCACTTTCCATGAATTTTTTAAACAGGAGATCATGGGTATCTAAGCTACTTCTTAGGTATTGAAGTGGCCATATCCAAAGGAGTTAGCCTCTCCCAAAGGAAGTATGCAACTGGCCTATTAAAGGAGACATGTTAGGAACAAAACCTTCTGACACACCGATGGATCCCAATGCAAAACTCAACGCTAATCAAGGTGAATTATAGAGTGATTGAGGATAGTAAAGAAGATTGGTTGGCAAATGATAAACTTAACGGTCAATTGACCTGACATAACCTTTGCAGATGTGATGGTTAATTAGTTTACGCACTCGCCAAGAAAACAACACTGGGATGCAATTTGTAGGGTAAATATTCTACATATAGACCTACCCGATTGGACATCACAACTTTTCTGATGTTAACTGAGTTAGAGATATAAATGATTGAAGGTCCATTCCTAGGTAAGTTTGTACTCATCAATTTAGTAATCTGAAGGAACAAGAAGCAGAAGGTTGTGGCCAAATACATTTTTGAAGTCGAGTATAGGGTTGTAGCCAATAAAACGCGTGAAATGATATGGGCAAAGTCTCTTCTACAAGCTTTATTGTTCCAAGTATTACGAAGATGCATTGCAGAAAACCATCTACATTGCCAAGAATCATGTATTTCATGAAAAACCCAAGCACATTGAAGTTGACTGCTATTTCATCAGAGACGGGGTCCTGAGTAATAAGACAATTACTCCATTTGTTATGTCTAACGACCAAGTTGGGGATGGGTTGACTAAGGCGCTAAGTAGAAGTCAAATTCAAATGACTTGTAATGAGTTGGGCATGGATGATATCTATGCTTCAGCTTGAGGGGAAGTGTTAGAAGTGAGATTATAAGCCTATTTACCCAATAAGGCAATTTTGGTTAATTTGATTTTATCACATAATATAAAACTGGAGAGTGGGGGTGTCGAACTTTTCTAATTGACATACTCCGCTTTATTCCTCTTTTCTCTCCATTTTTATCCTTCTGAAACAAACAGAATCCAACCCTCTTGCTCCCCCACCTTCGAGGTTGTTAGAATTTTTATGGCAATATTAATTTTAGAGGTATCTTCCCCTTAACTCATACTCCTCATCTGTGGGACTCATGATCACAACCAAGCTCGTCATGATGCTCCTCCATGACACCCTCAGCTCCTATATGTAGGTTTGTAGTAGTATAATTATAAGGATACCTCCGGTCAGCAAAACATATCAACATTACACTCATATCTCTCATATAATCAGACGAATAAAAGAAATTAAAAGCAGGGCTTTCATAAAGAGTCAAATTCAAAGCAGAAATTCTGAAAAAAAAAAAAAGTAGATTCTGGTTTTTATCAACTCCTAATTTCAATTTCCAAACAACTAAATCTCACCGTATCAGAATGAAAAGAAGAAAAAAAAAGTCTTCTCTCAAGAAAAGAACTCCGCGGTACTCAAAAGGAAAAACAATAAACAAATGGAAGAGATTATAAAGGAAGCAGAGCAAAGATTTAGAGAATATCAACTGAAAATGAAAGAGAGTAATTTAATTTCTTTAACCTAATCCTAGCTTCCAATCTTCCCAGGCCAAACCGATCCGGAATACAGTCAAATTTCAAAAAATCCGATTCAAAATCCAAAATTAAAATGTAAAAAAAAAAAAAAAAAAAAAAATCATTTTTCACATTCAACTCGAAAAATCGCCAAAATTCCTAAAAAGCAAAGGATTCGAAAAGGAAAAAACTTACAGCAATAAAAAAAAGATATGAAAATAAAGAACTTCAATAAGAGAGAGAGAGAGAGAGAGAGAGAGAGAGAGAGAGAGAGATGAGAGTTAGGGTTTTGGATTTACTGAGCAGTTAAAATCTTGAGATGAATTAAAGTAAGAGAGAGATGAGAGTTAGGGTTTTGGGATATTGAGAAAGTACCTTCCATTTAGGGTTGGGGTAGGGGGGGTAGGGTTAGGGTTAGGGTTTTTCTGAAAGTTGAGATCGTCGCCCGAGAACAAACATTCGAAGCTTGAGAATCTACACAGCGTTCGAAAACTCTGCCTTTTGTTTTGTATTTTATGTGTTTTTGTTTTTCGTTTGCTCACTTCCGCATGACGACTCCATGTTTTTACCTTTGAAACAAGTCCTCGCAACTAACTACTCTCACTTTTTTATCGCTATTTTATCGTTTTGCAATATATTGGAAGTTATTATGTTCCTTCTCAGATGCGTCCGGTTTTTTTCGCCCCACTGTAGGATAATGCGCCTCACTTTTAACGTGATTTGACGTCAAAACTCAAAAGGGTTCAAGTCTGCCGACTCTGCCCACAATTCACGTTAACTGGGGGGGGGCGAATAATCCCACAGGCGGTGGCGAAAAAATGAGCTCCCCTGGGTGAAAAAATCATCTCCCTAGCTAATTCTGCTTACTCTTTATCTAATAGCCACCCCGCCTTTTTTCTAAGATTAAAAGCGACCGTAAACTCAATTCCACCGTACACGTGGTATTACGTGTGATCAAGACCATTGATATTTTGCATTTGTAGATATGATGTCTATAAGATAATGGCCTTAATTGCTCGGGACCCAAAAGTGGACTGTTAGAGTGGGCCCTAATGATGAATATGGACTTTTCTTAATGGTGATTGCCCTCCTCTCTTATCCTTACACTTACTAATTAGTTTTAAGGCAAAATGTTAGAAAGGATTTCTTTCTCTTAGGCGCCTTCCTAAGTCCTAACAACAATTTTGGGTCCACTTGTTCTGCCTTTACACAATCGGGTCCACTAATTTGATTGGGGACAACATATCGGGCCAAATGCCATTGAGAACACCTCAATCGGATAATCCTTAGCCATTGATCAATCAAGTCTCGTTTAGGGCACGTTTAGTAATCATGAAAAACTATTCCGGGGAACATAAGTGAGATAACTTGTGAGGGATGAGCTGAGAGGTATGTCACAAATATCTCCGATATTTTCAAAATATAGTGATTTTATGGCGTTATTTTGATAAAAGGACAAAAATCCAAAAATATCCAAGAATTTTAAAAAGGGAAATGTTATCAGCACAACCATATGTTTTGATATGTGATGTAATAACCTTTTGATAGCTCTTTAAAGGATAATGCCCCCCACCCCCATAACGCATTTTGATGTCAAAAAGCGTCGTAAGTATGCCCACAACTCACGTTAAAAGTGGGGCGCATTATCATATAGGGCGAAAAAACCATCTCCCCTTTTAAATACTAAAATACAAGATGGTTTGTGGAAACATCAAGATATGCTTTTCTAATATCATATCCCTTTAAAAAATAGCGATATTTTTTTATCGCGATAATTTCATGATATTTTTAATTAGGAAATGATTGCACTACTCCATTGTTTTGATAAGATGAGTGAAGCATCTCGTCGTTTAGCATATAAGGGGCTTATAAGAGCTTTTTGAGAACTGTAAAACGCTTTTGACAGCCCTTTAAATGCTAGACGATAAGATGCTTTGCGCATCTTATCTAAACATTGATATCATTTCCCTTTTTATTTTAGAATTTTTCTTAGTTTATGATGACGTGGAGCCAATGGTGCCGCCCTTCTCTCCCGTTTCAGCAAGGGCTCCTGTGAGTTTAGAATTCCTCTTTTAAATAATATTATTTTATCATTTTTACCTGATATGAACCTAAAAATATATATATATATATATATATATATATATATATATATATATATATATATATATATATATATATCTCTTGAGATTTTTCCATGCCGGAAAATTATCGAGAACTATTTTGTGACATAGGCTCGGAGGGAGAGAATAGAGACGGTGGAGTGAGGGAAACATGAAAAGGTTGTTAGGATTTAATCTTAACGGCGGATGTGGTCTTAGCAAGATCAATGGCCAAGATCATTTTAGTTATTTACATGTTTAAAGAATAAGACGTATCTCTTTATTGTGAAAGGGTATACTTGGAACATGTGTAAATAAATAGATGTTTGAGAGAAAAGTCAGCGTGATGAGGAGTTGCATTCCTTCCCTCATATGTTTATAAGAGAAACCTCCGGTCCCTACTTGTACACAACTAATCTTTCCTTTATTTGTGAATCCACATCTAAGAGAAAGAGGAAAACAATCACATCACTATCTGTTGTGGAACAAGGAGATATACCGGAGTAGAACCATTTCAAGAGTTAACAAAATAATATTTATGGCTTCCGGTATGTTCTTTTACTATTTTAATTTCAATCCATATTGTTATCAGCGTTTTTTCAAAGTTGGCCTATGTTCCTATTGTGATGAACACTAACAAAAGTGCCTTATAAGGGTGTGTTATTATCAAGATAAGGGAGTGCGGAATAAACAGCCTGTACATAATAAAATATTGAGCTTCAATTTCATTTTACTGGACGTCGTCATTCTAGTCTGCATATCCGCGCCAGCAAAAGATGAGGCAAGTGAAAATCTCGCGAGAAGGCAATAGACGCCTCGTCTCACTCCTTTATCTCGCAAAAGGAACACTCTGTTTTTCTGAACGCTTATAAAACAGGCACAGTTTTGGTAAAAAGTTGACCATGAAAAGGGAAATGATATTTACGTCCCTTTCATCACCACGGACACCCATTTGGCAGTGTACTTTGCAATCAAAGCCACTGGATTTTTTTGACATAAAGTACATCACCTCCCTTTTTGCCATTGATACACTGACGTTGGGTGTCCCTGGTGATCAAAAGGGGCGTAAATATCACTTCCCCATGAAAATTACCCTAACAAAAATATCAAAGAGCTGAGATTGTATGGTGTGAAGTTCAAACCTTCATTTGTTGGGTCAGAACGTAAATACGATCTTCAGAGGGACTGCACATTAAAGAAAACTCTATAGATTGGAGGGTTTGGATCATCCTATGGAGGTTATCAATGAGACACAGCCTATTTATGTTGTAGCCCAACAAATGAACAGTTTAGATCATCCTTTGAAGGCCTCTCTACTTTTCAAAAAATACTCACACGTTCAAAGCTAAGGCTGCATTCTTTAACCATTCTCATGATTCTCATTCTAGTAGTAAGGATCAATTCTTATTCTTTTGGGTGCTTCCAGAATTAGAATCATAATTGATGGGGTGTAAAAACACCAGCCTCTCACAGGCCGCCACCTGTCCTGGACACCTGTCCTGGAGTAGGTGAACTCCAACCTATCACAGGCCGCCACCTGTCCTGGAGTAGGTGAACTCCAGCCTATCACAGGCCGCCACCTGTCCTAGACACCTGTCCTGGACACATCACCGAGTTTCCCTCTATAAAAGGGGGTTCAAAGCTCAAACCAATGGTAATACGAAAAACCCTCTCCACCCTCACTCTTAAACTAGCTTTGCACTCCTGCTCATACTGACTTGAGTGTCGAAGGGCCTGTCCGGAGTGAAACCCGGGTTGGTCTTCTGACCTCGCTTGCCTTTGTGCAGGACTCAGCCCTCATAGCAGGACTCAGCCACTTCGCTCCCCTTCACTCCGGTCCCTCAGGACTCAGCTCCTCTGGTCATCCAGCTCAGCTCTTACGTCACTGTCGTACCTGTTACCGATTTTCGGTCTAACAGATTGGCGCCATCCGTGGGACTCTAGAACTAAAAGCTGTTCAGATCTCTCAAAAAAATGGCAGGGCGCAAGAATGCGCGGGTACCAACTGCACGGACTGATCAAGCCGTGCTACCTCGCAGGACTCGAAGTGAGCGAATCGCCTCGCTGGTGGTGGCAGCCTCTGCTACAGTTGAACAGAGCCCTGCTCGCTCAGAACACCTCAATCCTGCACCTACTCCGGATCAAGTTCAAGCCCTTTTTCAGCAGATGACGGCCCTCGTCGGTCAATATCAGCAGCTACTCCAAGCGCCTCCCCAACCTCCCCCAGAAGCTTCACGACCTGTACAGGAAAGGTCGAATATTAACAAAGGGGAGGCAGCACGCCACGATGAAGACCGGACTCACCGCTCAAGGCAAGTCCATCACTCCGGGGCCAGGCATGCGTATACGGAGCCTCACCTCCGCCGATGGTCACGCTCCCGCTCTCCGCAAAGGCCGGGAGCTCACTCCTGGTCCGGAATAAGCCGGACAGCAAAAACCAAAGCCGCCTGGAAACCCAGTTCGCTAAAACTGGTTACTCGTTGCTGAGAAACCCAGTTCGCTAAAACTGGGTACTCGTTGCTGAGAAACCCAGTTCATTAAAACTAGGGTACTTGCCGCTTGGTTCGCTGCGGCTCGTCTCCACAGAAACCGGGAGCCCACTCCTGGTTAGGAACAAGCCGGACAGCAAAAACCAAAGCTGCCTGGAAACCCAGTTTGCTAAAACTGGGTACTCGTTGCTGAGAAACCTAGTTCATTACAACTAGGGTACTTGCTGCTTGGTTCGTTGCGGCTCGTCTCCACAAAAACCGGGATCCCACTCCTGGTTAGGAACAAGCCGGACAGCAAAAACCAAAGCCGCCTGGAAACCCAGTTCGCTAAAACTGGTTACTCGTTGCTGAGAAACCCATTTCGCTAAAACTATGGTACTCTGGAAACCCAGTTCGCTAAAACTGGGTACTCGTTGCTGAGAAACCCAGTTCATTAAAACTAGGGTACTTGCCGCTTGGTTCGCTGCGGCTCGTCTCCACAAAAACCGGGAGCCCACTCCTGGTTAGGAACAAGCCGGACAGCAAAAACCAAAGCCGCCTGGAAACCCAGTTCGCTAAAACTGGTTACTCGTTGCTGAGAAACCCAGTTCGCTAAAACTAGGGTACTCTGGAAACCCAGTTCGCTAAAACTCGGGTACTCATTACTTGGAAACCCAGTTCGTTAAAACTAGGTACTCGCTACTTGGTTCGCCACGGCTCGTCTCCGCAAAGATCGGGAGCGTACTCCTAGTCCGGAACCAGCCCGGATGCAAAAACCAACGCCGCTTGGAAACCCACTTCACTAAAACTCGAGTACTCTGGAAACCCAGTTCACTAAAACTCGGGTACTTATTATCTGGAAACCCAGTTCATTAAAACTAGGATACTTGCCGCTTGGTTCGCTGCGGCTCGTTTCCACAAAAACCGGGAGCCCACTCCTGGTTAGGAACAAGCCGGACAGCAAAAACCAAAGCCGCCTGGAAACCCAGTTCGCTAAAATTGGTTACTCGCCGCTTGGAAACCCAGTTCACTAAAACTCGGGTACTTATTATCTGGAAACCCAGTTCATTAAAACTCGGGTACTCGCTCCTTGGAAACCCAGTTTACTAAAAAACTTGGGTACTCGCTATTTGGTTCGCCTCGGCTCGTCTCCACAAATAGCGGAAGCTCACTTCTAGTCAGAAACGGGCCTGGGCAGAGAACCAAACCCTTGCAAAAACCCAAGTTCAATAAAACTTGGTCATCTCCAGCCAGACTGGATATAACGCGTGGGTAAAACTCAACCTGAAGAAGGTTCATCCGTTCCTCAAGCCGGACAGGATATCGCGCGTTCACTACGCGACAAAAATGAGTCCGGCCCAAGCCGGACAAGATATCGCGCGTTCACTACGCGACAAAAATGAGTCCGGCCCAAGCCGGACAGGATATCGCGCGTTCACTACGCGACAAAAATGAATCCGGCCCAAGACGGACAGAATATGACGCGCCCGCTAGATGGCTCACTAATATTTCAGGCCGAACTGACGGCTTGGCCGCACTGATATTCCGGGCCGAACTGACGGCTTAGCCGCACTGATATTCCGGGCCGAACTGACTGCTTGGCCGCACATATTTCAGGCCGAACTGACGGCTTGGCCGCACTGATATTCCGGGCCGAACTGACGGCTTGGCCGCACTGATATTTCAGGCCGAACTGACGGCTTGGCCGCACTGATCATCTCAAGCCGAACTGGATATAGCGCAGTACGCTACAGGACAAAATTCAGTTCATCTCAAGCCGAACTGGATATAGCGCAAAGCGCTACAGGACAAAATTCAGTTCATTTAAAGCCGACCAGGACTCGGTGTGATTCGCTACAAGACAAAATTCAATTTTGTCTTTTAGCATATTGCGCTATATTCAGTTCATCTCAAGCCGAACTGGATATAGCGCAGTGCGCTACAGGACAAAAGTCAGTTCATCTCAAGCCGAACTGGATATAGCGCAAAGCGCTACAGAACAAAATTCAGTTCATCTCAAGCCGAACTAGATATAGCGCAAAACGCTACAGGACAAAAGTCAGTTCATCCCAAGCCAAACTGGATATAGCGCAGTGCGCTACAGGACAAAATTCAGTTCATCTCAAGCCGAACTGGATATAGCGCAGTGTGCTACAGGATAAAATTCAGTTCATCTCAAGACGAACTGGATATAGCGCAGTGCGCTACAGGACAAAATTCAGTTCATCTTAAGCCGAACTGGATATAGCGCAAAGCGCTACAGGACAAAAGTCAGTCCGGCCTCATTTCCGGACTCAATTCCGGACTCATTTCCGGACTCAATTCCGGACTCAACTCCGGACTGGATTTCCGGACTCATTTCCAGCCGGACTAGCTCAACTCCGGACTGGATTTCTGGACTCATTTCCAGCTAGACTAGCTCAACTCCAGACTGGATTTTCAGACTCATTTCCAGCCGGACTAGCTCAACTCCGGACTGGATTTCCGGACTCATTTCTAGCCGGACTGGCTCAACTCCGGACTGGATTTCCGGACTCATTTCCAGCCAGACTAGCAAATTCCGGACTCATCTCCGGACCCAATTCCGGACTCAACTCCGGACTGGATTTCCGGACTCATTTCCAGCCGGACTAGCTCAACTCCGGACTCATTTCCAGCCGGACTGGCTCAACTCCGGACTGGATTTCCGGACTCATTTCCAGCCGGACTAGCAAATTCCGGACTCAACTCCGGACTCAATTCCGGACTCATTTCCGGACTGGATATGGTGCGTCGTTAGAAGCCTGTCCGGCCCAAGCCGGACTCATTTTCAGGCCGGACTAGGCCGGACTCATTTTCAAGCCGGACTAGCAAATTCCGGACTCAATTCCGGACTCATTTCCGGACTGGATATGGCGCGTCGTTAGAAGCCTGTCCGGCCCAAGCCAGACTCATTTTCAGACGCGGACTAGCAAATTCCGGACTCAACTCCGGACTGGATTTCCGGACTCATTTCCAGCCGGACTAGCAAATTCCGGACTCAATTCCGGACTCATTTCCAGACTGGATATGGCGCGTCGTTAGAAGCTTGTTCGGCCCAAGCCAGACTCATTTTCAGACGCGAACTAGCAAATTCCGGACTCAACTCCGGACTCAATTCCAGACTCAATTCCGAACTCAATTCCGGACTCAACTCCGGACTGGATTTTCGGACTCATTTCCAGCCGGACTGGATTTTCGGACTCATTTCCAGCCGGACTGGCTCAACTCCGGACTGTATTTCCGGACTCATTCTTTAGACAATGCCTGCCCTTCCAGGAATGTGATCAACCACACTTCCCCAAGTCACTCAATGACTTGGAGAACTGGGGGGCAACTGATGGGGTGTAAAAACACCAGCCTCTCACAGGCCGCCACCTGTCCTGAAGTAGGTGAACTCCAACCTATCACAGGCCGCCACCTGTCCTGGACACCTGTCCTGGAGTAGGTGAACTCCAGCCTATCACAGGCCGCCACCTGTCCTAGACACCTGTCCTGGACACGTCACCGAGTTTCCCTCTATAAAAGGGGGTTCAAAGCTCAAACCAATGGTAATACGAAAAACCCTCTCCACCCTCACTCTTAGACTAGCTCTGCACTCCTGCTCATACTGACTTGAGTGTCGAAGGGCCTGTCCGGAGTAAAACCCGGGTTGGTCTTCTGACCTCGCTTGCCTTTGTGCAGGACTCAACCCTCATAGCAGGACTCAGCCACTTCGCTCCCCTTCACTCCGGTCCCTCAGGACTCAGCTCCTCTGGTCATCCAGCTCAGCTCTTACGTCACTGTCGTACCTGTTACCGATTTTCGGTCTAACAATAATTTTTAACTTATTACTAATTCTTGATTCTTTTAGCCACTTAAAAGTTAAAACAATCAATAACTCGCATTCGAGAACCGTTCTTTAAGAACTTCTTGAAGCTACCCTATAAATCCCTTTTCCACTCTAATTAGCCTCCCTATAATTTACCCAAGATTCCCACCACAATTATCTTATTCAATCAACGATTTCCATTAGTTTCAATTACCTTTTTCTCCCTTTCTACAACTCCTCCTACATTTTCAAGTGTCCTTTTCAACAATTTCTACAACCTTAAGTCAATTCCTTCTGAAGGGTCTTTCAAACCCTAGGAGAGTTCAAGGGCACCTTGGAGTTTCCGGGTTTTCTAAGATTAAAAGGGACTGCAAACTCAATCTCCACCGTTCACGTAGTAGGGAGTCGTGATCAAATTGAGCAGTCAATGTCTAGATCGATCCTATAATCAATTTTTGGGGGGCCCACAATGGGACATTTACATGTAATCAAGACCGTTGTTTTTTGCAAATATGATGTCAATAAGATAATGGTCTTGATTGCTAAGCTCGCATGTGCGACCCAAAAGTGGACCGTTAGAGTCATAGGGTGGTCGTGATGAATCTGGACTTTTCTTAATAATCCCCTTCTTTCTTATCTTTATACTTTATTAACTATTTTAAGGCAAAATGCTAAAAACAAATGGTTTGTTTGGGTAATTCCTAACAAAAACGTTTTGGGCCCACTTGTGCTACGTTGTGCAATCAGGTCCACCGAAGTGATTTGATTGGAGACCATGTATGATGTATTCGGCCAAATGCCATTGAGAACACCTTAATCGGATAATCCTTAGCCGTTGATCCATCACGTCTCATTTAGGGCTTGGGTGCCAAGAAAACCTAAACCATTGATTATCATATCCTTTATTTTTAAACATGGGATTTCCAATCAGCATGGGACCAAAACCAGTTGATATTCTTCGGGAAGTGATATTTACGCCCCTTTTCATCACCAGGGACACCTGGTGCCAGTATACCAATGACTAAAGGGGGCCTAATGTACTTGATGTCAGAAGAATCTAGTGGCCTTGATTGCCACGTACACTGGTGCTGGGTGTCCCCGGTGATGATAAGGGGCGTAAATATCACTTCCCTATTCTTCAATGTTAACAGTCACAATTACGCATACATGCCCCCCCTAAGTACATGGAAGAATTGATCTTGAATTCCAGATATCAAAAAACATGCCTTATAAATGAGTGTGCTATTATCAAAATAAGGGAGTGCGGATGTCACACCCTATGCATAATAAAATAAGTATCACTCACCTTTCATTTCATTTTACTGGTCGTCGTCATTCGTATCTGCATATTCTTGCCAGCAAACAAAAATTTTGGCAAGTGAAAATCTCGCGAGAAGGCAATAAAACGTCGAGATGACGACGGAAATAATTAAAAAATATGATTTTCTAATTTCTATGGTGTGTGCGCCTGAAGTCCAGTATTTTCAAAAATACGGTGGGGTCTACTTCGAAGGACGATCCAAACCGTTCATTTGTTGGGTCACAACTTAAATAGGCTGTACAGCAGAGATTATTTCCATAGGGAGATCGTAACCCACCGATCTGTAGAGGGACTGGACGTTATTATAGAAACCTCTATAGATCAGAGGGTTAGGATCATCCTATGGAAATAATCTACTAAGCACACCCTATTTATGTTGTGGCCAAACAAATGAATGGTTTGGATTATCCTTTGAAGTGGGCCCCCTATACATTTGGAAAAATATTGGCTCCCGGCATATATGAAAAAAGGGAAGTCATATATCCACCCCTTTTGATTACTTGAGACACCCGGCAGCAGTGAATCAATGACTACAACGGGGCTGATGTACATCATCTCAGAAGAATTCAATGATGCTGATTACCACATACATTGCTGCTGGGTGTCCCAAGTAATCATAAGGGGCTGAATCAGCTGATATATCACTTCTCTAAAACAAACATGGATATGAGATTACATGGGCCATCTTAAGTCGGGCCCATTTACACTGCTTCAAATGGGCCCACATCGTTTGGAGGTACCACACTGTCACAGTGTCACTCTACTTCTCAGCTTTCTCAGATAGAATATATTCTATTTCTCAAACATTAGAAGGGTAAAGAGGTTTTAGTGCTCTGTTGTCCCCATCATGCACTTATGCTTTTTGACAGAAGGTGGGCCAGGTGGGCCTCATACAACTGGAGGAGACACCTTTCATCCACACTCAAACCCAACAAAAATGTGCATAATTCCTTCTATAGCTTCCCATCAAAAAGAAAATGCCAGCCCAATTCGCAATGCCCCATGGCATCTCAATAGTGACCCATGATGTGTCAGTTCTGGGCAACTTGGATATTTTGTGCAATCAAGGCCGTTGATTGATCAAGAGCCAGAATAATCCGATCAAGATGTTCTCGAACAGCAATTGGTTGGATTTGCGGTCCACGGTAGAATTAACAGCTCTGATCATGTCCACATGGCATATTTGGACCTGAAGCACCGTCATTGTTCCACTACACAGAGTTCCTCACCTTTGATCTAGACCGTCCATCCGACAGTGACGTATGTTGGAACTTTTATGACCAAAAAAATCATTCTGATGTTCTGATCTTTGGATAATCGGAGATCCAACATAGGGCCTATCAGATGAATGGTCCAGATCAACGTGTTATGTGGACCATTACGTAAAATTGAGTAGATAGATGGTCTAGGTCAGCCGCATGTGGGCCCATTATGTAAAATTGGGCATGCACAATGAGATTGCACCATATTGAAGTATTCATCAGTGCAAGAAATGATCTAATGGGTATTAGAGAATTGGATTGTGCCCTTAGTTAATGTAGATAGTCCACTTAGTCGAACCCATCTTGGATCTCCACAACGGGTGGATGCTTCAACTTGATTAAAGGTGGGGCCTACCATTGGAATGCCTCATTGGCTCATCAATTCACAGCTAAATATTTATCAATGCAATTAGACGAAGACATAATTAATTATTTTGTGTAATTGATATCCACACTTCTTTTTTTATAATAGTGGCACTCCTTTGATTTATACTAGTAAAAACATTTGTTACAGGCTCTTATAATTCCTAAGAAGCCATCAACACCCAATCAGACAAGTGTGAAACAAAGAGGAGAATGCCCTTATCAAAACACGGTGATTTTATCATAAAATTAGGGCGATGATTTTTTTCACCCCCTCTGCAGTACGCATTCGCCTCCTTTTTACATGATTTGACGTCAAAAAACTTTAAAGTTGCCCAATGTTCACGTTATAAGGGGGCGAATGCGGTGAAAATATCATCTCCCTAAATAAATTACATGTAAAATTTGGTGTGTACTAAATTATCAGACAAGTGTGACAGTCTCTGCAGTATGATGGTTTCTAAGTGCGTATTTGTGCTTCTTCAAGCATTTTCTAAAATTTCATCTTTAAAGTCTATCGTTTGCATATGTTTCCACATATTTTTGTGATTTTACAGCATCTTTACCAAAATTCCCAATCGAAACTGAAATGTTTCCATTTCCGTAGCAACCGAAACCAAAATTTAAAACCTTGGATTGGAAGCGTCAACACTTTCAGTACTCCCCCATGAGCTTTTAACTTGTTTGGACCAACTGTCATTAACCAATCCTCTAAAGCCGCCAAGCTTGACCCCAATGTCACTGATCATTGTACCCAACTCATCTTATACTTTGCGCAGCGACCCAAGACTGGTCTGAGAAGCGGTGGCACTGTATGCCCCTTTGTCCAGGTCATAGGAGAAGTTTATACCATAGATCATATTGCCTGTTTTCCAATCCATTGTCAACACAGAGTCAACCTTGAATGATAGTAGGCCGATATGTCATCTCCATTGCACCACTACACGTATTCACATACAGTGATGCCGCTAAAGTAGCATGGGCAACTACCAGAGGGCCACCCTGCTACTCACCAAAGCCAAATAGTCCCCTGTTGTTTCCTGTCATTCTAGTCTTGCCCCAACCCTCAAAATCACCGAAAATCCATCCGAAGGAGTGCTTCCCCGTCTGCAAAGGATCGATCCCGCCCTTAAGAGGATCACTATTAGCTTGCCTAAAAACAGGCCCAGAACTGCAAGACCATGAAGACTATGCACAACCATCCACCATCACCGATCCCGCTATATTCGAACCTCCTCGATCCCTCCGAGACCATGCCCGCCAGAATCCATGTTCCTCTCCTTGTCTGGGACATTTTGCCTTCTCTGGGCATCAATCTCTTGAGACCCACTTAAAAACACCATATCACCCCTTTGTGAATGTTGAACTATTCCCTCCTAGTTATACCAATCTAAAATTTAATATCTCCTAACTATGCCTTGACCTTAGAAATTACCTTCCCTGTTTTGAAAATCCATGCAGAGAAACCGGCATGACCCTCAACTCAAGCTCTACTAATTTCCCTCCTCTCTAGGCAACCGCACCTTTAAATGATTCTCCAACATTGCTCTAGGTTCCATTCAATTAATGCTTCGCCAGACGGGTGGCCACCATAGAAGATCTCTGTCATTACCGCTAGTTGGTATGAAAACTGTTTTGATATTTACCTTGAACGCTTCCAACATCTAATTGTCAAACTTGAAGATGAGATCCCTGAGCCCAAAATGGCGTACTCTTAGCCAAATATGCCAGAGACAAAGTATCCTCCCAATGCAAGATATTCACACCCTTGGCCGAGAAGGCCCTCATTCTACATAGGGCTGCAACCTAGGTCAGGTCAGGTTGAGATTTTGCTGAAAATGAATTGGAATCAACAAGAACGCTGCCCTATTTTATGGTAAAAGCTCAACCCGAATTCACAAAAATCAACCCGAGTTGCACCCCGAATTATAGAAGGCCTACTGAGTCACTCCCCCTTTGGCCCGGCTGCACCGCCACTTGATCCCTACTCATCACCACCATTAGGGGTTGTCACAACTGACCTACTCGGACGCGAGCCACTTCTTTCCAAAACAATGAGTATTGTGACACAATTGCCCTCTCCCCTGCGTGGACAAAATTTGATATGGCAACCCCAGTGCCCTATGGAAAACGAAGTGCCCACATCGCGCAGTTGTCCTCAGTAACATCTGTTGGAATCTTTTGGAAGTATCCAAACTATTATGTAACACAGTGTATGGAACGCCATCTTGATTGGAGCATCATCCCTGATTCTATCACTACAAAAAAAATCTAGCTCCCGATCAGTCATCGCTTCTCCAAGTATCTCAGCCTTCTTATCTGAACAATAAAGTGTTGGCTTCACATATCCCTCACAGCCTGTGTTACATGGATTCAGATACGTGTGTCGGGATCCGACACGGAATCGAGGTGTCAGATTCGGCAAACCCCAAAAAGTAAGATTCGGATTCGGTAATTTCTAAATAAAATAAAAATTTTAAATTAAAGATAATATATGTATATTTATGAAAAAATTGAGAATCAAGGGTCGAGGCAGAGTTTTGATAAGTTTTTATCAAAGAGAGTCGAAGGAATAAGGGGGTCGAGGCGCTAGGCTTTTTATTAAAAGAGTATGCCTTGTCCTTTCATATAAAATAAGTACAGAAGAAAACACACTTAAAGGGAAAACATATAGGATTCACATTTTTAAAGAGGCAACAATGAGTCGGATTCACCTGAAAAAAAGAGGATTCGTGCGGGACACGGTTACGACAAGAATCCGGGTGTGTCCCACGCAAATCCTAGTCCGATTCGGGTGCGGAGACGTGTCGACACGGATTCGGCACAGGGGGCAAAGAATCATGCAACATAACTCACAGCCGACTGTGACATCTCGCTCCCCTCACCAAATGCTCCACAATAAGGGGAATGAATGACTTGCCTTCACCCCTAGTCAGGGATCCAGAGGTGCCTTCCTTTAACCTCCTGCCACCTCACTACCTTCATCTTTGGACGCACAAAATCCCACCATTCCCTTCTCCAAAGTTGCAAAATGGCCAGCAGCGCTGTCAATATATAAGTCGCCCTCTCCACTGCCAACCCAGTTAGCACTAAATCCACAAAATTTGTCATATCTACCAAGATATTCGCCATCACCAATGGAAGCCAACACCCACCTGTTCAGCAACCACCAAAATCACTGTAGTGAACCCTCGCACTATCCCTGACCATCCTAACCAGGCATGCAAATTGGGTCAGATCGGGTTGAGATTTTGCATTAAAAATGAATTTGAATCAACCCTAACATGACTCGATTTTATGGCAAGAGATCATCCCGAACTCCCAAAAATTCACCCCATTTGCACTCCGAATCCTAACACACCGAAGGATAACCAATACATTAAGAGTCGATAGTGTGATCTTTGAACACCACGAGCCACCCTACGTTGTCTTTCACGATCGCATCCAGTCGGCATAACCCTCCTTTCCATGATATGATCCTCGTTCTACTCTCACCACATCCTACAGCTTCACTAAGTGCTCTTCATGCTTCCCTCTCTTCATCCAGAGGAGCATCAAAATCCCTCCCAATATCATCAAGCGCGAAACCATGTGCACATCCTCCGCGGTCAACATAATCTCTTGTTGCGATAAACTGAATATCCTAGTCAAAGCCTCGAAAGTAGATCATCAATGCCAGCAGCACCTCCTAGTCCCTATATACAGAGGCTCTGGCCATTTGCATCCGCACTCCCACCTTCCAACTCTTAAAAATGTTTTAGAAGGATGGAAACTACACCTTTGAAAATTACTACTCCCACCACCCAACTCCAGAGTCAACAGCGACCCAGATGGAACCGTCGCCTCTTCATCTCCTTCCACAAGCCCCAACATGACTCCACTATTGCAGCTCCCACTGGGATCTGCTCCTTATCATGTTCACCATTTTCGGCAACTCAAATTGAAACCTCTCCACTTTCGCCTCTCTCCCATGCCTGCTATCCATGCCACAGCTGCCACCTCCCTCCCAATGCAAATATCACTTTCACTAACCTATGTGTTCAAACAACCACCCTCTTGCCCCCACCACATTTTATTCTCACTTCATCAAGGATCCTCGGGTTTTGTAAACCAACACCCTTGATATGATAGTGCCTCCTAGGGCATCAATTTCAAGGGGGTGCTAAGAAATTATCATCATTCAACACGGATCTGTAAATTTATTTTTTTATTTTTTTACTTTTTTGAGAAAGGTGATTTTATTGATTAAGGAACAAACATACAGAAAAAGATGAAGGGGACAAGTTGCCCCCCATCAACGTATGATGCACATATATATGGTAACACAAGGGATAAACAATCTCTACACCTCAGCCAACAGCCCTGGACCATCGATAAGGCAAGACTCTTCCATACATCTATAATATGAAGAGCTAACTCACATGCACATGCCACACGGGGGTGCAATCTCACGCATGCAACCCAACAGTCAAGCAGCCTCCAACTAGTATATATGCTAAATCATTCATTGCTGCTCCTTGGAACGTGCTTACAAGAAGGGGCTAATCATTGTTCTAGCTAGAAGGGTGATTAGCCCCTCTAGCTAGTATTTCCAAAATAAAGTTGGCCAATCACCTAGCTCTCAGGCTCAATCTCTTAAAGAATTATGATTCAACCTGAGGGTGGTAAATACTATGGGTGCATTTGGATTGCCAGAATCAGGCACTGGAATCAAGATGTGATTCCAATACTGCCCGATTCTGGCATTCGGTTAAAAATAATCAAATCAAGGGGCAGAATTCACACGGGGGCAAACTCGGAGGGGGGAAATGCCAGAATCTGTTTCCCCTCCCAAGAGGTGGTATTCTGATTCCACCCCAGTCATAATCTGTAGTTTTTGTCATCCCAGCATTGTCTGAACCATACCAACATTCACAGCATCATATCCTAAGGTTGTTCATCCACAGCAGAAGTTGGCGAAGTCTGTGTTGATAGTATTTCTCATCATTGCTGTTGATTCTCAGTCATATTAGCTTGTAAAGCAATTTTAGTAAAGACTAAAGACTTCACAACTTCTACTTCAGTATTACAAAACACAACAAAAATAGTAGAAGATGATTCACATTCAGGCAAAACCCAACTGAGGTAAACCTGTGTAGTAAATATAGCAAGCAAAAATATCATATGCTTCCAGGCAATAATAGTTGCCAACACATCAATTTATCTAAAATATTGGACTTATGAAGGAGAAACTCTGCACTCTAGTACAAAAATCGATCAGCTACTTGTACAAAGAGACATGGCCGCCCTACAGCTTACCACTCTTCGTTCCACCCTTCAACTCCCACCCCCACCTTTCTATTCCTCATTGTAACACAAACCAAGAATGGCAGTGATTATTGCCTGGAATCATGGAAAAAAAAAAGATATGGTTTTAACATATGTTACCTTTTAACACTGAGATGAGTGGCGAAATTCTGGGAAGTTATCCATCTCAAGTGCTCCCCAATCCAGAATATCAGACAAATCTTTGGAACAGAGCAACAACAAAAGCCGTTGTCAGAAGAAAAAATTGCTCTCTGTAGCTAACTCTATCAGCAAAAGTAACATAAAACCCCATTTTGATAGACAGAAATATTATCAGGGATTATCAAAGGGAGCCCAATTAATCGGCATTTTTCTTGCTCCTAAAGTTCTCCTTCAGTGCTGCAAACTTCTTCTTACACTGGTTCACCGTCTTCCCAGGAACTGCAGTAGCAACTCGTTCCCAACGCTGGTTAGTCTCCTTTGGGAATGTTTTTAGAGCCTGAATGAGTGCCCTTTCTTGAGTAGCAGACCACACATCATGTTCCGTGGTTGGAGAAACACCATTTAGAACAGACCCACCTTCGGGAATATTGTGGCTCCCACCACTTCCGGAAGGCTGCTCGAGTGCTATTTTAGGAGCACCATTGACAATCGCATCAGCAGCCACACCTTCCAATTCATCTCTGCTTGTAAGAGGCGATGCAATGGACGGTGCTGGCTTTCTCTTTTCAAGGAAGGAATCAAAAGCTTTGGTGGGGTCAGGCTTCTGAAGAAGAACCGTTTTTGTCGCCTTAAGAATCTCTTCTACTGATCTCCCAGTGCCAATGTACTCCGATATCACTTCCCATCTCCGAGATGTTCCCTTTGGATATTTCTGCATGCCTTTCCTCAACATCTCAACCTCCTCTCTGCCCCATGGTTTTTCTTTCTTCTCATAACTACTTAATGGGTTTTCCGTCTTGACTTGTGCAGCAACCCCATTTTCATTTTGCGGGTTCTTCTCGTCCTGCCTCATACCATTTGTCTTACTCTTATCACTTCCTAGTGCATCTTTCAGAATTTGTGCTCGCTGAGTCCCTTCTTTGCGTTCAATTTCATCACTTAGTCTCCTTAGCTGCTCTGTTTCGAGGGCCATGCATAAACTCTCCACGTCATTCTCAGAGAGATCAAGCAAGTTCTTGGATACTACTGGTGCTGATAGAGTGCGTAAGCGGATCCTTTCTTTGCGCAAAAGTTTCTTTTCTTTTTCTTTCAGCTTCTTCTGATTCAAAGCTGCCTCAGCTGCGCGTTTGTCGTCCTCCTCTTTCTGCCGCCTCTCCTCTTCGGCAGCTCTTACGGCCTCTTCCTCCTGTAGTTTCTTTGCCAAAAACTTGGCCTCCTTTCTTCTCTGCTTTTCAGCTTTTTCTTCTTCCTTCCTCTTAAGAATCCTCATGTCCCTCTTATAAGCATTGTCGACAAGAGCACGTACACGCACATATTCTTCCCTCCGCGCTTTTTCTCTAAGCTTTGCATTCTGCCTCTCCATCCATCTTTTATGGTCACGAGACTCAGCTTGCTCAAGGTCAAATTCATCCTCATGTGGGGACTCTCTCCAGCTCTTAAAGCCATACCAAAAATTATAAAAGCTGTCCACTTCCGACAATGGGGTATTCTCTTCGCCTAGAGTTGGAACTGGTTGGTTAACTGACCATCGCCCATTCCTCATAAAAGCCGGGCCAAATACCTTGAAGAAATCCTGCGGAGCACACTCAGTCGGGATTTCATCGTCAAACTCATCTGTGGAGTCATAAATCCTTCTCTTCACGGGATCCATCAGAACCTCATAGGCTTCTTGAATGGATTTGAAATGATTCTCTATCTCATCCTTTTTCGCTTGCTTTGCGGCCTCGGTTTCCTCGGCAAGTAGAAGAGCAGCCTGTTTGTCAGGGTGATGCTTTAAGGCAGTCTCACGGTAGCACTTTCTTATCTGTTCCTCTGTGGCGAGAAAACGCAAATGACCCAATCCTAACAATGCATAATGGTCTTGTTGTTGGCCTTCGGCGCCTGATTTCTTTTTCCCTTTACTGCTATATGAATCTGAAGATGGCAAATAAGCATGACCTTTATCATATGCCACACTCTCATCATCGGCATCGGCATCTTCTTCCTCAAATAAACCAAGAAGTTTAAGTACGGCGGAATGAAATGCAAGTCCAGCAGGTTCAAAATTCAAAGCTTTCACAGGATGGCAATTTGATGAAACAAAGATTGGCTCCCCATCAACAATCTCTTCCGAATAAGTAATTAGCTGGAAATTCATTTGGGCATCCATATTATTTACTGAATAATCTCCTGACACCCAAAAAGTTGACCAGGTGGCTCAAGTCAGAACTTCAGACAATGACAACGTAAACCCCCCAGTCTTCAGACTTGAAACCTCAAACATAAACAGTCACCCCAACTCCATACAGGACGAGCAATATGCCAGATTCCAACTGCATTTTAGATAAATGACATCACGATCCAGGAACATCAAAAAAAAAAAAAAAACACGATATAATAAATTCTAAGAAATCCAACGTTACAGGCAGAATCATAGATGAAATGGTTTACATCAAAAGATTTCTGCTAAAGGCCTGAAGTTGAATACCATTCCATCCATACCACATAATTTTTTAAACATAAAGAAACCCACAGATCATTGAAACAAGCAGAGGCCATATTATAAACAATAACCATGTCAGGAATGCCTATAAGATATGGATGTTGAAGATATGAACACAGGGAAGTTTTAGATTTTTTTTGTAGGAATTATTTGTATATATTTATACAAATCTATACCATTCAAAAAAATATTTATATAATCCTACTTCATTCCTATTAGTTTATAGTTCTATATATGTTTTCCATTTATAATTTTAGGAACTACAAATAAGACGCACATAACTTCATCAGCATGCCAGTTTTCTTCATTCTCCATGACTGACACCAAAAAACATATCATGTGCCGAAGCAACATGGCTGCACATAAATAAATTTTTTTTTTTTGAACGATAACTGAACATGAATAATCAAAGCCATTTTTCAATTGGCAAATTAAATTCTAGTTGCATCTATCTGGATAGTAACTTTTTATAATCAGAATTTTCGCAGAAAATACCTTCACTCAAAATATAACTAATCATACAAAAACATAGTTAAAAGGCTAGAAGTCAAAACCCAATAGACCAAGTCTGACTTGAACATCTTGCGGCTGTTCGATTCTCTCTTTAACATTTTTTACTCCCACTCACTGAGAATTTACTCTCAGTCACTCAATTCACAAGTCCCAGCCGAACAAAACAATTCACCGACGAGATTAAATTCGAGAAGAGCCACGGAGATTTTAAACCATCAGTCACACACTTATAGGAAAGACCTATACTCATTAGTCATTACACTAGATACCAAATAAATCAACAGAACAGAAAATCAAGAAAACTAAAAAAATGCAACATCACAATCATGAAATAACAATCAAAATGATAGCTGCCAAAGTGGGAAGCAAGTGCAAGAAGCGGTGCGAGAAGCAAAAGTAGGAAGCGAGGAGTTTAGACAAGCAAAAATACAGGAAGCGGAAATGCTCTAAAGAAAGTTAAGAGAAAATATGTGTGAAACCTCATTGAAAGTCAACATAAAGCAAGTAATAAGCCACATTGGAAGCGGAGAAGAAGTACATAGAAATAGTATAGTAGGATTATACAAGTAGGGGTTTCAATGGACCCAGACGGTCCGATGGATAGTCCGAATCCAAACCTCAATAGACAGGATATATGCACATTAGAAGGATCCAGGGACATATGACCCTTTTCATAAGATCCGAAAAAATTCGGATCATGATCCAGACATGGCAAAAAAATCTGATGGATAGTCACGATCCAAAGTCCTTTTACTAAAATACCCTCAAAATATTTCTTATATTAAGTCTTAAACGAGGGGTATTTTCATAAAAATGAACTAAATATTGCTTAGCTTATGACTTTCCACTTCCCCCCTTTTCAAGACATCTTTTTCTCTTCCTTCCCTCATTCGGTTTTTCTTCATGCAAACTTTCCACTCACCCTCAACAAGAATTAGTTACTAGAAAGTTTTATCGTCACGCACCCTCGAACATTGGAGTACTTTTCAACAATAAAATCCTATTCTTCATCAAAATCATGGATTGTTATTAGATATAGTGACTAATTCTTTTCTGAATTGAGGAAGTTTAGGAGTTCATTTCAAATGAAGAAAGCTGAGATTTTTTTCCGTTTTGTGAGTAGGATCTACTAGGACACTCCAATGGACGGTCCGATTTGAAATGGATCGTGACCGGGACACAAGAAGTAGGATCCGAAGAACACTCCGAATCCGATCCGACCGATAAGGGATTTGAATGGATCATGACTAAGACATGGGTGGATCCGATCCGAAGTGGATCCGTTGACACCCCTAATTATGGGAGATTAAGAATGGCTACTAAAGGTAAGGATTACAACTAGAAAAGAATACTTCATGACTAATAAGAATTATAAGTTTTCGAAATTTACAGTTCCACGTGTTTTATTCATGTGTATTTAAAGTTAAGTTTATGGAACAAAGATCCACATAATTTTTATTCGAAACTTAAGATGAGTTTTCAAGTTTTAAATGCACTCTTTTTTACATACATTCCATCAAAATTATCAAAAGGAGAAAATCTTCTTTTAGGAAGAAATAATCACCTAAACAAGAAGCGTGCTCTTAATTAAGAGGAAATGCATAGGAAGCGTCTGGGAAGCGTGTTTCTCCTAAATTTGGGAAGCGAGAAGAATTTAGCTTCCAAAGAGAGTTTCTGGGGAAGCAAGCTTCCCATCCAACAAGGAAGTTTCCGGTATTTAAATTCAAAACCATAAAACAAAAACCACATCACAATACGACAGACCCTAATACTAAACGTCGTCAACAGTCAGACAGAAAAAGGAAGATATTCAAATATTCATTCCACGACAATAAACTCAAACAGAAAATAAAAACCCTAAATCTATCCCATCTTAAACTTTCAACGGTGAGATCATCGGAACAAGTAATGAAACATGGCCCACATCCTAAATCAACAAATTCAATAAGAAAAACAAGCGCAATCATACAAATATGGGAAAAAAATCAGAAAAACAAAACCCAAAAAACACTAATCTTTGATTTCAATACTTCAACCATAAAAATTATAAATGAAACCAAAACCCCACATCTCAAACATACAAATCGAATGCTAAATTTCAAAGAGGAAAACAAAAACTCCGAAACAAAGAGGAAAACAAAACCCGAATGCTAAATTTCAACACTGCAATCATTAAAACAAGAAACCAAACAGAAAACCCTTATCCCAAACCAACAAATCCAATGAAAGGAGAAAAAAAAATCACAAAGCATAGAAAACAATCCGAAAAATCTCAACTCTCGATAACATATTCATATGGAGGGAAAAAAGCCAAAAAGCCAATCCCAGACCAGCCAATTCAATCAGAAAAACAGAACCAAAAAAACCCGGTTATCACACCTTCAACAATATAATCGTGAAAAAAAAACATAAACAATGAAAACCCACATGCCAGAACACCAAAATCGATCAAAAACAAAACCCCAATACCACACCTTCAACAATATAATCGTGAAAAAAAAACATAAACAATGAAAACCCACATGCCAGAACACCAAAATCGATCAAAAACAAAACCCCAATACCATACCTTCAACAATATAATCGTGAAAAAGAAAGCATAAAAAATGAAAACCCACATGCCAGAACACCAATATCGATCAAAAACAAAACCCCGATCATAACCCACATAAGTACGCCAGCAAACACATGAGCAGGAAAAAAAATACCATCAGATGAAGCATGATATTGGAACCAAAATAAAGTCTTGGATCGAGCTCGATTTTAAATGGAAAAATAAAATAAAATGAATGGGAATATATTCTGATACACGTACCGGGTAATCAAAGAAACCCAGATGCCAATGAGTCCGAAAAATTGAATTGGAGATTAGAACAAACGGAGACACCAAACTAATCTAGGGCATGAAAGGAAAGATAGTAGCAGGAAATCAGAGAGGGAAGAAAACAGCTGAAAAGTGAAGAAAAGAGAGACAAGGGTTTTTAGTGGCTGCTCTCTTTTTTGTTGTGGGATAGAATTCAATAAGGAAGGCGAGTGCGAATACTAATATCTAGGGCACAAGGGTACGTTGGGCATTATAGAAAAAAAGGGAAGGTGCATGCGTATAGAGGTGGGCACGTTGCCTAGTTTGGACTTTGGAGAAATGGTGCCCATATTCACAAGGGAAGTGATTTTAGCACTCTTAGTCTTTTGATATGTGGCGAAAGCTTCTTGTCTTTTAGTGCTAGAAGGGCAGTCAAAAGGCTATTTACAGTTCCCATAGAGCTCTCACAATGCTAGTTAAACACAACAACGACAAGAAGCTTTCGCCACTTATCAAAAGAGGGGAGTGCTAAAATCATTTCCCTATTCGGAATACTATGTTTCAATAACACCCATTACTTATTGCCTCATAGCCAAACACTACTTACCACTATTCTCCCATGTAAATACAGGCAATTACAATGCTCGTCTTCTCCACGTTAACAACTTATTCCACTACTCTCCAACCACTATAAATTCCCCGACTCCGTGCGTAGTAGTCTAAGGGTAGTTTAATGCAATATAGACTTGTAGAGTAGGGTAATAAGTAGGGGGTGTCATTATCGATACAGAGAGAAAAGAGGGGGGGTAGAAAAAAGAGAGCACAATTCCGAATACTTTTCGAGTCAAATTCCATCGTTTTTGTGGAAGTCTGCCTCAAAGTTATAAGGAGGGGACAAGTATTTTACCGTAGACATGGAATGATTACTCTAGAGACATCTGGGAGTCTCGGGGGAGTTCACTGCAATATTAGTAGAGTTCACTGCAATATTAGTAGCCAAGCAAAAAATGGCATCCCGAAACCAGACTGAATTCCAATGGTGGCTAGGATTTTGTGCAGCCAAACACAATATAAAAAGAGGAATGGTAGATGTAAGAGTGCCCTTGCGTAAAGGGCTGAAAAAGGCCCTTGATTGGATCCATATCATTAAGTGCCAATTGAGTTTACTTTTTCAACTGTTTTTAAAAGGTTACCAAAAATGACGCGCATCCAACAAGGGTTCTTTTCCGGTCCTTTATGCAAGGGCACTCTTGCATCTATCATTCCTCATATAGGAAACTTCAAGACTTCTAATCTAGAGAATTTATATGATGGGTGACCGTGAAAACACATGAAGTCTCAAATACAGCCCACTTTTTTTTTATGATCCAAACCGTTCATCTGTTTGGGCACAACATAAATAGGTTGTGCCCCAAAAATAGTTCCATAGGATGATCCTAACCCTCCCATCTGAACTGATTTGAATATGGAGATTTCCAAAAATCATTTATGGAATCTTCTACATATCGGAGGGTTAGGATCATCCTATGGAACTGATTTTTGGGGCACAACCTATTTATGTTATGTCCAAACAGATGAACGGTCTGGATCATAAAAAAAAAGTGGGCCATACCTACTTTTTTTAGACTTCATGTGTTTTCACGGCCACCCGTCATATAAATTCTCACTAATCTAACCTAATAATATAATAATATATAAGTAAAACAGAATCATGCACTCTGTGAATGCGCCACGTGACAATCCTTCTGTATGCAGCTATCGTAATATGTTGCTTGCTATCTCACGAATCCTCCAAGATTGAAGCCATCCTTTTGCATTCCACCACTCCAAGTTTTCCCTGATATTCCAGACGATTTTCACGAAATTAATTGCCCGAGACCTTTCTAATAGGGCTGATAAAGGGGATGAGCCTTTTGCATATTCATTCATTTTTTCCTCTTGCAGGGGGGGGGGGGGGGGGGGGAGGACTCCCAACTTCCCAAGGTTCTTTTTTTCTCTCTGTCAAGGTGCGCTTTTTGCCTCCTTTGTGATTTTTTTTTCTCGTGGAAATTCTTCACTTATGTCTTATTTTTAAAATATATTTAATCATCTCTAGCCTCTATTGTTTTTTTAATCGATTTTGATGCCTTTTGCTTCATGATATCAAGCCTCTATGTTTTTTTAATTGTTTTGGATGGCTTTAGTTTTCTTTTCTTTGTTGTGATATAGATCCTAATATTCGATGACTGCGGTAGATGACTTAGATATAGATCCTAATTTCCAATACTGTTAGATATGATCTTTAGCCTCTATGGTTTTTTTAATCAATGTAGATGACTTTGGCTATCTTTGCTTTGTAGCAATTTAGATATAAACTTCATAAACCAACTTTTGATTCCTTTTTATTCGCCACCGCCAAGCACAATCCCCTCCGTCATTCATGTCTTACGTTTTTGTGGTTTTTGGGTGATATCCCCAAATATCTTTTCCTATCCTTCACCCTCTCCTCCTCGGCTGGTGTTGAGTCCTTCGATATTACTTACTGTTGGATGTGCCCCGGTTGATATTTCATGCGTTCTTTGCGTAGGTTCATGTAAGTGGTATGTGTAAGTATTCGATTTTCCGTGGGGTTTTTTCCATACATTAATTTTACATATTATTACTTCAATTGCCTTTTGTTTTCTTTGTTTTTTCCATTTTCTTTTTGTGTTTTGAGGTTTTCTCCCACTGTCTGAGACCCATCAAGACAAGATGAGTGAATTGGGATGTTGTTCAATTGATTTTGATTTTTTTGGTGCTGCTTCTACCCATAAATCCTACAAAATGCTGTCTGTATTATCTCCCTATTACTGATTTTTATTTCATATGTTTATCTCCATACATTAAAAGGAAATTATATCCCTTCCATCTAACTAATTTTTCCGTTCGCTTCATTTGATTCTTTGTTTTTCCTTGTCTTTCGCTTCCGTGGTCTCCAGTAAAACACGAAATTCGAACAAAATTTTGAGGAAAATTTTTCCTTATGGCTATGTTCACTTGCCTTCTTGAGAAAGGAAAGGAGAAGAAAGTAACCCAAATTTTCCTATGATTGGACATGATTTGACATTTTCCGCCGTTCACTTGTTTTCTCGGGAAAGCAGAATTACACTAGTGGAAAATATAAATAATGACGTGGAAAACCAACTTTCTTGCACTTTCCCTCTAAATTTTCTCACCAAAAGGATGAGAAAATCACTTTCCTGAGAAAACCACTTTGCCTTCATACTTTCTTTTCCTTTCTCGGCAAGTGAACAACAGAATTTTCTCACAAAATGGAATTTTCTCATGGCCTGTTCAGTTGGCGCAGGAAACGGAAAGGAAAAGGAAATGACGTGGCAGAAGGAAACGGAAAGGAAAAGAAACTGCTAAGAAAGCAGTAAGAGTGCGCATTCAGTTGCCAGGAAACGAAAAAGAAACAGTAAAGAAACAACAGGAATGTGCATTCAGTTGCCAGGGAAACGGAAAAGAAACATCACAGAATATGTTCTTTACCACATAGGATTCCATTTTAGGTGGAAATGTTAAAAATAAGTGGTGGAAATATCATTTTCTATGAGAAATTATACGGAGTTAATTTGTATTTTTTCAGGTAAAAATATGGGCAAGCAAACATTAATAATTAAGAAATCAAGGTACTTATTGGGAACAAAAAGGCCATGTTTGGAAATGTTGAAAAAATATTCCATGGAATATTTGTGGGGTCAGTTGTGAGAAGGGCCGGAGAGGGAGAAACTTGAGAAGGTCGGTTGAGGGTAGCATGAAAAGCTATTAAAATAAGGAAAATAAAGGGCCAATTTTATACATGTATTCTTCTTTCACCAATTTTTAGGGATTTCTTATGCTCTCTTCACTCCTGCCTTATCCTCCGAATATTCCATGGAATACTTCTTCATGGTTGCCAAACATGGTCGAAGTGTAATAACACGCTTAAAACAAATGAAGGATGGAGTGGACCCTAGTACCATATAAAGCATAATGAACACGATCAAGCATAATGAAGGCACTTTGTGGGCTTAGGGCTCCAAATGTGACACATCAAAGGAAATTAAGGATCGACAACACATTTTGTGGGCACCCACTGTTTTGTGAGCAACGGCTTGATCCATCGAAGCCTCATGGACCCCACTGTACACAAGAAACACCTTAATGCTATTGAATCGTTGATCTTCTGGGCCACCACAATCCATGATCACGATACATTTAATTGGGTTCCACATCAAATGGATTATCATAGCTACCTGATCATGACTTGTCATTGGAGACTGAGGAAGTTTGAACAGAAAGTAAAAACTCCTTCACTGCTTAAATTAAACTGACTGTCATTTGAGTTGGTTCCCAATTCATTCTTTTTCTTTTATCTCACACACACACAGAGAGAGAGAGAGCACTATGTAGTACTAAAAGTGATGCTTTCAATGATAAAATCTTTTCAAAGAACTTAGGTTCAAGCATCTAAGAAAGTACTATGTAGGACAAATGTTTGAGAAAGCTCAGAAAGACTGCAGACCCTATAAATGGATGTTTCACATGCCCTCTTCTCTTGTAATCCTGAGAAGTGTGAAACCATGTTCAGATTCATTGAAGTCCGATAAATCTAGGTGGAAGACTCAATCCTCAATCACCAAAAAAGCCCTATGCCAAGCCAAAAATACTAAGAAAGAGAGAATATGATCAGCATCAAAGAGCAAATACACTTCCTCTGCAACAAATCCATTTACCCATTTCATCTCCAATTTAATTTTCTCTTCTGCATAGTGTAAAGACAGTTTTAATATTTCTCCCCAGCTTTTTGAAATATGTGTCAAGGTAACATTACAGGTTACACCATGGCAAATCATGACCATTGCTACTAGGCAACCCACTGTATTCATTGGGCTTGAATTTTGTAGTAGTTACCAAGTAGATTCGGAAAGCCTAAGATTTTTTAAAAACCCTATGCCATAGTTTGCCACTTATTGCAAAATTAAGTTGCCTCCAGGCAATACAAAACAAAATATAAATATCAACCAACTTTACTAAAAAGCAAAGTATAAATATCAACCAACAATTGAACAGTCTTTTCATTCACCAAAGAGTTGAGTGGGCTTCTTTCTTATGACTCGTGAAATACTGACTTTGCCTACCTTCCACAAGAAAGTAATCCCTTAGAAAGCTCAGAAAGGGCCTAAAAATTGTAAATGGCATCAACTCACTAAAAATAACTAACAAGTAGCAACTAACAATGCTGTGATATCACCCATATGTGTTCTTCCATTTGCACAGATCATATGAGTGAGGAGATACTGGAATAGGGAAAAACCTTCAGAAATCAAGAATGTCCCCTAGCAGCAAGCTAAGAGAACCTATCCCAGTTCAGTGGTATTGTGGCCTTCAACCTGGGAAGCTTGTTTAAATGGGCATACCTTTTAGACATACCTGAAAGCAAGAAACGTCGACTCGATAAAGAAATAAGATTAAATGGCAATTTTGAATAATACTTATTTTAATTGTTCCCAAAGTAATTATCATATATGCTTAAAATTCTTTCTCGTCCCTAGCATGGAAAGATTAAGTTCAGCAAATGAATGGACACCCGTCTAGGAAATATAGCCATATAAGCAACAAATATTTCTTGCAAACATATGCAGCGACAAACAGACGAAATATACCAACTCACATGCAGTACATTAGAAGACACATTTTACATAGCTGAAAGTCAAACGCCTACAGAAAAAAAAAGTTCCATATAAAACACTATCATTCTTTACACGGTGGATATCAAGGACGGAACTTCAACATCTCCACAATATTTGATCCTAAGCCCCCTAAGCCTACCAAATAGTCCACTAATACAAAAAAATACTCAAAAAAAACTTAAGAAGCAGATTTTAAAAGCAATATAATGGAACCAACAATAAAGAGGGAAACCCATGGTAACACCCTCTGTGGCACCACCTCTGCCCTTTCACTTCGCAACTCCTTTAGTTCCTCAACTCTTTCGCTGCTCCGATACCTGGCTCTCTCCAAATATGCGTCTAGCTGTGACTGAGCCTCCGCCAATGTCCCAAATGAGCGGTAGCATGCTCCACTAAATTTGTCAACTTGCTCATGGCACTATGGCCAAGTGTAGTAAATCCCAGGCCTCCTGCCATTAAAGACATCATAGTACTTCTGCTTCCCCATACTCACCTAACAAAAAAACCAACATATTTTCGATGAAAAGATATCAAAGCATCATCCAAATGTCAAAATAGAAATATGCACCGTCTGCCATTAACCGCCATCCAAATGTCAAAGATCCCATACAGATAAAAATAACTACCTCCATAACTACTAACATCCAAAATAAAAGCTACCACCTGTGGTACCCGGATCCCGCGAGAGGGGTGGGGCGCGAGCCGCCTCGCACTCTCTCTTGGTCTCTCGTTTCCACGCGATTGGCGTGTGCATTTTAATGTTGATTTGAATTAATCTTTCCTGTGAACTTGGGATCACTAAGGCAATCCGAATTCCACACGAAAGAGACTGACAGAGTCGCCACCTAGATGTGGGATCTAGGACCCGTAATTAACCAGAAATCTAGACTCGCTACCTGGTTACGAGAATGGAAGGTATGGGGAGTTATCCGCCACATGCACCATTCCTGCCCGATAATCGGTCTTCGATTCCAAAAGCTAACTCTTTTAAATTTATTTTAAATGGCTCATTCAACTCTATGTTAATGTGCGAACTAAGTGACATGCATCCTATGATCTAATTTCAATGAGAATCCTAAATGTGTATCTTGATTTATTAATTTGTCTGGATTCAATCTAAGTGAAAGTTCTCCTAGAATTCTAATTTCATGGAAAGTCCTAAGTGATTTGATTAAGTATTTACAAGAAAATTAATATACAAAACACCACAATTTGTTGTGGTGCCGACTCGCGGGTGGTATGCCATCAGACATCCAAGCTGCCTACGTACCCAAGCCTCACTGGGATCAGAGTCGACGTAGTTCGGTGCACCTAAGCTAAGCTACTTATGCCTAACTCAACTAGGACACCGACCTAGACGGGATTGACTGTTTCAACAGTTTTAGGAGAAGTTATTTAATTCAAGTTGAGGATTTTATTATCTTAGGATTTCATCTAAGATGCTATATGATTCTCATCTAAATGCAAATGGTCCCTTAGACTAATGCAGGTTTGCCTACATCCTAGTTTACTAGGCTTGTCCTAGGGAAAGATTGGGTGACTAGTGTAACTAGACCTATGGCACGGTTGCTATACATAGCAAACGTCCGTGATGAGGCTGGACTCCTAACTCTAGGACTCCCTAAAACCTAAGACTCCCTAAAACTTAGGACACGACACGACACCGGTGTTCCTAAATTGGGCTCTAAGGGTCCTTACGACGGAAACCGTAATCCAACGGTTCCGAGAGACACGAGGTGAATCGATTTCAGTTCTTGAGGTTAGTGAAAAAAGGGATGGAAGAGATGATGAAATAGTGTGAGGGAATGAGAAAGATGGAGAAAGGTGCGACTGAACTTGGGAGTGCCAAATTGCCTACGTACCCCGCGATGGGGATCAAGCCACACGTAGTTCCGCTGGGGAGGTTGCTTGGATTTTGGAAAACAGGATTGGTATTTGGATCAGGAATCGGGTTTGTATTTGAGCATTGGACTTGAGATTCAGAAACATTGATTTAGCAATGGGATTTTGGAATTGGGAATTTGCATCAAAGAATTGAGCATATAGGAATCATCAAGGGTTTGAATTTTGGGAATTCAAAATGGGCGGGCTTATGAGATTCGGCCAAATGGATTCAGACATGCGACTCAGATTGTGTTGGGATATGACTTGGTTAGGCAAAAGGGAGGAAGTTCTATTAGGTGTAAAAGGGCATTAGTAGAATAGGGGAATGACTCGGTTGTGACATGGAAGGCCGCAACTTGGTCGAATGCGACTCGGTTGCATTGGGATGGGTTGATTAAGGAATTGGATTGAGTCAACTAAGGGGAGAGTCCAATCAGTTAAAGAGGTTGAGCATACTCGACTAGAGAGTTGGGTCAACTCGACTAGGGAGGTTGGCTAGAGTTGACTCAGTTGAGCTGGGTTGGGATCCCACTTGGTTGGATTGTATTGGGGCGATTTGACTTAAGCTGCAGGTGGCCTGGCTGGGTTAGATTTAATGTAACCAGATTTATCGATAAATGGTGTGCCTTAGTGAGTGGACAAAGGTATGGCTTGGGTTGATGTGACTCGGTTGAGTTGTGCTAGGGTCAGGTTAGGTGGGGTTAATGGTTTAGTTGGATTGGATTGGGTTAATGGTCAAGGTCAAGTGCGGGTTGACTTGGCTTAGACTGGATTGGAACGGGTTGAGCGCGGATTGGGGTGCGGCTTGAGGTTTGGGTGGTTGGAGTATCTTAGGAACCAATAGGGCAAAGTGGCTCTTAAGGGGAATGAATTAATTGGGCCGAATGGGCCCGATGGCCGGGTTAATTGGGTTGGCCGGGTCTATTGTAGGGGTGTATGAGGGTACTGTTGGGTGGATGAATAAAAGACATGTGGTGTATGATGTGTGGCTATGGTTATAGGGTTTAAGGCTTATAGGTATGGGGTTTAGGTGTGGTTAATGGTTAGGTTGGATTGGGTTAATGGTTAGGGTCAAGTGAGTCGGGTCTAAGTTAGGAGCAAACCCGAGACTAGCCATGGTCTAACTAGGAGGAAGCAGGGTACAAACCAGGGTGCGGACCAGGGTGCACCAGGGTGCGAACCAGCAGGGAACCAGGGTGCGAACCAGCAGGGGAACCAGGGTGCAACCAGCAGGGAACCTGGGTGCAACCAGCAGCGAACCTGGGTGCGAACCAGCAGGGAACCAGGGTGCGAACCAGCAGGGGAACCAGGGTGCAACCAGCAGGGAACCTGGGTGCAACCAGCAGCGAACCTGGGTGCGAACCAGCAGGGAACCAGGGTGCGAACCAGCAGGGGAACCAGGGTGCAACCAGGAGGGAACCTGGGTGCAACCAGCAGCGAACCTGGGTGCAACCAGGGTCTAACCAGAGTGCGAACCAGCAGGGAACCAGGGTGCGAACCAATATCGAACCAGGGTGCGAACCAGTAGGGAACCAGGGTGCAACCAGCAAGGAACCATGGTGCAACCAGTAGGGAACCAGGGTGCAACCAGCAGGGGAACCAGGGTGCGAATCAGTAGGGAACCAGGGTGCAACCAGCATCGAACCTGGGTGCAACCAGCAGCGAACCTGGGTGCAACCAGGGTCTAACCAGAGGCTAACCAGGGGGAAAACGGACCCTACATGCTTCCTAACATGGTTTTTCTTTTAAAGTAAAAGATATGCATGAAAACAGACCCTACATAGAATTGAAATAAATGCCTACCTCTTTGGAAACCCACTTTGTGTTTGATTTTTCTTTGATGTTAATTCCTTGAAGATGATTCCTTGCTTGATAATGACTGCTTTTGATATATATCACCCAACGTATAAAATCACCCGATCCGGCAAGGATGGCCGAACCCTTGAAGAGATGAGGGAGAGGGATGAATTTTCTAAGAGAGGGGTTCTTTTCTTCTTTTTGTTGGATGGTGGGATGAGAGGGTATTTATAGGAGAATGGGATAGGAGGTTAGGTGAGGTTAGGTGAGGTTAGGTAAGGTTAGGTGAGGTTAGGTGGTTAGGTGAGGTTAGGTGAGGTTAGGTGAGGTTTGGATGGTTAGGATGAGAGGAGAGGTTAGGTGAGGTTAGGTGAGGTTTGGATGGTTAGGATGAGAGGAGAGGTTAGGTGGTTTTGGATGGTTAGACCCAGGTCAAGATCTGCCATTGATCTAACGATTTACGGAAATCGGGTCTCGGAATGGAATCAGGGTTCGGGCTATGAAGTGACCCTATCTTATTTTGTCCCGATTGATGATCCGTAAAGTCAGATCAAGATATTAATGACCTAAAACATATATTAGGTTATTGTTGGTTAAAGTAAAGCAAAATGTGGGTGTCTACAGATGCCCCTCTTTGGTAGAGACGACGTAGTCATCGAATACCAAAGTTAAAATGACAGAACCATTTTGCGTAACTTTAATCGACAAAGGAACCCCCTAAACACAATGCAACCTAATATAATGCAAGACCTTAGATGAAATCCTAGAATTGGAATGCAATAAAACAAACCCGCTGCGGTGCCGCTGGCAACGAGAGAAATGGGATACCATTTTCAAATGGATTTTCGGAGGGAAAGGAATATCGCTTTTGAACAGCTTCAGAGGAAATGAGACGTCATTTTCAAATGGTCTCAGAGAGAATAATGGATGACTTTTGAAAGATTCTTAATGAAAATGCAGCATCATTTTTGAATGGGCTTGGGCAAGATAAAATACCGTATTTATACGGATTCCAAGGAAATGAGACATCATAGTTGTATGATGTTCAAAGGGTATAAGAGATCATTGTTGTATGGACTTGAAGAGAATGAAATACCGTATTTGTACGGATTCCAAGGAAATGAGACATCATAGTTGTATGATGTTCAAAGGGGATAAGAGATCAAAGTTGTATGGACTCGAAGAGAATGAAATACCGTATTTGTACGGATTCCAAGGAAATGAGACATCATAGTTGTATGATGTTCAAAGAGGATAAGAGACCATAGTTGTATGGACTTGAAGAGAATGAAATACCGTATTTGTACGGATTCCAAGGAAATGAGACATCATAGTTGTATGATGTTCAAAGGGGATAAGAGACCATAGTTGTATGGACTCGAAGAGAATGAAATACCGTATTTGTACGGATTCCAAGGAAATGAGACATCATAGTTGTATGATGTTCAAAGGGTATAAGAGACCATAGTTGTATGGACTCGAAGAGAATGAAATACCGTATTTGTAAGGATTCCAAGGAAATGAGACATCATAGTTGTATGATGTTCAAAGGGGATAAGAGACCATAGTTGTATGGACTCGAAGAGAATGAAATACCGTATTTGTACGGATTCCAAGGAAATGAGACATCATAGATGTATGATGTTCAAAGAGGATAAGAGACCATAGTTGTATGGACTCGAAGAAAAGAGGCACCGTTCACAAACGGGCTCAAGGAGAAGACAAGACCATTCACAAATGGACTCGAGAAATGAGGCACCATTCACAAACGGGCTCAAGGAGGACGATACCATTCACAAATGGATTCGAGAAAAGAGGCGCCATTCACAAATGGGCTCAAGGATAAGACAAGACCATTCACAAATGGACTCGAGAAATGAGGCACCATTCACAAACGGGCTCAAGGAGAAGACGAGACCATTCACAAATGGATTCGAGAAATGAGGCACCGTTCACAAACGGGCTCAAGGAGAAGACAAGACCATTCACAAATGGACTCGAGAAATGAGGCACCGTTCACAAACGGGCTCAAAGAGGACACGAGACCATTCACAAATGGACTCAGAAAATGAGGCACCGTTCACAAACGGGCTCAAGGAGAAGATGAGACCATTCACAAATGGACTCAGAGAATGAGACACCGTTCACAAACGGGTTCAAGGAGAAGACGAGACCATTCACAAATGGACTTGAGAAATGAGGCCCCGTTCACAAACGGGCTCGAAGAATTTAGAGATTTTTTATGAACTTGAATTTGACGTAGGATTGGATTTTTTTTTATTTTTTTTTTTAATTAAAGATTTGGATTTGATAAATTTTTTTATTTTTGGAAAATGAGGTACCGTCCGCAAACGGGCTCAAGGAGAAGATGAGACCATTCACAAATGGCCTCGAGAACAGAGGCACCGTTCACAAACGGGCTCAAAGAGGACATTAGAGCATTCACAAATGGACTCAGAGAATGAGAAACCTGTTCACAAACGGGTTCAAGGAGAAGACGAGACCATTCACAAATGGACTTGAGAAATGAGGCCCCGTTCACAAACGGGCTCGAAGAATTTAGAGATTTTTTATGAACTTGAATTTGACGTAGGATTGGATTTTTTTTATTTTTTTTTTTAATTAAGGATTTGGATTTGATAAATTTTTTTATTTTTGGAAAATGAGGTACCGTCCGCAAACGGGCTCAAGGAGAAGATGAGACCATTCACAAATGGCCTCGAGAACAGAGGCACCGTTCACAAACGGGCTCAAAGATGACATTAGAGCATTCACAAATGGACTCAGAGAATGAGAAACCTGTTCACAAACGGGTTCAAGGAGAAGACGAGACCATTCACAAATGGACTCGAGAAATGAGGCACCTTTCACAAAAGGGCTCAAAGAGGACATGAGATTTTTCATGAACTTGAATTTGACGTAAGATTGGATTTGTTTGAATCGGGGATTGGATTTGATGAATTTTGGATTTTTTTTTTTTTTATTTTTTTTTTTGAACTCAATGAAATCGGGGACATTATAGATCGTGCCCAGTAAAGATATTGGAAACCAAGACTTTGACGAATGATGAGACGACCAACCTTATGAACGAAGAACCATTAGTAACAAGAATGGATTAGGAACACTTTTATGAAACTTCAACAAGATTTTTCTCAATGAGACTGTTGGTCTTGTCTTCTGGGGATTTTGATAACTGAAACCTTGAACAAGACATTTGAGATTGGTAATTTAGAACAATGGCTCTCTTGGATATAATCATGAAAAAGTGGGATTTGCCTCTTGACAGGTGTTTAGATAAACATTTCTTGACCAGGATAGTATTTAACTAACTGGAAGGAGATTCCGAATTTTAATGGTTCATCTTTCTGAGAAATTGGCTCAACCACCATTGCATCTGGGGCTCTTCCAAGCTTAAGGTGCCTTCCTGGGGTATGATCTTTTTACGGAAGCTGGGCTTTTTGATGTTTCTACTTCTGAACTCTTCTGAGTTGATCTTCTTTGAAATGTAGCTGTTTGACTAGATTCTCGAACCCTTTCAGGTATAATTGCAGGGAGCTGCCTAGGCCGGGCCTCCTTCACCAAGACAGTTACATCATTTGGACATAGGAACGACGATTGACTCTTTCTAAAGAGAAAACTTAGATGAAAGGCACTACTCAAAGGATTGAGCAGCCCTGAAGGAGTGAACTTAGAATGACAAAGATTGACTAACTACACTGACAGACACAGTAATGCTTCTGACTTAGTTAACGTTTTATTTGGTAAGTCTATCCTTTCGAGGAATGCTTTTTTTTTAAATCGTAAACACTGGACTTCTTCCTTGAAACAGTAATGCCTCAAGAATTTAATTACGACCCCTAAGATTGCTTAGCTTCAATGCACCCAGTTTTGAGGATGTCACTTGAATTTGCTTGAACTTCAGTTGATCTTCAGTCTTGATACCGGCTGTTGCCTTCTTATACTGATTCTCTTACCGTGACCAAGTCACCTCTTCAGGGTTTTTAACTTGGCGGACCGCGCTAGCCTTAACTTTTGCCTGAACCACCTTTCTAGGTTTTCGATCCAGCAGGCTATCCCCTTAGCTTTTGCCTAAGCCGCCCTTTCGGGTTTTCAACTTAGCAGGGGAATGATCTTAAATTTTGCCTAGACCGCCCTTTCAGGTTTTCAGTCTAGCAGATCTTCAAACTCCGTTATTTTTCTTATTCATCATCATTTCATTTTTTTTATTGTATCTCAGGACCTAGCTCATTAGTTCTGAACACCAGAAGGACTTTTATAGGTAGGATAGGGCTTTTCAAAGAATGGCTTAAGGCTCAACAAAGATTTCGACCGAACCTGTGAACAGGTCGCCTACATATCCCAAGGTAGGAATCAGGTCGTGTGTAGTTCAGGGCGAATGCCCCTAGTTTGAAGATAAATTGTTTGATTTTTTTTTTCCTTTTTTCTTTTCTTTCTGGAACAATTAACTTCTCTTCTTTTGGAACTTGTCCCTCTCTTTTTTTTTTTTGAAAGGATTGAATTTCTTTTCCTTTTTGAATCGACCGAACTTGGTTCAACCGAGTTGCCTACGTACCCCAGTATAGGGATCAGGTCTCGCGTAGTTCGGGGGAATGCCCCAAGTTTGATGGGTTTTCAAGAAAATTTGATTTAGGCTCGAAGGGTTTGCAAATCGGTATTCTTTTGACATTGGGTTTTGATTTTGGGATTTAATCGGCCAAAGGAGGCCTTTCGATGTTCAGATTGGGAATCGATCTAGGTTACTAGAGTCCCTCTGGTACTGATTATTTTTTTTTTCTCTTTTGTTTTTTTTTTTTTCGCGGAGTTTGACGGCATTTCCAGGTAAGAGATAATGGATCTTCTTCTTTCAAGATTCTAATACGTGCTTTTGACTTTCATAGAGCGAAACTTGTTCTTTGACATCCTCCATCTATGGATTCGTACTCTCGATATCTGATGATCACTTTTCATTGTTTGCTCTTGAACTTTTCATCTTGAATTTGTTGGCTTTATGAATTTGAGAACCAAGGTCATTGATTGGAAATATGAAAGTTGTTTCCACTCTATGCCCCTTGTATAGCATATATCTTCTCACTTTCTTCATTTTCTTTGAGCTTTCCATCTATGTCTTGCCCCTGGTATCGGTTGTAGCTTTTCTAGACAATCTTCTTATTCTTGAAATAATTTTATCAATTCTTCACACTCTTTAGAGGGTAATGTATTTTCAATCGGCATTCACTGAATCAAAGTTTCAGTGCCAGTGTTTATCATTTCAATTTCATCTTTGAAAGGTTGGGATTGGCGCTCCTCCTCTCGTTCAAGTAATTGCTGTGACTCAAGTGGAGTTTCGTCAATTTTGTCCTCATTTGAGGAGGGAGTCTTATTTTAAGATCAGAAGCACACTTAAGAACAGACACAAGTGAACTTTTTGGAACTGACTGAAATTTTATTTAAAGAAAAGCTATTACATCAGACGACCTATCCTGAACATGCTCACGATTCACAACTCTAAATAAGAAAGAGAAACAGAAGATAACTTGCCTGGACTAGGCATTGACCTTTAACTGTAAGACCGGACTCAACAATTATACTGACCATGATGACTGACTCAACATAAAATAGTAAGTGACTAAAACTTTAACTGCTGCAACTGTTTGGCGTTGAAGGCTCGGCGAAGGCTGGTTCGTTCTGAACATCATCATGGCTGATACTTTCAATTTTGGACAATGATGACTGATTCGCATAGGGAAATGCCCCTAGCTCAATGATTCTGAGAGTGAACTCTGAAGGACTTAGCAAAATAATCTTGAAAAAGGTAGCCCCTAGAGGAGGAACAGACCAGGGGTACAAGCAAGATTGGATTATCTGGACCAGGCATGATCAGATCATGAGAACGCATAATCGAAAGATTGTGAGATTCTGCATCTGCCAGTTAGGGGATGGCATGAAGATACGATCGAATCGTATGACAGAAGAACGAAAGACGCACGATCAAAAGATTAGATGAGATAGCATAAGATTGCTTTCAACGGATAGATCATGAATGACTAATCCTATGAGATCTTTGAAAATTATGGGATTTATATCCTAACCCAAAGGGAAATTTTTTTTTTTTTTTTTTTTTTTTTTTTTTTTTTTTTTTTTTTTTCACATTTTATCAGTGTTACCTGAAGGCATCAACCTTAATCCTAATCTATCGGAGTGGAGAGAGAATCTCGACTCATGACTTTGTTCGTGTATATAAGGACCGATCGTGACCATTGGAAGATGGACCACGGCCTAATCTAGACACCAATGGGTAGGATATCCTAAACTAGGCTCACACACGTGATGCACATGTGTTCGTATACTACATGCATGTGTGGGTTAATCTAGGGGTAAGGCCAAGAGTTCCCTTAGCGCGAATCCCTGCTCGATATACTGTACCAGTGTCCGGCGTATCAGTACGTGAACAAGAGATCCGTTTACGTACCATAAAGGTACCAGGCTAAGGGTGGAATGCTTCTCTAGCACAGAGGCACCAGGTGATGAAATCCCAGTCAACCATGCTAGATAACACTCCGGGTTCCTAAAATAGGACGTGTGTGCACGTGAGATGCAAGAGTTTAGATGCAAGTGATGTAAGTGTGTGCAATATGTTTGCGCAATCTATGATGCCTTCAGGTTTTGTTAAATTAAGTTTGAGTAAAATGTGATGAGAAAATAAAACAAGACAAACTAATCTAACAAGTATAGAGTTTTTATGAGCCATTTAAAATTAAATTCAAATGAATTATCTTTTGAAATTTTAATGAAGTTAGGTGATCCCCAGCAGAGTCGCCAGACTGTGGTACCCGGATCCCGCGAGAGGGGTGGGGCGCGAGCCGCCTCGCACTCTCTCTTGGTCTCTCGTTTCCACGCGATTGGCGTGTGCATTTTAATGTTGATTTGAATTAATCTTTCCTGTGAACTTGGGATCACTAAGGCAATCCGAATTCCACACGAAAGAGACTGACAGAGTCGCCACCTAGATGTGGGATCTAGGACCCGTAATTAACCAGAAATCTAGACTCGCTACCTGGTTACGAGAATGGAAGGTATGGGGAGTTATCCGCCACATGCACCATTCCTGCCCGATAATCGGTCTTCGATTCCAAAAGCTAACTCTTTTAAATTTATTTTAAATGGCTCATTCAACTCTATGTTAATGTGCGAACTAAGTGACATGCATCCTATGATCTAATTTCAATGAGAATCCTAAATGTGTATCTTGATTTATTAATTTGTCTGGATTCAATCTAAGTGAAAGTTCTCCTAGAATTCTAATTTCATGGAAAGTCCTAAGTGATTTGATTAAGTATTTACAAGAAAATTAATATACAAAACACCACAATTTGTTGTGGTGCCGACTCGCGGGTGGTATGCCATCAGACATCCAAGCTGCCTACGTACCCAAGCCTCACTGGGATCAGAGTCGACGTAGTTCGGTGCACCTAAGCTAAGCTACTTATGCCTAACTCAACTAGGACACCGACCTAGACGGGATTGACTGTTTCAACAGTTTTAGGAGAAGTTATTTAATTCAAGTTGAGGATTTTATTATCTTAGGATTTCATCTAAGATGCTATATGATTCTCATCTAAATGCAAATGGTCCCTTAGACTAATGCAGGTTTGCCTACATCCTAGTTTACTAGGCTTGTCCTAGGGAAAGATTGGGTGACTAGTGTAACTAGACCTATGGCACGGTTGCTATACATAGCAAACGTCCGTGATGAGGCTGGACTCCTAACTCTAGGACTCCCTAAAACCTAAGACTCCCTAAAACTTAGGACACGACACGACACCGGTGTTCCTAAATTGGGCTCTAAGGGTCCTTACGACGGAAACCGTAATCCAACGGTTCCGAGAGACACGAGGTGAATCGATTTCAGTTCTTGAGGTTAGTGAAAAAAGGGATGGAAGAGATGATGAAATAGTGTGAGGGAATGAGAAAGATGGAGAAAGGTGCGACTGAACTTGGGAGTGCCAAATTGCCTACGTACCCCGCGATGGGGATCAAGCCACACGTAGTTCCGCTGGGGAGGTTGCTTGGATTTTGGAAAACAGGATTGGTATTTGGATCAGGAATCGGGTTTGTATTTGAGCATTGGACTTGAGATTCAGAAACATTGATTTAGCAATGGGATTTTGGAATTGGGAATTTGCATCAAAGAATTGAGCATATAGGAATCATCAAGGGTTTGAATTTTGGGAATTCAAAATGGGCGGGCTTATGAGATTCGGCCAAATGGATTCAGACATGCGACTCAGATTGTGTTGGGATATGACTTGGTTAGGCAAAAGGGAGGAAGTTCTATTAGGTGTAAAAGGGCATTAGTAGAATAGGGGAATGACTCGGTTGTGACATGGAAGGCCGCAACTTGGTCGAATGCGACTCGGTTGCATTGGGATGGGTTGATTAAGGAATTGGATTGAGTCAACTAAGGGGAGAGTCCAATCAGTTAAAGAGGTTGAGCATACTCGACTAGAGAGTTGGGTCAACTCGACTAGGGAGGTTGGCTAGAGTTGACTCAGTTGAGCTGGGTTGGGATCCCACTTGGTTGGATTGTATTGGGGCGATTTGACTTAAGCTGCAGGTGGCCTGGCTGGGTTAGATTTAATGTAACCAGATTTATCGATAAATGGTGTGCCTTAGTGAGTGGACAAAGGTATGGCTTGGGTTGATGTGACTCGGTTGAGTTGTGCTAGGGTCAGGTTAGGTGGGGTTAATGGTTTAGTTGGATTGGATTGGGTTAATGGTCAAGGTCAAGTGCGGGTTGACTTGGCTTAGACTGGATTGGAACGGGTTGAGCGCGGATTGGGGTGCGGCTTGAGGTTTGGGTGGTTGGAGTATCTTAGGAACCAATAGGGCAAAGTGGCTCTTAAGGGGAATGAATTAATTGGGCCGAATGGGCCCGATGGCCGGGTTAATTGGGTTGGCCGGGTCTATTGTAGGGGTGTATGAGGGTACTGTTGGGTGGATGAATAAAAGACATGTGGTGTATGATGTGTGGCTATGGTTATAGGGTTTAAGGCTTATAGGTATGGGGTTTAGGTGTGGTTAATGGTTAGGTTGGATTGGGTTAATGGTTAGGGTCAAGTGAGTCGGGTCTAAGTTAGGAGCAAACCCGAGACTAGCCATGGTCTAACTAGGAGGAAGCAGGGTACAAACCAGGGTGCGGACCAGGGTGCACCAGGGTGCGAACCAGCAGGGAACCAGGGTGCGAACCAGCAGGGGAACCAGGGTGCAACCAGCAGGGAACCTGGGTGCAACCAGCAGCGAACCTGGGTGCGAACCAGCAGGGAACCAGGGTGCGAACCAGCAGGGGAACCAGGGTGCAACCAGCAGGGAACCTGGGTGCAACCAGCAGCGAACCTGGGTGCGAACCAGCAGGGAACCAGGGTGCGAACCAGCAGGGGAACCAGGGTGCAACCAGGAGGGAACCTGGGTGCAACCAGCAGCGAACCTGGGTGCAACCAGGGTCTAACCAGAGTGCGAACCAGCAGGGAACCAGGGTGCGAACCAATATCGAACCAGGGTGCGAACCAGTAGGGAACCAGGGTGCAACCAGCAAGGAACCAGGGTGCAACCAGTAGGGAACCAGGGTGCAACCAGCAGGGGAACCAGGGTGCGAATCAGTAGGGAACCAGGGTGCAACCAGCATCGAACCTGGGTGCAACCAGCAGCGAACCTGGGTGCAACCAGGGTCTAACCAGAGGCTAACCAGGGGGAAAACGGACCCTACATGCTTCCTAACATGGTTTTTCTTTTAAAGTAAAAGATATGCATGAAAACAGACCCTACATAGAATTGAAATAAATGCCTACCTCTTTGGAAACCCACTTTGTGTTTGATTTTTCTTTGATGTTAATTCCTTGAAGATGATTCCTTGCTTGATAATGACTGCTTTTGATATATATCACCCAACGTATAAAATCACCCGATCCGGCAAGGATGGCCGAACCCTTGAAGAGATGAGGGAGAGGGATGAATTTTCTAAGAGAGGGGTTCTTTTCTTCTTTTTGTTGGATGGTGGGATGAGAGGGTATTTATAGGAGAATGGGATAGGAGGTTAGGTGAGGTTAGGTGAGGTTAGGTAAGGTTAGGTGAGGTTAGGTGGTTAGGTGAGGTTAGGTGAGGTTAGGTGAGGTTTGGATGGTTAGGATGAGAGGAGAGGTTAGGTGAGGTTAGGTGAGGTTTGGATGGTTAGGATGAGAGGAGAGGTTAGGTGGTTTTGGATGGTTAGACCCAGGTCAAGATCTGCCATTGATCTAACGATTTACGGAAATCGGGTCTCGGAATGGAATCAGGGTTCGGGCTATGAAGTGACCCTATCTTATTTTGTCCCGATTGATGATCCGTAAAGTCAGATCAAGATATTAATGACCTAAAACATATATTAGGTTATTGTTGGTTAAAGTAAAGCAAAATGTGGGTGTCTACACCACCATAGCTACCAACATCTAAAATAGAGAACCACCATCCAAAATAAAACAAAGACTGTAAAGTGCATATAACAGTAACTACCACCATAACCATCACCCAAAAAGTGTCATAAAAGCATTGTTCATATAACACGACATGCCGCTATCTAAATGCGGCACTGACTTTCTCGAGCCATCCTCATCAGTCTAATAAAAGTGTTTCTTCCCTTCCCATATGACAATTTGACGCTGCTATATATTTGATAGAATAGAATCGTAGTTCAAAATGTGTCCAGTTGCGGTGTTTCAAATTCCAATGCAAGCCCATCTCCAGTTCGCTACTCGGTGCGGTCCATTGCAAAAAAAAAAGCATCCCGATTTGGGGGCAGTAAATGCCACCATAACCACCCTCAATCATCCATATGTTGCCTGATGAAACGAGCCATCTTCCTTCGGATGTACGACTCCTCTCATCCTCCTCGTACATGATGAAAAGATGCGCCTGAGATGGATTTATTGTGAGGTACTCCGTGATCCTCAACAAGATATCCTGCGAAAACCCCCAACCCCTCTAACAGCTTTGCGAAGCTGTGCAAGGTAAGCAGGGGCACGATCACCTGTGAGGGCATTGGCAACCTTGTCCATGCTTGTTGAGAGACGCGACATACTATCCAAATGTGCCCCACCCTAGCGAGTCCTCTGTCGTCTGGTACCATCCCGTCTTAAGGGAGATGTCTCACTACCACCATTAGTAGGATCTGCTTCTGGAGATGGTGGGTGGTGAGACATGGGGGTATGGTCATCTGCAAAGTCATCTCCAATGTCATCAAGACTGACTAGTAGCGAACTTGCTATGCTTGAATTCTCTCACGTCCTAGACCGGGCCCCTTTCGCGAACTCATCTCCAAAGATTTTGTACATATCGTCATGCAAAACATGATGGGTAGTGAAGTGTTTCTTATGCTTTGGGTGAGCCTGTGAGAAAGAGCATAAAAAATAAGAAGATATTGGATATGATATTACTATAAGAAGATTGTATCTTGAGAGGAAGTGTTTCTTACAGCGACGTAGTCATCGTAGACCTCTTTCTCGCAGGTGACCATTTTGGTGTCATTGTCCAAACAAAAACCGCTTCTACTGAGGATGATGCAAACACTCTTGTATGTTTCTTTCATAGTCTTGATGCGATTTTTTATGTGCTCCTTATTGAGTTGGAGGTTGAAAAAGGCATTCATTACAGTGGCCGCAGCTACATAAACATGATCCTTAAAACCATTTGGGATTTTGTACCCCTCTACGATTTGAACTAGAAGGGTATCTACGATCACCTTGTCCATTTGGTCATTCCAAATGACATTCTTCCCCCTCTTCTGCGAGGTTTGTGGCGCAGTTGTCATTTTGATTCAATATACACATATATGTTCGTTAGGAGTCATACATCCATATATCAACCTGAGATGTATAACAACTTGAATAAATACACATACAACCATCAAAAGATACATCATACATCATCCAAAACAACTAGCTACTATCTTCCTTCAAATTTTTAATCCATCACACTAATAACAACAGAGTTACTTGAATAAACACACATACAACCATCAGAACATAATAAAGTTACTCAAAACAGTAAAAGAGTCATATAACTGTGGAACCCGATCCGAGGACGAGTGCCGAGGGACGCGAGATCCCCACAGCAATCCTCTAAGATCTCCACAATGTGAAAGAGTTCTGCCAAGGAACTCTCGAAACGGATGCCACCCTCACAGTATAGTATGAGTGGCGATATAAAAAGAAAGAGATACATCCTGATCCGGAGCCAGGGCTCGAAACCAAGATATATCCGAAAATAACTCAGAGTCGCCATCCATGGACACGCCATGGAACCAAAACAAATGCTCTGTTTGCAATGGATAACCAGAGATACAGAAGGTCCGTGCCTGATGACGAATGGAGAAGGTCCGAAGAGCGCCCCCAATTCGCCCGAGTGCGAACACTTGGTCTCTTATGCCATTTATTATTAACCTCGAAGAGTTTTGGGCAAAAATCATGTGAAATGGGAACGATCCTCAGGAATCGTCTATCTAAGCATGCATTTCCTGAGAATAGAAATAATAAGCATACGAAAAATAAATGAAAGAGGTGTCACCTAAGCATAGCTAGGTTATGAGTGACATACCTAATGGGTGTCTAAATTCTGATGTGCAAACACATGCAAGCTATAGCTAAATGTATAAGATCAGTACAAGAAAGTAAGAAAACACATCAAAAAAAATACAATAACTACACAACAAATCCTAAGACTCTAAATTATTAGCCCGAGTCCTCGGATGGTCTGGTATTCATCCAAAGAAGCCTACGTATCCCCGCCTCCACGAGAATCAAGGCAACGTAGTTCTTCGCACCTATTCTAAACTAGGATGCCTAAGACACCTAGACCTCTATCTTAGACTCGATCTAAAAGACCGGACTAGTTCTTAAAGCTTCTTGCGCGATTATTTAAATTCAAATGAATTGTAGATTTTAGGACACCCTATATGCCCTAACTAAATGCAAGTTAGCCTTAAGCTAATGCAGGTGGTTCCTACAACCTACGTGTAACTAGGCTGTATGCCCTAAGGAAAACAATAGGACTGCTAACGTATCCAAGACCTAGTCATCAGTCGGCGATGTGAATCGCCAACTAACCGGACAGAGGCACTCATAGCTAGGACAAACCCCTAACTCTAAAACAAACACAAACAAGCACACAACAAATCAAAGACGAACTCCTAACTCTAAAACCCTCTATCTAGGACAAACTCCTAACTCTAGAGGAAGATTTTTGTTAAAAACAAGGTTTTAAAGTTGAAGGGTTAAAGCATTTTTTATTTACAAAGTTTGGCTGGACTTGGGATAAAGATCCCAAGCTGCACTACGTACCTCGTAGAAGAGGATCAAGCCAACGTAGTTCGAAACGAACTCTCGAACTACGCTTCTAAAAGAAACACTCAACACTTTATATTTTTTTAAGGTTTTTTATATTTTTAAATGTTTTTGATATTTTTAAAGTTTTCAAATGTTTTTGAGTTTTAAATTTCTAATGTTTTTGGATTTTAAAGCTTTTCCAATGCTCAGGACCTTTAAATGTTTTCAATCTTAAAGGGAACACGCAAGTAATACCACAAACTAGGGCAAAGCCCTAAAGCAAAAGGGGAAACCCCGGATAAGCAACTAGCGTCTCAAAGAGACAAACCACAACACGTAAAGAAGTGACCCAAGAAGAGAGAAAACGATCCAAGATCCCAAGCAAGCAAAGCTCTAATAAGACTGAGTTAGCCTCTAATCAAAGCGAAGTAATCAACAACTCTAAAGGAGAAACTCCGAACTAACAACACTAAAGAGGGGAACAAATGAGTCAGAGACTCTCTAATAACACTACCGAGTCAAAGACTCACTCTAAAAGAGGAGGCCACTCTAACATGAGGCTAGGTAAGCCTCCTAAAGGGGAAACTCTCTACACGAGACAAGGCTTGTCTCCGAGACACAAATGACGTAAAAAAAGGAATAAGAGACCCTGTGCATATTTGGCAAAGGTAAAACACCCAACCGGGCCGGACAGCTACCTAGCCCTAGGGTGCAACAAATGTGCGACCCAATACCCATAAGGGTAGGGGTATGAAGCCAAGCCGAGTAGGATGTTCTCCCAAAACCAAACGGCGCACAAAGAGGAGGTTTAGCAAGAGAATGAGACCGGGCGGGTCTAAAAGGAATAAGAGACCTTGTGCATATTTGGCAAAGGTGAAACACCCAGCCGGGCCGGACAGCTACCTAGCCGAAGGGTGCAACAAATGTGCAACCCAATACCCATAAGGGTAGGGGTATGCTGCCAAGCCGAGTAGGGTGTTCTCCCAAAACCAAACGACACACAAAGAGGAGGTTAAGCAAGAGAATGAGACTGGACAAGTCTCCTATATACAAAGGAGGGGTATGCTACTTGGACTGAGCAAGTCCCCTAAGGATGGGCTTGGGCTAGCGCCTTCATCGCCCTCGCAATGAGAGGGGATTCCAGTATCTAAAGAAATTTAACAGAAATCTATAAGACTGTGTTAGTCTATCAAAAAGAGAAGAAAAGGCTACCAGATAATCGCAAATTCCACTTTATTCCTATAAAAATAAATCAAGTGCTAAGCAAAGAAGAATTTTCAATTAAAAAAAATACACAACCTATAGCAATCATAAAATGATAAACAACATAAATTAGTCCAGACCAGCCGCTGGATAGCCTAATAAAGCAAAAACAATATCAAACACTTCTATGCCCAACCACAAACACAACCCCAATATGGGGATGAAATCAGATGATGCTAAAGTAATCATCTGATATCATAATACACATGATAATATTTCTACAAACCGCCTTGAAATCAAACAGTACTCATGTCGATAACATCGAATAGAGTAGTCATTTGATTTCCTTCTTCAATTAAACAATTTATTCAAATGAAAATGAATGAGTATAATAAGCTTTCAAGATATTCTCACCTGAACAGTCCATTTATTATCATCTTCAAAACCTAACTCAAAGATTAGTACAAGAGAAGAATATAAAAAAAAATAATATCAAAAAGATAATTTGTATTACTATAAAATTTGTATTACTATACAAGAGAAGAAATATAAAATGACCTTGATTACTATAAGCATCTAACTAAGACTCTTCAAGATTGAGAATATAAAAACCGATGTAACTTTAAATCGCTAACCATTACTTCCTTGATGCTAACTCCTTTATATTATTTCCCTTTTATGGAACCTTCTCTTTTGGAGCATGTACTATTTTACCAGCAACATTACTTTATGGAAAAATAATAATAAAAATAAATAAATAAATAAAATAAAAAATACAATAGAAACCAATACAATGAACAGACAAAACACATCCAACCATATAGGACAAACAAAATCATAGCAGGTGTTAGAATAAATGAAACTAAACTGGGCCTGTTTGTACCAGCATATGAAGGTTATACAATCATCTAGGCCTGACCGGGCAGATTGAAGAAATGATAGCAATACCAACAGGTTTTGAAATTAATACCAAGACATTTCACAGTACTGCACTATCAAATGGCATTTCATTTTTAAGAATAAAAGAAAATAAAGATAAATAGAAGAAATAAATAGTTCACAAGTTCATTGAGGAAGAACAGCATAAAGTCATGCAAGGACAAAATCATTGTATAGCTTAGCGAAATGACATCAACACTACCAAAATTTGATAGCTATACCAATTCACCTCTTATAGCCTAGACACTTACTAATTAGAAGAGAGGAGAATGAACTGACTTGGTTCACTTGCTAAGGAGTCTAGATTATAATCTCAAATCTCAATCGAATCAATTACCGAGACATATGGCGAGCTAATTTTAGGTGGCCATTCAAACTCTATTAATCAAATTCCAGTAGCTTAGAATAGTAAATGATTACCTGGATCAGATTTCTCTTATTCCCCTTTTTTTTTTAAAATCAGGAAGCTATCCTAACAGCAGCACACCATTTCTTTATTCGATCCCACACTGTGCTGAAGGAAAACGATTGCGGATTGATGGGTTCACCAAAGTGGCAAATGACAGCAACCGGGTCCAGAGAATATCAAATATGATGGTGACTCCGAGGTCTAGCAATTGAAGAGATTGAAAGGAGCTTGGTGGTGAACGATCTTGGCAATTTGCAGAGAAAACGGGTTCCGGCGGAGTGGCGGGAGATGATGATGTCGGAGATGGGTTTAAGATATAAGGAAAATGGGTATGAAGGTGGGTTTCAATGGAGGACTGAGAGAGGGGGGTTGATGGTGGAGATAAAGAAGAAGAAAAATGGCTGTGAAGAAATGGTGGCTAAGAAAGGTTGAAAATGGGGTCGGCCGGAATCCGGCAATGCCTTGCCGGAGAAGATGAAATTGGATTTAGTGGGGGGAGAAGAAGGAGAAAAGGAAGAAGATGATGAGGGTTTTGAACAAAACAGGGGATGGGTTTTTAAATGGGTTTAGGGGATTTTGAGAAGTGGAAATGAGGGTGGGATTGGTGGCTGGCCGGATTTAATGGTGTCCGGTGGTGAGAAGATGAGTCCGGGGAAGATGACCGGAGGCCCGGAGAAGATGGCGATGGCTCGGATTCCGGTGGTCAATGGATGGCCGGTCGGATCTAGGTGGAGATGGACGGATCTTGATGATGAGTTTAAAAGATGAGTTAAATGGGAAAGAGGGTAAGAATAGTGGATATGGGTTCTGAAAAATGAGAGGAGGGTTTGGTGGTGAAGGTACCCACAGTCGGGTACCCACAGTCGGATTCCGGTGAGATTCCCGCCGGAATCAATGGAGGTGGCTGCTAGCAAAAGGGGTTGTGTTGGCTGATGGAGGTGGCTGCAGAGGCTTAGGGTTCTAAAATAGAGGAAAACGGTGGAAGTGGTGGTGGCGGTGCCGATGATGGTGGTGGAAGAGTGACCGGCCGGCGGCTGAGAAGGAGGAGAAGAGAAGGGTTTTTGGAGTTGAGGGTGGAGGTGGAACCAAGGTAGAAGAAGGGTGGCCGGAGGTGGGGTCGGGGAAGACGACTCCGGTCAACACCCTCTCTCTTCCTCTCTCTGCTTCTCTCTCTCCCTCTGGTTTTTTCTTCGAAAATGAGGCTCTCCCTCTGCTATTTCTCTTCCTCTGTGATGGGTTCTGCTGTGGAGCTTTGAGATGGGTTTTGGGTTTTAGAGGTGGCGGGTTTGGCCGGAAGTTGCAGAGGTGGGTTGAGATAGAGATGGGTTTAGGGGAAAAAGATCGGCCGGATTTGGGTTTTGGGTTAAAAGGGGTTCGGTGGTAAAAGTAGAAGAAGAAGAAGAAGAAGAAGAAGGGTGGTGCTGCTTGGCTGGGGGAGATGGGGGTCGCCGGCCGGAGATTAGGGGTTTGCCGGAGAAGATGGGGAGAAGGAAAAAGAGAAAAAAAAGAAGAAGAAAGGCTCAGGCCTTTCTCTGCGAAATTTTTTTTTTCTTTTCGAGAATGGGTTTTGCTCTTTTAAATACAAGGGAAAATGACATATTCAAACCCCCCTTTTCCTCCGAGACAGCCCCTCTAATGTAATTTTTAGCAACTTTTTAACTGGCAGGGGGTGTCCAAGAAGAAAACGAGAAATGATATATTTGATACCCCCAAACCTTCCCGGACACCCCCCTTGGCAAATTTAGGACAACTATTATTCCGCAAGAGGCGGCCCAAGCAGAAAACAGGGGGAAAAAAATTTGCAAAAAATATCTTCTTTGAAAAATGATCTCAACCGTTAAAATCACCTTTTCACTCAATGGCTGAGATCAAAAGAAACATAACCAACTAAGATTCCCTCTAACTAATCCTAGTCCTAATCACTCACTAACCTAGCTTAGGGCTTAATGGTGACTTGGAGAAGAAGAAAAGCATCTTCGCAAATTACGAAATTGCCCTGGTTCAGGATAATACACCCCTCAATTAAGTTGTACACTAATCTGCATACCCCTATATCTCCCCGGACAGCCTGCCATGGCTAATTTGAACTGGTTTTTGAGATTCCAGCACAACCCCTTTTCTGGCTAAATCGCCACTCTTCTGAACTTGTCCCATGACACTGCCTTAGCTCGTTTGCTAGGCAAACGGGCTCGGATCGCGATGAAATTTTACAGAGACCTTGGTGGGACCCTAAGCTAGCCTAGGGCGTAATTTGGGGTCCACACACACTGATTTGAAAAGGTTATGCACAAAACAAGGAGGTGCAGGGCACGGTCAAAATGGGGTGTCTACAGATGCCCCTCTTTGGCAGAGTGTGCTTGTCACACGAATGGCAAAGCTGACAAGACAACACATTTTGGCCGGCCCGAAAATAAGAAAAAACAAATTTTTGGGTTTTGATTTTAAAATGGTATTCACAAGGGTGAAACAACAGAATAACACTACGAGACTCAAAGACTGAAAACAAAAGGGAGATAACCTCTCACCGACTCTTAACTCGGTGCTTGCATGGAAGAATGAAGATTTTGATTGACAATTTAAACCAAGAATCACTTGTCTAATTATCGAGTGCTAAAACGAGTAAAGAATACTTGAGAAGACTCAAAACCGGATTATGAAATTACCAAAACGGGTAAAGAAGTATTTTGAGAAAACTCAAACTTTCAATACCGGACTACAAGACGGGCAGAGAACGTTGGAGAAAACTCAAACTATCAATACCGGAATACAAGACGAGTGGAAAATATTTGAAAAGACTCAAATTATCAATACGGAATACAAGACGGGTAGAGAACGTTTGAGGAGACTCAAACTATCAATACCGGATACATCGAGTTTTTATCCTGGAATCGAGAGCCAGATCATTCAAAACGGGTAAAGAATATTTGAGAAGACTCAAACTATCAATACCGGATACATCGAGTTTTTATCCTAGAATCGAGAGCCAGATCATTCAAAACGGGTAAAGATTATTTGAGAAGACTCAAACTTTCGATACCGGATTATAAAACGGATAGAGAATGTTTGAGAAGACTCAAACTATCAATACCGGATACAAAACGGGTAGAGAATGTTTGAGAAGACTCAAACTATCAATACCGGATACATCGAGTTTTTATCCTGGAATCGAGAGCCAGATCATTCGAAACGGGTAAAGATTATTTGAGAAGACTCAAATTTTCGATACCGGAATACAAAACGGGTAGAGAATGTTTGAGGAGACTCAAACTATCAATACCGGATACATCGAGTTTTTATCCTGGAATCGAGAGCCAGATCATTCAAAACGGGTAAAGAATATTTGAGAAGACTCAAACTATAAATACCGGATACATCGAGTTTTTATCCTGGAATCGAGAGCCAGATCCTTCAAAACGGGTAAAGATTATTTGAGAAGACTCAAATTTTCGATACCGGATTATAAAACGGGTAGAGAATGTTTGAGAAGACTCAAACTATCAATACCGGATACAAAACGGGTAGAGAATGTTTGAGAAGACTCAAACTATCAATACCGGATTACAAGACGGGTAGAGAATATTTGAGAAGACCCAAATTTTCAATACCGGAGAGGATGATATCTCAAGCTTTTTATTCTGAAAATGACGATCAGGTCACTCCGAACTTAACCTCCTAGAGGTCAGAGAGGAGGAAAGATAGTTAAGACATAGCACAGCTGGAATAGATCTGGAAATCATAACCTTTACCACAGGTATAACTCAAAGGCATTCGATGAAATCTCGCGGGCATTGGCCCCTTTAAACAAATGAACCAAAACCCTGCCTATATTTTGAAAAAAAAACAAAACTCAATTTTAAATTCCAACGATGGTTGGATTTTTATTTTTATTTTTTGAAAAAACTGATCAAGGAGCCTAGCTCGAAAAGGGATGTTTGAGCTTTTCTTATCTTTATTTGACAAGAATAGCCATCTCAACCCTAAAGCTTTGTTCGACGTCTTTTATGACTTGGGAAACCAAGTCATAAAAGATGCCCCTAGTATGATTTTATTTCCATTACAAGATTCAAAAGAGAGCCAAACGCAAGGGTTCAACTAAAGGCTTTCATTTCAAAGAAATGCTTGAGGTTACAAAGCTTTTGCAAATACAAGAAAATGGGTTCTGCTCAAAGCATTCTTCCTTCTGCGCTTCGCGATAACATTCTAAATAAACTTGAAAAGCTGCCCCTTCTGAACTCTGCTCTGTTCGACTCTGTCCGCAGGAGATGCAACTTTTTGCTTTTAAAGCTTATCGCCCCAGCCTCAAGAGAAGTAAAGACTAAACTTGACCTTAAAGACCTGACTTTGACCTGACAATAAAAGATTTTGACACACGATAAACAAGACTTTGACAAATGACAGACGAAAACTTTGACAAATGCACAACATAGACTCTAAAAGAGACTGAATCTGCTTCTTAATTTGATAAATGTTTAAGGTGGTAACAGTCTTCCACTCTTAGGATCTTTTGAATACCGTATCTAAAAGTGTTTCATTCCTCTTTTCGGTATTTCAGTCATGGTTATTACCTCCTTTGGATTACTTAGTTTTAACCACTTTAACTTGAAGAAGTATCGAAAGAGATTATGCTGGCGCTTATTCAGACTATGAAGTAATGTCAAAAACAGAAGCACAATCGGCTTTCAAAAGCTTTGTCCTTTGTGAAATCACTGTCATACTGAATTGCCCCTTTTAAGGTTTCGATTCAGCGGATCGCACGCCTTAATTTTTGCCTGGACTGTCTGCCCTTTTAGCTTTTCCATCCAGCAGGCTCAGTACCTTGATTTTTGCCTAAGCCGCCCTTTCGGGTTTTCAACTTAGCGGGTGAATGACCCTAACTTTTGCCTAGACCGCCCTTGCGGGTTTTCAGTCTAGCGGGTCCAAGACTCCATCATTTTTCTTTTCTCTTTCTTTTTTTTTTTATTTTTCTACAAACCTGGGCCAATAACACCAGAAGGACTTTTAGGTAGGCTTGGTTCAAACAGGTTAACATTTGGTAAGTCTTGAGCAATTAGACCGAATCTGGGTCCTCCAGACTGCCTACGTATCCCCAAAGAAAATGGGAATCAGGTCCCGCGTAGTTCGAGGTTAATATCTTTTATGACGAAAGTCATAAAAGATGCCCCTGGTTTAAGTTTGATAAGGAGGTTTTGCTTTTGGCTCAAAGGAGTTTAGCAAAAAGGGTTTTCATTTTTGAAATCTGGGCTACTGGCTTAAAAAGCTCAAGTCGTCCAAAGATGGCCTTCTAGTGTTTTTAGGCGTAATATTTCTTTAACTGATCCAGGTTTGTAGGTTCTGTTAATTTTTCTCCATTTTCATTGAGGAGTCGTACGGCTTTTCCCGGCAGGACTTCATCGACAATATAAGGACCAGACCAATTTGGACGAAACTTCCCTCTCGGATCAAATACCGGTGCCCTATAGGACTTCAAGACAAGATCCCCTGGTTTCAAATCTCGGACACGAACCTTCTTATTGAACGCCCTTTCAATCCGCCTTTGATACCCCTGGATATGATACAGAGCTCGTAGCCTCTTCTCATCTATCATCTGCAGCTCCTGATGTCTGGCCTTCGCCCATTCAGATTCTGGCAAGCTTGCCTCTATCATCACTCTTAGAGATGGAATTCTAAGTTCAACAGGCAAAACTGCTTCTATTCCATATACTAAAGAATACGGAGTGACACCTGTAGAAGATCTGATCGACGTCCTGTAAGCCCACAAAGCATAAGGAAGCTTGTTTGACCAGTCTTTGTAAGTTTCTGTCATCTTACTGATGATTACCTTGATGTTCTTGTTTGCTGCTTCAACGGCTCCATTCGTCTGCGGCCTATAAGGAGACGACTTGTGATGCTTTATTTTAAACTCTACACACAAGTGCGATACTTCCTTCTTGAAGTGAGAACCATTATCCGAGATTAACTCATGAGGTACTCCATATCTGCAAATAATGTTGGCACGGATGAACTTTGCAACTGTATTCGAAGTAATGGAAGCATACGAAGCGGCTTCAATCCATTTCGTAAAGTAATCAATTGCAACCAGAATGTATTCATGCCCGCTCGAAGACTTCGGATGAATCTTCCCAATTATGTCAATTCCCCATACTGAAAACGGCCATGGAGAAGTCATGGAGTGCAACTCCGAAGGAGGTACATGAATAAGATTTGCATAGACTTGACACTTATGGCATTTCTTCACAAATGCGAAGCAGTCTGCTTCCATTGTGGGCCAATAGAATCCAAGTCTCAAAATCTTTCTTGACAACATTTTCCCATTCATATGAGGTCCACAAACTCCCTCATGGGTCTGCTCGATAAGCTCAACTGCTTTGTCTTCATCAACACACAAAAGCTGGATCCCATCAAAAGATCTGCGATATAACTGACCACCACAAATAACAAAATTGGCAGCTAATTTCTGAAGGGTTTTGCGCTCTTTCCCAGAAGCCCCAGGTGGATGCCCTTCACCGGATATGAGATTCCTGATGTCTGTATACCAGGGCTTTCCATCTGGACACCTGGCTGCTATTTCGATAACGATCACATGCGCTGGCTCCCATTGCAGTCGCACTGTAAGTGGCTGGACCTCCATTGTTGCTGAAATGTCTAACATAGAAGCCAGTGTAGCCAAAGCATCAGCAAAATGATTCTTTGTTCTGTACAAGTGAGTAAATGTAATACTCCTGAACTTCTGGACCAAAGATTCGAGATATGCATTATACGGGATCAATCTATCTTCCCGAGTCTTCCATTTTCCATTAGTCTGGTAAATGATCAAGATGGAATCTCCAAACACATCAATGTCTTGAATCTGCAAAGCTAAGGCTGCCTCCAGTCCGGCAATACAAGCTTCATACTCCGCCATGTTGTTGGTGCACTCAAACTGCAACTTGATAGATATAGGAATATACTCCTTCTGAGGGGATACGAGTACTGCTCCTATTCCCTGACCCTGGTTGTTGACTGCACCATCAAAGTACATTGTCCATCTGGTATTTGGAGTATCTTCTTCAATATCCATAATCTCTTCATCAGGAAATTCAGCCTTCAGGAATGCGTTCTCTTCCACAGGTGAATCAGCTAACTGCTCTGCAATGACCCGCCCTTTAACAGACTTCTGAGTGACATAAGTAATGTCGAACTCAGATAACAATAACAACCACCTTGCGGTTCTTCCAGTAAGAGCAGGCTTCTCAAACAAATACTTCAACGGATCCATCCGTGAAAGCAGAAGTACCTTGCTTGACAACAAGTAGTGCCTGAGCCTCTGAGTTGCCCAAACTAATGCTAGACAGGTCTTCTCCAAGATTGTATACTTCACTTCGTATTCTAGCATCTTCTTGCTGATGTAGTATACAGGCCTCTCCTTCTTAGACCCTGAATCTTGCTGAGCAAGCATACAACCCATCGCTGTATCCGTGATGGATAAATACAACAACAATGGCTGACCCAGGATGACAGGGGATAAAACAGGAGGTAAGGACAAACACTGCTTGATTTTTTCAAAAGCCACCTGGCATTTTTCGGTCCATTTCTTCGATGAATTCTTCTTTAGAAGCTTGAAAATAGGCTCACAGGTCATAGTTAGATGAGCTATAAACCGTCTCAGATACTGAACTTTTCCGAGAAAACCTCGGATCTGCTTTTCGGTCTTCGGCGGTTCCATCTCCTGGATCGCTTTGATTTTCTGAGGATCTACTTCAATTCCCCTTTCGCTCACCATGAATCCCAGTAGCTTTCCTGAAGTAACCCCGAATACACACTTGCTGGGGTTCAGACGAAGCTGATACTGTCTGATTCTTTCAAAGAATTTTCTTAAAGAGACAGTATGCTCCGGCCGAGTCTTTCCTTTGACGATCATATCATCTACATAGACTTCGACTTCTTTGTGGATCATATCATGAAGAAGAGCAGTTGCAGCTCTCTGATAAGTAGCGCCTGCATTCTTCAACCCAAAAGGCATTACTCTGTAACAGTAAGTTCCCCACTGAGTAGTAAACGCTGTCTTGATCATATCCTCCGGCGCCATCTTAATCTGATTGTATCCCGAAAACCCATCCATAAAAGATAACAGAGCATGACCAGCTGTATTGTCCACCAGAAGATCAATGTTCGGAAGCGGGAAATCATCTTTCGGACTCGCCTTGTTGAGGTCCCTGAAGTCCACACACATCCTGACCTTTCCGTCCTTTTTGGGCACCGGCACTATATTCGCTAGCCATTCCGGATATTCAACAACTTGAATGAATTTTACTTCCAATAGCTTTTTAATTTCATCATGAACTTTTAACTCCCATTCTGTTTTAAGTTTTCGGAGTTTTTGCTTTTTTGGCTTCGCGCCAGGGATTAAAGGCAACCGATGCTGGACAATGTCTTCGCTCAATCCCGGCATGTCATCATAAGACCAAGCAAAAACCTCCTTGAACTCCTTAAGTAAAGTGATTAATTCCTCACGCTCTTCGGGAGATAAAGTTTTGCCAATTCGTATTTCCCGAATTAAGGTTTCGTCACCAACATTTACGGTTTCAATTTCCTCTTCAAGCGGTCTTGCTCGGCGACTCTCCTCTTGTTGAATCATATGTTTGATTTCAAGGGGAGTTTCGTCGGCATCCTCATCAGAGGGGGAATATTGATTATCATTATTAATATTATCAGTTTTAAGAGCAGAATCAGTACTTGAAATGGAAACAGGAGAAACAGAGACAGGAATGTATGTAAAAGAGTCTTTCATTTCATTCATAGTATTGGTTACATCAAGAATGGAATAGCCCACAGCAGGCATTGTATTGGACTCTAACGATGTATTCACAGACTCAACAGACAACTCAACATTGAACTCAGCCAACTCTGGCATATGTGCAGTTGAAGAAATAAACTCATCATCTAAAGTACTCTTGGACTTGACCTTATTAGAAAGAGACTTGTCACCGACTCCGGAACCAGATCCAACTTCTACAGTACCTGCATCAAAAGAATCGTTAGAATAAACAAACTCAATATCAGACTGGGAAGTAGACGTATACTTAGACACTACTGACTCTTTTGAGGAAACGGGACTATACTGAAAGACTACTCGAGGTAAAACCTGGGAGGTCCAGTTGGTCAAGGGTCCCTCGGCTGGGGTGATTAACTCTGCGGGGTTCAGAATGAATGCATCTCTGCCTATCACTGCCACCTCTGACGCTTCGGTCTCACTGCCAACCACTGCTGCCACTGGATATTCAATCTGAAACATGCCATTCAGACAGCCCGGCTATAAAACATCGGCCCAATCAGTTTTCGGTGCTGCCTCAGTAATCTGCGCACTCATTGGCGCTTCTGATAACTCTAGGTTAAAGAAAATTTCGAAACCTGGAAACCTCTGCCCTGTCACATCATCAGTCCACGGCTCAGCAAACCCGCAAAATGGAAAATCTGCCCCCTCTTTTCTGAAAATGCCATTTCTGATCAGACTGATTGGCCCCATAGGCAATTCTAAACCCCGGCGGCGGCACTCGGCCCATTTCAGCATGTATCTTTTCATTTCCTTGACCTCCTGCTTGGTCGGCTCATATCCCAGGCCAAAGAGACCATTGAAAGTTCTGAGCACAGGCCACTCAGTAGGGCCTTGATGATATTTGCCCAGCCCTGCGCCTGGAATATAACCCTGTTTACGGATCATCCTGACCACATTCGAGTTGGTGCTAGTCAAGAAGAAAACTTCTTCGCCCATGGCTTCTTTCATGGATATGACCGACACCTCTAGTGAAAAACCTGTCAAGCTGACATCGGCTTCTTTCCCAACTACGAGCTCCTGCGAAATCTGTCCAATTTCTAAATCTGGGTCACCCTTCACAGTCACTACCCTGCCGTTATGAACAAACTTCAACTTTTGATGAAGGGTAGAAGGGATAACTCCGACCTTATGCAGCCAAGGTCGACCCAATAACAACAAGAAAGAAGCTTTAATATCTAAAACCTGGAATTCTATGTCAAAGTCTTCTCCCCCAATCTGAATTTCAGTGGCCAGGGTTCCGATGACATCTCGCCGGGTGCCATCATATGCTAATATACCCTGCTCTGAGGGAATAAAATCTCCAGGTCCAAAGCCCAAAGTCGCAGCAGTACTCAGTGGACAAATATTCAGAGCGGACCCATTGTCGACTAGTACTTCAGGTACCCTTTTCTTGTTGCAGATCACGGTAATTTTGAGTGAACGAGCATGGTCACTCCCTTCAGGAGGTAAATCATCGTCTGTGAAAGATATCACCTTGGAAGCCCTAGTTACAGCGACTAGGCTTACCAACTCATCGGGAGTGATCTCAGTTGGCACCTGAGCAGCATTCAACTCTTTGAGTACAACCTTCCTGTGCTTAGACGAAGACATAAGTAGGCCCCAAATAGAAACGTTTGCTTGGGTCTTCTTCAACTGCTTCAACAGATTATCTTCTTCTTCATCTGCACTCGGCCTACTCTGCCCCTGATTCTCGGCTGCTCTCACTGCTTCTGCGGGGTTTTCTGCTCTCAATTCTGCGGGCTTAAACACTCGGCCACCTCGGGTAACATGACGAAGCTCGTCACACTGATCTTCTAACAGAAGCAAATCATCTGCATCCATTCTCAGAACATACGGAGCTACAATTGCCTCCTCTTCTTCAAAATCACTCATCCTTAGAACATAAGGCGTTTCCTTTTCTACCTCAACATCCTCACATCGAAGGACGCATGGAGAGGATGTCTCTGCCAAACTGGTGCTCCCCCTCCAGAGGGCATAAGACCTTTCCCTTTCCATCTTCTCGATCTCTTCAGGATCAAATCTTAGAATATAAGGTTCATCAGGAGTGATTGCGCAAATGAGAATGGATGGATCAAGAACCGGCTCCTCGACAAAAATGGCATTCGCTACAGGAGGAGGAATTGCACGATGATTGGGAAGGGGATTCCGAGTTACATTGGGCCTTTCCACCTCAAGCTTTCCGTTCTCTAACATAGTCTGGAGCGCATGCTTTAAGGCCAGACATCTTTCAGTGAGGTGACCCGAATTTCTGTGGTATTCACAATACTGGTCTGCTCTCCAATATGGGGGTAACGGGTTAGGTACTGGCCTAATATCAGGTAGTCTGATTTTCTTATCCCTTATCAATTTTTTCAGAATCAGAGGTAAAGGGTATGGTAAGGGATCAAAGTGCCTCTGAGGTTTCTGCTCTACCGGGGCTGGCGCTGGTCTCGCCACCTCTGTTACAGTCCTGGCCGCTGGGCGAACATGGTTTACGTGGTCAACTTCTTTCTGTACGACCACGGGTCTCTTTCCTTCCTTGATGTCTGATGGAAGTCTGGCCCTCGGACCCTTAGCTATTGCATCCTCAGTCCTCGTCCTAGTCTTAATCAGATGGTCAAAATCGGTGTAATGCTGAGGGGACATAAAATGAAAATACTGCGGCGACAAACCCTTGATCACCAACTTGATCTGATCTTCTTCTGATAGCCTCTCGCTCAGCTGGGCAGACTTTCGACGCCAACGACGGATGAAGAAGGTAAAGGTCTCCAGAGGACCTTGCTTTAACTGCTTGAGATCCCTCTTGGTAACCTCTATCCCTTCTTCCATAGAAAACTGCTCTACAAATTTGTTGGAGATGCTTTGTAAGGTCTTCACCTCTTCAGGTTTCCGACGCAGAAACCACTTCTTCGCCACCCCAGTAAGAGACATTGGAAAGACCCTGGCCATTTGCTCAGGAGATAGCCCACACTGCTGCGACATCTCAATAAACCACCTCATATGATTCCGGGGACATCCAGTCCCATCATATTTGTCATAATCGGGGGTTTTGAATTTAGGGGGCAAGGTGACTCCCGGAGACATTATCAGCTCAGATATATCGAACTGCTTTGGGCCTTGATGCTTCAAGCTTTCCATTTCTTTTGTCAGCTTCTCCAATTGATCAGCTACCTGTTTTTCCTTATTATACTGGGCCACATTTGGAATGCAATATTCTTCAGCGTACTGCGCTTCTTCTAGGTCGACGTCTACTGGTGAAATGAAAGGGTGGTTCAAATTTGCAGGGCTCGGATTTGCCGGTATACCGGGAGGGGGTTGAACTGCAGGTGCTCTAGAAGTAGAGACCTTTTCATTAGACTGGGCTTTCATTTGGGCCATCTCTTCTTTCATAAAGGCCATATCCCGGGTAAGATTCACCATCATCTCTTGAATTTTAGTTAGCGCATCATTGGGTTCAGCCATTTGGACAGATTCTAGGGATTCAGATGATTCAGATAAAGAGGATGCAGATTGTTCAGGTAAGGTTAGCGGTTCGAATTGACGAATGAGTCTAGACGTGGTTGACTGTCTAGACCACGCAGGTTGACTGACACCTGAGGGAGCGATGTTTGCTCGATTTTAGAATCCTGAATTGGAAATTAACATACTACATTAAAACGATAAGCATTGAGATAAAGTATTCTGTACCAAATAAGATAAGAGAAAGACATAAATGCTATTCCATTGATCAATAGTCAAAATGTAGTTACAATCAAAACATTAGTCTTTGTTAACAATTGGATGAAAGTAACCATTTACAATGAAATTTGAAGAAATTAAAATGACAATTTTATGAAAAGGAATCTTCAAAGCTCTTCGATCCGAGCTCTCTTTCCCACGAGCTTTCCTGTTAATTCCCCACATCGGACCTTAGATATTAAGCCAAATCTCCTCTCTACGACCTTGTTTCTCCAAGCAGCCACAATGGTATTGATAAGATCAGGGGATAGCTTTTCGCAAGGAGGAGGCGCTACAGTTCCGGGAGAACATGGGCGTCCCGTGATCTGATGAAGCAAACGGGTTGGTGCATAAAAGGTTGACTTTTCCAAACCCATAAGATACACAAAGGGATATGGGTGGGTGCTAGTGATAACGTGCAAGCATGAATGACTCACCAAATGAAATTGATCATTCTCCACGTGCTGCAACCAATTATGCCACTCATCAATGGATTGGGGTTTATTGGCCATTGGTTGCCACGAAAGGTGATCCTTGAGGGTGTACTGAAGGGAGCTCTGCGGCCGAAGGATGGTGAGTTTTTCACAAAGCCACAAATAAAGCAGTTTGACACACCCAAAGAAATTATCATGAACCTCCTGACGAGCAATAAGGTCCAGTCCGGAGAAAGTTTCTGCTAGTATGGTGGGAACAGGATTCCTTCCCTCATTGATTTGATCCACCACAGCTAACAAGGCCAAAGGAGCACTATAAGAATCTCCACGAACGACATAACGCGCGAAGACACCGAAAATCAAGGCGCTGCGCCGACAACTCTGAAAACGGGAGTCGACAGGGTCGATATTTTTAGAAAAAAGTTTGATGAGGTCTTGAACTCGCACACCTGTGTCTGTAAAATATGACAGAGCGTCAACCGTGGTATTTTTGAACAACTTGCAGAAAATGGAATGAGGGTCATCTGGACTCAGAGGTTGGACCCAGAGTCCTTCCGATGGGAGCTCCAATAAGACGCACCAATCTTCAAAGATAGGACAAAATTCAAATGAACCGAATCTAAAGACATGAAGAGTAGGATCCCAAAGATTGGCAGCTGCTTGGAGAAACTTCCAGTCTATGCCGAGTATGCTCAAATGATTGAATGCACTAATAAACTTCTCGGCCATGCTCCGCTTTGAATGCTCACACGGAAGAGTTTTAATAGTCTCCTTTATCCAACTCTTCAACACGTTGTTCGCCATGATCAAACCTAACACTCATACAACGACAAAATCAGAGAGAATGGAGATATCCATAAACAAATGATAAGGATAAACTTGATGATCACTTATAAGGGGAGGATACAATCGGCGACACCAAATTTTTCATCAGCGATCAAAGATGATCGGTGAATAAGGAAATAAATCACAGCCACAAAATGACAGAAGTAGGTCATAGACCGGATTTAAATCCAGCGATGAATACCAATAACTATACAATCGAGGAGATCAAAGTGATAGACCGTGGCCATAGGAACAGTGACAAGCTACCGGCCAGATCTCAAGACGAGATAAGTAAACAGACAAGCATATATCCTAATCAATAATAGATGCAAAAAATTGAATCTATGACACAACAAAAGAATAAATATACAATCAACGAGTAGCAAATAAATTGCGGCCACGAGAACGACATATACAGGCCACGCACTTACTGAAACTGAAAGGGTGCAAATACAGCTGACCAAACCCGAAGTTTTTACCAAAAAATGGGTTCTAAGCTAATTGAGGCTATGACTGGGAATCAAAACAAGGTAAACTGACTCTAAAGAATAGAAGTTATGCTTAAAAATATTTTTGCGAAAAATTCAGCAGCATAACGGCTAGACAAGAGAGTCAAGATAAGGTAAACTCATGGCTCTCCTAACTCTACGAAATAGCGATCATGCCCGAAAATGGTATGGATAAAATCCGACAGCATAACGACGCTAAACAAGAAAGTCAAGGTAAGGTAAACTCATGGTTTTTCCTAACTCTAAGAAGTAGCATTTATGCTCAAAAGTGGTCTGGACAATATCCGGCAGCATAACGGCTACACCAAGGATTCCCACAGCTCAACCAAAGGGGATGCGAATAATGGGGGGTAAGATGAGCTTGAAATATGGTCATTAGATAATGGCGATCAACTGAAGGGCTGACCCAGGGTGAGAACCTACGACAACAGGTCAAATCCAATGGACAACAGATCAAAGGACAGATCGCGGCCGCAGTAACGACAAGCAAAACCACTGACTAAATTTAGATCTGAACAGAGAATGGATATAACCAATTGAAATGAATAAGGAACTCCAACTAAGAGAACCCTAATATACATAATCAGTATATATATAGGTATATTCACATATACATAAATCCTAACCAGGGGCACCAGCCGTAATCTATCTAACGGAGTCGAGAAAGTCTCGACTTGCGACAGATCAGTGAGTGTACTAAGACCGTGCTGTAGCCACGCAAGGTGAGCTACCCTAGTCTACAGATGGGACAAGGCTCCTAACTCTAGGCTTCACATGCGTGAGCAACACATGTTCGACCCTTATATGAATGCAATATACTTATATAAACACGGGTACTTCCTAATTGGGTTTCACTAGGCCAGTAAGTATATACATAATATATAAAACAAAGTAGGGCTCCGAACTCAATCTATCGGGTACTATGCGTATGAAACATACCTAATATGTATAACACAAGTACACCTAGTGTTATACATAGTATGCTTCATTGCTCATCGGCTGCTGTAAACACAAGTACACCTAGTGTTTACGGCTGCAGCACCGGCGCATAGCTTGGTAATAGATACAACAGCACCATCTGGATAGTGATATCCCATGAGGCACGCATTATATCTATCCCGTGGAGCCAATAATAAAAAACGATAAAAACAATGAAACAAATAACAAATATGAAAATGCATGATGTGCAGTGTGTGAATCCCTTGTTTTAATTACGCACCTATCTGGTGCCCCTGGATTCTAACGATAGAATTCCCATTTAAAATGATTTTAGCTCAAATTTCTCCAAAGTTAGTAAAAATGGCATTTTTATAGAGTTAGGCAATGTTTCAAGAACATCCCCAGCAGAGTCGCCAGCCTGTGGAACCCGATCCGAGGACGAGTGCCGAGGGACGCGAGATCCCCACAGCAATCCTCTAAGATCTCCACAATGTGAAAGAGTTCTGCCAAGGAACTCTCGAAACGGATGCCACCCTCACAGCATAGCATGAGTGGCGATATAAAAAGAAAGAGATACATCTGATCCGGAGCCAGGGCTCGAAACCAAGATATATCCGAAAATAACTCAGAGTCGCCATCCATGGACACGCCATGGAACCAAAACAAATGCTCTGTTTGCAATGGATAACCAGAGATACAGAAGGTCCGTGCCTGATGACGAATGGAGAAGGTCCGAAGAGCGCCCCCAATTCGCCCGAGTGCGAACACTTGGTCTCTTATGCCATTTATTATTAACCTCGAAGAGTTTTGGGCAAAAATCATGTGAAATGGGAACGATCCTCAGGAATCGTCTATCTAAGCATGCATTTCCTGAGAATAGAAATAATAAGCATACGAAAAATAAATGAAAGAGGTGTCACCTAAGCATAGCTAGGTTATGAGTGACATACCTAATGGGTGTCTAAATTCTGATGTGCAAACACATGCAAGCTATAGCTAAATGTATAAGATCAGTACAAGAAAGTAAGAAAACACATCAAAAAAAATACAATAACTACACAACAAATCCTAAGACTCTAAATTATTAGCCCGAGTCCTCGGATGGTCTGGTATTCATCCAAAGAAGCCTACGTATCCCCGCCTCCACGAGAATCAAGGCAACGTAGTTCTTCGCACCTATTCTAAACTAGGATGCCTAAGACACCTAGACCTCTATCTTAGACTCGATCTAAAAGACCGGACTAGTTCTTAAAGCTTCTTGCGCGATTATTTAAATTCCAATGAATTGTAGATTTTAGGACACCCTATATGCCCTAACTAAATGCAAGTTAGCCTTAAGCTAATGCAGGTGGTTCCTACAACCTACGTGTAACTAGGCTGTATGCCCTAAGGAAAACAATAGGACTGCTAACGTATCCAAGACCTAGTCATCAGTCGGCGATGTGAATCGCCAACTAACCGGACAGAGGCACTCCTAGCTAGGACAAACCCCTAACTCTAAAACAAACACAAACAAGCACACAACAAATCAAAGACGAACTCCTAACTCTAAAACCCTCTATCTAGGACAAACTCCTAACTCTAGAGGAAGATTTTTGTTAAAAACAAGGTTTTAAAGTTGAAGGGTTAAAGCATTTTTTATTTACAAAGTTTGGCTGGACTTGGGATAAAGATCCCAAGCTGCACTACGTACCTCGTAGAAGAGGATCAAGCCAACGTAGTTCGAAACGAACTCTCGAACTACGCTTCTAAAAGAAACACTCAACACTTTATATTTTTTTAAGGTTTTTTATATTTTTAAATGTTTTTGATATTTTTAAAGTTTTCAAATGTTTTTGAGTTTTAAATTTCTAATGTTTTTGGATTTTAAAGCTTTTCCAATGCTCAGGACCTTTAAATGTTTTCAATCTTAAAGGGAACACGCAAGTAATACCACAAACTAGGGCAAAGCCCTAAAGCAAAAGGGGAAACCCCGGATAAGCAACTAGCGTCTCAAAGAGACAAACCACAACACGTAAAGAAGTGACCCAAGAAGAGAGAAAACGATCCAAGATCCCAAGCAAGCAAAGCTCTAATAAGACTGAGTTAGCCTCTAATCAAAGCGAAGTAATCAACAACTCTAAAGGAGAAACTCCGAACTAACAACACTAAAGAGGGGAACAAATGAGTCAGAGACTCTCTAATAACACTACCGAGTCAAAGACTCACTCTAAAAGAGGAGGCCACTCTAACATGAGGCTAGGTAAGCCTCCTAAAGGGGAAACTCTCTACACGAGACAAGGCTTGTCTCCGAGACACAAATGACGTAAAAAAAGGAATAAGAGACCCTGTGCATATTTGGCAAAGGTAAAACACCCAACCGGGCCGGACAGCTACCTAGCCCTAGGGTGCAACAAATGTGCGACCCAATACCCATAAGGGTAGGGGTATGAAGCCAAGCCGAGTAGGATGTTCTCCCAAAACCAAACGGCGCACAAAGAGGAGGTTTAGCAAGAGAATGAGACCGGGCGGGTCTAAAAGGAATAAGAGACCTTGTGCATATTTGGCAAAGGTGAAACACCCAGCCGGGCCGGACAGCTACCTAGCCGAAGGGTGCAACAAATGTGCAACCCAATACCCATAAGGGTAGGGGTATGCTGCCAAGCCGAGTAGGGTGTTCTCCCAAAACCAAACGACACACAAAGAGGAGGTTAAGCAAGAGAATGAGACTGGACAAGTCTCCTATATACAAAGGAGGGGTATGCTACTTGGACTGAGCAAGTCCCCTAAGGATGGGCTTGGGCTAGCGCCTTCATCGCCCTCGCAATGAGAGGGGATTCCAGTATCTAAAGAAATTTAACAGAAATCTATAAGACTGTGTTAGTCTATCAAAAAGAGAAGAAAAGGCTACCAGATAATCGCAAATTCCACTTTATTCCTATAAAAATAAATCAAGTGCTAAGCAAAGAAGAATTTTCAATTAAAAAAAATACACAACCTATAGCAATCATAAAATGATAAACAACATAAATTAGTCCAGACCAGCCGCTGGATAGCCTAATAAAGCAAAAACAATATCAAACACTTCTATGCCCAACCACAAACACAACCCCAATATGGGGATGAAATCAGATGATGCTAAAGTAATCATCTGATATCATAATACACATGATAATATTTCTACAAACCGCCTTGAAATCAAACAGTACTCATGTCGATAACATCGAATAGAGTAGTCATTTAATTTCCTTCTTCAATTAAACAATTTATTCAAATGAAAAGGAATGAGTATAATAAGCTTTCAAGATATTCTCACCTGAACAGTCCATTTATTATCATCTTCAAAACCTAACTCAAAGATTAGTACAAGAGAAGAATATAAAAAAAAATAATATCAAAAAGATAATTTGTATTACTATAAAATTTGTATTACTATACAAGAGAAGAAATATAAAATGACCTTGATTACTATAAGCATCTAACTAAGACTCTTCAAGATTGAGAATATAAAAACCGATGTAACTTTAAATCGCTAACCATTACTTCCTTGATGCTAACTCCTTTATATTATTTCCCTTTTATGGAACCTTCTCTTTTGGAGCATGTACTATTTTACCAGCAACATTACTTTATGGAAAAATAATAATAAAAATAAATAAATAAATAAAATAAAAAATACAATAGAAACCAATACAATGAACAGACAAAACACATCCAACCATATAGGACAAACAAAATCATAGCAGGTGTTAGAATAAATGAAACTAAACTGGGCCTGTTTGTACCAGCATATGAAGGTTATACAATCATCTAGGCCTGACCGGGCAGATTGAAGAAATGATAGCAATACCAACAGGTTTTGAAATTAATACCAAGACATTTCACAGTACTGCACTATCAAATGGCATTTCATTTTTAAGAATAAAAGAAAATAAAGATAAATAGAAGAAATAAATAGTTCACAAGTTCATTGAGGAAGAACAGCATAAAGTCATGCAAGGACAAAATCATTGTATAGCTTAGCGAAATGACATCAACACTACCAAAATTTGATAGCTATACCAATTCACCTCTTATAGCCTAGACACTTACTAATTAGAAGAGAGGAGAATGAACTGACTTGGTTCACTTGCTAAGGAGTCTAGATTATAATCTCAAATCTCAATCGAATCAATTACCGAGACATATGGCGAGCTAATTTTAGGTGGCCATTCAAACTCTATTAATCAAATTCCAGTAGCTTAGAATAGTAAATGATTACCTGGATCAGATTTCTCTTATTCCCCTTTTTTTTTTAAAATCAGGAAGCTATCCTAACAGCAGCACACCATTTCTTTATTCGATCCCACACTGTGCTGAAGGAAAACGATTGCGGATTGATGGGTTCACCAAAGTGGCAAATGACAGCAACCGGGTCCAGAGAATATCAAATATGATGGTGACTCCGAGGCCTAGCAATTGAAGAGATTGAAAGGAGCTTGGTGGTGAACGATCTTGGCAATTTGCAGAGAAAACGGGTTCCGGCGGAGTGGCGGGAGATGATGATGTCGGAGATGGGTTTAAGATATAAGGAAAATGGGTATGAAGGTGGGTTTCAATGGAGGACTGAGAGAGGGGGGTTGATGGTGGAGATAAAGAAGAAGAAAAATGGCTGTGAAGAAATGGTGGCTAAGAAAGGTTGAAAATGGGGTCGGCCGGAATCCGGCAATGCCTTGCCGGAGAAGATGAAATTGGATTTAGTGGGGGGAGAAGAAGGAGAAAAGGAAGAAGATGATGAGGGTTTTGAACAAAACAGGGGATGGGTTTTTAAATGGGTTTAGGGGATTTTGAGAAGTGGAAATGAGGGTGGGATTGGTGGCTGGCCGGATTTAATGGTGTCCGGTGGTGGGAAGATGAGTCCGGGGAAGATGACCGGAGGCCCGGAGAAGATGGCGATGGCTCGGATTCCGGTGGTCAATGGATGGCCGGTCGGATCTAGGTGGAGATGGACGGATCTTGATGATGAGTTTAAAAGATGAGTTAAATGGGAAAGAGGGTAAGAATAGTGGATATGGGTTCTGAAAAATGAGAGGAGGGTTTGGTGGTGAAGGTACCCACAGTCGGGTACCCACAGTCGGATTCCGGTGAGATTCCCGCCGGAATCAATGGAGGTGGCTGCTAGCAAAAGGGGTTGTGTTGGCTGATGGAGGTGGCTGCAGAGGCTTAGGGTTCTAAAATAGAGGAAAACGGTGGAAGTGGTGGTGGCGGTGCCGATGATGGTGGTGGAAGAGTGACCGGCCGGCGGCTGAGAAGGAGGAGAAGAGAAGGGTTTTTGGAGTTGAGGGTGGAGGTGGAACCAAGGTAGAAGAAGGGTGGCCGGAGGTGGGGTCGGGGAAGACGACTCCGGTCAACACCCTCTCTCTTCCTCTCTCTGCTTCTCTCTCTCCCTCTGGTTTTTTCTTCGAAAATGAGGCTCTCCCTCTGCTATTTCTCTTCCTCTGTGATGGGTTCTGCTGTGGAGCTTTGAGATGGGTTTTGGGTTTTAGAGGTGGCGGGTTTGGCCGGAAGTTGCAGAGGTGGGTTGAGATAGAGATGGGTTTAGGGGAAAAAGATCGGCCGGATTTGGGTTTTGGGTTAAAAGGGGTTCGGTGGTAAAAGTAGAAGAAGAAGAAGAAGAAGAAGAAGGGTGGTGCTGCTTGGCTGGGGGAGATGGGGGTCGCCGGCCGGAGATTAGGGGTTTGCCGGAGAAGATGGGGAGAAGGAAAAAGAGAAAAAAAAGAAGAAGAAAGGCTCAGGCCTTTCTCTGCGAAATTTTTTTTTTCTTTTCGAGAATGGGTTTTGCTCTTTTAAATACAAGGGAAAATGACATATTCAAACCCCCCTTTTCCTCCGAGACAGCCCCTCTAATGTAATTTTTAGCAACTTTTTAACTGGCAGGGGGTGTCCAAGAAGAAAACGAGAAATGATATATTTGATACCCCCAAACCTTCCCGGACACCCCCCTTGGCAAATTTAGGACAACTATTATTCCGCAAGAGGCGGCCCAAGCAGAAAACAGGGGGAAAAAATTTGCAAAAAATATCTTCTTTGAAAAATGATCTCAACCGTTAAAATCACCTTTTCACTCAATGGCTGAGATCAAAAGAAACATAACCAACTAAGATTCCCTCTAACTAATCCTAGTCCTAATCACTCACTAACCTAGCTTAGGGCTTAATGGTGACTTGGAGAAGAAGAAAAGCATCTTCGCAAATTACGAAATTGCCCTGGTTCAGGATAATACACCCCTCAATTAAGTTGTACACTAATCTGCATACCCCTATATCTCCCCGGACAGCCTGCCATGGCTAATTTGAACTGGTTTTTGAGATTCCAGCACAACCCCTTTTCTGGCTAAATCGCCACTCTTCTGAACTTGTCCCATGACACTGCCTTAGCTCGTTTGCTAGGCAAACGGGCTCGGATCGCGATGAAATTTTACAGAGACCTTGGTGGGACCCTAAGCTAGCCTAGGGCGTAATTTGGGGTCCACACACACTGATTTGAAAAGGTTATGCACAAAACAAGGAGGTGCAGGGCACGGTCAAAATGGGGTGTCTACAATAACCATGAAAACATAACAAATTTACTCCAACCATATGTGGAGTGAAACTATAATCCCCTAACGTCAATGACGTCTACTGAAATCATTCCACATCTGTGTGGTAAGCGTGTTTCTAATTTCCTCTCATGCTCTTTTGTCATCATCCCTTGATTGAGGAGGATCTCGTGGTATGTTCTCATCTTCCACAGTTTGTAGCAAGAGTTGTCTAGCTAGAAAGTTGTCCACATCTTCTAGTATTGAATTATTAGGCATGAAACGCCGAATATGATTATGGATGCAACAACATGCTAAGAAGATGTCAATCTGCTTCTCGATATTGTACATTGGTTCTTCATTAAGAATATTGAAACGCTTCTTCAAGACGCCAAATGTGCGCTCAATGACATTTCGACAGGACGAGTGTCTATGATTGAACAACTCATTACTAGTCCGTAGACGCCGCCCACTCCACTCACTTAGGTGGTAGGCGGTCTTACGATGCGGGGTAATGAAATGTCGTAAGAGAGGGTACCCGCCATCGGCGAGGTAAAACTTTCCTACAAATAAAAAAAGATTCTATATCAGCAACTAGTAATAAGTGGGAACTTGTTTACTATGTCATATACAACGATGTCATATACAATGTACCTGGAATAAGTGGAATCTTGTCAGCCCTTGTTAATGCATCCGCTAACACTCTTGAGTCGGAAGCGGAACCCTCCCATCCGGCTAGGATATACGTGAATTTTAAGTCAAAGTCACAGGCCGCCAAAACATTTTGAGCTATAAAATGCTTACGACAAAAGTAGGTAGGTTTGTTTTCAATACGTACTTTAGCACGTATGTATGTCCCGTCTATTGCACCGATGCAATCCTTGAAATATGGCATCCACCTTGGATTCCCCTCAATCTGCGATGGTGTCTCACCTGTCGCTAGTTTGATGAAGAAATCTTGCATACCCAAAATTGCCTTTAGTACTTTGTTGAAATACGTCGAAACAGTTGCCCCTGAACGTCTAGCACATGCTCTAATAGTCCTAACCCTCTGATTATGTGCCACAATATGCAAGAAGATGGCAACTTTCTCCTCCACCTTACAATGGATTGTATCTTCTAGGGTTTCCGCCCGTTTAAATATTTCGACAAATTGACGAAAGTAGCTGACGTTCATCCGTAGCAAGTTATGACAATGTTCATTTGAATCGATGACAAAAGAAATGAGCGTACGACGCGTGAAGTAATTGCTTTCATATGGAGCTCTGAGAAGATACTTTTCGCAGTACTCTTTCCAAAGTACTAACATAGCAGCAGCACCAGCCATTAGTAGTGCGACCGCTTGCCCAACTAGCTCATTGTGGACCCCGATCCCGAGGGCAAATGGCGAGGAACACGAGATCCCACGTCGGTCCTCTAAGATCTCCACAATGTGAAGGAGAGCTCTACCAAGGAACTCTCGAAATGGTGCCACTCAAAGCATGGGTGGCGATATAAATTAGATACCTCTCGATTCAAGGACTAACTCGGAACCAAGATGTACCTATAACAAAGAAGAGTCGCCATCCAAGGAAGTAGGCCTTGGATCCCATGAAATACTCTGTTGCAACGGATAACCAGAAATACAAAAGTCCGTGCCTGATGACGAATGGGGAAGGTGTTAAGCGCCCCCAATTCGCCCAAGTGCAAGCACCTGGTCTCTTATGCCATTTTTAATTAATTTTGAAGAGTTTTGGGCTAAAATCATGTGAAATGGGAACGAGTATCCCCGAGAAAACGTCTATCTAAGCATGCATGACCCAGGGATGGGCAAAAGAAAATAAACATCCAAATCCTAACTCACCGCATCTAATCTTAACTCATCACATCTAGGAAAGCAGTAACATCCACACGCACAGCTACAGCTAAGCAGATAATCAAGATAAGATGAATAAATGCTACAACTAAGCAGGTGAGAGGACAGATAAGCATAGCAGTAAACTACCAAAGCAATAGAATAAACACACTAACATGCAAGCCTATGTAAGAGATAATGCTAAGAAAATAATAATCAATCTCATGCTAGGAAAGTAAGTAAGCTAACAGTAGCACATAAGAAGTCAAAGATAAACACACAATGAGCTAAAAGATACAGGGAAAGAAATGAATCGAAAAATCAACGGTACATGAGGACCGAGAATGCCAGGGAAAAGAAAAGGGAGCGTACGATAGGCTCAGGGAGCGATTCTAATGAATCAAGTTCAGCGTTCCTGATCCGCTAAAGATTGGATAAGTCTTACGATCGTCATAGCCTATCGTTGAGCTCAGCGAGGACAATCCCTGTGAAGGGGCCACGCTACGTCGTCGCCCGTCCCAAAACCCGATAAAACGTCGAAAAACCGATAAAAGCGGAAAATCACGATCAAAATCGGAAATGAAATGAAAGGAAGGCTCCGAGTGACCTGGCAATCATCATCCTTGCCCATTTTGGTTTTTTATATTTTTGGGAAAAGCTTGAAAGATGTTTTTAGATGCTGAAATGATTTTTTTTTTTAAGTTTGAATGATTTTATTGAAAAGTTTGACTGAACTTGGGATGACGGTCCCAAGCTGCCTACGTACCCTGTGGAAAGGGATCAAGCCAACGTAGTTCGAAACAGCTTTTCGAAAAACGCTTTGAGAGTTTTTTGGATTTTTGTTATTTGATTTTTATGTATTTTTACCCCTTTTGATTGAAAGGGGGGTTTTGGCTCAAGAGGTTGCCGTCCGTCATCGCCTAAACCCGACGAGTGTTCCCAAAATCGATGGGGATCCCGAAATGCGAAGAGAATCCCAAGGAACATAAGGAGAATGACTCTGAATGCAAAAGAAACCCGAGAAAATGTCCCTATAGAAGACAAGGTAGAGCTGCAATTAGCTAGATATAATTGGTTTGATATCACAGGTTAGATTCATCCAAGAAATGTTAATGCTACAGTTCTCCCAAAACTGCCCCAACTCAACCTGTCTTTTATCACAACAGTTGTGTATAACCGATACCATCTAAGAGGAATGGGGATTAGGCAAACTGAGTTAATGCAATTCACAGAACATGGTTAACATCTCAGGCTAACATAAACTATATAACTGCATGGCATCCACAAATAATAAAACAAGAGGAAGGGAATCACCTTGGTTATTGACATATATTGACGGAGTTTTTTATTCGAGGTGAATTCCAAAGCCGCGGCCAATGAATTGTAGCCGAAGAAAATGGCGCTGCTGGTCGGAAATTACCGGATTCTGCGGAGTTGCCGGAAATGATTTGCCGAAGATGTAATATCTCACGCCAAGGCTTGGGTTGCGGATAATTAGAATTGGGCTTAAGAGGGTTTAAAATGGTTCAGATATGTTCTAATGGGTAAAAATAAGTGGGTTTGAGATCTTGGGAAGAAGGGCTGTAGAGATGAAGGAATGGGTTTTGAGAGAAGAGGAAATGATAGTGGCTAAGGTTAATTAGAGCTGGTGATGGTTTGGCCGAATTTTGACCGTCGGAGAAGATGGAAGTTGAGATGGGTTTGGGTCAGCAGCGAGGTGGAGTCGAGCTTTAAAGGTGGCTGGAGTCCGTAGTGATGGAGATGGCTGATGTGGGTTTTGATGGTTGTTGTGGTGGTGGAGGGAGTGATGGATGATTGGAGGTTGAAGAAGGGTGGAATAGGGTTTGTAAATAAAAAAGAAAAATGGGTTTGATGATGGCGGCAATGTAGGGGTCGGCTGGAGGAGGAGTGGCCGAAGGAGAGGGGTTGGTCGGAGATAGCTTGGTGGCGGGTCACCGGATTCCGGTGAAATTGCCGGAATCCATGGAGGCGGAGGAAGGTGGTCGGATTGGGGGAATAAAATAGGGTTTGAAGGTGAGGTGGGTTTTGAGGGGTGGTGGTGATTGGATGGTTCGGTGGAGATTGGCTCCGGATTCCGGCCGGTGGCGATGGAAGAAGGGAATAAAGAGGGTTTTGATGGTTATGGAGGTTAGGGTAGATGATGGTGGTGAGAGTGGAGGTGGGTTTTGGGGAAATGAGAAAAATGGGGCTGATGTGGTGGAAAAGGAGATTGTGATGGTGGTAAGAGGGTGAGAAGGTGGTCGGATTCCGGCAATCAATGGAGGTGGGCTTTAGGTGGAAAGAAAATGGTGGAGATGAAGATTTGGGTTGTGGGTTGTGAAAGGAGGTGGTGGAGAGGGGGTGGAAATGAAGATGGTGGAGATGATGGTCGGATTCCGGCAATCAATGGAGGTGGGCTTTAGGTGGAAAGAAAATGGTGGAGATGAAGATTTGGGTCGTGGGTTGTGAAAGGAGGTGGTGGAGAGGGGGTGGAAATGAAGATGGTGGAGATGGTGGTCGGATTCCGGCAATCAATGGAGGTGGGCTTTAGGTGGAAAGAAAATGGTGGAGATGAAGATTTGGGTCGTGGGTTGTGAAAGGAGGTGGTGGAGAGGGGGTGGAAATGAAGATGGTGGAGATGGTGGTCATGGGTGAAGCTCGAGCTCCCTCTTTGCCGCTCCCTTTCTCTCTAAGCAAAATGAGCTCCCTGTTGGGAGAAATCAAAAAAATGAAGAACCCCTCCTTCATCCCTAATTCGATCCCTCCTTTTTTACACAAGGGGGGTGCTAATGTTAACACACCCGTGAATTAGTAATTGCACACCCCCTTTTAGTTAGATGTATAAAAGCATTTGGTAAAGGCACCCTCTTAGTTTGATAAGCCATCTTCCCTTGGAAATGATATTTTTAGACCCTCTTTCGCCCCTTGGACAGCCCACTTCAAATGAATTTTGTGACTTTTTTCTTAGAAAATGGGTAGTCCAAGTAAGAAAGAGAAAAGAGTGATACATCATTGTTCTTCTTTTGTAATGATTTTACAACAACTACACCTTGTTAATTGCACAATTACACCTCTTGGCTTGTCCTTTTAAAATGAGAAGGCCATTGATATAAACACACCCTTGTCTTCCCAAATTCACCCCACCTTCTCTTTTATCTGGGAATTGATAATGGCACAAATTTAGCTTGTCTTTTCTTCCATTTTTCACAATTTTCCTTGAAAATTTGCAAGAACCCCTCTGAGAAAAGCAACAACCTTTCGAGAGCCTTATATTTCTTGAAGGGCAAAGTAAGCTAGTGAAACCTTGGGTTCTTCTCGCATTTGGGCTCATTTCTTCAGGAATTTTCGAGATTAATCTCGGGATATTCTGGGACTCGGAATTTGGGAATTTTATTCGATTTTTTGAAGTTCTTATTCAATTTTGGGACTTTAGGGTCCGGTCAAAATGCGGTGTCTATACTCATTCATAGGCTTCAACTCAGCTCTACACATCAACTCTTTCTTCCTCCTTCTTGTAGGACGGCGAGGCATCTTACTCTAAAAAAGTAGTCAATAACTTAATTGAAAAGACAACAAAGTAAAAAACAGGGCATCTTAAACACAATCACAAATAAGACAATCACAAACAATCCATCAATCCACAACCCATCCCTCCATAACCATCCATCCATCCATAACCATCCATAACACAATCATAAACAAGACATACATAAACAATCCATCCATCCATAAAACAACCCATCCATCCACAAACCATCCCTCAACAAACCACCCCTCCATAAACCATCCCTCCACAAACCATCCATCCACAAACCATACCACCACAAACCATCCATCCATCCAATTACATGCAAGCACATCTACCTAAAATACATTTATCTACCAAACCATCCCTTCATAAACAAGCACTCCATAAACCATCCATCCATAACCCATCCATCCATAAACAACCACTCCATAAACCATCCATCCATAACCCATCCCTCCATAAACAACCACTCCATAAACCATCCCTCCATAAACCACCCAATCCATCCACAACCCCCCCCCCCCCCGCACAAACCATCCCTCCATAAACAATCCATCCCTCCATAAACCACCCATCCATCCAAACACATACAAATAAGGAAAGAACATTGACTACCACACCCAAACAACACAAGCACATCTATTTAAATAGAAAAAAAAAACTGTGAGTGTTGATTACCTTGGAAATGATGGAAAAATTCTTGATAATGAAAATCAAATGAGAGGCTGACCACCTGCAGAAAATTCAATACCTCAATTAATAACATTCACCATCACAGATTTAATATTGGAGTAAGAAAACCGAAAAAATCAAAGTATTGAAATGTGGGGTTTTATCAGAACTCCAGGTTTCAAAAATCATAGTTAAAGATCTATTTTCCCCTCTCAATAGATCCAAAATATCCCATATTCAGATATAAAAAGGAGAGAATAAAATCACAAAACAAAATGACAAAATTGCCAAAAAAAGAGCAAAAGCTACAATCCATCCAAGACATCCTCTTCAAGCACAAAAAAGTGATATTTCCCTCTCAACAAAAAATGATATTTCCCTCTCAAAATTGATATCCATCCAAGACATCCAAGTAAAATCAAAGGTTACAATGCTCTATTGATTACGCCTCTGTTGGTTGCGTCTAGGGCTAGAAAAAGAAGGAACAGAGATAATTGAAAGAGAAGAAGATGGAGGAGGAGAAGAAGAGAGCTTGACCTTGTGAGGGAGAGAATGTCTGGTTCTTGGAGAGGGTTTTGATGGAGAGATTGGTTGGGTTTGTGTTAGGGTTTTGGTGGGGGTTTGGGTTTGAGTTTAGGGTTTCGGTTTGGATTGGGTCTAGGGTTTCTGTTGGGGTAGAATCTAGGGTTTTGAGACACCAAAAAACCCAAATGTCTGAAGAAAAAGGAAGAAAATAAACAGAAAAAATCTGGATATTTGTCAAAGCACACATCCTCTACAATAGAAATCCGAAAAAAAAAGAAAAAAAAAGAGGGGAAGAGTACAAAGGGAAGAGGAGACATACCTGTAGGGGAAGGAGGATGAGCGGTAGGAGCGGAGTCGTCGAGAATGGCAGCCACGAGAGAGTGAGAGGAGTGCAGATGCTTGGGGCGAAGAATGTCTTCTGTTTTGTTGAAGACAAAAAAAAAGACGTGAATCCTTTCCACGCGCTTTCCCTATCTCGAATCCGAGTCCAACGGACGGATTTTGAGTCGGAGAAAGTTGGTTGCCACGGCGGATAAGTGGGACTCCACGTAAGTCTCGTGCTTTCCGCTCGCTTTCCTTATCCCGCCAACAAAACGTCCATTTTAGTGCTTTCCACGGAAAATAAGCCCATTTTCTTTTCCGTTTCCGTTTCCGTTACCTTTTGCGCAACTGAACAGGCCCACAGTTTCTTTTCCTTTCTTTTCCAGTTTTCCGCATCATATTCTTTTCCTTTCTTTTCTTTTCCTGCAGCTAGAAAACAAGTGAACAGAGCTTGTAGGCTATGTTCACTTGCTTTCCCTGGAAAGCAAATCCTTGGAAAACAACCTTTTTTTTCCTTGACAAGACAGAATTCTGGTGTTCACTTGCTTTCCAGTGAAAATAGAATTATACATGTGGAATTTCTGCAATAAGTCAAAAAATGACATGGAAAAGCCCATTTCCCCCCCTTTAGGCTCTGTTCACTTCTTTTCCCCGGAAAGGAAAGGAAAGGATTTCGTTTTCCTTTCCTTTCCAGGTGACATGGCAAAAGGAAAAGAAATTGAGGGAAATTGTCAAGGAAAATGTTTCCTTGGAAAGCCTCTTTTCGATATGTTTAATCGGAAACCAAATCTCAAGTAACAGGGAGAAAGTCAATTTCCATGTCATTTTCAGCTTTTAAATAAGAAATTCCACATCTGATAATATTTTCCCGTGGAAAAGAAGTGAACACATAAATTCTGTCTTGTCAGGGAAAATAAAGGCTGTTTTTCAAGGAAAACAACACCAGGGAAAAGAAGTAAACATAGCCTTATGGATTTCATTTCCGACCAAAAACACACGGATTTCGTTTCCCTGGGAAACTAGTGCAAAAAGAAGGGCAAGCAGTTTCCCTGGAAACCTTTTCCAGCGCAAGTGAACAGTCCAGAAACAGTCTAGGGAAACCTTTTCCTCCACAGATTCCCTGGATTTCTTTTCCTAATGCCACATCAGATTCCCGGGAAACATTTTCTTTTCCTTTCCCGGGAAATCTTTCTCTTCGATAGATCAAATGGAGAATAATTTTTCCGTCAAAGTTGATCAAGGGTCAGGATTACTTGATGAGGTCGAGAGGTCCGATAAGTTTCACAGCTCAATCACCGCACACGTGGCGGTAGGTCACTATTTCTTAATTTGATACGCTATGAACGGCTTACGAGACTGGTCGGACCCACGATTCCCTCTTCACTGCTCACTACAACTCGTTTCTCTCGTTTTTCTGGTTACTTCTCACGAGATTTCTCCATTTTTCCTAAGTTTTACAATTTCTCGCTCTATCCCTCCTTCCTTGCGAGAGAAGAAATAGCAGGGCTTTCTTCATAAACGCTCTAAAAAAAAAAAAAAAACCCTAGAACGCTTCAAAACAGTCACTTCGTTTTGGAAAAAAAAAAAACCCTAAATCGAGTTATTCGTAGCTCGAAATATCTTCTTTTGATCGGTAATCGCATTCCCCAAACCCTGCACGGACGCGCAGGGTAGGAGATCATGGGTTCAGGTACGAATTTCTCGTTTTCTATATGATTTTTTTTCATTTTTTTGGGTAGAATCTAGGGTTTTTTTGTTGTTTTTCCGTTGTTTTATGTAATCGTTACCTTGATTAATCACATTTTGGATTCGTTTCTACTTTCTTTTTTATGATTGGATTGATGTATTTGTTTTTGTGCGATTACATTTACTTTTTCTTTGTTGAATTTTTGATTTAAGAGGTCTGAACCTTTTTTTTTTGTTCTTTGTTGAGAGGAGAAGAGATTAGAGAGAAAAGGAAGAAGTAAAGTTTTCTCAACCCTTACTTTAGTATTTATATATAAAGAGAACATACAAAGACCACTATGCCCTTAGGCTATGCAATACACCTTCTAACACTCCCCCTCAAGCTGGAATGTATATATTGTACATTCCAAGCTTGTTACATATGTCACTCAATTTTGTATAGCTTAAAGGCTCTGCGAACACATATGCTAACTGATCAGCAGATCTCGTGAAAGAAACATATCTCGTGAAAGAAACATGAATCTCGCCTCTTTGTATCATTTGGTGAATGAAGTGGCAATCAACCTCTATATGCTTGGTTCTCTCATGAAAGACCGGATTGGTAGCTATATGAATTGCAGCTTGATTGTCACAATACAACTGAGCTGGAGCAGATGAAGAGAAACCAATCTCTGAAAGGAGAGAACGTAACCAAATAAGCTCCCCGCTGGTATGAGACATAGCACGATACTCTGATTCGGCACTCGACTTGGAGACTATGTCCTGCTTCTTACTTTTCTACGATACTAGATTGCCACCAACAAAGGTGCAATATCCAGTGGTAGATCTCCTATCTCCTGGAGATCCTGTCCAGTCTGCATCACAGAAGCCTTCTACCCTGGTATGACCATGCTTCTTGAATACGAGTCATTTCCCTGATGCTTCTTTCAAGTAGCGAAGAATCTGAATCACTGCTGCCCAGTGAGAAATACGGGGTGAGCTCATATGTTGGCTGACTGAGCCAACAACAAATGATATATTTGGACGAGTGATTGTATGATATATGAGCTTACCCACCAGCCTCCTATATCTGCCAGGGTCATCTAATAAATCTCCTTATTCTGGAAGAAGTTTCCCATTTGGGTCCATGGGAGCAGATGCAGGTTTCACTCCAAGGTGACCTGTCTCCTCAAGAAGATCTAGTACATATTTCCTCTGTGAGAGGGAGAGACCTCTAGTAGAATATGCAACCTCAATGCCAAGAAAGTATCTGAGACGACCCAAATCTTTAGTTGAAAACTCGTTCTGCAAGAAGGTTTTCAACCTGCGTATCCCCTCTGAATCACTGCCTGTAATGATGATGTCATTGACATATACTATCAATAGCACACAACCAGTAGTGGAATGAGAACTAAAGACGGAGTGATCAACTGCACATTGCTTCATGCCATAGTGCATGATAGCATCACTGAATCGTCCAAACCAGGCTCTAGGAGACTGCTTGAGACCGTATATAGACTTCTGCAACCGACATACTGAGGAGGACATCGCCCCCTGAGCAAGATACCCAAGAGGTTGCTCCATATACACCTCCTCAGTAAGCTCATCATGTAAAAAGGCATTCTTGACATCTAACTGATGCAGAGGCTAGTCATGTGTAACTGCAAGAGATAGAAGAACACGAACAGACGGAATCTTAGCGACCGGCGAAAAAGTCTCTAAATAATCAACACCAAAGGTCTGAATATAGCCTTTTGCCACCAACCGCGCCTTAAGGCGCTCAATAGTACCGTCAGGTAAGTGTTTGACGGCATAAGCCCAGGAGGAAGAGGAACTAACTCCCATGTCTTATTGGCCTGGAGGGCCTCCATCTCAAGATCCATGGCCCCATGCCATCCCGAATGATCAAGTGCAGCTGGTAAATACTGTGGCAAAGAAACAGAGGACAAAGAGGAAACAAAACTCCGAAACATCGGGGTGAGAGAATCATATGAAATAACAGAGGAAATATGGTGAGCAGTACTGTGAGAACGAGTACGAGAAGCAATGGAAGAATCTGAAGAAGGAGTAGGAGAGAGAGGTACCTGAGATGTGGGGGGTGTGATCTCAGGCTGCAAGGACGATGGCGCAGGCAGAGGAGGATGAGCTGTAGATCTCGGCCGACGAGGATATGTCTGCGGAGGAGCGGGAGGAGGAGCCTCAAGAGCCTGTAGTGAAGAGGAGGGATCACAAACAGGAATAGCCTCATGAACTAATACAGGAGGGGATAGGAGAGGAGCCGGAAGGGTGGGAAGGGGAAGAGGAAGGTCCGAGTCAGGATCTGTGGAAGGAGTCTCATGAGAAGATACAAAGTAGGACTCAGACTCGAAGAATGTGACATCGGCAGACACAAAAGACCGACACAGGCGAGGACTGTAACAGTGATAACCTTTCTGGGTACGGGAGTACCCAAGAAAGATGCATCGTTCAGCCCGAGGGTCTAGCTTATCAAAGCCAGGACCAAGGTGGTGAACAAAACACACACACCCAAAGACCCTAGGGGTGATAGGAAAGGGGTCATGACCAGGGTATAACACATCAAAGGGGGAAGAGCCACCAAGAACCGATGATGGAAGCCGGTTGGCAAGGTGGCATGCAGTAAGAACATCATCACCCCAATAGCTCTTGAGAACTCGCATCTGAATAAGAAGAGAGCGAGCCCCATCAAGTAAAGAGCGCATCTTCCTTTCAGCCACACCATTCTGCTAAGAGGTGTGAGCACAGGAAGACTGATGGAGAATACCCCGACTAGAAAGAAAATCCTGGAACCCATGGGTAGTAGAGAAATATTCTCTAGCATTATCTGTGCGCAAGCATTTGAGGGTACAATCAAACTGATTTGTAACCTCAGAATGAAAAGTACGAAAAGCAGAGAAAACCTCAGAACGATCGTGAAGCAAATACAGCAAAGTCATGCGAGAATAGTCATCAATGAAAACAACAAAATATCTATATCCAAAAATAGAAGGAGTTCTCAGGGGACCCCATACATCAGAGTGCACTAAAGCAAAAGGGTGCGAGGCCCGACTAACAAGCCTAGAGGGAAAAGACACACGGTGGTGTTTTCCAAGTTCACAGGCCTCGCACTGAAAAGACTGAATAGGAACAGAAACTATAGAGGTGCGCCGTAAGCGCTCAATGCATGGATGACCAAGGCGGCAGTGCCACTGGTAGGCGTCGACAGAACTGTGTAAAATGGTACGGGGGGGACCTCCATCCAGACGATACAACCCATCTACCTCACGTCCTTTACCAATCGTCCTCCCAGTCGCAAGATCCTGTAATAAGCAATAAGATGGATAAAATGAGACATAGCAGTTAAGATATTTAGTGAGCTGACTGACTGAAAGTAAGTTAAAGGGAGACTGGGGAACACAAAGCACAGAGGAGAGGGTAAGACCAGGGTAGGGAGAGGTACTCCCTGTACCAGAAATGGGAGTAGTACGGCCATCAGCGAGGGTCATAGACTGAGAGGAAAGATGGTGAAAAGACCCGAGTGATGATAGAGTACCTGTCACATGGTTCGAGGCTCCCGAATCAATGATCCAGGAGCTCGAGCTACTGAGAAGAGAGGCAGGAGTGCTACCTGGCTGTGCAAAGCCAGCACTGGGAGGATGGGCGGCCAAGCGTAGGCGCTGGAGCTCATCATAGTCGGCCTGAGTGAAAGACGGTACAGCTGGGCTGGAGCCGAAGGAAGATGCTCGAGGATCAGAGTCTTCCAGAGTAGAAAGGTGCGCTGATCGCCCGAACTGAGAGGGCGACGGGGGACGACGCTCAGGATCTAGCACATAACAGATCTCATCACGGTGGCCCTCGCGCTGGCAATGTGTACAATATGGACGAGGTCGGCCACCATATCCTCTGCCACTAGAGAAATCCGTACCCATGGTACGTCCGCCACGGCTAGAGTCACGGCCATGGCCTCGGCCAAACATCCCACCACCACGGGCAGGACGATCTCCTACTGCATATGCCGCGGTAGCATGACCATAAAAAACAGCAGGAGTAAGAGAGGCTCCACCTAGACACTGTTGGGCCCGCTGATAGACCTCCTCGAGGGAAGGCAGAGTGCCAGAACCATAAATCTGCTGGCGAAAAAAATATAAACTCGGGGCCCAAGGTCTCGAGAAACTGAATAACTCGAAGCTGATCCCGCTGCCGAGCGGCGACGGCTAAGTCTGTCGTCAAGGGCATAAAAATATCAAGCTACTGACAGTGAGAGACGAACTGACCATAGTATGTAGAAAGAGGGGTGTCACCACGCCGAAGATACATCCACTCAGAATATGTGGCACTAATACGGGAGAGGTTACCGACGCCTGAAAACATAACCGCAGTATGATCCCAAATCCTCTTTGCAGTCGGAAGCTGCATCATAGTCCCTGAAATCTGTGGGATCATACTCTGCCAGAGTAAACTACGGATATGAGCATCATCCGTTTCCCACTGCTCATAAGTGGGATCCAAAACAGCAGTAGGGTCACAACGAATGGTGTAGACCTTCCTTTTGGCATTGAGATAAACTTCCACCGCCACTTTCCAATTCATATAATTGGAACCATTAAGCTTGACCGTGGTCATCGGGAGGAAGGAGGCATGACCCGATGAAGTGGAAATAGGGGTGGAAGAAGAAGATGTTTGCCCGAGAGAGGGATTGTCTACAATAGGAGGATCCATAGAAGGAACGAAGGCGAACTAGACAACACACGACATCAAAGTAAGGGACAAGAGAAATGAGAAGGCCTCTAGGGCATAAAGATACCACTATGTGTGGTGAGAGAATGTGGCACGACTTCGACAAATGAAAGGAGAAAAAAAAGACATAATAGGGCCTCTAGGGAAGAAATGGAGAAGATGAAAGGTCGGAGTCGCGGAGCGAAGAAGAAAAAGAGGGGCGGAAGAAATTTAGACCATAGAGAGAAAGAGGGTTAGAGATTTAAGGTTTCACGAGGGATAGGAAATGGGATTAGTAGGGAAAAATTAGGGTTTTAATGAGGGAAAGGAAGGGAAGGGTGAAAATGGGAGAAAGAGAAAGAGATTGGGGTGGAAGAGAGAGAGAGAGCGAGGGAGGAGGAGCCAGAGGCCGGAGGTGAAGAAGAGGTCAAGAGGCTGCGTCTGTGAGAGAGAAGAAGAAGAGGCTGTCGCGTCTGCAACTTAAGAATCGATCGAATCGTCTGCAAGTTGCAGCGTTTGCTGAGAAGAAAACCCGAAAAACTAAAAAACTCAAAGCCTGGAGCGTGAAAGTAGGGCGGAAAAAGAAAAAGAAAATAAAATTGGGCTGGTAGGGAGGACCGTGATGGAGGGAGGGAGGAGAGAAGGAGGAGAAGGGGAGCTTCTCCAATGGTCCCTAGGGTACAAAAACCCCTAGGGCTCTGATACCATGTTGAGAGGAGAAGAGATTAGAGAGAAAAGGAAGAAGTAAAGTTTTCTCCCCCTTACTTTAGTATTTATATATAAAGAGAACATACAAAGACCACTATGCCCTTAGGCTATGCAATACACCTTCTAACATTCTTCAATGAATGATTGATGTTTATTTTCCTTTATGAATGTAATATCTCTAGTTTTTTTGTTTTTTTTTTATTCTCGAATTTTGCTTTTGGGAATGTTTAAAGCGTTTGGTTTATGGAAAAATACTGGTTAACCTATGGCAAAGAACAATGGTTTAGTAAATAGGTTTTATTTTTTCGATGTCGCTTCTAATGTTGAATAATATTTTTTTGACTGTGTATTTATTTTTATTTATTTGTGCCTCTATTAGTTGAATGTTGAATGTTTTGTTCTTGATTTGGAAATTTTTTGTTGGTATTTTAGATGCGGATATGGAGGATTATGGATTCGAGTACTCCGAGGAGGAACCTGAGGAGCAGGATGTTGATATTGAGAATCAGTACTATAACTCAAAAGGTACTTCCCTAGGTTTCTTTTATACCTACTTAGTTAATTTTACTTGTTAGATGATATTTTTTCTGAAATAGCAAATTATTTAGTCCTTGGCATAACTTGCGCTTTAGTTAATTTTTCCTTTTTTCTATCCGTTAAATGATGGCATTATTGGTATACATTTTGTGCAAAATTAGAAGTTGTAATTTATTAAATACATCCAGAAGCAGCATGTGCATAAGATGAGTGTAGCGGATATGCGAATGCTTAGATGGATGTGCGGCCACACAAAGCTAGATATAATTAAAAATGAAGACATTCGTAAAAAGGTGGGGGTGGATCCAATTGAGGAGAAGATGAGGGAGCACCGCTTAAGATGGTTTGGACATATCCAACGTAGGCCTTTGGATGCTCCGGTGAGAAGAGGTGACTCGTGCCAAGTTGATGGAGTAAAACGAGTTAGGGGTTGACCGGAAGCAACTTGGGTAGAAACAGTGAGGAAAGACTTGATAGTTAGGAACATAACAGAGAACATGATAGAATGGAAAAAAATGATCCACGTAGAAGAACCCAACTAGAAATAGGATTAGAGCCGCGTAGATTCCTTTTACCTTCTTCATGAATTTTTTTAAAGGATTCATTTAGCTGAGGCCAACTAGTTTGGGACAAAGGCTTTGTTGAGTTGAGTTGAGTTTTAAAACTCCCCCATGTCATCGTGGGCTCTCCCGGGTCAACTCCCTTTTCCCTCAGCCGCGCGTTCCGTGTTTTCCCATATAGAGCCAATAAAAACTCCTTTGACTCTCCTGACTTGTGACCATGTCAACCGAGTACTCAGCTGCATCCACGCCAAGTCGACGAGGATTTTTCTTGGCCACATCTTGACCCGCATCTGCATTTTTAAACACCTTGCGCGGACTTGCTCTTGTAAGTTCATTGTTCATTAATAATTCATTAATAAAGCACAAGTTACTAATGAGCAATAAAAATACAAGAATGATTACATGCCAGGACAACGCATGCCATCCTTATATGCAGGCATTTAATGGCGTCATTTGTGGCTCTAAAGGATCGGTCCATCACTTAGTGATCATTTGCAAGTTGAAATTTCTCTCTTGTTTGCCTTCCTCTTACTTGCACATTATATGCTTCATTATATGCCTTTAAGGAGTTATGTAGATCTTGGTGGCTGATATGTTCTGGAGTGGAAGTAAATATCTTTGAGCTTTCATGGGCAGTATAGATTGTGTTGGATAAATCCCGCCCATAGTTAGCAAAACTTGATTTGGCAATAAAACGAGACGGCAATAATTCAAGTTTAATATGGTTTTGGTTCAAAAAAACATAGTAAAAAAACGGAAACACAAAAAATGCATTTAATACAAAATATAGTAGGGTTAAAGTTTGTGAGTTGGCCAAAATAACGTGTTTAATACGTTTTAAATGCATTTAAAACTTGTTTAAAACGGATTTTGCACGTGTTTAAAACGTTTTCCTCAAAAGAAAAAAAAAACAGCGTTTTTTAAGTAAAAGTTTTAAACGGCATTTTTTTGAAAAAAACGCAGTTCTCGCTAACTATGATCCCACCTTTTCCTGTTTAACTCTGGCTAAATTTTGATGGGAGTTTTCGGGGGCAATCTTGTGACCATTGGCATTGGTGGAAGTTTCTGAACAAAAAAGTAGATAGTGAAAGTGATTTGTGGCCAAAATATCGTGGACATGGATTGGAATTGTCTGCCTTCGTTTGGGTAGAAGTTAACCCTTCTTATGTGAATGCTTGTTCTTTGAGATCCAACCTAGGCTCGTGGAGATCAGCTGGGTTTATTTTTATAAGCACATCTCTTGTTGCAGGAGCGATATAGTGGATCTGTTAGCTGCAGAAGTAGTTGATAGGGTTGGTTTGTGCTTTGGGTTGAAGTTTTCTCTTCTGTAATATGTTTTTTCTTTACTTTTTTCTGTTCCCTGTTTTAGGGCTAATCCTTCCCTCTTTTTTTTATCTCTTCTTTCCCTATTGAGTTCCTTTGCTATATATCAAATCAAATGCTATCATTGTAACTTGCAGGTTCAAGTTTTGTAATTTATCCACATGGGTTTTTCATTAAGGTTACTACTACTACTATTATTATTTTGAATGGTTCATTAAGGTTATTATTAAATGTCTAATTTAGATGACGGAGAAAGAGATCCCAGCTCACCTACCAAAAACAAAGAGAAAGAGAGGATGAATTCCATGATTCCATCTCTTGATAACAAGAAATCAACCAACATGGAGTGTGAGCGTTTCCATTGGGCTATCTGATGACATTGAATGAATCTTCTCCCCTCTTACATATCAAATACAACACTTAGAGAAGTACATTGATAACATTCTACAATGCCAAAGCATTTGTCTCAATTGCATTTGTGTCCCTAATTTGTTCAAGAAAAGTGACTGTTGAAAGGTTGGCCCTCAAAACCAGCTCTCCTAGGATTTCCTTACCACATAGTTAGAGAGATGAATTTGGGGAAAAAATTAGGGAGGCAATTATCTATTATTTGGCAAAAAATTTAGAAAAAAATATAAGAAACGTTATGTTGGGGTCTAACCCATATTCACAAGGAAATTATAGGGAGCCCCAAAGGCCCCATCCTTTACAAATTCAATGAGATTGTTAAGAAACTTTCTATATCATAAAGGCAAGAAACTCAAGTTATTAGGTCAAGATAAAACAGGAAATTTTTCTACTATATGTGAAATTAAAAAATAGTTGTCAAAGTTAATGAACAAGCTAAGAATTGACGAAGATGATTCTAGAGAAGAGAGTTAATCGGCATCCAAAAGTAGGCACCAAGGAGACTAAAACATCATTTTAGCATCAGTGGTGTCCCTAAAAGACTTTGTTTCTCATAAACATACACATTGACATTTTGTCATTATAATCTATGATGGTTTTTTGTGATTTTTATATTTTCTAGACAAAATACTATATCCGAAGTTACAAAACATTTGGAATTTGTAAAAGTTCTGTGTGCAAGCAAAGTTCGTGAGGAATCCCATAATTCATCATAAATGATTTGGGAGAAGTGGGTCGACCAACATCTAAAACAAATGCCATGGAGACAAAAACATCATGCTAGGTCAATGGTTTTAATGAACATGCTAAGAATTGACGAAGATGATTCTAGAGAAGAGAGTTAATCGGCATCCAAAAGTAGGCACCAAGGAGACCAAAACATCATTTTAGCATCAGCGGTGTCCCTAAAAGATTTTGTTTCTCATAAACATACACATTGACATTTGGTCATTATAATCTATGATGGTTTTTTGTGATTTTTATATTTTCTAGACAAAATACCAATTTTCTACTATATCCGAAGTTACAAAACATTTGGAATTTGTGAAAGTTCTGTGTGCAAGCAAAGTTCGTGAGGAATCCCATAATTCATCATAAATGATTTGGGAGAAGTGGGTCGACCAACTTCTAAAATGGATGCCATGGAGACAAAAACATCATGCTAGGTCAATGGTTTGCCTTATAGGATACCGCTCTTCAAGAAAAAATGGCATCTTGGTCATTATGATTTATCAATGAGTCAGATTCATGTCACATAGGATGTCTCTCAGCCATGGGAGCTCTACAATAGTATTGGGCATCACTCTATGCTTGGCTTTCACACTCGATCGGGCTGCTACCTTTTGATTCTTGCTGCTCTAAAAGATCAAGCAATCATTTAACCATACACAATATTCTTTAGCAAATCTTCATGTTTCAGGATGACCTGTCCAATTTGCATCTGAGTAACCATATATTCTTTCTCTTTATCTTTAATCGTTTTGTACAAAACAGTTCACGATCTACTGCCTCTCTAAAATGTCTCAAAATGCGCATCGCTACCTGTAAGTATTGTTCTCGAAAATCACGCAAGTGCTGACGTACTTGTTTTATGACATATGCAATATCCAACCTGGTGAGTGTAAGATATTGCAGAGCTCCTATGATAAATCGAACATCAAATGTTTTGTGCTAGCATTAGATTTTTTGTTATAAACTGCAGGAGTTTCCACAAGCATTTAATTCATCATTCAAACTTTGTCAAATAAAATGTGTGCTTCCGTTTTTTTTTAATTCTGAAGATTTTATTGAATGAGCGACCGAGATGGTCAAGGCGAAGTGCATACTTCCTATGAAATATGTGCATTTCTTTTTTGGTTCTTTCTACTTTCACTCCAATAAAATAGTGAAGAACCCCTAAATCTTCATGTGAAGGATTCGTTCAAGCTGTTTTTGAATTTCTGATTGCCACCACTGCCACATCTTGTGCTTATGATATCATCACCATATATCGGAACTAAAACTTTTCCTGACAAACTATTAGTTATCAGTTATCACATATGCTTCTCCTGTATCCACTATGTATGAGTGCTTGATGTAATTCATTAAACCACGTTCTTGGAGCCTGCCTACGGCTATAAATGGCCTTCCTGAGACTGCATACATCGTTGCTGTTTTTTGCAACTTTAAAGCCTTTTGGCTATGTGAAAAAACCAATTACTCCAAAGGCTTAAGCTGTTGGAGTTGGCATTATTTAATCTTTTATACTTTAACACTCACCCTCACGTGTGGTCCCTCTTTTTGGTTGGCCATTACATGTGGTTTTTTTAATGTCAAGGAGTTCTGAACCCAGCTCTGATACCATGTGAAACAACCAATTACTCAAAAGGCTTAAGCTGATCTGACTTTTGCTTGCTTTGTAGACCCTTTTACAGTCTACAGACTCTACACAATTCCTATGTCCAGGTCTGAGGTCTTTTTTCTATCTCCTACATATCAATTATGTAAAAGGCCCACATTTCTTCTTGCATAACTTTTATCATCCTGTCGTCATATATAGCCTCTGTGAATGTCGCTGGTTCACTAACCCCTCTGGCACTATACTCCTAGAACTTGCTAGTTGCTTGTCCTTATTTTAAGGAACATAGTTCTTGGGATATGGCTGTATTTGAATATCGGTTACACTTGTAGGAGGTGCTGATCAATGTTGATGTTTATATGACAGTCACATGACGAGATGACTAACTCCCCCCTTAATCTTACTTCTAATGGTCGACAGATCATAAAAGTGGGACACATCAATCGACACACAGCATGAGATTATAACCTTTCGTGTAGTAAGTAAGAAGAGCCTACATTGTAGGTAACAAAAAATTCAAGTAGCAACCTTTAGAGAAAACTTCCGGCAGGTGGATGGCGGAACATGAACATAGGCAGCCCTAGAAGCGTGTATGGAAGTATTCGGGATCCATACCCGTGAGAAGAGATGTTGGCAATGACTGTCCAAGAGTGGATGTTGGAAGCAAGTTAATGACATGAATTGTGGTTTAAAATCTTCAGTCCATAGATAGTTGGGTGCGAAAATGCCCTCTCCCTACAAACCTCCCTTATTGACTTCTATCCGTTTGACTACATTAGAAGCGCTCTAATTTCGGCTATGTTGAAATCCGCCACACCTATTGGACTAGAAAAAGGTCTTGATAATTGCACCCAATCGGTCCCTAAACCATAGTTACCGGAAACGCCTTGCGTGCGTGCAGCGTGCATCAATTTGGGAGACAATTTGGTGATAGCCGTGGGAGACAATTTGGGGTGCTCCCTGTAAGCAATAGATTTCTAGTTGTGAAGAAAGAGATCGATAGGGGTGCCTTTGGGCTTTGGTGTCAAGTTTGTTTAGAGCCCAACATGTTCCAATTTTTGTTTCAGATATTCTTTTGCGGTTCGGTTATAACTAGCGAGATATTATCACACACTCTTATTTTATATATTCTTTTTTTTTTCTATTCATTTTCATTCTTCAGCCATTACTTGCTAACTATTGAATTGCAGAGATACTGACTTTCATATTGATGAATTCTCTTATAGGTGTTTTGTGTTTAATTTTGTCACTTGTTGTATAAATAAATGTGTTTAACCTCTCAAAAAAATATATGTGTTTATCTTTAAATTTAGCCTAGTTTCCAGTTTACTTTGATGTTTTTTCCATTTGCAAATTCCATATTCATGGTTAATTCTTGAGTCCAATTCCCTGTGTTAACACCTAGAACACATTCTTTTTACAGGTTTGGTGGAAACTGATCCAGAGGAAGCACTCGCTGGTTTTGCTGAAGTTGTTCGCATGGAACCTGAGAAGGCGGAGTGGTGCGACCCTTAGATTGATATACTTTGTCTTAAATTGAGGCAAAGCCATGAAAGGCTTGAAAATAAGTCTTAAATTCTATATTTCTAAGATATTTAATCGTTCTATGGAAATTTAAAGCTAGAGGAAAGCTTACATTTATAGGTTTAACTAACCTCAGTGGTGGCTCAAGTCTTTCCTATAATTAGATGTATACTATTGAATCTAGAGATAGATTTGCAAAGATATTTAATAGCCATCTGAAAATTTAAAGCTAAAGAAAAGTTTACATTTATAAGGTTTTATATAACCTCTGAGTTGTTACCAAACTTCGCAATTGTATTTTACTATATATAAGTGAAGCCCTCTCCTACTTTTTAGGGGCCCTATCACGACTCAAGGTGTAAAATGTAGGCCCCACTCCTTAAAAAAACATTAGGTGTAAAGCGGTGCCCCATACCGTCAATAACATGAGGTGTAAAATGGCGGGTCCCACCTTAACATGGGTTTAGTAGAGATGGTGGGCCCCACGCATCCTAAGCATGGTTATAAATTGTTGAGGCCCATCCATCATGTTATTAGATGTAACATAGTGGGCCCCACCATATGCTTAGTTTCACCGTTCAAAAAAAAAAAAAACCTATTCTGAGTTACATACTACATTATGATGGAGTTTATGTAAATTTCTTTATAGATGTGAAATACCTTATAAATGCAAATTTAAGATATTTAATAGTTATAGATATCTGTAAAATCTTTAATATCTATAAAGAAATTTACACTTGAAAGTTATTTAGTCTCTATAAGAAAATTTATATTTCTAAGATATTTAATCGTTACTTCAAAAAAAAAAGATATTTAATCTTTATATTAAAATTTAAAGCTAGAGGAAAGCTTACATTTATAGGTTTAAATAACCTCAGTGGTGGCTCAAGTCTTTCCTATAATTAGATGTATACTATTGAATCTAGAGATAGATTTGCAAAGATATTTAATAGCCATATGAAAATTTAAATCTAAAGAAAAGTTTATTTTTATTAGGCTTTATATCAACTTGTGGTTACCCAACCTTTGCAATTGTATTTTGCTGTATATAAGTGAAGCCCTCTCCTACTTTTTATGAGCCCTATCAAAACTTGAGGTGTAAAATGGTGGGCCCCACCCCGTAAAAAAACATGAGGTGTAAAATGGTGGGTTGGTTGTTGACTTTTGCATTACTTGCCTTCTTTTGCTTGTTCATTCTTACATGTTTTTGTTCATACGACTTCTTCTGATGGGCAAGGTAATTTATGTTTGACAATGGATGAAACATGGTCAACATTTCAAAAAAGAAAGAAAGAGTGAAACATGGTCAAATGATTTCTTTATCATGAGTCATTTGGTTCCTCTTTTTGTTTCTGTGAAACCTCCATAATGTTGTGCTCTTCTAAGTTCTAAGCCCAATAATCAAGATTCAAATTGTTAACTACCATCTCTCTAAGGCCCTTTTTTTGTGAGTTTGCCGACAAAAGATGCTTTTATTAACTGAACTTTTAATACTATTTTTTTGTTTTGTTTGAGAGGCTTAATGTTGGAAACTTGGAACAAACTTTATACTGGACCAACGGCAATGCATTTTTGGTGCATGTGTATTCGGATTATTCTTGTATGTATCTGTATGCGCATTTGCTACATTCATTTATACACTCATATGCACAAGATATTGTACATGAATACTACAGTCTGGTTAGAATTATGTTCAGTTTTTAATCCGGATTTTTACTGTATCTATAGCTTCATTTATACTGCTTAACTTCAGTTCTCTTTAAACTAATTTCTTTTAGATTCACCATTCTTCCATGTTTTCTTCTAGTGCACTCACTATACTAGCAATCTGGCCTAAAAATCCAATCTATTTGATATTCACTGTTACTTGCCTAACTGATCACTATTCTTTCTTTTTATCAGGGGATTCAAAGCTCTAAAGCAAACAGTTAAGCTTTATTATCGGTTAGGGAAGTATAAAGATATGATGGATGCTTACAGAGTGATGCTGACGTACATTAAGTCAGCTGTCACACGAAACTACAGTGAGAAATGTATAAACAACATAATGGATTATGTTTCTGGGTCTGCAAGCCAGAACTTTGGCCTCCTGCAAGAGTTCTATCAGACAACACTCAAGGCCCTTGAAGAGGCAAAGAATGAGGTTAGAAGTTCAATTGTATCAAATGAAGTGCCTCTAATTAAGGGTGAATGTATTAATTACCTTTTTTATTTTGCAGAGACTATGGTTTAAGACGAATCTTAAGCTTTGCAAGATTTGGTTTGACATGGCGGAATATGGGCGGATGAATAAGGTATCGGTACAACTAGATAATAAGTTCTAGTTAATTTTTGAATATTGCCATCTTTTGGTTAGTGTAAATATTTATTCATTCCTATGGAAACTTCAGATCTTGAAGGAACTTCACAAATCTTGTCGAAGAGAAGATGGTACAGATGATCAAAAGAAAGGAACACAACTTCTGGAGGTCTATGCAATTGAAATTCAAATGTACACAGAAACCAAGAATAACAAAAAGCTCAAGGTTAGACACCTATTAGTGATTGCTGCATGTTATCACTTGTTAATTAGGACGCCACACAGCTTACCATCATTTGCACAGTAAGTGGATAAGCATTCAGTTAGTATTGTAGTTGTTATTAGAATGCCTTTTGGTTCTAAGTTACTACGGAACCTAAAGGTAGAAAAGCTAATGCTCACTATTGGTTATTTACCATAGGAATTCAGTTAGTATTGTAGTTCTTATTAGAATGCCATTTGGTTCTAAGTTACTACAGAACCTAAAGGTAGAAGAGCTAATGCTCACTATTGGTTATTTACCGGTTGGGCTTCTTAAATCCTACTCACTAAGAAATCAAAGTCACTGAATTAATGGTATTGACTTCATGACTGGGACATTTTTGAGATCAGATATTGCTTGATCTAGATGATAAATGCTAGAAGTGATAACGATACCTTATTGTCATTTGAATTGAATGTTACAAGTATCATAGTTGAAGGCAAGGTTTCAAATTTCGGTTTTGGAATGCGTTTCGGTCCTCACCGAAACCGAAATTTCTGTCGAAATTTCGGGTGAAATCAGACAAAATCTATTCCGGCCGAAATAAAATACGGTTCAGGGTATAACCAATTTCGGTTTTACTATCGACCAAAACCCGAAATTTCGAATTTCGGTCGAAATTTAAAACCTTGGTTGAAGGTAAGAATCAATGTTTGGATCCAAAGACATATGGGTAGAAACTCCACTACGAGACGCCACTCCTCCAGAAACTGCTTCTTTTCTTGGCTATTATGGCTCTTTTTTTTTGAAAATTGACAAAATGTATTGATAATCATACGAAGATTGCATGATAAAGGGACCAGGAGTCCCCCATGAACCGTCATATGAGGTCCTAAGAGATAAGGTCGGAACCCTGGATAGGTCCAGGTTTTTCCTTTTTACATTCCACTGTACCACAACATACTAATAATTCAAAAACTATGATCTTCCTAGAAGACCATTCCTATAGGTACCACTTGTTAAAACGACACAACATCTTTGCTATCTTCAAACGAAGATCTTAGGGAGCCTTTCAGAAATTAAAGCATATCTTTCATGCAACCTTCCACGAAGATCTTGCCAACCATGTCTATGCTAATGAGAAAGACATCGCCAAACCTAAGAACACTTCCTTAATTCACAGAGAAAATAATCAATCCCGGCTTGCAGCTCCTTTTCTTTAGGGAAGAAGACAATAGTGAACTCCGGTACGGGTACTTCTTCCATCAGGTCTTTGCTGATGGCAATCAGTTTCTCTAACTTCCGGATGCAAAGCAAACGGTTGACCTCCCAATTGAGGCGACGCTCCCTATTCTCATCCGTAAGACTGTTCTTGAAAAAGCGAAGTTTGTAAACTGGCAAGCAAATATCCTTAATGTTGTGGGTGCCTGTGAAAGGGAAGAGCTCCTCCATGTTCTGTAAAAAATCCTCTTTAAGTTGGTTCCACTGTTTTTTTATGGTTCTTTTAACGATCTCTCTCGGAGTGGGCACTTCAACAGAAGCTTTGGTTTCATCATACTGTAAGTGTTGCACCTCTTTTAAAAGCTCAATGCAGGGGGAGCAGTCCACTGGTTGCAACCTTCTACGCTTAAATGTTCGAACTTCAGGGGGGAAAACGCTATTGCCTTCCATTTTTAGAGTCGCCAAAAATGGTGTTCTTTCCTTTTCATGAATGTCCATGAAACTACCTTATAGGTACGAACCGTCTAAACTACCAATTAATGGGCCCCACCGAAACGTAGGCGTGCGAAGCAAGGAATGCTATTAAATTAAATAGACGCCGCCTCCCAAATAATATCCATGCTAACAACGAGCCATTTGTCATTTAAACCGCGAATGTATTTATTTCTCCTCAAAGATGCTATTCCCAAGATTAGAATTTTGCATAATCTATTTACTTCCCTGCCTAGAGCCATCATTTCAGTAGCCTCCAGCTTGTTTTGCCAAAAAAGCCCAATTTCCAAGAGACCTCGATTTTGCGTAGAACAATCCATATTCCACCTAGAGCCACCGCTTCCGAAAGGTCCTTTTTCATAAGAAATTTTAATAAAAGAGGGGAGTTGAGGACTCTCCTCCAGGTTTGGCGACCTAGCAATTGTTGCAGAAATTATCCAGCCCTAGGGCTTCCAGACTTTAGAAATGGGGCCAGAGAGCTCAAATCTTTTACTGGTTGACCAAGGATACAATTCATTAGATTACCCAGGATTTTGTTGGCTTTAATGTTTGATTTGCCGTGTCTTGAAAAAGCCGTTGTTTGGTGCCAGGCCTTGATATTGTCAGAATGATCCTGCGATTTAAGCTCCACATCTACAGGAGGAGAAACGACTATTTTTGTATCACCCAGAACTGGACCTACCTCCAATAGGCCAGTCTTGGAGGGACCAGTCTTAAAGGACTGAAGATTTTGAATTTTGAATTTTGAATTTTGAATTTTGAATTTTGAATTTAAAAAACCAAGAAGGGGCAGGCGAGCTAGACCCACCAGGTCTGTCCGGCTGGGCCAAGTCGGCTCGGATGCAGTTCGCTGATCGGGGCAATCGACTCTGCTTGAATTGATGGTATTATGGGTGCAAACGCTCGGGGCCATCCGACCCAGAGTCTAATGAATATGAGAAGACTTCTGAATCGGTCTGGGGAGTGGGGGCGAAGATACTTGAAATTTTATGCCTATTTTGAAGCAGATGTCCTGTACTCGGATCTGATCAAATGATCTGGTTTCAAACCATTCCGAAGTAAGAATAAGGGCCGATGCGTGCATCATACAGTGGCCATGGTTGCCTTTCATTCTTACATCCAGGGCTTTTCCAAATAAGCTACCCAGAGCCTCCACAGTTGATGTTGCCCATACATGAAGAGGGATCCCAATAAAATTAACCCAGACTTTTCACCGGCCGCCATACGAGAAGGTTTTGAAGGAAGTTACCGCACGCTTTTTCTTCCATTTTCTGGATTTTAGATGCCATATCTACGCTTTCAAACATGAAGCCCGATCCGGCAAAGATGTCGCCCATAGTTACTGGATTCACCATCCGCCCTCCGATCCGCGATCCGGGGTCCCATGATCCGAAACGTGGTTCACTAACGACCCGGATAGCCAAAAATGATGAACCGCGGCGACCCACGGGAGAGAAAGAGAGAGATGCATATAGACTAGAAGAGAGATGGAGAGAGCTACAAATTTTATATATTTTGGGTTGAATTGGAACTAGAGCTTTATTTTGAAAAAAATATGTAGGGCATACATGAGGTTTTTTTATTTTTTTATTAAATGGATGTAGTATGGACTATGGATGGATATTCATATATTCCATATATTCCAACGGGAATTTTCGTTTTGAAAAAATATGTATGACATACACGGGGTTTTTATATTTTGTGTATTAAATGTGTGTAGTGTGTACTATGGAATGACATTCTTGTAAAAATATATGAAATAATATATATATATATATATATATATATATATATATATATATATATATATATATATACCCTCATCGTACTGCCTACCGGGCTACCATCGTACCCTGTACCCGTTCCCGTACCGCGTACCGGAACGAACTGCGTTCCAGGTAACCTTGAATTGTCGCCCGAGTCTGGCCAAAGACCTTTAGGACTTTCATCTGTCGATTTATGAACGAAACGTCCAGATGGTGGACCCTGCCAAGATTTACCTTTTGCTTTCCGGACCTTATAGCATCGACAATCTCTTTGCCGACTAAAATTGAAATAACCGCATTTCGAGCAGGTCCAGTCCCTCCAGTCCCTCCTCATCTCAAGTCCTCTTAGCTATTATGGCTTTGGACCTTCTCGTATGACCCAATTTCATTCACCTTTACTGTAATCAATGTTTTGTTATTTGTAACCTTTTACATTTTGGGTATACATATGTTAATGACAGTTTTTAAAAATGTCATACTTTTCAAGCGCAATCTATAGAAGAAAGTGTTTGGATAATATTTATATGGAACATGTGTGTGTGTGTGTGTGTGTGTGTGTGTGTGTGTGTGTGTGTGTGTGTGTGTGTGTGTGTCCATGTTCCTATTTGGTAGCAACATTCATATTTAAGATTGGATGAAAATGGGAAAGTAAATGAGTGTATAAGTGGTAATTTGGGAAGTTAGTCGGGGACAGACAAGAAAGTCCAATCCAATTCCTTCCAGATGGAAGAGGAAGTGGGTTGTGGAAAATGGCCATAGACCAGATACTACTTAGGCTTGTTAAGCAAAGCCAATCTATGTTGGGATTCTAGGGAGAATTCAGAATTACCATTCAGATCGAAGTGACAGAGGGCACTCGTGAACGTTAAGATGTAGAAAATGATGTCAAGGAAGAGAGAGAAAAGGGTTTAGGGTCGATCTTGTGCACTAGGGTTTGAGATTTTGGTAGTAGAAGGGGTTTGTGTGTGTGGAGAGAGAGAGAGAGAGAGAGAGAGAGAGAGAGAGAGAGAGAGAGAGAGAGAGAGAGAGAGAGAGAGAGAGAGAGAGAGAGAGAGAGAGGAGGTTTACAGTTTTTGGGTTTGGCAGCAACTCCTTCACTTCATTTTCTCAATCGAGGATAAAAAGGAATTTTTTTTTGAAATAGAGGGTGAGAGAAGGGAAACGAAAGAAAGAAGGTGCTAAGGGCTTGGAACCACTGTGTTCGGAAAGCTACAAGGCAAATGTTGATCAGTTCCAGCAATGCAATCCAACCCAAACGTCGACCTATGTCGGAACTGATGCCGCCCACATCAGTCGCGGTGACGTGTTGGCATACCTGCCAGAGCTCATGTTATGGCTGACCAGAATCACCAAGGCAATGATCTCCGTCATGCACATGACAGTGTTGCCAGGTCTTCGACATTGCTTGTCGGAGTTCGTTCGAGGAAAGGTTCGTGTGGTCTGACATTTGAAGATTTACCATCAGCAACATGCATAAGATTTAGTGGTAATCGCTAGAAGCGAGATTTCTAGGTGGGTTAATGATTGCAAGCAGTGTGTCACCATCTCCTCTATAGAGCCAAATCACTGCAAGGCATTCTTCGGTTAGCCGACGATTTCAACCAACCTATTTAGCATCCAAACTTAAGGTATCGTCATCCATCTCTTGAATTTTGTTGCCGGGTCTTCAACATTGCTTGTCAGAGTTCGTTGGAGGAAAGGTTCGTGTGGTTCGATGTTTGAAGATTTACCATCAACAACATGCATAAGATTTAGTGGTAATCGCTAGAAGCGAGATTTCTAGGTGAATTGATGATTGCAAACACTGTGTCACCATCTCCTCTATAGAGCCAAATCACTGCAAGGCATTCTTCGGTTAGCCGGCGATTTCAACCAACCTATTTAGCATCCAAACTTAAGGTATTGTCATCCATCTCTTGAATTTTGTTGAAGCACTTGCGATTCCATTTCTCTTCTACTTCATATAACATATTTCCCTCACAATCTCATCCCTTGAACCTACGCCTTTTTCTAAATAGCCAATCATTTTCCCATAATTTTTTCACCCTGATTTAACCCCTATCAATCATACCCTTGTGACCCATACACCCTACCCTCATGGTTTCACCACCCCTTATTTTCTTCCCCTATTAGCGTAGTTTGAGCCTTCATTAGGTATTTTCTTTACAGATTTGATTTTCTAGGACAGATTTGACTGAGATTTGATTTTTATTCATTGGGTGGGTGGCTGTTTTTTTTTTGAATGGTTGGGGGCTGTTTTCTATTTTGGGAATTATTGCGTGGATCATGAATGTGATGAATTTAGTTTCTTGTTGAACTCTTAAGTGTACCATTTCTTTCAAAATTCCCTGGTGTCTTTGATTATTTGTAATTTGTTTATTCTGATTTGGGAATGCATGTTTTCTTTTTTGAGATAAAACGCATATATTGGTCCTAAATTACCATAAATTCATCCACAAACCTATAGGATTGCACCACTAGAATAGAAGTTGGTGGAGGTGGTACTCAAGCAAGAGTTGTAAGAATTCTATATGTGTTTCTGGAGAGAAGGTTATTTTGTCACTAAATCTACTTCTAATGAATGAATGCTCTTGTATAAAGGAAACTAGAAATATAACAAATAGAACTAATGTAGCTAGCTAATAGATGAGTCTGTATAAAGAAGTGCAAATTGAAACGGCCATGCGAAATGATTCCACCTTCCTGTTCTTTAGGGTTTTGGAAATTATATTTTTATGTTGAGCAAAGGTCGTATTCTGTCACCCATTTTCTAAAATTTTTGGTGAGAGAAGATTAGTTGTGTGACACCAGTGCATTGACAAGAGTAATTATTTACTTTTTCTTTTTCTAGATAATGTCAATATCAATATGCTATTACCGGGATGTCAGAACTTCAGTTTGTGTTTTCTATGAATCTATCTAATTTTAGTTTCTCTCTCATATCTTTATTCTGCATTCCCCTAACCACATATTGATTTGTTCTGACAAATGCAATTATGGCAGCAACTGTACCAGAAAGCCCTTTCAATAAAATCAGCAATACCCCATCCACGCATCATGGGAATAATTCATGAGTGTGGTGGTAAAATGCACATGGCTGAGCGCCAATGGGAAGAAGCTGCCACTGATTTCTTTGAAGCTTTCAAAAACTACGATGAAGCCGGCAATCAGAGGCGTATTCAATGCCTCAAGTATGCTTCTACAGATATTTCATTTACTATACTCCTACTCGTTTTCCTTTTTCTTCACTCATGTTCTTCTCATCTCTGTTCCATGACTGAACAGATATTTGGTTCTGGCTAACATGTTAATGGAATCTGAAGTCAATCCTTTTGATGGCCAAGAGGCAAAGCCGTAAGTTCATCTTTTCTGGCTGAAATTTTTTACTATGCTGGTCTTGGTTTGGCATATATTGGTTGCTACTTTTGGCCATTTTGCAGATACAAAAACGACCCTGAAATCTTAGCAATGACAAATTTGATAGCGGCATATCAACGAAATGAGATATTGGAGTTTGAAAAAATTTTGAAGGTTGAAATTTTCATTTGTCTGATACTCTGATATGCGTATCCCTCATGTTATGCTTTCCATATTCTTTTTCTCATCTGGCTGCTGTGCAAAATTGTTTCCCAGAGTAACCGGAGAACGATCATGGATGATCCATTCATCCGTATTTATATTGAGGATCTTTTGAAGAATATCAGAACCCAAGTATTACTTAAGCTCATCAAACCGTATACAAGAATTCGAATCCCATTTATTTCACAGGTGATGGTTGTAACTTTCTGAATGTAATTCTGTCTGTTGCAAATATTTACTTTAGTACCATTGTTTTTCGTTCCATTCAAAAAGGGAAAAAACCATTGTTTTTCGTTAATTTTATAAACGGGTTCCACTGTATGGCCACAAAACGCAGGTAGTAGTAAACCAGGGAAATCCCATTCTTTTTCTTTTTGAAAGATGACAGAATTTATTGAAAAATTGCTTCTACATATACAGTAAAACCCCCAAATATTCCCACCCGCTGCAAATCCCAATCTTTTTTTGGTTTTTTCGAACCTAAAAAAGTGAAAACCTAGTTTTTTTTTCAATCTTTCTTCCACCAATTAGTTTCACAGGAGGTTGTTTTCCAAAAAAAAAAGAAAAAGTTTCACAGTTGGTTGGCTACTTGGCCTTCAATTTCTTTCATTCTTTTTTCAAACAGGTGCCCATCCATCTCTTAGAAGATAAACGATGGATTTGATATCTCTCTTTCTGCTTTGAAAATCTAGTATTGTTCTCGTGTTGTTTCTATCTTCATTTTGAACAACTAGGCGGCAATTGCCATTAAAAGCTCAGGTTCTTATCTTTAGCTACTGATGAACTGTGGTGTTGATATATAGGAGCTGAATGTCCCCGAGAAAGATGTCGAGTCTCTTCTTGTCTCCCTGATTTTGGATAACCGTATTCATGGGCATATTGATCAAATGAACCGGCTCTTAGAGCGTGGTGATAGGTGAGTAATCAATTCTCTTAAGTCACCATTCCACTAAAGGAGCACAGAAGTAAAATATTCTGAAAATGCCCGTCTTGCAGGTCAAAGGGGATGAAAAAATACACAGCCATAGACAAATGGAACACACAGCTTAGGTCTCTCTACCAAACCATTTCGAATAGAGTTGGTTGAGATCCAAGAGGTATGGGTACATTCTCTCTGTTTAAGAGCTCAAGTTTTGCTATATTCCTTTGTATTTTGAATTGGGGAGTGAACTTATATTGATTCCAAGAACCCATGTTATACATTATTGCAGAGTTAGACAAGTTGTGAATAACATTAGGAATTTTTAATTTTAAGGGAATTTGTGCAAGTTCACATGCAGGGGGATTCTGTTTGGTTGCGAATTTGCTGCAGACTGTAAAATGTAAAATGGCTGTTTGTTGAATGGATTTTATTGAAAATTTGATGGTTTTGTGTCCAAAAACACCTTATTTTCTACTGTTTGTTACTCCTATTCTACGTGAGGATTTGAAAATTTGTAAAATATCCTCATAAAAACCCAATTGGATTTGGATATGTTGCAGTTCTTGGATATTAACACTTAGAATTTCGGTCAAAAATAAAGGATATATCAGATTAAAACTACTGTCCAACACCCATTTTAATATGATTTGATTTTGAGGATACGTCTGACCATCTGGGCCCTTTGACACCGCTACTTCTAGTGCGTTTGTTGATTGGATTTACTTTTCTCTTCTATAGATATATACTGAAAATATCTTCTTGAAAACAGCTTTCCGTGAAAATTGATTTTTTCTAAGGCCATGTTTGGTAACCATGAAATGTTTTTTCATAAAATATTAGTTTAATCAAGTGGCGGCGAGAGAGGAGTGGGAGAGTGGGAGGAGAGTCTTTAGAGGGCACGAGGAGAGTCTTTAATTTTCTTATTCTTTTCAGAATCTTGTTACCCTCGCCACAATCAATCTCTAGCAGGTCTCTCCCTCTCCCCCTTTCCTCACCGTTGGATAAGCTAAAATTCCGTGGAAAAAAAAAAACAATGATTGTTGCGAGTGATATGGCATGCACGGCAAAACCGGCAAAGAAAATAATAAGGATTCGAATAAATTCACTAAATCCTATTCTTGAAAGGGTGTTATACTCGTTATCTCAATGCTGTGAAGCTGTTTCAGCTCGATTACCTGTGTAAAAAGAAGCCCGGAGGTTGTTTGTTTGTAATATTGTTTGTCCTGGATATATCTATACCAAAATATAATTTTATCCGTTGTTAGTTGCACAATCATTTAGAATAAGATCAATCTTATAAAGCAATTTATCCTCAAAAGGTGAAAATAAGTATTTCATCCGACAAGTGAATTCTTAGCTTATTCTCACTTTTTCAAGATAGAGATGAAGTGCAGCCTGTTGGTATTTTAAGACAAAAGTGGCAATTCTTGTTATTCTACAAAGTTGTTTTGTTTACAAAAAGAAGCCACTTTGGTTTTGGAAAATGGGTTTGTTCACTGCCTTCACAAAAGCAAATAGTCTCGTATTGGAAAGTGAAGAAAAGTTTTATGGGTTCATATAGCTTTTCACTTCTTTAACTTTATGAATGAGAAGAGGAGAAAGGGGGCCTACGCGAAGAGCCACCAAGTGGACCCGGTGGGCTTTTGGCTATACCACACGCGCACATGTGAGTCAAGGTTTTTCTATTCCCCCCTGATTTTTAATTTTTGCCCTCCAAAACATTACCTTTTACCTTCGCTGTTCTTCAAAAAGAACACCGACGTTATTAGGTAAGCCGGCACACCTGGGTAAGTCGGCTTACTGGAACATCGAATAACTGGGTAAATAACGCTGCCCTTATTTTACGAATAACTGCACTGTTCCTGAACGTTGTGGCTGTTGGGATGTGACCTTTCACATTTGTAATGTCTTTTGAACGGCTCTTTTCTTAAATGGCGTCTTTACGGGTGTGTTGAACGGACACATTTTGGTTTATAAAAGAGGAAGTTCTCTGTGTTTTCAACAACAATGAAAAACCTTACATAAGTTTATTGTTTCCTCTTGCTTTTCATTATCTTACTATAAACGGAGTTTTCTTTCTTCCTCTTTCTATTTTACATATTTTGTTGGGCAATCGGAGTGTTCGGATGATTTGAATCTCTTAGATCGTGCAGTTCTTGGAGATCGACGGTGCGTCGAGCTGTTGTGTCTTGGGGGTGATTGTGACCAGTAATCTATCGCATCAGAATTAGTTTTCGCAGAAGCGCAAATTCACCTTAAAGAGAGTGACATAGTCCGTGCCTCATCTCACCGCATCGGAAAAAGTTACACTAATGCTGTTTATTTGTTTTTTTTTGTTCCTCAACAGAAGTCTGGGAAGCCGTATTATACCCTAAATCTACAACACAGCCTCTATACCGAAGGGCTAAATGCTACACGACAGAGAAGAGAAGAAATCACACGCACAACCACAAGCAACAAACAAGCTAGAGTGGTTTCAAATGTCAAATCTTAGGTAACAAAAGGAGAATGGGAAAAACTCCAAAACCCCTTTGTTGACCTTTTATTTTCTATTCAAATATCAAAAGGTGCCTAAAAACTTTTATACTAAAAACAAAAATCCTACAAACATAAAGCTATCTCTACCTAATAATTGAAATCAAACCTATTGAATATTATAAAGCAAACCTATTGAATATTATAAATCAAACATAAAAACTTATTAAATAATCAAAATCGAATGACTTTTAACAAAGATAAAATTACGAATCTTATAACAGATTTCCTTATTTTGGGTGTGTTTGTTTGCCCAAAAGCAAGGATAGTTTAGGGGTTTTGCTTTGTATTTGGGTGCAACGTCCGCAAAATCTCTTGTTTGGTTGCCAATGTATCATCCAAATCCCTGGAGACTACTAGACAAGTTTCATTAGTAATATTGCTGGTGATGTGGCATCAATGTCCATTCCTTATACCTTTCTAGCCAAATTTCTCAAAAAGGTGAAATTTGGCTTTGGGTATAATGTTTTTTGTCTTTCTCTCTCATCCCTCTCTTCTCTTTCTATATTGGTAATGACACCCCCTCCCACTACTCTACGAGGTTGGCAACCAAACTCATCTGTCACTATTCTATGAGGTAAATTCTAGGTAAACCAAACACATCTGTCACTATTCTATGAGGTAAATTCTAGGTAAATCAAATGTTTGTCTCCTCCCTATTTACTACTTGTACAACTAATCTACAAGGGCACTAACTGCAGCCACCGGGGTCATCAAGCAGTGGTGTCGTTTCACCAAGGCCGAACACATAATCTCATGTGAAGTTACGAAGCAGGTGGATGGGTGTCCAAGCAAAGAGTTGAGTCTCAATTGAGGTAACATTGTAGAGACATCAAGCTTGTATTTATAGAATCACTGGCAAAATATGTAGTCTCAGTCTTCTTATAGAGCTAACATAGTTCTTAAGCTAGAGATGATGACTAGGCCGATGCACGTCTTGTTGGAGTAAAAACCTTAAGCGGATGTGTTGGTGTATATGACATGTACATTCAATGAACAATATCATGTATATGACACCCAACATAATGATAATTGTCAGCTAATTTGGGTTATCTATTCTATTTACAGGATCACATAATTCTTAGACCTGATGAGTTCACGTTATCCCATGTGTAACGTACGCAACTTTGAGTATGTTGGGTTGCACCCATTGTACATATGAAATATGGATGCTCAACATGGAGTCCACCACTCCTATTAGAGAGAAAATCAACCACTTCTATTTGAGAGATTATATTTAAAGTAAAGGAAATAATTGATGTGAATGGTCTTCCGGGTGCCTGCGCGCATCCCTAGGGAATAGTCCCTCCCTACAAAAGTGGGGTGGGGATACCCTATGGCATCAAAAAAACAAAGAGAGAGATTATATTCAAACAGTTTATCATATAATTAAACTTAAGAAATAGGGTGATGATTTTTTCGCCCCAGCGCATTATCCTTAGGGGGAGGGAGGCGAAAAAATCATCTCCCACGAAATATTGCTGGTGGTATTTGATAAAAGTTTTTATCAAGTAATTTTATAATTTATATGTAAATATAGGGAAATGTTATCAGCACTACTGTATATTGATGATGATACTCCTCACTTTATTTAAAGTACGGTATGGCTCTCACCATGGGTTGATCCAAACTGTCCATGAGATGGGACACATCCTAAATAGGCTGTTTCCCAAAAATCATTTCCATAGGTTGATCCTAACCCTCCGATCTGTAGAAGAACTGAATATTATGGAAACCTTATAGATCGGAGGGCTAGGATCATCCTATGGAAACGATTTTTGAGGCACAAACTATTTATGTTGTGTCCCATCTAATGGACGGTTTGGATCATCCTGTGGTGCGGACCATACCATACTTTTAATAAAGTGAGGAGTGCCATCTAATGGACGGTTTGGATCATCCTATGGTGCAGACCATACCGTACTTTTAATAAACTGAAGAGTGCCATCATCAAAATACAGTAGGCTGATAACATTTCCCTAAACATAAATATAAAAGTTTCTATCAAATAATTTTATAATTTATGTATAAATATAAATGTATTATTCTGTCAAAATAGATTTGCAAGGAGTCCAATTAATGAGACCTGTGAATATAGAATTTTTGTGGGTCATGACTAGATAGTGATTTTTATGGACTAATGGTAATTTTCTGTAAGAAGAGGTCACTTGTAATTCTCTAGAATTTGAAGGTTAATTACATTATGTTGATGGCCATTAATATAGGGGAATTGCTAGCGTCCATCGCAAAAGGGTTTTTGCGGCTGGCCTGTCGCACATCAGACCAGCCACCTCTTGAATGGAGACAAAAGCATTTGTCTCCATTCAAGAGGTGGCTGGTCTGACGTGCAACAGACCAGCGTGAAAAGCCTTTTGCGATGGAGCTTAGCAAATCCCTTAATATAATTATAAAAGTCATAGTTAATAATTTTTTAATTAAAAAGAGTTTACAGGGAATCACATTCCATACTAAATGGAAAACAATATTAAATTTTGCTGAACAACTAATCATCGAATAAAAAAGAAAGAGAAAAGTATGTAATGAGGGCTGATGTTTGGCAAAATTACGGATTGTGGGCAAACTTTAAATCAAAGGACAAAAAAGAGCTAATTTTCAAAATCGGGTGGGAAAAAGACCCTGATACCCTTCTGACATCGACAGAGTCTTCCTTTTTCATTACTACCTATTAATTTGGCGCGCTTTCACGAGGCTTCTTTTGGTTCGGTTGAATGTGTATTTGAACCGACAGAACCTTGGGTTCATTTCTATCTTGGCCGTCGGAAATAACTAGAGACGGATGGATGCTTGACACGTTTTAGAAATTTTTTTGGAACGCTGACGTTATTGAATACTTTTTGGAACGCTGCAGTTATCTTTTCTCACTTCTCTTGGTAACATTATTGAATACGTCTCTTTTGGCTTAGAATCTTTTCCCTTATCTTTTGGCCCTCATTATTTATGCTGCCAGCGTACCCATTATTTCCGCCGGCGTACCCACTTTTGGCTTAGAATCTTTTCCCTTCTCTTTTGTTCCTCATTATTTACGCCGGTGTACCCATTATTTCCGCCGGCGTACCCACTTTGGCTTAGAATCTTTTCTCTTTTCTCTTGGTCCTCATTATTTCCGCCGGCGTACCCATTATTTCTGCCGACGTACCCACTTTTGTCTTAGAATTTTTTTCCTTCTCTATTGGTTTTCATTATTTCCGTCGGCGTACCCATTATTTCCGCCAGCATACTCACTTTTGGCTTTGAATATTTTCCCTTATCTTTTGGTCCTCATTATTTAAACCCGCCTGCGTACCCACCTTTGGCTTATAATCTTTTTCCTTCTCTTTTGGTCCTCATTATTTACGCCGGCGTACCCATTATTTTCGTTGGTGTACACCCTATTTTCGCTTACACCCTATTTCCACCGGCACACCCTAGGGGTGCAACTTGGGTTGGGTTGAACCCGAACTCGACGGGTTGAACCTAATTTTTGGGCGGGTTGGGTTGACCAATTTCGGGTTGGGTTCGAGTCCGGGTTGGGATTTGGCAACCCGACTTAAATTCGGGTTGAGTTGGGTTGGGTTGGGGACCAAGCAACCCGACCCGACCTGTGAACCCTCCAAAGATAAACACAGTTTCTCAGTATACATGTTTTTTTTGTAGTTACTGACCTTTTGTTGACTTTTTTGTTTTTTCTTTCCATCCTTACATTTATAATACTTATTTAATATTTCCTATTAACTTATATCCAAAAAGTAAAGGCAAACAACAAACTAAAGTAAAAAGTAAACAGGTGATTGTCATGGTCAACTTGACCCAACTTGGGAAATCGGGTCGGGTCGGGTTCGGGTTAGGGAAAAATCAATTTGGGTCGGGTTGGGTTAGCCAAGCCGGGTTGAAACTCTGGTTGGATTGGGTTAGGGTTGGGGGTTATGTTTTCGGGTTGGGCTGGGTTGGCCTCAACCCGGCCCGAGTTGCACCCCTAGTGCACCCTATTATTTACGCCGGCGTACCTCTTAATATTCCGGCTGCGTACTCTAGAATCCGGCGGAGTTCTTAGCCAAAAGAAACATGAGAAAAAATAAAATATTCAATAACGTCGCCGTTCTAAACCAAAAGAGACGTATTCAATAACGTTACCGTTATAAGCCAAAAGAGAAATGAGGACCAAAAGAGAAGTGGAAAGTTTCTAAGCCAAAAGAGACGTATTCAATAAAGTTATCGTTCTAAGCCAAAAGAGAAGTGAGAAAAGATAATGATTGACTTTGGGTTGTCAGCATTCCAAAAAGTTTTCCAACAAGTGTCAAGCATCCATCCATCTCCAGTTATTTTTGACGGCCAAGATAGAAACGAACCCAAGGTTCTGTCGGTTCAAATACACATTCAGGCGAACTAAAAGAAGCCTCATGTAATGTGCCAATTTAATGGGCAGAAATGAAGAAGGAAGCTGAATGACGTTTCTGTTGATGTCAGAAGGGTATCAGGGTCTTTTTCCCACCCGATTTTGAAGATTATCCCCTTTTTGGTTCTTGTTTTAAAAGGTGTCCACAATCCGTAATTTCGTAAAACATCAGCCTCATTCCTTACTTTTCTCAAAAAGAAATGAGCTAGGGCATTAAAAATAAAAATAATGGGAGAGACATGACAAGTGACATGGAAATAGTACTCATCCATTGAGTATGATTTGGATTGTTCCATAGGCGTCTATGACTAATCCATGGTGTGGCCTACCATTTGACAAGAGTCATCACTTGCAAAAAGTATTTCAATCATGTGTGATCTCATCATTAAAAATAACACTAATAGGAAATCATGTGATCTTATCATTCAATATAATAATAAAAAGAATCATTAAAAAATAGAAGGAAATTATATTGGATCTTATAATAATTGATATCACTAAAAAAAAGTCTCATGGTTTCTTAAACAACACTCCTTTTACTAGAAAACATATTTCAAATTGGCATTATCTGCCTCATAGGCTCATCAATTGAAACTGGTAATTGCAAAGTGGTGAATATAAAGAAGAACAAAACATAGCAAATAGAATCAAATGGTGGTTTATTTAAAGTGCCTCAAAGGCAATGAAGTGCAATTGTGAAATTCCGGTAGGGGTCCGTCTAACCCTAGCTTACCCATAAAAGAAGAAGAAGTGCAACTGTGAAAACTCAGGCAAAGATGAGAGAGAGAGAGAGAGAGAGAGAGACGCCTAATTAATACTTAGTTTTCGCCTTCTACAATACACAATCGAATCAACTCAATTCTACCTCAATTGTGAAAGACAAGTGTAGCTCACCACAAGTCAAGTAGCCTAATAATTAGTTCTAAAAAGGGACCTTGACTTAATCCTTCCCATCAACTAGAATCGTAACTTTATCTGCATCATAGAAATTCGTATATGCACCAATTGTGAAAGAGAACCTACTGGCATGGATGACATACTGTGTCTAATCATCCATCCTGGTACTAGGAACACTATCTAATAATATATTCAGTTGACTATACAAATAGTTATACTTCTCTCCTTTCATCAAAATCATGTAGTTGTGTATTCTTTTTATGACTAACTTTAGTTGATGTTTGGTTGCTGGGTTTTTTTTTGTTCCTGGGATTTATGTGGGAGAAAAAAAAAATCCCAGGAGATTGGTGGGAAAAAAAGAAGTCCTAGAAGTATTCCGGTAAAATTAAAAAAACCCATGTTTGGTTGACTGGACTATGGTGGGAGGGAAAAAAAACTTTGTTTTGTTGCTTGAACTGTTGGGAAGAAATTTTTTTTTCTCAAGCTTAATTTTGGTTCTTGGGATTATTTTGGGATAGGATGAAAAGGCAATCATTACAAAAGTGGGATTAAAAAATTCACCACACAAGCAATCATTACAAGAGTGGGATTAAAAAAAACCTAGTGCTAAAAGGCAACCAAACATGGGATGGGACCAAAATTTTACTAAAACTACCTGGGACAAAAATTTAACTGGCAACCAAACGGAGGCCACGATATTGGATTCCTCTCCAACTTTGCGACATCTACCACGCCACACAAAGTGAACACCGATCTGTCGAACATTTTGATTATAACAATGTCAACTTACATGATGTGATAAGAAGACCCATCTCCCAATGACATTTCTCATATATCTTACCACATCAAAATATCCTTTCTTGGACCATACATGAACAGAGCAATCCAAATATAGAATTCAATCATCTCAAGAAGTGAATATCTAACGGTGGTTTAGATCGTAAGATATAGACTAGTGTAAGGCATGACAAAAAACTTTAGATAAAATCATATTTTTGCGTGACATAAATCAAGGTATGGCCTGAAAAACTTTAACTAAAACTGTGTTTTTATGCATGGAGAACTATAATATCTTAAAAAAGAAAACCACCATCGGTTAAAGAGGCTTACTTATAGAATGGTCTTGTTCTCATCCAGAACAAACATCCCATAAATAAAATAAGGGCGTTGATATTCTCACCCCCCTGTTAACGTGATCTAACATCAAAAAGCGTTAAAGTTGCCCACTGTTCACATTACAAGGAGGGCGAATGCGTAGTGCAGAGGGGGTGAAAATATCATCTCCCTAACTAAAATAAAGGACTACAAAATCAATGGTTTAATCTTTTTAACAGCATTTGGGTGAACTCATGGTTTCATCATGACTAATGGATCCGATCACATTGGTATAGACTACAGAAGCTGGGACAAAAGGAGGGTGCAGCCCCTTTCTTTTTACTATTATATTCTCCCCCTTTTCTTCCCCATATGACTACTCTTTGCTACATTTTTTTTTGTGAGGGGGGGTTGGCTTGGGAAGAAAAGTAGGTGAATATATCACTTTCGAAATGAAAAAAATATACATTTATAATGGAGCAAAGAAAAGACTTTATTTCGTTTTTAAATTTGAATATCCTCACTCTCGGTCAAATCTCGCACGTCCATTTTTGTATGCCAGCTGGTGCCATTAACGGCTATGATCAAAGTTGCATTTAAAAATAAAGACCTATCTTCAACGGTCACTTCCCTAAAATCCTAGGTGGTGGTGGTTGAGGACTTGAGGTAAACGACAAATCTGGCCCCACAATCCGAGATGAAGACCTGAAATTACTGAATTCTCCCTCTCTATTTCTAAAATACCTATTATTATTAAATTATGTCAATTATCAGGAGTAGTTTAGTCTTGGAAACAATTTGGTCACTTATGTACAGGGGCATTTTAGTCACCTAAAAATTCAAGACCCAGAAACATAGTTCAATAATCCAGAACATTCAACTGCATGATCACGTGACAGTTCATCTAGTGGGCCCTATCGAGTAGGGCCTCCAAATAGACGGTTCACAGGTAAAACAAGAGATGGGCAACGGTCCAGATTCAAATGATGAAATGTACATTAATCGGACGGTTAGAATCATTTAATTGTTGTACATTTTGTAAAGGGAAATGTTATCAGCACTACTTTATTTTGATGAGGGCACTCCACTCTTTATTAAAAGTAAGGTATGGCCCTCACCATAGGATTATCCAAACCGTCCATTAGATGGGCCACAGCCTAAAAAGGTTGTGGCCCAAAAATCATTTCCGTAAGTTGATCCTAACCCTCCAATTCTAATGTTAGAGGGTTGATCCTAACCACCTATAGATCGGAGGGTTAGGATCAACCTATGGAAATGATTTTTGGGGCACAACCTATTTAAGCTATGGCCCATCTAATGGACGGTTTAGATCATCCTATGGTGCGGGCCATACCGTACTTTTAATAGAGTGAGGAGCTCCCTCATCAAAATACATTAGTGCTGATAACATTTCCCTTTGTAAAGGCATTTGTGTAAGTAAATGTGTTGTAAGATCTCATCACTCGAGTTAAAGTCCCAAGGGTAATTTCGTAAAAGTCTCAACAACTTCAAGCAAAATCTAGTATATAAGAATTCCCCTTTTGGATCAACGGGGAATTTCGAAATCCTCATCGATTTCTCTTTCTGGAATTTCAAGGTCAGAGATTTCTCCATTCGTTATTCCAGATTTGCTTTTACAACTTCATATTTTCCTGCAGAAGAAATCCGATCCATGTCTTGAATATTCTGAACAATCTCCTTTGTATTTTCTCAGATTTCTTTATGTTGGTGAGAGGTTTAGGGTTTCTATTCTTGGTTAATGTTCTCTTTCTCCCTTTTTAATGTGTGTGATGAGAGTTCTCTGATTTCTTTCTCTGTGAATCTTTGAAAATTTCGGCTTTTCTATAAATGCTTTGTTATTGCTGTTTATTAGTACTATTTTTGTATTTTTAGTAGATTGATTTGTGTTTTCTGTACTTTTTTGTGTTTGTGATTTGGTATGATGGATTAGGGTTTGAATCTCCGAGTTCTCATCTTTCTGTTGTTATTTTGGATGTGTATTCACCTCTTTGATTTTGTTTTGTGGATTTCTTCGGTTTGATGGTTCTTCACTGATGAGAAATTCTGTGTTTTGCTTTCGAAAGATGAGATCTGTTGTGTGTTATGTCAGTTTGAGTCTTTGTAATTCTCATATCTTTTGTTTCTTTTGATTTATTTAGACCTTGTTTGGATGGCAAGAAAAACATTTCTGATGAAAATTTTCTTCTTGAGATTTTTTTTTTCTTTTTACAATTTAGAGATAGATGACGTAATTATAGTTAATTTAGAGGGAAGTAAAAATTGAATGGATTTGGTTCATGCTATCTTTTTTTTGTGCCTAAGAAAGTAGGAAATTTTAGAAACATTTTTCCTTTCCTAACTTTTATAGAAAATTCCTGCAATCCAAAGCAGGGCCTTAGTGTTGCTTTCTTTGTTTTTAATAGATTGGCTTCTTTTGCTTTATTATCATTGTAATCTAAACGTTCTTGCCTGATTAAATACAATTTCTGCCATATTTTTTGCTTTTTGATTCTTGTCGTTGATGAACAATATGGGTTTCATTATTTGATGAGAGTTTTGTTAGGGTCTACTGTAGGGTTTGTTTTTCTTTGTATTTGAATGCTCTATTGCGTTAATGTTGCTTTATAGTTCTGTTACTTTTCTCGTTAAATGCGTTGTTTTCTGTGGTTCGATGAATTTTGTGTTTGTTTGGTGGATCACTTTCACGTTATATGCATGCTTTGATCTCCAACTGATGAGAAACAAAATGTTAGTTTTTCTTTTGGTAATTTGTTAAACCTTTATGAGTGATTTTTTTTTGCTTATGTGATATTTTTTAGTGTGCATTTGTGCTTATTCTAGAACTTCATGAAGCTTTATCTTAAATTTCCATCATTTGCACATGTTTTCCCATAAATTTATAAAACGTTTTACTAAAATTTCATCTGAAACCGACATTTTTTTTTATTTTCTTCATGTGTGTGCTACCCTTCTTGGGATTGTGTTCTTCATTCGAGCTAGTAATATTATCTTATTATTTTCATGTGAAGTTCGTGTAAGATGAAAACCTAAGACATATTGATTCCATGAATCCTTCCTATTAAGCTTGTGAATCTGGTACATGTTGTGATTTGGAAATCGAAATTTCATGTTGGGCCAACTTATAAGCTATTATGTTTAGTGTCAGGGCTCTGGTTGTTGTTGAAAATTAATTTTCAAATATGGGTGATGAATGGAGTCCCTGCACTTTTAGGAATACTAAAACTTCTCCATTTTGAAGTGGTTGCTGTAACCTGACATGTGATTATAATCAGAGGCTTTGTGTCTTTGTTTGTTCTTTGTTGTTTGCCAATGTAAACCAAGTTAGGTTGCATCAGGTTAATGTTATGTTGTTGGTTGTGGTCCGAGTACGAAGCAAAAGTATTTCATATTATATGTGGGTTTTGTGAGAGAGACACAACACCGAATCTGATCAGTGATGATTATATGGTACATTTTGAAGCCTTCATTGAGAATTTGTGCTGTGAAACAACAAATTACTCCAAAAGCTTAAGCCATTGTAGAAGGCGTTATTTAATATTCTATACTATAACACTCCTCCTCACATGTGGCCCCTCTTTTTTGGGTTGGCCTACATGTGGCACATGCTGCCCCTCTATTGGGTTGGCCATTACATATAGAACTACAACGAGTTTTGAACCCACGACCTTTGCTCTGATACCATGTGAAACAACCAATTACTCCAAAAGATTAAGCTGTTGGAGAAGTAGTTATTTAATATTGTATACTTTAACATGTGCAATAGATTCTACCGTACTTATCAGAAGCTCCCTAGTAGGTTTGTAAGCTTGGTTTAGAAGCTAAATTCTTTTAGCTTAAAAAATTTAGCGGAATTGAGCTTTCCATCATGCTTCCTCTTAATTAAGTGTGCATTTTGTATTTAGTTTGTATTTACGTGATTATTTTTTATTCTAAAAAGGATTGCACTTTCCCTTTGCCAGAGGAGTGTATAGAAAACTTGAAAAATCATTTTAGATTGAGTGTATTTAAAACATCAAGACCTGATTAAGTTTCAAATAACACTTAGCATGAGATTTTCTTCAAAATCTTATACGAACTCCTAAGGATCACTTTGAATGCTGTTTAACATTAAATCTAAATGACTAAAAAGTCAACCTTGTAAGGATATAAGTCCCAACTGTGCAGTCCTCTTTAACGTACTTGTGATCCTAACGATTAGGGGTGTAAACGAGCCGAGCCGAGCCGAGCTTGGCCCAGCTCGGCTCGTTAAGCTCAAAACCTGAGCTCGGGCTCGACCAGGCTCGGGCTCGGCTCGGCTCGGCCAGGCTCGCGAGCCCGTGCGAGCTGGCCGAAATTAATGGAGGTCTAGATAGATCGTAGTGATGTGATGAGGATGGATAGATATGAGGGAGTAGATGGAAGAGATGGGTTTTACAAAATCAGTGGAAATAGAAGATTCTAGCCAAGCTTGGAAGAAATGGGGTAGGGTTTTGCTGCTAGAAATGGGTTTGGGTTTGTGAGGGAAGCCAAAGGTAGAAGAAGGTATAGATATAGGCTGAGGTAGGTTTGTGTCGGCGGATTCCGGTGGGATCACCGGAATTAATGGGTATGGCCGGATTTAACACAGAAACGAATGATGAAATCATGAAAATGATGGCTATGGTGAGGTGGTGGTGGAGGTGAAGGGGGTCAGATCCGGGTGGAGGTGGTGGTGAGGATGGCCGGCGGGAAGGATTTGCCGGAGGAAGCCCATCTCTTTTTCTCTCTAAGCTAGCTCTGTATTTTTTTTAAAAATCAAGAAGGGAAATGAGTAAAAGGTATTCGTTGGATAATATGGTAGAACCTGATAAGGCATTCATGTTTTTTTTGGGAGAAAGGGCTAGCAATTACATCACCCATTAATGCTCTGTCGTCTTTGGTCAATAAAGAAGTGCTAGTGAAGACCCTATGGCTAAGGCATTGTTAGTGCTAGGAAGCATCTTTTGTACAGCTTGTATGTGTGTCTTCATAATCACACCAACTCCTCGTCTTTTCTTCATTTTTTTTATCCATTTCACTGTATGTGTGTAAATAATATAATATTTAAATACATTAAATCCTTAACGAGCTTTAACGAGCCGAGCCGAGCCTGGCCTAGCTCGGGCTCGGCTCGTTAAGCTTAACGAGCTTGGCCAGCCAGCTCGGCTCGGCTCGTTAAGGATTCGAGCCGAGCTCGAGCGAGCTTCCGAGCCCGAGCCAAAATTGACACCCTTACTAACCATCATTAATTCTTCACCACTTACCTTTATTGTAACCATATCTCTTTCCATACTTTCTCGTCCTGTTCCAATGACATTTCCTACATTCTTTCGCTTCCCATGATACTTAATGCAACTCCCAAGGGCCTAACTCCTACCAATTATATATAATATATATCTTGAGAAAGGAGTGTGTTTTTCAAGCTAGTAATATTATCTTAGTCTTTTCAAGCCAGTAATATTATCTTAATATTTTCACAATGTATATATAATATACATTTAAAAAAAAAGTAATATTATCTTCTTAGTCTTTTCTTGTGAAGTCCGTGTAAGTTGACAACCTAAAACATTGATTCCATGAATCCTTACTATGAAGCTTGTGAATCTGTACATATTGGGCTTCGGAAAACCAGGTTTCATGTTAGGCCGCCTTTGAAGCTATTAACTGTCAGGGCTTTGGTTGTTGGTGAAGATTAATTTTCATATATGGGAGACGAATGGGGTCTCTGTACTTTTAGAAATACTAAAACTTCTCCAGTTTGAATGGCAAAAAATTCCATCTGAGGGGAAGAGGTGGTTGCTGCTGCTTGATGTTGACATTGTTACTATTTTGTTACATACATTAGCTAACATCAAATATGTATTGGGAAATGATAAATGCGCCCCTTTTCTTTAAATGGGACGCCAGATAGTGTATGTGGCATTCAGGTCCGTTGAATTCTTCCCACGTGAAGTACTTCAGCCCCTCTCCACTTGTAGATACACTGGAGCTGGTTGTCTCAAGTAAAAAAAAGGGGCAGATATATCACTTGTCATATATATTTAATGTAGTAAATTGATTTGCGTGAACATGTCAGATTTATATCAAAGCCTAGGTCGTCCAAAGTTTATGCATTTATGTATAGAGCATAGCTGTTAACTTCTTTGATGGTCTTTCGTGCAGAAGCTCAGTCAGCATTGTAGCAGTGGAAAATATTAAACTCAAAATTGTAGCAAACTGAAGGCTTGCATTAGAATATCAGAGGGCAGTGCATCATTTTCTGAAGTTCTGATATCTAATAAATCAAAAGTTACTGAAGATCTTTTTGACTTGTGTTAAGGGGCTCTTTCTCCGCATCTAATGGTAACTTTTATTTCATTCCTCAAACTCCCAAACTCTTTCTTCTTTGGCATTCTATATTTTATACTTTCAAGTTCCAAGAATATCATTTGCATTTAGCTTTTGGTGGTTTATGTCATCGTACGAGCTATCCTCTTTTAGCTATACTCTTCTTTTTCATGATATTTATTTTTTGATAGAGTATGATCACTATGACTAAGCAGACAGTCACCTTCGGGATCAATCGTACCAATTAATTTTTTGGTCCCACATGGGGAACATATATGTTAAATCGAGACTTTTTACCATTATGGGGTGACCCACATGGTTTTGAGTCTCATGCCGAACAGATATCGCATTTGTTAGATAAGGGACTATAAAATCAAAGGTTTAGATTTTCTTGGGGCAACACAAACACAAGGCTTGATGAATCAAAGGGTTAGGATCATCCATTCAAGGTGGGGTCAATGGTTGTGGGCTGTATTTGTGGTTTCTAGTCGATCAACGGATCCAATCACATCCATGTGGCACATTTGAGGTCCAAAAAGTGGCTGTTAGGAAAGAGCCTAGCAGCTACCAGCTTTTTAGCATTTTCCTATGTGATATTACTACTTGTGTATTTGGATAATGCAATGGCATAAAGGTCCCTTTCTTCTTTGCTATGGCAGGCAACTAATGAAAATCTTCCACCTAATGTGATAAAGCAACTCGCTAAGGAATTGAAGAATCTTGATGAAACACCTCCTGAAGGCATCAAAGTGACCATAAATGATGATGATTTTTCCACCATATTTGCTGATATTGAAGGTCCAGGTATGTGATTCTTTTGGAGTTATTTTATTATAAATAAGCATTCTGCTATGGGATTCTTTATTGATTGCTTGGAGGGTTTTCACTTGCATCATTGCAGCTGGAACACCGTACGAAAATGGCATTTTCCGCATGAAGTTGTTATTATCTCATGACTTCCCTCGATCGCCTCCCAGAGGTGTGCTTTCTATATATTTATTTTCAAATATTTATGTACAGTTATTGTGTGTATTTTTCCAAGACATGTGGAGTGTCTGTTTGATTATTATCTACTCTTCCATCTTTTGTTAGGTTATTTTCTGACAAAAATCTTCCATCCAAATATTGCAACCAATGGTGAGATCTGCGTCAATACACTAAAAAAGGATTGGAATCCGAATCTTGGGTTGCGACATGTTCTCCTTGTAAGTTCAATCTCCCAAGGTGATTGTTGTAAACAACATGATTAATTTTTATTATGTTTCCTGTAGTGCATGTTTAGATTGTTTGTTTTAAACGTCTGATTTCCCTTGTCATTTGGTAACTCATCCAAAGTGCGCACATAGGCTGGAAGTTTTTATCACAGTTGCTGACTTTTGTATTGAGATTGTGTAAAAATTGTGCTATCATTTGGTAACTTTATCATGATGTTTTAGGGAAATCAATTCAAAAAGTATGCTTCAAATAAGTCATCGTTTATGGTGCTGACCGTCTCATAATATTTTTCCAAATCAATAAAATGAAAAGAATACAGTATTAACTCCTCACTCTGCTGTACAATTTCTGCCCCAAAAATGGACTAAAGGTTGCCAGCAATGACATTCTCGTTTGATTAAATCAATGCCTCATCTCTTTCTAGATTTTTGCGGTTATTCTTCTTTTCATGAACCTTTTCGAATGAATGAAATAAAATAGAAGATTAGCAGAATATATCCTATGGGGTTATGTTGTGCCCATAGACTCAAATGTAACATATCGGCAGCTTGCCATAATACTTTGTCATTCGCATATTGGGGTTATGCGCCATCCAAGGTTTTAAATTTCGGTTTCGGTGATGGTTTTGGTCACCACCGAAACCGAAACAGTTTCGGGCCGAAATTTTGGCCGAAATCATGTAAAAATATAATTATGATTTCGTTTTTTTTTTTTAATTTCGACCGAAATGTCTAAAATTTCGGTGATTTCAGTGAAAATTTTGGCTATTTCGGTGAATATTTCATAAATTTTGGTGGGATTACAACCTTTCTGTGGACTTTTTTAAAAATTTCGGTGGAAATTTTGTAAAAGAGGCTAAAAACGAAATTTGAACCAAAATTTCGGCGACATTTCGGCCAAATTTTCGAATTTCGGTGGCCGAAATCTTGTAAAGAAACGACTTCATGTAAATTTCGTTTCGGCCGAAATTTAAAACCATGGTGCCATCTCAGTAGATTTTACTGTAACATGTTGGCAAGTTCCTAAACTATTCTTGAACTGATCCACAAATCTTTTGGTGGAACTTGTCACAAGATCCTCCATGTCTACTTAATCTTCTATGATCACTTTATTTCTATCACATGCCATATTTGGTTGCAACTATTCTTGAACCGATCCACAAATCTTTTGGTGGAACTTGTCACAAGATCCCCATGTCTATTTAATCTTCTATGATCACTTTATTTCTATCACATGCCATATTTGGTTGCAACATCTTAAGTATGGCATACATGTAGAGAAAAGTAACTTAAGACAGTATTTTGTTGTTGACAGGTGGTCAGGTGCTTGCTTATAGAGCCCTTCCCGGAATCCGCTCTGAATGAACAAGCTGGCAAGATGTTGCTGGAAGATTACGAGGAGTATGCAAGGCATGCCAGGTGATTTATCTTACCTCCCCCATTTGCTGGAACCATTTACCTGTGATATCTCTCAGACAAAATATCGATGCATGCATATGAAACATATTTTCATGGTCACATGACATGCATGGCATATACAATGCATGCTTTCAAATGTGCTGCAATGCCTCCGCGGCATTCACTGAATTACTTCATGTCGGCAAAATAGAGGTCCAGCCTTGAGTAATGCGTTTAGAGAACCTTTTGTGCCTTGGGGTGGAAACCGATTGTTTTTTTTTTTTTTTGAATGGTGGTGGAAACCTATATTTCACCTCCCAATAGCGAGATTTTGTCATACATAACTTTCCAGAGAACGACCCTTTGACCAGAGAATGGGAAATTTCCCATTACAGCGCGAGCACGATGGGAATGGGCTTCCCAAGATTCCAGCCAGGGGGGCTGGGGTGTGCATAGAATGAAGAGGACGGGCCCTAATGCAGTGTCAAGTCAACAGTCACCTATTGGGATCAATACCCATGATCAATTTTGCCAATCTCCCACAAGGGGGGGGGGGGGGGGGGGACATGTAAGTGCTTTTGAGACTGTTTCTCTTGTCACAATTCTAAAAGAACATTCAATACCAGATCTAATGTTTGGCTGTGGGTATTTACCTCGGAGAGTAATGGCATGAGTAGTCAGAAGAGAGGAGACAAGCATTGGATTTACATGGAACTTACTTGGGAGAATAGATGTATGTAGTGTTTGGTTGACAATCTCAGAGAATAGTGGTAGAGGGTGTCATTACCAATATATATATATATATATATATATATATATATATATATATATATAGAGAGAGAGAGAGAGAGAGAGAGAGAGAGAAGTGTAGCTACACATACGTGTAGCTAACTTAGCTACACCTACGCCTTAAAATGGATCTCTCTCTCTCTCTCTCTCTCTCTATAGAAAGAGAGAGAAGTACCATCCCCAAGGAAATTCAAGCGAAATTCCGCCTTTTGTGGATTTTGGCTGGAATTTTAGAGGGAGGAGGCAAGAGTGACACGTCAGTAGACGTGCAATTATTAGGTAGGAGACATCCCTGTCTCTGGGTTTGTCATTGCTGCAACCAAACAAGGAATTTCATGGATGTGGCACTAAAAGAAAGCAAAATCCCTAAGCCTCCCTGGCTTTTGTGCAACCAAACAAAGGGGCAGAACCCTAAACAGGGCTAGTATCATCCAATCAAGCCATTCTTAACTGCACCGGGCTAGTCCTGTGATCGCCAATCAGATCTTTTTATCATTTTTCATTTTCTCTACATAAACTATATGTAAACAACTATATCAAGTGATGAGTCTTCTTGGATTTTCAACCTTTGGATGCAGGCTGTATACAGGAATCCACGCCCTTAAACCAAAACTGAAGTCGAAAACAGGGGCCATATGTGAGTCCATTACTGCTCTGAATGTGGACCAGACAAACACAATTTCCGGCAACACCACCACTATGCCGTTACCGGTTCCATTTTCCGGCAAAGGAGGAGGGGGAGGAGGAATCATCAACCAAGACCAGCTCATGAGCACTGAGATAGCGGCGGTTGGGGCATCAACAGTACAAAGGAAGGAAGGATTACCAGCTTTAGCTGGTAAAGCAGTACAGGTGGTGGACAAGAAGAAGATGGATGCTAGAAAGAAGAGCTTGAAGAGATTATAAAGAGAACTGGGGTTGGGAATGTCATCTAACAAACCATTTATTTGGAAATTTGGGTAGGGATGTTGGAAAAAAATAACATGACAAAAATGGGTCTTGTACTGTACAATAAGATATGGCTAAATTATCTATTATTCTCTCCCTCTTTATTTTTCTCTTCTGAAAATTGGATGGAAACAGGGGTTTTCTTTAAATGATGAAAAAACATTGAAATCAAGTAAGGAATAAGTTGTTTTATTTCAGTATCTACAGGGGGTGGTAACCAAAGGGTCTGTGAAAAGAAATGGCAACGCCATTGCTTTTCATTACATTCTCTGGCCTTTTCCCCCCTTCCCACCATTTATCTTCTAAGCTTAGCCGTTGCTATAGCGGACCATCAATATATGGAAGGTGTTATTGAATCTACCCTTTTTCCTTCCTGTTTCTATATACTAGATCATCTCTCAGGTAGGTACGAGAATCGAATCATAGGATCCCTTCCTCTCATATATGGAACCATCTATACATTGGAGGGGCTGATGTACTTCACGCGGGAAGGATTCAACGGGGTCTGATTGACGCGTACAGTGCAGCTGGGTGTCCCTTGTAAAGAAAAGGGGCAAATTTATCATTTCCCTTAATGAAAATGTCCTCCTTTTTCTTACTTCTAATCCAAATATTTATAAATACGCTCTATGACTACAGACAATACAAATAACTCATTTATTAAAAAAACAAACAAACAAACAAACCACCTGAAAGAACAAAAAGATTTCAATCGAATTTGCTCGACCCAAGAACAAGATGAAATGAGTCAGTCTGCACTGTTCAAAGTTTTCAATTCAGAGGGGAAAAGAAGAGTCTGAAAATCCCAACAAATTAACAAGAGCAGAAAACACAATTACAAAGGAAGAGCAGAAAACACAATTACATCACAACACATATATTATGAACTGCCATGAACCACAATAAAACAGACACCACTACTACTGACCTTCTTATCAGTTCTACCAAATAATAATACCCAGGGGGACTGAAAATGAAATTGCAGTTATCTCCCCTGTTCTATTTGGCTTCTCCTTTTTTTCTTTTTCTTTTTTTCCTTCTTTTTCCATTTTGGAGGCGTCTTCACTTGGCCATCATGACTTTGACGAACTCCTCATAATTGATCTGCCCATCTCCATCAACATCAGCCTCGCGGATCATCTCATCCACCTCCTCATCGGTGAGTTTCTCGCCGAGGTTGGTCATGACGTGACGCAGCTCGGCAGCAGAAATGAAGCCATTCTGGTCTTTGTCAAACACCCGGAAGGCCTCCTTGAGCTCCTCCTCAGAGTCGGTGTCTTTCATTTTTCTGGCCATGAGGTTGAGAAACTCTGGGAAGTCGATGGTCCCATTCCCATCTGCGTCCACCTCATTGATCATGTCCTGGAGCTCCGCCTCTGTCGGATTCTGTCCGAGGGATCGCATCACTGTGCCCAGCTCCTTGGTTGTGATGCAGCCTGTGGTGATTTGGAAGATTATTAAACATGACATTTTATGTTGAAGATCATTACAGTTCCCAGAAAGCTATCACAAGCCAATTAAAAAAGAAAAGACAGCTGGTTTGTGCAATTATAAAAAAAAATGATTGTGCCGATAGATGGTTGTCTCGAAATCATTTCCCTATGTCAGGTCTCTTCATAATAGAAATAACAATAGGAGCTCTGTGTCTTTGCTGCATAAAGAGAGATCAACATGATGCTTGGATTCCTGTTTCTAAGATGGCAACAGAAGTATGCACTTGTTTTCTTTTATCAATAAACCACGGATATTATAAAAGGGGGAGTTCAAAAAAGCCATCGGAGCACAAACACTTGTAAGTTATAGCTAACCGAATCAACTTCCAACAATAGGGGCAAAGCAGAAGGGGAATGATAAATGCGCCCCCTTTTCATCACTTGGGACACCCAGCAGCAGTGTATCAATGACTGCAGAGGGGCTGATGTACTTCACGTCAGAAGAATTCAACGGATTTGATTGCCACATACACTGCAGTTGGGTGTCCCATGTGATGAAAGGGGCGCATTTATCATTACCCAGAGAGAGAAGATGGGTTCATTCTCTATTCCAGCCTTTAACCCCACAGGTGAATAAGCCTAGGTCAAAGATGAAGGCAATAGGATTATAGGGCAGCCGAGGTGACTCTCAAGCTAAAACGCTTGATTTGGAAACAGGAAACAGGCACGACGCTGAAGATATATAATAGAGTGAATAGAAAAGATGGCTAAGCTGCCCTAATAGAAAGGGTGTACTAAGTAAAGAAACGAAGAGAAAAATTTCTTTCTATTTACCATGTTCAGTATTTCAATAAATATGCAATGATAGTAAACTCATTTCATGAAGTAGATGCCAAATGGTTTTGACCTTCTAACAATTTTGCCATGCTAGATGTCTTGAGCGAACTTAGTATTGTTTTAAGTGGTCCTTCAACAGAAAACCCACTATAAGTGATAGCATAATCACATCAAAATATTAGATTTATGGGCATTGGAAAAGTGTGAGAACAAATGGAGTCCGCTATTGGTCCCAACCATGGGTGTCAGAATTGGAAATGCAAAACATTGGATAATCTTCTACTGATGATACATGTATTATTTTTGTTTGTAGGGTATCAGTCGGACAATATTTAAGGGGAAAATGATTTGAGGACGCCGAAGAGGACTTCTAGATTCTCTATGAAAATTGAATCACAATGCTCAACAGAAATTACCATCCCACACTCTTCATTATTGGATGACGGAGAAGTGGGTATTCCAAAGAAGGATTGAACCAGTTGTTAAATTCTACACTGTAGAGGTAAAACATGCCGCAAAGTAAATCCAACTCAAAACAGGTGACACTGAATGGGGTCTTGCCTTCTAAAGCCAGATATGTAAAGGCAGATGCTATAAAATAAAAGAACTATTTCCACACAATAATAGAGTTCCTCAAGACAGACACCCGGAAAGCACCTAACACTATAGCTGTTCAATATTATTTAAGAAAATTATAATTCGACCACCTTTTGTTTGTCATTTCTAAATATGAAGAAAAAATAAAATCAAATGGAAATGCTGCCAATTTTTAGGATAAGACAAAGAAGAGGGGTGGAAAGCTGCCATTTTTTAGGATAAGACAAAGAATAGGCGTGGAAATATCATTTCCTAATTACTTATCTTTACTTTTATATAAATATTGGGAATGCATATTCTACACTTGTACGACCATAATGTTAAGTTTTATTATTTTTTATACTACCGTGTAGGTGTTCACCATGCAAACTTTGTGTAATAATATCTAGCAACTCAAATGAATCTCAGATCCAATCAATCAATTCTATCTAGTTTTTTTCACTATTTTGGTTTACGCGTTTTGCATGGGAGTTTTCCACGGAATAAAAAAAGAATAGTCACAAATACTTGTCTTGGGAATTTCTAGGAGACGGTACATCATCGGATATTTTAATTTTTTTTTTTTTGTTGTTATTTTCAGGTTTTATATCAGGAAAAAATAGGAAATAAATAATATCATGAATTAATAGAGATATTTTTGTGATATTTTAGGCGTAAAAAATAAAATATGAAGATATCTGAATGATTTTTCAAAATTATGGGGAAATTCTGGAATTTTATCATTTTATAAAAAAAATCACAAAATATCGCAATATTTTTGAAATGTGACTACGGACAAATGCAACATGGCACATCTTTCAAATCCATGAACCCTACTCTAAGTTTTCCCTCTTTCTTAGTTAACTCAAGCATCAATTTAGTGAGATACAAGTTAGCAACTCGTGTACTTTTCCCTTTAATACACATAGAAGGCCGACTCCCACTCACTTTAGTTGGTAACTTGGTATTGAGAAATGAGAGAAACCAGAAAAACACCTGAATACAAACTCCCTCCATTTCATATTCGTTAACATATATTTATAGAAAATGAAGAGACAATTTTGCAAAACGTCAAGTATTAAACGTTTTTTTTTTTCAAAAAGGTAGCAACATAATACACCGCATTAAAAGACAAGAAACAGTGTCAATTCAACTTTAAGAAATTGTGTCGAAATGGTTTTACTGCAGAAATGACAAAACCTATTTACTGCGGAAAAGACAAACTGCCGTAAAACTGTGTTAAGAATGGTAAAGAACTATAGCAAAATTTCTGTGACTTTTCGTGTATAATGAATTTTGAATTTTCTAATGACTTTTCTCAAAGAAATATAAACAATCCCCCACAAAATTAAAAATTATGAATGACCGTGGAAATTAGGAAAGAATTGAACTCATCAAGTCAAGGGAATAAGTCATGCATTAGCATATGTATCTTTTGGACTAAAACCTATACTCTTTTTTTTTTTTGAATAGCACACTTGAACCTATACTTAGTGTAGATATATTGAGTTTATCAAGCATTTGGTGAACTAAAGTCTTATACCAAGAACTTTGAGTAATAAACTGAGCCAACATATCACGCAAATAACATATTCAAGCATAAGCGTGCTTTTACTTTTAGTACTTTTCGGCCCTGTGCCTGATTCGTTTGTTTCATGAGCGCTATAGAGAATTAGTCCAATTCTAATAGGACTCCACACTTCTACACACTCACATACGTGTATCTATCAAGAGTACCCTCTAACTACGCAGCCCGCTAAATACTCAGCTATAGATAACGTTAAAAGTTTAATAACTCATACACCTTTCGTTACAGTGGGTGCAACCCACGCAAACCATAGGGACATTTTACGTTCATTTAATCCACGATGCAAAACAAACTACTCAATTAACTTGTTGTTCATGTTGAACCTACTTGAGATCTCCAATCAATTAGGTTGGATTTCTATTACATGCGGTTCAACATATGGGCTACATACTCATCCCACTCGATGTGCTTCGAACTAAGGTTTTACCAGTCCATTTGTGAGACTCAGTCAATGGGGGTTCTAAATCTAGTCACATAGATGCTTCTTAATTAGCATTTTAGAAAGACAATTTTCAAATAGAGTTGTTTCTTTCGATGAACATGTCAGGATCTCTCTATATAAACATAATTACCAACCTGACAATAGATTACAACACCAGAAACCAGTTTATGGCAAAGTAGAGTATATATAAGAGGAAAGATGCTACACTTATGGGTAGATATAAAAAAAATTAAAAATAGAGAGAGTATCCATGGCTTACTCTGTGGTGGCTTCCACTCTAGAATTTTCTAGGTAGCCCTTTCCACAAGTCATCTCTGCCGCGGTGGCTCACTCTTTGGTAGCTTCACTCTTGCCTAGACCTGGCAAACTCGACCCGTGCCCGCGGGTCGACCCGACCCACCCGCAAATTTGCGGGCACGGGTCTGAGTTTTAGTGACCCGTCAAAACTAACCCGCGGGCACCCGCGAGGATTACGTCGTGATAAAAAGCCGACTCTTTTTTCCAATTTAGGGAGATATTAGATCTGATTTAAAATCTTTTAAACTTAGAAACAGAAATCTCGTGCGCATATTACGTGACCGGATATAACAGGTTAAACATGGATAAGAAACACGGTATAAAGGGTTATTTTCAGTTTCTGTTGCTCATATTTCAGAAGAAGCCCTCTCGTAGACAGATAGAGAGAGATTCAAGTTGTTTAAGAGTTGAAGAAAAGAGTAGAAAGGGAACGTTAGAAAGGATCCGTTCAACGTACGATGATTTCCTCCGCCCTTTGTCTCCCCTTATCTACAGGTCTGTAATCATTTCTCCTTATTCATATACCAAACAGAAGAGAAGAATAAAATGATTTCTCTCTCTCTTCCTATTCCTCTTCCTTCTCTTAAATTCATGTTGATCGTCTGCAACACACATCGATAAAATAAAAAACACAATAAACCCACCAAAACCCACACCCTAAAATTAAGAAAAGGCGTGAAAATCAAAATCCATAGTTTGTTCAAAGATGGTGTCTCGATTGTGTGCAAATCTGTTAGATTTGGTCTCCGGTGAGGATTTCCCCAATCTGGGCCGGACCATAAACCGTCTCCCTAGAGTCATGACCGTACCCGGAATCTATAGATCGGAGGGTTAGGATCAACCTATTGAAATGATTTTTAAGGCAACACCTATTTAGCCTGTGGGCCATCTAATGGACGGTTTGGATCATCCCATGGTGCCGGCCATACCGCCCCCACCAAAATCCAGTGATAACATTTCCCAAAATAAGAAACTGTTTGAATTTGCGGGTGACCCGCGGGTTGACCCCGCCCACCCGCGGGCCGCGTGGGTCACCTAGATTCTGACCTGCAAAAATACGGGTCATTTCCTCACCCGACCCGTGTGACCCGCACCCGCATCACCCGCAGGTTGACCCGGCCCGACCCACCCGTTTGCCAGGTCTATTCTTGCCCCTTCTACAGCTCTTGTTTTTTTCTAAATCGGTAAATTTTGATCTCCTAGTGGATCTGGATATGCCAGTTAACCTGTTTGACTTCCGAGACTTCAGCTCTATCCAGGGTGAATACATGTCCACTCCTGGATTTAATCCTACCATCCAATTAACACCATTGTATTTTTTGTTTAACTTGATAGTTAAACTAGAGTTTAAAAACGACGATGCGGTACGGAATGTAACTGAAGAAAACCCTAGTCGACTTGGCACGACACGGTCAAGTACTCGGTTGATGCGGTAGGAGACACCCTAATTTCTGGATCCTTAAGCCCTCTCTTTTTTTTGTAGGAAATACCCTTTTTTTTTTATCTTGTTTCCGCTCACCGTCAGAACAGAAACTTTAAACAAAAAAGAAAAAGAAAAAAAGGAAGCAACAGCTAAACCAAAAGGATCTAGATTTATCAAAATATTAGAAATTCATTTACAAAAACAAGGGCGCTACAATATCCATATCAATCAATTCTTGAGAAATTAGAGGCAGTACCAAAAAAATACACATGTCAGAAATCACTATTGCATACATGTAATAAATTCATTTCAAGTTCCATAATCCATTAGACTATCTCGATGAATTATAAATCAAAACACAAAAAAAAAAATCATCCAAAAGCCATACAAAATATGTCTAGATTTCACATGCTTCAGGCAAATCACAAAAAAAAAAGGAAATAAAAGATCTCTTAAAACTAAACCAAGCAAAAACCTGATCTAGAAAAACCAAAAAATTTTCATAAAAAACACCAGGAACCAGAAGAATAACACATCAATCACTAATATTCCACAACCTCGACCAAAAAAACAGAAGAAAACTTAATCCTGAGAACAGACTTCCACAAAATGATCAAAATACCACAAGAAAGAACTAATAATCACCAAAATTTTCATCAAAAACATCAGGAACCAGAATAATAACACATCAATCCCTAATATTCCACGACCTCGACCAAAAAAAAAAAAAAAAAACAGGAAAATATTAATCCTGTGAACAGACTTCCACAAAATGATCGAAATACCACAAGAAAGAGCTAAAAATCACAACAACAAAAAAATCATTAAAAAACACCAGAAACCAAAAGAATAACACATAAAACACTAATATTCCACGATCTCGACCAAAAAAACACACGAAAACTTAATCCTGTGAACAGATTTCAAAAGAAAGAACTAATCTATAGTCAGATCTTAGCAGAAATTAGATCGAATCAAACAGAAAAAGCAAAGAAGAACATATCAAGAAGAGATCATCAGATTTTTAGCCAGAAAAGAGGGGGAGAACGAATCTGACCGTCTCCATCCTTGTCGAACAAGCTGAAAGCCTCCTTGAACTCAGAGATCTGATCATCTGTGAGCTGTTCTGCCATTTTTGCGCGTGAAATGGAGCTCTGAAAGAGAAGGATCTCTCTCTCTCTCTCTCTCTACAGGGAAGAGAAAAAGTAAAAAACGCGCTTTCGCGTCTCTCTCTACAAGCCGGACAATTTTTAGGGTTTTATACCAGCCAAAGGCTCCGAGGGCATTTAATGCTTTTTATATTCAAAAATATCATATTCGCATCCTTTACCTGGCCACCCCCTCTAGTGAAATTACGACAGCTCATTTTACACCATAGGGGGTTGGATTGAGGAAGAAAAGGGAGCGTATAAAAAATATAGGAATTTTGTTTGTCAGCTTTTGTCGGGTTTGTGTGGTGAAGATATGATTTCGTTCTACGCGGTTCTCACGCGGTTTGAGTCTGTTGACTGGATAAAGCTAATGCCACGTCAGCGCCTGTCGCTATCTTATGATCTCCATGTGGCCATTTGGCCGTTTCTAGACACTTCTACGATCAACAAGGGTGAAAGTAATTTTGTTGGGCCCCACATGGGGATGCATGTGAAATCGAGGCCGTTGATCTTATAGAACATCATTGAGATGGTCTTGGAACCATCTAGAACGGAAACATAAATCGAGATTGTTGATTGAGGGCCTAGATCATCCGATCATGGTGTTATCAACGGATCAAGTCTGATCACATAAAAACTAAAATGGCAGAAAGGACTCTCGGGATCAACGGCTGACGATCAATTTTAGAGCCGGGACGACTTGTATGCACATTCGAGACCGTTGATCTTATGTAATTGGGGGTAATTCGTGTGCACCCAAACCATAGTTAAAAGTTCATTTTTAGGAATAATTTGACCGATGTAAATATTAGAAAAAACAGAGAATTTAGATGGTGGACGACAATTGGGCATCAGAACAATTCATTCGATGGGCCTAACATAGACAGGGTGCGCCGAAACCATAGTTAAATGGATTTGCTTACTAGCTTAGGATTCACTTTCGATTACTGTCATTTTTTATATAATTTCAAATTTCTAACGGAATTACTAGGGCTGCAACTCGGGTCGGGCGGGTCGGGTTTTGGAGAACCCAACCCTACCCGAGAAATATCTCGGGTCGGGTCGGGTTTTTTTTCGGAAAACCCATGATTCCCAAACCCGGCCCTACCCATGATAAATCTCGGGTCGGGTCGGGTTTTTTCACGTTGACGCAATTTTTTAAGGAAAATTCTTGTTTGGCAAGGCAACTCAACTCATAGAAGCAGAAATTACATTCACATTACACTTGAATCAAACAATGATGTAATTACAATCACATCACACTTGAATCAAACAATGCTATAATCAAACAATATTGTAATTACAATCAAACAATGCTGAATCAAACACTTGAATCAACTCAACTCATAGAAGCAGAAATTACACTCACATACAGTAACAGTGGGTGCGTGGGTTTTCACTTTTAACTTTTAACTAACAATAGAAAAAAATGTACATACTATAACTTATGTAACTCGGGTCGGGCCCCTTGAAACCCGGCTCGACTCGGGTCGGGTTGATGCGGGTCGGGTAAAGCCCGGCTCGAGTTGCAGCCCTAGGAATTACAAATAATATATGCGAAATTGACGAGTTATTCTTGAAATTCACATGACATTAAGAGTATGGGATTTTTCAATTTAATTATTCGGAAAATTTTATAACTATAATCCTTATTAAGTCTTAACTTAATAAGTTAAAAATTAAAAAAATTAAGTCTTAATTTAGATTTTCTATGAATTGATAAGATAATTTGGTAAATGGTGGGTGTTAAATTCAACTATTTGGCATATAACTTTAGAGAATGTTGAAATGGCTGCATCCGATTTTTAAAACATTTCTTATAATGAGACTTTTAATTTTATTTTATGAGACCTGTTAGAAAAATATATGGCAGATCTACATGTTGCACAGTGGGTCCAACATCATAATAATATTGTGATATTTTTTCCCAACAAGTCCCAATTTTTTATTTTTTATTTTGATGACGTAGGATGTTCCCACACCCCCTTCGGGAGTAGGACTAGTCCCTACGGAGACACATAACGACACACACCACGTGTATCAGCTAAGTCGGAGGTGGGGACACACACCACGTGTATCAGCTAAGTCGGAGGTGGGGTTCGAACAACAAGTCCCAATTTTGCCAACCATATTTCAGCTATTCATTAAGAAATATGATTTATGTCAAAAGATTGAAGTTTTTGGGGTTGAGCATCAAGTTCATTGGTAAAATGCTTTGTTCCTCAACCAATAGGTGGATGGTTCAAACCCAGCTTACCTAACATGTTAACCAACAGAGGCAAAGAGCTCGGTGTCATGGTCTTAGCATTCCAAAATTCATACAAATTATCTAATCCTTACATGCAATAATGGGTTTTTTTCCCGTTTAATATGGGAGGCCAACAATTACATATAAAAAAACAATTTACATTCAAAGATAAAAATAGAGAAAATGACCAAAAAAAAGGTCTTTATTATGATAATGACGTGTCCAGAGGGGAGATTTGAAAATGACTAATATTGAGTGATAGTGACTTGTTTGGGTGTTTTAAGACCAAAGTACCCCTCAGTTGAATTTATTTTTTTACTTTGGGAATGAGTAAAAAGATATTTTCACAAAGATATTTTCACCTCTCTCTCTCTCTCTCTCTCTCTCTCTCTCTCTCTCTCTCTCTCTCTCTCTCTCTCTGTCGCAATCACCGGCCTCTCTCTCCGGCCTTTCTCTCTCTTTACTCTCTCTCTCTCCGGCACTCTCCGTCGACGGCACGGCACCCTCTCTCTCGACCTCTCGACGGCCCTCTCTCTCGACCTCTCGACGGCCCTCTCTCTCGACGGTACCCTCTCTCTCTCCGGCCCTCTTCGTCGACGGCACGGCACCCTTTCTCTCGACCTCTCGACGGCCCTCTCTCTCGACGGTACCCTCTCTCTCTCCGGCCCTCTTCGTCGACGGCACGGCACCCTCTCTCTCGACCTCTCGACGGCCCTCTCTCTCGACGGTACCCTCTCTCTCGACGGCCCTCTTCGTCGACGGCACGGCACCCTCTCTCTCGACCTCTCGACGGCCCTCTCTCTCAACGGCACCCTGTCGCTTTCCCTCTCTCATAGGTTGGTACTCTCTCCCTCTCAGTTTTTTTTTGGGATTTTAGGGTTTTGAAAAATTAGGGAAACCAAAAATTAGGATTTTAGGGAAACCAAATTTTTGGAAAACCAAATTTTTAGGATTTTAAGGAAACCAAAAATTAGGGGTTTTGAAAACAAAAATCAGTTTGAAAATCAGTTTTCTGAAAACCCCTAATTTTTAACCCCTAATTTTTTAGTAAACCTATGGTTTAAAGTCCTAAAGGTTGGTTTAAACCCCTAAGTTTTTACTAAATGTATGGTTTAAACCCCTAATGTGTTACTAAATCTATGGTTTAAAGCCCTAAAGGTTGGTTTAAACCCCTAATGTTTTACTAAATCTATGGTTTAAAGCCCTAAAGGTTGGTTTAAACCCCTAATTTTGTACTAAATCTTTGGTTTAAACCCCTAAATGTTCGTTTAAACCCCTAATGTTTTACTAAATTTATGGTTTAAAGCCTTAAAGGTTGGTTTAAACCCCTAATTTTTTACTAAATGTATGGTTTAAAGCCCTAAAGGTTGGTTTAAACCCCTAATTTTTTACTAAATCTATGGTTTAAAGCCGTAAAGGTTGGTTTAAACCCCTAATTTTGTACTAAATCTATGGTTTAAAGCCCTAAAGGTTGGTTTAAACCCCTAATGTGTTACTAAATCTATGGTTTAAAGCCCTAAATGTTGGTTTAAACCCCTAATGTGTTACTAAATCTATGGTTTAAAGTCCTAAAGGTTGGTTTAAACCCCTATGTTTTTACTAAATGTATGGTTTAAAGCCGTAAAGGTTGGTTTAAACCCCTAATTATTTACTAAATCTTTGGTTTAAAGGCCTAAAGGTTGGTTTAAACCCCTAAATGTTCGTTTAAACCCCTAATGTTTTACTAAATTTATGGTTTAAAGCATTAAAGGTTGGTTTAAACCCCTAAGTTTTTACTAAATGTATGGTTTAAAGCCGTAAAGGTTGGTTTAAACCCCTAATTTTTTACTAGATCTATGGTTTAAAGCCGTAAAGGTTGGTTTAAACCCCTAATTTTGTACTAAATCTATGGTTTAAAGCCCTAAAGGTTGGTTTAAACCCCTAATGTGTTACTAAATCTATGGTTTAAAGCCCTAAATGTTGGTTTAAACCCCTAATGTGTTACTAAATCTATGGTTTAAAGTCCTAAAGGTTGGTTTAAACCCCTAAGTTTTTACTAAATGTATGGTTTAAAGCCGTAAAGGTTGGTTTAAACCCCTAATTATTTACTAAATCTTTGGTTTAAAGGCCTAAAGGTTGGTTTAAACCCCTAAATGTTCGTTTAAACCCCTAATGTTTTACTAAATTTATGGTTTAAAGCCTTAAAGGTTGGTTTAAACCCCTAAGTTTTTACTAAATGTATGGTTTAAAGCCGTAAAGGTTGGTTTAAACCCCTAAGTATTTACTAAATCTTTGGTTTAAAGGCCTAAATGTTCGTTTAAACCCCTAATGTTTTACTAAATTTATGGTTTAAAGCCTTAAAGGTTGGTTTAAACCCCTAATTTTTTACTAAATGTATGGTTTAAAGCCCTAAAGGTTGGTTTAAACCCCTAATTTTTTTACTAAATCTATGGTTTAAAGCCGTAAAGGTTGGTTTAAACCCCTAATTTTGTACTAAATCTATGGTTTAAAGCCCTAAAGGTTGGTTTAAACCCCTAATGTGTTACTAAATCTATGGTTTAAACCCCTAATGTGTTACTAAATCTATGGTTTAAAGTCCTAAAGGTTGGTTTAAACCCCTAAGTTTTTACTAAATGTATGGTTTAAAGCCGTAAAGGTTGGTTTAAACCCCTAATTATTTACTAAATCTTTGGTTTAAAGGCCTAAAGGTTGGTTTAAACCCCTAAATGTTCGTTTAAACCCCTAATGTTTTACTAAATTTATGGTTTAAAGCCTTAAAGGTTGGTTTAAACCCCTAAGTTTTTACTAAATGTATGGTTTAAAGCCATAAATGTTGGTTTAAACCCCTAATTATTTACTAAATCTTTGGTTTAAAGGCCTAAATGTTCGTTTAAACCCCTAATTTTGTACTAAATCTATGGTTTAAAGCCCTAAAGGTTGGTTTAAACCCCTAATGTGTTACTAAATCTATGGTTTAAAGCCCTAAATGTTGGTTTAAACCCCTAATGTGTTACTAAATCTATGGTTTAAAGTCCTAAAGGTTGGTTTAAACCCCTAAGTTTTTACTAAATGTATGGTTTAAAGCCGTAAAGGTTGGTTTAAACCCCTAATGTGTTACTAAATCTATGGTTTAAAGCCCTAAATGTTGGTTTAAACCCCTAATGTGTTACTAAATCTATGGTTTAAAGTCCTAAAGGTTGGTTTAAACCACTAAGTTTTTACTAAATGTATGGTTTAAAGCCGTAAAGGTTGGTTTAAACCCCTAATTATTTACTAAATCTTTTGTTTGAAGGCCTAAAGGTTGGTTTAAACCCCTAATTTTTTAGTAAATCTATGGTTTAAAGCCCTAAAGGTTGGTTTAAACCCCTAATGTATTACTAAATCTATGGTTTAAAGCCCTAAAGGTTGGTTTAAACCCCTAATGTTTTACTAAATCTATGGTTTAAGGCCCTAAAGGTTGGTTTAAACCCGTAATGTTTTACTAAATCTATGGTTTAAAGCCCTAAAGGTTGGTTTAAACCCCTAATGTTGTACTAAATCTTTGGTTTAAACCCCTAAATGTTGTTTAAACCCCTAATGTTTTACTAAATTTATTGTTTAAAGCCTTAAAGGTTGGTTTAAACCCCTAATTTTTTACTAAATCTATGGTTTAAAGCCCTAAAGGTTGGTTTAAACCCCTAATTTTGTACTAAATCTATGGTTTAAAGCCCTAAAGGTTGGTTTAAACCCCTAATGTGTTACTAAATCTATGGTTTAAAGTCCTAAATGTTGGTTTAAACCCCTAAGTTTTTACTAAATGTATGGTTTAAAGCCCTAAAGGTTGGTTTAAACCCCTAATGTGTTACTAAATCTATGGTTTAAAGCCCTAAATGTTGGTTTAAACCCCTAATGTGTTACTAAATCTATGGTTTAAAGTCCTAAAGGTTGGTTTAAACCCCTAATGTATTACTAAATCTATGGTTTAAAGCCCTAAAGGTTGGTTTAAACCCCTAATGTTTTACTAAATCTATGGTTTAAAGCCCTAAAGGTTGGTTTAAACCCCTTAATATTTGAGAAATCAGTTGGTTTAAAGCAGTTGTTAACTTTTTTTCACCACATTCTGTTTCAACAGGTCGAAATCTGATTTAGTGGATTTGATTCCATCTTTTCCCCCTAGTGATCATCTCATCAAACCATGGTAATGCCTCCGTTATTCTTTTAGGCCTTGTATTTTTAAAAATGTTGTATATATCTAATAATGGTTTGTTTTGCAGGCGTCTTATGCTACGTCGAGATGCTGCCCCTCTAAGTTTGACGAATTCTTCAGGTCCCTTGACTTGAGGAAAGCACATACCGATATGCTAGAGCGCGGCCCATTTGGGGCCTTGCTTAATTTGGAAAGTCTGAAATTGCACAAGGCAATTTTGACCGTCCTCGTGCGATGTTGGATACCCAAGTCAAGGGCATTTCAAATAGGTGGCATATTACTCCCCTTTGAGGTAAGGGATTTAGCATTGGCATTGGGCCTAAGCTTGGTAGGAGATAGAATACGAATAGACTGGGATTCGACAGAGGAGGTCGAAGGTTGGAGGTTTTCCAGTGCTTGGGCGAGATTTAGTGAGATTGCAGATGTTATAAGGGCGGAGTCGAGATCGGATGAGATTGCATCCGTCCACGCAACAGTGAGACATTTGTTGCTGCTTCTGTACTGCTGTGTGCTTTTTGCCCGAGCTGACCCTGTGGATCACAGGACAAAATCCTGCCTCTTCCCTTACTTAGGAGCAGAGACCGTGGGAAGAATTGCTTGGGCATACCCTGTGTACGACTTCCTGGTAGACTCATTGGATTCATATTCGAAAAACGGGAAGACAGGATATATCACCGGATGCGCTATTGTGCTACAGGTGAAGAGTACATATATTATATACATGATTACTCTTTTGTAAGTTTGGTTTTTTCTTCTCTAAAGGCTGACTGTCTGTCTTCATTCCAGGTGTGGCTCTTTGAGCATACTACCTTGTGGGCACCTTCAGCACCAGATGCACATCCACGCCTATTAAAGTGGATCATAGGGATCGATACAAGGCGGACTGACCATGCAGCCTTTATCAGACAGATCCGTGATGGGAGGCTAAAGAAGACCCAGGTAAGACCTAGAGCGTCTGTACTCCCCTAGTACTCACTTCTTGTAACCGAGATTAACTATTTGATTTCAGGTTGTGAGGTGCCTACTACCTCTTCCTCGAGAAGAGGGCCTGCTATCTTTCATGGCAGATGAGGCTGATACTGTGATGGGAGAGGTAACGAAAATGACTCTCTTTCTTGCATAGGGTTGTTATATTCAAGTTATCTAAATTTTCTGTATTGTTGATACATTTATAAGAAAGAAGCTTCTGCGACCGCCCCAACAGTTGAGGAATGCCTCAAAGACATTCGGATTTTAGAGGAAGAAACGATAGCGTCTCTGAGTGATATGTTACGTAAGGTACTGAATTTTAAGTCTATATTCAATTACTATATAGTACATTCTCTGAGTGATATGTTAATAATTTTCCATTTCCACTTTTCAGAGGAGCATACCTTTTAAGGGGAGGACAGGGAGAAAAAGAGATGTTGATAGGGAAGTGAAGGAAGACCATGTGTCTATAAGCAAGGCTGATTTTGATTTGTTAGTGGAGAGGGTTAGAGACCTTGAAAGGAGGTCAGTACGACATGAAAATGAAATAGCCGAGCTTAAGAGGATCATTGCCTCGGGTGGAATGGAGGCCGAATCACAGGATGAAGGAAAGGGGGAGATGATGGAAGGGGATGACGGAGGGGTGGCCGAATCGCAGGATGAAGGAAAGGGGGAGATGATGGGACGGGATGACGGAGGGGTGGTAGTCATCCCCAGCCACGATTCGTTTGAGGAGGAAATAAAACGGAATGTCATTTCCATCCCCGACAGTCCACTGAAACCTGTGGCAAAAGTGATTTGGAGTATTGAGAGAGGAGTGAGGCTGCGTTTGAGGAAAACTAAACCCTCTAAACATACTACCTCGCCGTATACGACTTTCGGGACTAAGAAGGTCAATGATAAAGCATTGCTGGTGGCAGACCCGCAATGCCATCGGTTGCTCCCAAAGCTTCTTGCGCTTCCCCCAAGGTAAATTGGATTGAAGCCCTTTTCCAAAACTATCATTTGTAAATCCTAAACTATCTAGCCTTTGTAAATCCTAAACTATCAGGTGTTTTGCAGCGAACGAGTTATACAGGTCAACGACGACTTCCTGTGTGCCGAGGACTTGGTTATCCTTAACAACCCTAATGAGTGGTTAAGTTCTCCGGTAAATAATTTGGTTATTTATGCTAAAGCTGAATTCTTTCACCATCGATATTTGTCTCAAATCTCTATATGTTATTTTACGTAGATTATGAATGTATACGCCGAATATCTAAACGTTCGGGACGAAAATAAAAGAAAGCCTGCAGAAAGAGCCTGTGTGGCCATTACTACCTTCCTCTATGTAAGAATAGATAGTTTTTCATTCCCAATCACAAGTTATTTTTTAGAGGTGGTTGTTCACAAGGTTTGAATTTGTTTTCGTCACTCCATTAACTTCTCTTGTATTATGTTTTTAGGATTGTCTAACTAGCAAAGACTACACTGGCGGAGATAGTCTTATGAAGTATGTGAAACGATTAAACGACTACCCGTCGGATACCCTAAAAAGAGTCTTATTCCCGCTGCATGTCCCTAACCATTGGATTCTCCTGGTCCTCGATATGGTGGATGAGAAGTTCTACATCTTCAACTCCTTGCGAGAGCAGATCTACTATAGAGATGTTCTACCATTGGTGAGTTCGGGTCCCACTTTCCTTCGTTATATTTCAATGTATATAAAATCCTTAGCTTGTATGGATTGTTTTATAGATACGATACCTTGAACGGCTATACATAAGTATGTGGGACTTCGATGTAAGCAAGTTTAGAGTGGTGGAAGTCGAGAAGAGGCCCTTACAACTCAACAGGTAATAAAGTTCACTTAAAATCAGTTTGGAAGTTTAAATTTATTGTGGACGAGCGTGGTCGATGATGTGTTGTTGTTTTGCAGCAATGATTGCGGGCTGTTTGTGCTTAAGGAGATGGACTGCCTCGCACGTGACGTTCCGCCTGAGTTCAGTCAGGCAGATATAGCGCTGATGAGAAGACAATTGTTTGAGGATTTCTTAGAAGGCCGGTGTGGCACGGTTCTGAACTTGTAGGAGTTCATGAACAGGCAGGCTTGGCGAGGTTGAATTCCATTTGAAATGTAGGTTTGTAAGAAAAAATATCCTTGTAATGTTTATATGTGGGTAAAGGCTCGGAAGAATTCGAAATCGTTGTTGATATCAACATTGTATTTGGTTTGTCTTTTTCTACCAACCAGCAGAAAATGCTGTTGTAAATAAGATAGGCTTTACACGGATATGTAAGTGGTACACATTCCAACACGAAAACATCTCATCTCTGTTGTTCTATATGTGGATCTTATCAAATACATGGATGATGGTTTTTACTCTATAAATTTGTTTTAGATTTTGAGATCCAATGTAAGCCGAAAGTTGATTACTTCAGTCGGTAATAAATTTGTGACCAATAATCAGTTTTGATCCCAGAATTCCGTGGCCAAAAATCAGATGACAAATTGTGGGCAATAATCAGTGAGAAATTTGTGAAAACATTAAGCAAGGAAAAAAAATTCGTCGGAACCTTACTGCGGAATTCCGAAAAATGCTTCGGAATTTCGCTTTATTTCTCGGAATTCCGCAGTACCCATATCCCAAACGTCGACATTCGAGTTGCGTACTGCGGAATTCCGCAGTAACCGAAATGACAAAAAAATGTCTCGGAATTCCGAATGTTTTTTTCGGAACAGGCGCGCATAAAGAGTGGACCGACTCGTTTTTCTCATTTTTGTTTCTCCCTTTTTCTCCTCCATCTCATTTTGTTTTTTATTTTTTCCCCTAAATCCACCATCCATACTCCCTCCATCCTCGATCCTCTTCTTCCTTACGAAACCCTACATTCCTCTCCTAAACCCTACCCACACCATTTTTCTTGAAACCCTTTCCTCTTTCTCTCATTTTTCCATCTTTTAGGTGTCCCTTCCTCTTCTTTTCCCCAATCTCTCCTCTCCATCCTACATGCAACCCGTTTTTCTTCCTTCTCCCCCCTTCTTTCGTCATATTCTTCCATTTAGGGCTTCAAATCCCTCTTTTTCTCTCTTTTCTTTCCTTCTCTTCAAACCCTAATTTTCCAACCATGCCTAGAACGAAAAATCCTAAGTTTGGCCGTTCCTCCGGCGGCCGAGACGATGAAGGACCATCAAGAAAGAGAGCCAAGGCTAAAGCTTCGCTTCGGGAAACTGAGTTTATTTCCGATTCATACTTCTCCTCCGCCCAAGCCAAGAAGACATGGCCAAAACTGGCTAATCGGGGCATCCTCACCGGCCGATTCATTGAGCCCGACGTTCTCCACCATTTCGACCTTCAAGCGCGATTTGATGCCGTTGGGTGGACCCAATTTCTTCATCTCAACGAGCTTGTCTACCCTCGGTTAGTTCGTCTTTTCTATACCAATCTCACTATCACTCCCTCTTACTTCGGAATTGAATCTCGTGTCAAGAACACCCCCATCAAACTCAATATTCATCAACTTGCTGAGATTCTCGCAATTAGTTCCGACGGCTTTGACCATTACTTTTGGCCAAGCAATGGAATCCATTCCCTCCCAGATCTTGATCACGACACTGTGTTTGGCCGAATTACGAAGCACTATCGGCCCAACATGCTTGTGCAAACTTCTCACCTCATACCCGTGGCCAAAATGCTTCATAACTTCATGTTCAACAACTTCACCCCACGCGGTGGCATGACCGATGCCATCCGACCCCTTGAGGCATACATCATATATTGCATCCTTGAGGGTCGCCGGCTTTGTCTACCATACATCATCTTTCGCTTCATGTTCCAGACTCTTTCTCGACATCGCGCCTCATTGCCGTATGGCATGCTCCTTACCTGTGTATTTCGCCACTTCGGTATCACTCTGGAGAGTGAGGCAACCGACACTCCCACGCTCCTTTTGATGATCGGACCTTCCGGCGCATGGCACTTGCGAATCAAGAAGTTGCCGTTGACCCTGATGAAGAAGTTGCCGTAGACCCTGACGAAGAAGAAGACGAGGACGCTCCGGACACTGAGGCCCCTGTGGCGCCCTATGCCTCTTCGGATTTGTCTCAGGGTTTCGCAGCCATGCAGGAGGCCCTTGAGCGATCTATGACCACGCAGTTTGAGCGGCTCACTACCCATGTTGACACAGAGATGTCTACGCGTTTCCAATCGCTCTCGACTCACGTTGACGCCCAGTTCTCTACCCTTTATCAGTACCTCACCGGTGGTCCGTCGAGTAAGCACCCGGGCAATTCGTCTTCTTATCCGCCACCACCTCCTCCAGACCAGTAGATGGATGCAGTTATTTGCTGATGGCTCAATTTTTTTGGTCCGACTCCTTTGCTATATTGTGAGTCTCTTTCTGGATGTTTTGGGCTGTATTAGCTTTATATTTCTACAGCTGCTATATGATGGTTGGATATTTTTGGAGCTTTATATTTCTACAGCTGCTATATGATGGTTGGATATTTTTGGAGCTTTATATAGCTTTATACTTTTTGACAGTGAGTGTGCTTGTGCTTGATCAAGGATACCCATTTTAGGCAGAACAAAACTTGCATTCATAATTGCCCCCATTTGCAAATGGCATGAAAGTAGCATCTAAAATGAAACCTGTGTTGCAAACTTCATTAATCAACCATTTTGTACGTACAAATTGAAGGCTGTACATTATAGGGTATCAAACAGTAAAATTTCTCAAAAATAGACTACACATAAGTCTAGGCCATTCCCATATAACTTCATAATCTTCAGATGAATCCAAACTTCTGAATTGCGCAGTGCTTCATTGGTCCTTAGACCAGAAGTTTTCGATAAAACATTAGATGACGACCCTCGAAACAGTTTCTATCAACGAAATCCAAGTCCCTTCAATTCAAATGATCCGAAAAATAGAACAAAAGAATCCTACTTAAAAGAACGGAGGCGGGCGGGATAGGACGGGCCTGCAATCAAATTTAGTAGAATAGTTTCAAGATGGGGCATGGATTGTATTGAGGATCATAATATAAGAGTAAACAGAAGTTCAAAAATTACATACCAATTTTCCATTGCTGCGGAAGGCCCGATTGTGACCACGTTTGGCTGAGGAGTTACGATGGGCGGATTCTTGCACGATCTCTTATTATGTCCAAGTTGACGGCAAATACCGCACTTATGGTGCACTCCTCTTTGCATCCCTCTCTCCGTTCTCACTTTTTTCGGTCGGCCTGGCTGTCGTCTTGATTTTGGCAGCAATACCAACGGCAAAGGATGGGTACACTCCGGCCATTGCGATCGGTCTAACGTGGGATAAATTGCTCCATCGTAAGTCCTCCGATACGTATCGGCATGATACCATTCCCCGCAGTAACTGTATGGGTCTCGTTGGTCCAGTCCCATGGCTGCTATTGCATGGGAGCACGGCATTCCCATCGTTTGAAACAAACGACACGTACATGTTTTCTTTTCTAAGTCCACCTCATCAACGTGGTACTTGGACTTCACCTCATATACGGTCCAACCACACTGGTGCGCCATATAAGCACCTGCTAGAATACATTGTTCGGCCAACCAGTCTTCCGCGTTTGGGGTCAAACGAGTCGTCCACTTCGTACCTGCCTTCTGACGGTACTGAAAGAAGTCAGATAGTTTCCATCTTGTCTGTTCCACAAGTGCTGCAATAGGCAGCTCCCTTGCGCCCTTTAAAAGTGCATTGAAGCTCTCAGCCACGTTAGTTGTCAGCACGTTATATCTACAACCTTCAAAATAAGAGCTGGCCCAATTTTGTTTAGGAATCTCCGATATCCATTTCTCTGCACTTTTACTCATGGTTTTAATACTCTCCATCGCATCCTTAAAAACACCCTCCCTTAGGGAATATGCAGCATTCATAAAAAGTTTCCGCAGATCTTCACTCTTAAATTTTTCATGGAAGTTGGCACTGAGGTGGTGGATGCAATAGAAATGGTACGACCCTGGGAGAGCTTCCGCTACGGCTCTAGGCAACCCCTTCATCCGGTCAGACCCAATCGTGATGACATCTCGTCCTGCCGAAATGAAATTCTGACGGAACAAATGCAAAAACCATACCCAGCTTTCATACGTCTCGGCCTCGACTACTGCAAGTGCCAGCGGGAATAACCCATTGTTGCCATCTATCGCAGTTGCGGCTAGTAGAGTCCCCCTGTACTTCCCCCGCAGATGGGTCCCATCAATTAGGGCGAGGGGCCTAACTGTTCGATTGAACGCACTAATGCTAGGGCCAAATGACCAAAAGAAACGCCCAAATGTATCATCCCCTCTTGGCCGCAGGTCTCGAGTTCGGCACAACTGCACTACTGTGCCAGGATTCCTTCTTACCAACTCATCAGCATATGCAGGCAGGATGCGATATGACGCTTCGGCATTCCCACACATAATTTCCTGTATGATCATCTTTGCCATGTGGGCTTTTCGATACGACATTGTTATACTCCAGTGGGCCTTGATGTACCGTCTTATCATAGGAGCCCTAACATCTTCTGGGCTTTCGAATAAGGCTAGAGAGCACTCAGCAGCCACTTTGCTGTGGCCATGGGATGATCGTTCCCTTTCATTGTGCTTGAGCATGTGTGCTGAGGGATAAATGTTTTTACCTTAACATAATATGTATAAGTGGTCCCTGTGATACGCCATGGGCATGTACGATCCTTGCATCTAACGCCGTACTTTGTGGGATTTGTCTCTTGTGGGACAAACACAAACCGATGCCGGATTGCGTACTCTGTGACTTTCTTCTGAAAGACTTTAAGATTTGGGAAGATTGCCCCGACCGTGAAATTCTCAGGTCCCACGATCACATTTACTTCATCACCCCCTACAACCATTTCATCCGCTTCCATCGGCTGCCTTATATTGGTATTTCCCAAAGCATCGCCTACATAATTACTAGGTTCATCCTCCTCCTCATGACCCAATTCATCATCGTGACCGAAGTCCTCTTCATCATAACGGAATTCCTCTTCATCATAACCGAAGTCCTCTTCATCGTCGTCATTACTACCATCGTTCGGTCGAACCAAATCAATATCATGAATATCACCTCCAAAATCCCTACAGAAGTCCCAATCGTTTATGCCTGGTTGGCTTTTCTCAAAGTGGGTCTCAATCGCGCCGGTCTCATTCAAAGTGGGATCTTCAAAATCCTGATTCAAGTCCACTTCATACCTGCAGATCGGTAGCCAATTAAAGTTAAAGTAATTGATGATCCAATGAAAGGAATGAATATTAATCGCACCCAACGTTCAATACTATAATTTACCGATGTATGGTATGAATACCGCCAAGCGTTCTTTTCTCTTTTCGACCAACGGCCGTTACAATCGGTGATGCAGAAACCACGGGGACAGTACTAATATTCGGCCTCGAAGCCTCTGCAAATGAGGAAGGAATCGTAGGCTCCGGAGAATTGTTCCCTCCGAATCTGAACTCTTTAGTTACATATAGGCTCACAGTGTTAATGACCGTACTATCAAAGAGCATCATTACTAGATCAAGGTCGTTGTCATCTCGAATATCATATAAGATGATATGAGATGAGTCGAAAACATATCGACACTTTATAAATAGAGAAACGTCACTTCTATTGGTCCCAATTTTCCTATGAATTAGATTCTCAAAATCTCTATATTTTGCTCTCCGACCAACAATAAGAGGCAACATCTTGCCGCCCACGTATTCAAATGATAGCACATCCTTTAGAGTGCCGTCGATGTGTAAGACAAAAGAAGCCCTTCGTTCCTCTCTCCTGTAAAGACAAAATTAAACACTTATTAGAAGTTGTTTAATGCAATTTAAATGTGCTAAAAATGGAAATAGAGGAGAATGGAAAGGGAACTACATACCTTTTCATGGAAGGGAGGTTAGTATTGGTGCAATGCAATAGAATGATACTTTGGAGTGAACCAGTCGAATGGTGGTTTATGCCCCTACAAAGGAAGCAATGGAATGGGGTGTAAACAAATAATGTGTGAGGAATTATTGATTTAAACCATTCATATTTGAAAAATGAGGGGTTTTCTCAACTGAGTTCTAAATTATTAGGCGTGTAAACCAATGATATCCCACACATTATTGGTTTAAACAATTGATTGTTCAAACTTTAGGGTTGTAAACCAATAATCTGTGAGAAATTATTGATTTAAACCATTGATATTTGAAAATTTAGAGGTTTTCTCAACTGAGTTATAAAATATTAATGGTTTAAACGAATGATATCTCACACATTATTGGTTTAAACAATTGATTGTTCAAATTTCAGGGTTGTAAACCAACAATCTGTGAGAAATTATTGATTTAAACCATTGATATTTGAAAATTTAGAGGTTTTCTTAACTGTGTTATAAAATATTAGTGGTTTAAACCAATGATATCTCACACATTATTGATTTAAACAATTGATTGTTCAAACTTTAGGGTTGTAAAGCAATAATCTGTGAGAAATTATTGATTTAAACCATTGATATTTGAAAATTCAGAGATTTTCTCAACTGTGTTATAAAATATTAGTGGTTTAAACCAATGATATCTCACACATTATTGGTTTAAACAATTGATTGTTCAAATAATCTGTGACAAATTATTTGAAAAATTAGCTGTTTTCTCAACTGAGTTGTAAAATATTAGGTGTTTAAACCAATGATATCTCAACTTCTTACAAACTGTAGGTTTAAACCATTGATTTTGCAGAAATTACGAATTTTCCAATTGATTTTCTACAAAATTGTGGTTTAAACCATGCAGATTATGGGTTTCAAAATATACTTCTGACAAACTATTGCTTTAAACTATCTCTTAAACCATTGATCTTTGAAAAATGAGAAAATATATTAAGGGTTTTAAAAAACGATTTTTCACAAATATTGATTTAAACCATTTTTTCCAAAACTCTATTGGGTTTTACCTATTGATCTTTGACAAAAGAGAAGGAGAAAGTCACGGTGAGGCCATTTCCAAAAAAAAAAACCCATCTCAAAAAAATAAACTCACAGTCAGAGGGGTACCAGCCTCTTTTGTGCCGGTGGCGGGGAGAGAGAGGACCGGCGAGAGAGGTAGAGAAGACCGGCGAGAGAGGTAGAGAAGACCGCCGGAGAGGGAGAGAGAGGTGGGTGGGTAAAGTGCTTTGGTTTTCTGAAATTTATATTTCCAACAGCTGAAAGTAATCATCATAGTTCTCAGTTGATTTGATAGGGGAGAGAGAGGGAGAGAGAGAGAGGGAGAGGGAGAGAGAAAAACGTATGTAAGGAAGGGTATTCTCGTCAAAGTCACTCTATATTAGTCATTTTCAAATCTCCCCTCTGGACACGTTATTATCATAATAAAGGCCTTTTTTTTTGGTCATTTTCTCATAAAAATATGGGCGTGAGTTTTGGACTCTGGGAGATCAAAGTAAGGTCTGTCTTCGGATCAGTCCAAAGTAAAGACCCAATATTATCATATAAATGACTTACATTTTTAAGCTCCTATTTTTACATCACCAGAACGAAAAATGATCTGAAGGTGTCTAGAGGACCCTAGGGCGCACAAGGGCACTTTCGGCGCTGTTTAGCCTCCTGGCATCTGCTACCACGTCTTTATCAAAGTTTAGTCATAAAACCAAGTATATTTAGCACAAACACTATTTTCAATGTCGCATGTCGTTTTCTTGAATACCAGGATTAGAGCTGGCAAAAAGTTACCCAGACCCACGAGTCCACCCGGCCCGCCCGTAAATTACGGGTCCGGGTCACCAATTAGTGACCCGTTTGAAATTGACCCGCGGGTCCACCCGGCTCGTCAAAACTGGGCCGGGCCGGGTGGACCTGTGGCGCCCGTAGAGAAGTGCAAAAGGTTTTATTTTGGAACTTTTTTTTCCGTAATTGTCATAACTTTTACTTTTTCTATGTACTAGTAAAAATGCATGTGCGATGCACGTGCTATCCATCTAAATTATCCATTTAAAATTGTACATACCACACAATAGGTTGATCTAAACCGCCCATGTGATGGAACACAACATGAATAGGTTGTGCCCGTACAATCATTTCCATAGCCTGATCCTAGCCCTCCAATCTATAGAGGTTTCGATGATTGTTGTTCCTCTTAAGGTGCTCAGAATTCGTCAATATTTTTTACAGGTGTCCTGTATTTGTAATATCAACATTTCTGTAATTTGACCTGCACATAGTGAATAAGGAAAAGTAGTGTTTTTCGTCATCGTTAGGGGTGCAACTTGGGTGTCAACCCGACCCAATTCGGGTTGGGTTGGGTCGGGCTGACCCGATTTGATATGGTAGCAATTGTTGACCACCTCAACTCAAGCCGGGTTGTTTTGGATTTTGAGAACCAATAGTGAGTCACCAATAATCAGTTGTTAACTCATAATCGGTTCTCAAAATCCAAACCAAACAGGGACTAACAATTAACAAAGGAAAATATTATCCGCACTACTATATTTTGATGAGCACACCCCTCACTTTATCCAAGTACGGTATGGCCCGCAACATAGGATTATCTAAACCGTCAATTGTGGACTGTGGAGACTATTTCAATGTTGAAAAAGAAAAAAGCACAAATCAGAACTTCTTCAGATGGAACCCAAATTCAGGTTTCGGGTCGGGTCGGGTTGCCCGACAGCCCAACCCGACCCAACCCGATCTCCAATTGGGGTTGATTTTTCCCAACCCAACCCGATTTGCGAAAAAGCTTAACTCGACCCAACCGAAATTCGGGTTGAACCCGACCTGCGTGGGAATATCCAAGTAACAACGATGGTTTGAAATTATATATAGTGCTAATGTCCTCACTACCATATTTTATAATGGCACTACTCACTGTATTTTGATGATCGCATTCCTCACTCTATTAAAATGTACGGTATGGCCCGTACCCTGTGTCGGTACGTTTCGTATGTAGATTACGATTTTACCCTGAAATAATTTGTCATAGAGATAGATGTTAGTTATCAACAAAGGGGTTAATGGTAAAAGAGTAATGCTGACCAAGGTTTTAAATTTCGACCGAAATTGATGTTACCCGAAATGGTTTTTACCGAAACTTATAACAAAATTCCTTTTTTTATTATTAAAATAATAATTTTCAGAAATTTCAAAAAATTATTATTTTATTTAATATATATAAAATTTTAATTTCGAAGTGAATATTCAATTTTGGTTTTGCTAGGGTCCGAAATGGGTTTCGAAACCGAAATTTAAAACCTTGATGCTGACGTGTAAATCCCAGATAAAAAGAAAAGAAATTTCTTTTAGATGGGCCACTTCCTACATAGGTTGTGCCCCAAAAATCATTTTCATAGGTTGATCCAAACCCTCCGATCTATAGAGGGTTATAGGTTGATCTAAATCGTCCATGTGATGGAACACAACATCAATCAATTGTGCCCGTAAAACCATTTCCATAGGTTGATCGTAGCCCTCCAATCGATAGGGGTTTCCATAATTGTTGTTCCTCTTCAAGTGTCTAGAATCCATCACTATTTTGCAAGTGTCCTTCATGAGTAATATAAAGTAGTTCTTTCATCATTGTCATATGTCTTTACCTCTTCGTGGTAGTTTTTTGCCGTAATTGTCATAGACAAGTACCCCATGCCGGTACTTTTCGTATGTAGATTACAATTTTACCCTCAAATAATTTCTCATAGAAGCAGCAAAGGGGTTAATGGTAAAAGAGTAATGACGTGTGGATCAAAAGGTGGGACAAAAGCGAAAATAACGGCAAATGACACAAATGCCCTTACATGTGGGATACAATTGGAATTATGGCAGTGAGACACAAGCGGAAATAACGGCAAAGGGTGGAAGAACTCAACCCACGATTCCGCCTTTATATTAGATTTGTTTCCGTCATTGTCATAACTTTTCGTTTTTCTATGTAATTTTTTCCATAATTGTCATATTTTAGAACATTCTTTCGGTTTTTTTCCCATAATTTTTCTACTTTGGTTCCATTTTTCTATAATTTCTCATTTAAAACTTAGTACCCCGTGATTATTATTTATTGCAGCCACCTTTTCACAAATCGTACTTCTTCCAATCTTTAAGACAATCTCTCAAACAGTCAACATAAATGGTTGGCGGCTAGCAAATCCTTATACAAACAGTCAACACAAATGATTTAGTGACCCGGACCATAATTTCAGGCATGCCGGGTGGACCCGCGGGACGAGGTCACTTTTTGCCAGGTAAGGTAATTAATACCTAAATGGATACTAAATTGAAGGTCTTCCTTTCGAAAACACAGCAGCAAGGGCTACAGCACAAAAAACGCATTTATAATGACTGAAAAATTGCAAAATTAAAGGAAAGATGGAGAAGCAGACAGATCCGTTGTTTGGATGCACGTTAAGTAGAAATATAAGGAAAATAAAGGGAGATGATTTTTTCACCCCACTGTATGATTATATGCCCCCCTTTTTAACGTGATTCGACATCAAAAAAGCGTTAAGTCTGCCCACAATTCACTTTAAAAGGGGGCGGAAAAATCATCTCCCCAAATAAATGACATCATTTTCCGTTTTTTTAAAAAACCGGAGTAAAATTCTTATTTACCTTCCCTTCCGGGGTGACTTGAAAAATTCCTTGTAGACAAGGAAAACAGAATAAACACAACCAAACATCAGATGTCATTTTGCTTTCCTTTCCAAAACACACTATTTTAGTGGCAACCAAACAGATAAATCTCGTTGTCTATCCAGAGTCATCAAGACCGTTGATCTTGACGGGCACCACATGAATGAGCTAGCCAATGGGCCCACATCCTATTGATCCAGACATTCAGGTGGTTGGCTTTGTCTTGGATCGATCATGGACCTCAAAATATCTGATAAAACAATTTCAAGATGGAATGAATGGGATTTGAATTATATAATGAGGACTAGCTACATTCAATGCCTAAAAAGTACATTAATTCGATGGTTTGGATTGCCCGATTGTTTTGATTTTTTTGGGGATGGACAAATGATAAGGAAAGATGTGGGACCACTGGCCACAAGAGGAACACTTCAGATCGATCAAGGTGTGGCCCACATCCATGGTGGGAGCCACGATACAGTGCCTCCACTGTTCGAAGGGTTAGGATGATCCTATGAAGCTGATTTTTTGGGCACACCCTATCTATGTGAGGGCCCATCAAATGAATGCGTTGGATCATCCAAACAATGTGGGCTCCCACTGTATTTTAAGCTAGTGTGTAGATAACTTATTTACACTTGTGTGTAGAAACCTATATTAGAGTGGGTCTTTAGGATAAACATTATGGAGTTAGAAACCCATATTAGAGTGGTTCTCTAGGATAAACTTCATAAATACAGTTCGTGGCCTTCGTTTTTAGACATTGAATTCAAGTCTTGATGTGGAGAGAAGAAAACCATTCAACCCTTTTGGTGTTTTTCCTATTTTCCCTCACTTGCAAGTGAATTTCAAAGGAAGTATTGAAGGACTAAGTATTTTGATTAAGCCATAAGTATTTTGATTAGAAGAAGGCCACGTACAAGCCATGGAGTTTTCAAGCAAAGAAAAGGAACAGAAAGAAACACAAAATCCTCCATGGATTGATCTACCCCTTGATGTGCTGGTCACGATCTTTCAAAAGGTGGATCTCAAAGATCTCCTCTTTGGAGCCCCTTTCACATGCAGTGATTGGTACAAAGCTTCTCTCGATCCCCTATGTTGGCAAACCCTAACACTCAATTGGGACGAAATTCGTCACGAAATATACCTAGACCATAATGGAAAGCTGAAGGTTAATAGAAATAGAAATAGAAAAAGAATAAAAATCAAGAATAGTAAGGAATACATGGAGGAACTTTTTGATCATAGTAAAGAATAAATATACCTAGACTATGTTGAGCATAGTATCTGATAAAAAATCAGGAAACATCACTACGATATTTCATCCCAATTGCTTGGATGCTCCTCTTTGTGTAGATTACCATCAGAAAATTAGACTAAGGTAACCCAAGTTTTATATTTCTCTCAAGTTTTGTTTCCTTTTTTTCTTCTTTTATTGTGTGTTTATTAGAGAGTATAATCTTTTATCAAATGTTGCAGATTCCCAAAAATCAAGAGACATTCTATCGAAGGTCGGAAAGGTCAGGATGGTTGCATAACATATTACTGGTGTTCGTCTGAATTGAAGTCTAACTAAATTATCTAGAACTACTATTTAGATATATATTCAAAATGGGAATTGATCAAAGAGTATGGAGGATGAATTTTTCAAAGAGTATCTATCTGTGGTTTTGTTTCTGGATCTGTATGTCTTACTCAAAGCTGGAATTAGCATATATCTTTTCAATCCTTTGGCTTTTTTTGGTTCAAAAATGAGTAATTTGTTTTCCTTTCTTCTTTTTTATCTTTTTTTTATGGGTAAGCTAAGGTTTGCCCAGATAAAGAGAAGATGATACATTCATAGGTAAGATGTCATCCTATCCAAACAACTCGGCTTAGATGAAGACTATACAGTAAACCTTAGAGTTCAAACTGTTCAATGCTCTCGAATTACATAATTGGCCAGCTTGATGGGAGCATGTTGGGATCTTTGAGAGCGTCTTAGGTAATTATTCTTTGGAATCTTCTGCCATAGTTTACTTTCGGAGAGCGATACATTTGATTCCTCTAAGTCTGGCCCTCTCCTTCACTGTCCTCTTGCACAATTGGGATCAAATGTGACGAGATGACGCTCATCCATCCATGAAACTTTATTCATTCCAGTTTCTTACCTAGGCTCTTTGTCTCTCCCCGACTCATCTTAAGCGAATGGTTTTGAAGGATTGGTAGTAATCTCCATTCCACATTTATCACATTACGCTGATTTTATTCATTCATCCTTGTTGTATCTGGATCCTCACTTTCTTTCATTGTCTTCACTGTATGAGGAGTATTCCGATAAGTGATTTCCTTCTTCCCTTGATTTCTCATCTTTAGAGGTGCCTTCTTCACCGCCTGTAGTGAATTCTTCATGTGATGAGAGATTTTACGAATTTTCTGTTTCAAGAGAAGGACAGGAGGTTCCTGATCAGGGTTATCTGCGTCCCCTTCGGTGAGCTTCTTTTTTATCTTCCTCAAAGATCAGAAGAAATCAATGTGAATTGGGATATTTATTTCGTGCCCATGTTTAGAAAGTTTCTTGTTAGATCACAGTGATGAATTAGGAAGACTCTGATTTTTTGAGATGATTTTTTTTCCATTATCAAAAACATTTGCGGGTTCTTTATCTAAGCGTGCAAAAATTGGCGCCATCATTATACATGCAAAAAATGCATACTTTTATGACCAAATATCAGAGGTAAAATTAGACTGGCAAACGGGTTGAACAGGTCTGGGTGGTACGGGTACGGGTCACAATTTGGTGAACCCGGACCCCACCTGTACGGCCGGGTGGACCCTCAGGTCACCTTTTTTTTTTTATATATATCCACACTATAATAGGATGATCCAAGCCGTCCATGTGATGAGCCATAACATAAATAGGTTGTGCTAAAAAAAATCATTGCCATAGGATGATTGTCGCCCTCTGATATATGGAGGAATTGCATATTATTATTTATGGAAACCTCTATGATCGGAGGGCTAGAATCATCCTATGGAAATGATTTTTGGGACACAACCTATTTACGTTGTGTTCCATCACATGGACGGTTTAGATCATCCTATGATGTTGTCCATACAGTACTTTCTGAAAAATACGGGACTATAAGGGCTTACACTATATTAAATCTCGTTCATTTGGGATTTTGGATTTTACAGGCACCCGTGGGTCCACCCGGCCCGGCCCATTTTTGACGAGACCCATACGGGCTGGGTCAAACTTCAACAGGTCACTAAATTAGTGACCCGGACTAGTAAATTACGGGGGCCGGGTGGATCTGCTGGTCCGGGTCACTTTTTGCCAGGTCTAGGTAAAATTAGACTCTAAAGGAATGCTAAATTGAAGGACGTCCTTTCAAAAACCCAGCAGCAAGGGCTACATCACCCAAACACATTTATAATGACACTGAAAAATTGAAAAATTAATGGAAAGATGGAGAAGCAGACACAGCCGTTGTTTGGATGCATGTTAAGCAGAAAAATAAGGAAAATAAATGGCGATAATTTTTTCGCCTCCCCCCCCTCTTAGGATTATGCGCCCCCCTTGTAATGTGATTTGACGTAAAAAAGTGTTAAGTCTGCCCACAATTCACTCTAAAAGGGGGGCGAAAAAATCATCTCCCCAAATAAATGACATCCAATTTTTTTGAAAAGCAGAGTAAAATTCTTCTTTAAATTCCCTTCGAAAAATTCCTTGTAGAGAAGGAAAATAGAATAAACACGACCAAACATCAGATGTCATTTTGCTTTCCTTTGCAAAACACACTATTTTAGTGGCAAGTGGCAACCCAACGGATATATCTAGTTGTCTCCAGAGTCATCAAGAGTCCAGGGGCGGAGCTACATATAGCGTGAGGGGTGGGGGGGGGAATGGGAATTAGTCTAGCCCCCCCAAGTGTAAATTCCTGGCTCCGCCCCTGATCAAGACCGTTGATCTTGACGGGTACCACATGAATGAGCTAGCCAGTGGGCCCACATTTTATTGATCTAGACATTCAAGTGGCTGGCTTTGTCTTGGATCGATCATGGACCAGAAAATATCTGATAAAACAGTCTCAAGATGTAATGAATGGGGTTTGAATTTTATAATGGAGACTACCTACATTCAATGCCTAAAAAGTCCATTAATTCGATGGTTTGGATTGCCCGATTGTTTTTTATTTTTAGGGGGTGGACAAATTGGGAAAGATGTGGGACCACCGACCACAGCTAATATTTAATTGGCTTTAGAATTGTCTCGTTAAATTTGTTCAGAATATTAAATTTGTTTTGAAGACATGAACAACAAAGCGGGGATAGCTCAGTTGGGAGAGCGTCAGACTGAAGATCTGAAGGTCGCGTGTTCGATCCACGCTCACCGCATCCCTTTACTTTTGTCATTCGAACATTTTGGGCTGTCCCAAGTAAAGAAAGGGGGCAAATATTATATCATTTATGCACCTTTGAAAAAAAATATGGTGCGACCTAGTGCCCTGCCCTTCCATAGATCATAGGGTTAGGATAATCCTATGGAGATGAATTTTGGGGGCACGACCCATTTGAGTGAGATCCTAACAAATGAATGATTTGGATTATCGAACCATGTGGGCCTAAATATATATTAATGTTTAGCGTTTTGTATGCTTGGAACTGTCTTGATTTTGTCTCATTTCACAGTTGCTTAATTTTCATACTAGTACAAGCTTCATAATTTGTTAAAAGCTTTCATGGCCATGGTTAGAGTCTCTCAGTCCGTTCATAACAGTTTGTGAGTGAAATTTTAGTTGATATTCTCAATTTTAGTATGATGTCCATGCTTGGAACTGCTCTAATTTTGTCTCAGCTCACAAGTGAATGCTTCAGATTAACAACTTTAATTTTCAGTTAAGTTAAAAGCCTTCTGTTCGTAGTAGAGATTCATATTCCACAGAGCGAGATACTCCTGGGATGATGTAACTACTTTGATTTTTTCTTGCAAAGTACAGGAGAATACCAAGGGGCCGTTTGGATATGTGGATTTTAGAATCTTGGATTTCCTCAAAATTGTACATTGGAGACGAGAGAAGAAAGAGACCGGCCGTCATTTTCTGATTTCTCGCCCTTCTTCCTGACAGCAAGAGAGTAGGATATCGTCCCATTTTCCAGGTTTTTAAAATCTAAGGATGGGGGAGAGATTTCTAAAATCTGGATTTCTTACTTCAAATCCAAGAAACGCTGTCAGGACAGCATACAGCAACCTGATCATGAACTTTCTTTTACACTATTTTCAAACTAAAACCTGGATTCTAAAATCCGTGTATCCAATCGGCCTCCAAGTGTTGCTGGAGTTATGAGCTCTGCCTCGGTTAGTCGTGGAGAAGGCACTGAAAGGCACACTCCTTGAGCCCACGTTGGTCTCTACGTATATGTTATGAGATGATTTGCAACTAGAGGAGCAGAGCCAAGGATTTTTGTCGATTGATTAAGACACATAAGCCATGTTTGGCAACCATGAAATTCTTTTCATGGAATATCAGTTTATCCAGTGGTGGGAGAGGGGCGGGGAGAGTGGAAGATGGAGAGAATTGAGAGGGCATGAGGGAGGAGATGGTTTCAAGTGGCTTGAAAATAGGGAAATGAAAAACTCTACTCAAAGTAGAGTTTTATTTTTCCTGTTTTCGGACACTTAACACCATCTCCTCACTCCCGCCCTCTCAAATTCTTTTCCTCTCTGTCTGTCTAATTGTCTATCCCTCTCCCACCGCTTGACAAATTAATATTCCCTGAAAAAAATATTCATGGTTGCCAAACATGGCCTATGGAATATTCGTTCAAATGGTGAGAGAGTGGTACGGAGAATGGGAGGAGAGATTTGAGAAGGCATGAATGAAGAGAGGGTAACAGGTGGCTAAAAATAGAGAAGAAAATAATTTGCATGTTGAGTGGACTTTTTTTTCCCTTTCTTTTCAGCCTTTACTTACCCCCTCACTCAATGCTTCTCAGGTCTCTCCCTCTCTCGCCCCTCCCTCTGTCCCTCTCCATTGGGTAAGGTAATTCATAGGAAAAAAGTAAGAGCTCTTAGAAATATTTTTCCTTTTCAAACTTTTTACCATAAAATTCTCTACAATCCAAAGAGGGCATTAGTTGCAACCATGGTTTAAAATTTTGGTTTCGGTACCGGTTTCGGACCCTGAAATTTCAAAATTTTGGTCAAAATCCGGTACAACAAAGAAAATAATATTTTATTCAATATTAAATTTCGGTCAAATATTAAATTAATTTTTTTAAAAAACAGGTTTTTTGAGTCAAATTTCGGAAAAATCAAAATTTTGGCCGAAATAAAATACCATTTCAGTTTTTGGTGATTTCGGTGTTGGTCCGAAATTTAAAACCATGGTGGCAACAAATTGGAGGGTTAGAACCATCCAATAAGGGTGAATTGTGACTTATGATCCATGGCTTATCCATAGAAGGGCCTAGGAAATATAATCCATCCAATAAGGGTGAACTGTGATTTATGATCCATGGCCTATCCATAGCAGGGCCTGGGAAATAATAGTTTGGATAAATGAACGAGTAGCCCCCACTTATACTTTGGCAACAAAGAGGTTTTTAAATGGAAGGACAAGATTGCCTTTTTCTTTCTTCAGATGGCCAAGCTAGAACAAATGAAATACATCAATGAAATGGAGGACAGATGAGGTAGATAAAAGGTGGCAATTGATGATTTGTTCCCTCTCAAGGTTTCTTCTATGGGTGGAGAGGAATGTATTGGATGTCTCTCTCCCCTTTTGTATTAGCTGCTATTTTTTTCTCTGTTGGGTTTTGTTGATTTTCTATGGGGATCTTGTTTTAATTAGGAACATATAGCAGATTGCTCCCCCCTTGAATATACAGATGGAGGAATGATCAAATGCTTCCTGGATGCATCATATTACAATGCTTCCACCTTAAATTGCTTGTAGCCTTAAAAGAGGACCATTTTACAATATATTAAGTGCCATTATTGATCACTAAATTTGGACAGTTTATGAATATTTTGTATTTTTTATGGAACATGTAGGAATCATATTGACTTTCTCAGTTTCTGTTACTGCTAAAAAAAACCAATATGTGACATCGTGCATCCATCAGCTCATCTATTTTGTTAGATTTTTTTTAACGTATAAAACAAACTAATAAGGTCCATCTGGGGCACCTGAATACATTTTGTCTTATCAAAGAGTAAGATCAAAACAGAGCTTCAGATCACAAGTCAGTCACCTCATCTGAATTAGCAATGAAGAAGGAGAGGGGCGAAAAATGGTCGATGTTGGCCGAAATTAGCATCTGAGTTTATTGATGAAGAACAAGAGGAGGATCAAAACAATTTTAAAGATCACAAATCGGCCAGTCTAATTAGCGAGAAGAACCAAGGATAAATGTGACTCCAGGTGACAAGGCATATATAGATTCATGGGATGGGCTTGAAAGGAAATGAGATCAGAAGGATAATAACTGGTGTTGGAAAAAATATAGCGACAGAAATAAAGAGATAGATGAACATGATGCGCAAGGCACAGAGCGGAACAAGTAGCCCAAGAGAAAACCAGAGTGGCAAGAAATGCCTCATTGTTGATCATGGCAGAGCACAACAAATATCACAGAAAATATATCTATGTATTGATGTACCGACGAAACAAGAAGATAGTCACATAAACAGATAAAATAATCCCCCACAAAGGCATGGAAACTTTGATGGTGGCAAGTCTAAAATCTAATACAGAGAGGAGTAACGAATGTGGCATAATTTGAAAGATCTGGCTCTAGTACCATGTAAGAATTCTACTTTGCAAGGAGTGCAGGCAAAAATAATCCCAAGCCCAACACCATCCAGAGAAGTGAAAGAAACTGGGTTGCAAGGGTAGAAGACCCAGAAGGGCCCAGTGGCAGTAAATATACGCTAGGCCATCTAAACTGTAGGGTTATGAATGAGTAGATTATTAAGGATGAGGAAATGATTAGTATGAGAAATCCTAAACAAAGTGTGAGAAAAAACAATGTAATATGATGTGAGACGTTTCAGGACGCGATAACAATCATTTTATGCCAAACAGAAATCCAACACACGATGCTAACAAGTGGGTCTCATAAATCACAACTCAAAATCCTTCGAAGAATGGAAGAACATAATCTGAAGGAAGAAATAAATCTCACAGCAATATTTTTCCTTTACTATGTTCCTCTTTCACCTTTTAATGAACTGTCAGAAAGCAGAGTGGCAAGGAGGTCAAAAAAGAAAGATAATTCATAAAAGGAAAGTTATCACGAAGATACTTCAAAGGACAAAGAACACATTACGATCAAACACAAGTGCAGAGAAGAGAAGCAGAAACAGCTGATCTATTAACAGAAATTCCTCTGCCCAACAATCATTTAACTCTTTTGTACAGAGAGAAAGGCTGTTTTTACTTTCTCAGGGGCTTGTAGAGGACAACGGTGACATACTTGGATTGAAACCTGTGGGTTAAGCCGAGGGCAACCAAAGATTGAGAAGCCCATCCTTTCTCTATGAATAGGTGGTTGAGAACGACATGTTGGGGTTTTGAAGAAGCCTCTGTGTTCTCCATTCCAAGGACCGTGAGATGCAGCTGAGGTGGAACAGCCAACGGCTCCTTTGCAAAGTCCTCTTCTACTGGGAAAGGTTGACCGTAGCTTGAATCTGGAGATGGAGGGGGCTCAAATTCGGCAACACTTTCGAGGTTTTCTGGCACATAGTCCTGCATAAAACAACTGGAAGTTAGCCCAGGAGAAAATGTAGATCAGACAAAGCTGAATTTGTTGTGGACGATTCCCTGCTATGGATTGGTCATGCCCTAAAAATTACCTCCATCACACTCTGATTTGTGGAGGGTTAGGAACTTATGGGAGGCTGGTTTTGATCAATGTTGAAAACTTTTCCACTTAATCGTTGACTCCCCTGAGTCGACTTTTATTCCCTACTGAGTCAATCCTTTTATCCCCTACTGAGTCAATCAAAAACTTATTTGAGTCCCCAAGACAATAAAAAACTCACCCGGTCAATCATTGACTCACCCGAGTAGAACCAATTTTTCTTTGCACAAGTATTTGAGAGTTGAAGTTTTTAAACATTGGCTTAGATCATCAAACAAGTGTCCCCCAGTTGGAATCGTGCCTGCCCAATACATGTGTGGGTACCATATAACACAACTTTTGAAAAACAGAGAAAAAAGCAGCAATTATAGAAGAGTCATTGATTTCCCTAAAGCCCACACCTGAAACTCTCTCATTAGCAAGGGAATTGGTTGTCTCATTGGCTTCTCTCAAGGCGTGAGGAAAGATATATCAGTCTCTCTACTTAGGCCAAGAACCTCATCAATAATATAAGCAATTCTCCATCCAAGGTGGTATGGATGAAAATGTAGTCCACAACACTGTTTAGAGTGGTGGATAAGAATTTCCCCTTTAAATATATCACTTCTTAGAAGACAGAAAAAAAGGAGACTTAGCAAGCGGCCTTATTTCATGTCAAATGCCATGGTACCATCCAAAGTTCAGAATATGGTAATACACTAATAAAAGACTAGTATCCAACCCTCTTTGGCATGCAGTTCAGACACTTTCACATTTGGGAGTACTTTTGAAACTCAGTCAAGCCGTATTTAGGGCCAATTCACTTAAAAAGTAAGGATGTTTTTTCAGTAGATTCCTCACAAGAAACATAACTGACAACACTTGCCGCTATTTTCTCCCAACATAAAAAAAAACAACTAACAACTTTCTGCAATCAATAAAGCTATGGGGTCAGCCATCTTGGTGCTTCTGCAACAATTGCAGGAAAAATGAAATAGTAATTATTTGCGGGAAGAATGAAATAGTAATTTACGAATCATGTTTTCTAGATTTTCTCAATAGTAATTAACATTTAAAAAAGGCATCGTGTGAATTACATACATGAACATCAAGGAGATTTGTAACACGGCCCATCTCATCAGCTACGAAAGGAAGATCCGGAATGTATCTCCATTCACCATCCACAATGAACTTGTACTGGTAGATGCCAGATGGGAGGACCAACAGAATGGAATGATCCTTGCCAGATCTTTGCAAAGTCTTCCTGCAATTTGGGACATTTAAATGTTGAAGAGTTTTAGAAATTGCTCGGTTTCTGTGGGTTTCTAACCCAGCTTAAGTCCATAACTTTAAAGAGAAACTGTAATTCATTCACGGAGATGCGAAATACCTTGAGGACCAATTGTCCCATGATCCTTCCACCACAACATCATTACCTCCATAGTTCCATGTGATCATTGTAGGGATTCCTTGCTCCGGGGGATGATCCAGAGGACCATGGGTGTCATTCATCCATGGTTGGTTGTAAACTGGGGGAACATCTGCAGCCCTCTGCAAGGGCGCTACAGGAACCTGCAACATGAAAACAAACTTGTCTATCAATCAGGTATTATCGGACAGAAACAATTCTATGTTCTTTTGGGTCGAGAACCCAAAGGGTAGTGTCACCTTATCCTTCATTGATCACAGGGTATTGACACCCCAAAATTCCCCTACGACAAGGACATCCCAATTTTCTCTAGGGAAAAAAGGTGCTAGATACCCTAATTTCCATAGCTCAAGTTTAACTGATGGGTAACTGGACATATTTTGAATATGTTGGCTAATTTAGTCTGGGACCTCCCTCTCAACAACCGATGGAGAAAAGTTGACTGGGACCCCACGTCACCAGATTTTTTTATATTTTTTTTGGAGAATTATCTTTTATTACCATAGAAGATTACATAACTGGGGACAATATCTCCCCGCCACCAGCATGTACCACATACAGCTGGGAGTGCATCAGGCCAGAAATAGGCATATGATAGAACAATACATTACAGATGGGTACTAATATCAGGATCAATAACAATAGACATAGAGTCCACTAGGACACCCTCCTTCGCTAAACAGTCAGCTGTCTCATTTGACTAGGACCCCACGTCACCAGATTTAAAACTGCAGTTTCTCATGACAAACATCTACAGAGGAAAAATATGATGATCTGCTAAAACAACTGGCCTTCCAGAGGTGGCCTATGCTTTTTCTTCTTTCCTAAATTTATAATAGACAATTTGAGAATTCAAGTCCAACTTAGAAGGTCCATATCCTATTATCATTATGATATGCAGATTACAGACAAACATTCGTACAACACATGCAGCCAAAAATGAAAGGACTATGTCAGGGCTTGTTGCTTATGATAGCCCAAAGGCATCACTCGCCACTTTGATCGTCAGGGTAAGCTACGAAGTCTGGGATGGAATTAAATCAACAGCTCTTCGGTGGTCACGGTTAAACTTGGAAAATGTTACGGGAAATGTATGAAAGATTCTGATTCAACATAAATGATGGCTATAAAACCATAAGCTGGAAAAGGGACTAGAGCACCTTTAAGTCATGGTAGGATAAATATTTATTATGTAGATCATTATTTCTGTTTAAACTGCAGAATGGATCGAGGTTTTAAATTAACAAAGATGATACCTAGGAGTTAGGACCAAACAGAGAGAGGACGCATGCACGCAAGAGGTTCAAACACTCTGGAGTACCCACAAGGCCCACATTTTGCATGCACTCCCAAAATGCAAGGCCACTAAAACAAGATCCCATAGCTATATCACATGAGTATCCCATATCCAGTTCCTTGAAATGGGTGTGCAACTAAACCTTTGCAACAAAATAAAGACATAATATATAAAAAAAAGCATACATTACCCATATATAAGTAGTTCTATAGTGACAATCAAGGTTGCCAGAGCGGGAATCAGAAGCGGGAATCGAAACGAGAATCGAAAGTGGGAATCGAAGGCTCTCAGGGAAGAATCCTACTCAAGGTTGCCAGAGCGGGAATCGAAAGCGGGAATCGAAGCGGGAATCGAAGGCTCCCAGGGAAGAATCCTGCTTCCTTGGTGCCAATACAGTACAAAATATAATTGAACTGAACATAAAATAAACATAAATTTTTTTTTTTTTTTGAAATGGTCAAATATTCATTAAATGTGGACTGAGACGGTCAACAACAAAAGATACAAAAAAAGAAAAAATCGGAAACAGTTCCAACCCGATACAGAAAATATCGAGGTAGGAAATCGTATTGCTCAAGGGCCTCCAACTTCACCCCCCTTCTGCTAATCCATCCGCTACTCCGTTTGCCGATCTCTAACATGATGAAAACTAATAGATGAAGAACCAACTAAGTCCTGGATTTCCTCAAAGTATTGAGCGAAGCGCCAAGGATAGCTTTTAGATCCACATAACCATCAAATAACATTACTAGAGTCACCCTCCACCATCACCTTGTTAAGGTTAGGGCTGGCAATTTCACCCGTCAAAAGCGGGGGATCCGCCCCGTTAGGGGTGGGGATTCCCCGATTTGAGCGGGCATGGGGACGGGGTTTAAAAAATTCCCCGGTGCGGGGACGTAGTAGGCCCCGCCCCGCCACATTAATCAATACCATTTATTTTAGTATTTTTTAAGCGTTTTTTTTTTTGGTGAGAACTTTCTTGGGGATATAATATTAAACAATTCATTTTCACATTTGCATTTCTTTCTTTTAGGCAAGTGATTTTAGAACCACCATAGTTTGATAATTGTATTGGAAACTCTCCTTTTGTATCATTGATGTTCATGCATCTCATGGCTATGTTTTCAATTAAATTTCATTTGATGGATTAGGGAGAGAAACATCCATACATTAGGGACACCCAGCAGCAGTGTCTAAGGGAAGTGATTTATCTGCCCCTTTTGATTAGGGACACCCAGCAGTAGTGTATCAATGACTAAAGAGGGGCTGATGTTGGGGCGGGGGAGGGGATGGGGATTAGATATTCCCCACGGGGAGGGGGGGGGGGGGGGGTTCCCCACCATCCCTGTAGTGGGGAGGGGGATTGGAGGGGGGAAATTCGCCGCAGCGGGGAAGGGGTCGGGGACCCCAACATCCGGCCCCGACCCGCCCCATTGCCAGCCCTAGTTAAGGTCCTCGCCCTCCAATAATTTAATACCATGGAAAATCGCCCTGACCTCCGCCTCAGAAGAATCGGCTACTGCTAAAGGACCTACAAAAGCCCAAACCACACTTACCCTCGTCGTCCAAGATTGCCAAAGCTAGACCCATCAAAATTTAATTTAAGAAACCTTCGACCCGGCGGTTCCCAATCTTGCGAGATGACTGGCTGAGGTGTGGAAGTATAGCAAATTTCCCTCCACGCATGCCACAAATCGAAAGTAGACACGAACCTGGAGCTTGGCAAAGCACTAACCCAAACAATAGTTAATGCGAACACCTTGATAATAAGGAAAGAAGAACTCTTTACTTGCCCCTTGAAGGTCCTAGCGTTTCTCTGATTCTCTCCTTCCAAATCACCCATAACATTGCAAGAAAAGAAACATTCCACAAGGTCCTACCTTTACTTCTCCAAGGAACCAGATGCCAACAATTCAAAAGATCAATAAGGTGATGAGGGTATACCCAAGATATACCAAATCTCCCTAACACTCCACTCCAAACTTCCCGTGCAATCTTACAATGCATCATTAAATGATCCACTGATTCTCTCCCCTCTGTACAGAGAGGCAATGATCAACAATCAACATTTTGCGCTCCCACAAGAAATCAATCGTCTGAATATGTTGAAGCAAAGCTGCCCAGCTGAAAACGCTAACTCTTGGAAGAGTTTTGAAAGACCACACCTTTGCCACATTGGAAGGCCCAATACATGACAGCAAGTGAAGGTAGAAAGATTTTACAGAAAAGTCCCCTGAAGAGTCCCAAATCCAAACCCTCTTATCAGAGCCAAATCTTTTAATGTAACAACGCTCGAATAATTCAAAAAGTCTAGCTAAAGACTGCAACTCTCTATTAAAGAAATTCCTCCTAAAACTGGAAAGCCAAACAATCCAATTCTCCCTTCTTTCAAAAGCGTATGAAACCAAACCCTCCTTAGCCATCGATACTAAGAGTAAGAAAAGATCAATAAGAGTATGAATTATCTACAGCATGTCACAAGTGATCTGATTATCTCCCCTTCATGTGCTAGGTCATAACAAATCCTGAAGGTGATTGGGTTGAAGAGGTCTCCACGCATGGCAGGATCATCTTGGGAAAATAAGTGGTAGGGAATGATAAACTACTAACCAGGAAATATCCAAAAGGACAATGGAAGCATAGTGTATATGCTGGTCAAAGAAGAGAATAAAGCCCCAAAGATCACAGCCCACAGATGGACTCGTGAGTTACAGGAAATCCATGTTGCACCGGGGGTTCTTCTAGATGGGCAAAGTACGTTTGTTCGGACACGTATCGTATCAGATTCCGACACTTCGCAGATTTGTTTGTGACACTACTGGATTTATGTTTTCTATTTTCTTTGAATTTGATTATTATAATTTACATTTATCGTACATTTTGAGATCAATCCATCCTAATAATATGCTTTAACCTATTAAATTTTCCATTATATTGCCCGTTATATCCCTATTACTATGTAAATATTTTTGAAAAATAACTTTATTAATGAATAGAAAAAGGGAAATTACAGATTAATATCAGCGGGCAGCATCTGCCCAATAACACAAGGATTCCCCCTCACCCCCAATTTTGCTAACCTATTGGCAATCTCATTTGCATTTCCTGGTGCATGATTATACTTATACTCCTCCATTGCCTCCCCCAATGATTCAACAATCTCACTAATATAGTGACCGTGACTCCACAACCCCATTTCAGCACCATTCATCCATGAGATTAAATTGGATGAATCCCCTTTGATTTGTAGTTTTCCACTTAATTCTGAAAAGTCCAATACCTGCTAAAAATGTTCTTACCTCTACTTCCGTTATGATCGATCAATGGAACCTGGGTATGATAAGATGATCAAACCAGGGGAGTCTCTAAACACCCCACGACAAAACCACCCGCTAGTCCAGGGGTTGCCAAGGAAGTTACCTTCAAAATTCAGTTTGAGGATATTGGTTGGAGAGAGAGAGAGAGAGAGAGAGAGAGAGAGAGAGAGAGAGAGAGAGAGAGAGAGGTCAAAATAATGGCAACAATTTATTAGAAAAGAGGATAATGTCGGAGGACTAAGGTGGTCAAAATACAAGCCAAAACATAAAGGAGAAAATACAAAGCTAACACAACCTCAAGTAGGAAGAAAGCCAGAAGTCTCCAATTTAAGTCTATCTTGGCAGAGCATCGAACGTGCTACAAAGTCACGGGGTGACCCTTGATACAATCCGAGATCTCTTTGATGGCGTTGGCAAATCTCTAATTAGCCCCTTACTTCATCCAACGGATAACCTTAATCGAGTCACCATCCACGGTTAGGTTGTCTAGGTCCTTGTAATCCAACAAGCGGGCACCAACCAACAAGGCCTACACTTCAGTTCTGCCTCATTAGAGTCCCTTCTGACCGAGCGGGCCAGAGAAGGCATACTTGGTGGCCCCATTCTCGTTTCGGAGAAGACCTTTCACATCTGTTAGGCCTGGGTTCCAAATGTTGGAGCCATCAAAGTTCAGCTTAGCCGACCCAATAGAAAGAGGTCTTTTATAATTTAAAGAGCTGACAAAGAATATTACAGTTCCCAAAAAGCTCTCAGAAGCCAATTAGAAAATAAAAGACAAGATGGATTAGTGCAATTATTAAAACATGGTCGTGCTGATATCGTTTTCCTAAAAAATCATCAAAATTATCAATCAGAAATTGCACCCAACATCATAAAAAAGGAAGAAGCATCAAATGGAAAATTAAAACCAAAAAAGCATGTCGTGAGAATATCTTCCAAATCGCTCAAAATTTCTAGGGTATATACAAAAAAGAAAATAACTGAGTTATTGCAAACTATATCCCTACCATTTTTTTTTTGAATGTTACTACATTTTCTTCACAGAAACACAAAAAAGGAATATGAATCAAATGGAAAAATTAAAACCAAAATATTAAACATGTGTAATAATATCTTCCACATCCCTCAAAATTTCAAGGGTTTATACAAAAAGGAAAATAACTGAGTTATTGCAAACTATATCACTATATTTTCTTCACAAAAAACGCAATAATCCTCGCAAAAACCAATAAGTCAAAATTAAACTTGTAATAAAAAAAAGGAAAGAGAAAACCAATCTAAATGGAAAAAAAAAAAAAAAAAACCCAACAAAAATTAAGAAAAATTACAGCATATTTAATGTATCAAAAAACATCAAAATTATCAATCAGAATATAAGGCACTGATCTCTAGACTAAAAATAAAGAGATATACAGAAGAAGAAGAAAACAAGTTAATTCATGGAAACCCAAACCTCCAACTGATATTGATATTTTACAATCAAACCCTTCTTTATACTAATTCAACCCTAATTACCTCCTTAATTAAATCACATAATTACTCCCTAAACTCAATCAATTACATCATATAATTATTCCTAACACAGAATTTGCACCCATCATCATAAAAAGGGAAGAAGACCCACATGGAGGATTAAAAGTTTAAAACCAAAACAAAACCCTAATAAAAAAAATAAGATACATAAAATGGAGAATTAAAAACCAAAAGAAAACGCTAACCCTAAAATCATTACCTGACGAGTAAACATGAGAGGAGATTGAGTCCTTCCAGGACTTTCAGGTGGCGTATTCCCCATCGAATCCAATGACGGAACGCGGGCCATCCGATTCGAGCTCTCTGGAAAATCATTTCTAAAACCTGAATAACGATCTGATCTTCTAGAAGGTTCTTCTCCTCCATTAATACCCTCTTCTCTTCCATTCACATTCCCCATTTTTTTTTCTCTTTTTAAAAAATCTGAAGATCTGAAGATCAAGGCTTAGAAAATAACACAGAGAGAAGGATTTTCAGAAAATGCCACCGATCTTTGGGTTATTTACGGAGATTGACACGCCGGAAAGTGGTTCTCCGAAAAGCGGTTTTCGGAAAACTTGTTTTGAAGAGACGGAGATCGGAAAAGAAGAGGGGTTTGATGAGATGGGGGATTTATAAATGGACAAGGTGGTGCTGATGTGGCATTTACACGTGTTATTGTGACACGTGTCGGAATTGCCCGGGCCCACATGTTAGGTACTTGGTGCTTTCTGGGGACGTGATTATCGTAGGTTTTGGATAAGATTCTAAATGTCTGAAATACCCCTAAACTTTAGCAATAATACCATTAAATGATGTGATCGTGACCAGTTGAGATGGATATTGTCATTAACTGAGGGTCCTCTAAGCTTAATAGGGTTGGTTCGAATTTGGTCCTGTTCTGTGTGTAAAAAACCAAAGGTAGGAAATTTTAGAAATATTTTTCCTTTCCAAACTTTTTCAGAAAATTCATGCAGTCCAAACTTGGCGTAAGTGATTAATGGATATTTACACTGTGAATGATGATCATTAAGACCCTGTTCAATTTTTTTTTATTTTGAGAATTGATTCTGAGTCCAAACTAATGAGTTTTGGACTTAAAATTCAAAGGCACGGCTCGTTTTGTATTTTGAGTATAGATTTTGAGTCCGTAATCGATTTTGAAATTCAAATTCGCATTTTAGTTCAAGAGGAATGATGGCGCCCTTGCAAAAACTCATCTACCACCCCCATTGGCCTTTCTCAACTAAGTTCATTTATAAAGGAACAGAAAATTATAAAAATGGCGTAGGAAAATACGAACTTAAAGTATTAGCTAGGCCGGGTGTGTCTAGATCTACATTAGAGTCTTTTGATTTCCTCCGTCCTTGAGAACTGCTTTTCTATCTTTGAGGACTATAATTTTTGCCACCTCGGCCACCTTGGTGGGGTGCCTTGGTTTCTAATAGATGGGTTCTTGAAAAGCGCCCTTCACTTTATCGTCCCTCTAATTTTAAACCGTAAAATCAATTTTAGAAACAAAATCAGTACTCAAAGTCCAAAACGATTAGGGCATAAAATCCATCCGGCGCGGGACCTACTAAAGTAATAATCTAGACCATCAATCTTACAGTGACCTGTATGGATGTGATGGAGATGGATGGAACGGGCAGGCAAAAAATGACCAAAAATTTAGATATGTCCCTTTAGCAATTTCATTTGCATGAAAGTAATAAAAAAATGAAGAGACTTCCGAAACAGGAGTTTTTACATGGTGCCGACTGTCAAGTATCATCGTAGCGGTACCACCCTTGATATCTGATCCAACAGCAGCACACTTTTTAAGAGGCTGTTCTTCGATCAAATATCAAGGACGGTACTTCCATCGTACCACCTTCACGGACTTGACGTTCGGCCACCGTATAATTTATCTCCTAAACAAAACTTTGTTTGGAAAATGAAGGCGAAAGTGAAAATCCCAACCACTTGGTCATTTTCACCTCTCTCTTTTTTTTTTCTTTTTTTGTGTGTGTGTGTTTGTTAGGATTTGGGCTCTCCGTTGTCTTCCAGTCTTTTTTTCCAAGAAGGATTTCCTTTTTGCTAGGGGTGGTCTAAAAAAATGTTGAAAAGGGGGTATATTTGTCATTGTGCAGAAGTGGGGACCATTTATTTATTTCATATGGGATAAACTCGAGAGAGTACGACAACGAAATGTACGAAAATCGTGTTTGTTCTTATCTCTTTATCATAAGAATTAGAGTACTCAACTTTATAAAACTCTAATAAAAGTTGTTACACGATCTACACAAGGATTCAAACAAGCCTTGTGATAAATTTGTTCCCTCCCATTTTATCATGGCCACCCTTTCTTTAGTGTTTTTTAGACATATTTCCATGCTTCTGAAGGAAATGGAGGGGGGCGGCCAGGTAAAGAAAAGAGGGAACCAATGGCCTTCGATATGGATGGATCATGTACCAAAAATTCGACCAAAATTCGGACCCATCCGATCATTCTCCCTTCAATTATAAGCTTTTAAATGGGTCCAAATTCGTTAAAAAATCATCCACAAGATAAGAAGGTTATGAGATGAGGGAGAGAACTTTAAGAGCCGTTTTATTCCAAGGAAAAAGCTTTGATGGCAAAACCTTTAAATTTTTTTCCTTGGAAAACAATCTTTTCTGATGCTTGTTGGCCCATTTTTAGGTTAAAAGATGTATCATACAACACTTTAGATGGTGGCAATATGGTATGGAAGGGAGCATGGTTCATGAATTAAGTTTTGTTTGCAAGGTGTTTTGTTATACGGTTTCTTATAATTTGTTTAAGTTCAATACTGTGTAGGTATGGGATGTTGGGGCTGGTAATCACATGATATTTCAGGAATGATAAAGTTTTTTGCCATATGTTAATGCTGCTAGATTTCATATTTTTATTTGAATCAGCATGTTTTACCAACAAATATTGGTGAGAATAGTTACTAAGATAATTTTTATTCGATTGTATTATAATGTATAAATGAATAGTATATATCATTACCTACCAAAAAAAACAATACACATTAAGCTATTGATGTAATTGTGTGTGTATATATGTAAATGACAATATCAATGGGTAAAAATCAAGCACGAGAACGTGTTAACAATATAAATTAAGTGTAAATGAGCGAAATAGCGATAGTAAGATGATCAGGAGTGTGGAGAAGCTCGGGCGTGCCAAATTGAAAATAGCAAAATATAAAATATTAGTATTTTGTATATAGGCGTGAATGTGGTGATAGTATGATATTTTGTACAATAATAATTGAATCAATCGAGTATATCTGAGAAATATATATATAAGCATGGTTTTAAATTTTGACCGAAATGAGACTGACACCGAAATGCATAAAAACCAAAATGGTACAAAATTTCGACCGAAATTCATCAGAATTTTATTTCGGTCGAAATTTTGTTTTTCCCGAAATTTGAGCAAAAAATCCGGTTTTTTTAAAATTAATTAATATTTAATTTCATTTTGGTCGAAATTTCGGAAATTTCACCCATATTAAATATTGAATTGATTCATTAATTGAATAATGAATGTGTAAGCATAAATGTTATGTATGAGAGTTTAAATATATAATTATGAAAAAATGGTCCATTTAAAAATTGCAATTAAAGCAGGAGAGTAGGAAATAAATAGGATAATCAAATGATTAGATTTTAATAAATACTAGAGAAGATGAATTATTTGATATTTTAAGTATGGATATAATGACTATGATAAATAAACTATGGAATAATAAAAGAGAAGGGTAGATCTTCTTTGATCGATGCAATTTTTCTTTCCCATAGTTGATGATGGATCTGTCATGACCGGATGGAGAAGTAGGAGGACTGCCGAGGTGTCCCGTGTGAAGAATGAAATGGATGTTGAATGCGCGTATGCATTGTCCTTATAGAAAGGATGTGAAGAAGAAAAGAAATGATACAATATTAGAGAAAATCAGAGGAGATTGAGTGTGACTGAGTGAGAGCACTAAGAGGAGAGAAATAAAGGGGCCTTTGAAAGTAGGAAAAAGTGAGCCCATACCCGAATCCAAACACTACCAAAAACACAGTGGGCCCACATTGTTTGGATGATCCAAAGCGTTCATTTGATGGGCCCTGACATAGATAGGGTGTGCCTAAAAAATCAGCTCCATCGGATCATCCTCACCCTTCAATCTGTCGACGAACCGTCAACTAAGGGGGTCTACCTTATATAAATTGAAACCACAGGGGTCTACTTGTAACCTTTTAAACATTAGGAGTTAAGTTGAATGTGTCAGAAACCACAGGGGTCTAAGTGCATTTTTCCCTATTATCAAATAGACACAAACTCACTTGGGACGTACGGTTTAACTGGCTGTAAACGGCCATTAAAGAGTTTTTCTGGGAATTGTAACAACTGATTAAGCATATAAAACAAGGTGAGTTCGCCCCTATTATCAAAACATGTTTGTGCCGATACCAGTTGCCTTTTATTTCTTTAAATATGATCTTATTGTTATATATAAAAAATCTCTATTTGCATTTTTATACTTGCATGCATTGATTCTAAAAACTTTCGACAACTTAGGATGATACATAGGACTACACATTTTTATCCACAGCTTCAATGTCTGATGACATTGAGGTTGCCTTTCTCACCATTGTGGAAGTGCTTGACCATATCTTTCGCACGCAAGTGATGGCTCGAACGCGAGCTTCTTCTTCAGTCAGTCCATGAGGGAAGCCCATGTAGCCTCAGGCATGCGTTTCTTTCTGGGGACGGGTCAAAGCATGAGCTTGGTTTTGGGGGTGTCACCATGAGAATTTTCATTGATTAACATACCGGCAATTCCTCAATATCTTGTTCATTCGCAACAAAATATTTTCTGTGTCGGTAAAAAAAAAAACATGGAACGAGAAACTATGGCAAAATAGGTAAAATGAAAAAAAAAAAGAAAAAAAGAAAAAGAAATGCCACATTCATGATAAATCTCACCCCAATGGCCATCAACACTCATGAGAGTCCCCTCTTTAGGTGTTTACATTGTCACACAAGTGAGTGTATAATTGATAGATAGACGAGTGCCAGTATTAAAAACAAGCTTGTGCATATATCAGTTCCCTATTTGGATTGCAGGAAAAAACATTTTTGATGGAAACTGTTTTTATGGGAAAATTTCTCTTCCATGATTTAGAGAGAAATTATATGATTATGGTCGATTTAGATGGATTTTTTGTGTAAAAGTTAAGAAATTTAAGAATTATTTGTCCTTTTCAAACTTTTCAAGAACATCCCTACAACACAAACGGGGCCTAAAAAAAAAACAATCTTATCCGAGCTGTTTAAGTTGAGGTACTAGGGGACCAATGGCCATTGTTGGTAAACTACACTGCATTAAGAGAACAGGAAAATAACAAGAGCTATGAGCGCATGACTCGTGCAGAAAATATATTTTTATGACCTACTTTTTATGAAGTAATCCAGTTTTTTTTTTTTTTCAAAAAGGTACCATATGGCCCACTCCATAGGATGATCCAAACCGTCCATTTGTTGAGCCACAATGTAAATGCCATTTGCTCCTAAAATCATTTCCACAGGATGATCTTAATCCTCCGATATATAGACTCCGATCTATAGAAGTTTCATAATGTGAAATCACTCTACATATCGGAGCGTTAGGATCATGAATGATTTTTGGTGCATAAACTATTTACGCTGTGGCCCAACAAATGGACAGTTTGGATCATCTTACGGAGTGAGCCGTACAGTACTTTTTAAAATATTATACGGCTATACACCATATAAAATTACCGGAATTGATAGCTTAAATTTATGAGTTCGCTACCTAAATTATCGGTATGTATGTGGTTAAGGTGTTCCTTGGAACACACTCATCCTGTGGAGATGGGTACATAAAGAAAGATTTTTGATTGATAGATCTCTCCAACAGTCATAGTTCTTCTGATCTCTCTAGGTCTCTTGATTATGAAATTGTCTATTTAGAGGCAGATAATCAAGACAAAAGAGTTGGAAATTGGGAGGATCGGTTCGAAATAGATCAATTCTTCAAATCTAACAGTGGTATCATAGCCCAACAAAGATGCTTCAGATTTGTTATTTGTGCTTCGAAATTTGAAAGCCTTTTTGGTCATTATTTTTCACGTGATCTAGCATCATTATTTTCTTCATTCAATTGTTGATTCTCACATTCATCTCCAAGGTGTTCGAGGGAACTCATGCTCCTTCCCCAAGTCAGAGCGGATTAAGATAGTTACCCAGTTATCTATGATACTTTTTGGGCAATCTAAGTTTAGATATACCTTGTACTTATAGTGGGTTGCATCTTAGTATTGATTTTTGGAAGGAACTCCCACTTTGTGGTGACCGGGTGGCAGCTCGTTGATTAACAAAAGACAACGTGGGTTTGTGCAATTATCAAAATATGCTATTGCCGATATCAGTAGCATTTAATTATAGGGCGATGATATTTTCACCCCTGCAGTATGCATGCGCTCTCTTTATGACGTGATTTGACGTCAAAAAAGCGCTAAAGCTGCGCACTGTTCACGTCAAATCACATTATAAGGGGCGAATGCGTACGGCTGGCGGTGAAAATATCATCTCCATTAATTAAAACGTATTTTGCATAACGTATCTAAGGGGAATCTATCTATATTTATACGGTTTTAAAGGCTCCAAATTCTCAGGACAAATCTTAAAAGGATAGTCCGGTCACGGCATGGGTGGACACGCGTGTCGTGTCGGACATGGTAGGACACGTGTGTCAGTAATAAATTCAAAGTGCCGGCTAAATCATAGGTTTAGGGTTGTTGTTCTCCTTTGCTTCAAAGGAGTCTTCTCTTTTGCTTTCTTGTACTTTTGGCATGAGATTTGTAGTAACCAAGAGCTTCAGCCCTCATCTTTACCTTGTTGGTCTTCTCTACCTGGGCCAGTTAAACTGTAGTTTAATGGCACCTGCCTTGTAAACCTGGGTTCGGCGGGAGTGGAAGAGGCCCTTAGGGACAAATACGGAATCACCAAGTGGGCTTTCTCGTGTCCCATTGGTCTAAGTGATTCAAACGCCACAGAGGTGCCAGCGATTCTGTGTGAAATTTGGTTGGTTGATTTCCATATTTTCAGAGATGTAACAGTGAAAGGAAACTAGCTCAAATGTCATTCGATGGTTGAGCAACGAGTCCGTCTATCCTTGATGATTTGCCTATGTTATCGATGAAATTTTGGAGCGCATTGAGGGTCATAGGGTGCACCTTCAGCATGTTTGGAGGTCAGCTACATTCAATGCTGATCAGCTACTCAGGACGAAGTTGGGAGGCGAGCTCTTTGACTTCCATCCTTGGGTTTTACGGTTTTTTTCTCTTTTCCCTTTTGTCCTGATGTTTCTTCTCTTTCTATTGTAAACTCGACCACGTTGGTCTTCTACTAGAATAAAATCTCAACCTTTCAAAAAGAAAAGGGAAATGCTACTACTCCATCCAAACTAACTTGGTTTCAACATCGAGGGACATTTTCGATAGGACCCTTGACAGAGGGAAATTTCGACTCCAAGCTCTAATTAAAAAAATGTATTGTAGCCGGGGCGCAAGGAAAAAGTGGTTTCATCATGGTCTGGTTACTTCCACCGATGGTTGAGTAAGCTTCCTCTGCCCTCTCTTCCAATCAATATACCACTTGCACTTCCCTCTAAAAGGTCGAAAGCAAGCTGCTGCTTTCCTCACTATTGAGTACCCCGAATTGGTCCGTGCAAAGCCCTATACGGATATACATGGCTTTTTCCCTGTTTTTATTGATACCACTTTTTGAGCAGCCCCTTCGAGTTGGCCACGGGGCAACAAACAGCTTCTGACACCCCACACCATTGATACAGGATGGGGCTTGCTGATGCAGGAACATCCCCTTAGCATTCCTTAGATCATCCTTCCCTTCATGTCTCCTTAGTATAGGTTTTGTTTCATTTACACATGTAGTTAAGCATTAGTAGAAATAATATTGTCTTTTTTACTTGCATGGGCTTTCTATATAAGGCCCTTAAATCCTCATTTGCTATAGTTTTTGTTTTTGAAATTGAAATAAAGATCTGAGATTCCTTTTGGAAGGAAATCCTTTGCAAGCGCAAAGATTTCTGCATATGCGTTCTTGGAGAAGAAGATTTGAAGGATTGAATCTCTAGCTTTCTTCATAGATCCACCTACCTTTTCCTTGTTTAACGCATGGTGTATGAGATTTCTGGAGTTCTTCGGTCACCACGCAAGATTCATAGTTGAATCCTTGAGGAAAGATCTAGAAAAACATCAAGAGAAGATCAAATGGAAAAAACCTCTTTATAATTGTTCATTACCTTGATTGTTGCTGGAAATCCTAGAAATTTTATGAGTTTTAGTGATAAGTTCTTCTTCAATTCCAGGTTCTGTAAATGAACTTCCCATTGCTCAACATCATTTCAATTTAGTGAAACCTTTCTCAATGATTTGATCAAGTTTGGCCAAGAACGTTCAAGGTTAGTAGTCTTCATCAATGTGACAATGAATACATAAAACTAGGAGTCAGATTTGAGAGTTTTCTATGCTCATGTCTATTTCCTCTTATTTTAGTACTGACCTTCACAATATCTCAAACAATCTTGCTCAGATCTGTTCAGAAATCAGAGATCTCAATTAACTGCCATGTTGCACAATCACTATAACAGATTTTCTGCCATAGATTGTGAGACGGTTCTCTATGCAATGTTCCTTGGACGATTGCTTCCAAAACTCATTCCTAACTGCCATCTCGATTGTTAATCAAGTAAATCCATAGTATATGGAGAACTTTTATCAGATCTGTGTAGAAATCTCATCCTAAAGTTCAAAAGTTTTCTTGCTTGTATTTCTAAAAGCAGGTTGTCTGACTGGAGCTTATATTCTAAATTCCGGTCTTATTTTCCTAGTTTCTTGGAACCCTTTACTTAACAGATATTGACTGAATCTCATACCTAGAAATTATCAAAGAGAAATGCATAGTTCAAGGGCAAAACAGATCTGATATTTATTTTTGGATATCTCTCTTCACTATCCTCAAGATCACTTAATGATGAAACTTGAGGAGACTGATCTTTCTCAAATAGCGATTAGAGCTAAATTCCTTCAGTTTTTCTTAGTCCTTTTGACAATTCCCTATCTCTGAGTGTTGTACAAATATTAAATCAGAGTTTTAAGTCAGACCACCTCCTCTATCCTCGAGCTTCTGTGAACTCACCTGCATCACTTGCCCTTCAGCTTTACTTTGCCCTAACTTAGATGGGGGTGGTAGGAGCGCAACAAGCAAATCCTACTTAGATGAAGCAGCGCTTTCTACTTATTCTTTTTCTAATTTGCAATTTTCCATTTTAGTTGGATTTACCCATTTGCTTAGCTCTCAGTGTTATCAATTTTCCCCTTGTTTTTTTCCCTATTTTCCACTTAATGATTCTCCATGTTTGACTTGATTGGATTCCAAAATTTCCATCGTCCATCTAGTCCTCCGTTCATCTTGCGAATTAATGGCATTCAAATTCAATGACGGGAAAGATGAACTATTCATTTTCTTTTCTTTTTTGAAATGGTAGAATGATTTCATTAGATAAGGGAGCGGGCCGAGAAGGACCACTCCCGAAAGTACAAGAGAAACAATAAAAATAAAGATACAAAAAAACTCTCAAGGAGGGAGGAAGTCAAACCACTCTAATGTCATACGACTGACCCCATCCTAAGCCAAAGAATCCACCTCCCCATTGGCAGATCTCCGTACATGATTGAAAACAATAGTAGAGCCCGAGATTAGATCATCTATTTAATCAAAGATAGACGAAAATCTCCAAGGAGGCAACACCGCCCCCTTCAACCATCGAATTACATTGAGTGAATCACCCTCCACAATAATGTGATCCATGCTCTCTCTAACAAGTCTTTTAATACTATGATATACCGCCTTTACCTCAGCCTCCGAGGCATCACATACCCCAAGAGGGCCAGAATAAGCCCACACAACTTCGCTACAATCATCTCGACATAACCCGCCTACCCCGGGTTTCCAAAACTCGACCCATCTAAGTTAATTTTGAACATCCCAATGGGAGGGGCCACCCACTGCTGAGCAATCTGAGACCTAGCCTCCCTACTAAAGCAAACTTCTCTCCACCCCTCCCATAAGTCAAAGGCCGAAACGAATCGGAATGCAGGAAGACATCTTGCCCACGATATAGAGAGGGCAATAATTTTCATATATAGCCAGTATGGAGATTTAGCAACCCCCTCAAAAACTCTAGAATTTCTCTCTTTCCAAATCACCCACCATATTGCGAGCAAACAAATTTTCCACAACAATTTTCCTTTCTTTCTCCATTGCATAAACTCCCATTGATGCATCAAATCCGAAAAACCCAAGATATGCCAAACCTCAGAAATATATAGCTCCATATCTGACGAGAAAAGGAACAATGCATGAAGACATGACCCACAGATTCACCATCATCCAAGCATAGGGTGCAGGTGAACTATTCTTATTGATTGGAAAAGTTATTCAATAATTCCATGCTAAGTAAATTCAGTATAATAAAATCTTGATAAAGAAAGAATCCAACAAGAAAAGAAAGAAAGAAGTTATACCATTTCTTTTATAGATAAATTTGCCTATGGCTTTGACTTTCATGTGGCTCACATTAAAAGGTGAAATCTTAACAAGTAGTCAACTGGTCAAAAGGAAAATCATGTTGATCCTAATAAATTTTGTACTAGTTTAGAAGGGTAATCATTTGGGGGCCCCGTTTGGATACGCGAATTTTAGAATCTTGGATTTCCTCAAAATCGTAGGTGGGAGACAAGAGAAGAAGCTGGCCAGCCGTCATTTTCATATTTCTCGCCCTCCTTTCCGTTACCAAGATAACAGGAGATCATCCCATGTTTCCAGGCTTTAGAAATCTCAGGATGTGGGAGAGATTTCTAAAACCTGGATTTCTCACTCAAAATCCAAGAAACGTTGTCAGAACAACATGTAGCAGCTTGATCATGAACCCTCTTTTACATTGTTTTCAATCTAAAACCTGGATTCTAAAATCCGCGTATCCAAATGGGCCCTAAGTGTGAGCTCTACATGGAAGAGTCCATGTAGCAATGATAAAAAGTAGCCCCTACTTTTACCCACTTTCTCTAAAAAAGTATAGCAAGTTCACAAACATTTGGCGCTTACAATTTATTAGGCTAAATCCCTTCCTAGTTTTAATCTTGTTTCCTCCTTTGATCTGTGGTATGGTTGGAGAGAAGTATGGTCGAGTGTTGACCTCTCTACCCACATTGTTCAAGCTTGGGAACCGCAAAGGATATGTTAAACTTAATTTCGATGGTTTGAGTCTTGGTAATCCGGGGCCGGCCGGCTTCGGGGGAGTGCTTAGGGATGAGGATGGAGCGGTGAGGTGGGCTTTCGCGGGCCCATTGGGTTGTACAGACTCCAATGAAGCGGAATTTCAGGCGGTGCATCAAGGATTAAATTGTTGGACGGGGAGGATTTCAATCATATTGCGGTATAAGGAGATTCCAGCAATGTGATACGGTGGCTCTCTGTAGACACCCCATTTTGACCGAACCCCAATAACTTGATTTGGAAGGAAACCCTAGTGAACCATGGTCTTAGAGTCCTAAATTCGTTTATAAGGTAGGTTAGGGGTCCCTCTAAAGTTTCGTCCGAATCCGGCACATTTGCCTAGCAGACGAGCCGGGATAGTGTACACAAGTAAAGAAGGAAAAGACTGCATGAGGGGGCTGCCATTACCAATTTTCTATCTCACTAAAAGGGAGGGGTTGAAATTATCGAGATGGGTAGTGCTAATATCACGATAGGGATGTGCTGATATTGTTTATTAATGGGAGAGAATCAGAAGGAGAGATGTGCCAATATCCATTCCCCATGTTTAAATGTGTGAAGAGGAGAAGACAAATGGGGTTGTGGTTATTAAATTGGGGGTATGATAGAATTGGCCTTTTGTTATAGAAGTCATTCGGATGGGGCAAGTAAAAGGGAGGTTTTCATTTTCAAGATTGAGGAGCTGTCCAAAAAGGGGTAGAATATGTCATTTCCCTCATCTAAAGTAAAAGGGTGACGGTTTATAAAATCAAAGGTTGTGCCCATATCATTTCCCCAAGGCAATAAAATAAGAAAGGGCGGAGGAGGAGGTGCAACTACCGAGTGATGGTTGTGCTAATATCATTGCCCTATTGAAAAGAAGTAGATAGGGGAGTGAATCATCAGGCTAGGGGTGTGCCCATACTAGTGCTCATGTGTATATATACAAAAGAGAAAAAAGACTAATTGGATGGGTGTAGTTATCAAAGCTTTGGGGGTACTAAAATCAGCACACCCTCTTACTTTTATAAAAGGGCCATTCGGTTAGGGCATTGGAAGAGGGAGCTCTCATTTGGGCAAGAATTGCAGGGAGAGAGAGGGAAGGTTTTCTTCTCCTCCGGCAACGGTGCCGGAGCTCCGATCGCATAGCACCACCTCCACCATCAGCCACCACCCCATCTGTAACCCTCAAACCCTATCCCTTGTTTTTGCCCCCTTTCCACCTCCGGCAAACCCATTGATTCCGGCAAGCTTGCCGGAATCCGATCAAACCCAATCATCTTCTCCACATTTTCGCCTCCAACCTCCAGCAGATCCATCCCACCACCGATTTTAAGAGGAAGAAGGAGATTTGGATCTGAGATTTTGAGAGAAAATCTCAGATCCAAATCTGAGATTTTCAGAAATTAAGGAGGTTTTTCTTCATTTTTTTTCTTTTTTTGTGGGGGAAGAGCAGAGAGAGCATCGGAGAGAAGGGAGAGATCCGCAAGAGAGAGTAGAAGAAGGAGGATTTGCAGCCGCCGTCCATCATCCCCACCTCCGGTCACTTCTCCTCCTGCCGCCTGGTAATTTTGTCTTTTCGTCTGTGCTCAAAGCATGCTCCAATTTTTCGGAATTGGGCCTCGGCCGGGCGGTCCATGCGGAGCTTTTAAAGTCTAGAGATGTTACTGTTCCTGATAAGGTAGTGAACAATGCTCTTCTTAGATTGTATGCTGAATGTGGGGAGTGTTTGGATGATGCCCGCCAACTGTTTGATGATATGCCTCATAGAAATATTTTCTCTTGGAATACTCTACTTGTTGGGTTTGTCCGTTGAGATCGAGTTGGGGAGTGTCTGGATGTGTTTAGGAAGATGCAGAGTGAGGGTTTGAGTTTCAGTTGGGTTACTCTCACTATGGTTCTTCCTGCGTGTGCACTACTAACAGCCATTAGAAGTGGCAAAGAGATACATACTCAGATTGTTAGGGCAAGATTGGGACCTGATGTGCTGGTGCTAAATTCACTTATGGACATGTATGCCAAGTGTGGGGCTGTGGAATATAGTCGGAAACTGTTCGATGAAATGCTCGATAGGGATTTGATGTCGTGGAATATCATGCTCATGGGCTATGCGATTAATGGCTGTGCGAGTGAAGCTTTAAAGTTATTCAATGAGATGATTGACAAAGGGGGCTTTAGGCCAGATGGGGTCACCTTCATTGTCTTGCTTTCAAGTTGCAGCCATGCTGGGCTCGTAGAAGAGGGGCAGAGATTGTTTGAGCAAATGGAGAGGGATTTCGGTGTTTCACCGATGGTAGATCATTATGCGTGCTTGGTTGATCTGTTGGGCCGAGCAAGACTGATCGAGGAGGCACTAAATGTGATAGCAAACATGCCCAAGAGCCCAAGTGGTAGCATATGGGGGTCTTTGCTCAATTCGTACAGACTCTACAAAAACGTTGAGCTGGGAAAGACAGTGGCAAACCGGTTGTTTGATCTGGAGCCAAACAATGCTGGAAATTACATTATGCTATCGAACATGTATGCGGCAGCTGGTAGGTGGGAGGGTGTCAAGGAGGTGAGAGATATGATGAAAAAAAGAGGATTAAGAAAAGAGGTGGGATGTAGTTGGATTCAGATTGATAATAGAATTCATACTTTTGTGGCGGGAGGAAGTGCAGGGTTCCATCGTTCGGCAGAGTACAAAAGAGTTTGGAAGGAGGTCATGGAGGCGGCTGGTTATGTCCCCGACTAGCGTTGTGCTCCACGACGTACGTGAGGAAATGAAGGTAATGTGGGTGTGCGAGCACAGTGAGAGGCTTGCTGTCGTGTTTGGGCTCATCCATACTGGCATTGGCATGCCCATTCGGATCACTAAAAACCTTCGAGTCTGTTCGGACTGCCATTCTGCGATGAAGATTATTTCAAGGGTTGCAAAGAGGGTCATCGTCTTGAGGGACACAAATCGGTTCCACCATTTTGAGGATGGGGCATGCTTCTGCAAGGATTATTGGTGAATGCCATCCCAAACTCAAGGTAGATGCACTTGATATTTACACAACATCATGTCTGTTGATCTGCCATAATTAGCTCAGTTGTAAGTATAAACCAACATTGCTAATGCCTTAACTTCCACTCAATATTAATTAGTAAGGCTGTCTAATGTGAATAGATGCATTTTATGTGGTGGTGGGCGATGAAGGCGTTAGCCCAAGCTCATCCTTAGGGGACTTGCTCAGTCCAAGTAGAGCTCCCCTCCTTTGTATAGTAGACTTTACTAGTCTCTTAGATACCGATAGAAATTAGACCCCTACTAGGAGACATGCTATGTCTCATTAGGCCATGCTCCTTTGGAGTCAAGCCTCATTTGGAGCCTACCCTCAGGGAGGTTGCCTTGATTTTGACAAATAGTGTACCCCTAGGAGGCATGCCTTGCCTCATTTGTGGAGCCCCTATTTGGAGACAAGCCTTGTCTCATTTGAGGGTTTCCATTTTTAGAAGGCTTAACTAGCCTTATATTAGAGCAGCTCCTTTTTAGAGAGTCTTTGACTCATTCCTCCTTTAAGTTGTAGTATTAGAGAGCCTTTGGCTCATTGATCTTCTTTAGTGATTTTTTGTTAGAGAGTCGTTGACTCACTCGTCCTTTAGAAAGTGTTATTAGAAAGTCTTTGGCTCAGTTGTTTTAGTTGGTATTATTAGAGAGTCTTTGACTCATTCGTGTTTGACTCATTCGTCTTTGACTCATTCGTCTTTGACGCTTTCGTCTCTTAGTTGGTATTATTAGAGAGTCTTTGACTCATTCGTCTTTGACGCTTTCGTCTCTTTAGCGATATTATCGGAGAGTCTTCGACTCTTTCATCTTTTCTTGGTATTATTCGAGAGCCTCTGTCTCAGTTGTATTCCCTCTTTAGTGTTATTAGTTAGGAGTTTCTCCTTTAGAGTTGTCATTGAATACTTTGATTAGAGACTAACTCAGTCTTATTGGAGCTTTGCTTGTTTGAGATCTTAGATTCATTTTCTCTGTTCTTGGGACACTTCTTTATGTGTTGTGGTTCATCTCTTTGAGACACTTGTTGTTTGTTCGGGGTTTCCCTTTTTGATTTAGGGCTTTGCCCTAGTTTGTGGTTATGCTTGCGTGTTCCCTTGAAGGGTGAAAACATTTAAGAATCCAAAAGCATTGGAATATTTTAAAATCCCCAAAAAACATCAGAAATTCGAAACTCAAAAACATTTGAAAACTTTAAAAATGTCAAAAACATTTGAAAAACTTTAAAAATGTCAAAAACATTTGAAAAATATTAAAACCCTTAAATCATTTGAAGTGTTAGGTTTTAATTAGGAGAGTTCGTTCCGAACTACGTTGGCTTGATCCTCTTCCGAGGTACGTAGCGCAGCTCGGGATCCATATCCCAAGTCCAGCCAAACTTTTGTAAATAACATTTTAAATCTTTTTGAATAAGTAAACATTTTAAAACCTTATTTTCAAAAGATCTTCCTCTAGAGTTAGGAATTTTTCCTAGATAGAGAGTTTTAGAGTTAGGTTTTTCTTTTGATAGGTTGTTTGTTTGTTTGTTTGTTGTGTGCTTGTTTCAGAGTTAGGGGTCTGTCCTAGAGTTATAGGAGCGCCTCCGTCCGGTTAGTCGGCGATCCACATCGCCGAGTGATGACTAGGGTAGGATACGCTAGTCCACCTTTTATTTTCCTTAGGAAATACAGCCTAGTTACACATAGGTTGTAGGAATCACCTGCATTAGCTTAGGGCTAATCTGCATTTAGTTAAGGGCATATAGGGTGTCCTAAAATCCACAATTCACTGGAATTTAAATAATCGTACAAGAAACTTTAATAACTGGTCCGGTCTTTTAGATCGAGTCTTGGATAAAGGGCTAGGTGCCTTAGGCATCATAGTTTAGAATAGGCGCGAAGAACTACGTTGCCTTGATTCTCGTGGAGGCGGGGATACGTAGGCTTCTTTGGATGAATACCAGACCATCCGAGGACTCGGGCTAATCATTTAGAGTCTTAGGATTTGTTGTGTAGTTATTTATGTTTTGATGTGTTTTCTTACTTTCTTATACTGATCCTATATCTTTAGTTGTAGCTTGCATGTGTTCGCACATCAGAACTTAGACACCTATTAGGCATGTCACTCATAACCTAGCTATGCTTAGGTGACAAACTTAGACACCTATTAGGCATGTCACTCATAACCTAGCTATGCTTAGGTGACACATCTTTCATTTTATTTTATATGTGTTTATTATCTTTATCCTCAGGAAATGCATGCTTAGGTAGACGATTCCTGAGGATTGTTCCCATTTCACATGATTTTTACCCAAACTTCTTTGGAGTTAATAAAAATGGCATAAGAGACCAAGTGCTTGCACTCGGACGAATTGGGGGTGCTCTCAGACCTTCCCCATTCGTAACCAGGCACGAACCCATATATATTTCTGGTTATCCATTGCACAGAGGATTTGATTTTAGGGTTCCATGGCATATCCATGGATGGCGACTCTGAGTTTATTTCAGGTATGTCTTGGTTTCGAGCCCTGGCTCCAGATCGAGACATATCTCTTTCTTTTTATATCGCCACTCGTGCTATGCAATGAGGGTGGCATCCGTTTTGAGAGTTCCTTGGTAGAGCTCTCCTTCACACGTGGATGATCCAGATGATGTAGGGACTCGTTCCCTCGCCGCCTATCTCGGATCGGGGTCCACTCCTGCATCCTTCAATTCTCATCAGAATGCTTTTCACATGTTAAAGAGAGTCAGTGCCTGAAAATCTCATCAATCTACTCGAGTTTTGCTTTCAACAAAGATCATGCGCTCCTAGTTATTCTCGGTAAGAGATAACTGGCCCATTGGTGAAATCAATCAAAGATGGTAAATTCTCCATTCCTTTTGAAGGTTTTTAATAAGGATAGAAATTGATGGTTCCGTGTTCCACGGTTTGATTTTTCTTCCATGGTTTTAGAAAGTTTTCAATAAATGAAGAAATTACTATATTCTGTGTTACACGGTTTGATCTTTTCTTCCATCATTAAAAAAAAAAAAAAAAAAAACCTTTGGTTTGCACTTGTTTTGACAAAATTTTAATACAGTTATAAAAAAAAGAGCTCTTTGAGTGATTAGTATGTACTTATTTGATTTGTACTCTTTGAGTGTTTGGTTTTTGTTTGCTGTGGCAAAATTTTAATTCAATGACAAAAACTCTTTGAGTGTTTTTAAGAAATAAAAATTACTGAACTTGTGTAACACGGTTTGGTCTTTTTGAAAGATATTAACAAAGATAGAAATTACTGAACTTGTGTAACACGGTTTGGTCTTTTTGAAAGATTTTTAAGCGGTTTGGTCATTTTGAAAGATTTTAACAAAATTGGAAATTACCGAACTTGTGTTACACGGTTTGGTCTTTTTGAAAGATTTTAACAGAGATAGAAATTACCAAACTTGTGTTACACGGTTTGGTCTTTTTGAAGGGTTTTTAACAGAGTTAGAAATTACCGAACCTGTGTTATACGGTTTGGTCTTTTTAAAAGATTTTTAGCAAAGATAGAAAATTACCGAACCTGTGTTACACGGTTTGGTCTTTTTGAAAGATTTTAATCGGGATAAATTACCGAACTTGTGTAAACACGGTTTGGTCTTTTTGAAACATTTTCAACAGAAAGGAAAATTATCAAACCTGCGTTACGCGGTTCGGTCTTTTTGAAAGATTTTTAATGGAGGAATTCACTGAACCTGTGTTACACGGTTTGGAATTTTCTTCGATCATTTTGAGGGTTGCAATAAGGAAAATATTTCCGATCCAGCGTTACGCAGATTGGTCTTTCCTTCCTTCGCCCGGGTATTTAGTACCCTGGTGATTAGTAGTGCAGTGTCAAGTAGTGACTTGCCTAATCATCGTTCCGCAATGTGCAGCCTCCTAACGAGTTAGGAGTCATGTGTATCTGCGAAGAGGTTTGTATGGGACTGTTTAGCAGGACAAAAGAATTTGGGTTTATGTGGAACTGTTTAGCAGAACCGCGTGATCCGGAGTGATTCGCTACCTTGAAAGAGAGGAGTCAGAATTACTCTGATAGTTAAACAGATTTATTTTCAGCAATGATCTGTATATCTATCGCTTGGCTTGAGACTTAGTCTCTCCTCGGTATTAGAAGTTTGAGTTTAGCTCAAATATTCGAGTACCCTGATGATTAGTAGTGTAATGTCAAGTAGTGACTTACCTAATCATCGTTCCGCAATGTGCAGCTTCCTAACGTGTTAGGAGTCATGTATATCTGCGAAGACGTTTGTATGGGGCTGTTTAGCAGGACATACGAATTTGGGTTTATGTGGAACTGTTTAGCAGAACCGCGTGACCTGGAGTGATTCGCTACCTTGAAAGAGAGGAGTCAGAATTACTTGGATAGTTAAACATATTTATTTTCAACAATGATCTGTATATCTATCGCCAGGCTTGAGACTTAGTCTCGCCTTGGTTTTAGATGTTTGAGTTTAGCTCAAATTTTCGAAAACCCTAATAATTGGTCAAGTTTTAGACTGATCCGTGTGATATATATATATATAAAAAAAACTCTTTGAGTGTTTGGTTTTGAATTTGTTTTGGACGAATTTCAATACAGTGATCTTTGGCTTATTTTGCAGATTTTTTTTTAAAAAAAGGGGAAAAACTCTTTGAGTGTTTGGATTTATGCTTGTCTTAGACAAGTTGCTTTGTGGTTTCTAAAAAATAAAAAAAATGAAAACTCTTTGAGTGATTGAAGTGATTAATTTGTTTGTTTGGTTGATGCTCTTGGAGCAATTGTTATGTTTACTTTGGCTTAGCCTGATAAAAAAAAAAGTGTTTGTGTTTTATAATCGTTCGTTCATCTTTGTTAACTAGTTTAGATAGTTGAGTCGTGAGCGTTAGAGAGAGGCTATCTCTTGGAGATATCTTAATTGCCGAGTTAAGAGTCGATGAGAGGCTATCTCCCTATTATTAGTAGAGTCTTACCTTCGTGAATGCCGTTCTTAGAACCAAAAATTTAAAAATTTGCTTTGCTTTCGGATCAGTCAAAATGTGTCGTCTGTTCAGCTTTGCCATTCGCGTGACAAGCACGCTCTGCCAAAGAGGGGCATCTGTAGACACCCCATTTTGACCGGACCCAAGTTCGCGGTGTTTGTGAGAAGCCCTATTCAACTAATGAGTTAGGATCCCAAATTCTACCCTAAGATAGGTTAGGGTCCCACCGGATTCCCCTTAAAATTTCATCAAAATTTGAGCTAGTTTGGGTAGTGAACAATGCCGTGATAGAAGTGCAGTTCAAATCTAAAAAGGGGAGTGAATCATCTTAAAGGTGGCTGTCCATGGGAAAAAAGGAGGCAAATATATCATTTTTTGTAGGAAAATGCGATTCATTTTCGGGAGGCACAAGCAGAGAGGAGGGGAGAGATCCCATGAGCAGAGAAAAATCACAGAGGGCAACAGAGAGAGATTCGAGAGCTAAGGTAAGAGGATTTGCAGAGAAGAGAGGAGGAGATCCTCTTCTCCCATCGATCTCCGGTCACCACTACCGCCTTACTCCTCTCACCACCACTACCATCCCAGCCGCCGTACCCCATTAAACCCATTTTCCAAGCTATTAAACCCATTTGCCAAGCTATTAAACCCATTTTCCAATCTATTAAACCCATTTCCGAGCTACAACCAGTTCAAAAACCCACATCACCTTCCTCATTTCCCACTACCATTAAAACCCTTATTCAACCCCATTTCCTCCTCCATTTCCAGCTCCAAACCCTCCTCCAACGAGCCTCCATCTCCGATCCTATCCCCTTTCCACTATTGCTACCTTCTTCTCCCTTTCACACAAGATCTTAGATCCTTTTTCATCCAAAACCCCATCAGATCCGACCGAATCTCATCCCTACCCTAAAAACCCATTTTTATCTCTGCAGCTCCTGCCGATCGCTTTTTCATCTGATCACCTCTCACCAGTCTTTTGCTCTGTTTGGACTTAATTGCTCTCTGAGATTTCATGGATTTCTTTAAAGCTTTTGCTATTTTATAAGGAGAAGAGGAATTGCAGAGATAAAGAGTAAGAGGAGGGATCTGAGATATAAAAAAAGAGAAAATTGAGAGATGAGAGATAGTGAGATTAAGGGAAGAGTTCTTGATTTTGGGGGAAAAGAAGATCATAGATAAGGCATCGCATTCTTCCTTTCTCTGGTCACCCCGACGGGGATCTGGCTGCAACACTTTCGCCACCTTCATGCGACTCAGGATATTTTCTGCGGCTTTAACCTCGTGCCTCATCTGGCATTTCGGATGATCCTAATATAGGTAACTCTATTTCTCTTCCCTTTAAATCATGATTAATGAGTGGATATTGCTGGCTGAAAATAGTGAGGTCTATTATGTTGGTTGTGAGCTGATGCAAATGTTTGATTCATTATCCCCCTTTTGGTTCAACCAAGAGGATTTGGGAATTTGGGAATGATTGTAAGCTTGTTAGAATGAAAAGAGATGGGAATAGTTTTGCTGATCTTGTTGGCTTCATTAATCTTTTTCACTAATATAGAATACCTTGGAATTCTCTTTATGCCTATGCTATGAGGCTCACTGCAATGTTCTACTGATCTGAACCCATATACACTCATTCCTTTCAACCCTATTTTGTTTTCAACATATTTTCTTGTGTAGGTTCAGATTTCAGTTTCTATACTAGATTTTCATGTTTTCATTTCATGGTATATGGCTCCCAATTCAAGCATGGCTATTGGTTTTGTGGTTGTATGTCGAAATTTCCATGATACCTTGGGTATCTATCAAATGTTTTGTGAACAGAGGCTTGAATACATGGGGTAAAATATAGGCCACTAGAGCACTTGATGAGAGTTGGGCATGATGATTTTTGCTTGCCTGTTGAGTGATAGAAGGTCAAGTAATACTATTTGTTGCAGCCATCTAATCTCTTTTGGTTTTCTTCCTTAGTGCTGATTGAGCTTGAAAGTGATGGAGGTCTTAGAATGTTCATTGCAAATTTAGGGCCCTATTAGTGTTACATTGGATTCTAAAATTGAGAGTTCGTTACTCTGTTCCCGTCAGGAATGTTCAAGTGCCATCCGAATGTATGTGATGAGGATATACATTGTAGATACGGGTATGTGTGTCTTGGGGTAGAGGAGAGTTGCTAGATGTTTTAAGCAAGAATATTCATTTCGTACTTATCTCTCTAGTTATAATCCAAGGCCTTTTCAATAACAGTCTAGTATCATCCCTCTAACATTTGTAGCTTGTTAAAAGACTTGAGCTTCGGGAGTCCTGAGCCTTATGTTTCTTTTAGATTATTATCTTTTTAGAGTTTGGACGAGAGGACTGATTGTTATCATTATTGGTTTTCATTTTTCAATCAATTCAAGTAAAAATCTGTTGGCTATGGTGTTCATAGCAGCCCATCCTTAGGGGACTCGCTCAGTCCAAATAGAGCTCCCCTCCTTTGTATAGTAGACTTCTCTAGTCTTTTAGAAACCTTTAAGTGGTAGTTTCTTTCCCTCATTTAGGAGACCATTGTGGTATTATTAGCGAGTTCCGTGCTAGGAGACATGCTTTGTCTCATTAAGGTGTTTCTCCCTCGGAGACAAGCCTTGTTATTTTGGACCTGCCCTTAGGGAGTTCGCTTTAGTTTGGTAGAGAGTATACCCATAGGAGGCATGCCTTGCCTCATTTATAGAGCCCCTATTTGGAGACAAATCTTGTCTCATTTAGAGGGTTTTCTTTTTTAGAAGGCTTACCCAGTCTTATATTAGAACAGCTCATTTTAGAGAGTCTTTGACTTATTTCCTCCTTTAAGTTGTAGTATTAGAGAGCCTTTGGCTCATTTATCCTTTTAAGGATTTTATTAGGGAGTCTTTGACTCATTCGTCATTTGCTAGCAGTATTAGAGAGTCTTTGACTCATTCTTTAGTATTTTAAGTAGGAGTTTCTCTTTAGTTTTGGTGTCTTTTCCCGTTGATTAGAGACTAACTTAGTCTTATTAGAGCTTTGCTTGTTTGAGATCTTAGATTCGTTTTCTCTGTTCTTGGGCCGCTTCTCTGCGTGTTGTGGTTCGTCTCTTTGAGACGCTTGTTGTTTGTTCGGGGTTTCCCCTTTTGATTTAGGGTTTCGCCCTAGTTTGTGGTTATGCTTGCGTGTTCCCTTGAAGGGTGAAAACATTTAAGAATCCAAAAGCATTGGAATATTTTTAAAATCCAAAAACATCAGAAATTCGAAACTCAAAAACATTTGAAAACTTTAAAAATGTCAAAAACATTTGAAAAACATTAAAAACCGTAAACTTTTTGATTGATAGGTTTTAATTAGGAGAGTTCGATTTTCGAACTACGTTGGCTTGATCCTCTTTCACGAGGTACGTAGTGCAGCTTGTGATCCAAATCCCAAGTCCAGCCAAACTTTTTTTGTAAATAATATTTTAAACCTTCTTCGAAAACCTTTAAAATCCTGTTTTCAAAAGATCTTCCTCTAGAGTTAGGAGTTTCTCCTAAATAGAGAGTTTTAGAGTTAGGATTTTTCTTTTGATAGGTTGTTTGATTGTTTGTTTGTTGTGTGCTTGTTTTAGAGTTAGGGGTCTAACCTAGAGTTATAGGAGCGCCTCCGTCCGATCAGTTGGCGATCCACATCGCCGAGTGATGGCTAGAGTAGGATACGCTAGTCCACCTTTGGTTTTCCTTAGGAAATACAGCCTAGTTACACATAGGTTGTAGGAACCACCTGCATTAGCTTAGGGCAAATCGGCATTTAGTTAGGGCATATAGGGTGTCCTAAAATTCATAATTCACTGGAATTTAAATAATCGTACAATAAACTTTAATAATTGGTCCGGTCTTTTAGATCGAGTTTAGGATAGAGGGCTAGGTGTCTTAGGCATCATAGCTTAGAATAGGCGCGAAGAACTATGTTGCCTTGATTCTCGTGGAGGCGGGGATACGTAGGCTTCTTTGGATGAATACCAGACCATCTGAAGACTCGGGCTAATAATTTAGAGTCTTAGGATTTGTTGTATAGTTATTGTATGATTTGATATGTTTTCTTACTTTTTTGTACTGATCTTATACCTTTAGCTATAGCTTGCATGTGTTTGCACATCAGAACTTAGACACCCATTAGGCATGTCACTCATAACCTAACTATGCTTAGGTGACACATCTTTCATTTTATTTTATGTGTGCTTATTATCTTTATCCTCAGGAAATGCATGCTTAGGTAGACGACTCCTGAGGATTGTTCCCATTTCACATGATTTTTATTCAAACTTCTTTGGAGTTACTAAAAATGGCATAAGAGACAAAGTGCTTGCATTCGGACGAATTGGGGGGTGCTCTCAGACCTTCCCCATTCGTAACCAGGCACGAACCCATATATATTTCTGGTTATCCATTGCACAGAGGATTTGATTTTAGGGTTCCATGGCATATCCATGGATGGCGACTCTGAGTTTATTTCAGGTATGTCTTGGTTTCGAGCCTTTGCTCCGGATCGAGACATATCTCTTTTTTTTTTATATCGCCACTCGTGCTATGCTATGAGGGTGGCATCCGTTTTGAGAGTTCCTTGGCAGAGCTCTCCTTCATACGTGGATGATCCAGAGGGTGTTAGGGACCAGTTCCCTCACCTCTCCCGGATCGGGGTCCACACTCTCGGGTTCTCAAGTGCACCCTTGGCAGTTTGCGGACTTTTTCAATGAGATAAAAGACATTGTCGGCGACGCTAGAATTTCATATCGTCATGTCAGACGATCGGCTAATGGGGCGGCAGACCAATAAGCTAGGATGGGTGTTCACTTGGAATCATTGGAGCAATATGATTTCCTTCTTGATTCTTTGTGATGTTTTTTGTCTGTATCATTGCTCATGTACATTCCTTGTTTTTTTTTTCCTGGCCATGTCGGTCCTATTAATGAAATTATTGACCATTTAAAAAAAAAAAAAAAAGAGCATCTACATATGAAAGTTTATATGGTGTCTGGTCATATTTTCCCCAACAAATAAGGAGGAATAAGTACAGGGCTGTTGGTCCCCACCTTTCATAGGCCATGCCCCAAAAAACTTCCCGATTAGATAGTCCTAAATAATTAGTGTAGAATGGGTGGCTTGGAAAGTTAAAAAAACAAAGATATAAAATCATTACAAATCCAAAGGTTTGGGTTTCATTCAAAAAAATCAAAAGGTGTGGGTTGCCTACTTCGTTATAGAGCATAGCAAATGAATAGTTTGGATCATCAAACCATTGGACCCCACTTTCACTAGAGAGCACTATAGTATGTTTTCTCTCTCTGTCTCACGAGAAATTGGAAAAAACAAAGGCCTTGAAATCTTTTCCCTTAAAAAAAGCCCCTTACAGTGTAGTTGTAATGCGTGGATATGATTAGAACCGTTGATCTGATTGGGTGCCACCCAGTGCAATGAATTCCCTTTTAATCTTTCAAAGTTTTTAAACGCTATGATTTTTTTATATTTCGGAGCCATGACTCTCCTAGGGTTCCCTTTTTTACACTAGAAGGGGTGTGGCCCAAGGATGAAAAGGGGGTGAATATATCACTTCCCATTTGGACTATATAAACTATCATTTGTTATTCTTGTAGATAGGTCATGCTTCAAAAATCTTCTCCATAGGATGATCTTAACACTTTGATTTTTGGAATTTCTTTTAGGGAGATGATTTTTTCACTCCCCTCTCTAGGATTTTGCGCTAACGTGATTGACATTAAAATGCGTTAAAGTCCCCCAGAATTCACATTAAAAGGGGGCGCATAATCCTAGGGGGGTGAAAAAATCATCTCCCCTTTTATATATACCATCATCTTAAGGCTATTGATATTTGCACTACAGTGTTTTGATAATTGCACTGAACTCAGCTTGTCTTTCCTTATTTAATAGGCTTCTAAGTGCCCTTATTAAAACATGGTAGTGCCAATATCAACGTTTAAATAATAAAAGACGAGTTTGTGCAATTATTAAAACATGGTAGTGCCAATATCAATGGCCTATTCTAAACTTCTTGAACCGGCAATTGTATTGAAAGGTTAGGATGATCCAAAGAGGAATGCCCCATTTTACCTTTTTTGCCTGTATAATTCTTGTATCATATAAAATGTGGAGGTTGTTTCACCTCAAAGTGCGTAATTAAGGGAGAAAGGCTTAATTCTGGGACACACAAGAGTTGTGACTCGTGAAAGGGAACATATATAAAAGGTGCATATGAGGGTTGAAGGATGGAAAGGAAAGCTGTTTTTGGGAGGTAAGCTCGCCTTACTTAACCATCTCATGTCCTCTACTCCGATATGTACTATCCTCAAAACAATTGAATGCAAATTTGTGAATTTTTGGTTGGGTGCCACTGATCAAGGTAGAAAGCACCACTGGTGGCTTGGTAAAACCAAGGATTAAGGAGGCCTTGGAGATTGCTTTCTGGACTTATAAGTGGTTTGGTAATGACCTCATTATTAACTATGCCCATAATTTTCATGAGTTAAGTATGAAGCTCCGAGTCAAAGTGGTGATTAAAGAAAAATGATGAATGAAACCTTGGAGAGGTGGAGAATGATATTCCACCTAATATTAGCAGTACCATTTGAGAATTGAAGGTTAGAATCTCAGATAAAGATGGTGAGCTTTTTTGTACCCCCAACAACTATGGGGTTTTCTCTTCCAAATCGACCCAGAATATTGTAAGAGAAAAGGTGCCAGAATAAAAGATGGCCGCATTACAATTGGAAAGACCTTCCATTTGAATGTTAAAAATTTACGAACGATATTCTAGTTGATAGTATAGACTGAAAGACATCCATATCCCCATTTCATCCATGTGTGACTGTTGTTGAACGTGCGGAGAAGAGACTATGGATCATGTGTTTGTTGATAGTGAAGTGGCAGCTATTGTGTGGGGGCATTTTGCTTTTCTTTATAGAGGTTCCATTGATAAGTATGCTTAAAGTGAAATGGATAAAACCTAAAAGAGATGAGTTCAAGCTAAATACGGATTGGGCGTCCAAGGGCAACTCTAGCACAATAGGTGGTGGAGTTATGAGAGATCACATGGAGGAGATGATTTTTGCTTTTTCTTACTACTATAACTACTAACTTTGTAGGCAGAAGCTAAAAACATGATTGATGGTCTTAGGTACTGTTAAGCAGTTAGTGTGGCAAACATATGGGTTGAAGCTGATAGCAAAGTGTTGATTGATGTGCTGAAAGACAATAAAGACCCCCCTTGGTCCATCAAATTCACATTCTCATCCTTGAGTTGAAGCCGAAGATGTCTTATTAATATAGAGAGGCCAATCAAGTTGCCTAACTTTTGGCCAACTATGCCTATGATATGAGATCGAATAATACATTTAGGCACCAGAGGATCTTCCTCTCAAAGCTAGGAGTGCTTTAAGATGTGATGTATTGGGTATTCCAAATATTCGATATAAGTAATTCCAATGTAGCTATGGGTTTTGAGGTAAGGCTTTTACCTTTTCAATAAAAGTTCAGGTTCTTGCCCAGGTCCCTAGAAAAATTTCGGGTTAAAAAACAGAAAAGAAAGGGAATATGAAACTTCTTGTTGTATGTAACATTTTGTTTTAGAGCGAACGGGCAAAATTGCTGGAACATAACTGTTTGGAGCGACTCTGCTTCGCTTCAAGAATTCAGCAGTTTTAGCCATTATTTGGCAAATACTGTTCTTCATTTTTATTCCTCGCGAAAAAAAGAAGAAGGCAAAGGTGGTGCCGAGAATGATTAAAGAACACTATTTCAGTTGTTGATTTATGAGTCATTAGGACTCTTTGGATGCCGCCTTATTCGCAAATAAGACCAATCTTAGTCATTAGGACTCTTTGAAACCCATTTACTATATTATTCCTAAAGATCTTTTTACAATTATTTACAAATAATCAGCCAAACACAGAATCAGGACCATGTGGGTCGTCTCTTTGTAAGCAAAAAACATTAGTTTTTGTAACCTTGACCATTCAAATTTGTGCTTTTCTTTGAAAATTAATCTGTCAGAGGAAGAGAAATCACCATTTCTGCCTATTCATTTTGAATTTTATGAATTAATTTTGGAAAATAATAAGATCATGGTTAATTTAGAGAGATATCATTATAAATATAAGTGAAAAATTGAATTGGGTTGGTTCCAGCTATCCCATAATTTTCGTATGTGTGTGAATAAAGTAGGAAATCTTAGAAATATTTTTACTTTCCAAACTTATCGATAAAATTCCAATAATCCAAAGAGGGCTAAGGGGAGCTTATTGTGTGGTCTGCGTATGCAGTGACGTCAAAAGAAAAAATGAATAGAGAAGACCTCACTTGCATTATTGCACATGCAATGACGTCAAGCACTCTGACTTGAACAATAAGTTGGTGTAACCGTGTAACATTGCCCTCTAATTTAAGATGGTAAATTATATGTTCACCCCCTTTTCTTCCCTAGCCACCCCCTTTTAGTGTAAAAAGAGCATTCATAAATATACTAGTTGGTAGGGGTGTAAATGGATATTCGAAAATTCGATTACCGTCCTGTGGGACACGATCCCGCGAGAGGGGTGGGGCGCGAGCCGCCATGCACTCTCTCTCTTGGTCTCTCGTACCCACGCGATTGGCGTGTGTATTTTAATATTGATTTGAATTCATCTTTCATGTGAACTTGGGATCACTAAGGCAATCCGAATTCCACACGAAAGAGATTGACAGAGTCGCCACCTAGATGTGGGATCTAGGACCCGTAATTAACCAGAAATCTAGACTCGCTACCTGGTTACGAGAATGGAAGGTATGGGGAGTTATCCACCACATGCACCATTCCTGCCCGATAATCGGTCTTCGATTCCAAAAGCTAACTCTTTTAAATTTATTTTAAATGGCTCATTCAACTCTCTGTTAATGTGCTAACTACGGGACATGCATCCTATGATCTAATTTCAATGTGAATCCTAAATGTGTATCTTGATTTCTTTATTTGTCTGGATTCAATCTAAGTGACAGTTCTCCTAAAATTCTAATTTCATGGAAAATCCTAAGTGATTTGATTAAGCATTTACAAGAAAATTAATATACAAAACACCACAATTTGTTGTGGTGCCGACTCGCGGGTGGTATGCCATCAGACATCCAAGCTGCCTACGTACCCAAGCCTCACTGGGATCAGAGTCGACGTAGTTCGGTGCACCTAAGCTAAGCTACTTATGCCTAACTCAACTAGGACACCGACTTAGACGGATTTGACTGTTTCAACAGTTTTAAAAGTAGTTATTTAATTCAAGTTGAGGATTTTATTATCTTAGGATTTCATCTAAGATGCTGTATGATTCTTACCTAAATGCAAGTTGTTCCTTAGACTAATGCAGGTTTGCCTACATTCTAGTTTACTAGGCTTGTCTTAAGGAAAGATTGGGTGACTAGTGTAACTAGACCTATGGTACGATTGCTATTCATAGCAAGCGTCCGTGATGAGGCTGGACTCCTAACTCTAGGACTCCCTAAAACTTAGGACACGACACAACACTAGTGTTCCTAAATTGGGCTCTAATGGTTCTTAGATTGGAAACCATAATCCAATGGTTCCGGAAGACTCGAGACAAATCAATTCAAATTCTTGAAGTTAATTAATTTCAGATTTCATGGATTTTCGATTTATGGACACTTGAGGATTACCAATGGTTCTAGGGTTCACCAATTTCAGCCCAGAATAGCATCCAAGGAAGGGAATCGTGCGTTCTTTCCTTGCGCAATTTAATACTTAGGTTATAACATCTTATTGCCTGGCATATCTCAGGATTTCCGTGGACAGTAACCTCGGAGCCAACAACATGCTATAGCTTAAGTATTCAAATTGTCAAAGATCGGTTGCAATTGGGATACGATTATGGATGCACTGACCATTTTTCCAGGGAATTCTAATGATCCTAAGATTTCTGTTTCAATGGATTAAGGAGTTAATGTGTGACAGAGATTTAAGGTTCTTTAGAAATATTCAGATGATTTTCAATTAATTTCGGATTTTCAATGAATTTTATCAATTTTAAACATATGAGTGATTTTACAAGTGAAATTGTAGCAAACGAATTCGAAATGAGTTGAAATTTCTACAGCAGCAAGATACGATGAAATGTAGCTTACGGAAAGAGTTTTACAGATTTTTACATTAAGCTCATATTTAATTTCGATTTAACAATTGATTGACCAGATTGCACAAATAACACAGAAACCACTAGAAATATGAATCTAAATTCAATGAAATTTCTACATTAATAAGATATAAGTAAAAATAACATACTGAGAAATTTTCATGAATTTTGGAAACCATTTACTATCAGTTTCAGATTTTTTAATTTTCAGACCAGATTATGAATTAACCCTACATCCCATATGAAAACAGATCCAAATCACTTGAAATTTTTACAGTAACTAGAAATGTGAGATTGAAGACTACTGTAAAAATTTTAAGAATTTTAGTTGTGATCTGATGTCAATAACAATTCCTCCAAAAGCTGGTAAATTTCAAAGAAAGCATAAAATAATATACCAAACAAATTCTCAAAATTCTCAAAATTTCATGGTAGAATGTACTGGTATCATATTAGTTTCCCACGAAATTTCATTAATTTTGGAATTCATTTAGTATATATTTTATTTTCGAAACACTCATGGAGATCATGATTTTGAGCATACATATTTAATTTTCAACTAAATCCAATTAAATACTAAAAATCATGCAAATATACCAAATAATTCTAGAAAAATCTAAAAATTAAGTACCTACCTGTGATCGAAATCCTCGCCGAATCCGAGAGCCGAAAAATTCGAAAATCGCACCGCCGCTTGATCCGCTTCCGCTTTCTTTCTCTTTTTCTTTGTTTTATTTTCTTTTATATATTTTTTTTATATGGAACAAGGGAGAGAGATGGGGAGAAACAAATAAGGAGAGAAAGTAGATAATGATAGTGTGAGAGTGAGAGAGTGAGAGATATTGAGGGAGAGAAAGAGAAAACTATCCAAAAACAATGTGTTGTTTTTTTTTTTTCTTCCTCTCATCACCTCTCTTTATATAGTGAAAAACTTAGTGGAGAGGTGGAAATAAACAATGAGAATGGTGGGTGTGGTGGAGAATAATGGAAATAAACAATGAGAATGGTGGGTGTGGTGGAGAATAATGGAATATATAATGGTAATGGTGGGAATTGTGGTGGGGAATAATGGAATATATAATGTGAATGGTGGGTGTGGTGGAGAATAATGGAAATAAACAATGGTAATTGTGGGAATGGTGGTGGGAATAATGGAATATATAATGGTAATGGTGGGAATGGTGGTGGGAATAATGGAATATATAATGGTAATGGTGGGAATGGTGGTGGGGATAATGGAATATATAATGGTAATGGTGGGAATGGTGGTGGGAATAATGGAATATATAATGGTAATGGTGGGAATGGTGGTGGGGATAATGGAATATATAATGGTAATGGTGGGAATGGTGGTGGGGATAATGGAATATATAATGGTAATGGAGATAATGGTGTTATTTTAAAGGGAAAAATGAAGTTAGTGGAAATGGTAGAGAAAGTTAAGTCATGCTAATGGTGAGTCCCACATCAGCGGGTTCCGCACAAGCGGGTCCCACATCAGCGGGCCCTACACAAGCGGGTCCCACATCAGCGGGTCCCACACAAACGGGTCCCACATCAGCGGGTCCCACACAAACGGGTCCCACATCAGCGGGTCCCACACAAACGGGTACAAATTCTCCCTAGTTTAGATTTTTCTGAATAATCCTTCTCAACATTTAGCGGGAAAATGCGAAACACGACGGAAATGACCAAAAATATTTAGAAATGTAACAAACGGATGCGGGAAAGAAAGACATTGGAAAACCGACGGAAAACAAACCCTAATTTCTTTATCGATTAAGGTAGAGCAAAATGGGGTGTCTACAGATGCCCCTCTTTGGTAGAGATGACGTAGTCATCGAATACCAAAGTCAAAATGACAGAGCCATTTTGCGTAGCTTTAATCGACAAAAGACTCTACACAAAACGGAGCCTAGACGCAAACATTTACTACCTAATGCAAGACCCTAAATGAAATCCTAGAATTAGAACATAATAAGAAATCCTGATGCGGTGCCGTTCACAAACGGGCAACGAGAGAATGAGATACCAGTTTCGAATGGATTCCGAAGAGAAAGAACAAAGATCGTTCTCAAGCGGTTTTTAAAAGAAAATGAGACATCTTTCACAAGCGGGCTCAAGGAGGATAAGAGACCATTCACAAATGGACTCAGAAAATGAGGTACCGTTTACAAACGGGCTCAAAGAGAACACGGGACCATTCACAAATGGACTCGAGAAACGAGGCACCGTTCACAAACGGGCTCAAGGAGAACATGAGACCATTCACAAATGGACTCAGAAAATGAGGTACCGTTCACAAACGGGCTTAAGGAGAGGACGAGATCATTCACAAATGGACTCGAGAAACGAGGCACTGTTCACAAACGTGCTCAAGGAGAACATGAGACCATTTACAAATAGACTCAGAAAATGAGGTACCGTTCACAAACGGGCTCAAAGAGAAGACGAGACCATTCACAAATGGACTCGAGAAACGAGGCACCGTTCACAAACGGGTTTAAGGAGAAGACGAGACCATTCACAAATGGACTCGAGAAACGAGGCACCGTTCACAAACGGGCTCAAGGAGAATAAGAGACCATTCATAAATGGACTCGAGAAATGAGGCACCGTTCACAAACGGGCTCAAAGAAACAAGATAGCTTCAACAACGAAGAATTTAGAGATTTTTCATAAACTTGAATTTGACGTAGGATTGGATTTGATGAATTTTTGATTTTTCAGAAATAAGGCACCGTCCACAAACGGGCTCAAGGAGGACATGAGATCATTCACAAATGGACTCAGAAAAATGAGACACCGTTCACAAACGGGTTCAAGGAGAAGACGGGACCATTCACAAATGGACTCGAGAAACGAGGCACCGTTCACAAACAGGCTCAAAGAAACAAGATAGCTTTGATTGATGAATTCAACAACGAAGAATTTACAGATTTTTCATGAACTTGAATTTGACATAGGATTGGATTTGATGAATTACGGAATTCCAAGGAAATGAGGTATCATATTTGTATGATGCTCAAAGAGAACATTTTTGAATGGACTCAGAAGGGAATGGAATACCGTATTTTTATGGAGTTCCAAGGAAATGAGGTATCATATTTGTATGATGCTCAAAGAGAATAAGAGAACATTTTTGAATGGACTCAGAAGATAATGGAATACCGTATTTTTACGGAGTTCCAAGGAAATGAGGTATCCTATTTGTATGATGCTCAAAGAGAATAAGAGAACATTTTTGAATGGACTCAGAAGAGAATGGAATACCGTAATTTTACGGAGTTCCAAGGAAATGAGGTATCATATTTGTATGATGCTCAAAGAATAAGAGAACATTTTGGAATGAACTCAGAATGAAATACCGTATTTTTACGGTTCTCGAGGAAAGGAGATATCACATTTGTATGATGCTCAAAGAGAATAAGAGGACATTTTTGAATGGACTCAGAATGAATGAAATAACGTATTTATACGGATTTCAAACAAATGAGACACCATATTTATATGATGCTCAAAGTTAACTCAAGGACAATGGACTATCGTATTTATACGAATTCCAAGAAATGAGACATCACATTTATATGATGCTTAAAGAGAAGAGACCATTTTCAAATGAATTCAGAGATAATTTGAGCTTTGACATAGATTATCAGAGAAAAGGAACTGAAATCTCTAATTAACAACTTTGGAAGCAAATGATTCCATACCACCATGCAGCAAAGGTCTTTCAAGGCTTGAACATGAGATGCCACTTCATTAGCAACCTGCCCCAGTTTAAGGCCTTCTAACCTTCTTCTATTTATTGACCAGAGATCATTCTTGCAACGATTTTTCACCATTCATGACAGTCGCACCTTTTCCAAGTTTCTCGGAATCTGTTAATGAACCTGCCTTCAGAGTGATTGCACCCTACAACAATTCTTTAAAATAGCATTTGTAAATTTTTCTAAAAATAGAACCACAGACATTGGTAATAAAAAGACAAAATAAGAAAGATTACTCAAGTGATCTCGTGATGCTTCTGACTTATCAGTATTTTCTTTTGGGTTAGGTTAGCCTCTTTTAAAGAATGTTTCTCCACTGATAAACATCTTAACTTATTTTTTAAGACAGTGATACTTCATATATCCTTCTATCAACTTTCGGATTATTTTGAAATTAATGCCCTTAGTTTCGGGAATCATTGTTATTTTTGCCTGACCTACTGAGAGTTCAGAGGTCGATGTAATTCTTCTGGCGTGAACCCCATCTTACCACGACCAAGTATTCCTTTTTAGATTTTCAACTTGGCGGACCGTTCAACCTTAACTTTTGCCTGAATCGCCTTTTCAGGTTTTTGACTCAGCAGGCTACCCCCTTAACTTTTGCCTAAGCTGCCTTTTCAGGTTTTCAACTTAGCAGGGGAATGATCCTAAATTTTGCCTAGATCGCCTTTTCAGGTTTTCAATCTAGCGGATCTTCAAGCTCCATTCTCTTTTTTTTTTTTTTTTTTTTTTTTTTTTTTACTTGAACACCAAAAGGACTTTACAGGTGAGGTAGAGCTTTTCAAAAAATGGCTTAAGGTTTTGCAAGAGTTTCAACCGAACCTGTGAACAGGTTGCCTACGTATCCCAGTGTAGGAATCAGGTCATGCGTAGTTCAGGGGAATGCCCCTAGTACATTGGGTTTTGAAGGAAAATTTTATGTAGGCTCAAAAGGGTTTGCAAAAGGTTATATATTTTTTGATTTTGGGTTATGAATTTGGGTTTTATTCGGCCAAAAGACGGCCTTCTGGTGTTCAAGCATAGAACCTCTTGAGTTGATCAAGATTTGTTGGTTCCGGCAATATTTCTCCATTTAAATTACGGAGCTTGACGGCTTTTCCAGGTAAGATTTGGTCCACGATGTATGGCCCTGACCAATTAGGCTTGAATTTGCCTCTTGGGTCAAACACTGGTGCTCGGTTTTCTTTTAGAACAAGGTTGCCTTCTTCGAGATCTCTGATTTTAACCTTTTTATTAAAAGCCCGGGCTATTCTGCGCTGATAACCCTGCACATGGTAAAGCGCTTTTAACCTCTTTTCATCTAGCATATTCAGCTCTTTATATCTGGCGTCTGCCCATTCATTTTCTGGCAACTTGACTTCAGCCAATACTCGGAGCGAAGGTACACGAATCTCTACAGGTAGCACTGCTTCCATACCATAAACAAGAGAGTAAGGGGTTGCCCCAGTTGAAGCTCTAATTGATGTTCTGTAAGCCCACAAGGCGTACGGCAACTTATTCGACCAATCCTTATAAGTTTCTGACATCTTGCTAATGATAGTCTTGACATTTTTGTTTGCAGCTTCCACTGCTCCATTTGTCTGCGGCCGATAAGGTGAGGATTTGTGATGCTTAATCTTGAACTCTTCGCAAAGAATGATAACTTCTTTCTTGAAATGAGATCCGTTATCTGAGATAAGTTCATGGGGAATCCCATATCTGCATATGATGTTGGTTCGTATGAATTTAGCAACTGATGCGGATGTAAGCTTTGCATAAGAAGCGGCCTCAACCCACTTAGTGAAGTAGTCAATTGCAACGAGTATGTACTCGTGACCACTGGATGACTTAGGGGAAATTTTGCCAATAATGTCAATTCCCCAAACCGAAAACGGCCAAGGAGAAGTAAGAGAATGCAATTCGGTAGGTGGTACATGGATGAGATTCGCATGTATCTGACATTTATAGCATTTCTTCACAAATGTGTGACAATCTGCTTCCAATGTTGGCCAATAGTACCCCAGACGTAGGATCTTCTTTGACAACATCTTCCCATTCATATGAGGTCCACACACCCCTTCATGAACATCTGCGAGAATTTCTTCTGCCTGATCTTCAGTGACACATAAGAGTTGAATTCCGTCGAAGGACCGTCGATACAGCTCTCCTCCACAAATGACAAAGTTAGCCGCCAATCTCTGCAAAGTCCTTATCTCCTTATTCGACGCCTCATTGGGATGCCCCTGGCCCGAGATGTAGTTCTTTATGTCCGTATACCATGGTTTACCATCGGGACATCTTGCAGCTATCTCTATAGCATCAACATATGCAGGAGCCCATTGCTCTTGAACCGTGATGGGCCTCATTTTCATATTGTGAGGTATGTCAATCATAGAAGCTAACGTCGCTAAAGCATCGGCGAATCTATTCTTCAACCTTGGCAAATAACTGAAAGTGATGTGCTGGAATTGCTTAGCGAGAATATCCAAGTATTCATGATATGGCAGCAACTTTTCTTCTTTGGTTCTCCATTCTCCTTGGGTTTGGCAAATGATTAACATTGAATCTCCATATACGTCAAGATTCTCTATGCCTAAGGCCAATGCTGCCTCAAGCCCAACAATGCATGCTTCATACTCTGCCATATTGTTGGTGCAATTGAATTGTAACTTAACTGCAAGGGGAACATGCTCATTTCGGGGTGACACAAGCAATGCCCCTACTCCTTGCCCTGTTTGGTTTGCTGCTCCATCAAAATAGAGGGTCCAACCAGTTTCTGGATATTCATCTTCTACTATCATGATCTCTTCATCTGGGAACATCGTCTTGAAAGGCTGATTTTCTTCTCGGGGTGCTTCTGCCAATTGTTCAGCAATGGCTCGGCCCTTTACTGATTTTTGGGTTACATGAGTGATGTCAAATTCAGACAACAACAATAACCATCTGGCAGTCCTGCCTGTTAGGGCTGGTTTTTCAAATAGATACTTCAAAGGATCCATCCTTGACAAAAGCAAGACCTTATGTGATAAAAGGTAATGCCTGAGTCGTTGAGTAGCCCAAACCAAGGCTAAGCAGGTTTTTTCCAGGACAGTGTACTTCTGTTCATACTCCAACATTTTCTTACTAAGATAATACACAGCCTTTTCATGCTTAGTTTCTGGGTCTTGTTGCGCTAGCATACACCCCATGGTGGTTTCTGTTACTGACAAGTAAAGCAGCAATGGATGCCCCGGTATCACTGGTGCTACTATCGGTGGTTCAGACAAACTTTGCTTTATCTTTTCAAAGGCCTGCTGACATTCCTCTGTCCATTCTTTGGAAGAGTTCTTCTTTAAGAGCTTAAAGATAGGTTCACAAGTTGATGTCAGATGAGCGATGAATCGCCTTAGGAACTGTATCCTTCCTAGGAATCCCCGAATTTCCTTCTCGGTTCTAGGCGGCGGCATCTCCTGGATAGCCTTAATCTTCTGAGGATCCACCTCTATACCCCTTTGACTCACCATGAATCCTAACAACTTACCAGAGGTAACCCCGAATACACACTTGCTAGGATTCAGGCGAAGCTGGTATTTGAGTATTCTTTCAAAGAACTTCTTGAGGTTTGGGATGTGATCCCTCCTTTCCCTGGCCTTTACAATCATATCATCAACATAAACTTCGACTTCTCTATGTATCATGTCATGGAGTAAGGCTGTAGCTGCTCTTTGATATGTCGCACCAGCATTCTTAAGACCAAATGGCATTACCCGATAGCAATATGTCCCCCATTGTGTAATGAACGAGGTTTTAGCCATGTCTTCGGGTGCCATCTTAATTTGATTGTAGCCCGAGAAACCATCCATGAAGGATAGTAATTCATGCCCGGCCGTATTGTCTACCAGGATATCGATATGTGGTAGAGGGAAATCGTCTTTCGGACTTGCCTTGTTCAGATCTCTGAAATCTACACACATTCTCACCTTTCCATCTTTCTTCGGTACAGGTACTATATTTGCAAGCCATTCTGGATATTCCACCACTTGTAGGAACCCAGCATTCAACTGCTTAGTAACCTCTTCTTCTACTTTCAAGACCCACTCGGGCTTCATTCTCCTTAGCTTCTGCTTTTTAGGTTTAATTCCTGGCAACAAAGGTAGCTTGTGCTGAACAATGTCTTCGCTCAACCCGGGCATATCTTTGTAGGACCAGGCAAAAACTTCCTTATATTCCTTAAGTAGGTTTATTAATTCATCGCGCTCTTCAGAGGATAGAGTATTTCCAATTCGTATTTCCTGTATTAAATCTTCTGTTCCGATGTTTATAATTTCGATTTCATCTTTAAGAGGCTGGGCTCGGCGCTCCTCCTCTTGTTTGAGCATATGCTGTAATTCAAAGGGAGTTTCGTCGATCCCCTCTTCCTCGTCTGAGGAGGGAGTGTTATCATTATTATTAAAGTCAGAAGCAAACACAGAGACATACTGAGAATCAGATTTCATTGAATTGAAAGAAGTTACATCATTATCATTGGACTCATCCTGAACAGGCTCAGGATTCACATAGTAAATAAACTCAGAAAATGACTCGCCTGGACTAGGCACTGACACTGATTCACTCGACTTGACTAGACTTGACTTAGCAATATAATAAAGTGGAAAAACATCAGAACTCCAGTTTGAAAGATTTTCTGTTGCAGGTGCAATCTGACTCTGGGGTTCAGTAAAGGTATCATTACTCTGAATAACTGCCACCAGCACATCTTCACAATCTGTCTCTTCTTGTTCTTCAGAATAGTAATCAACATCAGGCACATTTTCTTCAAACAAAGATTCCAGCACATCTGGCTCAAGGTAGACTAACCAGTCCTCAACAGCTTTCTCAACATAATATATCGGCGGTTCTGTTTCTGGGAGAGCAAGGCCACTGAATATTTCAAAACCGGGTATCATGATCCCTGTCACTGAGTCATACCATGGTTCAGAAAACCCATAGTATGGAAAGGTCTCACCTTCTTTGATAAAATGACCATTCATTGATAAGGGATATGGAGCCATTAGGAGTACCCTTCCGGTGCGGCAGATTTCTTCTTTCAATTTCAACAATTCTTCCATGGCTTCCTCCTCCTCCTCAGTAGGTACATATCCAAGACCGAAAATTCCATGGTTTGCTTTGATTGGGCGCCAATGAGATGCCTTGCTTGGATCACGGCCCAAATTCATACCAGGGAAGTAGTTCATTTTTCTCATCATCTTGGCCACCACAGGACTGATGGCAAAAGGCAAATACAACTCCTCCCGAGAGGCATCTTCATAGGAAATAGCAGTAACATCGAATGCGAAACCATTCAAGTTGTAATCATCTGCTTTTGTAACTGGAAGAATCCGAGTTTCTCCTGTTATCTGCCCTATTTCTGGCTCTTCGTCGCCTCTGACAGTGATCAATTTTCCTTCTTTAATGAACTTCAGTTTTTGATGAAGGGTTGAGGCAACAACACCTTCCTTATGCAACCAGGGTCGTCCTAGAAGTATATTGAACGAGGCCTTGATATCAATAACTTGAAATTCCACCTCAAATTCTTGACCGCCTATAACGATCCTGGTGGTAAGGACTCCGACCACATTTCTGCGGGTATTGTCATATGCGAGGATACCAAGGGTTGATTCGGCAAAATCAGTGGGACCGAAACCCAAGGTAATGGCAGTTCTTAATGGACATACATTCAACGCGGATCCATTATCTACCAGCACAGACGGTACTTTCTTGCCTTCGCAAACAACAGTGACATGAAGAGCTCTAGCATGATTCCGACCTTGAGGAGGCAGCTCCTGGTCTGAGAAACTAATGGCCCTGGTGGCGTGTGTCAGAGCGACAACTTCAGCTAGTTGCTCTGGAGATATTTCTGAGGACACCTGTGTGGTATTCAGTTCTTTCAACACAGCCTCTCTGTGTTTCTTCGATGCTATCAACAACCCCCAAACAGATATGACAGCCTGAGTTTTCTTCAACTGCTGAACAACTTCATCATCTGGGTCCTTCACGTATTGCGGCTCCTCTCCTCGAGCCAATGCCCCTGGATTTTCGACTCTTAATTCAGCAGGTTTGAAAATTCTTCCACCCCTTGTCACATGTCTGACTTCATCCAATTCTGGCTCACCATAGGTGATAATTTGAGGGACTTGTGGCTCATAGGTGATTACCAAGGGAGGTACAGACTCCCTCAGGTATGATTCATCACAGAAGATGATTTCGGGTTCAGAAATGGGTTCTAAAGCACATATGAGGGTGAGAGGGTCAAACTCAGGATCTCCTATGGTTATGGCATTAACGGCAGCGGGAGGATTAGCATGACCAGGTAGCGGGTTTTGGGTAACATTGGGTCTTGGTTGGAATGCAATGACTTTCTCATCAATAAGTTTCTGGATTCTGAATTTCAAGGCGATGCAATTGTCTGTAAGATGACCAGGACCCCTGTGATACTCACAGTGTAGGTCGGCTCGCCAATTGGCAGGTAAAGGATTGGGGGGAGGCCGGGTGGCAGGTAGGGTTATGCGACCTGAAGCCAGACACTGCTTAAGCACCTCCGAAGATGGAATGGGAAGAGGAGTAAATTCTACCCGGGCTTGTTGCCGAGGTGCGGTCGCAGGTTGAGCATAGTCCATTACTAGAGGTTCCTGGGATTTAGAGGATTGAGCATTGGAATGGGAGATACTACTGACTTGGGCTGGTGGGGATTTTTTGAAATCTCTAGGATTTGGGTTGCTACGGTTGAATACACCTTGAGCCATAGCCTCCTCTATCTGGGTGCCAGCCACAATGAAGTGTTTGAAGTCTGGATAGTATTGCAATGACATGTGATACTGGAGCTGGGGGGAAATATTTTTCATGATTATCTGGACTTGCTCCTCCTCAGACGGGCGCTCCATCATCTGAGCTGCTATTCTCCTCCATCTTTTCACAAAAATCAGAAAGGATTCTCTCGAGTCTTGTTTTGTTCTCTCTAAATCCTTTCTGGTGATTTCTGTCCCATCATCATATTTGAACTGCCTGATGAATTGCTCGCCGATATCCTTCCATGTCCTGTAACGAGTCTTGTCCAAGACCATGAACCATCTCCTAGCAACCTTGGTTAGGGAAACTGGGAACAATTGAGCCATTTGCTCAGGAGATAAGCCTTGAGGCTGACACATGATGGTGAACATTTGTAAATGTGTGATTGGACAACCCACACCATCATATTTGTCGAAATCGGGCATTTGAAAATTAGCAGGAAGGCGGATTTCGGGAAATAGAGTAAGATCACTGGGATTGAAACTACCCTGGTCTTGAAACTGAATGTCTTGAACTTTTCTGGTAAGAGTCTCTAATTTCTCAATAACAGACTTATCAACCATGGACTGAGAAGGTCTACTACGATTCTCGCTATACTGCTCTTTTTCCAAATCTTCTTCGGTTTTATCATGGATATTGATGAACACTGGCTGGACAGGTGCTGCTGAAGTAGCTGCTTGGTGCACAGGCCCTTTATCCTTGGACAACGATTGTCCGAACTTCTCAGAAAGTTGAGCCTTGATAACTTGGTTCTCTTCCTTGAGTTCTTGAAGCTGCCGGAGAATCAAGGTAAGAGTATCGGTGATAGCAGCGAGTGGAGGACTGTCCTGGTTTTCTGCCATTGGTGAGGATGAGGACGGGAAAGAATGAGATGCTGGGGTTCTCAGAGAAGGTGGCGGGGATACAGATTTCCTCTGTAATCGAGAAGAGACCCGAACCCAAGGAGTATTAGGGTTAGCTATGGTGTCTACGGCCCTGTAATATTTGAAAGACATATTTAAAATCAGAAAGAAGTAGACACTGATGTATGCATAGACGAAGATACTGAAAGAAAAAGGTGAACTTTTATTGATAGATCATTAAAGCTTGAGTACATGGTTCGATCTTTCAAAGATAGACTGATAAGAGAAAACATGACATTAAGCACTCTTTCTAGACTTCTTCTTTGGACGACTATCTTCCTCAACTGACTCCTTGAAAGATTTGATGACTCGAACATCCCAAGCAGATGAAACGGCTTTGACAATCTTGGGCTTGAGATCCTCAGGCGGATAGAAATGACGAAGGGGAGGCACAATGGATTGCTCCCTTCCATACTGACGCTGAATCCTGGCAGGAATATAAAAGGAAGTCTTTTTGAGGCCAAGAAGGCGAACGTAGTTAGCTTCTCCAGTATTGAAGACAGCTTCTTGGATTCCAGGGATTTGCCAATAAATCTGATCTTCATGGAGAGAACTCAACCACTCAGCCCAATCGCCTTTATGATTGAAAGAAACATCATGACGCCATCCACTGAATGTGTATAACGTATGATCAAAATGCACAGGAGCTGCAATTTTTAGCTTGTGGCATAACCACACGTGAAGTAATGCAGGACATCCTGAGAAGGACCCAACAAAAGATCGAACATAAGAGCCTGGACCTGAGCTGGCACGAAGACGAGCCATCTCATCCAATCCATTGAAGGTTTCTGCAAGCATAGTAGGAATTGGATTGGCGCCACGATCCATCTGATCAACGAGGTCCAAGAGAACAGCTGACGCACAGCGAGAAGGCTGGACAGTGAGGAACCTAGCAAAGGAGCAGAATCTCAGAGCGCGACCTCGGGCTTTTTGAATATCAACAGCACCAATATGCCCAACAGGAGGGTAAATGTCAATCAGTTGTTGCATGGACACTTCCTGGTCTTTGATGAAAGAGTTCATGGATTCATCTGGATTATTCATCAAGCGAAGGAACAAAGGACGATAATCCGACACGTAAGATGGCTTCACCAGAGGGCCATCTACAGGATATTCCAATAAGGCACACCATTCTTCAAAGGTGGGACACATTTCTTGGTTGCCAAAACGGAAGACATGATGATCGGGATCCCAACACTCTGATGCAGCATAGAGTAATCCCCAATCGAGCTTGATGGTGGCCACGTAACCGAAGAGATTTTTCTCTTGCTCACTTATGGCATAGATATGGGATTCTCTTAATGTACCACGGATCCAATCAAGAATTGTACGAGTAGACATGGTGTCTGTAAGCCAGGAGAAAGGATACAGGGATAATCAGGATTACATGAACATGAGATTAGGATGAGTTCCTACCAATATAAAGGAAGTATGGATACTCGATCGAATCAGATAATATAAGATTAAAAATCGTACGATCGAGATGAGATGAGATAGCATAAGATTGCTTTCAACGGATGGATCATGAATGACTAATCCTATGAGATCTTTGGAAATGAATGGGATTTAAATCCTAACCCCAAAGGGAAAGTTTTTTAATCTTTGCACATTTTATCAGTGTTACCTGAAGGCATCAACCCTAATCCTAATCTAGCGGAGTGGAGAGAGGATCTCGACTCATGACTTTGTTTGTGTACCTAGGACCGATCGTAGCCATTAGAAGATGGTCTACGGCCTAATCTAGACACAAATAGGTAGGATATCCTAAACTAGGCTCACACACGTGATGCACATGTGTTCGTATACTACATGCATGTGTGGGTTAATCTAGGGGTAAGGCCAAGAGTTCCCTTAGCGCGAATCCCTGTTCGATATACTGTACCAGTGTCCGGCGTATCAGTACGTGAACAAGAGATCCGTTTACGTACCATAAAGGTACTAGGCTAAGGGTGGAATGCTTCTCTAGCACAGAGGCACCAGGTGATGAAATCCCAGTCAACCATGCTAGATAACACTCCGGGTTCCTAAAATAGGACGTGTGTGCATGTGAGATGCAGGGGTTTAGATGAAAGTGATGTAAGTGTGTGCAATAAGTTCGCGCAATCTATGATGCCTTCAGGTTTTGTTAGATTAAGTTTGAGTATATGTGATGAGAAAATAAAGCATACAAACTAATCTAACAAGCATAAAAGAGATAGAGTTTTCATGAGCCAGTTAAAATAGATTCAAATGAGTTATCCTTTGGAATTGTAATGAAGTTAGGTGTTCCCCAGCAGAGTCGCCAGACTGTGGGACACGATCCCGCGAGAGGGGTGGGGCGCGAGCCGCCATGCACTCTCTCTCTTGGTCTCTCGTACCCACGCGATTGGCGTGTGTATTTTAATATTGATTTGAATTCATCTTTCATGTGAACTTGGGATCACTAAGGCAATCCGAATTCCACACGAAAGAGATTGACAGAGTCGCCACCTAGATGTGGGATCTAGGACCCGTAATTAACCAGAAATCTAGACTCGCTACCTGGTTACGAGAATGGAAGGTATGGGGAGTTATCCACCACATGCACCATTCCTGCCCGATAATCGGTCTTCGATTCCAAAAGCTAACTCTTTTAAATTTATTTTAAATGGCTCATTCAACTCTCTGTTAATGTGCTAACTACGGGACATGCATCCTATGATCTAATTTCAATGTGAATCCTAAATGTGTATCTTGATTTCTTTATTTGTCTGGATTCAATCTAAGTGACAGTTCTCCTAAAATTCTAATTTCATGGAAAATCCTAAGTGATTTGATTAAGCATTTACAAGAAAATTAATATACAAAACACCACAATTTGTTGTGGTGCCGACTCGCGGGTGGTATGCCATCAGACATCCAAGCTGCCTACGTACCCAAGCCTCACTGGGATCAGAGTCGACGTAGTTCGGTGCACCTAAGCTAAGCTACTTATGCCTAACTCAACTAGGACACCGACTTAGACGGATTTGACTGTTTCAACAGTTTTAAAAGTAGTTATTTAATTCAAGTTGAGGATTTTATTATCTTAGGATTTCATCTAAGATGCTGTATGATTCTTACCTAAATGCAAGTTGTTCCTTAGACTAATGCAGGTTTGCCTACATTCTAGTTTACTAGGCTTGTCTTAAGGAAAGATTGGGTGACTAGTGTAACTAGACCTATGGTACGATTGCTATTCATAGCAAGCGTCCGTGATGAGGCTGGACTCCTAACTCTAGGACTCCCTAAAACTTAGGACACGACACAACACTAGTGTTCCTAAATTGGGCTCTAATGGTTCTTAGATTGGAAACCATAATCCAATGGTTCCGGAAGACTCGAGACAAATCAATTCAAATTCTTGAAGTTAATTAATTTCAGATTTCATGGATTTTCGATTTATGGACACTTGAGGATTACCAATGGTTCTAGGGTTCACCAATTTCAGCCCAGAATAGCATCCAAGGAAGGGAATCGTGCGTTCTTTCCTTGCGCAATTTAATACTTAGGTTATAACATCTTATTGCCTGGCATATCTCAGGATTTCCGTGGACAGTAACCTCGGAGCCAACAACATGCTATAGCTTAAGTATTCAAATTGTCAAAGATCGGTTGCAATTGGGATACGATTATGGATGCACTGACCATTTTTCCAGGGAATTCTAATGATCCTAAGATTTCTGTTTCAATGGATTAAGGAGTTAATGTGTGACAGAGATTTAAGGTTCTTTAGAAATATTCAGATGATTTTCAATTAATTTCGGATTTTCAATGAATTTTATCAATTTTAAACATATGAGTGATTTTACAAGTGAAATTGTAGCAAACGAATTCGAAATGAGTTGAAATTTCTACAGCAGCAAGATACGATGAAATGTAGCTTACGGAAAGAGTTTTACAGATTTTTACATTAAGCTCATATTTAATTTCGATTTAACAATTGATTGACCAGATTGCACAAATAACACAGAAACCACTAGAAATATGAATCTAAATTCAATGAAATTTCTACATTAATAAGATATAAGTAAAAATAACATACTGAGAAATTTTCATGAATTTTGGAAACCATTTACTATCAGTTTCAGATTTTTTAATTTTCAGACCAGATTATGAATTAACCCTACATCCCATATGAAAACAGATCCAAATCACTTGAAATTTTTACAGTAACTAGAAATGTGAGATTGAAGACTACTGTAAAAATTTTAAGAATTTTAGTTGTGATCTGATGTCAATAACAATTCCTCCAAAAGCTGGTAAATTTCAAAGAAAGCATAAAATAATATACCAAACAAATTCTCAAAATTCTCAAAATTTCATGGTAGAATGTACTGGTATCATATTAGTTTCCCACGAAATTTCATTAATTTTGGAATTCATTTAGTATATATTTTATTTTCGAAACACTCATGGAGATCATGATTTTGAGCATACATATTTAATTTTCAACTAAATCCAATTAAATACTAAAAATCATGCAAATATACCAAATAATTCTAGAAAAATCTAAAAATTAAGTACCTACCTGTGATCGAAATCCTCGCCGAATCCGAGAGCCGAAAAATTCGAAAATCGCACCGCCGCTTGATCCGCTTCCGCTTTCTTTCTCTTTTTCTTTGTTTTATTTTCTTTTATATATTTTTTTTATATGGAACAAGGGAGAGAGATGGGGAGAAACAAATAAGGAGAGAAAGTAGATAATGATAGTGTGAGAGTGAGAGAGTGAGAGATATTGAGGGAGAGAAAGAGAAAACTATCCAAAAACAATGTGTTGTTTTTTTTTTTTCTTCCTCTCATCACCTCTCTTTATATAGTGAAAAACTTAGTGGAGAGGTGGAAATAAACAATGAGAATGGTGGGTGTGGTGGAGAATAATGGAAATAAACAATGAGAATGGTGGGTGTGGTGGAGAATAATGGAATATATAATGGTAATGGTGGGAATTGTGGTGGGGAATAATGGAATATATAATGTGAATGGTGGGTGTGGTGGAGAATAATGGAAATAAACAATGGTAATTGTGGGAATGGTGGTGGGAATAATGGAATATATAATGGTAATGGTGGGAATGGTGGTGGGAATAATGGAATATATAATGGTAATGGTGGGAATGGTGGTGGGGATAATGGAATATATAATGGTAATGGTGGGAATGGTGGTGGGAATAATGGAATATATAATGGTAATGGTGGGAATGGTGGTGGGGATAATGGAATATATAATGGTAATGGTGGGAATGGTGGTGGGGATAATGGAATATATAATGGTAATGGAGATAATGGTGTTATTTTAAAGGGAAAAATGAAGTTAGTGGAAATGGTAGAGAAAGTTAAGTCATGCTAATGGTGAGTCCCACATCAGCGGGTTCCGCACAAGCGGGTCCCACATCAGCGGGCCCTACACAAGCGGGTCCCACATCAGCGGGTCCCACACAAACGGGTCCCACATCAGCGGGTCCCACACAAACGGGTCCCACATCAGCGGGTCCCACACAAACGGGTACAAATTCTCCCTAGTTTAGATTTTTCTGAATAATCCTTCTCAACATTTAGCGGGAAAATGCGAAACACGACGGAAATGACCAAAAATATTTAGAAATGTAACAAACGGATGCGGGAAAGAAAGACATTGGAAAACCGACGGAAAACAAACCCTAATTTCTTTATCGATTAAGGTAGAGCAAAATGGGGTGTCTACACGTCCGCATCCGAATTCGTTTAAAGCGAATATTATCCGGATCCGTTTCAAGCGGATATTATCCGAATCCGTTTATGAGATATCCGGCTCTTAGCGGATGCGAATCTGGTAAATGGTATATCCGATCCGTTTAACATCCGAATCCGAGAAGTAAATTCTTTTTATTTATTATTAATAATATCATTAATATTTATTTTTAGTAATGACACACTATCTTTTGTTTCTAAAAGAAACTTTTTAGAAAAAAACAAAAACAAAAAGTGTTTTGGGTAGGAAAGGAAGTAATCTCTCATTTTAAAGGCATTCTTGGAGTTTGACATGGCTTCTTTATGAAGCAACAAATGTGGGCTGTAGGATGAAAAAGACAAATGGATGATGGTGATTGAAAGAAGATGGCATAGTTTCTAGAGAATTATAGAGCAAAAAGGCCATAGTCATTGATGGTAAATGGACGGCTCAGATCAATTTTCCAACTTAGGGTTATATAAAAACCCAAAATGCAATTAAAAGAGGGGACTTCTAAGGTTTGCAAGGAGAAGCAAGAGAAAGGAGGAGGTTGAGACACCATCTTCGGCATTCCTTGGTGCCTCCAATCCCACCAAAATCCACCGCCGCCCCTCTACACCTTCTCACAGCCACCTCCATCACCGCCAGTCACCTCCATCTCTAACCCAATCATCATCTCCATCCCCATTTCTCTTCATCTTCCACAATCAGCACTCCCACTTCCACGGTTCAAAATAGCCCAAACCCATTTCATCATATACATAAAAAAAGAAAAAACCCAAAGACCACTCCCACTACCATCATCCATCCCCACCGCCTCTCTCACTCTGCCTTTGTTTTAAAAGGAAGAAGAGAATCTCATATATTTTAGGGTTTGAGAGTTAATTTTGTGAAGAGAAGGTAGAGGTATGGTTTTAGGGTTTGGAAAATTTATTCGAGGAGTAAGAATGAGAAGAAAGATAAAGTGCTGCAATAAAATGTTCGAATTTATCGGATAAACGGATACGGTTAATATCCGAATTCGAAAAATATCCGACGGATACGAATTCGGTAATAGATATTAAATATCCGTCAAATTCGAATCCGAATCCGAATTCGGATAGTATATACTGTAATCGAATTCGGATATAGCCATATCCGATTCGAATTCGATCCGTTTACACCCCTACTAGTTGGGGGTGGACCATGGAAGAAAAGGGAGCGATATATCACATCCCCTTTGTAAAACACTCTTTACTACACAAAAGCCTCACTATAAATTGTAGTAGCAAGGCATGGGGCTTATAGCATCTTAAAAATTTCATTACAATGGGGGAATTGAAGTTATTTGGAACTTCTATAAGCTTTTTCTCCATTAGAGTTGAGTGGGCTTTGAAGTTTAAGGGGATTGAATACGAATACATTGAAGAAGATCTCACCAACAAGAGTCCATTGCTTTTGAAGTACAATCCTGTGCACAAAAAGATCCCGGTGCTTTTGCACAATGGAAAACCGATTGCTGAGTCACTGGTCATACTTGAATACATTGAGGAAACATGGAAAGTAAATCCTTTACTGCCTGAAGATCCTTATGAGAAGGCTAAGGCGCGCTTCTGGGCGAAATTTATAGATGAGAAGGTAATTGTTTTCTACCTTTTCTGGTTTCTGGGTTTTTTAGTCCATGTTTGGCTCTATTAAAAGATTTTTCCATGGTATTTTATTAGTTTATCAAGTGGTTAGAGAGCTAGGGAGGATGGGAGAGGGAGAGAATGGATAGGGTATGAGTGAGGGTGAGAAAAGGCTGAAAAAACAAGGAAAAGAAATACTATAATCCCTCAAAAGGGATTTGCTAGCGTCCATCGCAGAAGGCATTTCGCGGATGGTCTGTTGCATCTGACGCAGCCACCTTGTGTATGAAGACAAAATCTGCTGAAAAGTGACCCTCTGTGGCTGCTGTCACATGCAACAGACAATCCGCGAAATGCCTTCTGCAATGGACGCTAGCATATCCCTACAATTTATTTTGGGAAATGATATCAGCACAATCCTGTTTTAATAATTGCACAGACCAAGCTTGTCTTTCCTTTTTTAATTGGGTTGTGAGAGCTTTTTGGGAACTGTATAACCTTTTGACAGCTCTCTGCTCTTTTTTTTGTTGGTAAGTTGGGATTGAACCACCGACCTCAAGGTCAAAGAGTAAAGCCTTACCATTGAGCTAGAGGCTCAACCCCAGCTCTTTGCTTTTTAGCCACTTCTTACCCTCTCCTCATTAATAATGAGAAATCAAGTCTCTTCATCTCCTACCCTCCTTTGCCCTCTCCTAGATAAACTAACATACCATTGGAAAAACAATTCATGGTTGCCAAAAATTGGCCTCGACTGAAACTTTTTGTGTATTTTTTTGTGTGCCAACAGACAAATTGGAACCCAAATCCAAGTGGGTTATAACAAAATTTCCAAAAAAATATATAGCTATTTATTGGAAAAGCAAGCAATTATGATACAAATTTTCTTTTCCAAAATTTTCCAAATAATCCTGAAATCCAAACAGGACTGAAAAACACTTTAACACTTTGTTTTTTCTGAATTTTGGCCTTTTTTTTCTGGAACTTTACTTGAATCTTTTAATATTTGCCTTGCAGAACAATTATTCTGGAGTCAAGATTTTCTAACTATTGATAAAGCCATTGATCCCAAGTTAAAATATTTAATCATTTTCTTTGAATTATCTCTCTTGATGTAGTGTTTGTCTAGTGTACGGTCCATTTTCATTTCACAAGGAGAAGAACAAGAAAAGGCTGTGGAATCGGCATTGGAGACACTGAAAATTCTGGATGAAGAGATCAAAGGGAAGAAATTCTTTGGAGGAGAGAGCATTGGATATTTGGATTTGGTTGCTAGTTGGATTTCTCATTGGCTCCCTGTCTTTGGCGAATGTTCGGGTGTGAACTTACTCAGTGCAGAGAGGTTTCCATCTCTCTATGCATGGAGTGAGAATTTTAATAAGGTGGATGCCATTAAAGAGAAGTTACCACCTCGAGAACAACTGGTTGCTAGATTAAGTGCACGCCGCAAAAGCCAGCTTGCCGCAGCAGAGAACAAATGAGCAGTTCCTTGTTGTCCCTACATTATCATTGCAGTATATGCTTGTTTCTGTTTTATGGTCACTAGAAGTATGTCCTAATCAAATAAATGAGTGTTGAAATTTCTTCTCTTTATATTGTAAAACTGATATTGTGTTGTGTGATCGAATCATAAGCATGTAATTGACGAAAATAAACCCAAGTAGAGATCGAGCATAAATACCTCCGCCCATGGCTTTTGATCGCTTGGCAATGGTATTTCAATGGGGAGAAATAACAATCTTATGTGTAAGAGAAGGGACCAATCCTACATTTATAATAAAAGAAGGAAACGCTAGGGTCCATCCATTTTAGACATCTGTTTCTCAAATAAGCCCACTTATCTTATTGTGCTTACTTCGGGTCCACACATATCATTAACCAATTACCATACCCTTCCAATGTGAACATATGTGGATAAGGTGTTCCCGAGTCAAAACTTTACTGATCACTAACCGTTTATGAGCTGATCTGGATTACTCTTTACTGTAATCTGGTTTTTACAAAAGCCAAAACATGTGCTATGCAAGTCCACCAAAAAAATCTTACATATATTTTCTGTCCAATTGGAAGGTCTTTATTGGCTCATGTCATGTTTGTGTTGGGACCCGGGTAAAACTCGCCCTTAAAAGCTAGCCATTAAGGGGAGGGTGTCCAACTCCTTACAAGCCCTCCACATCAGGTTCTCCGGTGTAAGATCTTTGCTTTCTCAACAATTCCCCCCTCCATATGGAAGCAACATAGGAGCTAAGAGATCTTCATCCCAAATGATTTTCTCTGTCCTCAAAGGTAAATCAGAGTTACCACGCCCCGGCTCTGATACCACTTTGTGGGACCCTGGTAGAATTTACCCTTAAAAGCTAGCCATTAAGGGGAGGGGTGCCCAGATCCTTACAAGACCTCCACATTAGGTTCTCCTATATGGGATCTTTGCTTACACATGGAACTCCAACAGTTTGGCCACCATAAATAAATATTCTATGGAATATTTGTGGGTCCAACTAAGAGAGAGATGCGTAGAAGATGGATGGACTTGAGAGGGTGTGAGTTGAAGGATCGTAGATGCGATTTGTTGAAGAATGAATGGAAGGGGACTTCGCTTAGCTGCGTTTCGGGGTATTTCCAGGGAGATTGTTTTTCCTTTATCATTATTGTATTAATATAAACGTTTCCATGCCAGCCTTCTGCATATGGTGCGTGCAACGGTTACTCCCTTTCCAATCAGGTGAGGCCATGCGGCCACCACCCAACATGAGTGAGGGGAGCATAAAAAGCCACTAAAAACCAATTCTAAATACATATTTTCTTTTCACTAATTTTTTTTTTTTTTGGTTGGTAACTGGGATCATACCTGTGACCTCATGGTTGAGATACAATGCCTCAACTATTGAACTACAGGTCCAACCGCTCAAGGTTGGTCAGCCATTGAGGGCTTGTATTGGACTATTCGGCTTCAAGTAGGCCAAAGAGATGGCCATATTTTATTAAATTAGTAGTACCATATTGTTTGGTAGCGTTTTGGGCATTATGGATTTCGGTTTCGGTGTTGACCAAAATCCGAAATTTCAGTCCAAAATTTTGGATTTCGGTCTAAATTTAAAACCATGGTGGCCTCTACTTTTTACATTTCTCCGCTCATATTTTTTCTTGAAAATTATGGGCATCTATCCATAAACTATTAGACAATTAAGGACGCAAATAGAAAGGGTGAGACCATTCCGGATCTGTTAATACTAAAATAATATCCAACTCTGCTACCCTGGTTTCCACACTGTCAGTTCTCCAAGGTTCTCCAACGCAGAAGTATACATGGAATTGTTCAACCATCTAAACCTATCATTTACTGGTCTTCACCATAGCCGTAGGTCATGCTCCAAATCTCTCCTCCATTGGGTGATCCTAACAATGCATATTGTAGCGTGTAAAATGGATAGTTTAGAAAGTAGGAGAAGAAAGGAGCCCAGCTGGAGCCCATAACATAACTCAGACAACAAAGCGGTACGTGATGTATCTGCCAGCAGTCTCGCTCGGTCGAGTGATCTTCACAACATTTCCCCGCTTGAACCCATAATATCTAGCTATTGGATCAGTAACTTGAATCCGCGGAAGCTGAAACCAGTGTCATAAGAAAACAGACATTACATCAGATTCTGATAAAATTCTAATGGCTGAAGATCTAGGCCCTACCTAAGCTCTTAATGTTTAGTTTCAGTACGCTAATAAAATGCCATTGTGTGACTCAGTCCGAATGAAACATAAGTCACTGAACTGAAGCAACAAGTGAATGCAATCATGCATGAGAGAGAGAGAGAGAGAGAGAGAGAGAGAGATTGTGCACAATAGTTTAAACAAGCATTTTATTTTATTTTTTATTTTGAAAGAGGTTACATTTATTGATGAAAAGAACCCAAATACAAAGGTGGGACAAGATGTCACACAAGCATGAAACCCAGTATCCTAGATAAATCTCACAAGCACCATTTATTCCATTTTATTTTTAATGGACCTTTTATTCCAATTAAGTCACATGAAACAGAATTATCATTATCTCAATCAATTGATAGCTACTGATTTTTACATGTCCCAACAATAAATAAAAGGATCCTTCCCTGGAACGCTTATTCCATATGGCGAGGGTCCATGAGCAGGAGGATGAGGCGATGAGGCAGAGATCAGCACGTCGGTTAACTTGGGATGGTTGGGGTTCAGGAGGGTCTGGGGTAAATTGCTGATGGGGGACACAAAAAGGATGGAATTGCCAACGGGGGACACAATTTTGAAAAATTGTTAAAGAGGGTTGATAACCCCCATTTCGTCCCTCTCTAACAATTTTTCAAAAGTGTGTCCCCCGTTGGCAATTCTCGTATCTCAGTGTCCCCCATTGGCAATTTTTCCATTGATTAGGAGGTGGAATGGGGGACCAAGCTAGGAGTGGGAAGGGGGAAAGTAGAAAGAATTGCTAACAGGTGTAGTTTTCAGGTAATTTCAGTCTTGGGTAAGTGTTTCTAGTCTCAGTATGGGGAAGCATGGCTACAGAGAAGAATCATATTCAGGTCGTGAGGTGGACCGAAAATACATTCAGGAAAGGATATAGTTCCTAAACTCTTGGTTGCTTGGCCATGTGAATGGAGATTTTTTCTCCTCACTGAAACTTGAGAGATTGGCTATGTGAAGATAGAAGATGGCTCTTCCTATGAAGGTGAAGTCGTCACTAGTAGTTGCAATGCATCCTTCCTTAAAAGGAGAATATGGTTAGCATATTCCAAGGGCGGCAACATGCTGGGAGAGATTTTCAACATCTTTATTCATTACAGGTTTGCTAGAGATATTAGGAGCCAGACCCTATCGCTCTTTTGGATCTCTTTGTCTTTCCCAAGAGCGCATATTGAGGTGTTTTTTGATCGTTGGTTTTTCAACCCATGCTTTGAGAGGTCGCACCCTCTAGGTACTCCTGGCAAATATATGGGTGATTTCGAAATAAAGAAACAACCATATTTTCAACAAGTCTAAAATGGCTCAAAGGATTTTTCTTAAAGTTTAGGGCTATGATTTGTGGACACAAAAACGAGTGTCGCGTGTCGACACGGACACGGCAAACCCCCAAAATTTAGAAACGGGAATACGGCTAAAATAGAGAGTATATATAATGCAATAACAAATATTAGTTAAAGAAAATCTAAAAAAATTTATACGAAATGAATAGTTAATAATAAAAGAGATAAACACAATATGCAATAATAAAATACAATGTCACACATGACATGGCACAAAAACATGTCCACACACCCAGATTAAGCCTAACACTCGTAGCAAGACATCTAAAAGTGTCCAAAGGAGTGTCAACATGGGTGGACACGCATGTCGTGTCGGACACGACATGACACGTGTGTCAGTAATAAATTCAAAGTGTCAGCTAAATCATAGGTTTAGGGTTGTTGTTTTCATTTGCTTCAAAGGAGTCTTCTCTTGTGCTTTCTTGTACTTTTGGCATGAGGTTTGTAGTAACCAAGAGCTTCAGCCCTCATCTTTACCTTGTGCTCCTCTACCTGGGCCAGTTAAGCTGTAGTTTGATGGCACCTGCCGTGTAGACCTGGGTTCAGCGGGAGTGGAAGATGCCCTTAGGGACAAAATACGGAATCACCAAGTGGGCTTTCTCGTGTCCCATTGGTCGAAGTGATTCAAACGCCACAGAGGTGCAAGCGATTCTGTGTGAAATTTGGTTGGTTGATTTCCATGTTTTCAGAGATATAACAGTGAAAGGAAACTAGCTCAAATGCCATTCGATGGTTGAGCAACAAGTCCGTCTATCCTTGATGATTTGCCTTTGTAATCGATGAAATTTTGGAGCGCATTGGGGGTCATAGGGTGCACTTTCAGCATGTTTGGAGGTCAGCTACATTCGATGCTGATCAGCTTACTCGGGACGAATTTGGGATGCGAGCTCTTTGACTTCCATCCTTGGGTTTTACGGTTTTTTTCTCTTTTCCCTTATAACACTTTTTTGACTCCAAATCACCTTATAAGTGGAGCGCATACGTAATGCCGGGGGTTGAAAATATCATCGCCCTTCTGAAAAAGGCATTAATTGATGATTTCTCCAAGCCATTGATTGTTTGCATATCTCTATATTGAAGAGGAGAGAGAGAGAGAGCTATAAACCACCGATTGACATCCCAGCCCCTCATACCACGTGTGGCATGCTTTAGGTCATCGAGACCCATGTGTGCTGCCAATTGTGCATGTGGCACATATAAGGGATGATTATATTTATGTTCTTTGATTGGTCCACGTCCTAGATAGTTTGTGGCAGAAAAATATCCTAGAAAAATGATCCTAGACCTTGTAATATAGTTCATGACAAATGAATTGTTCGGAAAAGTTACACATTTAACCTTTTGGATAGAAACTGCAGTTATCCATTACATCCATCAATTAATACTCTGTCAACCAAGACAAAAAAAAAGATATGGACAACCACCTTATCTTGCAATGACTCTCCTCTCTTTTCTTTCAAAACCCAACTAAATTAAAACATTATATCCATCAATTAATGCTCTCTCAAACAAGAAAAAGATATAAGGCATCACATGATCTTAAAAACTGAGCTCCATTGTTTCTTTCAAATATCAAATAAAACAATGGGTTCTGAATCATGGTTTATGGGCTTATGGAGCTTTTTCAAAATCTACCCTGAAGTCCTTTTATCCATCTCTTGTTTCTTCTTCATAAGTGCTTTGAATCGCAAAGATCTTGTTCTTATGTACTGGCCTGTTGTTGGAATGCTCCCTTCCCTTCTTCTCAATGTTCATCGCTTGCATGATTGGGTCACTGAACTTTTTAAAAAAAGTGGGTGCACCTTTGTGTTCCAAGGCCCATGGTTTGCTCACATGCAGCTTGTAATGACATGTGACCCGGCTAATGTAAACCACATATTGAACACCCACTTCTCTAATTTCCCCAAGGGTCCAGATTTCTTGGAAATTTTCGATTTTCTTGGAGATGGGATCTTCAATTCCGATTCGAATTCATGGAAAATTCAGAGAAAAATGGCTCACACCCATATTAATCATCAAAGATTTCGGCGATTCGTAGCGAAGAGTAGCCGAGAAAAGGCTGAGAAAGGGCTTATTCCAGTTCTTGAGCATGTAGCCCAACAAGGAGAAGTTGTGGACTTGCAAGATGTGTTACAAAGGTTCTTGTTTGACAGCACATGCCACCTGGTTTTCGGAGTCGATCCTGGTTGCCTCTCCGTCCGATTTCCCACAATTCCCTTTGCAAAGGCCATGGATGATGCAATGGAGGTGTTACTTTTCAGGCATGTCGTGCCGGAAATTTGGTGGAAATTGCTTAGGTGGCTAAGGATGGGGCAAGAGAAGAAGATGGCTAATGCTTGGGAGACAATTGATCATTTCATAACTCAGAATATTTCTATGAGAAGACAAGAATTAAGGAATCCCACAAGGAACAAAGAAGAGGAAGAGGAGGCAACTGATCTGTTAACATCTTACATGGATTTTCATTTGGAAAATGAAAGTTTTAGTTCAAAATCAGATACATTTCTTAGAGACACCACACTAAATTTCATGGTTGCAGGGAGAGACACCTCAAGTGCAGCTCTCACTTGGTTCTTTTGGTTGATTTCTAAGAACCCAATAGTAGAAAACAAGATATTAGAAGAATTGAAGGCAAATTTGGCAAAAGACAAAGATGGGTGTATAGAGAAACCAAGGGTGTTTGATAGTGAAGAGCTTGGTAAATTGGTTTATCTACATGCAGCCTTGTGTGAATCTCTACGGCTCTATCCGCCCGTTCCCTTCGAACACAAAGGTGTTTTGCAGCCAGAAGTTCTTCCTAGTGGAGAAACAGTTCGGCCGAGTATGAAGATTTTAATCTCCTTGTATGCAATGGGAAGGATGGAAGGCATATGGGGCAAAGATTGCTTAGAATTCAAGCCAGAGAGATGGATTTCTGCTAAAGGGAAGATGAGATTTGAGCCATCCTACAAGTTTTTTGCATTCAATTCAGGGCCAAGGACTTGTTTGGGTAAGGAAGTGGCTTTCACTCAAATGAAATCTGTTGTTGCTGCTTTGCTTTATAACTTTCATGTTCAAGTCATACAAGGTGAAATTGTGTGTCCTAAAATTGCTATAATCCTTCACATGAAGAATGGTTTGAAGGTTAGGTTGAGCAAGAGATATGGTTGATGATGAACAGAAGTGATGATTATGTTTATATTTCTACTCTCTCTTCTATCGCCAATCAGATATTAAGTGGCTAAAGTGTTGTGTGGTATTTATCTTTGTGATATAAATGTTAATAAAATGGGAGATGATATTTACATCCCACCTTTGTTTTACGCTCATTATACATTAAATAAAAGAAACAGTTCATTACTAAAGCTGATTGCGTATTCCATCCTGTTTTGTTGGTCTTTTCTTGAGAATGAAAATACAAACAAAAGTGGGAGTAAGCCCTTGTACATTCCATTCTCTTTTGTTTGCTGCAAAAACTAATTTTTATCGCAGAGACTTATTTTACCTTAGAAATTCTAAATTTTTACCACTGAAACTTTTTTTTTTTGTTTCGAAAAAATTAATTTTGACTCTAGACCCTTGCGCACATCAGTCCGCTTGGAAAATGAATAACTGCCAGAATACAAGAGATATGCATAATCGTGAAAATGGAAAACAAAAGACGAAGAACAAGAACAAGAAAAAAAAGGAAAAAAAAAAAAAAACACATTTTCTGGGTTATCTAGTCTGAACTCAACATTCCAAGTTTCAGCGAGTTTTTCGTTGCATTTAATTTCTCTTCTTTATCTCTAGGTGATACCAATGTAGGTCTTTGGTAGATATGCTCACCAGTGGATATGGTATATGTGCGAAGGGGTCCTGTGGGTTTTCTAATTGTGTGGCCATGATGAGTATTCTTCTCTAGTCATGCTTGCAAATCCGGTTGATACTTTGGTATTTTTGAGCTTCTTGAATGGGTTTTAGTTGATAATCCCAAACTGCATAATGATCATCTCCAATGGTTATTTACTAGGGCTAGCTCATTTGCCCTAATTTTCTTCCAATGAAGAAGTTAAAATTCAGCAATACGCTATTCTAGATCTAAGGTTCATCATGCGACATAATCTAGTGGTTACTAAGGTTCTAATGCAATGGGGGAATCTACCAACTGAGGATGGCACATGAGAACCCTTCCAAACTCTACGAGAGATTTTTTTTATTTTTTTGAGCTTGTCACTAGTCAACCTTGTGGAAAAGGTTGAAATCATGGACAAGAGAATGTCATGCTTGCCATTCATGGGGCCCTGCATGTTATTTCCTATTTTCCTATTTTCCTATCTTTCCTTCGGCAGTTATCTCTCCTTTTCTCATGTTTTTTTTGGGGGTTATCCTTTGAATGTGAATAAAATGTAGATACCGAATGATCAGAGAAACTAATCAAGAACAATAACTGTTGTGCGGTTTGCATATTGGAGGCCAGGTTTTCTCGAATTACCATTGTTGATCTTCTTCCCTTTTTTAATTACCAATTGATAGATTAGAGTTTGTAGCGAGTAAAAGTTCAAACAAAAAACAAGGTAAATGATGTATGCAAAACCCCGTTTTAATAATCGGCAAGAACTCAACCTACCACATATGCTTTAACCAGTTGTCAAAGGCCACTAATAACGTTTTGTGAATTGTAACAACCGGTTAAGTCTGTTTTGAGAAAAGCCTTGCATGAGAGGCCCCCAAATATGGCACTTTTTGTTGGATTCGATCTTTCGAAGGCCTTGGGGTAGTGCTATGGAATTTTGGAGGAGTGGTGAAGACTCTCCAGATTGTTATTCTAGATAGAAGGGAGGTAAACTAGTTACTCAGCAAGATGTCAGGGCATGGATTGGTGGTCCTCACTATAGTTGATGAATTAGTAGATTTTCTCCTTTGGTTTAATTGGTCTAGGAGTATGCTCCTGGCCATGCTTAATTGATTCTATGTATTACAAGTTGGGACCTCTGGTCCCTAATGTAATTTCCATAGTATTAATAAAATTGTCATCTTTTTTAAAAAAAAAAAAAAAAAAAAGCCGGTTAAGCTTACAAGACAAGGTGAGTTTGAGCGTATTATAAAAACATTGTTGTGCTGATAGCATTTCCAAAAAACCAAAAAAGTACATACTGATAATTTTCAGCTTTAAGTCACACAAGATATTTTGTAACAGAGGTTAATAAAACCTATCATGAGCATTCTTCTTTTAATAAGAGAGATTTTTTTTTTGATGGGCAGGCTGGGGTTTGGCAGGACCCCTACCAGAATTTAAAATGAATAAAGGTTACAATCTTGTATATGAGGCTCAACTAGTCTTGGAACGATATCCAAAAGAGGAGAGTAGTAATGGTCTTAGACTCTTAGGGTGCGTTTGGATTGCCGGAATCGAGAATCAGTATCGATATCACATTACAATCCAATTCCAATTCCCTCCGTAAACGGAATAACGATTCCATTCTTGTGTTTGTGTAAGCACTGGAATTCTTCTAAGGAATCATTCGTGATTCCAATTCTAGCATTTGGCACTGTCACCAATGTCGGAATGGAATCAAATATTCAATAAATATTTCATACAATCTCAATCAAGAAGAATTGTTTTGCCGCTACCCTATTTATAAGAAAATTACACAAATACAAGTTACACATTAAAATCACAAATTAGTTTTGGTGCTACCTTATTGATTAATCTAAATCATTTATGTGGTAGGCCAGAACTTAGTGGATAAATAAACAGATTGCACAGTTCAAGCAGACAAATTGAAATTGTGAAAACAATCACATTAAACAACTATGGCAATGCAAGGAATAATTTCTTATATATAAAAAACAATAAAAACAGGGGACAAGCTGCCCCACACACTGTAACCAGATGATATAATTCAACCCTAAACATTCTTTTGTTTGGTGAATTGGATGTATGCCATTGATGGATGGAGGACTCTCTGAACAGAGGTTTAGTGCTAAAGGAATTGATCATGTAGTGGTGTGACTTGCTTTGTTCAGTTTCATCATTGAAGCATTTAGAAGAGGACTTAGAAAACTATGTTGAAAAACAAGTACTTTGGGGAATCTGGACAGTAGCTATTCTGTGATTATGCTAGCTAATCAAGTACTTTGGAGAATATGTGATAATGTTTGCTATAGAACTGTTTCTGCAGTCTCCAGCTGCTAAAGGAACATATTTCCATTCAATTAACCTGCAGAAAAGTTACAATTTCCATCACTAAAACTCCGTAAATACAAATTCTACAGATAGACTTCTAATCAAAGACTCCTATCAACTTTTCCCCAACACCTTCTAGCCCAAAAGAGATAGAGAGACCCAAGAAAAACAGAGAGGGAGGGAAGGGAGAGATGAAAACCGATATGCCGGAGAGATGAAAACCGATCTGGTGTGTGTCCGTATAGTCCAGTATTTTTCAAAAAGTACTGTACGGGCCACTCCACAAGATGGTCCAAACCGTCCTTTTGCTGGGCCACAATTTAAACAGATCGTGGCCCAATAATCACTTCCATATAATGATCCTGACCCTCCGATATTTAGGATCATCCTCTTGAAATGATTTTTGGGGCACAACCTATCTATGTTGTTGCCCAACAAATAGACAGTTTAGATTATCCTACGGGCTAGGCCGTGGCCGTAGCCACACACTGTATAAAATCTCCTCATAACTATCATTCAGCATTTAAATCTTACTCTGTATACCCATTATTTTTCAGAAACCAATGCACGGCCCACTCCATAGGATGATCCAAACCGTTCATTTCTTGGAACACAACCTAAATAGGCTAGACACTTAAAATCATTTCCATAGGATGATCCTAACCCTTAGATATATACAGATTTACACAACGAGCAGTCCCTCTATAGATCAGAGGGTTAGGATTATCCTCAATGGAAATGATTTTTAAAGCACAACCTAATTATGTTGTGGTCCAACAGATGAACACTTTGGATCATCCTATAAAGTGGGCCGTACATTACTATTTTAAAAACACTGGACCACACGGCCACACAGGTACACACCATATAAAATCCAAATGAGAATTTATACCGTATAAATTCTTCACACACACACCCTTATCCTTCATCTCCACCTTTATCTTCTGCAAAACCCCAATTCTCCATCAATGGCGACTGAAACCCTACAAAACCCTACAAAACCCAAATTTGAAAAATGACTCTTCAAATACGCACCCACTCATCCCTCCAAAAGGACTCTACAGTACTCTCCTCAATGGAACTTTCATCTCCTTTCAGACACCTCTTCAAACCCTCTTTTCCCCCTTCATCTGATCTTTCCTTTTCTTCCTCTTTCTCTCCTTTCCCTCTCCAAACCCACCTCCAAAACCCTAAATCCCGACAACCCATTTCGCAGAATCCCCGTATATTCGCCGTAGCCCTAAATCCCCAAGAACTCCCCAAAAGTAGCCCTCAAAGGCTACTGAAAGAGCTCGCAGAGCGTAAAAAATCTACCTTTCCAAAGAAAAAAATCCCCCCCAAAAGATTCATACTCAGACCCCCTTTAGACGACTCAAAATTAGCCGAAAGGTTCCTCAATAGTCCTCAATTATCCCTAAAATCTTTCCCTCTTTTGAGCTCTTGTTTGCCTTCTTCAAGACTTAACAATGCAGATAAGACATGGATGGATGAATACTTGCTTGAAGTTAAGCAAGCATTAGGGTATCCGCTTGAACCGTCGGATCGATTTGAGGATGATAATCCTGCTAAGCAGTTTGATACATTGTTGTATTTAGCATTTCAACATCCATCTTGTGAGAGGACGAATGCTCGGCATGTTCGATCTGGGCATTCTAGGTTATGGTTTTTGGGACAGTATGTGATTGAATTGGCCCTCACGGAGTACTTCTTGCAGAGGTACTGTGAAACAACTAGTTACTCCAAAATCTTAAGCTGTTAGAGTTGGTATTATTTTACCACGTGTGGCCCCTCTTTTTTTTTGGGTTGGATGTACATGTTGCCCCTCTTTTTTGAGTTGGTAGTACACGTGAATTTTTAATATAAAGGGTCATTGGGTTTTGAGCTCAGGACTTGCCAATAGCTCGGTTACCATGTGGAACAACCAATTACTCCAAAAGCTTAAGCTGTTAGAGTTGGTGTTATTTTATCCCGTGGGTTCCTCTTTTTATTGGGTTGGCTGTAAGCGTGACACATGTGGCCCCTCATTTGAGCTGGTTGTACACGTGGATTTTTAATTTTTTTAATATGAAGGAGTTGTTGGGTTTTGAACCTAGGACCTGCCGTGAGGCAATAGCTCAGATACCATGAGAAGCAACCAATTAGTCCAAAAGCTTAAGCTGTTGGAGTTTGTGTTATTTAATCATTTACACTTCAACAGGTACCCAAGAGAATCACCAGCGCCAATGAGAGAGAGGGTGTATGCACTGATTGGGAAGAGGTTTTTGCCCAAATGGATTAAAGCTGCTAGCTTGCAGAATTTGGTTTTTCCTTTTGATGAGATGGATCGGCTGCAAAGGAAGGAGCGGGAACCGCCGGTGAAGTAAGTCTGTTCTAGTTTGTGAATTGATTTATGCTTTTCATAGTGATTTGGATGGAGTTGGGCTTTGAATTGTGAACTTGAATGTTTGATAGAATTTGGTGGAAATGGAATTGATGATAATTGATCTTTGTTTGTGTTTTGGTGTCTGAATTATCAGTACATATGGGATTTAACATTTCACATGTAATTCATATAAATATTTGCACATGATACATACACAACATTTCACGTGCAATTCATATTAATTATCTAACACATACTGATGGGGTAAAATATGGTATAACCGCAGGATTATGCCACGTGTCCATACGCATCACTAAAAGATCTATCATCATTATTCATCATGACCATTATCTATTATCTACACGCATAATCAACTAGCCAGACACGCTATTAACCCTTCATGGTAAATAACGCCCCGCCCAATCATAGGAACAAAATCTTTCTGTCGAATGATTAGGAGGGTCCACGTGGCGCACAAAAACAAAAGGATGCATGCAGAGGAGAGGAGACAAGCTTATATATACGTGATAACGCATAACAGAGGAGAGGTCTTTTTTTTTCTTATCTACTGCTCGATATTTGTCTACTAGAACACGAACCAAAGGAATGTTCACCATTAAAGAAAGGTCTTAATTGCTCATTAAGGCTAGTACAACTACTGGAAAGGAGGAGAAAAGGTGTTGGACGCCTGCACTCCCCTTCCCCGGACCCTACATTCATCCTTGATCACTTATACCCCAGAAAGAACCCTTAGTTGAGTCTTGTAACTTTGTTATCCACTTCATCATCTAGCTGTTCATTTATCTGGTTGGGTTAAAATCTGACTTGGGTGTCGAAGTGGTCGTCCGGGACCAAGCCCGAACCCCCTGACTCCTTCTTTTCTGTGATTGTAGATATCCAACGGAGGTCCTCTATCATCCGCACAATTGCAGATCCAGATTTTGGCACCATCACATACTAATATAGTTTATCAATAACATACTTACGATTTTTGTGTCGTTATGCGTTTCAGTTTCAGTATGCATTTTGATGGGGATGGAAACAGAAATATTTGGGTTGTTTCGTGTCTGTTTCGGTGGAAATTTAAAACAATACATGCCATTGACAGAGAGACATTTCTGAACACCTTGATGAATATGTTTGGAACTTTAGACTTCTAACACGGGGAGATTACATGCAGGCTATGCAGTGACCTTTCCTATCATGAAGTTAGCCTCTATGCTATTATTTTAGAAAACCTGGATTTAGATGCAAAAATGCATAAAAATTTGTGTCACATAATCAGCCAGAATTGTGGAACCCTTATCTTTCTGAAATGAGCTCCATGTATCTACGTGCCATGGTCCTGTATTTTGCTTCAGCACTAAATTTAGCAAATATAGACCATTTCTTACTTCTACAGGTATTAGTTCATCACAAATAGAAATCTTATCTTTGGATGCCTTGGTTATAAGTGTACAATTAATTTCCCTGTAGATCCTTTTGGACTGACTAAAAAATATCTGTGTAGTTAATGAAATTTGGGAGGTGCGATATGACTAGGTAACAATGCTGTTTGGTATCTACTGCTTATCAAAACATTTTCTAATGGATTTATATGTTCTTATCTTCTCTAAAAAAAATTTGAATAGCAACAGCTATCATTGATTCAAGATGAGAATACGATCACTAATAAATTCTTTTATAATTTCAAAAAAAGAAAAGAAAAAAAAATACTGTTTAATGAATTTGGCATGCAAGAGTAGTTCGTAATTCCATCTTGTTCAGTACGATCTGATGCTTTTTTTCTTTAATTTTTTTTCAATGGTTCCAGGTCTGTATTCTGGGCTTTGTTTGGAGCAATTTACTTGTGTTTTGGCATGCCAGAAGTATACCGTGTTCTTTTTGAGGCATTTGGAATGGATCCAGAAGATGAGAGCTGCCAGCCAAAATTAAGGAGACAACTTGAGGATGTCGATTATGTTTCAGTAGAATTTGAAGGCAAACAGCTCAGCTGGCAAGATGTTATTGCCTACAGGGTAAGAGTAGTTCCTTATTTTTCTCGTTTATGTTGAAAATTTTCAGTTGCCTCTTGAATAAGAATCCTTTCTATTTTTCTCCTTGGAACATTGTTCTAGGCATGGTTTGAAATTTTCGATTTCGACCGGGACCGACACCGTAAGTACCTTGATTTGGTGTCGTTCCTGAATTTCAGCCGAAATTTCAGCCAATTTTTTTTTAATTTTTTCCTGGAATTTCTTAATTTCTGAAATTTTAGAAAATTTTGCTTAAATTTGGAAATTTCTGATTTTTTTACGGAATTTTGGTCGAAATTTCGATCTTGGCTGGGGCTGAAATCGAAACCGAAATTTCAATCCTTGGTTCGAGGTAGGTTGGCTTTTTTTTTTTTTTTTTTGAATGGTTGGGTAGGTTGACTTTGAATCTTTAGATTAATACTTGTTTCCATGCAGCCCCCACCAGATGCACTTTTTGCACATCCAAGGCTTTTCAGAGCATGTGTTCCCCCTGGTATGCATCGGTTTCGAGGAAATATATGGGACTATGAGAGCAGACCTCAAGTCTTGCAAGCACTGGGATATCCTTTGCCAATGACTGATAGAATCCCAGACATAACGGAGGCCAGGAACATCGAACTTGGACTCGGGCTTCAGGTAATCTTTGCAATAAACCTGCCTCTTGTCCATTTTTCTTTGATTTTCCAGCTCTATGTTCTGCCAGACACAATTTCATTATTAAAGTACCTGTAATAATCTTTGCAACAAACCTTTTTTTTAAATAAATCTTTGCAATAAACCTGCCTTTAAGGATTTTATCCGTCTGTTGTTTAGAGACATGTCCTCAATCCATATAGTGATGACCTTTAAACTTCTTTAAGTTAGTGTCCCCTAATCGACATGGTGGGTTGCAGCTGTGTTTCTTACACCCATCAAAATACAAGTTTGAGCATCCTCGATTTTGCATGGAACGGTTGGAATATGTTGGCCAAAAGATTCAGGTAATTATTTTGCCACTATTTTTATTTCCTTAGTTTAGATACATGTCCTTGAGATGCATTGTTAAATTACAGATGAATGTTAGAAGTGATTGTTTTAGTGACGGGTCTTTTGGTTATTCTGACCAAGACTCCCCTCCCCACCCACCAACACACATACATTTGTAATGATTTTCAAATGGGAAATGATATCAGCACAACCATATTTTTATATTTTCACAAACCATCTTGTATTTTAGTACTTAAAGAGCTGTCAAAAGGTTATTACATTTCCCAAAGAGCTCTCAAGAGACAATTAAAGAAGAGAAGACAGCTGGGTTTGTGCAAATATCAAAATATGGCTGTGCTGATAACATTTCTCTTTTCAAATATGTTGAAGAATAGAGTTTTGCAGTCCATAAGTTTTTCTCTCCTCTACCTCTTTCTATTCTCTTTGGACTTCTTAAATAGTTCAATATTTTACATCCTATCAGATTAGGAAGATCAAGATTCAAGCACACTTCTTTCTCCGACTCCTTGAAAAATGCATTTTTTTTAATCTCATTTCCTCTTCAAATCAGATTCATGATCTATTCTTTCCTTTTGTCTTCTCCCTCTCCCTCATTCCAAACGTAGGCGATAGCTTCTCTTTTCTCATCCTTCATTCTTCTTATTTTTCCCTTATTTCCTTTTTTTTTTCTCTTACTATCCCATCAAAATTCATCTTTTTTAGGGGTTCTCATCCCCATAGAATTGCATAACCTCCACTCTCTTTCTTCAACCCTTCTTTTTTCCTTTTGCTAACTTAAACCTTAAATAGGGCCCACATCATTTTAACTTAAGCCATTCACTTAAGTTGGTGCATTTTAGCACCCAACTTAAGGCATTAGGGGCATGCTAGCACCTTTTCTTGCAAAGCACTCTGAACCCCGTGAAAGTTCAATCCTGATCTCACAAAAAACTAAAACCCAATCCTCTTCTGTATCAAAATCAGGGTGTTTTAGGCCCTATGCCTCCCTCCCATTCACTTTCTCTCCCCTATGGCTGAGCCCTCTTTCTCTCTTTTTAGTGATTTTATATTCTTCACCAATTTTCGTTCCTTTCTTTTTTACCCTCTTCATTGATAATTTTGTCTTTTTCATCACCACAAATCCATTCCTTTTCTTCCCCTTCTCTTTCCTCTCAAATGCTTTCCCAATCTGTTAACATTATGTTATCCCGTGGCAATTTCCTTCTTTGGAAATATCCGATTCTCCTTGCTATTCGTGCCCAAGGACTTCTTGTTTGTCTGGAGGGGGCATCTATTCCTCCATATGAGTTGATTTGGGTAAAAAGTGTTGAGGGGAAACCTTTGGATGCATCGAGAAATGGTAGATATGATACCACTACCATTGCATGCCTGTGATTAGCTTATCATTACGTTGATTAATTTCAATCTTTCCCCTTTAGTCTTGTCTCACTTTCTGGATTTTACATTTGCTAGAAAGTCATGGCAGACCTTACATCTATGATACCTGTATACAGATACAAATATTAACAAAGACATGAGATCAAAGATACGACTCGACATTTTCCAAAATTTAGGGCACGAATACGATACCGGTATCCTATGCCCTGAAATATGACACAATGCATCTACAAATAAAATATCATAAAACTAAGTAGATCTATTTATTTCTTCTTTGAGAGATTGGATTGCTCCAACTCTTGCCTTGTTTATGTAAATTAGTACCAAGCTTAGCTGGTTACTAATTTCATTGACTGTTAGAATTCTTTTAAATAGAAGCAATCTACAACAAAAGAGGCAAAGCAGAAATTCCCAACTGTGAGCTCCTTCTTGCCCTATTTCTATTTTCTTACATGGTATCGTAGGGCACTCCCTCTCCTTGAGTGCCATCGGTCTCTCTCTCTCTCTCTCTCTCTCTCTCTCTCTCTCTCTCTCTCTCTCTCTCTCTCTCTCTCTCTCCTCCTTTTGCTATTCACCATGCTGACAATGATCGTCAATCGTCATCCACCGTCCACCACTTTATCCCCACCACACCTTGTTTCTGTCATGCTGGACCTCAATAGCTTCCTCCTCTGGTGAAGTCAACTTCTCCCAATTTTGCACTGTCATGACCTCTACAAGTTGATTGATGGATCCACTGCCCCTCCGCCTCGCTTTCTTCCTTCCTCAGATGGATCCACGCCCACACCGAAACCCAACGCTTCAAGCTTTGGAACGACTCGATCAAACTCTGCTTAGTTTGCTCAATGACACCATGACTGAATTCGTCTTAATATAGGTCATCAATCTTCCGATGGCTCGCGATGTCTGACGCACCTTGGATCCCACCTTCTTAGCTCAATCTACAACACGAATTTGTCTTCTTCGTAGTGAACGGCAAGACTTCCACTAAGGCTCTCTCTCTCTCTCTCTCTCTCTCTCTCTCTCTCTCTCTCTCTCTCTCTATATATATATATATATATATATATATATATATATATATGAGAGAACATTTCCTACACACTTGTGTAGGTAAGTTACCTACACACTACCTTAAAATACAGTGGGGGCCCACATTGTTTGGGTGATCCAAACAATTCATTTGAATGGTCCTCACATAGATAGGGTGTCCACAAAAAATCAGATCCATAGGATCATCCCAACCCTACGATTTGTGGAGGTAAAATGGACGTGTATAAACCTTCACAAATTAGTCCATTTTTTGCCTCCATAGTTTAAATGGTTAGGATGATCCTATGGATCTGATTTTTTGTGGACACCTTATCTATGTGAAGACCATTCAAATGAATTGTTTGGATCACCCAAGTGTGTAGGAAATGTTCTCTCTCTCTCTCTCTCTCTCTCTCTCTCTCTCTCTCTCTCTCTATATATATATATATATATATATATATATATATATATATATATATATATATCACCGACTATCTCAATTGCATGAAAGCCATTGCTGATACTTTGGACATCGCCCAATGCCCCATTCCCAACTCTGATTTGGTCATGTATTCCCTCACTGTGCTTAACCCCTCTTGTACTGGAGTCGCGATCGCCATCTCCATACTTTCCTTTAATATGCTTTACTCTCTCTTGCTCAGTCGTGAACTTTTTCTTGAACGCATTACTGAACTCACTCAAGAAACAATCCACTCGACGACCTTTGTGGCTGAACGTGGTCGTTCTTGCTGTCGAAACCGTGGTCGTCGTGGTCACGGACCCCTCTCGTGCCACAATCTGTGGCTTCTCTACCCCACGAGCTCCTACTGCCAATCCTCAACATGACGTCCTTTTCCCACCTCCCGCTCCTACTGGGCATGGTATCACTTGCCAAAAATGCACTCGTCGCGATCGTGAGTCACCTCAGTGCTATAAATGGTTTGATGCTACGTTCTAGAATGACGATCTCTCTAAATCATTGCCACAACGAATCTTGGTAGCATGGATCAACAATTGTTTCGTATTATTGGTGCAACCCCAACCATATGACCTCAACCATCATAAATCTTCGCTATCAAGCCGAGTACACTGGTAACTCTTCTGTTTATGTTGGTAATGGCTCCGCTCTACCTATTACTCATATTGGCTCTGTATTTCTCCTTCTTTCAAACTCCTCTGCCTCTTCCCACTGTCTTATGTTTTGAATATCTCCTTCCCCCAAACACTTCTCTTCCTCTTCCCAATGACTTATGTGTTCCTACGATCACCAAAAACCTTATTTCTATTGCACAACTAACTCGTGATTTATACTGTACCTTCATATTTGAAGCTCACGGATTCATGATACAAGATCAATTAACGGGGAAAGTTCTTCACAGCGGACCTAGTAAGGGAGAGCTCTATTCCTTCCAAGTTGGCATGCATTCTGATCCTAGCAATCTGCATGCACTCTCTGCCATCCGGACAATGGGCCAAATCCAATAGCGTTTCTCTTTCTCATTTTTATTCGAATAACAGTTTATGTTCCAGTTGTTTAGTTGGAAAGCACTGACGTCCACTTTAAATCTCCAAAAATCGGAAGGTTAGGATAATCTTATGGAGAAGATTTTTGGGGCACGACCTATCTACGTCATGGCCCAACAAATGAATGGTTTAGATCATCCAGTAACATAGGCCGCATGTATTTTTTTTTTACTATACGCATGTTCGGAGTTTTTATAGATCATCCAGTAAAATAGGCAGCATTTTTTTTTTTACTCTACTCATGTTCGGAGTTTTTACCATATAAAAATTCCATAAACATGTGTATATATCCTATGCATAATGTGCTAGTATAGTACGTCATGGTTACCTGCCTTGGTCTTCTTTGGTCAATTCTACACAACTAATCAGCGTATGTATGAAGTTATTGACGTATGTCATGGTTACCTGCCTAGGTGCCCCGCTGCCGTATAGTCCATCATTAGAAATGCCATTTGTATACAACGCATACATGAATATACATAAACATACATAAATCAAATAGCATTTTGTTTCTCGGGATGTTGATGGCCGTTAATTTTCTTTTCCTGCAGGATCTTGTGATGGCTGAAAGGTTGTTAATGAAGCATCTCGATGCTCCCGGACGATGGTTGCAAGAAAAGCACCGTCGGGTGCTTCTCAACAAATTCTGTGGGCGCTACTTGAGGGACAAGAACCTCCATCGTTTCATTATATATGGCGAACAGGTCCAGGACTCTTACGAACATAACCGGAGGCTCAGAAATCCGGCCACAACTGCCGTTCAACAGGCCATACATGGGCTTGCATATACTGTGTATGGGAAGCCTGATGTAAGGCGCTTAATGTTTGAGGTTTTTGACTTTGAGCAGATCCAACCAAAAGCAGTATGAAATCTGACCACTAGAATTCAACCATTTTCATGTAGAGGGTAAGAGTATCCATCTTTCTTTCACTGGGTTGTTTCTGAAGTCTAATCAATTTGGTTTATTTACTGTAATTGGAGATCAGGGTTCTGCTTAAATTCATGTAATTGAGTTAAAGGTGTAGAAATTTTGAGTAGGAGATGATGTAGAATAGATAGCCATTTAATGGGAAATGTGGTTTATGTACTTTGAAATTATGAATGCAGATTTGTGGAGAGCATATTTTGGAGCTTTCTCCCTTTGTTTCTCTTGCTGTATATGAAATTGCTGTGAAAATCACAGGATTGTAACATTGTGTGTTAAATGGTGAGGGTATGTCAACAATGATGCTTTGGGCTCTACAGGGTTATAAAATCTCGATGGGGCTAATGAGGCATGTGGATCTTATTGGATTTGGGACCCCAAGGAAACTTGGGCATTTGTTACTCGGACCACATCCTTGATTTATTAGATTAATTGAACAAAAGTAATCCAAGTTTTATTGCTATCTTAAAAAAAGAAGGATTGGATGATTAGTATTATCATCTACAAAGAAGCATAAATTCATAAATATTAACACAAATTATGAAAAAATATGCATAATGAAAGTTGTATCTGTCAAAAATAGCTATATGAATGTAGGCTACTGATATTTGCACTACCATGTTCTGATAATGACACAAACTCGCCTTGTCTTTTCCTTTTAATTGACTTGTGAGAGCTTTTTGGGAATTGCAATTTTGACAGCTGGTTAGATAATAAGCAACAGGCTGAGTTTGTAATTATCAGAACATGGTAATGCAAATCCGGTAAGCCTAAATATATGAATAAAATGATACCATTCTCATCATTTTATTACAATATTAACAGGGTTAAGTAGAAATAAAAAAGGCTAAAGAAATAATAGAAATATAGTTTCTTAAAATATGGAAACATGTATCTAAGAATATAAGAATGCTAAATTGAAGGGCGCCCAAATGTAGATCCACATCATCGAACCACATTTATCATTCCTTTAAATGTGGTTGGGTGATGTGGATCCAAAGGGGCACCCTTGCCGTATGGGTTTTCACAAGGATGTCCTTCAGTTTAGCATCCCCTCTATAAGAAATAGAAAATGAGTTTTTGGAAACAAAAAAAATGGACCTCTGAAAATTTGGACAGAATAGGTTTAGGCAATATTTTTAGGAAAAGTGGAAACCACTTCTAGTTAAATTTTTTTTATTTATTTAGAAAACTGGAAATGGGTATTAGTCTGTGTTTTTAGTAAGCATATACGACTACAAACGTTCTTTGGCGTAAAGTCATGTGTTTGCTCCCCAGTGACGAGCGTTCGAATCCCCCCTTGCTTACCCGATGCGCGTGGTTTTCGGGTGATTGCGCGCATCCGTAGGGAAATAGTCCTACCCCTGAAGGGGGTGGGGACACCCTTCGTTACCAAAAAAAAAAAATATATATATATATATATATATATATATATATATATATATATATATACACACACACACACGACTACAAAGAGAGTTTCATAGAAACTATGACATCAAAAAATAGAGTTTCATAGTAACTATGATATAAAAAAATAGCATATTAATCAATGTTTTTAAAGTTCGACCTAAGCGCTCATCCAAAAGGGTTATCTGGGATTGGCCATCATTTAAAAGCCTGTTTGGTTGTACATTTTGGAAGACTTTACTAGTGAAGTATGGTGTCATGCGTCTTTTGGTTGCAAAAAGGAGCCAAAACCCTAGGAGACTACCTACTCACTACTCTACTTTCAGTCCCTTGTTTGCTGAGGTGGCACCCTTTAACTCTATTACTAAAGAACTTTTAAAAAGATTTGTAGTAGAGTCATGGGATTTCGTCCTCTTCTATCTCTATAATCTCTTGGATCTTGGTAACTCATCTCTTGCATCTGTCTTGCAAATTCTGCAAGGATCTTTCCTGTTTATCACAAGGAACTCATGGTACAGATGGAATATGCACATGGTCTCAATGGAGTATTGAAGCTGAAAAACAACACATGCCCATAACTTAATAGAAATTGAGAGGGATGTCCCATCATGAAACTCCCAGACAGTATAGTATTAAACCAACTTATTGCCCTTAATAATAAATATTACAGAATCATAAATGCAGGTACAACAGGCCCCACAAAATTTCATTCTAGGCATGGAGCTGAAGCGAAGAATAATAATATTAATTCAGGGTACCTAATTTTCTTTATTTTTGATAGATGAATCCATGTTAGCCTCTAATCCTGCCTTACCAATGCCTTGATCTCGCTTTTAAACTTCCAAAGCGAGGTTCGATTGGGGCTAGTGTCTACTTGTCTGGTAGAACTAGAAATGGTTTGAAGGTTAAGATCAATCCAATCACCTCCACCACATTTAGGATAAAAAATATCATTTGATCACCTGCAGGTCAAAAAAAAAAAACTGATCCTGAATATAACAGAATTATCCACTTATAGACATAAATTAGGATACAGACCCAGATACACACCCACATAAAGGAAGATGATAACTACACTCCCTTGTTTTTGGTAACAGCACTCCTCTCTCTCTCTCTCTCTCTCTCTCTCTCTCTCTCTCTCTCTCTCTCTCTCTCTCTCTCACACACACACACACACACACACACACACACACATATCAGGAAAATGTTTGTGAGGGAGACCTCATATAGCTTATATCAGCTAGCCCTCACAAAACATAAGGGCCCACATTGTTTAGATGATCCAAAGCATTCATTTGATAGGCCCTCACATAGATAGGGTGTGCCCAGAAAATCAGCTTTATAGGATCATCCTAACCCTTCCAGTTGTGGAGGTAACCTCACAAACGTGAGGACTAGCTCATATAAGCTATATGAGGTCTCCCTCACAAACATTTTCCTGATATATATATATATATATATATTAAAGGAATGCTGGCTGCAGTTGCAAGGCCTGCAGAAGCACACCAAACACACAGTACATGTATCTTACCTGTTACCAAATTTTAGGGTTAATTACATTCAGAACAGTTGACTCCATTTTATGAAAGGACACAAAAAAATTGCAATTGATTGTCATTTTGCATGCGTGAAGGTAATGAGAAGGTGATTATAATTCCCTGGGTGATCAGAAAACCAACTCGCAAATGTTCTCACCAAGGTTATTGGGAAATGAAAATATGAAATGCGGGGAAGTGTTTAATTATGATCCTTTAGGGGTAATTTTGCTCTATTTCTTTATTTTCGTTTTTCCATTTTGTGAGCATAGTTGTAATTAGTGTAATCTCTCATGAGTAGTTAATAAATGTGTGAGAACTGAAGCTAATACAAATATCCACAAGAAACTCCATCTTCATCCTTTTTCTGCTTTCTTTGAGATGAGGTTAAAAGTCCATACCTGGGAGGAAGGAAGCAACTTGACGCACTTGCGCCAAAGAAAACCTGCAATTTATTGCGTCAACAGGTAATCTATTAGAAAGAAGATGATACAAGAAAAGCAGCCTAGAGCAAGGAGAAGAACAAAGGATAACGATAAAAGAACCGTACGGAACTACAAATTGGGCATTTAATGCTAGTAACTATATCAGTACAAGATACACGAAAGTTGACTAGCCTGCAATTACAAAGGCTTTGAATAATAGAAGGATGAAAAAAATCTGAGCAGTGTAAGACATAAGTTTAAAAATTGCATAAACATATATACTTAGTTACTTGCATATATCTACATAAATAAATCCATACATCCATATCAATCTATGTTGCATGGATTCTTTGCCCCCTCTGCCGAATCCGCGTTGACACGTCTCCGCATCCGAATTGGACATGGATTCACATGGGACACACCCGGATTCTTGTCGTAGCCGTGTCCCTCACGAATCCTGTTTTTTTCGGGCGAATCCGATTCATCGTTGTCTCTTTTGAAATGTGAATCCTGTATATTTTCCCTTTAGATTGGTGGGAGTAAGGTTTTGAAGGTTTTTGGATTTTGGAAGATGAGACACTTTTTGAAAGGGCAGTGATACATTCGCCCCTTTTTTAACTTGGGGCAGCCTCCTCTGGTGTATTTATGACTACTCTTTTACACAGCAGAAGTGGCTGTCCCAAGTTAAAAAAAGGCCAATATTATCATTTCCCTTTTGAAATTGTCATAGCACTATCCCCCACCCACCCTCCTCTCTTGCTCTTAGTTCTAGCTTTTCTTCCAACTTTCATGCATCACCGCGATTCCCTTCGCCATGATCACTCCAGAGATTAGTGAAATGCAGAGGATCTGTGCTTCGATATCATGGGAGTCTGAGACCCCATCCTAGGAGGATTTAAGCGATTGGATCCTTCAACTCTTCCATTGTCTATTTCAGAGATTCTAAATCATTCACGAAGAATTGGATCTGCTTCTGGAAGCCCTACTCATCTCGTCCTTTGCTCATACCAAAAAAAGATGAGAGAGAAAGGCTAATGATATTGGAATCTATTAAACCTATGACGGACATTCTGAAAAATTATTTGTTAGCATAATTTCTCTAAACTAGACTTGACCTACAGTACTTTGACTGGGCTCACAGGTATGGAAGAGGCAGATACCCACTATGACCTTTGGTCAAGGCCTTTTTCTCGTTCAATGCCAATAGGAGGAGGATGCCCTCTATCTTATGTCAAGGGAAGTTTGGATATGAGCCCATTCTATATGAATCTGTCACATTTTTTTTGTCCATAAAAGTGGAACAATATTCACAATAGCAAGGATTTGTGAATGTATTTCACGGAATCCATATTCAAGGATGCCAACTTTGAGATGAAAGCCAATGACATTAACACCCCCCTCCCCAAAAAAAGAAAAAAAGAAACCCTAACTGACCCAGTGATTTCACTTGTAATGAAAGGAAAATCACAATTGGGGAATTGTCCCTCCCTCCCTCTCTGGGTGGGAGAAAAAGGAGAATAAAAAATGAACAAGTTACAAAGGAAAAAGTTTAAAATTATAAAAAATAATAAAATAAAAAAGTAAAACATTGATTTTTTTAGAAATATAATAGAATATAATAAAGATAAATACATAAATAAAGTGAAAATTAGGCACTCCTCTACTTGTTACACTTTTTTATGGGAAATGATATTTCCAATTCACCAAGTTTTTGTTGTCTTTTTTGCTCTAAATCGGCTCGTGTTGCAGCCTCTTCCTGTCCTCTCTCACACCATCTCTACCTCACCTCCCTCAATCATTAAACAAGGTATGTTTTTAATTTTTAGACAAACAATATAAAACAAATTCAAGGAAAGTACAAGATGCCATCCAAACAGCATAAATTGTATCCTTATAAAATACATGGGGTCACCTAAACAACATAAAACCTATTTCAGGGGAAATATTTCACTATTATATTCTTCCAGTGAACTTGAAACTTCCAGCAAACCTAAATGAGAGTCATACGAACAAATTCTCTCAATAGGGTCTGAATTTTTCTACAAAAGACAACCATACAAATTTGCCTAGATCTTATGTTTAGAAGCACAACTTCATGATTCAAACTGGCATATTTGAAATGAAATCCAGCCTGAATTTCTCATGAGCAAATCTTTGCCAAGTTCTTTCTGAAGTAAATCTAGGCGCAAGTGTAGAACATAAACAAATGGTACAAGACACTTACAAAGCACCTCCTCCTCCTGGACCAATTGCTTTGAAAATAGACATTGCAGTCATTGAAATGCCATTTGCAGCTCCTCTTTGATGTTGAGGCTGTCAATGCGGCATCAGGTCAACAAAATGTTTGTAAAATTTTTTTTATGGTGGCATACAGATGAAATTTAAAATCCAAACCAGGAAAAACAAAACTTAAAAAAGGAAAAGGAGATAAATTCAACAAAAGTAAGGGCGGAGAATTACCACAGCATTGTTTTGCAGAAGGAACAATCCGGTGATAATGGCCATCTAATTGTATTAAAAAGAATCACTTGTGAGAGGAACAATAATAAGCATATGTACACCAAAAAAGGAAAACAGGAAAAAAGAGGAAATTACTCCAAGAGAAGATGCAGGTTAGGATTATTATACATATTTATATTTACACACAAACATATCATATATACATTATATATAGATATAATCCTTGTTTTAACAATGACACCCCTCTTTCCATTACACTTTAAGTAGCCGTTAAAAGCAGTAACAGCTCCTGAAAAGCTGTCAATACCCAATCAAAAAACATTTTTCATAACGCTATCAAGACACGTGAGTGCGAATATATAAATGGGAAATCATATCGAAACTCTTTTTTATACTGACAATCCTCACTCGTTTTAACACTTCTCTATTCGGCTGTTGGTAGCCTTTTGGGAATTGTAACGGCATATACCAGGTAATTATAGAAGTGTAAAATGTAGCGAGGAGTGCCATCATCAAAACAATGGAATGTGGATATCATTTCCCTATAACAGCACTCCCTTAACAAGCTAAGATTGGTTGGTATCCATTCTCTAGGATTAAAGAAAAACTGTTGGACACTTCCCGTATGTTGGAATAGCGTTTTATTATACAAACTGTCAAAATATTAAATTGGACTGTCAGTTTTGTATTGTGACACGCCAAGAAAATATCATCCTATCCACTCCAAGGAAGAAGTTAAAAACTTTTATCTAAAGAAGAAAAGCAATGAATGGGAGATGGATGATGATTTACAAGGAAAAATGTCAGATGATATGAACTTTGTTCTAATTAAATTATGTTTCAGCTCCAAATGAGCAAAAAAACTCAAACAAATCTAACACCAACAAAGTATATATTAGAGTTCTGTGAAATAAATTAAGACATATTAATTAACAAGAAAATCCAATGAATGCTTCTCATCTTCAAAATTATGGTGGCTAACATGTCTCTTTTATCTTTTGCTTTTCCCATTACAATTTACCTATTTTGGACTTAGAATCAAATTTATTGTATGCAAAATTAAACCACGTTATATTCTGGTCACATATATATTCTGGTCACCTATCAACATTTTCTAGGAGCTGAATGACGGTCTCATGTCACTCAAAGATCAGCAACTTGGCCTCAATAAATTTTAAGTGACTGAAACCCTTGCCAAGGGCTTTGACCATAATCGCCTTTTTAAGTAAACCATAACTCAAGAATTCGGTGCATAAATCATCATAAATACAAATTTACCTTCTATCAGAGAAACATTTTCGTCATTAACAAAATGTCTAAAGTCAATAGCAATTTTCTGTCTTTATGAAAAAATATAGAAGTAAATTCATCATAGAACCTAAAGAGAAAATTTTCACACTGAATTTGTACTTACGGAGAGAACATTCTTCAATAAAGATGCACAATTTATCACCAATGCAAGACTCAACCCTGATAGCATAGCTATAGCTGGGTAACTTGCAAGCAAAGGCACAGACAAAACCTGCAAAAAAAAAAAGATAGACAAATCAGATGAGTCCAAAAATAGTACATGAAATGCAAACAGACCAGGTCAAAAAGAAAACGAATTGGGTTGAAAGCATACCGCAGCAATACGCATTACCATAATGGGTCCAAGAAACTTTTCAGCTGTCGAATATAGAGACATTTGAAATACTAGAAGACCAAAGCCTGATAAGCTCATAACAAGTTAGTAACTTGTTGAGTTGCGAATACATTTTGGTCAGATATGTATGGGAAAACCACGATAAAATTCAATTTACAGAAGCTAGTCAATATATGTTCCATTGGCAATTTCCTGTTGCAAATCCCTTTTTTTCTATTTTAGGGTATATTAAGATAACTATGTTTTGGCTACATTAAAAATTTGGCAATGGCAAACAAATCCGCATACATGCATGTTTTATGTACAGTGAAAGGCTTTAAAGTTCTATATAAAAAGAACCCAGAGGAGCCTTTGAGATGTGTATTGCCCCTATTGATAAAAGCCAATTGTTGGGGGTACGTATCGATGGATACTTGAGGGTAGGGCTCCTTTAAAATAGCATCCTTATGCTTTGATCAAGTAGATTTCGGTTTTGGCTTTGATTTCCATTGCCATGGAAACAGAAACATTTTGGTTTCGGTTGAAGATTTTGGTGGAAATCCTGTAGAATCGCAGAAACGTATGGAAACATATGCAAATGAAAGAATTTTAAGAATAAATACAGAAAATGAGAGAATTTTAAGATGAAATACAAAAAATGCTAGAATAAGCAAAAACACACACTTAGAAACCATCACATAAGCAAGACAATCATCCATAATGATTTAACAACATTTATGCATAATACATACACCCCATTTCATATGCAATTCATATAAATATAATTGTGTAACACATACTGATATAACATACCATTAATAGACTAACGGTTTTGGTTTTGGTATACATTTCGGTTTCGATATGCATTTTGGTGGGGATGGAAACACAAACATTTCGGTCGTTTCGCTCAGTTTTGGTGGAAATTTAAAACCATGGTTTTGATGACGCCATGAGGACCCCTATGAAAGCCTGGGATTGAGTCTTTTTAACTTCATGGATCACTGCATCTTCTTTGACAAGAGCCTATCGATGACTAGTTGGCTCCTCCTTTCTGGTCACTACAACTGGGGTTGCAACTTGGGTCGGGTTCAACCCGAAAAAAAGTCGGGTCGGGCCGGGTTGAGTTCGGGTCGGGTTCAGGTTCGGGTTGAGTTTTCCCAAACCGGGTTGAGTTCGGGTTGAGGGTTCGAGCAACTTGACCTAAGTGAAACCCGACATTTTTTATGAAATTCTTTTTTTGTAAGCTTCTTTTTTTTTTGAAAATTATGAGGATGCTGATTGGGTAAGGAAGGAATCTTTACAAGACAAAAGATGAGTGGGAAGTCTTTAGTAATAGTAGCCGTGACGAAAGAAGAAAATGACCCAAAAAGGGTTCCTCGGGTCGGGTTAAACCTCGCCAGGTTGGAAATTGGGTCAGGTCGGGTTCGGGTTGGAAAAAAGGGTTCCTCGGGTCGAGTCGGGGGCCAGCCCAACCCGACCGAGTTGCACCCTAACTACAACTGGGTTATCTACACCGAGTTCCGGAGGTTTATAGTGCCTTGACTGCCTTCCACCTCTCGTCATATGCCAGGCTTGGGTATTGTCATACTTGAAGTATTCAAAGTCCATTTCTTCCTCACTCATGGTTCCATATGGTTCTAGAATTAGAATGAAGGGTTCACCAAAGGCTTCATCCATAGGTTCTGGCAGAAGTTTGTAAATTATCCCCATAGGAGAGCCGAGGATGACATCCACAGTCGCAAGAAGAAATTCAAATGATTCACCTTTATGCTAATTAGTCGCTTTCCCGTCTTCAAAAGATGCAGCCAAGAAGTAAGCCCGCTTTGTAAGAGGTTTAATGGCGTGGATGGGGTCAATGTTTTGTCCAAGGTTTCAAGTTTCAATTTCGGTATGCATTTTGGTCATGATGGAAATGGAAACATGTCAGTTTCAGAAGGAAATTTATATGGAAATCCTATAAAATTAGTGAAACGTATGCAAATGATGGACATTTAAGAATAAATATCAGAAAGTGATAGAATAAGCACAAAAACACACTAAAAAACCATCACCACATAAGCAAAAAAACACCCATAATGGTTTAACAACATTGAACACCTAGTGACATGTGCTATCACGAATGTTTGATAATTCAATGCATAGCTATAAACATTTAAACATAATACATATACCACATTTCACATTCAATTTATGTAAATATAATTAGAGGAATGCTAGACTCACAGCCGCCCTTGCAAAAAAAAACGGTACAAGGGCTCTCCCATTGGTCAATTTCCATTTATGACAGTTATGATTGTAATTTTCTGTGCCATCATAGATGGAAATTGACCAATGGAAGAGCCCTTGTACCCTTTTTTAGAAATGGCTCCTGTGAGTCTAGCATTCCTCATATAATTAGATAACATAACTGGTATAGTGTACCCCAGTTAAAGTTTGGAGAAAGCTCTCTTTAATTGAGTGACATGTGCTATCACGCATGTTTGATAATTCAATGCATAGCTATAAACATTTAAACATAATACATATACCACATTTCACATTCAATTTATATAAATATAATTAGAGGAATGCTAGACTCACAGGAGCGCTTGCAAAAAAAGGGTACAAGGGCTCTTCCATTGGTCAAGTTCCATGTTATGGTTGTAATTTTCTGTGCCATCATAGATGGAAATTGACCAATGGAAGAGCCCTTGTACCCTTTTTTTGCAAGGGCTCCTGTGAGTCTAGCATTCCTCATATAATTAGATAACATACACTGGTATAGTGTACCCCAGTTAAAGTTTGAAGAAAGCTCTCTTTAATTGTGATGCTTTTCAAATCAGTATTTACATTTTTAAAGTTTAAAGGAAGCTCTTTTTAATCTATTTGTACCCCAGTTACAGTTTCATGGGTTCTTGCTTGTGCTTCTAATACATTTGTGGAAAACAGTGCACTATTTCTTGCTGAATCTTTTTATTTCATTTTTTTTTTTTACATTTTGGGTTAGGTTTATTACAGTTCATGTGGTTGAGAAAGAGAACACATTTTATTATTTGCGCAAGAAACGAAAAAAATGTTAAGTAGTGCTCACTAAAGTCGCAAACTTAAGCAACCGAATCATAGGGGAAAATGAAACTATAATAATGGCCCTTAACGCTAAAACCCACGACAAAATAAATAAAACTCCCTTTCACTTTGCGACAATACAAAAGGGGGACCCACTCCCATCAAACCTTCATTCTTCTACAGTCTACATACACATGCATACCTGAGATTGCAAGCACAACACCAACATCGTTTGATGAGAAACTTAATCCTCCATACTTTCGATCACTGACTGCCCATAATGAGAATAACTGCAAAAGACAATTTGGTTCTTAAATGTAGCATTTCAGAACTACAAAATAGATGAACAAATCTACATCGTGGAAAAAGAATAAGTAATAGATTGAGAAGCAAAGTACAATTATTTGCTTGAAGATCCAAAATTAAATGAGACTACTAGTGACTGGTATAGCCTATAATTCAACAAAAATAATCTTCTTGATCAGAATTAATCTAAGCAAAAGAAAATTTGTTCAAATAATATTAGGATTCAGGATAAAAAATCAGCAGTAAGAAAAGAAAATATATTCATAATCTGGACTACATCACAAGTGAAAACTTGACCCCCTTAGCATTCTTGAGAACCACAACTTTTAGAATTAGAGAGAGAGAGAGAGCATTTGGAACACCAAACAATGACCAGTATCTTCTCATAAGTCATAACAGCATGGACTTCATCCAGAATTAGTTAAGAAGCATGTAAGCTGCATCAAATTTTTGAAATCCATATTGATAGATAATCTAAGCACCTACATGTTTTGTTTCACTAACACAGGCACACACACAAAATACATTTTGTTCATAAAGGTATACGACTAGATTTCAAGGATATGTCATGGATCAACTAACATCTTAGTAAAAGGATATCTAGTAAAATAAGCACCATTATTTTTTGATACGGACACGGGTGTCGCATGTCGACACTGATATGGAGTGTCGGGCACGGTAAACCCCCAAAATTTAGAAACGGGGACACGACTAAAATAGAAAATATATATAATCATGATTTGTTGATATGGATTCGTGTGTCGAGTTTTGACATGGATATGAGTTGTCTGACATGGTATCCTCTAAGAACCTAGAAACGGTGGAACGTGCCTACACATAAAATTATTGATTACTATCATAATTTGTAATAATATAAATATGGTATTCATTTAATAAACTAATAAATTTTGTAATTAATCAGCTATAATCTAAAACAAACATGACATAATCAAATAACAACGCATTCGTCAATTTAATCTAGTTCACTTTTGTCTCTCCAATATACAACGAGAAAGAGAGGCCAATATGATACAATGAATATAGTGTTGGAATAAGAGTTTTTTTAGGGTTTTACGTTTAGGGGAGGGGATATAACAACAAATATTAGTTAAAGAAGAGCTAAAGAAGAATTAATAAATGAGGTAAATACAATATTAAATAATAAAACAGAATGTCACAATTGACACGGTACAAAAACGTGTCCACACGCCCACATTAACTCTAACACTCCTAGCAGTACATTTAAAAGTGTCCAAAGGAGTGTGGACACGCGTGTCATGTCAGACAATAAATTCAAAGTGTCAGCTAAATCATAGAATAAGCATGAAATCCATAAAGCTTGTTCAATAGCACATGTTGAAACAGGATGCATTTACCTCTGTGTAGGCCATATCGTGAAGAGAGAAAACACAATATACAATGATAGATGACATTAGGGGCCAATTCGTGAAGAGATTTCTCTTTGGCACTGCTCCTTTTCCTCCTCCTTCTTCAATGTTTTCTTTCAAATCAGAACCATATGCAGTAGCTTCCTCATCATCAGATATGCTGCAATTTTCTTTGCTTTTTCCATTGTGCATATGTAGTGTTTCCTACAAGAAAAATCCCAGACCCAAAAATGCCCAATAACAGTTAATTGCCAGCTTAGTTGTTATTACTACTGACTTGAAAGCCCCCAAGTTGATGTTACAGAATGGTAAGCGGTAATTAATGAAAATATGAATGAAGACGGGTGAAAACACATACATAATCTGCTACATAATGGCAAGTGGTAATTAATGAAAATAAGCATGAAAAAATGGATGAAAATGCATATAGTACAAAATCATTTCAGTATAAATAAAGCTATGATTTGTGGACACGGACACGAACACAAGTGTCACGTGTCGACACGGACACGGCACCCCCCAAAAATTTAGAAACGGGGACACGGCTAAAATACAAAGTATATATAATCATGATATGTAGATACGAATTTGTGTGTTGAGTTTCGACATGGATACAAGTTGTCTGACATGGCAACATCTAAAAATGGTGACATGTACATACATATAATATTATTGATTATTATCATAATTTATAACAAGAGATATTGATATTCATTTAACAAACTAATAAATCTTAGAATCAATCAACTATAATCTAAAACAAATATGAGATAATCAAATAATAACGCATTTATCAATTTAATATAGTTCTCTTCCGTCCCCAATATACAACGAGATAGGGAGACCAATATGATACAATGAATATAGTATTGAAATAAGAGTTTGTTTAGGGTTTTAGGTTTATGTGAGGTAATATATAGCAGCAAATACTAGTTAAAGAAGATTTAAAAGAAGAGTTTATAATAAAAGATGACTTAATAATAAAAGAGCTAAAGACAATATTCAATAATAAAACTGTACAAAAAATGTTCACACGCCCACATTAACTCTAACACTTCTAGCAATACCTTAAAGTGTCTGAAGGAGTGCCGACACGAGTGTCGTGTCGGACACGGCAGGACACATTTGTCTGCAATAAATTCAAAGTGTCGGCTGAATCATAGCTTTACACCAGGGATGTTTGAACCCCAGGACTTTTTGTCTTGGGACACGATATCCATACTCCTTTGTATTAATATTGGCACACTACGCTTTACATTAGTAGTCATTTCCCACTCTGCTAATAAGAAATGTTTAAAATAGAGGGCTACATGTTAAAGTATTAACGATTAAATAACGCCATCTCCAACAGCTTAATCTTTTGGATTAATTGGTTGTTTCACACGGTATCAGAACAAAAGGTCCTGGGGTTCAAACCTCCCTAGTATAAAGCTATGATTCATCTGACACTTTGAATTTATTGCAGACACGTGTCCTGCCGTGTCCAACATGACACCCGTGTCCACACATGTTGACACTTCTTTGGACACTTTAAGGTATTGCCGTAAGTGTTAGACTTAATGTGGGCGTGTGGACACGTTTTTTGTACCGTGTCAACTGTGACATTTAGTTTTATTATTGAATATTGTCTTTACCTCTTTTATTATTAAGTCATCTTTTATTATAAACTCTTCTTTTAGATCTTCTTTAACTAATATTTGCTGCTATATATTCCCTCCCATAAACCTAAAACCCTAAACAAACTCTTATTTCAATACTATATTCTCGTTGTATATTGCGGACAGAAGAGAACTAGATTAAATTGATAAATGCGTTATTATTTGATTATCTCATATTTGTTTTAGATTATAGTTGATTGATTCTAAGATTTATTAGTTTGTTAAATGAATATCAATATATTTTGTTATAAATTATGATAATAATCAATAATTTTATATGTATGTACGTGTTACCATTTCTAGATTTTTAGATGTTGCCATGTTAGACAACTTGTATCCGTGTCGAAACTCAACACACGAATTTGTATCTACATATCATGATTATATATACTTTGTATTTTAGCCGTGTCCCCGTTTCTAAATTTTTGGGGGGTGCCGTGTTCGACACTCCGTGTTCGTGTCGACATGTGACACTCGTGTCAGTGTCCACAAATCATAGGTATAAAGAAATCCACATGTAATGGCAAACCCAAAAAGAGGGGCCACATGTGAGGGGAAGTGTTAAAGTAAAAGATTAAATAACGCCATCTCCACAGCTTAAGCTTTTGGAGTAATTGGTTGTTTCACACTACCAATACCAGAATAAGGGAGTGTGGATATTATCATCCTCTATAAGAGGCTTAATTTTTCTGATAATGGGAATCTAAACATTAGAAGTTGAAGTGAAGATAACAGAAAATTGCAGCCAGTAAATAAAAGAAAGTTTAGAGAACAGTGACCAAAATGAGGTCATATCTACTGACAAAAGCAGGAAAGCATCAGATAGAATACAGAACTTACCGGAAGCCAAAAAATAGCAATAGCCACACCAAATGCAACGAGTGATATGCAGAGGCATGGTAAGAAGTATGGGAACCTACAAAGTGATATTTATGTTTGATAATATTGAAATTCAGCATAAATTACGCAATGACATAAAAATGCTGAAATGTAGCAGCATTAGCATTAGATGATTTAGAAGCTGTAGTGTTGCATACCTCCCAAACAGAGAGTTCTCAGAAAATATACTCGGATATTTCACTGCAGGCTAATACACAAGTGCATCCACAAACAATACAACAATAAGTCACATCCATGCAAAATATATTGAAGATGCAGATAAAAAATTAAGAAAGGTTGAATTTACTATTGCTAGAAACATGCATTTTATATGATTTAAGCCACACAAAACCATCACATTTTTAATAGTATCTAAGGAGAAACATATACAATAATGTCAGAGGAAGTAACTACAATCCTGAAAACAAAATCAATGTGTAGTGAATTTGAGCATACCCCAAGTATGCCAAAATAACTTCACCACAGGATCACATAATTTAGGAAATCGATCCAGCCTTGGTCCCATGAAATGACATAAAAATACATACGAACAATAAAATCCAAGGGTCCTTCTGGCCAGGCATAATAGAAGCTGAGGTGTGAGCGGTTTGGCACAGAATAAATTCATTCTTGATAACATCTCTATTATGTAAATAAGGACATTTTGAGGATTTTGTAAAAAAAATCCAATTAAGTGAATATATTAGAAGGGAGATCGTGAGACAACTGCATTTTTCTCCTATTCTTTCCTACCCTGCAATTTTATTGTCTTATTTTCTTCTCAAATTGTGACATGGTATCAGAGGAAGAGATCTGATACAGTCTTTGAAGAGCTTAAAGCAATGGTTCTCTCTATCTTTGTCTTCAATGTAAGTTATGTTCTGAAGTCTGTGAGTTTATTAAATATCATAGGGTGTCATTTCCTCCTTGCCCTGAGCATAGTCACAAATGGAATTTCTCAAGAAGTGAATATCTCGGGAGATTTTAAGTTTTTGTTATGACTTTTGGGTTTATATTGAGAAAAAAATTGGAAAATATAAAATAAAAATATCATAAAATTATCGCAATATTTTCCCGGTAAAATATAAAAAAGTAATAATCGCGATCTTTTTAAAAATCTCAGGATTATTTTGGGGTTTTGTTGTTTTAATGTCGCGATAAAATTGCGATCTTTTATAAAAGTTGGATATTTGTGACTATGGTCAGAGAATCGCAGAACAATTCCTTTCTCTTCAGTCCATTCTGATGTGAGGTCCTAATCATATTACAAGTCTATTTTGTTTCAAATATTTTAGTTACATTTGTACACGATTGTTCAAAATGACATGGCTTTATTTAATGAAAGTGTGTTTTCAAATTCTTTCATATGAAAGTTAAAATTTAATTTGGTATGAATGTGTGTTTTCATTATGATAATGCAAAGGAATACATGTTTAAGAAATTTCAATCTTACTGTGATCAACAAGGCATTTTACATTGTTAAAGTATTAAAGATTAAAAACGCCGCTCTCCAATAGCTTAAGCTTTTGGAGTAATTGGTAGTTTCACATGGTATCAGAGCAAAGGTCCTGAGTTCAAACCTCCCGGATAGCAAAATTCCACAAGCAATGGCCATACCCAAAAGAGGGGCCACATGTGCCACGTGTAGGCCAACCCAAGAAAGAGGGGCCACACGTGAGGGGGAGTGTTAAAGTATTAAAGATTAAAAACGCCTCTCTCCAATAGCTTAAGCTTTTGGAGTAAGTTTCACATACATCAAAGGTTGAGTACCCACACCTCTCATCAAAATGGAGTCATTGAAAGAAAAAATTGGCATCTTCTTGAAGTATCACGATCCTTACTGTTCGGTAGGAATGTTACTAAAATTTATAGGGGTGATGTTGTTCTTACTAGTTGTTACTTAAATCAATTGTATGCCCTCTTCTTTCCTCCATAGAAAATCTCCTCATTCTTTCTTATTTCCTAACAGTTCATTTTTTTAATTGCCTTGTGTGTTTGGTTGCGTACTAGTTTTGTCCAACGTCTTGATTTAGGGGGTAGCAACAATTGATCCTTGAGTAGTTAAGCATATCTTCTTGGGCTATTCTCATACTCAACACAATTATCAGTGCTACAGTCCAATCTTGAAAAAAACAGTTAGTATGTCCAGATGTTACTTTCTTTGAAAATACTCCATATTTTTTTGTCCCCAGTCAACCCAATCATGTAGTTATACCCAGTCCCACAATTCCTCTTCCAATTGAGCAACTACATTCTTGATTCTTTTGGGTTTGTGAGAGAATATGAGATCTCATCGTTGGATGTTAAAGTATACGAGATCTCTAGACCTCAATGTTAGATCATTCGGGTGTTAGACTAGGCATCTAGACTAGATGAGGTAGCTAGGTCAGATTAGCATTATCCTATTCCTATCTATTTCCATGTTAATCTTTATTCGTATCTATTTCCATTTTTTATCTTTTTATGTTTATCCCTTTAAGAGTTCTATATAAACACTCCGTAGGGTTGATAGTAATTAGAAAAGGATAAGTAAAATCATTGTGTATCATGGCATTAGAGCAGGTCGAGTGGGCCTTTCCTTGACCACAATAAGAGAGTTTGTCACTCTCTTGTGGACGACCAATCGAGTCCTCTGCTTGGACCTAGTAAAAGCCTAGATCCACACACCTCATTGCACCTCCCTCCCTCGGATCTACTACTAGCTCGACTATAACCAAGAATGAAACTCATTTTCTTCATCTTCATTTTTGGACGTTGGTTTTCACATCAAAGTTGGGATTGAGTTGTCCCCCTCTAGATGACTAGAATCACAGTCCATCAATACACAGCCATTGGCAAAGATCGTAAGGAATTGTCTCCCTTCTATCAACCGGTCAAATGGTTGCACACACGTCCATGGACAAATAAAGAGTTTTTTTTTTTTTTTGAAAGGCACAAGTAAAGAGGTTGACCAGATAAAGAGATGATTTCTCAATGATTCCCTAGGCTCCATCCATGTATTTCTCATCAGTAATTACAATTATCTATCAAGAAAAAACTACCAGTACCTGTGCTAAGAAACCTCCAAGAGCTGGACCGATTATTAATCCTATGCCCCATGATGTGCTAACCTGATATAAAATGTCAAGTGAATCTTCATTATTCTGAGTGATGAAATCTATAAAAATATAGCAAGAATAGCCAACTTACAACAGACAATCCCAGAGCTTGATATTCTGGTCGAGTAACTTCTGATGCATATGCCTGGAAAGAACCCCATAAATGAAGTTTATAATATTTAGAGGTAATAAGCAAAATAAGGGAATAAAAACCATCTAATTTGTCATCCATGCAAAGTAGTTTTTGAGCACATAACCAAATGATTTTATATTAATAAATTGGAATGGAAATGTTAAAATGAATACTCATGTTTATGCATTCTGTATGTTTATATGAGGCTCTGCGTACAATGCTAATGGAATTAGGATTTTTTTTTGTCTTTTTGTACATATGATTATAAGTGAATAAAGATGTGAGTCAATCATCCAACTATTAAAACTTATCATTCCCAATATTTCCATCTTATATTTTATTACTTCTCTATTGAACTTCTTAGCTGGCCACCGCAAGCTTGGTTTGACAAGTTCAAGAATGAAATTTTACAGATTGGATTTAGAAGAACCTATGCCAGTTACACCATGTCTATTAAATGGGACGACAGATCCTGGGAGTCTCTCTTAGCTTAGCAGAGTCTTTCATCTCAGCTTGAGAGTGGAGAGTGTTACCGTCCTCATTTTTTATTTCGAAAATGGATGAGAAGACTCCACTTCTTTCTCTATCGATAGTCTGATGAAGTATCTCCTCTTTCAATTTTCTTTTTAATTTCATCAGACTGCCACTCTTCTTTTTCTTTGACTTCACTGATGTGATTGCTCTTCACCCATACCTTCTGTTTGGATTTTAGAAGACTAAGCGTTGGATTTTAGAAGACTGGGCAATGGCAAATAAGCTTTGGGGTGAAGAAGGCTCCTCGGGCAACGAGACAGTATATTGATTCCCACACCTATGGTCTCAGGTTCCTTCCTCCTCTAGTCTGAATCAAGAGAGCTCAATCTCATTCGAAAAGAAAGATCCACTACTTGCCTTGTTGAGAGTACTTCGCTTCCTTCCTTGTACACCAACAGTTGGAGTAATACTGATGAAAACTACATTTAGCTTCAAGGGTATTATTGTAATTGTACTTTTTTTATTCGCGTAAGTAGAGCCATGTTATTCTTTATTGGTAAACAGTTCGTTAAGCTTTGGTTACTAAAGTAACTGTAAAGTATAAAAGATTAAATAACGCCTTCTCCAACAGCTTAAGCTTTTGGAGTAACTGGTTATTTCACAGTAACAAGGGAAGAGAGAGGACACACAACTCTAACGCCAGTTCTTTTTTCATTTGTTTACTTTTTTTCACTCATTTTCTACTTGGTATTAAAGCTCATTGATCCTAGATCTAGTCATCATCTCTTTTGATCTTTGAGATTAAACATCAAATCCCAACACTACACATGAAGCTACTACATTAAGAGTTTGTAAATGAAGAGAAGAGGAGCTAGCTGTTATCATAGGATGAACAACTGCTAATCTCAGTCATACAACACAATCCTTGCTATAACAATAAGAAACGGATGTCGTTCCAAAAGTGGTGATCATAGGTAATTATCATATTTTCATTTAATTTTGAGAAGAATTGAGTGGGATCTGAGGGATTCTTGAAATCTAGAAATAGGAAATTTAAACGATGAGTTTTAATTTTTTGTCTTTTACCAGATATCACGTAACCCTTTTAGAAAGGAGACTAGGGTTCCCTTGGATTGCCTTTTCAAGAGAAAATTTATGGAAGTACTCTCACTTCATCTCGTTGGGGTTTGAGAGTGTTGTGAGCAGTTATTTTTGACCCATTTTCCATCCTCGTGTATGTTTTTCACGGATTTTTCAAAATTGATATGTATTGATGGTATGAGATCATGTTGCACAAGATTCTATTTAGGTGTTGTGATGCATTTGGAAAGTATATGGATGTCGTTTGGCTATAGTAATTGGGTTTGGAGAATTGTTCTCTGTTTAATTAATACAGCAACAGCAGCATCCTTCAAAAAGAAGAAAGAAAGAAAAGCATGAAAAGGAGGAGGTTTCTTTTGCTTTCAAGGGTAAATTAAGGATTTTTTAAAACTATTAAGCGGGGCTACATTTGGAGTTTTAATAATTCACTTAAGCAAAAGAAATTGGACCCTATCACAGGTCTTGCAAAGGTTAAAATTTGTGTGACATGCTAAGGTTAAAAGGTTAAGAATTTCGGGGAGAAAACGAGTACAATGTTTTTAAGATAAACCCCACAAAAGCCATTAAAAAAAAAAGATAAACCCCAACCCACAAATGTATTCACTTGAGTTACTTAAGTAGGGTTTTGAATATTTTACGGTTTATAGGACTTCTACTTAGATAGGTTTATGAATATTTTACAGTTTACATTTAGGGCCGATTAAGTTTAAGCCTAGTGTGTCATGAATGAAAGATTTTTAGTCTTCTTTCTTCAATGGCGATTCTCAAGAAGCTTGTGCGGAGTGATTCTAAAATTTCAACATGATGTGATTTTTTTGCTCATGGAAGAGATCATCTTTTCTGAAAGGAGGTATACTATTGATCTTCTGTAGGAAGCATGGAATCAAGACTAAAACCAAGTGAGTTTCCTATTGAAATTGATCACTAAAGTCTTGATGCATGGTATTTGGAGGATCGTAGTTCCCAACAGAGATAGATGGTAAAAATATTCATCTGACGATAGTCAAACCTGATGAATGCAATGGGGGTGGGAAGATAACTTAGCATCATGCCATTCAGTAATTCAGTCATTATCATAGACTTCAGTTAATTTGGTGCTCTTATAATTCTTGAAACCTTGATTTAAGATAGGAAACCAATGCCATGTATTAGAATCAGTTGGCCTAATCAATTCTTTAAGCAAGTTAACCTGAAAGGCACATATATAAGGGACACCTTTATTGGGCCAAGTAGACCATTACAACTTCCGAGAAGAAACCTCGTAGATAGTGCCATCCAAAAGCTTGTACTAAGGCCGAAGAGAGTGTTGAATAGTACCCTGAGACAAAAAAAATGAATCAAAATGAATGACAAAAAATAAAATTTGCAAAACTGTTGGCAACAAATTAAACCAGGTTAATTCCCAACAGTAAAAGTTGAGATCTATGAAGAAAATAAACAATAGAACTAACACTGAAATAGTGCCTATCATTATAACAGGTTTCCTTCCATATCGATCTGCTATTACTCCCCAGAAAACAGAAGTCAAAGCTCTTCCAATCATAAATGAACATCCTTCAAGAAACAAAAGATATTATTTGCACCAGATTAAAAGGCATAAAAATAACACACACACACACACATATTGAAGTGCATCAAATATACTAACCTACAAAACCTGCATAGAAGCCGATATCTTCCACCCTTTTGGCAACATGAAAGTCTCTTACCTATGCAAAATGAAATAAAATTTCTCTCTAAATGAAGCAATTCTACATAACTTTTCAGCAAATTGACTACATTCCAAAGGAAATTAAAAGAAAGAACGTAGGATGAACTGAAGTACCCTTCCATAAATAGACCCTTCAAAAGTTGGTAGAGCTAATACTATATATTTAAGATTGTATGAAAGCTTGGTCGGGTAACTAATCTTCCATTTCCAACAACATTTGAAAGTTATTTTCTAACAATCCTTGTGAAGTGCTTCCCAAACCTATCTATAATAATAAGGGTGCATTTCATTTCCAGTACAATTTGTGTAAACTTGCAATCTAATTTTTGGAACAACTTGTGTGCAAGCTTAAAATCTAAAATTTTGTTCAGATTGCAAGTTTACAGACAAATTGCATTCAGAAAACAATTTTATTTCACACATAAATGGGACCAAAGTGGTGGATGAGAAATTTTCCTATTTCTGCTTTAATTTGAAAACCTACAATCAGGAATCAGTCACTGATGGAGAAGACATGTCTAGCATACATACCATGAAGTATAGAAATGGAAACAGGGATGATATTGGTAAAGCTGAAAAAGGAACCACCAAGAGAAAACATATTAGGTCACAATTATATATGAGAAAACTATGGTCAATAAACTAATACAAAATTCTTATGACTAGTGTTAAACCAGAGAAACGAGATATGATTAAAATTAATTATATACAAGCACACTTATGAGTAGTGTTAGTAAAGGCAAAAATTCCTGAAGTTTGTTTACCATGTAAGAAAATAATACCTACAATTACATAAATAAACTGCTCCCACATTTTCCAACAAGCACAGCAAATCAAATTGAATAACCCACTAAGTGATCTGTATGAATTAACAAAATAAACAAGTCAATGAAAATTTCGCAAGGAATTGACATGACAAAACATCATGGTTTTGCTTTAGATGTTGTGTTATGTACCCAAGATTAGCTGGAAGATCTTCTTGATTTCCTTAGCAGTAGATTTCCTTATTCCTTGCTATAGCTAGGATATTTCCCTTAATATTAGTTTCCTTTTATTTTTATCTTGTTTCCTAAGTATCCCTTAGGATTTGGGAAGTTTGGATTGTTTCTTAAATAGTAGAAATGCTAATTCTATAAGTATGCAATCTCTTTTGTTTAACATATGAATGGAAAAGCAAGGTTGTTTAGGAGATTTGGCCATCTCGAATAGGCCTACATTGTTTCTTTCTCTCTTAATCTAAGGGTTCGTATCAGAGCTATGGCTAATGAAAGTCATGATACCCGAAACCAGCGGATGGAGGCAGAGATTCGATCTCTTAAGGAAGGCTATGAAGCACACGGACGTATTCTTGAAGATTTTCTAAAGAAATTAATGGCCTTAGATGCAACATGCCAAAGTTTAGTCGCATCAAAAGACACATCTCTGTACCCTCCGTCTAGAATTTCCTAGATTTGACAGATCCGATCCAACAATTTCCTAGATTTGACGAATTCGATCTAGCCGGGTGGGTTTTTAGTGCTGAACAATTTCAAAGGTTCAATAAAATACCCGATGAGCGTATGGTAGATTTGGCATCGATCCTGGGGATGCAATACCATGGTTTTGTTGGATGGAGAAGACCATGGGTGTAATGACATGGTCACAATTCAAGCATGCTTGCTTTATGTGCTCGGTTTGGGCTGCTCGGAAGCGACGATCTAGGAGGAGCACTATCAAAATTACAACAAACGGAATCTGTTCGGGAATATGATACGAACCCGAATCGGTTCGTAACGTGATTGATCTTCTTAGAGGGAAGATCAGCCTCTCGATCCACTTCGAGGGAAGGATCAATCCTCCTTTGTGCAAAAAGACACGATTTCTAATACAATTTCTTCATTCATTTCCATTAACAATAACATATGCTTATATAAAGCACTTAATGATAAACATAGAAAGATCTTAATATAAGAATAGAATCCTAATCTAAAATAATATTCTAATCTATCCACTACTAAATATATCAGATCTAGTAACATCTGATCTTATTTTCTAAAATAAGAAAGTAATTTATTCCATTCTAAATGGGACCCATCTAGACACGTATCAGAATATCAGTCGCAGTTTGAGCGATTGGTCAACAGAACGGAATGTTTTGTTTCGGGTCTTTCGTGAGGATATCCGGGCCGGCGTTAAAATGTTTCAACCGATTACTCTCCAGCATGCTTCCCAACTAGCCTTGTTACATGAGGAATTATCTCTAGCTAGTGGTCGATACTCGCGCCCCCCACTACCAAATCCATCGATGCCTACTCCTACGGCGGTTGCCCTCATGAAGGAAGGACCATTACCAGCAAAAAAAATTAACACCTATATTGATCGAGGGGCGCAAGAAAGGGTTATGCTATAATTGCGATGAGAAGTATAGCCCACTCCATATTAGAAGATTTGGATTTGAGAACGAGGAAGAAGAAATAATACAGGTAGAAGGATCTTAGTCCTTGAGGACAAGGACTCTTAAGAGGAAGGGAATGTTACATACCCAAGATTAGCTAGAAGATCTTCTTGATTTCAGTAGATTTCCTTATTTCTTGCTATAGCTAGGATATTTCCCTTAATATTAGTTTCCTTTTATTTTTATCTCTTTTCCTAAGTATCCCTTAGGACTCGTATCATGTTGGTTAGTACTTATGTAGTTAGTTAGAATTTTGCTTTAGATGTTGATTATATTGTCACTATATTTACTTATTTTTAGGAATTGAGTTACAATTCAATTGCTATTTTATGGGCTGTACTCTCCTATACATTAGTTATGAATGGGATATGAAATCTTTTAACCGGTAAATGGTAAGGAGTCTTCTTCCTTTCTTTTAACCCATCGATGAAAACCTAACATAAGGTCTTACCATAATATGGTTCTCTTACCTTAGGATGGGAAACTGAAGCAGAAAAAGAGAGACAAGAGGGTTCAAATCCATCTCCATTTGGGTTGTGATTCTGTGCCCTGCAACTCCTCGTAAGGTCTACTGGGGAAATTTTGAGTCTGATCATCGGTAACACAAAATCTGCCAAGTGTTCGACAAAAGTCCCCAATGAAGCTGGTGAATAGTTTTTAATTATAAATAAGGCCTACCGGACCAAGACTGTCCAAGAGGGTCTGTTGAGGTGTTGCCTTTGGATCCGACTCTAATGGGTGATAGAGAGAACTGATGATGTGGGCCTGTTTTAGGGTATTCGTGTGGATTGTGGGACATAGACAGGATCTTTATTAATCAGATGGGACCCAGTATTGCTGCCTATGGGATCGCTGCAATACTACCAACTATCTCAAAATCAATTGGTGATGGAAAATGCACAACTATTATCTTTATTGAGTAGCACCATAGTGGTGACAGAACTATTGGGTCCCATCTGCACTACCAACTGTTCAGATTTTGGTCGTGCCCTCCGAGCCCACTGGGCATTGCTGGCCCCATAACCCAACACTAACAAAAATCTAAGTGGTGTCCTAAATCTGAATATATTTGGACTGAAAGTGCATACTAAAAATTATAACTTTGTACAAAATTTTAGGAGGAATGCTAAACTCATGGGCGCCCTCACAATAAAGGGCTCAAAGAGTGCACCGATTGGCTGCATGGCCCTGCACATCACCAAAGTGCATTTAATACTCTTAGACTTGCAACCATTATAAATGCACTTAGGTAATGTGCAGCCAATGGGGATGCTTTTTCAGCCCTTTTTTTTGCAAGGGCGTCCTTGAGTTTAGCATAAAGACCTAAACTAATAGTAGGGCATGGGACACTTCGACATATGCTCTAATACTTAGCGGGACAATGACATGCATCCGCAAAAATAGAAATTTGTGGATCCGACCAAGTAGGACCCAACGAAGTTAGAATTTGAAAGGGATCCGGCAACAACATGGGTGGATCTTGATACGAATTGTATTCCTGATGGCTCTAGGCCAAATGTACATTGCTTTTGTTGGGAAAGTTGCCTCGTTTCCTACCACTATACCTTGTTGTTTGTTAATTCAATTAAGACTATAGGTTGTGGTGGGATAGGAAGACGAGAAAGGCAAGTTATTTAGGTTTTTTGAAAAATCTACTGTATTAAAGCTCTCTATCACACGACCCAGTCTGGAGGCCAAGAGGGTGGCAAACAAGAGAGGATTTTCTTTCTCTTGGCATGAGATGAGAGATAGAGTTTTTTCTTGGGTTACTCTTGTGTGTTTTTCTCTTGGATTTTTCCTAGGGTTTCTCTCATGTAATATGTTGCTTGAGAGGATAAGAGAATAGCTGTGGTTTGCGGGTTTGCAGGTTTGCAAATTAATCACATTGTAATCCTTGTAATTTTGTTTTCTCATGGTGGAAGATTGTGTTCTCACCTGTGGACGTAGGCATCTTGGCCGAAACACCTAAAATCTCGGTATTCATCTTGTGGTTTACTTTTATTTCTACTTTTCTGTTCTTCGTGCACAATCGGATCATATTTTTGCCCAATGGTTTTCTCAACAAGTGGTATGAGAGTTGTTATTATAGCGATCATTGGGGTCAGGCATAGCGATCATGGGCGTGGTGTGATTGGATCACAATTACAATGTTCGTCAAATGGTAGAAAGATTATCTGAGAGATTCTTGTTTGAGGTGGAGCCCTACAACGACTACAAGTTTGAAGAAAAAGACAGTTTCATCCTATAACAGATGAGGCTGAAGGACATCCTTATTCAACAGGGCATGGCTAAAGCATTGAAGGGAAAGGATAGGAAGACGGAGAAGATGACAAATACCGAGTGGGAAGACATTCAATTGGAGGCGGTCAAGCACAATTTTCTACTATGTCCAACAAATAATGTTATCTTCAACACTATGGAAGAAGAAGAATGGCCTAGATTATGGCAGATGTTGGAAATGCTTTATATGTCAAAAAACTTGTTCAACCAAATGTATCTGAAGCGACAGTTGTACGGGCAAAAATGTAAGAAGACTAAAATCTTCTGGAACACATTACTATGTTCAAAGGGCTTCTGGATCAGCACATAAGATTGATAAAAAGTTAAAGGAATAAGACAAGGCTTTTTTGCTTCTTACTACGTTTCTAAATCCATATGAAAACGTAGTGACGACTCTATTGTATGGTAAGGATACAATGAAGTTAAATGAGCTTACGAAATTTGCCTTTTTAAATGATATGAGAAAGAAACCTGTTCTTAATGTGAGTCAAGAGCATGAGCCGGTTGTTCATTGTAGGAATCAAAGATAAAGGTCGTCTAACAAGGGATCAGAAAAAGGCATCTCAATATCCATGGTCGGTGAAAATGACATGCAATGTTATGGTTGTAAGGAATATAGTCACATCAAGCGGAATCATCCATAGTGAGCTGACAAGTCGGATAATGGTGCTACAAATATAGTGGTCGCAGTAACGGGTAAACAGAGCGAAATGGTTGGAGATGTCCTCACAGTCTCCACAGGTAATCACACTGCCGATCATGATGAGTGAATTTTAAATTCAGGATGCTCTATTCATGTATGCTCTAGGAGAGAATATTTTGATGCGTTACAGGAGATAAAGGCAGGTGTAGTGTCCTTAGGAGAAGGGTCTAATTGTGACATCATTAGAATTTGGACTGTAAAAGTCAAGATGTTTGACGAAGTGTCCTAGAGATATGAAAGAATCTAGTGTCACTTTATCGATTGGACTTCAAAGTTGTAGATATTCAGCTATAAGTGAGTCATAAAAATCACATACGGCTATGTGGTTCTAATGAGAGTAGAGAAGTGTGATGAATTGTATCGTCTGGTCAGGGACACAGAGACTATTATTCCTAAGATCTCGATGAATGGTTGGAAACGGTGCACATATGACAAGTACTTGCATGGGTCTCTCTCATAGTTGGTGCATGGAAGGGTTTTCAAGTTGCAGACGATGGTAAGAAGGTGATGGTACATGCAATGTGAAGGTTAGATCGAGTTCCCTCTCCAGAGTTGACTGGGTGAGTCAACTGGTTCACATGTGCATTGGCCATGTTGATCGAGTCAGGTGGATTCATAACCAAGATGATTCAATGTGGAGCCAGGTTTGCGACGACAACGAACCGGTGTAATATCAACAGAAAATCTTCAAATTTCTCGGAAACAAGCCAAAGTGGAGATTGTTGCAAAAATTGCCTTGTTTCCCACCACTATAGTTTCCTAATTCAATTATGATTGTGGGTTGTGATGAGAAGGGAAAACGAGAAAGGCAAGTTTTTAGGCTTTTAAAAAAAACTTGTGGTATTAATGTTCTCCATGACAGGCCAATGTGCGGAGGCCAATAGGGTACCAAACAAGAAATGGTTTTCTCTTGGTATGAGGCAAGAGAAAGAGAGTTTTTTCTTGGGTTACTCTTGTGTGTTTTTTTCATGGGGTTTTTGTCAAGTTTCTCCTAAGTACGGTCTTGATTGTGTGGACAAGGGAAGGGTTGCAGTTTGCAGATTAATCTTGTTGTAATACTTGTAATTTTATTTTCATATGGTGGAAGATTGTGTTCTTGCCCATAGATGTAGACATCTTGGCTGAATCACTTAAAAATATGGGTGTTCATCTTTTGATTTGCTTTTATTTTTACTTTTCCATTATTTGTGCAAGATTCAATCCTTGGGGTCCGACTTTTCCTTATCAACACCCAATAAAAAGGAAATTTTATATGGTGCCCGACCGGCAAGTACGGTAAAAAACGGTACCTCCCTACCACAACCCACTTTTTAATGGTACCAGCTTGCCTTTTCTGTTTTAAACAGCTGTCAAAGGTTATTACTGTCCCCAAAAAGCTCTTGGAAGCCGATTAAGCGGAAAAGAGAAAGCTTACTTTGTGCAATTATTAAAGTAGTAATGCCATATCACTAGCCTTCAGTTATTCTTAGAAAACGCTCAAACTGTTGAATTATTTTTGCATTCTTAAAAACTTTCAGACCAAGTATGAAAGATTTGGTTTTTTCCTGCAAAATTTTCATCTACTCCTGGAATTTGTAACTATGACAATTTACAAAGCAAGAAAGCATCATTCCTATCCATTCTTCAATCATGGAACTAAAATGAGAAACAAAACACAACCTATTCCATTTGTAATTAACTAACTTCAAAGGAGAACAACAATACACAAACATGGTCATCAAGAAGAAGAAGAAGAAGAAGAAGAAGAGAAGGTCTTACCATTACAGAGTACCACAATCCAGATAAAAAAGAATTCTTTGAAGGGGATCCCTCTGCGAACCTCGTTAAGCTGATCCTGTTTACAACCAGGGCAACCCTCATAGTAAACCTTCTTTAACAAAGGTTCTCTCCTCTCCTCCATTGCTTCTTCAAAAACTTAGAGAAGGAATCTCAGATGAAAACCTTTCTATATCTCTTTCTCTGTAGATGGAGTTTTCTTATTTTAATGTGCACACAGTTGGGTTCATTAATTGACCAGTGCAAAAGCAAAACTCGTTGAATTTAATCAATTTATAACCTTTTTTTTTTCCGCACATCATTGCCTACGTCAATTATAATATCAGTAACCATCCAATACGCAACCAAGAAGCAAAATTCCTCTCAGACACGAAGAAAACGAAATGCTGGGGAAGGGTGGAAATATCATTTTCGATGAAGATTTCCAAATTTTTTCAGGTACAAGAGCCATTCATTTTGATGGTGACGGTGACCGTAGCAATCAAACATTTATTTTGAGGGAATTGCTAGCGTCCATCGCATAAGGCTTTTCACGGCTGGTCTGTTGCATGTCAGACGAGCCACCTAGTGGGGTATATTCGCACGGGCCGACAAAGAACGGTACGGACCACGTCATAGGTTGATCCAAACCCTCCATGTGATGGAACACAACATAAATAGGTTGTGCCCCAAAAATCATTTCCATAGGCTGATCCTAGCCCTCCAATCTATAGATGTTTCCATAATTCCTCTTATCTTAAATCGGATGGTTAAGATCACCCTATAATTTTTTAATTAAAAAACCATAAAGGAGGAGGGTAAGATCGAAATTATACGGCTTTAATGGGTGCCTTTCAAAAAAATCGAAAAAACTCTCCTCTTTTCATCACAACTTATTGTATTAGATGGGACAGCCCCCATCAAGCGTAATTAACTAATTATGGAATTATGGGCCACTGTTTTAGTACAGCTGCATGTGACTCCCAGTGAAATGAGATCCACGTTTTGATTAAAAAAAATGGGACGTGGAATGTTGATGAGTGTGAAAAAGGCAACAATGAGTAATGTGTAAACTGTAAAATAAAATAAAAAATGCCCCCCCCCCCCCCCCCCGCGTACCGGATGAACTTTCAGAGATATCTCCAAAACAGAATCCCATGTTAAGAACATTTTCCAGTATGGAAATACACAGTGCATTCCAAGAAGGCTACTGATATTTGTACAACCATGTTTTGATAATGACACAAAACCACCTTGTCTGTTCCTTTTTAATTGGCTGCTGAGAGCTTTTTGGAATTGTAATAGTTTTTGAGAGAAGATTAAATAATAAAAGACAAGGTGAGTGTGTCTTTATCAAAACTTGGTAGCGCAAATATCAATATGCATCGTGAATTGAGAAGAGACATAGCTAGGACCTAGGAGTAGGGGTGGCAATGGTTCGGTTTCGGTTCGGTTTGACCCCCAAACCGAACCGAACCGAAATTTGAATCGGTTTGGTTTTACCAAACCAAAACCGAACCAAAACTGAATTTTCGGTTCGGTTTCGGTTCGGTTCCGCCAATTTTGCCACCCTTTACTCATAATAATTGCAAATATTCGGTTTCGGTTCGGTTTGATACCCAAACCGAACCAAACCGAAATTTGAATCGGTTTGGTTTAACCAAACCGAAACCGAATTTTCGGTTCGGTTTCGGCTCGGTTCCGGTTCGGTTCAGCCAATTTTGCCACCCCTACCTAGGAGTGGGTATTTGTTATATGGCGTAGGCAACTTGCAAAATTCAAAGCAACCTTGTGAGTTGTGAGAAGTAGAAATTTGTGAAAAGTGACGGAAATTTGCGAGAAATTGAAGTGGGGGGATTTCGATAAAGTGGAGTTCTAGTCGTAGCTTTTGCTTTGACAGCTATTGGGTTTTTGCTAAGAGGTATTCTAAAGTGAAGGGCGCCCTTGTAGAAATGGGGTTAAAGGGCATCCCCATTGGCTGCAAGGAGCAGTTGGGCATTTATAATTGTTGAAAGTCAAAGTGCATTAAATGCATAACCGCCCCTTGCAGGCTTGCAGCTAGGGCTGCAAATGAGCCGAGCCAAGCCGAGCTTTGGGGTGTTCGGGATTTGAACCTAAGCCCCCTCTAAATCCAGCGCCTTAACCACTCGGCCAAACTTTCATTTGTGATAAACAACCCATATTCTTTTATTTTATATATATATGGCAAACATAATCCAACCTTTAAAGCTCGGCTCGGCTCGTTTATGAACCGAGCCTAAAAAAGCTCGCGAGCTTTTCTGAGCCGAATTATACAAAGCTCAAGTTAGGCTCGTTTATTTGGTGAGCCTTATTTTTTGGCTCGGGTTCGGCTCGTTTAGTAAACGAACGAGCCCGAGCCGAGCTTTTAACGAGCCGAACCCAAACAAGTTCGCAAGCCGGCTCAGTTTATTTGCAGCCCTATTTGCAGCCAATGGGGCACTCCTTCAACCCATTTCTACAAGGCTGCCCTTCAGTTTAGAATACAAAATTTTAATATGAGTTTTTTTTTTTATTTTGATAAAAAAAAAATAAGGCTATTGATATTCACACAACCATGTTTTGAACTTTTGATAAGTGCACAAACTTAACTTGTCTTTTATTATTTAAACAGCCGCCAATGGTCATTACAGTTCCCAAAGAGCTAAGTAGCCAATTAATGAGTTTTGGGCACTCATTAAGTGGCATTTAGTTGCCATTGGGATCATGATTTTACTCATCTTTTGAGATTTTAGGATGATGATATTTTCACTCCCCCGGCAGTATGCATTTGCCCCCCATATAACGTGAAGAGTGGGCAACTTTAACGATTTTTGACTTCAAATCACATTAAAAGGGGGGCGAATGCGTACTACAGGGAGTGAAAATATCATCTTCCAGATTTTATTATAAAAAACATGGGGGAGTGATAAATCGACTCCCATATATCTTAAATCGATGCCCCATGTGTTTATGTCTCTCCTCTTTCTCTCTCTCTAACCCAGAGGAGAGAGAAAAAAACATAGGGAGTTACTGCCCAAAACATGTGTAAAATCATGATCCCAAGCAGCCATCAAACACGCAACCAAGAGTTTAAAATTGGGAAAATGACCAAATAGAAGGGGTTTCTACTGACTATGACATTTCAAGAGGGGGTGTTTTCTAAATCACCAATCAAGAGTGCATATGACTAAAGTGCATATGACTAAAATGCCCTTGACTCTCTCTCTCTCTCTCTCTCTCTCAAATCACCTTTTTGAAATGATTACATTTAGAGAAAAACAAATCTCAAAACCCACCTTTTTCCCTCTTCTTCTTCTTCCTCCCACCTACCAAAAAAACGTACGTATGAAAAACCCAAAAACCTCCATTTTTGAAACCCAAAAACCTCCATTGTTAGATGCCAAAAGCTCCATTCTATTGCTGAAAACCTCATTTTTAGATGTGAAAGCCTTCCTAACCCTTCATTGCATTGCACAACGCCTCCATTTTCAACAAATATTGGAAAAAAACGTTATTGGATTTAGAAATCTTAAAAATCTTCACTAGAAACCACCATTCCATTGCAGAAAGCTTCCATTTAATGGAAATGTGTGTATTTTTACCCCTCTCCCCTCTCTTTCCATTATAAGGCATGTTTATAAACTTGAATGAAAGTTTTTCATGTTAAACTACTGTCTTCCATTGCAGAAAGCCTTCAATCACTATTTAATCTTATTTAAATTACTTTAAACACTTTATAATCATTGTTATTTTTCTGTAAACCACTAATTTCTTAAGTTTAACCAGTATTTCACTACCATAAACCGGTACTGAAGTGGGTGTTTATAAGTGGTTTATATAGCTTCTTTGGTTAAGAATCCTCCGTAGTGGTTTATAATCGTAATTAGTGGTTTATTAAGGCTTACCAGTGGTTTAGAGTGTTTATAATTGGTTTATAAGGATTTATAAATGATTTATATAGGGTGAGCAGTAGTTTATAGTGTTTATAAATGGTTTATATAGGCTTATAAGTGGTTTAGAATGTTTACAACTGGTTTATATAGGATAAACAGTGGTTTATATAAGCCTATCAGTGATTTAGAGTGTTTATAAGTGGTTTATGTAGGCTTATCAGTGGTTTAGAGTGTTTATCATTGGTTTATACAGGGTAAGAAGTAGTTTATAGTGTTTATAAGTGGTTTATATAAGCTTATCAATGGTTTAGAGTGTTTACAACTGGTTTATATAGGGTAAACAGTGGCTTATAGAAGCCTATCAGTGGTTTAGACTATTTATAAGTGGTTTATGTAGGCTTATCAGTGGTTTAGAGTGTTTATACATGGTTTATACAGGGTAAGTAGTTTATAGTGTTTGTAAGTGGTTTATATAGGTTTATCAGTGGTTTAGAGTTTTTACAACTGGTTTATATAGGGTAAACAGTGGTTTATATAACCCTATCAGTGGTTTAGACTGTTTATAAGTGGTTTATGTAGGCTTATTAGTGGTTTAGAGTGTTTATACATGGTTTATACAGGGTAAGAAGTGGTTTATATAGACTTACCAGTGGTTTTAGAGTGGCTTATCAGTGGTTTATAGTGTTTATAAGTGGTTTATATAACCCTATCAGTGGTTTAGAGTGTTTATAAGTGGTTTATATAGACTTACCAGTGGTTTTAGAGTGTTTATAAGTTGTTTATTTAGGATTACCAATGGTTTAGAGTGTTTATAAGTGGTTTATATTGGCTTAACAGTGGTTTATAGAATTTATAAGTGGTTTATATAGGGTAAGCAGTGGTTCATATTTCCTTGTCATGACTTAGTAGTGGTTTAGAGTGTTTAAAAGTGGTCCGAATTGTCTTAGTAGTGGTTTATGTTGTTTTATGGAGATTTAGTAGTGGTTGAAGTTGTGCATAATTCTAAAATGGCTGCTTTACTTGTTAATTGGAATGATTTTTTTTCAATTGGTTATTTTGACAATGGTTTAATTTTGTGTAAACAGAAGAACGGTAGAACGAAGAGCTTCTTTTATCTTACAGGTCGACGGCTTTGTAAAGAATGCGGTATCATTTGAATACATCGGCGGGAAGAAGTTGCCCGTAATTGTGGGTCGAAAAAAAATTGTGAAAAAATTGGAAGCAATTAGGGGTTTAAACCAAACTTTAGGGCTCTAAACCATACAATTCTAAGAAATTAGGGGTTCAAACAAAACTTTACGACTTTAAACCATATATTTCTAAAAAACATAACCAAACTTTAGGGCTTTAAACCATAGATTTCTAAAAAAAAATTAGGGTTTTAGTTGCTGATTTTCCAAACTGAAAGAGAGAGAGTACCAACCCTAACTTATTGGTTTGAGTCTAAACTGATTTGGGAAAATTATAGAGTTTTCTAAACTGATTTTCCAAAATATACGGTTTTCTCAACTAATTTGGGAAAATATAGGGTTTTTTAAACTAAATTTCTAAACCAAACTTGGAGGTTTAAACCAATAATCTGTGAAAAATTTGGGGAAAATTAGGGGTTTAAACCAAACTTTAAGGCTTTAAACCATAGATTTCTAAAAAAATTAGGGGTTTAAACAACTGAAAGGGAGAGACTACCAACCTGTGAGAGGAGGTTCACTCAGAATAAGAGGATACCGGAGAGAGGTGCACGAACCTGAGGGGCATTGTGACCCTCTAATGGACGGTTGGGATCATCCCATGAGAGAAAGAGGGCGTTGTGGCCCTCTAATGGACGGTTGGGATCATCCCATGAGAGAGAGAGAGAGGGGCATTGTGACCCTCTAATAGACGGTTGGGATCATCCCATGAGAGAGAGGGGGGCATTGTGGCCCTTTAATGGACGGTTGGGATCATCCCATGAGAGAGAGGGGGCATTGGGGCCCTCCCTCTAATGGACGGTTGGGATCATCCCACGAGAGAGAGAGAGAGAGAGAGAGAGGGGGGGGGCATTGTGGCCCTCTAATGGACTGTTGGGATCATCCCATGAGAGAGAAAGAGAGAGGAATTGTGGCCCTCTAATAGACGGTTGGGATCATCCCATGAGAGAGAGGGGGGCATTGTGGCCATTTAATGGACGGTTGGGATCATCCCATGAGAGAGAGGGGGCATTGGGGCCCTCTAATGGACGGTTGGGATCATCCCACGAGAGAGAGAGAGAGCCCTCTAATGGACTGTTGGGATCATCCCATGAGAGAGAAAGAGAGAGGAATTGTGACCCTCTAATTGATGGTTGGGATCATCCCATGAGAGAGAGAGAGAGAGAGAGGTGACGGTATTTTAAAAATGAGGGTATTTTTGTCCTAAACCCTTGCAAACCAGTCACTATCACTATAGATTGGTTATTTCCAAGTCTCCCCTCTTCATATGTCATAGTCAGTAGAAAGTCCTTTCATTTGGTCATTTTCCCTTTAAAATTCGATTCCACAGTACGGGGTGACGCTGACAGTAGCAATTAAAAGATGTAAAAAGACGAGTGTGGGGACCACCTCTTTGGTTTTCAATTTTAAAGCCAAAATGGATAACCACGCATGTGTGTATTTTACACAGGAAAACAACTAAGCATTCCTAAAACACCTTTAGGCCGCATTTGGATACGTCATGTTTTTGTATTTGTATTTGTATTTGATCTTTGGATACAAAAACACCAGTCTTGTGTATCATACAGGCATATATGACTATGAGTATTTAAGTGCAAACGGAGTTTCGTTTGTTAAAAAGATGAAACCCTGTGTATGTTGTGCCACATGCTCAGGAAAACAAGAAGGAGAGCTTGAATCCTCGAAATGCAAAATACAATAGTGGAGGAAGAAAATGACTGGAAATTGAGATACAAGAGATGGGAAATTGCAAGATTAGTGATTGGAGAGGGATGAGAGGCGAATTAAAGGGTAAAGTTATCGGTACTACCATATTTTGATGATCGCACTCCTCACTTTATTAAAAAGTATAGTATGGCCCGCACCATAGGATGATCCAAACCGTTAGCCCAAAAATCATTTCCATAGGTTGATCCTAACCCTCCAATCTATAGAGGGTTAGGATCAACCCTCTAATATTCAGTCCCTCTATAGATCGGACAGTTAGGATTAGCCTATGGAAATGATTTTTGGGACACACTCTATTTATGATGTGGCCCATCTAATAGACGGTTTAGATCATCCAATAGTGCAGGCCATACCGTACTTTTTAATAAAGTGAGGAACGCGTTCATCAAAATACAGTAGTGGTGATATCATTTCCCGATAAGATATATGGCCCTGTCCCGTAAAACCCACGTGTTTTTTTTTAAATTTGTAAATTAGGTTTGCCTTTATTGGAACACACACTAAGGCCCCGTTTGGATACCTCATGTTTCTTGTATTTGAATTTGGATTTGAACTTTGGATACAAAATACATCAATCATCCTCATGCTGATGTTGTAAGAGAGACAGAGAGAAAATGAGGGAGGAGAGGGCCCTCAGATTTGAAAATCAGTTTTTTTTTTTTTCATTGTTGAAACTAATTTGGAAATCTAATTAAGAATCTGGTCGAGTTCCAAATATGAACTCTAAATATGAGAAATCCAAATCTAAATCTTATGAGCATCCAAACGTGGCCTAAAATCAGATTAACTGTAAAACTTTATTTTACCAACCTTTTATGGTGATTGGAATGGACCCTAAATAAGTATGGAATAGAGAAAAACGGGTTCAGCGTTTTGATTAAAAAAATGTTGTAGCATAATTTGACACGTGTGAAAAGGACAACAATGAGCAGGGTATACCTTAGGAGATCTCAAAAGAATTGGGGTGACGTGATGCGAGATCAAAGGAAGTGACATATTGGCCCTATTTTCTTTTTCGAGCCACACCTCTAGCGCATCTATGAGAGGGGGTGGCTCGGGAAGAAAATGGGCAAATATATCACTTCCCTTGAGAATTGAAAAGATACGTATGCCAGACCTAGCAAACGGGTGGGCTGGGCGAGCCGGAATCTTACGGGTCACTATTTTTTGAACCTATACCCGTGTTCCCCAATTTTTTTCCCCACACTATAGGATGATCCAAACCATCCATGTGATGGGCCATAAAGTAAATAGGTTGTGCCCGAAAAATCATTTTTATAGGATGATCCTAGCCCTCCGATCTATGGAGGCATTGATTGTTTAGATCCGATGGGACTAAATCTCATCAATTTATTTGAACACTTGGACTTGGATCATAATACAGATACTTATTTAGTGGAATATGGTACAATATGTGGCTCTCCTCAAACACAAAAATAATACAAATAACAAATAAAAAGGAAAAAGGCTATTATGTTCTCCATAAAGGATGATCTTATTTAAGTACATAGACGTACTTAAATATCAAATGATTAATCACGACCCAAATCTAGATTTTTTTTATTATTCAGTAAGGATAAAGTATTATCAACAAAATTTTCCATTGATACGGCATGCTATTTTTTTCCATTCATTCCCTTTCAGGATCGGCCGTAGTCTTATAAGCTATACCAATGGTATGGACGAATCCCTTGCTTCATCCAAATGTGTAAATAAATCATTATGTATGGAAACCTCTATGGATCGGAGGGCTAAGATCATTCTCTGAAAATTATTTTTGAGGCACAACCTATTTGCATTGTGTTCCATCACATGGACAATTTAGATCATCCCAAATATGGTCCGAACAGTACTTTTTGAAAGACTATAAGGGCTATAGTCCCCATTTTCTTCCCAGACCACTCCTCTACTATATTCATGAGAGGTGGTGGCCTCAGAAGAAAATGGGGAATATATGCGTAGATATGCGGTATGGGTGGGTTGTGAAAATGGGGAATATATGCGTAGATATGCGGTATGGGTGGGTTGTGAAGTAAGGAGAATTTATATGATGCCCCACCATCAAAATAGCAAGCCCTTGATTTTTTATCGGTCAAAACACCAAATAAAAAATCAAGCCGTTGTAAATTACCCAGTCGGCCATCGTATAAAAACTCGTGAAGTGAGAGAGTTGGATACGGATTGAATTCCTTATCATAGCATTTTCTTTGAAAGGCCTTGTCTGATTGCTGAACATTTAATTTGACCCTTTTTTGGTAAATATTTACCATGGGCGTTGCAGACTTTATTTATTGGAAGACCAGAAGGGTCTCTCGCTCTCGTACTTTGAAAGGCATTGATAGCTTCACTCCAGCTAATTAGAGAAGGGGTGTGCCAATACCAAAAGAAGGGAAGTGTAAATAAAGCAAGGACTTCCATTACTAAGTTCAAAAGCGAGTGCGTGGAATCACATTCGAACCCCGCATGGTAAAACTGATTGGCACTCGACTGTTTGGTTTCGCGGAAATGTTCCTCGGCAAAGCTTCATTTCTTGGCAGGCTATGAATAATGGCCTTAGCACTAGGGACAGATTGTGCTTCCTGGGCCCGAACCGTGATGCCAGGTGTGTTCTTTGTCATAGAGACCCGGAATCTGTAAACCACATCTTCTTCTCTTGCTCTTACTCTGCGTGGTTATGGAGATCTGTTCTTCAGAAATTTTGCTTCAGAAGAAAAACTTTTAATTCCATTCAGCAGGAAGAGGAATGGATCCGTAAGACGTTCAGTGGAAAAGGTCAGTCAGCTACAGCTATCAGAATTGGATTCTGTGCCGCCATATATTTTATATGGTTGGAAAGAAATCGTCGAATTCATGATAAAGTTTCTACCCATAAACAGAGTATCCTTTGGTCAATCCTCTCGGCTATGAAGACCCGGCTGTGCTTTCTCGGTCTGCAGGATGCTCCCTCTTTTAGGAACCAGAAATTCGCTGCCAATTTGAACATTCCATTCTTCCAATCTGTCGTATCTCCCAAATTTTTTTCCTGGATCAGCCCTGAGAACCAAACAATCAAAATCAATACGGATGCCTCCCTTATGTGTGACAGTGCTGGTATAGGTGGCCTTCTCCGGGGCCCGAAGGGTGAGGTTGTTGCCTTTTTTTCGATCAACATGAAAAATGAAGCAATAAATTCCCTTGAAATCAAAGGTATTAACCATGGGCTCAATCTTGCTGTCCTGAAAGAATTTGATCAGATTTGGGTGGAATCCGACTCCCTCATGGCAGTCAACATCATCAACAAAACCTGGTTATGTCCTTGGAGATTGATTCCCACTCTTGATAATATTCATTGCTCCCTCTCCAAGTTCAGAAAATGGAAGGTGTCTCACGTTTGGAGGGAAGCTAATGCTGTGGCAGATTTTCTATCTAAAGTAGATTGTGTGTGCAAGGGGGATGATATTCCTCTTGACCTCATCCCTCCCCCGCTTGCCGATATCATTTTTAATGATGCATCAGGTTGTTTGTTCTCCCGATTATAATTCCTATGCTTTAGGCCTTTTGTATTGGGAGCGTGTTCCCTTTTGGCTGCTTTTTAAGCCCCCCTAGTTGTTCTCCTTTTTTATTTAATGATATCTGGTCGGGGTCTTGCCTAACCCCAATTTACCTACCCAAAAAAAAAGTTCAAAAGAGATAAAAATCATCCCACTAAATTAATTAATTAAAGGGAAAACTACTAGAAATCCCCTGGATAAAAACGTATCTACTGGAATCCCTCCAAATTTTAATTATTACCACTAGCACATTAACATCTTCTAATTATTTCTTTTACCCATTCTACCCTTAGTTGTAGACAACTTAGAAATCCCATCTCCCACTTCAACAATAAAGGCAACGTTAAATCGTCTAAATACAATATCAGTCGTATGAGATTTTATATGGTGTAATCCGGTTTGGTTATTTTTCAAAAAGTACTCTACGATGATCCAAACCACCCATTTCATGGCACACTGTAGGATGATCCAAACTGTGAATTTGATGGGCCATAACGTAAATAGGTTGTGGCCCAAAAATCATTTCCATGGAATCAACCCAACCCTCTGAGTAACTGCATATTATGAAAACCTATATAAATAAGAGGGGGGATCATCCTATGGAAATGATTTTTGGGCCACAATCAATTTAAGTTGTGCCCATCAAATCGATGGTTTGGATCATCCTAAGGTGTGCCCATCAAATGAACGGTCTGGATCATCCTACGGTGTGCCCATCGAATGGACAGTTTGGATCATACTAATGTGTGGCACGTACCATACTTTTTGAAAAAATAACCATACCGGCTTACACAATTACACCATATAAAATCTCATTAGAGAAAGATGCTGTCTTTTTTTAGAGAGAGATGGAGATTTTCAAAGGATTTAATGTTGCCTCCGGTGATGGAGAGATTTTAGGGATTTCTAAGGGTAATGTAATGAAGGGAAAATGATGGACAGAGAAAATTAAAAGCTATGGAAGGCACAAAACTGTACCACTGGCAATTATGAAAAACTTGGGGGACTCTTGTAGATATGTTTTGATCTAGGGGGGTTTCTTATAGTTAAGGATTTTTGATGAAGTCCGTATCTGTGAAAATATTTTTTTAATCAGTCACTGGGCATGACATATTCTCCAAAAATTTTGTATTTTGAAAAATAATTTCTTAACCATCCCTATAATTAACTTTAGTCAACTAATAAAAAATGCACGTCCATTGCACGTTCCACTAAGAGTCATAACAATTAGAAATGAGATCCCTTCCCCAAAATAAAAATGGGATATGGATTGCCGATCTTTGGCAATCTTAATGTGTAGTCGAGATATGCGCCCCACTTTTTTTTGTTTTATGCGCAAGTGTCACGATAGAAGATCCCTGTTTTTTAAAAACGTGATTCTGTTTTGCTACCAGCCCTCATAATAAAAAAACAATAATGAATTCATGAGCATGGACTCATTTTCATTTAGAAAAATAAAGCCTTTTATCATATTATCTCCATGTTTCATCACTGATAACTACATTCTCTCTATCCTTCCTATATGTGATATCTAAATTCTCTCCATCCTTCCTATAATCATTGAAAGGTAGAACTCTTTTTACGATGGCGGGCTTTGAATGCGCAGTGGGGCAGCAATGAAGCACAGAGCGAAAGGTAATTTCATGATATTCCAATCTGATTTTAGTCGCACTATTTGAACCACCTTGGTCTTTTGAATTTATGAATGCATAGGTTCCATAGCTCTCTAATAATGCTTCTGTTTGCTCATTGTTCTTTTGAATTTACGGTCTTTTAAATTTGTGAATGCATAGGTTGCATAGCTCTTTATTATTGCTTCTGTTTACTCATAGTTCTTTGAATTAGGGTCTTGAGTTTATGAATGCATAGGTTGCAAAGCTCTCTATTAATGCTAGTGTTTACTCATAGCTCTCTATTAATGCTTCTATTTACTTTGTCATTAATTGATGTGATATTTTTTTTACATTTTCTAAAATTAATAATTATTATTATTTTTTGTCTTTTTATGTAATGCTTTCTTTATTATCTTTATTTTTTTTGCATATTTTTAAAATTTATAGTTAAATATTTACCTTCAACTTATTTCTAGTTTTACTCACTAATATGCTCAACTTACTTCTATTTTACTTACTAATGAATTTTTAAAGGGATGCTTTTCTTTTCATTATTTCTGACTCTTTACATTTAATTTTGGGCAATGATAAATCGACCCCCATATATGGCAGTGCTTAGAGAGAGAGAGAGAGAGAGAGAGAGAGAGAGAGAGAGAGAGAGAGAGAGAGAGAGAGAGAGAGATATGGTGGTCGATATAAGATATTAGGAGTCGATTTATCACTGCACTTAATTTTATGGTAACTTTATACTATTCTTGATTGATTTTTTTTTTTCTGTGTGTTATTGTAAGTGATTTTCATTATTTTCAAATTTAACATATTATCTTTTATTTTAATATCGCCCTTACTCATAATTTTCGATCCTCCCGTAATCGATGAGCTTGGTGAAATATTTTTTAATGGCCCGTCAGGCTTACTCATAGCTCAGATTCTCAGCCAATTAATTGGTTAGGTAAAATATCCCGTAACGACTTATTGGCCCTAGAATTCAAATAGTAAGGTAATCGATGGGCTGGGTGAAATATCTCGTAACGACCTATCTGCTATGCTCATGACTTGAATCCTTAGGTATTCGATGGCCCATCCAACTTCTTTAGGCTAAGCACATGGACTCAACACATTGAGGAGTCGCCACGATACCTAAGCCCCGTCTTTTACCATGGGGGAAATTCCAACCTTTTAAAGTCTCTTTAGTGTGTTTATTCTCACTAATTTCTCTTTATTTGGCTTACTCGTTTATAGCTTAAGGTTGGTTAAGCTAATCAAGGTAAATTTTCTCAACTCAAACTAACCTCTTCGTCCAAAACCAATCCCCGGGCGATTTTCTTGACTCATATCATTCAAATCGGATCAATCGGTCTAAATTATTCACAAAGGTCTTCATGGCATTGATCAGCTTACTAAGAATTACGATCCTCAAGTAATCGATGAGACGAGTGAATATCATATAACGACCTATCGACCTTACTCATAACTGATATACTCAATGTGATCCATGGGCTAGGTAAAATATTTCATTACTACCTACAAGCTTTACTATCAATTTAGATCCCCAGGTAATTGATGGGTTTGATAAAATATCTTGTAACGAACTATATGGCTTGCTTGGAACTCAGATTCTTAGGTAATCTATGGGTTGGATGAAATATTTCGTAAGTACCTAATGACCTTGCTCAAAACTTGGATCAGTAGCAGTTTGTCTCCTTGTCTTTTATCCCTATCTTTTCCTCTAATCTCTATTCTAATTTTCCTGTCTGAAATTTTTCTCTTGTTGCTGAAGAGTCCTTTTCAGAGTTGCTGTAGCTATTTCTTTTGCATCTCTTTGAAACTTCTTCACGAAGAAGACCATAGTCGAAGCTTGCACGATCAACGTACGGGTTCCCCTTCATCTTTATTTTATTCTTGGAAACCTCCTTTTATATTTGATACTTTCTGCACTTATTTGCTTTTACCAGCCCTATCTTCATCACCCCCAGTCCCATACTACTCATACATCCACACACTCAAGCCACAACCCCTAGCTTTCTTGGACATATGTAGATATTTTATCCTGTCAAACAAATCACAATTCAATGTAAAATACTTATCTATGCCAAGAAAGGTAGGGGTTGTGGTTTGTATGTTTAATAGATGTTTATTGTAGGGTATGGAGCTAAGGGTGATAAAGATGGGGACCGCTATAGGCAAATTAGTGTTATATAAATTTGATAGAAATTGGGTTGGTTGCAATGAAGTAAAGATGTATTGGAACCCTAGCTCGATCGTGGAAGTTTTGACCATATAACGACCTCTTGGTCGAGGAGTGTCCAAGAGATGCTAAAGAAATAAATGCAGCACTGATTGGCAAATGGACTGTTCCAGCCACAAGCGAGAGTTCAGGTGAGGAAATTAGGGGTTGGATTGGGGGAAACGATAATCTGACAAAGGGAAAGATTGATGAGAAGTGGAGGCTGCAATTTGATGCATAAGAGGATATTAAAATGGGGTGAATGACTGCTGTGACAACTGTTAAATTGCAACGACCCAGATTTTTATTGTACAGATCGCTACGGGCAACAAAACATATTTAGTCTTGTAATTACACAGCGGAAGGTTAAAGTACATCCTAAATTTACAAAAAATTATAAGTACAACATATTTAAAACATTTTTACATCTGAAGGGATTGACTAGGTTCATCATTTCTGTATTTCCTCAAGTTGCTTTCGCACTTCTCATAACTAAGGTTCCTCATGTACAAATACTCCCGCATCCAAATTTTCAAATCCTGGTGGGAAAAAGTGGGTTAGGAGATCATGTATATTGAAGCTTCGACAAGTAGCAGAAATCAATAATAAGAGACAGTTCTATAAAAATATGCAGTATTTTGTATAGAACATGATGTGAATTTAAAACTAATACTAATAGGATTTTTTAATAGAAAAAATTTAATCAAATAGTAAAACAAACCATTTAAAGCCCAATAGTTTCCAACATTTTTATTTATGAAGTTTCCTGTAACGATCCGCCTCACCGTCGTATTGTCCGCTTTGGACTTGGCCCGCTTCCGCTTTTGGGTAAGTCGACAGCTCAGATGTACAAACATGTCACACGAGAGAGACTATCGTATATTTACCTCTTCCATTTCTTTCATTTCTCATTTTCGTTCAAACTTTCGTTCATATCAAATTCAACATTTCATTTCATTTTCCAGAATGAAACACATTTCCTCATTTTGAAACAAATATGATTTGATATTTTCCAAATGTAAACAATGAATATTTGAAGTAAAACGGATAAGAAATATCTGAATAAAACAACATATAATCATATCCCTATCACTTTCATTGAGAAAATATACCAGTCGAGTCTAGCTACCACCTGCCTTATCAAACCTGAGAAGTGAGAATTTGAAGATGCTTGACCTTGAAGATGAAAACGATCAGGGAGAAGTGATTCTCCCAGCCTTTTCCTTCTTCTCCCTCTCTTCCTCCATTTTCTTTCTCTTTCTTCCTTTTCTCTTCCTGGCTGCTCTATTTATAGGAAAAATCAAGGCTGTTGTTGGATCAAATATCAAGGCTGGTACGACCATTAAGTGTTTGTACGTCCACTCATCATATAAGATCATGCTAAACTGAGGGGTGCCCTTGCAAAAATGGGGTGAAAGGTAGCATCCCTTAGTTTAGCATTCCTCTTAAAATTCTGTTATTTACAAAATATAGTGAGGTAAAGTTGGAAAGTTAGCCAAAAAAGAAGCTTTTAATATGTTTAATACGTGTGTTTTAAACATGTTAAAAATGTTTTCCTAAAAAAATAAAATAAAATTTCCTATAAAACTTTAACCTTAAAATGTCTTCTTTTTTCAAAGGCAATTCTTGGTCCTACATGGAGCATAAGGTAGCACGTATGTGAAATCAAGACCGTCGATATAGTAAAACATTTATGATGCATCATACAACTCACATGATCTTTGTCCCACTTTGAACGAACATCCCAATGGAAGAGTTGGTGAATAATGATACTATAATAAGGTTGAACTAGATAATATGAGAAGCATTGGTGAATGAATATCAATTAAACCTATCTATTCAAACATTTATCCGCATTCTATCATGGAACTTAAATGTAGCTCATTGTGCATTTTTTTCTTAATCAACCATTTGCAAGCCATCCATTGGACTAATAGAATTGATAAATGCAATTTTTGGTCATTCCCATGGTATGAATGAAGGTTTTGAAAGAGCCCAAAACAAGATTTTACCGTGCTTCTCTAAGTAAACTTCTCGCACTTGCTTAGATTAGCTTTGAGGCCATTACACTCTGAATTTTCTCATGCAATCTACTACTCCTTTGGTTGTGTTCGAGTCTCCTAAGGCAAAAATCATTAGATCTCTAGCAAATAAAATATGCATGTGAAAAGACAACTTACCTTGTAAAAAAGACAAAAAAACGCTCAGTGATATGTTTTTAGGTTGGTCCCACCAACTTAACTCAAAACTATACATGGCCCACCATTTGACCTTATGTGTTTGGCGGGGCATGTATATGATGGGAATCGTTCTGATAGGTCTGGTAATGCGTTTTTTTTTTTAGGAAAAAAAAATATTTCCGGCAAAACTCTTCCAAAGCACAAACTTGAAAAGTTTTACCTAAAACATCTAGCCCAATGTTATTGGGTGATCTACACCATTCATTTGCTGGACCCGGAGCAGAGGGACGTACCCATAAAATATTCTCCTCTGGCGATCGTAGCCCTTTTTGAGGTTTAAAATGGACAACACGTTATAGATATTCTATAGATCAAAGGAGAAGATTTTCTCGAGAACTGATATATCTGCCCCTTTTGATTACTTGTGACACCCAGCAGCAGTGTACGGGGCAATCAGCCCCATTGAATCCTCCTTCTAACGTGAAGTACATCAGCCCCTCTGCTAGGGGTGGTTATGGTTCGGGTTGGTTCGGCCCAGAACCGAACCAATCCCTATCGGGTCCCAATATTAGGAACCAAAACCTAGCCATGGAGCCATGAAACCGAACCGAACCAGAACCGAACTTGATCGGGTTGGTTTGGTTCAGTTCTGGGTTTACCCAACTTTTTTTTTTTTTTTTTTAAACTGAAGGACAAACAATGTGTATGTTCACTACCAATTAGCATTCCTCAAGGTGTAATCTTCCTGCCGAATTATAGCTACTCAGGCATTTTCATTTAACAAGAGTTTAATTTGCTTATGATCCAGATAGAAGGGAATAAAAGTTGTGCCATGCAACATGTGATCAATCATCTCATTAGTTTAATTTGCTCTTTGAAATGTGAATTCACAAACCATAGATCTTATGAAAGTAGTGTGCAAGGAAACCCATGTAAAGGCACAAAATCTTACCTATCAAATGAACATGCACCTCCTTTTTTTTCCCTCAAAACTCAAACGTTTTTTGTTCAGTTCTACTTACAGGACCCCAAACCCAGAACCGAACCGAAAACCCATGTTCCCAAATTTTGGACCAACCGAACTACCAATTTTTAGAGTTCTTCGGGTTGGACCTGAACCATGTCCACCACCTACCCTCTGCAATCATTGATACCCGGGTGTCCCAAGTAATCAAAAGGGGCTGATTTATCACTTCTTGTGGTGTAAATGATGGGCCACACCCTATAGATGGCCTATCAAAATACGATGTAAAATAGCGGGGTAAAAATACATGTTTTATTGGTTGCTATGGTTGGACTTGAACCATGTTAGTTTGGATCTTTCCGTTAGGTTAAACTGACGTACCGTTGACGGGAGGCTGTCTAACTTATACAAATTGAAACCTTAGGGGGTACAGTTAGGGCTGCAACTCGGGTCGGGCGGGTCGGGTTTTGGAGAACCCAACCCTACCCGAGAAATATCTCGGGCTGGGTCGGGTCGGGTTTTTTTTCGGAAAACCCACGATTCCCAAACCCGGCCCTACCCATGATAAATCTCGGGTCGGGTCGGGTCGGTTCGGGTTTTTTCACGTTGACGCAATTTTTTAAGGAAAATTCTTGTTTGGCAAGGCAACTCAACTCATAGAAGCAGAAATTACACTCACATTACACTTGAATCAAACAATGATGTAATTACACTCACATTACACTTGAATCAAACAATGCTGTAATCAAACAATGCTGTAATCAAACAATGTTGTAATTACAATCAAACAATGCTGAATCAAACACTTGAATCAACTCAACTCATAGAAGCAGAAATTACACTCACACGCAATAACAGTGGGTGCGTGGGTTTTCACTTTTAACTTTTAACTAACAATAGAAAAAAATGTACATACTATAACTTTTGTAACTCGGGTCGGGCCCCTTCAAACCCGGCTCGACCCGAGATTCATGCGGGCTTTTGAATGCTCAACCCGGCTCGACCCGAAACCCATGAAACTTGAACCCAACCCAGGCTATTTTTGGGTCGGGTCGATGCGGGTCGGGTAAAACCCGGCTCGAGTTGCAGCCTTAGGTACAGTACTTGTCAACTTTTGAAAGTTGAATGTGTCAGAAACTAGAGGTCAACTTTTGAAAGTTGAATGTGTCAGAAACTAGAGGGGGTCCTATTTTCTAATAATGATATGACCAGCAATAGTGAAAAATACTTGGCTACGCAACATTGCACAGGAACCTCCTGCGCCAATCTAGGGCTCCCCTTAATTCACTCTCCCATGATCCAAAAAGTTTGTTCGTGGATTCCCCCTCAGATGGGCAACATCAAGATCAACACTGACGCATCTCTAAGCGACGCAGATGCTTCAATTGGTGGGATTTTCCGTAACAGCAAAGGGGAACCTACAATGCTTTTCTCAAAGTCCTTGACTCCTGGTACCATTGCTGAACTTGAGCTTGAACCCATTGCCCATGGCATCTCATTGGCCAAAGACTCCGAAATCCATCATATTTGGGTTGAAACTGATTCTCTCCTAGCTTTGCAGATTGTCAAGGAAGAGATAAAAATGTCCGTGGACGAAAAAAATCCGACTACTTCATGACATAAAAAGATTACTTTCTACTTTCTCTGAGTGGTCCCATCCTCTCACATTTGGAGAGAAGCCAACAGGGCTGCTGATTTTTTGTCTAAGCATGATTGTCCCTGTAGAGGGGGATAGGATCCCAATTTCAATGATCCCTCCTCTCCTTGGCCTCTATTATTTCAGATGATGCCTCTGGCACTGTGTACTATCGCTTGTAATCTTCTCTCTTATTAATGAATTCTGGCCGGGGTCAACATCCTGCGCAACGCGCTAAAATAAAGGAAAACAAGGGGGTGTGGCAATATCAATTCTATGGTCTGATATTTCTACACTCCTTGTTTGATATTTCCACACCCCTGTTTCTCCTTGATTTTAGTGCGCTGCGCAGGAACGGCGTTTTGTTCCTGCCCAACGTTCATCAATAGTGGAACTGGAACGGAACAAATAGCGTCCTTATGTTTGGCTTTTTTCCTTAAAATGGAAAAACTTGTTCGGTTCCTCTCTCTCTCTCGAGCACTACCCAACTGAAACACATTCAGTTTCCCGCAACAGAGAGGCTCAAGAAAAGACAAAAAAAAAAAAGCTTCAACTTAAAACTCTAACGGCAGAAATTTGGAGCAGAGGAACACAGGGACAAAAACTCAGAAATTAAAACCTTAATTAACAAAAAAATATACAAAATACTTATTTCGTTTTTCTTTACAAAACCACAAAACATGTAAATTTAAAAAAAAAAACAAAACCACAACCGTAACCTTCATGCCACAAGCTTCAACCACAGCCTATAAAAACCATAACCACAAGCTTCATGCCTAAATAGCGTCTAAAATCAAAGTAAATCCACCAGGGAATGGATCAAATTCAACCATAGGTAGTCTCCTCATAAGATAAGAGTATGAGAATTCCCTTTCAACTCTCCTCATCTTCTTCTTCTCAGCGTTCTTCAATGCAAATTTCTCTTTCCAACAACTCCCTTGCAATTTCTCATCTAATTGTCCAAACTCCTCCAAAAACTTGTACTTCCACAAATCATCACTAGATGTTAAATACTTCAATTCTGAACAAACAGATGCCATTTTTCCAATATCAATACTCGGAAGCAACCCCAAAATCTTAGTCTTGAGATCAATTGGAAGGCCCATAAAACAAGGAGGAAGAGACAATCTGTTATCCTCACATAACCCAATAAGGAGAGGCAAACAAAGCCCATCCTTCACAATCTTCCAAAGCTCCAAAGCATCTTTCAATTCACAATTCCCATCCCCATTCCGACAAACAAAATCTAAGGAGGGGACAAACCTCGATGCATCCAAAGAGAGGCGATGATTTTCAAAACCCATTAAAGACCCATAAACGATCAAAGATTTTCCCAAAATCTGAAACTTCAAAACCACAAAATCCGCATCTGAATTGAGAAGATCGGGTAGTGTATATCGAATTGAAAGAACGGGAGATTTGGACCCTTTTTCAGGAATGTGAAATCCGTGGCTTACACGGTCAGTGGATGGATTGAGAGCCATGAATCCAGAGTCTAGGAAAATAGCATGAACAGCAATCATTAAAACCCTAAGATCATCTTTGCCCTTTTCGTTAATCGCAATTTCTTTAAAAACCCTCCTCATAAAACATGAAACTGAAGAACAAGAACTACTGCCCATTGAGAGAATTTGGTGAGGAATTGGGGGAGGGAGATATTTTCGTTTTGGGTTTCTCTGCAAAAGACTTCTATTTATACAATTTAGAAAGAAGCTTAACGGTCATGTTACCGTTACTATTTACTGATAGATTTCTAATGGCCATAAAATAAGGTAGGATTCGGGTTGATTCTAATTCTTTTTCTTTTTTTTTTGTAATAGTTAAAGCCTAACCGACCCAAGTTGCAACCATAAATATAGGCAGCTTATGTTGGCACTACTATGTTTTTATAGTGGCACCAAATCACCTCGTCTTTTGTTATTTAAACAGCTGCCAAATTCATTAGCCGACCCAACTAGTATAGGACAAGGGCTTAGTTGAGTTGAGTTGAGTTGAGTTGAAGGTGATTTAGTGCAATTATCAAAGCATTGAAGTGCCAAAATCAGTTGTGTAAATCTATCACTTCCCTCTTATTTTTATGGCGTGGGCCAATCATTTTACACCTCAGTTTTGATGGGGTGGGGCCCACTACCTCTACCCAAAGTCCCAAACCTATGCATAGGATGGGGCCTACCATCTCTAACCAAACCCACAGGATGGGGCCAACATTTTACAGCTAATGTTATTGAGTATTTGAGACCAAAACCTATGCATTAAGATGGGGCCCATCATTTAACACCTGTGGGTAGGGCCCACCATTTTCACACCCACGCGTAGCTTGGGTCTCGAATACTAGTACTCTTTTCATGGAAAATTTGGAATGAAAAACTTTTTAATGGAAATTTTTTAATTAAATTTTGTTTATGTGGATTTCTTACACCCCATGGATAGCCAGGGTGGGGCCTATAATTTCAAATTGGGATTCACCACAAACTAAAATCGAAAAAAATCTGAGGTTTTTTCTCTCATAAGGATTGGGAATAATATGGGTTCTCTTACTATTTGGACTAGCAAAAAATTCACATGCAATGAATGTAAATGCCAGAGTATTTATGATATAATTTAGTAAAGTTGCAACAAACAAAGAAAGAAAAGCTTTTGTAGTCATTGTTTCTACCAATTATAGTGTGAGAGCACTCCGACTCACACACTGAGTTGGTTTCCAAGCTAGCTTTGTATGATAACATGAAGGAATGAGAACTCTTACAAATGGGAGAAATTATATGGTTAATGTGCATACAAATCAGTATCGGCGGTACGACAGAAGTACCACCCACGTTAAAAAGTTCGCTGCTGTTGGATCAAATATCAAGGGTGGTACTGCCAGTACCAAAAGGGGGCTACGTGCCACGTGTAGGCCAACCCAAAGAAAGAGGGGTCACACGTGAGGGCGAGTGTTAAAGTATAAAAGAATAAATAACACCTTCCCCATCGGCTTAAGCTTTGGGAGTAATTGGTTGTTTTACACCAATAGTGGTATCTTCTGGAGACAAAAGAAAAAAAAAAAGATCATTTTAATTTAATCTTATTTGCACACGGATCGTTTCTATAACCATTTTATTTATTTGCAAACACTGGTATTTAGAAACTTTTGCAACAAATAGAAGCTCAGAGATAAAGTGCAAATTTTTGAGGAAATTTCCCATATAGATTTTTTTTAAATCCAAGTTCTAGTATAATTCAAAAATTCAAAATGCTAATTTTAGGTGAACTCTTTTACCTCCTAAAAAACATGATTATAAATCCTAAGGCTCCATTGTCGAAATTGTAAAACAAACTTTACACTCATTTTCCACATAAAAGGGGATGTAAAATTTATTTTATGCCTGTTTTACATCGAAAGAAACAGAGCCTAAACCTTTTGAAATGAATCATATTCGTGGATAGCACATGCTGTTGCCTTGTAATATATCTAATATTTGGTCAGGCAAAGCTAAACTCAACTCAATTCTGATTATTTCAGGCCCTGGAAAGTTCAATCTAACTCAACTCGGTTAGAATGCCCAACCCAATCCAAGAAAACCAAAAATTAACAGCTGAAATTAATTCATGGGTAAAATTTTAGTTGTGAAAATCTTGCCCGTAATCCTTTACACCCCGATATGGAGTATGATGATATATGGACAGCAATAAAGCCAGGCATAAGGCTTTCGATCTGCAACTCCAGACTTAGATTGTTGGCTTGCCTACAGTGAATACAAAACACTAGTAGGGCTGGCAATTTCACCCGAAAAAGCGGGGATCCGCCCCGCCCCGCCCCGTTTGGGGAGGGGATTCCCCGATTTGAAAGGGGAAGGGGAAGGGGAATATAAAAATTCCCCGGTGCGGGGAGGGGAAGGGGAAGGGGATGGAGTTGTCCCCGCCCCGCTAATCAATGCCATTTTTTTGTAAATTTTTAAGTGTTTTTTTTAAGGAAAACTACTAGAAACTCTGTGGATCGGCTACAAGATTCCCCCAAACATAAACTTAGCTTGTCTTTTCCTTTTAATTAGCTTCTGAGAGCATTTTGGGAACTATAATAACCTTTTCACAGATGTTGAAATAATAAAGACAAGCTGAGAGCCTGAGACGCTGAGTGTATGCAATTATCAAAAAATCGTAGTGCCAACAGAATTTTAGGGTTGGATTGCAGGTTTTAATTTTCAACAAGAAAAATTTAGCTACTAGAAATTTGTTTCATGTCAGCACTAGACTGAATTGCAGTTAAAGAAATAAGTCATTTGTTGATTTTGTTCTCTTCTCCATTCTCATTTCTCATGCTCATCTGGGGGTTAACATGCTATACAGAATGAACTAATGACATTATTTTGCGTGTGTGAGCGCCCACTTATGGACTTTTAAAGTTCATTGTGACTACTGAAATAGTTACTTTTTGCACATTGGCTGCCTGTTAATGAAGGTAATCCTGGTGCTCATTTCCTATTTATCATTCCATAATTTATGCAGAAAATTGCTGAAAGATGAGGTCCTGTTGTTATTTATGTTTGTTGTCTCATCCATGCATTTCTGATTTTGTCCATCTGTTTGTTGATCACATGAATAGAATCATAGCATTCATCACAATATTGTCTGTAATGGACGTAGAAGAAACAAGCTCTGTTTGCTGGTTTGGTTGGGTTCCAAAGAGGGGGCGGGGCGGGGATTTTGTCCCCGAAGGATGCGGGGAGGGGAAGGGGAAGGGGATTAGATATTCCCCGCGGGGAGGGGAGGGGGATTCCCCACCATCCCCGCAGAGGGGAAGGGGAAGGGGACCCCAACATCCGGCCCCGACCCACCCCGTTGCCACCCCTAAACACTAGCAAAAGGCCATTCTTGTCCCATAGCTTCCCCTTGTGAACTATTGAAGCTATCGAGAGATTACCAAATGCTGACGGTGATTTGTTTATGGGGAATTTAGCCGAAAAGAAGATATCCTTACCGATAATATGACATTTGATTATACGAGAGAGGAAATCATCATCTTGAAAATTTAGATGCGATATACTCTGCGATTGCCATGCTGGAAGTTAGACCTGGTGATTCTATCCCAAACAAGTTCACCAATCCGGGCACGCCATGAATGTCCTCCCCCTGCATGTGTTTTTCTGAAGAGACTGAGTTTGATTTATACAGAAGTAAAGGCTTTTCTAACATAGACATGGATACATGAAAAATCTTCAGCTCAGTGTGTGGTAAAGAAATGACTTATAGTATTATGCACTATAGATGGTTAAAGCACATGTTGGTCTTAAAAGGAATACGAAACGCTGTATTTGTGCGTTTTTATCTCAATGTAACATTCTTATATTAATCGACCTCCATAGATATAATGCTGCAACTCGCGAAAAGGGAGAAATTAATTAAATATCCCTATCTTACATAGTATATACCTAGAGAAATTACATAAATACCTCTATCTTACAATGTATATACCCCTGTATCTCAACATAATTTTCAAACATGGGGTTGGCGAAGAATGTGGATACTGGACACAGCTGTGACAAAATCTATTTTTTGACAAGGATGTGGGGATTGAATTGAAGTACCCATAGCACACAGTCCATATTTACTTACCAAGAAAGAACTCTTAAATCCATTACATTTCAACTAACCCAAAATGTAAACAATAGCTTCAGAATATGAGCATGAATGACCTATTTATGGTGCCACTCCCTCTTGACTCTTATGATTCCTTGAGCTTGTTTTGACTACAGAAAGACATCATATTTTGTAGGGGAGTTTACTCAAATTTTATGTACTGAGTAAAATGGGCACGTTGAAAGTATTTTGAATCAAAACAAAAAACAGTCACAATTGGTAGGTTTTTTCCAAATATAAGTAATTTTACGATGAAGGGTTGCAAAGAGAGGAACCTGTATAACAAAGTCCATAGGAGGCTGTCCAGGTCCGGAAATCTTAGATCGAATCCCAGCATATCCTGGCTCAAGAGATCCATCCTTTAAATTGGGGTAGTACCTTCTTATTTCTGGATAAAATCCCTTCACACGATCTGCATTGACTGTATAGTCATACCTGAAGCAAGAATATGTAATGGTAAGTTCGAGAAACTGGCAAGGCAGCTGTTGTATGTCCCCAAGTACTTTTACTATCAACCATTTTTTTTTAAAAAAGTACTTTTACTATCAAAGGGGGAAAGGATATTTGGAATACAAACACAAAAATGCATCAGCGATTTTCCTATATAGAACCGTTGCATTTCTACTGGATCCGTTTGGATGTACGTAATATAAAAGTAGAAGAAAAGGAAAACAAATTCCCATTTCTTTGGTTGTTCTTCCTGGTTTCAGAGGAAAGTCAAATAGTAAAAAGTGGCTTGCATTTGTAACATTTACATTTACTTCGATCTTCCCTATTTTTGGTTTTTTGGTGCAACCAAACGGACCATAGATGACTTAACACGGAATACACAACCCCAGAAAATCTGGATAAATCCACATGGTCATATAAGAATATTGGAACACAATATTCCAGAAGTCTCAGTATAAAATACAGTACAAGGCATAAGTCTCAGTATAAAATACAGTACAAGGCATAAGTCTCCGTATAAAATACAGTACAAGGCATTAGTGTGTATTACATAAATAATACGAAAAGGGTGTGGAAAAGAAGAGGTTTTCTGTAAGTCACTGTGCTGGAAAGTGTCTGTCATGGAAAATTTTTAATTAATGATATCCTTGTTATGTAGTTCCATCTACATTGTTTTAGAAAACATACTGAATTAAAACAGGAAAGGTAATGAGAGAATTCTGTTTGATTAAAAGAATGATATCAATAGAAATACTTGTCAATTTCGACTTAAACTGCATTTCTACCAGACTCTACTGAGCTGAAAGATATTTACAATTGTCCCAAGCTAGTATTGAAGTTATCATATAGAATAATCTTCAGCTTGAGTGACTCAACCAGTAATTGAAGGTTTCAGAATCTTAAACCAGAGAAGTAGCCGCCAAAATATTATTCTTATTGGCACCTTGGTGTTGCTAGCCAAGATAACAAAACACGCCATGCACGCACAAATTCAACATGTTGATGAGATGGTAGAAATGATAGATGCATGTGCACCTTTATATATTACCATACATTTTTCTAACTTCCATTTGGAAGGTCATGGAAGCTTGATACTCCTTTGGGTAAAACACTAAAAGCCTGACTTCTCTAGCAAGTTTTTGTAAGGATGGGCACAACTCACTTGGTGGTCAGAGAGCCATAGGAACAAAACTATCATTTTAACCAAGGTTTAAAATTTCGGTTTCGGTACCGGTTTCGGACCCTGAAATTTCAAAATTTCGGTCGAAATCTGGTACAAAACCCGAAACCAATATTTTATTCAATATTAAATTTCGGTGAAATATTAAATTAATATTTAAAAAAAAAACAGATTTTTTGGGTCAAATTTCGGAAAGACTGAAATTTCGGCCGAAATAAATGACCGTTTCGGTTTTGATCGATTTCGGTGTCGGTCTCCACCGAAATCCGAAATTTCGGATTTTGGTCGAAATTTAAAACCATGATTTTAACCTCTCATTTAGCCCATAGATGTGATTCCAGAGCCATAATTAAAGGTAAAAGTCTAGTAAACCACTTTCACGAGGGATAACAATAGTTTCTCTCTGGTGGGCTTTCGGACTTCGAAGGAATTGTGCCCCTCCTTCAGAAATACCTTTACTACCAACGTAGGATGTCGGGAACATTTTGTTAATATATTAGAAATTCTAGAGATTTTATATGGTGCCCAGCCGTGCAGTCCAGTGTGGGCGGTATGATAAAAGTACCGCCCTTGATATTTGATCCAACGGCAGACTCTTAAAAAGTGGTCTGCATTTGGATCACATACCAAGGGTGGTACCGTCCACACTAGAGACTTCACGGCTGGGCACCATATAATTTCTCGATACTCCAAATGAAAGAAAATGAAAGGATAAAGTATACTTGTGTAAGAAGCTTGATATCTCATCTATATCTGTGATCCATTCAACATCTGGACCATACTTGACATGGCCATCCATGTCAAGTGTAACATGAACTCCAAGACCACCATCCTCCGGGATTGGATAAATCAAGTGCCTGAAAGGAGGAATCTTAGTTTTAGATAGGGTGAAGTAGCAACCTCGAGCATAATATGACGGTGGAATAACTCCATTGTGTAAGCCATGCAGTCTTTTTGCAAGGGAGATAGCGCTCAAACCAGTCGAGTTGACCACAAGCTTAGGAATCAGTAGAAGCTGCGGCCGCAAAGGAGAGTTTGGAATACACTTTTCAAGTTCCTTGCTTTCAGAAATATGGAGATAAATACGTTTTTCTTCAACATGACCTCCGATAACGGTAGTATTGTAAGAAAAGGTTGCTCTATACTGCTCAGCTTCCCCCTGGATCCACATTAATGTGATAATTAGGTGGAGCCTTTTTACAAAGATATCAGGACTTATCTAGTGATAAACACAGGAATCTTGGTATAAAGGTATGATAATAACTCAGAACATGGTGACCTACTAGAAGACATTCATTTGTGATTGCATTTACAAGTATAATCTTCTTGAGAACTTTCAAAAAACTAAGAAATTTAACGAATAAAACTGTAGAAATAAATTCAGGAGACATCATGTATCAGAAAAGGCCTTCTACAAAAAATTGCTAAAGATCCCGATTAATGAGAAAAAGGCCAGCAAATATCCAAAAGTACTGATAACCCAGATACTACTAACTTTAAGAAAATCACCACTTCTCACTAATGAACTTCATGATGGAAAAACATACTATCAAGGAGAGCATGAGGGAGTGGGAATCAACTATGCCAGAGCAAGGAGACAGCAAAGCTTTGATGCATTGTAGTTCTGGTTCCATTTGCATGGCTTCAAAATCGTCCATCATCCTTAGACCCTCAACCCCATTTTCAGTTCCACGCTTTAGCAGATGCTCCAACTTTGAAATCTCGGTACAACTGGTAGCAACTATGAGTTTACCAATCTGTTTATGTGGGACCCCTCGATCTGCACAGTACTTGTACAGAAGCTCCCTTCCTCGTACACAAAGAATTGCCTGGTAGAATTACATATTTCAGGTCAGATTAAGAAGCCAGAGAAACTCTTATCAGTATCGCCTATCACTAGAGATGAGAGGAGATTTTAAAAGATTTCAGATATAACAAATATTGCCACAATGAGGGTTTTGAATCTTTCAATTGCAACTGAAATAGAATGGGTTCCTTTTTAGTTTCCAAACGTAATTCTTACAGTATTAGAAAAATTCTATCAATAGGGATTTTACCATAAATTTTTAAAAGGAAGAGTTTTCTTGAGTATTAGTTTAAAACCTAATCAATACAAGCTATCAAAACAAAGAAATCAAACTGAGCCAGACATGGGTCAATTTAATGCAGATCCCCTGTCTAAAACTTCCCTGAGCCAATCATCAACTCCCCTGAGTTGACTCAGTTTTACCTTGACCGAATTCTTACATGAGATTGAGTTTTTCCCTACCAAGTCCATCAACAATTCCTTCACCATGCTCAAGTTAATAAAAAATTGACCAGGTTAATCATTGACTTGCCCAAATCAATTCCTTTATACCTTGCCCAAGTTCTCATCCGAGTCCTAGTTTTTTAACATTGATGCTAATACCAAACTCCGAAATCAGAGATTTCCAAATGAGCCTTTCTAGATGATTGATGACAACAAGAATCCAATTGAACTCAATGAGAGTCAAAATCATGCCTATCATTTGCAATGTCATCGGATATGTGGTTCGTTTCGGTACGGGAACCGGTACGAGTACGGGTAGGATGGTAGTCCGGTGTGCAATATGATGATGGTAAGCTTAGTTGGTTCACTATTTGGGATCGTAGGTCAATTTGAAGTGCTAATTCATGTCACTCAGGAACTATATATATATATAATAGAGAGAGAGAGAGAAAGAGAGAGAGAGAGAGAGAGAGAGAGAGAGAGAGAGAGAGAGAGAGAGAGGAAAGTGTTGGTGAGCTTAAGCGCCCCAATCACATGGGTCCCACATTTTCTGTGGTGATCCAAACCATTCATTTGCAAGGCCCTATCATAGATAGGGTGTGTACCAAAAATCAGCTCCATAGGATCATCCTAACCCCTCCATTTGTGGAGGACAAAAATGGGCAGATTTGTGGACAAATAATGTCTGTCCATTTTGACCTCCACAAATGGATGGGTTAGGATGATCCTATGGAGCTGATTTTTGGTACACACCCCATCTATGTAAGGGCCTTTCAAATGAATGCTTTGGATCATCCTAACAAAGTAGGCCCCAATGTGATTGGGCGCTTAAGCTCACCATAAGTTTGGTGAGCTTAAGCTCACCAACATTTTCCTCATATATATATATATATATATAGAGAGAGAGAGAGAGAGAGATGCAAGGGCCCTCTTTATGCAAGGGCCGGAAAAGGCCCCTCGAATAGATCCACGTCATTTTTAAAGTCGGTTGAGAAACTGAATTCGGTTGCACGTAATGACGTGGATCTATTCAAGGGCCCTTCTTTGGTCCTTGCATAAAGAGGGCCCTTGTATCTCTCATTCCTCTCTCTCTCTCTCTCTCTCTCTCTCTCTCTCTCTCTCTCTCTCTCATTTATATTTGATCAGACAGCAGCATCTTAAAAAGTGTGTTGTTGTCCGATCAAAAGGGTTAGATGATGAATAAGAGCATGTTAGCTCGCTCATCATATAATTTCTCCATGGCATAAGAGGATTGGAAACTAGTGAAGAGTGTCAAATGCTGTTACTTTCATGAGAAAAGAATACAAAATCATAATCAACTATCCAGTTTGGTGAGCTTGGACATAAGAAATGCCAAAATTTCAAGGGCATAAGACAATAGAGGAAGCATGATATGCACGTATAAATTATAAATCGAGCATTTGAAAGGAAAAAACATATGTTGTTGTCTCTCTCAAAGGGCGGAAACAACTCTTCCATTTGGATATGCTCTCTCTCTCTCTCTCTCTCTCTCTCTCTCTCTCTCTCTCTCTCAACGTATGTGTACATGCATCTCTCTCATTCTCTACTGTGGGTAGCTATTTTTTGCGATCTGGGTCAGAAACGAACTGTGTTTGAGGTCATATGACCTAGACCACCATTTTTAGTGGTTCAGGTCGTAAACGAACAATATTTCAGGTCATTTGATCCAGACCGCGAGTTGATGGAGGGGTTAGCAACCCAGGTAACACTGATCAGGTGGAATCCTTGGTGATGAAAGCCTTAGAACATTCAAAGGCCCTTAAATGATACGAGAGGCCAAAGATGGAAACATGTGCATGAGGTTGAGGATGAAGGCCTGGAGTCCTGGACATGTGCATCAACAAAGAATAAGAGGAAAGGTGGCAGCGATATAGCAATCACTATAAGGAGGAGGAATGCCAGCCCATGCCTGCCACATCATCAAGCGATGATTGTCCATGAGCATCAAGAGATGACCTGTCCATTAGCCGTCCCTTAGCTGGCATGAGCTGTCATGGCAGTTGTCCCGTGGTTGGCATCCACTTAAAGCCTTGGACCTCATCTATAAATAGGCCTTTGCTGTAATTTTTCACGGAGTTTTTGGTGTCATGAAACTTGGAGAGCTTTGGAGCTTCTTGGAGCTGAGGACTTTTTCCTTCATCGATGATTTATATGGTCCTTCGATGTAAGTGACTTACAAGATCATCTTTAATTTCATTTCCTCTTGTCGGTTGCAAGGATTTTCCATTCTTTATGTAAAGCCACCAAGTGTTCTGAATTTCCTGCTGAACTTTCTAAATTGTGAATGATGAGTCAGTATTTGAACTTGAGATAACTCTGAAAGTTCAGCTCTCATTCCTTAACTCAAAACCAATTCCACTCTGCCATTTAAGACCTAGTGAAGATATCTGAATTGAAATTCTTTCCTGTTTGGAATAAGGATAACAGTATACTAATTCCTACTATTACTGGAGGATGAAATACCTGAACTTCAGCTGAAGGCTTGAAGCTTGACTCAAAACCATTTTAAGCCAAGTCAAATGGAACCTTCCCAGTGAACACACAGTCATCTTACCCTGCATCAGCAAGCTTCCTTTCAAACATTTCCACAACTGGATCCTAAAGCGGCATTGATATGAATCCCAAAACCCAAAGGCAAGCCCAAATAATGCAATCAGCAGTGAATCTAAGGCTCCAAAGATCCAGCAAAGTCCCCAACCTTCTCTTAAGCATGCTAAGTGAGAGAATTTTAGCAATAACCTTCTAAAGACCTGAAATCTTTGGGTTCCACCGTTCCTTATATCTTTGGACAAGAGCGATAAAAGTAGAATTGGCCAAAACAACTCATGAAAAGAATTACAAAATCAGACCCCCTTTTACCAAAAACTAACAAATACAGTAAATAAACATGTGTCTACCAGTGCCATGAAGATATCAGTTCCAACAACAAGAAATTCCAAATGGGTTTCTTCTCCATCTCATAAAACTCACACCTTAAGGAATTGGAGTGTAGCAATGAGTTCGATTCTAATCTATCTATCTGAAAATTAAAGAATACACAAGCCAAACATTGGTTTTCACAATTTCATGAAAATAGCATACCAAAAATTGGGTTAGTTTGGTTTTCTCAAGTTCATGAAGATAGAAAAGCAAACACCAAATGGGTTCCTGTAACCATAATGAATCTTGGAGGGGCAACAAATTGCACCAAAATGAACACGATCGTCTAATCCAACTACCAAAAACTAAAAAGTGAAGCAAAAATAAACATGGGTCTTCTTCAATTTACGAAAAATTAAAAAATAAAGCAGAAATAAACATGGGTCTTCTTCAATTTACCAAAAACTAAAATATAAAGCAGAAATAAACATGGGTCTTCTTCAATTTACCAAAAACTAAAAAATAAAGCAGAAATAAACATGGTTCTTCTTCAATTTACCAAAAAACTGAAAAATAAAGCAAAAATAAACATGGGTTTTCTTCAAAACAAGAAATCCCAGATGGGTTTCTTCTCTATATCATAAAAACTGTACCTTTAGGGATTTGGGAGGATAATAAATGCCTGCATGAATGACCTCACTGTTACGAGAACTGGTTCCCGTACCGAAAGTAGAAGCTGCTTCGATGACCAAAACATCTCTACCCTTGAAAGCTAGCTCTCTCGCAATTGCAATTCCAACAACCCCTGCTCCAATCACGACGCAATCTGCAGTTTCTTTGGGGATTTCCGTGAATTGGGTGCTGAAATTCTCAGATTTTCCGTATCTGAGTATGGTTCTTAGATGGTTTTTTAAGCTCTGGAATGCTACTCTCAACATCTTTTGATGGACTCTCCCAACTCCAGATCTTTTTCTGAGAGTGTAGATCCTCTTAGGCGCGTTTACTGTGAGCTACCATGCGACCTTTCGTACATGTCCAGGCAATTTGCGGAAAGCCATTACACGGTCTATCTTTTTCAGAAGAGAAAAAGCCACCTAGTAAGCTGAATTTGTCTTATTATCTACTTCGAATGAGGTGGTGGGTGCTTCTGTCTATCAAAAGAGGGACTCTAAAATTGCGGGTGACTGCCGGGTGTGTTTGGTTGGACAGAAATATACAACTATTCTACAAGAATTAGGGCTGCAACTCGAGCCGGGTAAAACCCGACCCGCATCGACCCGACCCGAAAATAGCCTGGGTCGGGTTCAGGTTTCATGGGTTTCGGGTCGAGCCGGGTTCAGCATTCAAAAGCCCGCATGAATCTCGGGTCGAGCCGGGTTTGAAGGGGCCCGACCCGACCCGACCCGAGTTACATAAGTTATAGTATGTATATTTTTTTCTATTGTTAGTTAAAAGT